>NC_057853.1:2500-1223125 GCF_015237465.2 Chelonia mydas
GCCCCTAACCCTAAATCCTAACCCTAAGCTTAACCCTAACCCTCACCCTCACCCTAAACCCAAGCGAACCCTAACCCTAAGCCAACCCTAAACCCTAACCCTCACCCTAGACCCTGACCCCCAACCCCTAACCCTAAACCCTCTAACCCTAACCCTCTAACCCTAACCCCACCCCTAAACCCTAAGCTTAACCCTAACCTAACCCTACCCTAAACCCAACCCCTAACCCCTAACCCTCACCCCAACCCTCACCTCTTAACCTAACCGCTCACCGTAAACCCTAACCCTAACCCCTAACCCAAACCCTAACCCCTAAACTCTCACCCTAAACCCAACCCTAACCCTAACCCAAACCTAACCCTAAACCCCTAACCCTACCCCTCACCCCCACCCCCAACCCTCTAACCCCTCACCCCAACCCTAAACCCTAACCCTAGCCCTTAACCCTAGCCCCTAAACTCTCACCCTAAACCCAACCCTAACCCCTAACCCAAACCTAACCCTAAACCCCTAACCCTCTAACCCCTCACCCCAACCCTAAACCCTAACTCCTTAACCCTACCCTAACCCCCCCAACACTAACCCCTAAACCCTAACCCCTAAGCCTCAACCCTCACCCTAAACCCCTACCACCTCACCCTCACCCAAAACCCTAACCCCCACTCTCATCCTAAACCCTAACCGTATCCCTAACCCCTCAACCCTAAACCCAAACCCCACCCTCTCCATGAACCCTAACCCCTGAAACCTAACCCTAAACCCAACCCTTGACTCTGACCCTACCCCTAAACCCTAACCCAAGTGGGTAAATAACACTTCCCTATTCATGTTCTCCATGCCATTTATGATTTCATAGCTCTCTATCATGTTCCCCCTTAGTCATCTCTTTTCTAAGATGAACAGCCCTGGTCTTTTTAATCTCTCTCCATATTGAAGTTGTTCTAGATATGGGATGAGATGGTCTATGTAATACTTAGTCCTGCCTTGAGTGCATGAGACTGGACTAGAAGACCTCTTGCGGTCCCTTCCAGTCCAACCATTCTATGATTTTTATACCACTAATAATTTTTGTCATTCTGTAGCGGGGAGAGAGAGGTGTGTCAATAATACACTTTGGCAAAATTATTTTCCAGTGAGCTACTGGGCAAGGATGAACAGGTAGGAGGGGTTAAGAGACATTTACTCTTTGACCGCTTGGCTATCCCTGATAGTGAGTAAGGTTAAAGCCCTAAGCTCCATTTTCATGGGGTTTACAGACCCCACACAGAGACTAAGAGTGAAAGAGCAGTACTGGGTCAAGAGGACCCTAAGTGGATCACAGGATCTGGTCCAAGAGATAAATATAGCTGGAGTGCTTGGTAATAGTGCCCATAATACAATTAAATTAACATCCCTGTGGCAGGAAAATCACCACAGCAACCCAACACTGTAGCATTTAATTTCAGAAACGGGGACTACACAAAAATGAGGAAGTTAGTGAAACAGAAACTAAAAGGTAGAGTGCCAAAAGTGAAATCCCTGCAAACTACATGGAAACCTTTTGAAGACACCATACGAGAGCGGAGGTGGGCCAACTATGGCCAGTGGGCCACATGAGGCCCGTGGGACCCTCCTGCCTGGCCCCTGAGATCCAGGGGCAGTGGGGGACAGGGAGAAGGGGTGGTTGGATGGGGCAGGGGTCCCGGGGAACGGAGTCAGGAAAGAGAGGAGGGGTTGGATGGGGCATCAGGGGGCACATAGGGGCAGAGGGCTCAGGGAGGAGTTGGATGGGGCAGGAGTCCTAGTGGGGCCATCAGGGGGCAAGAAGTAAGGAGGGGTCGGATAGGAGGCAGTGGTCGGGTCACGCCTGGCTGTTTGGGGAGACACAGACTCCTCTACTCAGCCCTCCATACAATTTTGGAAACCCGACAAAAAGTTTGCCCAGCCCTGTAATAGAGGCCCCAAATTAAAAAACATAGTAAGAGAACCAAAAAAGTGCCACAGCAGCTAAACAACAAAGTAAAAGAAGCGGTGAGAAGGAAAAAAAAGGAATCCTTTAAAAAGTAGAAGTTAAAACCTAGTGAGGAAAACAGAAAGGAGTATAAACTCTGGCAAATGAAGTGTAAAAATATAATTAGGAAAGCCAAAAAAGAATTTGAAGAACAGCTAGCAAAAGACTCAAAAAGTAATAGCAAGAAGTACATCAGAAGCAGGAAGCTTGCTAAACAACCAGTGGGGCCACTGGATGATCGAGATGCTAAAGGAGCATTCAAGCACGATAAGGCCATTGTGGAGAAACTAAATGAATTCTTTGTATCGGTCTTCACAGCTGAGAATGAGGGAGATTCCCAAACCTGAGCCATTCTTTTTAGGTGACAAATCTGAGGAACTGTCCCAGATTGAGGTGTCATTAGGGGAGGTTTTGGAACAAACAAACAGTAATAAGTCACCAGGACCAGGTGGCATTCACCCAAGAGTTCTGAAGGAACTCAAATGTAAAGTTGCAGAACTACTAACTGTAGTCTGTAACCTACCATTTAAATCAGCTTCTGTACCAAATGACTGGAGGATAGCTAAGTGACACAAATTTTTTAAAAGGGCTCCAGAGGCGATCCCGGCAATTACAGGCCAGTAAGCCTGACTTTGGTACCAGGCAAACTGGTTGAAAAGATAGTAAAGAACAAAATTGTCAGAAACATAGATGAACATAATTTGTTGTTGAAGTGTCAACATGGTTTTTGTAAAGGGAAATCATGCCCCACCAATCTACTAGAATTCTTTGAGGGGGGTCAACAAGGATGTGGACAAGGGGAATCCAGTGGATATAGTGTACTTGGATTTTCAGAAAGCCTTTAACAAGGTCCCTAACCAAAGGCTATTAAGTAAAGTAAGCTGTCATGGGATAAGAGGGAAGGTCCTCTCATGGATTGGTAACTGGTTAAAAGATGGGAAACAAAGGGTAGGAATAAATGGTCAGTATTCAGAATGGAGAGAGGTAAATTGTAGTGTTCCTGAGAGGTCTGTCCTGGGTCCAGTCCTATTCAACATATTCATAAATGATCTGGGAAAAAGGGGTAAACAGTGAGGTGGCAAAATATGCAGATGATACAAAAAAAATAATACTCGAGATAGTTAAGTCCCAGGCAGACTGCGAAGAGCTACAAAAGGATCTCTCAAAACTAAGTGACTGGGCAACAAAATGGCAGATGAAATTCAGTGTTGATAAATGCAAAGTAATACACATTGGAAATCATAATCCCGACTATACATATAAAATGATGAGGTCTAAAATAGCTATTACCACTCAAGAAAGATCTTGGAGTCATTGTGGATAGCTCTCAGAAAATATCCACTCAATGTGCAGCGGCAGTCAAAAAAGCAAACAGAATGTTGGGCATCATGAAGAAACGGAGAGATAATAAGAAAGAAAATATCATATTGCCTCTATACAAATCCATGGTACGCCCATATCTTGAATACTGCGTGCAGATGTGGTAACCCCATTTCAAAAAAGATATACAATATTGGAATTGGAAAAGATTTAGAAAAGGGCAACAAAAATGATTAGGGGTATGTAGCGTCTGCCATATGAGGAGAGATTAATAAAACTGGGACTTTTCAGCTTGGAAAAGCGATGAC
The DNA here is from genome assembly GCF_015237465.2 of Chelonia mydas. Lineage (NCBI taxonomy): Eukaryota > Metazoa > Chordata > Testudines > Cheloniidae > Chelonia > Chelonia mydas. The sequence goes on from NC_057853.1 coordinate 6,119, forward strand.
TAAGAGGGGATATGACAGAGGTCTATAAAATCATGACTGGTGTGGAGAAAGTAAATAAAGAACTGTTATGTACTCCTCCTCCTAACACAAGAACTAGGGGTCACCAAATGAAATTAATAGGCAGCAGGTTTAAAAGGAACAAAAGGAAGTATTTTTTCACACAAGGCACAGTCAACCATAGAACTCCACGCCAGAGGATGTTGTGAAGGCCAAGACTATAACAGGGTTCAAAAAAGAACTAGACAAGTTCATGGAGGATAGTCCATTAATGGCTATTAGCCAGGATGGGCAGGGATGGCGTCCCTAGCCTCTGTTTGCCAGAAGCTAGGAATGAGCGACAGGGGACGGATCACTTGATGATTACCTCATCTGTTCATTCCCTCCAGAGCACCTGGCATTGGCCACTGTCGGAAGACCGAATACTGAGCTAGATGGACCTTTGGTCTGACCCAGTATGGCCATTCTTATGTCTCCTCAGCAGCTGTTGCACATGCTCCAAATGGAGGATCTGTGCAAAAGGGGACTCAGACAGTCAAACAAGGGGAAAACAAAGGAGTGTGTCCAAAGAGAGAAAACCAGTTAACAGCTTCTAGTGACAAAGCAATCCACAGAAGTTTGTCTGGACCATGGGTAAGACCCAATCAGGAAGGTAGAGGCCTGCCCTTTTTCCCACCCCCACTCCATGCTGAGAGAGAATAACTGAACACTAGGAAGAGGACTAGGGAATACTCATGTGACTGACTGAGCCGGTGGGACTGATCAGGACCTCCTGCTGGGGGAAAAGTGGGCTGCAACCCTACCCCAAACCAAAAAGAGATCAAGGAGGTAGGAAGCGGCCCAGGGGAGGCTGGTCAGCTGCACGAGAAATTCCACACCAGGACCCAGAGGAGAGGGAGAGCCCACATCTCCTTACCACCTCGCTCTGTCCAGAACTCTAATGCACTGGAGAATTGATGGGCCACAGCCTGTGCATTGGGCCTGTTGATTGTTGAGTCAAACCTGTTACAGGATGGAAAGTCTGTTGAGCCACAGCCTGTCCACTAGGCCTGCTGACCTCTGAGTCAAACCTGCTACATCAATTGTTGTGAATTCTTAAAACCAAACTGAAAAAGCATTTAGTACCAGAGATAGACTCTGTGTATAGCTCGCCTCAGAAAAGGCTCCTCTGCCCCAACATTTAACACTGTGGATCTCTTTCATGTAACTGACAGCTATACCAACTTTCAATGGCTGGAAGCTGAAGTTACACAAATTCAAATGAGGTGCGGGGGCAGGGGAAGGAAAGACTACTTTTTAACAGAGCGATAAATTAACAATTGGAACACTTTCCAAAATGAAGTGGTAAATTTATTATAACTTGGGAGTCTTTAAAGTGAGATAAGTCTTTTAAAAAGATATACTGAAATTCAGCTACAAGTTATTGGGCTCAATAGTATCACTTATGTAGTAGGAAAGAGTAATTCCCTCCACTGCAGGAATGACTGGATGAGATTTTCTGGTATGTGTTATGAAGGAAGTTAAACTAGATGAGCATAATGGTTCCTTCTGATCCTAAAGCCCATGAACATGGATGACACTATTGATGCTCTTCCTCACTAGGAGCAGCATTAATATCTCTCATGTAATTAAAAGGCTCACATCTATTAAACCCTAGGTCCACTTAGTCTTACACAGGAAAAATCTTTGGCTCAAGAGTTTCCATCCAGTTTCACTTACAGGTTCCTTGTCCTGTGTCACTTTTGTCATCAGCAGGAGAGAGATCACTTGATCATTACTTGTTAGGTTCACTCCCTCTGGGGCACCTGGCATTGGCCACTGTTGGTAGACAGGATACTGGGCTAGATGGACCTTTGGTCTGACCCAGTATGGCCATTCTTATGTTTTTATGTTCTTATCTGTTCCAGCAGATGCAAGATCCATCAATAAGTGGAGACAAGCCCTGAGTGTGGAGATTCCTTAGGCTAAACCACAGGTTTAAGTTAAGCCATCACCCTTATGTGCTGAACCATAAACCACTCCTTCAGCTGTACTTGACTTAAACAGTTCTCCACCCTTCACCATGCATTCACCCAAAACAGCTTCCAGATTCCCTAACCCATTCCTCCCATGGTGCTCATTTTGTAAGCTATTCCTGTCCCCAAATGCTCACTCTGCACCCTTATCCTCCATCTGCTCACACTAAAAATGTCCTCCTCTGTCTCCACCCTAAACTTTCTCTCCTGGTGCTCACTTAACCACTCCTCTCCAGACACTTACCTTGAAGCATGCCCCAAGAGACTGACATAAACCACTCTTCACATTTTATTCCTCACTTATCTGCTCCTCCCACCACGCTTACTTACAAAGTAGCAGCCATCTTAAACCACTCATCCCATACAGAAAGACAAACTAGTCTTCCCTGGCTACTTGCATTAAGTGTCCTCTGGTTCCCAGTGCTCACAGCAAGTGGTCTCTCTCCCACCTCCACATGCAAACCCTCAAACCCAACCTTAACCAGCTCCTCCGTACATGCTCACCTTTAAATACTCCCTATGCTTCTGCTTTATAGTGGATTTTTTCAGCCTACTTAATACTTCAGGTATTAATCACTGGAAAATTGTATTAAAGAGTGCAACCAATCACATAATAGATTTGTACAAGATACACTAATGTAATTTATTAAAATTAGAGCAAGACAACGGCATTTCTTAGATAATACCCCATCCCACTTCCCCAAGCAAAGAGAGAACAGTGGGAATTTTTCAGGAAGCAGATGGGGCATGGGAAGGAACAGGGACCCTCCAATGAGAAAGTCCGTTCACTATTCAAGCACCTCAGTCACAGCACTACATGGGGAGAGAGGCAGTCTCTCTGCTATCCAGGACTCATGTACTATAGAGCTGTATAAATCAGACACCTTGAATTGCATACAGATATCAGCAGTGCAGAAGTTGAATAAGTTTGTTCTTGGAACTAAACACCAGCTACACTATGGGCCAACTATAATTTCAAATGGTCTTCAACTGTAGTCTCCTATGAAGTTAAATCGGTAATGCATTTTGAAAGTCAGTCTACAGAGCAATAGAGAGAGACACCATATCTTAACAAAAGAATTTATTTTGACTGAGCAAAATGTACAAGGTACTCAAATGACAGTGAATTTTCTTGACTACATGAATCTGCAGATCCATTGCGTAGACAAGCAACCAATGGGAGCAGACTGCTTCTTCTACAGCATGTAACTACTTTTTGCCAGACTTCTTGATGCCACCACCAGCTGCCAAAAGAAAGAAAACCACAATACAGACATCTGAAGCCTATACAGAGGTTTAGTCCCACATGCCAAATTTCTTCTACAACAACTTCCTTTATTACCATGTCGACTCAATCCCCTATCTAAGAACCTTCACCTCAACCACCACACTGTTTGTATTACAGTCCACCTGACTTTGAGTTAATGTTTTATGCATAATTTATTTTACTACTTTCTCAACTTCCTCATCAACACATGCTTTATTTTGTATTACAAGCTTTGCACTAAGACCGAATTCCTGTTACATCAGTTACGCACCTATTTTAGTCAGCAGGACTATGCATCCAGAGACCTCTTGCATCCATTCAAGAAAATCCTCTACTTTGTCCTCTTATTACATAAGATGTACAGCACACAAAACAGTGCTACCACCACTGAAAATCTGTTCATTCACCTCTCCGGTCCTGGTAACCACTGTGGGCTCACACGGGTGTAACAGCAAAATTTGGCCCACTAAGTCAGAAAATATACTTGAAAGGCTTTGCCTACAGCTTTTTCAATAACAAGTTTTTTTCCTCTCCTCCTCCCACACCATGTCTGGGGAAGAAAGCCATACAGATTAACAAAAGATCAGAAAAAATGAGTCCCCATCAATGGCTCCACTCCCTTGTCAGGGACCCTAATTAGTCCTGAGAAACCTTTTGGCAGAAGGGCAAATGCTCACGTGGGTACAGCATGAGTGTCACCTCATCCACGTGGGCACCAATGATACTGCCAAGAATGACCTTGAGCGGATCACTGCAGACTACAGGGCTCTGGGAAGAAGGATAAAGGTGTTTGAGGCGCAAGTGGTGTTCTCGTCCATCCTCCCCGTGGAAGGAAAAGGCCTGGGTAGAGACTGTCGAATCGTGGAAGTCAGCGAATGGCTACACAGGTGGTGTCGGAGAGAAGGCTTTGGATTCTTTGACCATGGGATGGTGTTCCAAGAAGGAGGAGTGCTAGGCAGAGATGGGCTCCACCTAACGAAGAGAGGGAAGAGCATCTTCACAAGCAGGCTGGCTAACCTAGTGAGGAGGGCTTTAAACTAGGTTCACCAGGGGAAGGAGACCAAAGCCCTGAGGTAAGTGGGGACGTGGGATACCGGGAGGAAGCACGAGCAGGAGAGCGTGAGAGGGGAGGACTCCTGCCTCATGCTAAGAAAGCAGGACAAACAGCAAGTTATCTCACGTGTCTATACACAAATACAAGAAGCCTGGGAAACAAGCAGGGAGAACTGGAAGTCCTGGCACAGTCAAGGAATTATGATGTGATTGGAATAACAGAGACTTGGTGAGATAACTCACATGACTGGAGTACTGTCATGGATGGATATAAACTGTTCAGGAAGGACATGCAGGGCAGAAAAGGTGGCGGAGTTGCACTGTATATAAGAGAGCAGAATGACTGCTCAGAGCTCCAGTATGAAACTGCAGAAAAACCTGAGAGTCTCTGGATTAAGTTTAGAAGTGTGAGCAACAAGGGTGATGTTGTGGTAGGAGTCTGCTATAGACCACCGGACCGGAGGGATGAGGTGGACGAGGCTTTCTTCCAGCAACTTCCGGCAGTTACTAGATCGCAGGCCCTGGTTCTCATGGGAGACTTCTCTCACCCTGCTATCTGCTGGGAGAGCAATACAGCGGTGCACAGACAATCCAGGAAGTTTTTGGAAAGTGTAGGGGACAATTTCCTGGTGCAAGTGCTGGAGGAACCAACTAGGGGGAGAACTCTTCTTGACCTGCTGCTCACAAACTGGGAAGAATTAGTAGGGGAAGCTAAAGTGGATGGGAACCTGGGAGGCAGTGACCATGAGACGGTCGAGTTCAGGATCCTGACAAGGAAGAAAGGAGAGCTGCAGAATACGGACCCTGGACTTCAGAAAAGCAGACTTTGACTCCCTCAGGGAACTGATGGGCAGGATCCCCTGGGAGAATAACGTGAGGGGGAAAGGAGTCCAGGAGAGCTGGCTGTATTTTAAAGAACCCTTATTGAGGTTACAGGGACAAACCATCCCCATGTGTAGAAAGAATAGTAAATATGGCAGGCGACCAGCTTGGCTTAACCGTGAAATCCTTGCTGATCTTAAACACAAAAAAGGAGCTTACAAGAAGTGGAAGATTGGACAAATGAGCAGGGAAGAGTATAAAAATATTGCTCGGGCATGCAGGAGTGAAATCAGGAAGGCCAAATCACACCTGGAGTTGCAGCTAGCAAGAGATGTTAAAAGTAACAAGAAGGGTTTCTTCAGGTATGTTAGCAACAAGAAGAAAGTCAAGGAAAGTGTGGGCCCCTTACTGAATGAGGGAGGCAACCTAGTGACAGAGGATGTGGGAAAAGCTAATGTACTCAATGCTTTTTTTGCCTCTATCTTCACGAACAAGGTCAGCTCCCAGACTGCTGCACTGGGCAGCACAGCATGGGGAGGAGGTGACCAGTCCACCGTGAAGAAAGAAGTGGTTCGGGACTATTTAGAAAAGCTGGACGACCACAAGTCCATGGGGCCGGATGCACTGATTCTGAGAGTGCTAAAGGAGTTGGCGGCTGTGATTGCAGAGCCATTGGCCATTATCTTTGAAAACTCATGGCGATCGGGGGAGGTTCCGGACGACTGGAAAAAGGCTAATGTAGTGCCCATCTTTAAAAAAGGGAAGGAGGAGGATCCTGGGAACTACAGGTTAGTCAGCCTCACCTCAGTCCCTGGAAAAATCATGGAGCAGGTCCTCAAGGAATCAATTCTGAAGCACTTAGAGGAGAGGAAAGTGATCATGAACAGTCAGCATGGATTCACCAAGGGCAAGTCATGCCTGACTAATCTAATTGCCTTCTGTGACCAGATAACTGGTTCTGTGGATGAAGGGAAAGCAGTGGACGTGTTGTTCCTTGACTTTAGCAAAGCTTTTGACATGGTCTCCCACAGTATTCTTGTCAGCAAGTTAAAGAAGTATGGGCTGGATGAATGGACAATAAGGTGGACAGAAAGTTGGCTAGATTGTCGGGCTCAACGGGTAGTGATCAATGGCTCCATGTCTAGCTGGCAGCCGGTGTCAAGTGGAGTGCCCCAGGGGTCGGTCCTGGGGCCGGTTTTGTTCAATATCTTCATAAATGATCTGGAGGATGGTGTGGATTGCACTCTCAGCAAATTTGCGGATGATACTAAACTGGGAGGAGTGGTAGATACGCTGGAGGGGAGGGATAGGATACAGAGGGACCTAGACAAATTGGAGGATTGGGCCAAAAGAAACCTGATGCGGTTCAATAAGGATAAGTGCAGGGTCCTGCACTTAGGACGGAAGAACCCAATGCACAGCTACAGACTAGGGACCGAATGGCTAGGCAGCAGTTCTGCGGAAAAGGACCTAGGGGTTACAGTGGACGAGAAGCTGGATATGAGTCAGCAGTGTGTCCTTGTTGCCAAGAAGGCCAATGGCATTTTGGGATGTATAAGTAGGGGCATAGCGAGCAGATCGAGTGACGTGATCGTTCCCCTCTATTCGACATTGGTGAGGCCTCATCTGGAGTACTGTGTCCAGTTTTGGGCCCCGCACTACAAGAAGGACGTGGATAAATTGGAGAGAATCCAGCAAAGGGCAACAAAAATGATTAGGGGTCTGGAACACATGACTTATGAGGAGAGGCTGAGGGAACTGGGATTGTTTAGTCTGCAGAAGAGAAGAATGAGGGGGGATTTGATAGCTGCTTTCAACTACCTGAGAGGTGGTTCCAGAGAGGATGGTTCTAGACTATTCTCAGTGGTAGAAGAGGACAGAACAAGGAGTAATGGTCTCAAGTTGCAGTGGGGGAGGTTTAGGTTGGATATTAGGAAAAACTTTTTCACTAGGAGGGTGGTGAAACACTGGAATGCGTTATCTAGGGAGGTGGTGGAATCTCCTTCCATAGAAGTTTTTAAGGTCAAAGCCCTGGCTGGGATGATTTAGTTGGGGATTGGTCCTGTTTTGAGCAGGGGGTTGGACTAGATGACCTCCTGAGGTCCCTTCCAACCCTGATATTCTATGATTCTATGAAGGTGTATTTGAGGCTGTAAGAATACAGACAACAGCAACCTTCCAATAGCAACTAGGGGCCCCAATCAGAATCAAGGCCTTGCTGTACTAAGAACTGGGGGGCAGGGGTGGGTGTGCACATGGATCAGCATTCATATCACACTTCCTGTTAGTATCTGGCTGGGACAAAGGAAGCTAATGATCCAAGCAGCACACCAAATTCGGTGATGAATCCTGGTGATGTACCACCTGAAGCATGTTGTGCATATGCTAAGACTAAGCAATGTGGAAACATGAGACATTTTAAGATCTTCAGGGCAGGGACTATGTAGAGCAGACAGACAACAGAAGGTAGGGAGAAGAGACGGTGAATTTTAAAAAAAAAGGTTTTTTAAAAAGGTCAACAAAATCATTTTTTGTATTTAAATACAGTTTTTAAAAATAAACATTTAAAAATAAATTTGTAATTATGATAGATTACAGTATGTTTAGGCCTTAACATAGGCTATTAGAATCATGTACATTACATAAAAAATATAAGCAGTACATGTTTGCTACCCAAGTATTAAAGAAAGTCAAACCAACGAACTATTGGAAGTCAATGGTTAAATACACAGAACCAGAGTTGGCTGAAGTGCTAAATTAGCTTTTCACAGCAGTAGCCACTTTCTGCAGATACAAGGAGAATAATTTTATCTCAATTTATTCATTTAGTTTAGTTCAGTTCAACAACTAGTTAATTCAAAATTAAGAAACTGATTGGGAGTTGAAAAAAACAGGAAAGTTTGTTTCACTCTTCCAATCTGTGAGTAATAACATGGTGTGAGAGGATGAGACCTGGTCGTTCCAAAATCTTGAAGGACATGGTGATCAGAAACAATCAGTTAAATTCACTAACTATAGCGAAACTATTATATTAAACAGTTTTAAATGCAAAACATGTTTGAACAACTTTTTCTTATGTATCCTGCATATTTAAAATAGAATTTTATTTTTCTAATAAAACAGTGTTGGCGAGATGAAGTACTAATGAGATTGTCAGTGGGTACAGTTATTAGAGTGGACTAGTTTGGGTCAATCAAGAAATCTTAATTGAATCATTCTGGTCTCCATTTGTTGCTCCTGATTTCATGTGTGTGTTTAATAACTTGAGTAATTTGCAGTTAAAACCAGCTCACTTTGGAATTTAAAGTAACTAAGGCTGTCAAGTGCAGGTTTTAACTGCAATTAATTAACTGAAAGCAAAATTAATGCATTAATTTTTTTAACGTTAATTGCATACCTAGGATAGGGCGGGAGACATCGGCGGCAGGGGGGCTGAAGCAACCCCAACCCACAGCTTCCTGGGTGATGGGGGGACTGGAGCCCTGTGCCACAAACCCCTCCCGGGGGGGGGGGAGAGAAGAGGCTGGAGCCTCGAGTCCCCAGGCCTGACCCTATATTTGAAAATATAGAAACCGGCAAAAAATATTTAAATAAATGGTATTCTTATATTGTTTAACAGTGCGATTAATCACTTGACAGCCCTAAAAATAACCTAAAGTATAGTCCTTGTTATGGCAATGTAGCAAAAAACATTAAAAATAATTTCTTAACTTTTCCTGTCCTTAAGGCAAGCCAGTTATTGAGTGGGCCACTTACTAAGGGGGCCTTTCCCAGAAGCTTTTGTCTTCATCTCCGCAAGTTTCTTCTGCTCTTCCTTCTGTTTTTGCTTGAACGCCAAATCTTCCTGAAGAAAAGTCAACATTTGTTAGCATCTTCCCTCTGACCACTGCAGTGGACAAGGGTTTTGTGAAAAACAGTAAACTGGAGGTAAGCAACTGGAAATCATAAAATTACAGAAAACAAGAAAACCCACAAAACTATAAATCTCTTCTAAACTAAAGCAAGATAGCCATAGAATCATAGAAATGTAAGACTGGAAGGGACCTCAATAGTAATAACTAGACCATTCCTGACAGGTGTTTGTCTAATCTGTTCTTAAAAACCTCCAATGATGGAGATTCCATAACCTTCCTATCCAGCGGTTCTCAAACTGTGAGCTGGGACCCCAAAGTGGGTCGCGATCACATTTTAATGGGGTCGCCAGGGCTGTTAAACTTGATGGGGCCTGGGGCTGAAGCCCAAGTCCAAGGCCCATAAAGTCCTCAAGCTTCAGTACCCCCACAATGGAGGGGCTCAGGCTTCGGTCCCTCTCTCTGGGGTCTTGTAGTAATTTTTGTTCTCAGAAGGGGGTTGCGGTACAATGAAGTTTGAGAAATCCTGCCCTAGGCAATTTGTTCCAGTGGTTAACCACCCTGACAGCCTAATGTCCAGCCTAAACCTCCTTTGCTGCAATTTAAGCCCATTGCATCTTGTCCTATCCTCAGAAGTTTAGAAGAATAATTCTTCTCCCTCCTCCTTGTAACAACCTTTTATGTATCTGAAAACCGTTATCATGTGTGTGTCCCGTCCTGCCCCCGTCAGTCTTCTCTTCTCCATATTGAACCCCAATTTTTTTTTCAATTTTCCCTCAAAGTCATGTTTTCTAGACCTTTATTCATTTTTGTTGTTCTCCTCTGGGCTTTTATTGGACACAATACTCCAGCTGAGGCCTAATCAGTGCTGAGTGCATCAGAAGAATTACTTATTGTGTTTTGTTTACAACACTCCTGCTAATACATCCCAGAATTATGTTTACTTTTTTGCGACAGTGTTATGCTGTAGATTCATATTTAGCTTGTGATCCATTATGACCTCTAGATCCCTTTCCGTAGTACTCCTTCCTACGCAGTCATTTCTCATTTTGTATGTGTGCAATTGATTATTCCTTCCTAAATCGAGTATTTTGCATTTGTCCTTATTGAATTTCATCCTATTTACTGCAGACCGTTTCTCCAGTTTGTCCATATCATTTTGAATTTTAATTCTATCCTCCAAAGCACTTGCAACGCCTCCCAGCTTGGTATCGTCCGCAAACTTCACAAGTGTACTCTCTATGCAGTTATCTAAAATCACTGATGAAGATATTGAACAGGACTGGATCAGGACTGATCCCTGATGGACCCTTGATATGCCATTTCATATAATATTAAATGCCCAAAAATTAACAAAATGAAGGTTGCCCAGTGCAGCCATGGGCCCTACCAGACTATGAAGAGTGGCTAAACTTTAACCTCTGGAAACCAGGAAATATGAAGTTAAATACATACCAGACTCTCAACGTAACCTTAACCCTTCCCTTTTTGAGCAATACCCCAACATGCTAACACCACACATAGCTCCTCTAAGGATGGAGTGCTGCTAAGGAACACTGTTACAGGTTAGCTAAAAAAAAATAATCAATTTAACTTTTTAAAAAAACAACAAAGTGTTATTTTTAATTGAAATTATATTACTTGCCCTTTTTTAAATAAAACCATTTTAAAATTAAATTTGAAGTTATGACAACATATGTTAAGGGCTAAATATACTACAATCTATTAGAATCTTTTACGTTAAATAGAAAGTATTGACCAGTATATGTCTGCTGCTTAAATTTTGAAGAACATCAAACTACTGAATTGGTAGAAGTCACTTATTAAGCACCTGGAATCAGAGTCTGTTGATGTGCTAAATGAAAACTTCTGACAGCACTAGCCTCTTTTGCACATGCAAAGAGAATATTTTCTTCTTTTCAGTTTATTCAACTAGTTCAGTTCAACAATTAGTTAATTAAAAGTTAAGAAACCGATTGGGAGCTGAAAGAGCTGGAAAGCTTGTTTTTCTCTTGCAGTCTACGAATGAAAAAAATAGGTGTGAAAGGTTGAGATCTACTAATTCTAAAATCTTGAAGGACATGAAGGCCAGAAACCATCAGTTCAATTAACTAACTACAGTTACTACTTCCTTTGTTTAAAAAAATCATTTTGTTTTAAATGAAAATGCATATTGTGTTAGACCTAAGAAAAAAAAGTATGTAGCCAGCACATTTAAGGTAGTTTGATTTAATATAAATGCAGTTTTTATGCATTTTAAAATAATTCTAATTTCCATCCAAATCCAGCTGGACACAATTCACGAGCACAAAAATAACCAAGTAAATGAGAAATGCATCATTTATGATTTCCTAGCATAATAAAAATGTAAAACTTAAGAATCTGAAGAAATACATATTAAGTTATGTAATTGCTTCAACAAGTCTGCATCAATAGTGTATCCTCCTCGTTAGCAAGAAGTACCAAGTTTACCATAAAGGCAATATTTAGTTACAAATTAAAATCTTGTAATGGTTACCAACCAATGAGAATCAACCCTTTCTTTAGGAAAATAACCAAAATTACAAATGCAAAACAAAATTAAAATAAATTATTTAAATCAAGAATTCTTGTTTGCTGATTTAAACTATGATTAAAATCAGTGACATGTACTGGTTTGATTTAAAACAATCCAACCTCAGAAGGGATGCAATATATTTGTAAAATGGTGGGTGACAAACATGTTAGCGATGCATTTTGTATTTTAAAACAATTATGCCCTTTAAAACAATCCCCACGACAAGAAAACTCCTGGGCACCTCTGTTGATGCAATCTACACAACTCAGCATTGAGATGAGACATACTTGATCCCGCAAGATGCACATGCACTTCTCTTCACATCATAGCAACAACTCTGCCAAGATGATCCAACTAATCACTCCACCATTCAATAGAGCTACACCTAACAGTGAATGCAGCTGGAGTGAATGCAGATAAATGCTGGAATTCAAATGTGTGGAATAACACCAACCCAGTGGCACAGGCCATGTCTATACGTACAGCGGCACCAATGCAGCGCATCTGGTGAAGAAGTTCTATGACAACAGAAGAGCTCTCCTATCAGCATAGTAGAACCACCTCCACAAACAGCAAAAGCTATGTCAGCAGGAGAAGCTCTCCTTCCTCTTATCTACCTATAGATTAACAGATTTTTAAGACCAGAAGCGAGCCATTAAGTAGGCATAAAATGCTATTCATATCAATGAAAATTCTGCTGCAAAACTGGATTAGAGTAAGGAGAGACCACTGTCCACAATTAAGGCTTGGTCTACACTATAAATTTATGTCAGTAAAACTACGTTGCTCAGGGGTGTGGATTTTCTACACCCTGAGGCAACAGTTATATCAGCCTAACCACTAGTGTAGACAGCACTACCACCTTTTGGAAAGGTGGAGTACCTATGCCAATGGTAAAGCTTCTTCATTCGCTGTAGCAGCTGCTGCAGTGCTCTAAGTGTAGGCAAGCCCTGCTACAAGCTTGCCTACAAGCAGGCCACATCGCAGACCAAAAAGTTACAGTGAGTCCGGGATTTACAACAGAGGCAGCTGCTTACTGGCTCTATGCAGTCTCAGCACATTCCATTAGCCAGCTTCTCAAATGCTGCCACCGTGGCTGCATGCGCCCACCTGGCAGAGATGGGGGAGGGGGCAAAGCAGTGGCCGCTCCCTGCAGCATTGAGGGGCTCCAGGGGCAAGCTTAACTCCCCCTTCTCCCATCAGCCTTGGTGCTCTGGCAGCCACCTCTGAGCTTCAGGCCCCCGCCCTCCCAGTTTCAGGGCTCTAGGCTTCAGCTACAGGGCTCTTGGCTTCAGCCCCCCCACCCCTGCTCTAGCCATAGGGCTCCGGCTCTGGGCTTCAGCCCACAGTAGCAGGGCTTCAGCAGTGCCAGCCTTACCTGGCACCATGGTCAAGAGGCAAGCAGGGTGGTAAGAGGCCTTAGAAGGGAGCCCGGGGTGATTAACTATATCTACATTTCAATCATGCTTACTCTGGGTGACACCTACAGCTAGCCCTGAAAATGAAGAAGCCAGATGGTTTTGCTGATCAGCCACCAGCAAAGCCAATGGACCCTGGTAGAACTTAACCTTCCTGTGAAAGTTTTGGCCAGCCTGTAAGCAATGGCTGCTATAACACTGCATGAGCATGTGACCAGACCACATGTTTTTGGATTCCATCTTGCGATGTCTGTGTTTTTTCCACAAACCGAACTGAGAACCAAGTTTTGAAACAAAGGGTTCCTGCCATACGCTAAAGCTATATAAGGTAGGGACTAACATAATCTGTTGTTCTTCACACCCCACACAAAGAGACCCCTGGAAATACCTGAGGAACAAAGACAGAACTGGGGGAAGTGCTGGACACAGGCTAAAGGGATTTCTAGCCTGTATATCAGTGGTCACCAACCGGTCGATTGCGATCGACTGGTTGATCCTAGAGGATCTCCCAGTTGATCGTGATCTCCGGCGGCACAGCAGGACTGCTGCTAAGACAGGATCCCAGCCTGCCCCAGCCCCATGCCACTCCCGGAAGTGGCCAGTGCAGCCCCGGGGGCAGGGGTCTCCCTCCGCACACTGCTCCTGCCTGCAAGCATTGCTCCCGCAGCTCCCATTGGCTGGGAACGGGGAGCTGTGGCCAATGGGAACTGCGGGGGCGGTGCTTGCAAAGGGGCAGCGCACAGAGCCTCATGCTGCCCCCCACTCCTCCCAGGGACCACAGGGGTGTGTTGGCCCCTTCCGGGAGCAGCATGTGGCCCCTTCCGGGGACAGCAAGTGACGGGGGGAGGGGGGTGAGAGAGGGAATGAGTGGGGTGGGGTTTTGGGGAAGGGTCGGGGTAGATCCTCAGTTGCCTTTAAACTCAAAAAGTAATCTTGGGAGTAAAAAGGTTGGAGACCACAGTTGTATATGTAAACCTGAGAAACCCAAGCTGTAAAGCTAACGCAGCTTGTGCCTTAAGAATCTGTAAGTCTGCCTGTACCATCAGTTAGGGTGAGAATCTGCTAATTCATATCCAATCTATCTAGTACATTAAGCTTAGTGTGTGGTTTGTTTTTTTTATTTGCTAGGTAACCTGCTTTGATCTGTTCACTATCCCTTATAATCACTTAAAAATCTATCCTTTGTAGTTAATAAACTTGTTTTTGCTTTATCTAGACTAGTGAGGTTGTGTGAAATGCATGGGAAATCGTAGCTCAAGGGGCAAAGGCTGTTGCATATTCCTCTCCACATTGAGGGGGAGGTGAACTGGACAATAAATTCATACTGGTTGGGGTTTGGACTGAGGCAGGACAGTAAAGGTCTGGGGTCCTAGGCTGGGAAGCTGGTGGTTATTTTGGCTGTAGCCTCTCTATTGTTGGTTCACATGCAGTGGCTGGTCAGAGAGCCTGCATATAACTGCAGCTGGGTCGGTGTGTCCGTACCTGTGGGTATGCTGGTGGAAATGTAAGACCGGGAGCGTGTCTGCAGCTTGTCACAGCAGCACAGTGTGAGAGGGAGCCCAGGCTGGTGGGTCAGAGGACTCAGCGGTACCCCAGTTTCAGGTGGCACCCCAGGGGGAACATGTCACAGTGCATATTTGTTTTTCCTAAAGCTAAGCTCCTGGCCCTCAGAGTACAGACTTTGGAGACCAGAGTGGCTGAACTGGAGGAGCTGAGACAGACAGAAGTACATAGATGAGACTTTCTGGGACACAGTAGAACGGTCCCACCCCCCCAGTCTGACAGCCTCTGTACTGCTGAGGAGGATCAAAGTCTCAGGGAAGGACAACATCCAACTAGAGCAGAGGGAAACAATCCTATAGTTGGGACCCTCCTTCCAGATGACGTTGTGGTATCCTCTCACACAGAGGTTACCTCTCCAGGGGAGGGAACTCCAGTTATTAGAAAGAGACAGGTAATAGTTATGGGGAATTTGATCATTAGAAACATAGATAGCTGGGTTTGCGATGACTGGGAGAACCACACGGTGACTTGCCTGCCTGGCGCAAAGGTTGCAGATCTCTCGAGACATCTAGAAGGACTTATGTGTAGTGCTGGGGAGGAGCTGGTGGTTGTGGTACATGTAGGTACCAGTGACATAGGGAAGGATAGGAGAGAGGTCCTGGAGGCCAAATTTAGGCTGCTAGGTAAGAGATTGAAATCCAGAACCTCCATGGTAGCATTCTCTGAAATGCTTCCAGTTCCACGCACAGGGCCAGTTAGATAAGCAGAATTGCAGGGTCTCAATGCGTGGATGAGACAATTGTGTAGGGAGGAGAAGTATAGATTAGGAACTGGGGAAACTTTTGGGAAAGGGAGAGCCTGTACAGGAAGGATGGGCTCCATCTAAACCAAAATGGAACCAGATTGCTGGCACTTAAAATTAAAAAGGTTGTAGAGAAGTTTTTAAACCAAGGGCTGGGGGAAAGCCAACAGGTGTGGAGGAGCACGTGGTTCGGACAGACATTCCTTAGGAGAGGATCTATTAATGGAGATTTTCTATGTCCTAGTAAGGAGGAGAGGATGGAATATGATAAAATACAGGTAGGATCTGATGAGAAACAGTCAAATGAAAAAAAATCCCATTCAATTACAGCATGTAATGGCAGACAGCTAAAAAGCGACAAGTTTTTGAAGTGTTAATATACAAATACTAGAAGTCTAAATAACAACATGGGTGAACTAGAGTACCTTGTATTAAATGAGGATATTGGTATAATAGGCATCACAGAAACTTGGTGAAATGAGAATAATGGGACACAGTAATATCAGGGAACAAAATACACAGTTTGTGCTGGTGCGGGAGTGGCTCTATATGTGAAAGAAAGCATAGAATCAAATGAAGTAAAAATCTTAAATAAACCAAACTGTATCACAGAATCTCTATGGATAGTAATGCAATGTTCTAATAATAAGAATATAGCAGTAGGGCTATATTACGGACTGTGAAAGTGACTGTGAAATGCTCAGGGAGATTAGAGAGGCTAAAAATTTTTTTTTAAAAACCTCAATAGTAATGGGCAATTTCAACTATCCCCATATTGACTGGGTGCATGTCAACTCAGGACAGGATGCAAAGATAAAATTTCTAGACACCACTAATGACTGCTTCTTGGAGCAGCTAGCCCTGGAACCCACAAAATGAGAAGTAGTTCTTGATTTAGTCCTAAATGGAGCACAGGATCTGGTCAAAGAGTTGAATAGCAGGACCGCTTGGTAATAGTGACCATAATATAATTAAATTTAACATCCCTGTGGCGGGGAAAACACCCCAACACCGTAGCATTTAATTTTAGAAAGGGGGACTACAGAAAAATGAGGAAGTTAGTAAAACAGAAATTAAAAGGTACAGTGCCAAAAGTGAAATCCCTGCAATCTGCATGGAAACTTTCTGAAGACACGAGAATAGAGGTTCAACTTAAATATATACCCCAAATTAAAAAACATAGTAAGAGAACCAAAAAAATGCCACCATGGCAAACCAACGAAGTAAAAGAAGCAGAGAGAGATAAAAAGGCATCCTTTAAAAAGTGGATGTTAAATCCTAGTGAGGAAAATAGAAAGGAGTATAAACCCTGGCAAATGAAGTGTAAAAATATAATTAGGAAGGCAAAAAAATTTGAAGAACAGCTAGCCAAAGACTCAAAAAGTAATAGCAAAAAAAATTTTTAAGTACAACAGAAGCAGGAATCCTGCTAAACCAGTGGGGCCACAGGATGATCGAGATGCTAAAGGAGCACTCAAGGATGATATGGCCATTGCAGAGTAACTAAATGAATTATTTGTATTGGTCTTCACGGCTGCGGATGAGAGGGACATTCCCAAACCTGAGCAATTCTTTTTAGGTCACAAATCTGAGGAACTGACCCAGATTGAGGTGTCATTTGAGGAGGTTTTGGAACAAATTGATGAACTAAACAGTAATAAGTCACCAGGACCAGATGGTATTGAGCCAAGAGTTCTGAAGGAACTCAAATGTGAAATTACAGAACTACTAACTGTGGTTTGTAACCGACCATTTAAATCAGCTTCTGTCAAATGACTGGAGGATAGCTAAGTGATGCGAATTTTTAAAAAGGGCTCCAAGGGCGATCCCAGCAATTACAGGCCAGTAAGCCAGACTTCAGTACCGGGCAAACTGGTTGAAACTATAGTAAAGAACAAAACTGTCAGACACATAGATGAACATGATTTGTTGGGGGAAGAGTCAACATGGTTTTTGTAAAGGGAAATCATGCCTCACCAATCTACTACAATTCTTTAAGGGGTCAAAAAGCATGTGAACAAGGGGGATCCAGTAGGTATAGTATACTTAGATTGTCAGAAAGCCTTGTGACAAGGTCCCTCAAAAAAGGCTCTTAAGCAAAGTAAGCTGTCATGGGATAAGAGGGAAGGGCCTCTCATGGACTGGTATCTGGTTAAAAGATGGGAAACAAAGGGTAGCAGTTTGCATAATGGAGAGAGGTAAATAGTGGTGTCCCCCAGGGGTCTGTCCTGGGACCAGTCCTATTCAACATATTCATAAATGATCTGGAAAAAGGGGTAAACAATGAGGTGGCAAAATATGCAGATGATTCAAAAACTACTCAAGATAGTTAAATCCCAGACAGACTGCGAAGAGCTATAAAAGGATCTCTCAAAACTGGGTAACTGGGCAACAAAATGGCAGATGAAATTCAATGTTGATAAACGCCAAGTAATGCATATTGGAAAACATAATCTCAACTATACATATTAAATGAGAAGGTCTAAATTAGCTGTTAACACTCAAGAAAGGGATCTTGGAGTCATTGTGGATAGTTCTCTGAAAACATCTACTCAATGGGCAGCTGTAGTCAAAAAAGCAAACAGAATGTTGGGCATCATCAAGAAACAGAGAGATAATACAACAGAAAATATCATATTGCCTCTATATAAATCCATGGTACGCCCACATCTTGAATATGGCGTGCAGATGTGGTCACCCCATTTCAAAAAAGATATACAATATTGGAATTGGAAAAGATTTAGAAAAGGGAAATAAAAATTATTAGGGGTATGGAGTGTCTGCCATATGAGGAGAGATTAATAAGACTGGGACTTTTCATCTAGAAAAAGAGATGACTAAGAGGCGATATGATAGTGGTCTATAAAATTATGACTGGTGTGGAGAAGGTAAATAGGGAACTGTTATTTACTCCTTCTGATAACACACAAACTAGGGGTCACCAAATGAAATTAATAGGCAGTAGATTTAAAACAAACAAAAGGAAGTTTTTTTTCACACAATGCAGTCAACCTGTAGAACTCCTTGCCAAAGGATATTGTGAAGGCCAAGACTATAACAGAGTTCAAAAAAGAACTAGATAAGTTCACAGAGGATAGGTCCATCAATGGCTATTAGCCAGGATGAGCTGGAATGGTGTCCCTAGCTTCTGGCAAACAGAGGCTGCGAATGGGCAACAGGGGATGGATCACTTGAGGATTACCTGTTCTGTTCATTCCCTCTGGGGCACCTAGCATTGGCCACTGTCAGAAGACAGGATACTTTGGTCTTACCCAGTATGGCCTTTCTCATGCTTGCAGGGAGCCGCTGGAGGTGAGCGCCCACCCCCCCCCCCGCATTCAACACCCCAAGCCTCTTCTGCACCTCAACCCCCTCCCCCGAGCATTTCAGGAAAATGTGTCAGACCGGCCATCAATAAGAGGTTTTTTTGTTGTGAGAACCCCTGCATTAGACCACAGCTTCACTGTGGCCACGTTACCAGTCAAGTTTACCTCCAAAAAACCTGGTTATAGGTGCCACTGCTCCCCAGACCCTAGTCCAAGGTGAGCAAAGTCCCCTACCAGTAGCCCGACGCTCAGCCCACCCACGAAGGGAAGAGCTCAGCACTGACTCCCACCTCGTCCATGTCCTTTGTCTGTTTCTTCGGTTGCTTCAGAGGTTTCTTCTTACCGCCTACGCCAAGGGAAAAGGAAAAAGTGAGACGCAGAGCCGGGTGTTCGCATGAGAGCGCCACCCCCACCCCAGGACCCTTCACGGGAGGAGGGAGAAAAGAGGAGAGGGACGCTCGCCCCACAGCCCTCACGGGGAGAAAGGGAAAAGAGCGGGGGAGCGCGAGCGGCGCCCACTCCAGAGCCAGGCACGAAGGGACGGCGGAAACACAAAGCCCAGCAAGTCTCTGTTTCCTCTGCGGCCGATCCGGGAAATGGGACGGGCTCAGCCTCTAGCCGCATGAAAGCGAACCCTCAGGGCCGGCAGGAGAAAAAGGGACAATGGCTTTCTAGAGACCCCATTACCGTCTCTGCCCGACATAGCGCAGTCCAAGTCTCAACACGCTCCCAACCAGAGCGCTGCCCGGAAGTACAAGTCCGTCGGCTTATCACTTCCGTCTGACTTTTTGCGGCCACCGTACAGTTTTAGGTGCCCGCTTCCGAGTTCAGCCGAGAGGGGTCAGCGCGTGCCCGAGATAGGAGAGACAAGAGTGGGGTACCGCGGCACGCGCAGAGAAGGGGTCTGTTGGGGACGCGCGTCAAGCCGGGCAGGTACTGATAAGGGGTTGCAGGAAGATGGGGAGAATGGGAGGGAGGGGTGAGCCGGGGGGCGTAGAGGGAGTAAGGAGGGAGGCACGGAGGGGGGGATAGAGGGAGTATTGGGGGGAAGTGCTTATGAGATTAATTTCAATGGTCTGCATTATGCAGGTGTTCAGACTAGTTTGTCATTAGTTCCATGGAGAGTTTGGGTCCGGGAATGGGCTTGGGGCATAGGAGGGGACTTGGGGTGCCAGATGGGGGGTGCTCATCTCTGGCGGCTCCCCTTCCCTGCTGCTCCTGGCGGAGGTACAGCCAGGCAGCTCTGCGAGCAGGTAAGCTGTCTCCATCTGCAGATGCCGCCCCCCACAGTTCCCATAGGCTGCGGTTCCCGGCCAACGGTTTGGGAGCCCTGGAGTCAGCGCTCGGGGTGGGGGGGACAGAGGCAGAGTGCCTGCAGAACCGCCTGGCCACACCTCTGTCAGGAGCAGTAGAGACAGGGAGCTGCTGGAAGTGAGTGCCCCCCCCCAATCTGGCACCCCAAGCCCCCTACCGGACCCAAACTACCTCCCAGAGCATGCCCCGCAGCCCCTCCCACACCCCAGCCCCCTGCAGGCCCTCCACCAACTGCACTATAAACCAGACTTTCGGAGCAGATCAGAAATGCCAGGTTATAGAGCTTGCCGGTTGGTGAAGTGTCAGATAAAAGAGCTTTCACTGTACCAGGGTACAAAATATGTAGAAATGACAGAGTGCATTGGTGGGGGAGTGGCACTGTATGTGAAAGAAAGCATAGATTCAAATAAAGTAAAAATCTTAAATGAATCAAACTGTACCCTAAAATCTCTATGGCTAGAAATTCCATGTTTGAACAATTATAGTATTGCAGTGGGACCAGCCATAACATGGACCACCTGACTAGAATGATGATTGTGAAATGCTCAGGGAGATTAAAGTGACTGCAAAGGCAGGAAATGCAATAATAATGCAGGGTTTCAATTATTCTCATGTTGACTGGGTACAAATCACCTCAGAAAGGGATGCAGACACAAAATTTCTTGACACCGTAAATGGCTGGTTCTTGGAGCAGCTTGTCTTGGGTACCACAATAGGAGAGGCAGTTCTTAATGTAGTCCTAAGTGTAGCATAGCATCTGGTCCAGGAGGTGACTGTAGCTGAACTGCTTAGGGGAAAATGCTTAAGAAACCTACCAAGGTAGCATTTAACTTAAAAAAGGGAAACACACACACAAAAAAATGAGTTAAATGGAAATGAAAAGGAACTGTCACAAGGGTGAAGTGCTTGCAAACTGTGTGGAGACTATTTAAACACACCATAACAGAGACTCACACTAGATGTATACACCAAAAAAACCAGTAAGAGAACCACAAAATTCCACCATGGCTACACAGTGGAGTAAAAGAGTCGGTTAGAAGCTGTGGCAGGATCCCCAGGGTGCAACCTGAGATTGTGGGACCGCTCTGCCCCCTTAACTCACAAATCTGAGCTGTCTCTCCAAATGCCTTACTGGTGACAAACAGCAAATCCCTGCAGGTGCTGTTATCACTCAGTACAACCCCGTCCAGCCAGATTGCTTGAATGCTCCCAGAGCCATTCACGAATTACACAGAGAAAGTCATCAGCCAAATCCCCCCCAGCTGCCAGCCTTGTACCACAGGGATATACAATCTTGCACCACTCAAGATCCTTTCTTGTTCAACACTCGCCTGGGCGTTGATTATCAACTTTGTTGTTGTCTCTGCGGAACTAATATCTGGTCAATCTCCAACTCACAGCATATTGTAGTGACAACCATACAGCACAATCTCATAACTTCATATGTACTAATGATATACATATTTGGATAGAACAGTGGCTTTCAGCAGATAATAACCTTTCCCATGATACCTTACACAGCATGCTTTATAAGAAATATCACAGTTATATACAAATGATGAATATGGAGGTTACAGGGTGCTCCCCTGAAGCATAGGGTGTCACAGAAGCAAAAAGACATCCTTTAAAAATTGGAAGGCAAATCCTAGTGAGGAACGTAGAAGAGCATAAACTCTTAAGTACATCAGAAGCAGGAAGCCTTCCAAACAGTCAGTGGGGTCACTGGACGATCAAAGTGCTAAAGGAGCACTCAAGAAAGACAAGGCCATTGCATAGAAATGAAATGAATTCCTTGCATCAGTCTTCACTGCAAAGGATGTGGGGGATATCCCTACACCTGATCCATTCCCTTTAAGTGACAAATGTGAGGAACTGTCCCAGACTGAAGTGTGAATAGAGAAGGTTTTGGACCAGATGATATTCAACCAAGTGTTCTGAAGGAACTCCGATATGAAACTACAGAACTACGAACTATAGCAGGGTGGCCAAACTATGGCTCACGAGCCACATGCGGCTCTTTTAGAGGTAAAGTGCAGCTCGTGGTGCTTGCTCCCCCCCGCACAATTCTTGGGACCTCTGCCTTGCAGCAGGGTGTTAGGGTAGGGACTTCTGCCCAGTAGGGAGGGGGAGCCTTGGTGCTTCAGCCCCAAAGGCCATGCACAACAGGGCTCGGGGGTTCAGCAGGAGCAGGGCTGAAGCCCCAAGCCCCGGCAGGCGCCTCCTGCCAGCTGAAGCCTTGAGGTCCAGCAGTTGTGCCCTAGCTCTCAAACTTCTAAAGACTGTCGTATGCTGCTTGGAGGGTCAGTAAGTTTGGCCACCCCGAACTACGGTATATAACCTATCACTTAAATCAGCCTTTAAGCTTCTGAGGCAGTCTTGTACTGTGACGGATTGGATCACAGAAACCCCCTGGGGGCTGCCAACTGATGTGCCAAGACTACTTCTGTCCCTGCTTTCCCTGCCAGCTGGGGACTCCAGCACCCTGTCTTGTTGACCCAGACACGCCAGTCTGCTCCAACACAGACCCAGGGTCTGTAGCACATGCTACAGTCTTAACTGAAAGCAACTTAAGTGTTCCTGTCTTTTAACACTCAGATGCCCAACTCCCAATGGGGTCCAAACTGTATAAAGCTTATACAGGGTAAACTCATAAATTGTTCGCCCTCTATAACACTGATAGAGAGATATGCACAGCTGTTTGCCCCCGCAGGTATTAATACATACTCTGGGTTAATTAATAAGTAAAAAGTGATTTTATTAAATACAGAAAGTGGGGTTTAAGTGGTTCCAAGTAGTAGCAGACAGAACAAAGTGAATTACCAAGCAAAATAAAATAGAACCCACAAGTCTAAGTCTAGTACAGTAATAAAACTGAATACAGATAAAATCCTCACTCAGTAAGCTTCCTTTTACAGACTAGTCTCCTTCTAATCTGGGTCCAGCAGTCACTCACACCCCCGTTACTGTCCTTTGTTCCAGTTTCTTTCAGGTAACCTTTGGGGTGGAGAGGCCATCTCTTGAGCAAGCTGAAGACAAAATGGAGGGGTCTCCCACAGGCTTAAATAGACTCTCTTGTGGGTGGAAACCCCCTCCTCTCTCCTATGCAAAGTCCAGCTACAAGATGTGAGTTTTGGAGTCACATGGGCAAGTCGCATGTCCATGCATAACTCAGAACTTACAAGTGACAGCCGTTGCCCACATGGTATCTTGAATGGCTCCAGGAAGACTTCTTATGTGGATTGGAACCTTCCAACATCCATTGTTTGTTAAATGCTTCTTGATTGGGTACTTAATTTGCACATTCCTTTCTCAAGACGCTGACCAAATACTTTACAAAGGCTACATAAAAAATCAAGCCAGTACACAGCCAATAGTCATAACTTCAAATACAAAACCGATACATGCATGCGAATAGGATTAATAGATTCAGTAGATCATAACCTTTACATAGATGTTTTACATGGCATATGTAGCATAAAACATAGTCCAGTTATGTCATATCTATATTCATAACAATATTTCCATAAAGCCATATGGGGGGCACCATCACATGTCCATTACAAGCCAGTAAGCTGAACTTCAGTTCCAGGCAAATTGGTTGAAACTATAGGAAAAACTAAGTTCTCAGACACATAGATAAACAGAATATATTGGGGAAGAGTCAACGCGGCTTTTGTAAAGGGAAATCCTGCCTCACCGCTTTATTACAAAAACAAAGAGGAGTCCTTGTGGCACCTTAGAGACTAACAAATTTATTTGGGCATAAGCTTTCATGGGCTTTCAGGAGTAAAGCATGTGGACAAGGATGATCCAGTTGATATAATGTACTTGTACTTTCAGAAAGCCTTAGACAAGGTCCCTCACCAAAGGCTCTTTAGCAAAGTAAGGAGTCATGGGATAAGAGGGAAGGTCCTATCATGGATCAGTGACTGGTAAAAAGATAGAAAACAAGGGATAGGAATAACAGGTCATTTTTCACAATGGAGAGAAGTAAATAAGGGGTTCCACCAAGGATCTGTGTTGGGACCACTACTGATTCATAAATGATCTGGAAAAAGGGGGTGAATAGTGAGGTGGCAAAATTTGCAAGGAATACAAAATTTCTCAAGATAGTTAAGTCCAAAGCTGATTGCAAAGAGTTACAAAGGGATCTCACTAAACTGGGTGACAAAATGGCAGATTTCAGAGTAGCAGCCGTGTTAGTCTGTATTCGCAAAAAGAAAAGGAGGACTTGTGGCACCTTAGAGACTAACAAATTTATTTGAGCATAAGCTTTCAATGTTGATAAGTGCAAAGTAATGCACTTTGGAAAAAGTAAGCCCAACTCTACATACAAAATGATGGGGTCTAAATTAACTGTTACCACTCAAGAAAGAGATCTTGGAGTTGTCAAGGTTCCTTCCCCACTCTGAACTCTAGGGTACAGATGTGGGGACCTGCATGAAAGACCCCCCTAAGCTTATTCTTACCAACTTAGGTTAAAAACTTCCCCAAGGTACAAACTTTGCCTTGTCCTTGAACAGTATGCTGCCACCACCAAGCGTTTTAAACAAAGAACAGGGAAAGAGCCCATGTCAAGGTTCCTTCCCGACTCTGAACGCTAGGATACAGATGTGGGGACCTGCATGAAAAACCTCCTAAGCTTATCTTTACCAGCTTAGGTCAAAACTTCCCCAAGGTACAAAATATTCCACCCTTTGTCCTTGGATTGGCCGCTACCACCAAACAAATACTGGTTACTGGGGAAGAGCTGTTTGGAAACGTCTTTCCCTCCAAAATACTTCCCAAAACCTTGCACCCCACTTCCTGGACAAGGTTTGGTAAAAATCCTCACCAATTTGCCTAGGTGACTACAGACCCAGACCCTTGGATCTTAAGAACAATGAACAATCCTCCCAACACTTGCACCCCCCCTTTCCTGGGAAATGTTGGATAAAAAGCCTCACCAATTTGCATAGGTGACCACAGACCCAAACCCTTGGAACTGAGAACAATGAAAAAGCATTCAGTTTTCTTACAAGAAGACTTTTAATAGAAATAGGAGTAAATAGAAGTAAAGAAATCACCTCTGTAAAATCAGGATGGTAGATACCTTACAGGGTAATTAGATTCAAAACATAGAGAACCCCTCTAGGCAAAACCTTAAGTTACAAAAAAGATACACAGACAGAAATATTTTATTCAGCATAATTCTTTTCTCAGCCATTTAAAGAAATCATAATCTAACACATACCTAGCTAGATTACTTACTAAAAGTTCTAAAACGCCATTCCTGGTCTATTCCCGGCAAAGCAGCATAAAGACAGACATACAAACCCTTTGTTTCTCTCCCTCCTCCCAGCTTTTGAAAGTATCTTGTCTCCTCATTGGTCATTTTGGTCAGGTGCCAGCGAGATTACCTTTAGCTTCTTAACCCTTTACAGGTGAGAGGAGTTTGCCTCTGGCCAGGAGGAATTTTAAAGGGGTTTACCCTTCCCTTTATGACACCCACTTGGAGACATCTTCCCCCAAAATATCCCCCCAAACCCTACACCCGCTTTCCTGGGGAAGGCTTGATAATAATCCTCACCAATTGGTACAGGTGAACACAGACCCAAACCCTTGGATCTTAAGAACAGTGAAAAAGCAATCAGGTTCTTAAAAGAAGAATTTTAATTAAAGAAAAGGTAAAAGAAACACTTCTGTAAAATCAGGATGGTAAATACCTTACCGGGTAATCAGATTCAAAACATAGAGAATCCCTCTAGGCAAAACCTTAAGTTACAAAAAGACACAAAAAACAGGAATATACATTCCCTCCAGCACAGCTTATTTTACCAGCCATTAAACAAAAGAAAATCTAACACTTTTTCCAGCTAGATTACTTACTAACTTAACAGGAGTTGGAAGGCTTGCATTTCTGATTTGTTCCCGGCAAAAGCATCACACAGACAGAAAGAACCCTTTGTTGTCGATCTCCCCCCCCAAGATTTGAAAGTGTCTTGTCCCCTCATTGGTCATTATGGGTCAGGTGCCAGCGAGGTTACCTTAGCTTCTTAACCCTTTACAGGTGAAAGGGTTTTGCCTCTGGCCAGGAGGGATTTTATAGCACTGTATACAGAAAGGTGGTTACCCTTCCCTTTATATTTATGACACGCCCTCCAAATCACAGATAGGGTGAAACACTGGCTGTGATTTCGTCCTGGAACTCTAGGAGAAAACAGAGTTAATAAGACACATGCACCTCTAAATATACTACTAACTGTATAAAGACTAAGAATATTTTCCACATCTCAAGGACGATTTTAACCAGTTGATTCTGGGAAATTTTCACGGGAGAGTGCATCAGCCACTTTGTTAGAAGCTCCTGAAATGTGTTGTATGTCAAAATCAAAATCTTGGAGAGCTAAACTCCACCGAATAGGTTTTTTGTTATTTCCCTTGGCGGTATGAAGCCACTGTAGCACCGCATGGTCGGTTTGCAGGTGGAAACACCGTCCCCAAACGTATGGGTGTAGCTTTTCCAGAGCGTAGACAATGGCGTAACATTCCTTTTCAGTGATTAACCAGTGGCTTTCCCTCTCAGACAGCTTCTTGCTGAGAAACGCTACAGGATGGAACTCTTGATTCGATCCTTCCTGCATTAAGACTGCTCCCGCACCACGCTCGGACACATCTGTGGTTACTAGGAACGGTTTGTCAAAGCCTGGGGCCCTTAGCACAGGGTCAGACATGAGTGTCGTTTTAAGCTGGTTAATGGCCTTCTGACACTTTTCAGTCCACTGAACTGCATTTGGCTGTTTCTTTCTGGTTAGGTCTGTCAGTGGGGTGGCAATTTGGCTGTATTGCTGCGCAAATCGCCTGTAATATCCAGCCAAGCCTAAGAAGGATTGGACCTGTTTCTTTGATTTTGGGACAGGCCACTTTTGGATAGCATCCACTTTGGCCTGTAGGGGGTTGATAGTTCCTTGACCCACCTGGTGTCCAAGGTAAGTCACTCTGTTTAGGCCTATTTGACACTTCTTAGCCTTAACAGTTAGTCCTGCCTCCCTTATGCGCTCGAAGACTTTTTGTAGATGTTCCAGGTGTTCTGCCCAGGAATCCGAAAATGTGGCCACGCTGTCAAGGTATGCAACTGCATATTCTCCCAATCCCGCTAGAAGACCATCTACAAGTTTTTGGAAGGTGGCAGGTGCATTCCGCAGCCTGAAAGGGAGCACATTAAATTCATACAGCCCGACGTGTGATGAAGGCTGACCTTTCCTTGGCAGATTCATCTAGTGGTACCTGCCAATTCCCCTTGGTAAAGTCCAAGGTAGAGATGAACTGGGCCTGTCCCAGTTTCTCCAGTAGTTCATCTGTGCTTGGCTTTGGATAGTTGTCTGGGCGAGTTACAGCATTTAGCTTACGGTAGTCCACGCAAAAACGTATCTCCCCATCTGGTTTGGGAACTAGAACCACAGGAGAGGCCCATGCACTGCCAGAGGGGCAGATTACACCCATCTGTAGCATATGCTGGATCTCCCTTTCTATAGCAGTTTTAGCTTGAGGAGACACCCGGTAAGGTTGGGCTCTAACTGGGTAAGCGTTACCTGTGTTAATGGAGTGGTATGCCCGTTCAGTCAGTCCTGGGGTGGCTGAGAACGTAAGTGTGTAGCGAGTGCATAGCTCCTGGATCTGCTATCGCTGCATATGCCCAAGGGTCATGGAGAGGTTCACCTCTTCCACACCACCATCGCTTTTCCCTTCGTAGTAGACACCTTCAGGCCACTCAGCGTCATCTTCTCCTTGGGATGTAAACTGACAAACCTTTAATTCTCTGGAATAAAAGAGCTTTAGAGAATTAATATGGTACACCTTAGGCTTTCGGTTGGAGGTGGGGAATGCTATGAGATAATTAACAGCTCCCAGGAGCTCTTGGACCGTGGATGGCCCTTCCCACGACGCTTCCATTTTATGGGCCTGGAGTGCCTTTAAGACCATGACCTGGTCCCCTACTTTGAAGGACCACTCTCTGGCATGTTTATCATATCAGGCTTTTTGCTCTTTTTGAGCATCTTTTAGGTTTTCTTTAGCAAGGGCTAAAGAGGTTCGGAGGGTGTTTTGTAGGTTGGTTACAAAGTCCAAAATGTTAGTTCCTGGAGAAGATGTAAACCCTTCCCATAGCTGCTTCACCAACTGTAATGGCCCCTTAACCTGGCGGCCATATACAAGTTCAAATGGTGAAAACCCTAAACTGGGATGTGGTACAGCTGTGTAGGCAAAGAGCAACTGCTGCAACACTAGGTCCCAATCATTGGAGTACTCATTTATGAATTTACGTATCCCCAAAGTTCCATTAAATTTCTCCACCAGGCCATTTGTTTAATGGTGGTAAGGGGTGGCAACCAAGTGGTTCACCCCATGAGCTTCCCAAAGGGTTTCCATAGTTCCTGCCAGGAAATTAGTTCCTGCATCTGTAAGGATGTCGGAGGGCCAACCTGCCCTGGCAAAAATGTCCGTTAGTGCCTGGCACACACTTTTAGCCCTGGTGTTGCTTAGAGCTACTGCTTCCAGCCATCAGGTGGCAAAATCCATGCAAATCAGTATGTACTGCTTTCTTCTGGGTGTCTTTGTCAGAAAAAGACCCAGCATATCCACAGCTACTCGCTGAAATGGAACCTCAATTATGGGGGGTGGCTGGAGAGGGGCTTTGACCTGGTCTTGGGGTTTTCCCATTCGTTGGCACACCTCACAAGACCGGACATAGGTCGAAACATCCTTGCCCATTCCCTCCCAGTGGAACGACTTTCCCAAATGGTCTTTGGTTCTGTTCACCCCAGCATGGCCACTAGGATGATCGTGGGCTAAGCTTCATAGCTTTACCCGGTAGTTAGTTGGAACTACCAATTGTCTCTGAGGATGCCAGTCTTCCTGGTGTCCACCAGAAAGCATTTCCTTGTATAAAAGTCCTCTTTCTACAACAAACCTGGATCGATTAAAAGAGCTGAGAGGCGGTGGGTTGCTCTGTGCCGCCGTCCAAGCTCTCTGGAGGCTTTCATCTGCTTTCTGTTTGGTCTGGAACTGTTCCCTTGATGCTGGAGACACCAGTTCCTCATTGGATTATTGACCTGGGCTTGGTCCCTCTGGAAGCAATGCAGGTGATGGGGCTGTTTCTGTTGACTGTGAACTGCTCTCTGCTGGTGCACTATGTTGGGGCTCAGGCTTCGGCTGAGCCTCTTGTGTAGGGTTATCTGCTGCTGCCAGTGCAGGTTCGGTGGGGTCTTCTGGTGTTGGGGTTGCAAGTACTGGATTCAGTGCTGGCAATGGTTCTGGGGCTGGTTGTTCTCCCGGTTCCGGTTCTCGGACTGGCTCTGTCTGGGTCTCTGTGACTGGATCCACTACTGCTGTTGCAGACGTTGGCATGGGGTCCGGTTCCATCACCTCTGACTGGGTCCTGGTAGAAGTTTCTGAAACAGAGCTAGGTGTGACAGCTTGCTTAGCCTGGCTGCGGGTGACCATTCCCACACTCTTGGCTAGCTTCACGTGATTGGCCAAGTCTTCCCCCAACAGCATGGGGATGGGATAATCATCATAGACTGCAAAAGTCCATGTTCCTGACCAGCCCTTGTACTGGACCGGCAACTTGGCTGTAGGCAAGTCAAAAGAGTTTGACTTGAAGGGTTGAATCGTCACTTGGACATCTGGGCCGATTAAACTGGGGTCCACTAAGGAAGCATGGATAGCCGACACTTGTGCTCCGGTGTCCCTCCATGCTGTGACCTCCCCGCCATGAATTTTTGTTTATTGCCCGTGACCTGTCCGCGACTTTTACTAAAAATAACCATGACAAAATCTTAGCCTTAGTTATAGTGAACAGGTGATCAACTTTCCACAAGCTGTCAACACTGTAGCAAGGTGTCTTCTACATTCATTGAACTCACTACCTGCAGTGGTTATGTGGCATCAAAATGCAGTGGTTATATTGCATCACAATACAGTGGATGGACAGGCGAGCCCTTCCCTCCAGTTAAGCCAGTCCCCCGCAGCCAGCCCTCTGTTTTCACTTAAGCTGGATAACACAGAGCTCAGCCTACTTGAGCAATGAAACTTGTGACCTTCCAATTAGTGTTTGCACTGGTGTGAGAAAATATATTTGAAAAAAATCTTAACTCTAAGTTAATGTAACGAGATGTGTTTGTGAGGCAGTTTATCAGCAGTCCCATGCAAAAAGCTTGTATTAATTTCCATGGGTTTAAAGAAAAAAAAAGCTTAACCAGGAGGCAGTCCTGTGGTGGATAGAAGTGCAGCTGCTGATGAGACTGTTTTATCCTTAAGCAGCTCTACATGACTGCTTCTCCGTTGTAGGATAAAATCTGACCAAAAAAAAAAGTGCAGCTTCTGGTGGAGAAGGTTTTATCTATACGCACCCAGCCTCATCAATTAGCTAATAAGACCCCCTAAATCCTATTTAACTACCTGTGTGCACCAGATCTACTTGGGACCCAACTTGCTACCAAGTTTTCTATAGAGAGTCAATGTTTTTGTAAGATTTCTGTCAACAATGAAAGCTAAAATGGCTATGGATAAATTTCAGCCAAAGTCCAATTTAAAAGATTTCCAATTAAAAACTGTAAAGTGAAGCCAAACAAAAATTCAAAAGGCATAGAAGTTAATACTGAAATTTCACACTGATAGGGCATCTGCTTTTGGAGGGAGTGGGGGAACAACATATATACCTTTCTAGCCTATTTCAGAAAGCAACCCCTTCTGTGGAGCCACTACGAGCTAATTTGATGATCTTGGTGGTTCATGTCTAGATTTTAGTTTTCCAGATACTCACGGGTGGAGAAATTATGTTGAAAACTAAATTTGGCACTCCCACTGTTTTACCTCTGTCCCTTGTGTATTTGTCTTTCCCCACTCCAGTATTTAATTTCTCTTGGGGGAAGGTGTCTTTGTTTCCCCCTTCATTGATTTTTTTTTTTTTTTGTCTTTCCCTTTTTTTCCTCTGCTTCCCCCCACCTCCTCCCAGGATCAGTAGCAGGAATAGAATAGTGCTAAGCTCAAGTGTGGAAATGTATAATAAACAGATCCATAGGTAAATTGCTTCTGTGCTTGAGTGCTATGCTTCTTTGTGGCAGTTTATATTTCTACCAGTTCTGCAAAAGTCCACTACTCAAGGTCCTTTGAGTGAATTAGTAATCGGGAGGCATCATGGGAATACTTATGAGTAGCAGGAAGGCAAGAATATATGGCAGAACTGCCATACATAAGCATTTTGATGAAAACCATGGAAAGTATCCTAGTGCAGCCTAAGTAAGTAATGGTTGTGGAGCCATCATTAGTGTTAATGTCTTAATTTTTAACAAGCAGGTATGTCTCTTTTTACAGCCTTATGTACATTAGATTTAAGAGGTATGTATTTATTTTTTCCTTTTTATTTTGTAACTCTTCTTTGCTTCTTTATCCTTGCAGTGGTTTTAATCAGTGATTGGATTCAAGATTTAGATGTCATGAGGTGTAATGCTACCGTATCCTCAGTATGGCATGGCATGCAATATCGCCGTTCGTTTATACCGAGGAGCCAAAGAATGAGTTTACATGTAGTGAGGACTTACTGCTCACCAGGACCTAAGAGGCCTGAGACTAAGCCAGCAATGGAAATGGCCATGGTACTTTTTCATCGGATGACGGAAGTAGGGAAAGTTTTGGGAAGAAACTCCCTCAAAAGAATCTCTACAACGGTCAAAAGTTGGTGGGATAGATATGAAGAGTTTGTTGGTCTTAATGAAGTTCGAGATGCTCAAGGAAAAGTGACAGAGGTAATCCTTTGCATCGTTAACATACGGAGACAACGTGGAAGGCTAGTGATGAGTTGTCTTGTTAAAACATAAGTTCTAGCTTTGAAATAGAAAGGAAAACTGTGACACTTCTCTAGGGCACCCCGGGTTGGGAGGCTTCTCACCAACACCTGCCTTTAGCACAAGGAAGTCTTGTCTATGCTTGCTGTGGTTCAGTTCCCCAACATCTCCAGCCTGTGGTTACACAAACACTGCCTTCCAGGGCTCCGCGGGCCCTGCTGTTTCTTTACAGGTTAATGATAGGTACATTCCAACCCCCGAGACTTCCACGTATCCCTCTGGAGTGCCCAGCCTCTATTCCACTGGTTGCTCCCAGAATTAACAGATCCACTACTTCCAGAAGAATAGTACACACCAATTTACTAGTTTCACCTCAGGATCACCACTCTGCTCAACACACAGCCCTTAAACACATTTTTAATGAACACAAGAAGTTTATTTCACACTGAACAGAGATTCAAGTAATAAGTCGATGGAGGTATTGGAAATAAAGGTTTACATATAAAATAAAATCATAACACTCATTCTAGAACCTACTAATGCCCACCAGCCTTTTTCAGCCAGATAGGCTGTGATCCTACTCTGCCATGCTCTCAGCGTGTCCCCTCAATAAAAGATTCAGAGTGTAGCTCTGTACCTATAGGTACTGTTATAATAGTTCAAAAATCCATTGTCTTCACTTGTAAACAGGACTTTTCCTCCTGCTGGTTTATTTCTTCTGTAAATTCCCTCTCAGAATGTAAATGGGCTCCCATTGTGAATCATATAATACTCAATTTCCATGTAATCAGACATATAGATAAATATCTCTTGCCTGAAGAAACTTGTTTTCTCACCTTCTGGTGACCAGACCAAAGACATAGACCTTAAGAGCATAGTTTTCAGTATATACATGTAACTCCTTACATGTTATCAGCACTTTCACAATTATTATGACGACAAGTGTGACACAGGCTTTCAGTAAAGGCCTCACATGACACTCTTTGATGAACTAGTATGTAAATACCAGATCTAGGGGATCTGTGTGAGCTAGGACTCACGCGATTAACTCCAAAAATTAATTGCAATTAAAAAAATTAATCACCATTTTAATCGCACTGTTAAACAATAGAATACCAATTGAAATTTATTAAATATTTGGGATGGTTTTCTACATTTTCAAATATATTTATTTCAGTTACAACACAGAATACAAAGTGTACAGTGCTCACTTTATATTATTTTTGATTACAAATATTTGTGCTGTAAAAATGATAAAAGAAATAGTATTTTTCAATTCACCTCATACAAGAACCATAGTGCAATCTCTTTATCGGGAAAGTGCAACTTACAAATGTAGATTTGTTTGTTTGTTTTTGAGTGCAGTTATGTAACAAACAATGTAAAACTCTAGAGCCTACAGGTCCATTCAGTCCTCCTTCTTGTGCAGCCAATTGCTAATAGAAACAAGTTTGTTTACATTTATGGGAGATAATGGTGCCGGCTTCTTATTGACAATGTCACCTGAAAGTGAGAACAGATGTTTGCATGATGCTCTTGTAACCGGCATTGCAAGGTATTTATGTGCCAGATATGCTAGATATTCGAATGGCCCTTCATGCTTTGGCTACCATTTCAGAGGACATGCTTCCATGCTGATGACTTTTGTTAAAAAAATAATGCATTAATTAAATTTGTGACTGTACTCCTTTGGGGAAAATTATATGTCTCCTGCCTTTGTTTTACCCACATTGTACCATAAATTTCATGTTATAGCAATCTCGGATGATGACCCAGCATGTTGTTCGTTTTAAGAACACTTTCACTACAGATTTGGCAAAACGCAAAGAAGGTACCAATGTGAGATTTCTAAAGCTAGCTACAGCACTCAACACAAGATTTAAGAATCTGAAGTGCCTTCAAAAATCTGAGAGGGAAGGGGTGTTGTGCATGCTTTCAGAAGTCTTAAAAGAGCAACACTGTGATGCAGAAACTGCAGAACCTGAACCACCAAAAGAGAAAATCAACCTTCTGCTGGTGGCATCTGATTCAGATGATGAAAATGAACGTGCGTTGGTCTGCACTGCTTTGGATTGTTATAGAGCAGTACCCATCATCAGCATTGATGAATGTCCTCTGGAATGGTGATTGAAGCATGAAGGGACATATGAATCTTTAGCACATCTGGCATGTAAATATCTTGCAACGCTGGCTACAACAGTGCCATGCAAATGCTTGTTCTCACTTTCAGGTGACATTGTGAACAAGAAGCGGGCAACATTATCTCCTGCAAATGTAAACAAACTTGTTTGTCTGAGCGATTGGCTGAACAAGAAGTAGGACTGAGTGGACTTGTAGGCTCTAAACTTTTACATTGTTTTATTTTTGAATGCAGTTAT
The DNA here is from genome assembly GCF_015237465.2 of Chelonia mydas. NCBI lineage: Eukaryota > Metazoa > Chordata > Testudines > Cheloniidae > Chelonia > Chelonia mydas. The sequence goes on from NC_057853.1 coordinate 40,244, forward strand.
TTTTTGTACATAATTCTACATTTGTAAGTTCAACTTTCATGATAAAGAGATTGCACTATAGTACTTGTATTAAGTGAATTGGAAAATAGTATTTCTTTTGTTTTTACAGTGCAAATAATAAAAAATAAACAAAAAGTGAGCACTGTACACTTTGTATTCTGTGTTGTAATTGAAATCAATATATTGGAAAATGTGGAAAACATCCAAAAATATTTATATAAATAATATTCTATTAACAGTGCAATTAATCACAGAATTAATTTTTTTAATCACTTGACAGCCCTACTGTAAACCTTATACATCCCTGTGTCCTCTGCTAATTGACACTGAGGTCCGTGGGTCACAGAGACTGCAGATACAGTACTCAGTTAGCCAGTACAAAGGAGATTCCTTCACTGAACTTTGGAAAAGGAGCAGCTGTATATCTTTGCTGGAAATGAACTGAGGAATGAATTAATATTATGAATGTGTTCAGGCCTAGTAGCTTGTCTTCTGGACTTGTTAAATGAGAAATCTCCCTTCTCCAAATTCACATCCATGAAGTCAGCAATTTAGACCTACTCAGTGATAAACGGGAACCTGCTTACATTCCCTCTTTTCAGGCTGAAAAAGTGTTTATGGTAGCTCGAGGAATTGTACGAGAAGCTCGTGAGAGTGTAGAAGCCCAGCAAATCAAACTGAAGGAAGTTCGCGATCGTTTGGATCGAGTATCCCGGGAAGACACCCAGTACTTGGAACTAGCTACCCTGGAACACAGATTGCTGCAGGTAAGGGATATGCCAAGAGTTGGTGCTTGGGGACAGTGTGTCCCTTGTTTTTACTTCTACTGATCATTATTGCAAATAGCCAATCCTATTTCCAAAATTGAAACCTAAATTAATCTCTAGTGCCATTGACTTGGAATGAATTTGGTACACTACACATTAGAGAGATGGCTCATATAGGTTAGGGTTGGAATATGCTAGTAAAGCTGTGGAAGAAAACCCAAGATTAAGTGAACAAAGAGAATAAATTGTATGCCTAAGAAGGCAGGGGTAGTTGGGACAGTGTTCCCTGTAAAGCTGGAATTCAGTAAGAAAGTCTAGAATTGAATTTAGTTGTAAAGGCAGAATTTAGTTCATGAGCAGCTAATCTGTTTGACAGGACTGGCTCTAGGTGAAATAATATTTGCATGGCCCATGTATCTTCTTCCCCACTTACGATGTTGTCCATTCCTACCTGGGTGTCTGATTGCAGAACTCCTTAACCTTATTAAAGGCTGTGCAGACTCAAAAACAAGTTTCAGAGTAGCAGCCGTGTTAGTCTATATCCACAAAAAGAAAAGGAGTACTTGTGGCACCTTAGAGACTAACAAATTTATTTGAGCATAAGCTTTCGTGAGCTACAGCTCACTCTCAGGTGCCACAAGTACTCCTTTTCTTTTTTCAAAAACAAGTGGCACTTCTATTGGGACCAGAATGCCACTAGGTGGAGCTGACATGCAGCTTTCCAAGCAATGATGTGAGGAGGACTTCCACTACTCCTGGCACCAGAGTTCAATAGGACAAGAGAAAGAATTAAGGATCGCACTCTAGCTGATGGGTCAGGTCAATGTGTTATGAGACCCCTGGAAGAACAGGGCCTCATGTGACTGCATACGTGACATAGGGATAAAGCTGTCACCACTGTCTAGGTCAAGGCTAAGATATAGTTTGTTGTTATCCCAGTTGTACAAATGGTGAAGTAGAGGCTCTGAGAGAGTGACTCACAGAGGGTTTCACAGGAACTTGATATCAAAACCAGTCTCATGATTTCCAAGTTTGTGTCTCATCCATTAAGACTAAAGTGCTTGCTGAATAAGTATTTTAACTTCTAAATCCCTATTTTCTGCATGTATGCCATGTGGCATCATACTGGATGCTGCTGTGGTATTTACCCTATCCTTCTCACTGTACACATTTTCGTCCTCAGTGAATGCATGCACACACACACAGTCTTAATGGTCTGACAGTTAATCATCTTTTATGTTGAGATTAATGGTTTACTACTTACCTCCTTAATCAACAAATTAGTGCTAGTAAATTGAATATTAAATTTGAATTTAGCAAGAGGGCTGGGGTGGGATAGACAGTTAAGGCAAGATCTGTGAAGTAGCTAAATTCTATGCTGCACTCAGCCTAGACTGAATACAGCAGAGAAGAGACGCTGTTAAGGAGCTGATTATGGCTTCCTGATTCTTGCCGTGTCCCTGGTGCAAGTTAGAGCAGTTTACATGCCACTCTAGTTTGTGCTAGCTGGCAGTGGTCCCTAAGTGACGCTCTCCAGCTGAGCATAGCTGGAGCATAGTGTACATTAGCCACATCCTCTGCATGCCCGCAATAGACACCCCCCCCACCCATAATAGGCTACAGGGAATGGTGATTATGAGCTAGCTGTGTCATCTTTTTCTCTTCTGGGGACTCCCCCATGCTGTTGGTATCCTCAGCAGGGAAATTAGAGGAAGACTCCATCCCTTTTGCACACAGTAGGGCAGATAATCTGGCTCATTGTTTGTAAAGTACTATATAACTGCAAAGTAATAAAACTGGTCTGAAACTTTCACCTTTTGAGTTAGAATACTCTGTTTTGTTTTCTCCTGAAGGTGATGTTTGTTTGTTTGTTTGTTTGTTTGTTTGTTTTTGATTTGTTCTGTTTGATGTTTTTGGTTTTTTATTTAAGGGGGAAAATTCCTTTTGGATTACAATAAAAATTCTACTGACTTTTTTTTTTTTTTTGGGAGTGAGTTGAGAAGGCAGGGTCCAATATAGCAGCCAGATAGAGCCCAGTTGTGCAGACAACTTCCTGTGCCTCTCTTTGGTCAGGGCTTCCTATTTAAACCCAATCAGAGGTTCTGGTGTTCCTCCAATCAGGACCCAGATGTAGCTTCAGGTTTCATCATCTCTTTGGTCAATCAGTTAGTAGTGAGCTGCTGGGTGGGAGCGGGGAGCTGACAGTCAACTGGGAACCCAGCAGACCCAGGTTCAAGACCCAGGGGGTCACGACAGTATCCTCTCCCCTAGGGGTATCCTGGTGGGGTGCTGAACCGCGTTTCTCTGTGGTTTTTGTGGAACACCTTGAGTAGAGGCATGAATGTTTTCTGCCAGTTCCTATGTATGCACCTTTGGGCCATACCCATCCCAGTTGAATAGGTACCAGAATTTGTCCCACTTAAACTTGGAATCAAGGACCTCCTCAATGATATACTTTCATGGCGTTGCGTGCATACCAGTGGAGGAGATGGTTGCTCCCACTGAGGGAAGGGGTTTTCTGCATATGTTTTAGCATTGAAACATGGAAAAGCAGATGGATTCTGAGGGTTGAGGCAGGTGGAGCTCAAAAGTGACTGGGTTGATCTGTCATCAGATTCGATAGGGACCCAGGAACTAGTTTGCAGGAAAGTCTGTCTGTACAAAGAAGTTTTGTTGAGAGCTATACCTGATCCCCTACTGAATAAGGGAGTCTTGGTTGGCTGTGCTGGTCTGCATGCCTTTTATAATCCAGTTGTGCTTTTTCAAGATGGCCCTTCAGTCTCTCCTGAGTCTGATTGATCTGTTGAATCTAATCTGATGCTGCTGGATAGGAGGAGGATACAGGTAATTTTGTGTGGAACTTGTAGTTTGCAAAGAAAGGGGTCTGACCTGTGGAAGCTTTTTCTGCTTATGGTAATAGTGAGGACCGGTCATCCCAATGATAGTTGGTATAGCATCATAGATACTATTCCAAGATTTGGTTTACTTTCTCTGTTTGACCATTGGTCTGAGGATGTTATGCAGAGCAGAGGCGTGGACCCCCAAAATGTGCAGTCCCTCCCACCAGAACCAAAAGATGAATTGCATCCCTCAATCCGATTTTGGAGACCATGGATATGGACAAACATGGATTATCCATAGAATCATAGCATATCAGGGTTGGAAGGGACCTCAGGAGGTCATCTAGTCCAACCCCCTGCTCAAAGCAGGACCAATCCCCAATTAAATCATCCCAGCCAGGGCTTTGTTAAGCCTGACCTTAAAAACTTCTAAGGAAGGAGATTCTACCACCTCCCTAGGTAACGCATTCCAGGGTTTCACCACTCTCCTAGTGAAAAAGTTTTTCCTAATATCCAACCTAAACCTCCCGCACTGCAACTTGAGACCATTACTCCTTGTCCTGTCATCTTCTACCACTGAGAATAGTCTAGAACCATCCTCTTTGAAACCACCTCTCAGGTAGTTGAAAGCAGCTATCAAATCCTCCCTCGTTCTTCTCTTCCGCAGACTAAACAATCCCAGTTCCCTCAGCCTCTCCTCATAAGTCATGTGTTCCAGACCCCTAATCATTTTTGTTGCCCTTTGCTGGACTCTCTCCAATTTTTCCACATCTTTCTTGTTGTGTGGGGCCCAAAACTGGACACAGTACTCCAGATGATGCCTCACCAATGTCGAATAGAGGGGAACGATCACGTCCCTTGATCAGCTGGCTATGCCCCTACTTATACATCCCAAAATGCCATTGGTCTTCTTGGCAACAACGGCACACTGTTGTCTCATATCCAGCTTCTCATCCACTGTCACCCCTAGGTCCTTTTCTGCAGAACTGCTGCCGAGCCATTCGGTCCTTAGTCTGTAGCGGTGCATTGGATTCTTCCGTCCTAAGTGCAGGACCCTGCACTTGTCCTTGTTGAACCTCATCAGATTTCTTTTTGCCCAATCCTCCAATTTGTCTAGGTCCCTCTGTATCCTATCCCTACCTGCCACCGTATCTACCACTCCTCCTAGTTTAGTATCATCCTCAAATTTGCTGAGAGTGCAATCCACACCATCCTCCAGATCATTTATGAAGATATTGAACAAAACCGGCCCCAGGACCGACCCTTGAGGCACTCCACTTGATACCGGCTGCCAACTAGACATGGAGCCATTGATCGCTACCCGTTGAGCCCGACAATCTAGCCAACTTTCTACCCACCTTATAGTGCATTCATCCAGCCCATACTTCTTTAACTTGCTGACAAGAATACTGTGGGAGACTGTGTCAAAAGCTTTGCTAAAGTCAAGAAACAATACATCCACTGCTTTCCCTTCATTCACAGAACCAGTAATCTCATCATAGAAGGTGATTAGATTAGTCAGGCATGACTTGCCCTTGGTGAATCCATGCTGACTGTTCCTGATCACTTTCCTCTCGTGTAAGTGCTTCAGGATTGATTCCTTGAGGACCTGCTTCATGATTTTTCCGGGGACTGAGGTGAGGCTGATTGGCCTGTAGTTCCCAGGATCCTCCTCCTTCCCTTTTTTAAAGATGGGCACTACATTAGTCTTTTTCCAGTCGTCCGGGACTTCTCCCGATCGCCATGAGTTTTCAAAGATAATGGCCAATGGCTCTGCAATCACAGTCGCCAACTCCTTTAGCACTCTCGGATGCAACGCATCTGGCCCCATGGACTTGTGCACGTCCAGCTTTTCTAAATAGTCCCTAACCACTTCTTTCTCCACAGAGGGCTGGCCACCTACTCCCCATGCTGTGTTGCCCAGCGCAGCAGTCTGGGAGCTGACCTTGCTCGTGAAGACAGAGGCAAAAAAAGCATTGAGTACATTAGCTTTTTCCACATCCTCTGTCACTAGGTTGCCTCCCTCATTCAGTAAGGGGCCCACACTTTCCTTGGCTTTCTTCTTGTTGCCAACATACCTGAAGACACCCTTCTTGTTACTCTTAACATCTCTTGCTAGCTGCAGCTCCAGGTGCGATTTGGCCCTCCTGATTTCATTCCTACATGCCCGAGCAATATTTTTATACTCTTCCCTGGTCATTTGTCTAATCTTCCACTTCTTGTAAGCTTCTTTTTTATGTTTAAGATCCGCAAGGATTTCACTGTTAAGCCAAGCTGGTCGCCTGCCATATTACTATTCTTTCGACACATCGGGATGGTTTGTCCCTGTAATCTCAACAGGGATTCTTTGAAATACAGCCAGCTCTCCTGGACTCCTTTCCCCCTCATGTTATTCCCCCAGGGGATCCTACCCATCAGTTCCCTGAGGGAGTCGAAGTCTGCTTTCCTGAAGTCCAGGGTCCGTATTCTGCTGCTTACCTTTCTTCCCTGTGCCAGGATCCTGAACTCGATCAACTCATGGTCACTGCCTCCCAGATTCCCATCCACTTTTGCTTCCCCTACTAATTCTTCCCGGTTTGTGAGCAGCAGGTCAAGAAAAGCTCTCCCCCTAGTTGGCTCCTTCAGCACTTGCACCAGGAAATTGTCCCCTACATTTTCCAAAAACTTCCTGGATTGTCTGTGCACCCTGTAGTGCTCTCCCAGCAGATATCAGGATGATTAAAGTCGCCCATGAGAACCAGGGCGTGCGATCTAGTAGCTTCTGTGAGTTGCCGGAAGAAAGGAGATTCCACCACCTTCCTAGGTAACCCATTCCAGTGCTTCACCACCCTCCTAGTGAAAAAGTTTTTCCTAATATCCAACCTAAACCTCCCGCACTGCAACTTGAGACCATTACTCCTTGTTCTGTCATCTGCTACCACTGAGAACAGTCTAGATCCATCCTCTTTGGAACCCCCTTTCAGATAGTTGAAAGCAGCTCTCAAATCCCCCCTCATTCTTCTCTTCTGCAGACTAAACAATCCCAGTTCCCTGAGCCTCTCCTCATAAGTCATGTGTTCCAGTCCCCTAATCATTTTTGTTGCCCTCTGCTGGACGCTTTCCAATTTTTCCACATCCTTCTTGTTGTGTGGGGCTCAAAACTGGACACAGTACTCCAGATGATGCCTCACCAATGTCGACTAGAGGGGAACGATCACATCCCTCGATCTGCTGGCAATGCCCCTACTTATACATCCCAAAATGCCGTTAGCCTTCTTGGCAACAACAGCACACTGTTGTCTCATATCCAGCTTCTCATCCACTGTAACCCCTAGGCCCTTTTCTGCAGAACTACTGCCTAGCCTTTTGGTCCCTAGTCTGTAGCGGTGCATTGGATTCTTCTGTCCTAAGTGCAGGACTCTGCACTTGTCCTTGTTGAACCTCATCAGATTTCTTTTGGCCCAATCCTCTAATTTGTCTAGGTCCCTCTTATTCTATCTCTACCCTCCAGTGTGTTTACTACTCCTCCCAATTTAGTGTCCTCAGCAAATATAGCTGGAATGTTTCTTTGGATACAGGGAGCAAAATGGGCCATTTTTGTAAGGTGGTCTGCAACTGTGAGGATCATTGTAAACCCACTGGACCCTGGAAGTTCTACAGTAAAATCCAATGCGATAGTTGCTGAAGCCCTTGTTGGGGTTTCCAAGAGTTGAAGGAAGCCAAAGGGTTTACCATGTGGTGTCTTGGCAGGAGCACACAAGTTGCAGGAAGCAACAAACAACTATGTTGTAGAATATATTTGGAGCCACCAGAAGAAAGAGGATACCAAACATAGGGTTTTGAGGTGCCCCAGATGTTCCACTAGCAGGAAGTCATGGCATATTTGTAGTGCCTCCACATGTGTGGGACCAAGGAGAACGTAGATATGACTCTCCTGAGTGTCATATGGCTCTTAAAGTGTGGCTAACTCATCAGAAGGTATGCTCAAAGCAGAGGCAGAATGGATTATAGAAAATAAATCCTGTGGGGTGGCGAAATTCAGGAAATTATGGGGTTTAAGTATGTGAGATATTTCCTGGCTCAGACCCTTTTGATTCTCCCTTTTGGGATAAGGTACTGGCTTTGCCATTTCTAAGTCTTTGCCAGGACAGTGGGAGATAATGAAGTTGAACCATGAAAAAGGCAAGGCCCACCCAAGTTGTCACTGATTCAATACTTTAGCCTTGCGCAGATGCTCTAAGTTTTTATGGTTGTTAAAAACCTGAACTGGATGCTGGGCTCCCTCGAGGGGATGATGCCATTCTTTGAAGGCTTTTTTGATTACTAGAAGTTAATTGTCCAGGATTTCACATTTCTTCTCTGCAAGGTTGAGTTTCTGGGAATAATAAGCACAGGGATGTAAAATGTGCTCTGCCCCTTGTCTTTGTGAGAGTACTGCTTCAATCACCATACTGGAGGTGTCTGCTTCTACAACAAACAACTGCATGGCGTCCGGGTGAGCCAGTATAGGAGCAGTAGTAAAGGCTAGCCTTAATTGTTTGAAAGCAGTTTGGACATCATGGGGCCAATGGAACTGAACATTCTTGTGGAGTAGGGCTGTGAGAGGTGTGATTTGCTTTGAGATGTTTGGGATGAACTGATGATAAAAGTTGGAAAAGCCTAAAAGGAGCATTGCAGATCATGTACATTTTGAAGCGCAACCCAATTGCAAACACCTGTACCTTGCACGGATTCATCTTGATTCCTTCAGGAGACAGGATACAACTCAGGAACTCTGTAGTGGTTTGATCAAAAGCAAATTTTTCTAATTTAGCATGAAGGCCATGTTGACATAGACTCTCCTGGATCATCGTGACGTGGAAATTATGCTGCTCTAGGTTGTCAGAAAAAATGTGTATGTTGAGAGAGACTACAGCATATTTGTCTAACATATCCTGTAACACGTTACTGAGGAAATGTTAGAAAATGCCCCAAGTGTTTGTTAGACCCAATAGCATTACTGAATATTTGAAGTGGCTATAACAGGGCCTAAATGCTGTTTTCCATTCATTTCCCACTGTAATACACATGAGGCTGTAGGCCCCTGAAGGTCTAGCTTTGTAAATGTTCAGGCAGTCCCCATGTGATCTAGCAACTTGGGAATTAGGGGCAGAGAGCATTGATTCCTGATAGTGATTTGATTCAAGGTTCGGTAATCTAGGCAGAGCCGGAGGTTCAGTGCTTTGGGTTCTGACATAGCATAGATTTGCTCAAATGAGACCTGTGCTCCTGGCTGCAAATCTATTGGGCAGTCATAAGTATAGGATATTAATTGAGAAACTGTATCATAATGTATATACGCAAGAGGGCAGAATTAAGATTGCGCAGACAATCTTAATTCTGACTTTTTCTGACCTTTAGTGTTTTTTGGTACAGCCTTATCGTTTGTTTGGTGGAATCATATGGACATGTTGGGTTCCAGAGAGGAAACAGCAACATATGAAGCTGGAGGCCCTTATGTGAAAACACTCTAGTGGGTGTAGAGTTTCCAACAGTCTGCATGAAAGGGACTGTAAGATTATGGAATGACACAGGAGAAAAAACACTTATAGTCAGCCAAGTCTCTGCCTCAAGGGTTAATGCTTGTAACAACCTTCTCTTCTCCCCCCTCCCCCAGCAAAAAACTTAAAATAATGTAATATAATCAGAATGTTAACAATACAGTTCCCCAGGTAAGAGGTTCAGCAAAGTCTTTCTAGCCCTGGGGGCGGAACTCTCCCTTTTTGAAGGTTTTCTCTTGCCTCTGCCTCCCAGGCAAGCCATATTTATAGTCCTCCCTTCTCAGCACCTATGTAAAGAGAAGGGAAAGTTGGGTGGAAGTTAACTTCAGATTTACTGATAATATCTTTGCACCCCATTACACAGATGTATAAATCTGAATAATACTAAAGCCACAGAGTTGCTTTATCTGTGTAAAGAGTAGTATTTATTTATTTTTGTAGGCTATGCTTGTCCATGTAATGCTTGTCTATGCTTGTGCTGTTGGAGGTCAATTGCCAGATGTAAAAGTATCTGTATCACTTGGGCTGGAAATATGTCAGGGCAATTTAGAGACAAAGTTTTCTCTCTCTCTTTTCCTATCTGCTGGCATGTAGATGGACACTGCTCAATCTACTTTCCCTCTTGTCCTCCTCTCTGCCCTGGTTGCTGGGAAGGGGTCTTTCTACCCTCTTTTACACTGTCTTGGCTGCTGGGACGTGGGATTATTGGGGTGGGGGATGGAGAAGGAGACAAAGGGAGTATCAAGGAGATATGAATCGCAAAGCATAGTGCATAAAAGAAGAAATATAAGAAGACAGAAGTATAGCTGTGCAGATTCTTAAAGGCCAACACAAAGAATGTGAATTGATGTGGTAAAACATAGGGCATCAATGAAGTATCTTGACGGGGGAAGATATTGTTGGAGGCTTTCCACTCTTTCCTCCATTTCCCTCCATCCTCTGACAAGGAAAGTGGGTATCTCTATAGCTTTCTCCTTGTTCATATGTAACCTAGCTCCACTTCTCCATCTCTTTATGTGGTGGGGGAATTACAACCCTAAGAGCATCCCAGTGCCAGAGGGGAAGGAACTCACTGGTATCAGGTAAGGAGTGACCAATTCAATGTACCCCAACTCATTGTACTTATAATATGTATCTAAAAGTTGTCATGTAAAATATATCACTGGAAAATTAATAACTCATTCATTAATATTCTTGTATGGTGCATGCACAGGGATGTACAAACAATTGTAAATATGTACTAGAATTATATTCTTAAAATGTGTTTGGCGAGCAATGCATAAGCACAGGCTCCCTTAGACAAAGGAAATATGTATTTGCTTCTCTGTCCAGCCCAGTCATCAGGCAGAGACAATGAAGGTCTAATTCCAAATTTGGTAAACAAAGATATCAAGCTAACAAGTGGGGAAGGAGACAGCATGGCATCTAAACCGCAGCAGGAGAAAGTAGCTTGAGTTTTACTTTTAAAAGAATACATTGCAAAGGTTTACTGGTCTGTAAAGACATGGGGGCTGAACCCTAAGTGAAAGGCAATTGAATCAACTGCTTGTATACAATATTACTGTATTATAAAAGTGTATCAAGTAAGGTCTTTTCTGGAACCTAATGACACACTGGTGATTGATGTTGTGAATTGTCTGCATTAACACTACATAAGGCGCTATGGATACCCATTAATATTATGCTTTACAGTCTGTGACCAAGCCAAGAAGGAAATGGTTCCCATCTCCCTGTCTCCAATGAGATTAAGCAAGGTGTGACCAAAAACAATGGAAGACCCGTTTACATAGTAATCAGCAAGGGGATGGGAAGTCCACAGGAAGGGAAGAACAACATGAGGTCATCCTGCTTCTTGAAACAAGGTCAATTAACTTTGGAAGATATAAGCAAGGACAGAAGCCGTCTTTGGCATCCGTCACTAGGCACACATAAGGGAGCAGAACTCTTGCAAGCTGAGAAAGATGGGCCCTTCAGCTGGGGGGGCGCGGGGTTTGAAGTCTCTGGAAACTGCATATAGGTGAGACACCTGCATAGGCAAAGATCTTTCCTAGAAAGACAAGGAAAACCAGTCCTTTGTGCTTCTGTGGAAGGTTCTGCCTGAGAGAGAGTCATCGATGGCAGGGGAAAAAAAAGACTGGTAAGAAATCTACTTTGAACAAAAACTGTAGTTTAAGTCTTAGTCACTAGAAAGCATATTCTGTTTTTACTTGTAACTTTTTTTTATCTTCATTCCTTATACTTGAACTCACTTAATCCTATGTATATTTTGTTAATAAATTTGTTTTATTTTTATTCTATTATAAACCAGCTCAGTGCTGTGTTTGAAGGGAAGGGTGTATTTACCACAGTTAAGTTAATAAGTTGTAATATGCTTGTCATAGAATCATAGGACTGGAAGGGACCTCAAGAGGTCATCTAGTCCAGTCCCCTGTGTTTTGTTTCTTTAAAGGACCAATACACCTTATTATTTCCTCTGAAGTGCCCAAGAGAGGGCTGGACACTTCAAGGCACATAGTTTTGTGGAAAGTCAGGACTGGAAGTGTGTTGGGGTCACCTTGCTGGTTGTAACCGAGGCTGGTTGAAGCCAAAGTGGGTTTGTGGGTTACAGTTGGTGAACCAGGACTGGCTGCATAGCACACAGATACTCATGGTGTAAGCTGCATACTTATTGCTTATTGTGAGCATCCCAGGCAGAGAGCTATAATAGCAAAGGATTGTGAGGCACTCAGGGTTATAGGGTAAGAAGTGATACAACCCCTCACTGGTCTGGATTGCATCTTGAACGCTGTGACAGGGATGTATTAACAGTTCTGTACACATGCTTTCACTCTTGCACTCAAAGAGAAGGATCATGGACAAAGTGAAGAAATGAGCTTGGCAGCTCCAGTGCTCCCAAGTCTTCGTGCTGAGTTTAGACCATCCATACTTTGCATGATGATCAGGGAGAAGTACAGGGAAAGAATATGAGGAGACCAAGAACAGACCCAAGAGAGGAATCTAGTGATGCCTAGAGAAGGGAGAGAAGAGGAGGGAGGATGCATTGAAACCACCATTGGAAAAAAAGCAGTCAGCTACATTGGAGAAGAGAACCAAGAGAGGACAGAGTCACAGAAACTCACAGAAGACAGAGGCTTCAGTGAGAAAGGGGAGATTCACTATGTGGAAAGGAGTCAAGGAGAATAATTAGAGAAGAGAGATCTTTGGTTGTATTGAGCAGATGCTCCTCAGGGATACCCAGGTTTCTGAGGTACCCCATCACCACCTGCCCTTAGCATGAGGCAGCTGTGTCTGTGCCTGCTGTGAATCAGCTCCCTCAATGCACCAGCTTCTGGCAACACAAGCACTACTTTCCAGACCTTTGCAAGCCTCACTTTCTCTGTATAGATAGCAATAGGCACACACCTGTGAGTCCTTGGAGAATTCCCTGCAGCACCCAACCTCTTACCCACGGAATACTCACAAAATTACCAGGCCCAATGTTCTTAAAGGAACAAAACACGCCAGCTTGTAAGATTCAGCTCTGGACTGCCACCTTGTGGTAACACCACAGAACTTAGATATGTTTATAATGAATAAAGAATAAGTTTATTGTCCAAGATTCTAGTAATAGTGAGTAAGAATATTGGGAACAAATGGCTACATATGAGACGAAATCTTAACACTTTCTAGAGACTAAATTTAAAAGGTTAACTTCCTGTTTGCAGTTTTGTTGTAGCTGTATGGGTATGCAATATATGAGAGAGAAAGTAGGGAAGCTAGTATCTTTTACTGGACCAACTTCTGTTGATGGAAGTTACAAGTTTTTGAGCTATGCAGAGCTCTTCTTCAGGTCTGCAGAAAGAAGCAGAGTATATGGAGGTTAACCTCCTGTCTAAAGGAGTTTTATCTCACCCAAAGTTCTCTTCAGTGTTTTCAGCCTAGACTAGCGGAGACCCCTTATTCATGAAGCAAAACTGCTATTTTTATACTTTCTCAGTGAAGGGTGCTTGGGAGTCTTCTCTGCCCCCAAATATAGTTAAGAAAACTTTTGAAGTGTGCCCACCAAATAGGGTTCTCCCCCCACCCCCCGTTGCTTTTCTCTTCCTGTTAGATTTTTTTTTTTTTTCTCCGAAGGCCTCACAATCCTTCATCAGCGTTCAGCTCAGATTGGTGGTAAGAAGCCCATTGTGATTGAGGCAATACTCAGTTTACTTGTGAACGGATAGATGAATAAACATCTGACAGAAAACCACTTTTCACCTTTGGTGGTGACCTGTACCTACAGACTTTTAAAGAACATATTTTCAGTATGTATACATAACTCCTTACATAGTATTTATATATACATTTCACAATGATTTTGATGACCAGAGTGACACAGACCTCACATGATACTCTCTGGTGATCTAAAATGTATACACTAGACCCATGTGAGGCCTGTAACCCCTTTGCACCTCCTTCTCAGTTGGCATTAAGAAGTTCTTGGGTCACAGGCAGTCATTACAATTACTTTACTGGGGACTGTTTCAGTGGAATGGAGGGAATCTAGGAGACAGTTGTAAAAGCTGAGGCATCAGAAATGCATAGTATGCTCGAGTTTCAAGATGAAATCTGGTTAAATTAGTAACTTTTTATTTGGAGTTTTTCTTTTGAGACTTTAGGATAGATATTAGAGCTTTATTTAGACTTGGAAGGATTTTAATAATCCTGTGTGTTTATATAAAAATATATACAAAAGCGATGATTTAAAAGTTATTTAGGTTGCAAAGTCACTGAAATATTAGGAAATGCTATATTTAAGGTTGTCTTTGCCAGCCTATATTTGCCCCCTTGTGCATATGCACAATGATACAGTCTTTAGTTATATGATCACATACTATTTTTTCACAGGACTCTTGCTTTATTCAGTGCACATCATGGATGGTGCTTGGGGAATCTTCGTTCAGTGTGTGGTCCCATACCTCACATGCAATCTTAAAAGAATCTTAAGGTTGAAAAGCCAAGCACTCAAAAGTTAGGAAATATTATAATCAAGGTTACTTCTTCCCCCATGTGCATGTGCATTATGATAAAGACTTAAATTATGTGATCCTGCATCTTGGCAGGGGGTTAGACCAGATGCATTTGCAGTCCCTTCTAACCCTATGATTTGGTGATCACATACAATTTTTTCACAGGTCCACTTCTTCATTCCATGCTCAGAGTGGACAGTGCTCAGTGAATGATTCAGGGTAGTGTATTGAATGAGTCTGTAGCTGTTGTCTGTAGGTCCCCTGCCTCATTTGCTGCCAAAGTTGGAAGGTGTGTAGTGAATAAGGAAGGGGACTATAAGAAGAAAGAATGATATTGTATCTAAGGTAGTTAATTGCATGTCAGTATGCCTGGATCTGCTGCAGACTTCCTGTGACATGCTAGGCAAGTCACTTAGACCTGAATGTTTGCAGTTGTTGTTGTTATCTCTGTTTTACAGATAGTGAAACGCATGCTCCAGAAGAGCAAGTGAGTCATCCAAAGTTTCATAGCAAGTTGGTGTTGGAACCAGTCCCCTGACTTCCAGATTTAAATCTAATCCTCTAGTTTATAGTATTATCTGGAAAATGACTCATAGAAAGATTAAAGGCCAAAGTTGCATAAGTATCCACTAATTTTAGATGTATCAATGATTGGATGCCTAGCTTCAAACTGTCAGCCTTGTTTTTAGAATTGTTGAGCATTCACAAATGCAACTGAAGTTACTGGGTGCCATGGATGCCCATCACTTCTGAAAAATTGATCCAAATTGCCTCAAATATGGCAGTGTGTCCTAGTGGATAGAATACTGGACTGGGATTTAGGAGACCTGGATTCCACTCCCAGCTCTGCCATTGGCCTGCTGGGCAAGTCAGTTCACCTCTCCAACTCAGTTTCCCTATCTGTAAAATGGTATAATGATACTTCCTTCCTTTTATAAAGCTCTTTGAGACCCATGGATGAAAAGCACTATATAAGAGCTAGGTACTATTATTATTTTCAAGTTGTGCATCCATTTACTGAGTGTCCATGCAAATTTGGCCTTAATCCTTTTTTGCCTAAATTCCCCTTTTGTTGCATGGTGCCAATAATACCTCCCTATCTCACAAAGATGTGAAAAAAAAACTCTATATTTCTCATATTCAGATATATGGTGATAACAGGGAAAAGTCTGTGAGTAAATTAATAATTTTGTATTCAGCAGAGAAAGTATTGAATTTAAAAAGAAATATTAAATACTTTCCTTCATTTGCTGACCTGTGTCCTTCCTGGGCACAGAATGAGGTAGAGCTCTGGTGGAAAATCTTATACTAGGGGGCCTGTGTCAGGGTGTACCACGTCTTTGTGGCCCCTACTGGAGGCACTATTGCTCTGCTACACCCCCAGGAAGCAGTGAGGTTGAAGGAAAAGAGCAGCAAAGTTGAGTCCTCCAGGCCTGCTTAGAGAGAATTCACTGGAGCAGCTGTCTTGAAAGCTTGAGAGAACTGGTCCTTCAAGGGCTAGAAGGGCTAGCGACAGCCAGTCAGAGCTCAGCAGGTTCAGATAAAAGGAGTTGCAGGGCCTTAGCAGTTCTGTTCCTGGCTGACACCAGAAGGGCAAGGAACGGTGCTCTTCTCTGGCCAAAGGAACTTGAGGGAAAGCCAGAGTTTTGCTTTCTGACTGCATTTTGAAGATCTGTGTTTGCAAAGAGAGAGAGAGGATGTAAGAACCTTAATCCTGAGATAAGGGTGAAGCTAAAAGGACCAGGTAGGAAGAGGCCCAGGGAAGAAACAGCAACAAATTGAATCAAGTAGTATGTGTCAGCTGGTCCCTGGTTTGGAACCTGGAGTAGTAGACAGGCCCAGGTTCCCCTACTGGCCCCGGTGTAAACCTTAAGAAGGGGACAAGCCTTATTTGAGAGTCTGAACAAAGAGCTGATTTTAAAGGGCTCAGAGCTGGGGCTGAAGACCTCAGTGAGGGCAAATAGACTGTTTAATTACTGAACTCTTTAATACTCCAGAAGGAGTTCATTTGGCTTTTGTGACTTGCCAGAGGCCCTGGCCACTGAAGAACTGCTCAGTTTAGCTGGCAGCCTACAAGGGGTTCCAAGGATGAGAAATGGACTGTGGTATACCACTGAGACAATATGAGATGCTCAAGAGGTGAGTGCCTCTCTATGGGGCCAAATTAAGGTTCTGGTGTTTAACTTCTGATTGCTTGACTCTGAAACTTTATCCTTTCCCTTTTAACATAAGTAATTTTTTTGTATTTCATTTACAGATCACATTGTTGTAGTACCCAGAAGCCGCAGTTAGGATTAGGGCTTCTCTGTGCTAGATGTTGTACAAATACAAAGGCTGACATGGAGCTCACAGCCTAGGAAGACTAGTGATGTATGTAGGCTGGGGAAGAAGGAGATAATCCAATATTCCAAATGTGTATATGCATTTAAAATGTTATAACTTTTTTATTGCATGAACTTTTTTATAGCATAAATGTAGACCTTTAGCCTAGTCATTAAATGTTGGGTGACTTGTAGGCCACATAGCAGAAATGGGTTTTGAAAAGGAATATGAAGGAGAGGGTAGTAGTCTTATGGGTGTGTTTAGGGAGGGCTTTCCATTCACTTCAATTTGAGTGACATATGCTGAAGGTCTCATGCTGCCTGTACTAAAACATCCTTGGAATTTCAAAACAGTATACATGACAATTTCCTAACTCCACAAGTGTTGCTGCCAACACTTGTGGGAACACTATATTAGACCTTATCCTAATAGATAAAGAGGAACTTATCACAGAATTAGAAGTTAATGGTAGTTTAGGTACAAGTGATCCTGATCACATTTATAATGTGCAAGCAGAATAAATTCCAGACCAGTAATATACAGTTGGTGCTTTAATAGGACCAATTTCACAAAGCTGAAAACAGTTATGAGCTAAATCAACTGGGAGGAAGAATTTAATCAGAAAAATCTGAATGATTATTGGACATCATCTAAGAACACCTTACTAGATGCCCAAAAAGCCTCAATCCCACAACTGAGGAAGAAAGCTGGGCTGGTTAAAAAACCAACCTGGTTTTGTGGGGACGTGAAGGGAGCTGTGTGTCTGTCTATCTGTCTCGAGAGAGACGTATGTATGAAAATTGATAAGAGAAGCCAAGGGACACAAGGAGAAATCTATTGCCAGCAGAGTTAAGGACAATAAAGAGGAGTTTGTTAAATTATATTGGGAACAAAAGGAATCCTGACAATGATAGTGTTCTATTAATAGATGAAAATGGTAGTTATCAATCATAATGCAGAAAAGGCAGAAGTGTTCAGTAAATATTTCTTTTCTGTATTTGGGTAAAAGCAGATGATGCAATCTTGTCATCTGGTGATAACACTCCTTCCATTCCACTAGTATTTATGGAGGATGTAAAACAGAAGCTACTAAAGTTAGATAATTGTAAATCAGCAGTTCCAGATAATTTGCATCCAAAAGTTTTAGAAGAGCTTGCTGAGGAGCTCGCTGGTCCATTAATGCTGATTTTCAATAAATCTTGGTGCACTGGGGAAGTTTCAGATGACTGGAAGAAAGCTAACGTTGTGACAATTTTTAAAAAGGGTAAATAGGTTGACCTGGGTAATTATAGGCCTGTCAGCATGATGTCAATCCTCGGCAAGATAATGAAGCATCTGATATAGGACTCAATTAATAAAGAACCTAAAGGAGAATAATTTAATAAATGAAAATCAACATGGATTTATGGAAAATAGATCCTGTCAAGGTATCTTCATATTTGTTTTACATTATGAAATTACAAGTTTGATAAAGGTAATAGTGTTGACATAATATACTTCGACTTTTCTAAGGCATTTGACTTTTTGAGTAAAGACTGGAATGATATAAAATTAACATGGCACACATTAAATGGATTAAAAACTGGTGAACGGATAGATCTGAAAATGTAACTGTAAACAGGGAATCATCACTGAGCGAGTCTATTTCTAGTGGGGTCCTGCAGGGACTGGTTCTTGGCCCTACGCTATTTAACATCTTTATCAATAAATTGGAAGAAAACATAAAATCATTGCTGATAAAGTTTGCAGATGACATAAAAATTGGGGGAGTGGCAAATAATGAAGAGGACAGGTCACTGATTGAGAATGATCTGGATCACTTGGCAAAATGGGCACAAGCAAACATTATGCATTTTAATATGACTAAATGTAAATATATACGTCTAGAAACAAAGAATGTAGGCCATACTTACAGGATGGAGGACTCTATCCTGGTAAGCTGTGACTCTGAAAAAGATTTGGGGTTCATGGTGGGCTAATAAGCTGAACATGAGCTCCCAGTGCAAAGCTGTGGCCAAAAGAGCTAGTGTGATCCTGGGAAGCATAACGGGAATCTCAAGCAGGAATAGAGAGGTTATTTTACATCTGTATGTGGCTTTGGTGTGACCACTGCTGGAATACTGTGTGCAGTTCTGATGCCCACAATTCAAGAAGGATGTTGGTAAATTGGACAGGGTTCAGAGAAGAGTCATGAGAGAGATTAAAGGATTAGAAAACATGTCTTATAGTGATAGACTCAAGGAGCTTAATCTATTTATTTTAACAAAGAGAAGGTTAAGGGTGACCTGATTGTCTATAAGAACCTACGTAGGGAACAAATATTTAATAATGGGCTCTTCAATATAGCAGAGAAAGCTATAACACGATCCAGTGGCTAGAAATTGAAGCTAGACAAATTCAGACTAGAAATAAGGCATACATTTTTAATGGTGAGAGTAATTAACTAAGGGAACAATTTACCAAGGATCATGATGGATTCTGCATCATGGACAATTTTTAAAACAAGATTGGATGTTTTTCTAAAAGATCTGCTGTAAGAATTATTTTGTTGAAGTTCTCTGGCCTGTGCTATACAGAGTATCAGACTAGATTATCGTAATGGTCCCTTCTGGGATTAAAATGTATGAATCTATGTGTAAGAAACAGAGTAGAAGAAAGAAAAGGAGTACTTGTGGCACCTTAGAGACTAACCAATTTATTTGAGCATAAGCTTTTGTGAGCTAGAGCTCACTTCATCGGATGCATACTGTGGAAAATACAGAAGATGTTCTTATACATACAAACCATGAAAAAATGGGTGTTTACCACTACAAAAGGTTTTCTCTCCCCCCACCCCACTCTCCTGCTGGTAATAGCTTATCTAAAGTGATCACTCTCCTTACAATGTGTATGATAATCAAGTTGGGCCATTTCCAGCACAAATCCAGGGTTTAACAAGAACGTCTGAGGAACGGGGGCGGGGGTAGGAAAAAACAAGGGGAAATAGGTTACCTTGCATAATGACTTAGCCACTCCCAGTCTCTATTCAAGCCTAAGTTAATTGTATCCAATTTGCAAATGAATTCCAATTCAACAGTCTCTCGCTGGAGTCTGGTTTTGAAGTTTTTCTGTTGTAATATTGCAACTTTCATGTCTGTAATCGCGTGACCAGAGAGATTGAAGTGTTCTCCGACTGGTTTATGAATGTTATAATTCTTGACATCTGATTTGTGTCCATTTATTCTTTTACGTAGAGACTGTCCAATTTGACCAATCTCCATGGCAGAGGGGCATTGCTGGCACATGATGGCATATATCACATTGGTAGATGTGCAGGTGAACGAGCCTCTGATAGTGTGGCTGATGTTATTAGGGCCTGTGATGGTGTCCCCTGAATAGATATGTGGGCAGAGTTGATAATGGGCTTTGTTGCAAGGATAGGTTCCTGGGTTAGTGGTTCTGTTGTGTGGTATGTGGTTGCTGGTGAGTATTTGCTTCAGGTTGGGGGGCTGTCTGTAGGCAAGGACTGGCCTGTCTCCCAAGATTTGTGAGAGTGTTGGGTCATCCTTCAGGATAGGTTGTAGAACCTTAATAATGCGTTGGAGGGGTTTTAGTTGGGGGCTGAAGGTGATGGCTAGTGGCGTTCTGTTATTTTCTTTGTTGGGCCTGTCCTGTAGTAGGTGACTTCTGGGAACTCTTCTGGCTCTATCAATCTGTTTCTTCATTTCCGCAGGTGTGTATTGTAGTTGTAAGAATGCTTGATAGAGATCTTGTAGGTGTTTGTCTCTGTCTGAGGGGTTGGAGCAAATGCGGTTGTCGCAGAGCTTGGCTGTAGACAATGGATCGTGTGGTGTGGTCAGGGTGAAAGCTGGAGGAATGTAGGTAGGAATAGCGGTCAGTAGGTTTCCAGTATAGGGTGGTGTTTATGTGACCATCATTTATTAGCACTGTAGTGTCCAGGAAGTGGATCTCTTGTGTGGATTGGACCAGGCTGAGGTTGATGGTGGGATGGAAATTGTTGAAATCATGGTGGAATTCCTCAAGGGCTTCTTTTCCATGGGTTCAGATGATGAAGATGTCATCAATATAGCGCAAGTAGAGTAGGGGCGTTGGGGACGAGAGCTGAGGAAGCGTTGTTCTAAGTCAGCCATAAAAATGTAGAAGAGTAGAAGAAAGTTTGCAGATTCTTGTTTGAGAAGCATGGGTGGTTGAATCTAGGATTGTAAGTGGGCTACAGGGTAAAGCAGTAAGAAAACAGCAGTGGTTAAGTACTGAGGGACAGAGCTGTGAAGGGCTTGCTGGTGAGGAGAAAACATTGGAACTTGATATAATGGAAGAGGGGAAGCCAGTGGAGTGATTCAAAGGGAGATTAAGTGATTGTAGTAAGTGAGGATCAAGGAAGATCAATTAGCTGTGTTTTGTTTGGGTCAGGCAACGTAGATGGGTGAGTTTGAGTCAGACAGTGTATCATGGAAGGCCAGAGAGGAGGCAATTTTGGTAATCCAGATTTGGGAGATGCGGGCCTGGACAAGTTTTAGCAATGTAGAAAAAAGAAAAGAGAATGGACTCTCAAAAAATGTTCTGGTCAAGATACAGACCAAGCCTGGGTGTTTTGGGTGAGAGATGAAGAACTGGAAGAGGACTCTAAGGTTATGGTACTACACCGGACCCTCGCTAGAACGCGCCTCTATATAGCACGAATTCACATATAACGCAGTCACGGCCATGGATCCCAAATTTAATTACTTTAATTACAATTCATTTTAACATGGTCCCCGCTATAATACGGTCCCCGCGTTAACGAGGTACCGCGCATGGATCCCAAATCCCCCACACAGGGTCCGCTATATTTGACAGGAAAAGATGATGGTGTCAGTGTTGACAGAATGAAGGTAAGTAGAGAGAATTTTGGAGGAAAATGCAGTGCGGGTTTGGCTGCATTATTTTCAGATTGCTTGAGACATCCAGGAGGTGTCATCAGAGGAACAGACTGAGATGCAGGACTGAATGGAGACAGACATCAAGAGTGGAAAGGTAGATTTGTGAGTCATTGGTGTAAAGATGGTAATTTAAAGCAATGGGGGCACATAAGATGACTCACAGGTAGATTGTAAAGGGAGAAGAGGAAGATACCAAGGACAGACCTATATATGACAAATCTCTGCACAGCAAAGCTTAAAGTGTAATTCTTGATCATCATTTTTAGTCTTTAATTTTCACTGGAAATTACATCTCAGATTGTTATAACTAGATTTGACTAAGGAAATCTGACACTAAAATAAGACATTTCTGAGATAGAAATGATTCCGGGACACAGCTGAGGTATATTAAATTCCACTATAGTTCTGTGCATAGAGAAAAAGGTATGTATACACCAAACCAAGTATTTAATTTGTAGATGTAGACTTCAATGTGATTTTATAATTACACATCACATCTTATTCAATATGTCGTGTTTTTTTGCAGGAAGAGAAGAGGTACCGAACTGCCTATGTAAGTGCAGAGGAATCTGAGCGGGAAAAGTTCTCTCTCTTCTCTGCAGCTGTGAGGGAAAGCCATGAAAAAGAGAGAACAAGAGCAGAAAAAACAAAGAACTGGTCCATTATTGGTTCTGTACTGGGAGCTATTATCGGTGTCCTTGGTTCCACCTATATTAATCGAGTAAGGCTGCAAGAATTAAAAGCCTTAGTTCTTGAAGCACAGAAGGGACCGATAAGCTTACAGGAGGCTATCAAAGAACAGGCGTCAAGCCACTACATACAACAGAAGGATCTCAGTGACCTCATTGTGACCCTGAGGAACATGTTGGAAGCTGGGGGTGGGACATCACAGGAAATGAAAGAGGATGTTACCTTAGCTAAAGAAGGCACAACTGCATCATTAAAAACAGACCCTCTTTTAGTTTCTTTGAAAGAAAATCTAAACTACTCTAAACAAGTCAGTTCCTGCATGGGGAGTTTACAACAGCAGCTTAGCACCCTGGAAAAAAGTTTAGGACAAATGGCTGCTGAGGTACAAAATGTTAAACATGCAGTTCATTCTAGACCTGTGGAAAGAATGGTGCTTGGCTCTTCAGCTGAGGTAAAGGGTCAGGCCTTAGCCATGCAGGATGTGATTCTAGAATTGTGTGATGCAGAGCGGCGACTGGAAACACAAATCAAAAGAAATTCAGTCTTTAGCACTGCACTAACCTGCACTGTGTTTGCTGTTACTCTTCCCGTGCTATACCTTTTATTGAAAGGAAATTAGTCTCCAATGGAGAGAAACATAATTTCCTATGTTAATAAAATTACATTTGTACTCTAAACACTGGGAGTTAGTGCTAGTTAAAAATCTGTATTAACAGTTTCTAATCTTGCTTTCTCCATAATTCATAGAAATGGAAGACACATTTGAACATTTAGTCCTTCCCCCCGGCCAGGTTTACTTTTTGCATTATTTTTTTTTCTGTCTAGCACTTTGTACAGTCGAGTTGAAATGTCTCAAGCAATGGGAGTTCCACAACTTCATTTTGGTAGATTCTTCTGCCATCATCTTTTCTAGTTTATTCTGCAATCCTGTAGAGTTTACTCTGAGACTGTTCCTCATGTTCAGATTGATTTTTTTTTTAAACTTTTCATTATTTGTGTTTATACCCTTTGGCTTCCATATATAATTCTCCCTCATTCAAGCTTATTACTTATCTTATTGATTTTTCAATTTGTCCATACCCAAAACTCTGCTGGGCAATTTATCAAACAAATAAAAATGTCTACCATGAAGATTTTTATCTAAATTTTAAATATGGTACAATGAGTGGAAGTGACAAACAATAGGGATGGGATGTCCAAGGAAGGATGAAGGTTACAGGAAAATGATCCTGCGATTATCCATTCAAGGTGTGTGTACAGCTTGAGGGTGCAATTAAAATATTTTTGGTAACTTATTGACTCACTTCTATTACTAATTATATAGTGTCTCAAAAGCATGCTTGATGGTTTAGCTGCTTAATTATAGACTGTTCCCAGTCCCAAAGAGTTTACAGCCTAAATAGATGACAGATAACCAAATGATGAGAGGACAGGTACAGGTATACAAACGTGATTGAGATTGGCATATGACTGTTGCATCTCCTTTTGGTGATTCAAGTCTATCCCATGCTTTCCCTGCAGCTCTTATCCATCACTGGCTGCCCTATAAAGTTTTGCTGGCATTGCTTTGTAAGTCAGGGGTGTGGGGAAA
The DNA here is from genome assembly GCF_015237465.2 of Chelonia mydas. NCBI lineage: Eukaryota > Metazoa > Chordata > Testudines > Cheloniidae > Chelonia > Chelonia mydas. Next base: position 63,883 of record NC_057853.1, read on the forward strand.
AAACCACTCTTGGTAACATTGCTATGCTGGCAAATCCCCTAGTGTAGACACAGCTATGGAGACAGAATAGTGCTTCTCTCGGCATCATCGGTGCTGGACTCCATGGCTGCTCCAGGGGAAAAAAATTAGCAGGTGCTTAGCACCCACCGGCTATAGAGCTGCAGCCCCAGCCAGGGATCAGTAGTTCCTGAGCAGTGCGGTCCCCAGCGATCAGCTAATAGATGGCTGTGTTAATCACCTATGAGCTGTTCAACTTTTGTAGCCCCTGGGCTTGCAGTAGCAGAGGCTGACCCAGTCCTGCTTCAGCCCTGGGTGGGGGGTGCAGCCCCTCCTCCAGCAGCCTCAGGAAGCTGCTCCAGCCAGGGTTAGTGTTGGGCGAGGGGGGGAGCACAGGGCTCCCTCTGCTCTGCAGAAGCCCAGTCTGGTCAGCAGCGGTGAGACCCTGCTCACCTTGGTCACCCCGCCTCCTACCTATATCTCCTGGGCAAGGGCTCCAACTGCAGGCAGCACTAGATGAGTCCTGTTTCAGGCAGCGGGAGCCTAGCTGGAGGGGGGCGGGCACGCTGCAGTGTCAGGAGAGGGGGAGGGGAGTCCACCATGGGCACAGTTTGGTCGTGGAGGGACATGCAGAGTCACTGCCACTCCCTTCCTGCATTTCTGCCAGTGCCAAGCTGCTCTGCGTAGGTGGGGAAGTGTCTGTCCTCAGGGTGCCATTTAGGGGAGGAAGCGGGGGATGACTGTCCTGGCCCCCCACGATAGTAAAAATCTGGGAGCAAATTTGTCTCTCTCATCTCTCCCTTGCACCCATGCATCCTTTATCCAAAATACTCATTTGGCACTGAAGTTAAATAGGTATTAACAAAATCAGACAAAACAGAGTTTTGCAAAATGTGATTTAAAATCCCTTCCCCTTTCCTTTGCTCAATTTTTTGTCTCTTGAGTCTTGTGAATGATGTTATCATTTCACTAGTTCTCCTGTTATAGGCTTTGTCTGGACTGGCATTTGTCCTCTTGTTGTAATTGATTGCCAATTCCTTGTTAAGTGACTGTAAATGCTAATCCAGACTTGCAAAGTATCAAGACATGTTTCAGAGTAGCAGCCGTGTTAGTCTGTATTTGCAAAAAGAAAAGGAGTACTTGTGGCACCTTAGAGACTAACCAATTTATTTGAGCATAAGCTTTCGTGAGCTACAGCTCACTTCATCGGATGCATACTGTATGCATCCGATGAAGTGAGCTGTAGCTCACGAAAGCTTATGCTCAAATAAATTGGTTAGTCTCTAAGGTGCCACAAGTACTCCTTTTTCTTTTTGCAAATACAGACTAACACGGCTGCTACTCTGAAACCTGCCATTAATATCCCAGTTGCTCTAAAACTGACATGCATAGTGAGATTACCTTGAACAATGGTATTCCACAACTGAAACTGAAGTAGAGGGGAACTCCCATTGAGATGAGTGGGTCATTTCACACCACCCAGATCTATTGTATTAGACTGTTCATCTCTTTGGAGCATCCTAATTCATCTGAGCACACCTGACTGAGGTGAATGGGCCATTCCACACATCAACAGTACTCCTGTACTGCAGAGCCCCTTCCTTTGCACTAGCTCCCTGAAGTGGATACAAAGTCTGGGTTCCCTATTCATCTTGCTGCCTCCAACTGGTAGAGGTGCTCCTCACAGCCCATCGGTTACCATCTTCCTTTCTTCCCATGGCTCTTCCAGCCCTACAGGGGGCATGGTGGGGCCAGGAGGAGGGCAGAGCTGGTATCTAAAGTGACAGATCATTCCCCTCTCATAGGTGCCCTCCAATCATGCACCCTCACTAACACTTCTTCCTCAAGAAACAAGAGAAATTAACTGCCCAAAAACATGATTAATGCAGGTCTTATTTACACTACAGCACTACAGTATAGTTGTGCCGGCTAGATTCACCCCTGCTTATTACCCTCTTCAATTCAAGAAGTGTGTTTCAAATCTGACGTGCCTTCTCTGGCTAGTCAGATTGGGTTTATATCTGCTGGTGAACCATAGTGCCACTCATCAGACTGCTTCCCAGGCTGGTGATCCACCTGTGTTTCAATAATTTTATATCAGTGTAACGCCACTGATTTCATTGGGGTTGCTCCTGCGTTACACTGCTACAAGTGAGGAGAGAATAAGGCATAGGACCAACTCTGTGGGTGCTCCAGCGCTCAAGCACCCATGGAAAAAAAATAGTGGGAGTGGTCAACACCCACCAGTCACAGCTGTTCAGCTGGGCTGCTGTTCAGCAGCTGGCATAGGGCCTCAGGGAAGAGCATGGAGTGGGGGCAGGAAGAGGCGGAGTGAGGTTGGAGCACCCATCAGGAAAAATAAAAGTCAGCGCCTATGCTTGGCATAACTAATGTCACTCAGGGAGGTGGTGTTACTATGCTGAGCGAAAAATCTCCTCTTGGCATAAGTGATGTCTACGTTGGGGGCTGTGCCAGTATATAGCTATAATTGCAAAGCATTTGTTGAGTAGTTAGGGCCTAGATTTAGCCCTTAGCTGTAGTCAGTTCATGTCTATTAACTAACTCTCTAGCCAATTACCACCTTTTTCTTTCCTCCTCATAGTTGCTCTTCTCTGAACACTTTCCAGTTTTTCTCAATTTTTTTAAATATTGGCATGACCAGAACTGAAAAGAGTATTCTAGAAAGAATACACAACACAGCTCTGCATAGAAGAGAGACTATGTCTGCCTTGCTCCATGATGTGATGCCTTTGTGTATGCATCACAAAATGACAAACTCCTGTTTAATTTGCTGTCCACCTGGCTCTTTCAGCCTTCCTATATTCTAGGTTTCTCCTACCCAGTTAGTTTTTGTTTGATTACTTTTTGCAAGATGTATTAGTTTGCATTTCTCTGATTTTATTACTTTCCCCTATTTCTGTTCTCTTTGGGTCCCTTTGTATTATTTCTCTGTCTTCACTGGTATTTGCTACACCGCCAAATTTAGTATAAGTGACTTTAATTAATATGTCCTTACCAAACACTATACATTAGACTATACATTAAACACTACTGTACATTAAAGATGACCATTTTCTATACCATTCCCTAATGTATCCACTAGACATTCCCCACTTGTCCAGAATCTTTCATCTGCTGCCAGTTGCTTAGAGGAAGGTGAAAAAAAATGTATCTGTTTTTTTAAAAAGTTTATGATAAGGTCCTGTGTGAAAGATTAAGAAAAATAAGCACAAGGTAAGACGTAAATAGATGAAAACTGGTTATGCGATATTCAGATTTACACCATAAGATTATAAAATATTTAGACTGTAAGCCCTTTGGGGCAGGGGCTGTCACTTATGTTTTTGTACAAAATGCGGCACAGTGGGGCCCCAACCCTCATTTGGGGCATTCAGACACTACTGTAATATAAATAATAAACAGTAATAATAGGAAACATTTCGATGGTTGGCTGCATATCAGTGAAGAGTAAGAGCTTTTAAGAATTTGTATTGTGACCTTTGCATTTTAATATATTAATTATTTCGAGGGCAAAGTGAATAACATATTGTTAGCATTTGTTGGTGAAATTTCATGGGATGGTAAGTGCCACTGATGATTGAAAAAATTCCAGTGGATTCAAGGGCAGCACAAATGCAAATTAAATTTAATTTCCATAAATGTAAAGTAATATTAATTTCATATGTCTTGCAAGAGTGTCTAAATGTCAGCATTGATGGAGAAGCTCAATAAAGATGTCTGCTGAATGTTTAGGTTTAAAAAAATAGTATACGTAGATGCATTTACAAAAAAAGAAATAGAAAATCATACAATTTACCAATATCAGTCGGCCTCATTGAGAATGCTGATCACAATTTTCACCCTTGGAAGTTTAAAGTTAGATACCTGGGCTTGTTCTACCTTTAAAATTTTGTTCTGGCATAGTTATGTCTGTTGGGTATGAAAAAAATACACACCTCGTGACATAATTATTAGGGCTGTCAATTAATCGCAGTTAATTCAAAAAAATTAATCGTGATTAATTGCATTGTTAAACCATAGTATACCAATTGAAATTTATTAAATATTTTTGGGTGTTTTCTATATTTTCAAATATATTGATTTCAATTACAACACAGACTACAAAGTATACAGTGCTAACTTTATATTTATTTTTATTGCAAATATTTGCACCGTAAAAAGACACAGCAATAGTATTTTTCAATTCACCTAATACAAGTACTGTAGTGCAATCTCTTTATCATGAAAAATGAACTTACAAATGTAGAACTATGTACAAAAAAATAACTGCATTCAAAAATAAAACAATGTAAAACTTTAGCGCCTACAAGGCCACTCAATCCTACTTCATCCAATCGCTCAGACAAACAAGTTTGGTTACAATTTGCAGGCAATAATGCTGCTTGCTTCTTATTTAAAATGTCACCTGAAAATGAGAACAGGTGTTTGCATGGCATTTTTATAGCCGGCGTTGCAAGGTATTTATGTGCCAGATATGCTAAACATTTGTATGGCCCTTCATTCTTCGGCCACCATTCCAGATGACGTGCTTCCATGCTGATGATGCTTGTTAAAAATATAATGTGTTAATTAAATTTGTGACTGAACTCCTTGGGGGAGAATGGTATGTCTCCTGTTCTGTTTTACTCGCATTCTGCCATATATTTCCTGTTATAGCAATCTTGAATGATGACCCAGCACACATGGTTCATTTTAAGAACACTTTCATGGCAGATTTGTCAAAATGCAAAGAAGGTACCAATGTGAGATTTCTAAAAATAGATACATCATTCGACCCAAGGTTTAAGAATCTGAAGTGCCATCCAAAATCTGAGAAGGACTAGGTGTGGAGCATGCTTTCGGAAGTCTTAAAAGAGCAACACTCCGATGTGGAAACTACAGAACCCGAACCACCAAAAAAGAAAATCAACCTTTTGCTGGTGGCATCTGACTCGGATGATGAAAATGAACATGTGTCGGTCTGCACTGATTTGGGTAGTTATTGAGCAGAACCCGTCATCAGCATGGATGCATGTCCTCTAGAATGGTGGTTGAAGCATGAAGGGACATATGAATCTTTAGTATATCTGGCATGTAAATATCTTGCGACACTGGCTACAACAGTGCCATGTGAACACCTGTTCTCACTTTCAGGTGACATTGTAAACAAGAAGCAGGCAGCATTATCTCCTGCAAATTATAACCAAAGTTATTTGTCTGAGCGATCGGCTGAAGTAGAACTGAGTGGACTTGCAAGCTCTAAAATTTTACATTGTTTTATTTTTGAATGCAGATTATTTTGTACATAATTCTACCTTTGTAAGTTCATTTTTCATGATAAAGAGATTGCACTACAGTACTTGTATTACGTGAATTGAAAAATACTATTTCTTTGGTTTCTTTACAGTGCAAATACTTGTAATCAAAAATAAATATAAAGTGAGCACTGTACACTTTATATTTTATGTTGTAATTGAAATCAATATATTTGAAAATGTAGAAAACATCCAAAAATATTTAAATAAATGGTATTCTATTATTGTTTAACAGTGTGATTAATTGCGATTCATTTTTTTTTAATTGCTTGACAGCCCTAGTAATTATTCAAACAAAATCCGCAGTGTAGACTCAGCTATGCTGACAGAAGAGTGCATCTGTCAGTATAGCTAACATAGTTCGGGGGGAGGTAGTGTTTCTACAACAGCAGAGTTCCATTTTTATTCCCAACATATGCTGTGTCTTCACTAGGAGGCTCAGAGGGCATGCTGGCATAACCTGAAATAAGTGGGCTCAATTTCTAAGAGGTTGTATTGCAGGTGATCAGTACCTTTGAAAATCAGACTGCTTATGAGGGTATCTGAATATGGATATGGATTTAAATGCCTGACTTTAGGTGCCCAAGTTATATTATGATAATATTTGTAGTAATACATGCCAAGATGGGAGTAACTCAATCTCATGTGTCACGCCATAATCTGATCATTGGATCAGGAAGGGATTATTTCTCGTAAGTACAATATTGCACAATTGGCAAGGTGCACTGTAATAATAAATGAATGTTAACTACAATAATCTATAGCTTTCCCTCTTCATGGATTACTTATGTTTCCCTCTTCGTGGATCACTTGTAAGGTAAGTGTTAGAATAACTATTTCCATTAGGATTTGTAGCCCCTAATTTTTACGTGCCGTTCATCTATGTTTGACTTTCTTTCTTGTGTTTGAAGTAATTCCTATGGCCCCCAGCTAGGTCAGGTACCAATTGAGTTATGCACTGATAAAGCATACAGTAAAACAATTCCTGTTCCAACCTGTTTACAGTCTTAAGACAAAAGGCAACAGATGGGTGAAACATAAATGGGGAATGAGGTGACTGTAGCGGGACAGTCACCCCGCTCCGGCTCAGAAGGGGTTAAAAGCCAGCCCTTGAAGAGGCCTGGGGCTGAGAGAAAAGGCTAGGCTGATTGGGGAAACAGCTGGGGCCACGCCCCAGTCAGGCCACAGCTGGCCCTATAAAAGGGCTGTGAGCCAGGAGCTTGAAAAGAATCTCTCCCTCTAGCTGTAGAGAGAGAAGGACCTGGCTGCCTGGGAGCTGAGCAGGGTACCTGGAGTGGAGCAGGATTGGGAAAAGGGCAAGAGGAGCTGGGGAGCTCCAGCCTGGTAACTCCCCAGGCTGCAGGTCTTGGTGAAGGCCTACAAAGGTACTGGGGCTGCAGAGGTGCAGCCTGGGACTAGGCAGAGGCAGCTGGTCCTAACCCGTTGCTAATGATGAGTGCCATGACAGACTGCAGTCTGCCCCAGTGAGTGGGAGCTAGATGATGACTGGCAGTAGCCACTGAGGCAAGGTAGGTTTAGAGGGTTGGGGGTTCCCCTGGGAGGGGAGACCCAGAGTGTGAGGGTACTGCTGGGGCGGAACCCTTGGGTAAAGGGCAGCGGGGTCCGGGAGGGACACGGCGGGCAAGCGGCAGGCGAGACACCAGCCTGCAGAGGGCGCTTGGGTCTGGAAGAGCTAATTCCCGAGACAACCAGCAGGAGGTGCCGAACTGGTGAGTCATCACCTCGCTACAATGACAGTGAGGGAAACGTTTTTGTGTAGACTAGCTATAGACCAGTGGAGCCTTGTCTTATAACAGGCTTATTCAAAGGGATACAAGCTATGAAAGTGAGATCTTGGAAGAGTGTTGCCATTTTCATAATGTAATAAAAATAGTGTAATGATTAATAATAGTGTGTAATAAGCATGTCATAAAAACAAATTTTGTATTTCCAAGATCAATGCTTTTATAATTTATACTCAGGTAAAGAGGAAATCCATGGAAATATTCATTTTTAGGAGGGGGTTTGCGAGACTTGACATTTTAGTGAAAGGGCTTCACAGGTTGTTAAAGTTTGGGAACCACTGCTGTAGACAGAAGTTTGTTTGGAGATAAATAAGGAGATCAGTAGTAGACATTGCAGTTCATTCCTTGCCTAGCTAATATCAGCTGGCAGTGTTCCAGAGGCATCATGGTAAAAATAAGTTTGGAGGCTAGTGACTTTATTAATTCTTTCATGAGGGCATTTATACACATACTAATAATAAATATAATATATAGGGAATATCTCACAATTTTCATCCCCACATGAGGGCAATATAGCACACTAGTAATTAATGCAAACTGAAATTTATATATACATTTCCTAAATTCAATCTTATACATAATTTATTGTTGATTAAGGCTACCCTTCTGGATGCTTTTGTAACTTTTTGAGCTCACAATATGTAAGTATTCCCACTGACTTCATTGGGACTACTGGAATGAGAAGGGCAAGGAGAATTTGATTCTCTCATTGTAGTGTAAAGAAAAAATGCTGTGAATCTGAATTGTGATACAGAAAGAGACCCACTGTTCACTTCAGGATTAATAATATGCCTCAAGACAGAGAAGAAGGGATATTGGTTTGTTCATAACTTCTTTGAGTCTGATATTTTATAGTCACTTTGGAACTTGATAACTACTTTGTATCCTGTGTCATACAGAAATGGAGATGTCTCATTCAGCCAGAGTGCAAGGGTACTCTACAGTTACTGACCCATAACTGTACCTTTTGTGATTTTTAATTCCCTTCACTCTTGTTCTGGATGTCTATTTACATGGTCAGTGTATAGTTAATTATTTCACAACTTTGCAGTGTGCAAATCTGTGTAGTCTGAGCTCCTGTCATCCATTAGCTATAGCGCAGGGATTTCAATGTTCATTGTCCAGCTATTTCTTGATAAACCTGATGTTAGTATGCAAGTCTCTCTATTCTGATAGGCAACTATAATTCTTCTGTTTTGATTGACTTTTGTGCTCAGCACTTTTCAGATGTTCACCAACAATATATTTCTTATGACCATCACATGGTATCGTAGTGCCCCATAATTTTAAGGGATACATTTGGTTCTTTCTGAAAGGGTAAACTCTCTTCCTCTTCCTTCATTAGTGCAGTCATGTGGGGGATAAGTAAAGGGAGGTGCAACATTACTGACATAACCTGTAACCATATAGATCATTGTTGCAACCACTGTTGTATATTTACAGCAAATATTGTACAAAGATTGTTGTATGAGGTGTCTATAAAGAGGTTATGATTTGCTCGTTATGATTATGCTATCTGTGTGGGTGTGTGTCATTTTTGTAGTTGAAGTTATGAATATTGGCTATGTACTTGTATCTCAGTGTGTTTTGATTCTAAGTAGCCTCAGTGAAGCATCTGTCAGCTTCTTGAGAAAGGACGATTCTCAGTAAGTGCCCAATCAAGAAACACTTAACTGACAATAAACTTTGGGAGATGACAGTTCACATCTGAGCTTTCCTGGGAACGTTCAAACTAACATGTAAACAATGGCATCAGCCTGTAAAGAACTGAGTCATGCATCGACATGTGACTTGCCTGTGTGACTCCAAACTCCATCTTGCTGTAATTTTGCACAGGAAAACCAAGGGGTTTCCACCCACATGAGAGAGAATATAAAGGACCCTGGAAACCCCTCCATTTTGTCTTCAATCCTGCTTCTTACTTCTGGAGGAGCCTTGCTACAAACTGAAGCTCTGAACAAAGGACTGAATGACCCACCCCAGCTGTGGATGTACTCCAGAGACTTGATTTGAACCTGCAGTTTATTCCATCACTGCTACAAGCCTGAACCAAGAACTTTACCATTACTGTGTGTAATTGATTCCATTTAGCCAATTCTAGCTCTCATCTATATCTTTTTCCTTTTATGAATAAACCTTTAGATTTTAGATTCTAAAGGATTGGCAACAGCATGATTTGTGGGTAAGATCTGACTTGTATATTGACTGGGTATGGGGCTTGGCCCTTTGCGATCCGCAGAACCTTTTTCTTTTACTGGGGTATTGGTTTTAATAACCATACATCCCCATAACGAGTGGCACTGGTGGTGATACTGGGAAACTGGAGTGTCTAAGGGAATTGCTTGTATGAATTGGGGTAAAACCAAAGTCTTCTCTGTTTGGCTGGTTTGGTTTGCCTTGGTGTGCAAATCAACCCCAGCCTTGAGCTGCCCTGCCCTAAGCAATTTGTCCTGAATTGGTACTCTCAGTTGTGTCTCACCAAATGCAGCATTGTTATAGGGGGATTGTTATCCAGATTTTTGGAATGTGATTTTTGTAAATGGAATATCTAAAGCTGCACTCTCAAGTGGTGAGATTCAGGGCTCAGCCTACGCTGGTGGCCAAAAGTTTTGTAGCCATGGACTCTCCACTGATGAACACTTTGCTTCCAATTCTTGTGTAGATGAACTTAGGCTCTGTCAGAGCATCCTTTTGACCGCTATTCATGCGGTACACCATGCTCAAGACAGTCGTGGTGTTAGTTGGGTCCTAGCCCATTTTCATATGTACAGATAAGGTGTGACATACCAAGGTACAGTCCAGAACAGTGGGGGGCTATGTCACCCCTGCCCTACAATCTTGGGTGCCTTACCCATGCCTTGCTGAAATAGCTCTCACCTGGGCCACTCAAAGAGCCTTCCAGCATGAAAGCCACACCCTGAGTGTCTGTGTGTAACTGCACTCTGCCAGCCACATTTGGGTTGCAAGCTGGCTCTCACCAGCCTTGGTTATACTGCAGGGTGACTACAACACACCCCCAGTCTCGGATTTTCCCCCAGATATGTATGCCCTGTATGGCCCAGCCCTCTCCCAGACTGTACAGATATTTTAAGTCTATTATTCTCTTTTAGGGAATAATATGTTGTTAGGATATAGATATTCAGGCCTCTCTGCAAAGGCCTGTACTTTAAGAATTTAGGTGTATTCTTATCACTTGGCTAGTTCTAGAGGTATAAAAGAGAGAATCAAAATCACTGTATGCTGGTCTAAGGGCCTTCTCTTACTGTGACAGTCTGAGGCCCTGTACTTAGGCTAAGGCCTTTGGCTAAGCAGCAGAGGCAGCCATAAGCTAGGAAGCGACCGGTCACATCCTCACATTCCAAACTAGTCACATTGAAAGAAGGTGCTATTGGGCTGTTAGGAATACAATCCTGTCCTGATAATTCCTGTCACCTCCAGAGAAAGGGAAGTGCCTAGAAAATGTAAAAGGAAACTTAGTTTGATAGCATCCTGTCTGGCAAGAACTCACTTATCAATAGCTGGGATGTGAAATCCTCACTTCTGTATTGTTTTGTCATTATAGTTCCCACTTTGCTATTGTTTGTCTGTATAATCTCTGGTTCTGTGATTGTTCCTGTCTGCTGTATAATTAATTTTGCTGGGTGTAAACTAATTAAGGTGGTGGGATATAATTGGTTACATAATCATGTTACAATATGTTAGGATTGGTTAGTTAAATTTCAGGAAAATGATTGGTTAAGGTATAGCTAAGCAGAACTCAAGTTTTACTATATAATCTGTAGTCAATGAGGAAGTGAATGGGTGTGGGTGGGAGGGGATGGGTGTGTGGGTGGGAGGGGGAGATGGGAACAGGGAATGGGGGTGCGGAAATTGGAATCATGTTTTGCTAAAGAGGGGAAATGGGAACAGGGAATAGGGGTAAGGAAATTGGAATCATGTTTTGCTAAAAGGGGGAATGGGGCTGGGGAAATTGGAATCATGTTTGGCTAAGGGCAGGAATGGGAACAGGGACACAGGTGTAAGGCTCTGTGGTGTCAGAGCTGGGAAGGAGGATACTAAGGAAGGAAACTGGAATCATGCTTGCTGGAAGTTCACCCCAATAAACATCGAATTGTTTGCACCTTTGGACTTCGGGTATTGTTGCTCTCTGTTCATGCGAGAAGGACCAGGGAAGTAAGTGGGTGAAGGAATAAGCCCCCTAACATATGTCAGTTTATCATCTCAACTAGTTATTCAGACACTTCTGTTTAAACACACTGGATTAGGTCAAGCAAGTTTATTAACTACACAGAGAGAGATTTTACGTGAATGCAAATGAGGCATAAAAGTCAGAAATGATTAAAAGAAATTGAAGTTAAGAAGTTTACTGCTATGTAACTTAACAAACAATATCAGATTAAATCAGAGTTTCTCACCACATCCTTTCAGCAGGTTTACTGACCACCCCCTGCAAGTCAGGACCAATGTTCCCACTAATTTTTGACAGGCCGTGTTCGCAAAAAATTTCTTCTATGCAAATTTTTGAAGCAGAGTTCAAATTTGTGCGCCATGAAGCAAATGTGCCCAAGCAAGTAAAATGCTTATACATTTAAAAGTTTTAATTTGCAATTTGTGATGATAGTTTTACACCATGTTATTTTATAAATGTCATTTTTAAATACTTAGGCCATGTCTACACTACGAAATTAGACTGAATTTATAGAATTCAGTTTTGTAGAAAGCGTTTTTATACAGTCGATTGTGTGTCCCCACATAAATGCTCTAAGTGCATTTAGTCGGCGGAGTTCGTCCACACTACCGAGGCAACCGTCGACTTCTGGAGCGTTGCACTGTGGATAGCTATCCCACAGTTCCCGCAGTCTCCACCGCCCATTTGAATTTTGGGTAGAAATCCCAATGCCTGATGGGGCAAAAACATTGTTGTGGGTGGTTCTGGGTACATATCGTCAGGCCCCACCTTCCCTCCCTCCATGAAAGCAACGGCAGACAATTGTTTCGCACCTTTTTTCCTGGGTTACCCGTGCAGACGCCATACCATGGCAAGCGTGGAGCCCGCTCAGCTCACAGTGACCGTATGTCTCCTGGGTGCTGGCAGACGCGGTACTGCATTGCTACACGGCAGCAGCTCATTGCCTTTTGGCAGCAGACAGTGCAGTATGACTGGTAGCCATTGACGCTGTACTCCAGGGTGCTCTTTTAGCCGACCTCGGTGAGGTCGGTCAGGGGCACCTGGGCAAACATTGGAGTGGCTCAGCCAGGTCATTTCCCTTTTAAGTTTCGTCTCATGGCGATTCAGTCCTGCCAGCAGTCCTACTGCACCGTCTTCTAATAAGCAGCCAGGAGACAACAATGGCCAGCAGTCATACTGCACCGTCTTCTGCCGAGCACCCAGGAGATGATGATGGCCAGCAGTCGTACTGCACCATCTGCTGCCAGCAAGATGTATAAAGATAGATGAAGTGGATCAAATCAAGAAATAGACCAGATTTGTTTTGTATTCATTTTCTCCTCCCTTCCTCCCTCCTTCCGTGAAATCAGTGGCCTGCTAAACCCAGGGTTTTGAGTTCTATCCTTGAGGGGGCCATTCTGTTTCTCCTTGATGCAAAGCCACCCCCTTTGTTGATTTTAATTCCCTGTAAGCCAACCCTGTAAGCCATGTTGTCAGTCAGAGCAATGGCAGACAATCATTTCACGCCCTTTTCCCTGGATTGCCCGAGCAGACGCCATAGCACAGCAAGCATGAAGCCCGTTCAGCTCACTGCAGCAGTTATGACCATTGTAAACACCTCGCACATTACCATGCAGTTTATGCAGAACCAGCACCTGAAAAACCAGGCAAGGAGGCGACGGCAGCGCGATGATGAGGACATGAACACAGATTTCTCTAAAACCGAGGTCCCCAGCAATTTGGAGACCATGGTGTTACTGGGGCAGGCTCATGCAGTGGAATGCCGATTTTGGGCCTGGGAAACAAGCACAGAGTGGTGGGACCGCATAGTGTTGCAGGTTTGGGATGATTCCTAGTGGCTCCGAAACTTTAACATGCGTAAGGGCACTTTTATGGAACTTTGTGACTTGCTTTCCCCTGCCCTGAAGCGCAAGAATACCAAGATGAGAGCAGCCCTCACAGTTCACAAGCGAGTGGCAATAGCCCTGTGGAAGCTTGCAAAGCCAGACAGCTACTGGTCAGTCGGTAATCAATTTGGAGTGGGCAAATCTACTGTGGGGGTTGCTGTGATGCAAGTAGCCAACACAATCATTGAGCTGCGGCTATCAAAGGTAGTGACTCTGGGAAATGTTCAGGTCATACTAGATGGCTTTGCTGCAATGGGATTCCCTAACTGTGGTGGGGCTATAGACGGAACGCATATCCCTATCTTGGGGCTGGACCACCAGGGCTGCCAGTACATAAACCGCAAGGGGTACTTTTCAATGGTGGATCACAAGGGACGTTTCACCAACATCAACGTAGGATGTCTGGAAAAGGTTCATGATGCTCGCGTCTTCAGGAACTGTGGTCTGTTTAAAGGGCTGCAGGAAGGGATTTACTTCCCAGACCAGAAAATAACTGTTGGGGATGTTGAAATGCCTATAGTTATCCTTGGGGACTAAGCCTACCCCTTAATGCCCTGGCTCATGAAGCCGTACACAGGAGCCCTGGACAGTAGTAAGGAGCAATTCAACTATAGGCTGAGCAAGTGCAGAATGGTGGTAGAGTGTGCATTTGGATATTTAAAGGGTCGCTGGTGCAGTTTACTGACCCGGTCAGACCTCAGCAAAATCAATATTCCCATTGTTATTGCTGCTTGCTGTGTGCTCCACAATCTCTGTGAGAGTAAGAGGGAGACGTTTATGGCGGGTGGGAGGTTGATGCAAATCGCCTGGCCACTGAATATGCGCAGCCAGACACCAGGGCAGTTAGAAGAGCACAGCAGGAAGCACTGCCTATCAGAGAAGCTTTGAAAACCAGTTTCATGACTGGCCAGGGCACTGTGTGACACTTCTGTTTGTTTCTTCTTGATGAAAACCCACCCCCCCCCCATTGCCTTGGTTGCCTCTAAATTCCCTGTAAGCCACCCGCCCTCCCCCTTTGATCACAGCTTGCTTGCAAAGGAAATAAAGTCACTATCGTTTAAAAAACATGTATTCTTTATTAATTGATTATAAAAATAGGGAGAAAACTCATAAGGTAGCCCAGGTGGGTTGTGGGAGGAGGGAAGGAAAAGGCCACTTTAAAACTTCTTGAATGACAGCCTTCTGTTGCGTGGGCTGTCCACGGGGGTGGAGTGGTTGGGTGCCCGGAGCCTCTGCGTTCTTGGGTGTCTGGGTGAGGAGGCTATGGACCTTGGGGAGGAGGGAGGGCAGTTAAACGGACTGCAGCAGCAGTCTGTGATCCTGCTGCCATTCATGAACCTCCACCAGACGCTGGAGCATGTCCGTTTGATCCCGGAGTAGCCCCAGCATTGCCTCATGCCTCCTCTGATCTTCCTGCCACCGCCTCTCCTCACGTTCATTGGCCACTTTCCTGTACTCTGCTATTGTGCCCCTCCATACATTCTGCTGAGCTCTGTCAGTGCCGGAGGACTGCATGAGCTCAGAGAACATTTCATTGTGCATGCGTTTTTTTCACCGCCTTATCTGAGATAGCCTTTGGAATGAAGGAGGGAGGCTTGAAACATTTGCAGCTGCTGGAGGAAAAAAGGAGTGACTAACTGCAGGGAGGATTTCTTTTCAGCCACAGGCAAACAGCCCAATAGGAATGGCCACCTCTGAATGTCCCCTTAATTAAATTCCCCTATTTCAACCAGGTTACCATGAACGATATCACTCTCTTGAGGATAACACAGAGAGATAAAGAACGGTTGTTGCTTGAAAGCCAGCAAACACTGGGACCATACACTGACAGAGTCTACATGGAAGGATGTTTCTTCTTGGCATTTTCTCACCTGTTTGAGCTTTCCTTGTTTCCTTTCCTGCTTGACAATTCTGTTTACTGCTTAAATGCAAATTAAGCAGAACATGCATTCCTTTGTCTAGGACAGACTTGTTTGCCGACTTCTGTTTGAGCTGGGCTGTGGGGTTTGGAACATGTATTAATAACACGATACAAGGAATCTCATAACTTTGCTGAGCAAATTATGAGTTTTCAAATGATACCTTACAAAACATGCCTTGTACAAAAATTATTACAATAGTGTGTATGGTGTGAACATGGGTACATTCTATCACATAAGGACTATGACGTTGGGATGGATCCAGTATTGTTGAGCAGTGATATGATATGATGTATGTATGCCAATCTGGAGGCAGTGTGCTACATACTACACTAGATATTGTGACAGGGTCGGGCCAGATGGCTACAGGAGGGTAATAGAAGGCAGATATATTAGCCCCAGGTTAAGTAAGTCCCTTTTCCCTGGATAAAGTAACAGGGAAGTTTCCAGAACAATCAGGAACCTTCTGGAGGCAATTAAGACAGACAGGCTGATTAGAACACCTGCAGCCAATCAAGAAGCTGCTAGAATCAATTAAGGCAGGCTAATCAGGGCACCTGGGTTTAAAAAGGAGCCCACTTCAGTTTCTGGTGCGCATGTAAGGAGCTGGGAGCAAGAGGTGCTAGGAGCTGACAGTGAGAACACGGACTGTTGGAGGACTGAGGAGTACAAGCATTATCAGACACCAGGAGGAAGGTCCTATGGTGAGGATAAAGAAGGTGTTGGGAGGAGGCCATGGAGAAGTAGCCCAGGGAATTGTTGCTGTTACACAGCTGTTCCAGGAGGCACTCTAAACAGCTGCATTGCACAGAGCCCTGGGCTGGAACCCGGAGTAGAGGGCGGGCCCGGGTTCCCCCCAAACCTCCCAACTCCTGGTCAGACGCAGGAGGAGTTGATCTGGACTGTGGGTTCATGAAAACGGCCAAACTGAGGGCTGCTGTGAAGCTCCAAGGCGAGCAAATCTGCCAATAAGCACAAGACCCACCAAGGTAGAGCAGGAACTTTGTCACAACTGGTGCAAAAGTGGGATCTGGTGTGCACAGCGCGGCGGAAGAAGGAGGGTGTTTGGGGAAAAAAAGAAAAAAAAAGGGAGAGGGTTTATTTATTTATTTTTCACCACAATGGAGGAGGTAGTGTGGGCACTGATACAAGCCACAGCTGCCCAGAAGGAGGCTACCCATGCCCAGGCAGCCGTCCAACAGGAGGCAGTGCAGCTGCAGCAAGAGACTAATCTCCTGCTGATGGACCAGGCTGCTCAGGACCGGGCTATGTTGCGGGAACTGATAAACCAGGTAAAGGCCCTTACAGAGCTGAACCGCGGCCATGATGGGACGCAGATCATATGGGCCAGCAATTGGCTGCAGAAAATGATGCGGGAGGATGATGTAGAGGCATACCTCCTGGCCTTTGAGAGGACAGCCCTGCGGGAGGCTTGGCCCTGAGAACATCCTCGCTCTATTCCTGTGTGGGGAGGCCCAGAAGGCCTACTATGATTTGCCTGAAGAGGCTGCAGCAGACTACCCCCAACTGAAAGCAGAGATCCTGGCCAGATCTGGGGTAACGACCACAGTGCAGGCCCAGCGATATCATGAGTGGAGGTACCAGGAAAACAAAACCCCGCAGTCCCAATTATATGACCTCATCCATCTCGCACGAAAGTGGTGGTTACGAACTGAGTCCCGGAGTCCGGAGGAGATACTAGAAGTTCTTGTCATCGACCGGTACATGAGAGGACTACCGCCAGACCTTCGCGCCTGGGTAAGCCAGAACGAAAGCTCCACCTACGACGAGGTTGTCGTGCTGGTAGAAAGGCGAAGGACGGTGAGGGAGCTGATCCGACCAGTTAAGGAAGAAGCAACCTGGATTAAACTAGCAGCACCAAGCCCTAGAGCTCGAGTGACTGGGCCACCAGAAGAACCCAGGTGGAAAAAGAGAGGGGCTGAATGCCCACCAGAAGCCACAAAGAGTTGGAGCACTGAGGGGAAAGAGGATCGTGATGTTAGACTGCCCAAACCAAGAGACCAGGGAATGCCTAGGGCTCCATACAGATGTTACGCCTGCGGGGAGTGGGGACACATAGCTACACAGTGTCCCAATGCTGAGGAGCCTATGCAGTGTAACCTGGGGAATTGGGCAGACCCATGCTCCCTAATCCACCTTGTGGGGGGTCTCACTAACCTTACATTTGTACACTAGACCATTGAAGCTAAATGGGGTAGAGACCACAGGACTGGTTGATTCGGGGAGTGCTATCACGCTTGTCTCGGGGAAGCTCGTGAAGCATAGTCAGCTGCTGTGGGCTAAGTGTACAGGGATAACATGCATCCATGGGACAGTTGGTTATTACCCCACCATCCCAGTAAAAGTCGAGATTCAGGGGAACGCGACTGAGGTAGCAGCAGGTGTAGTCCCTAAACTCCCATACCCGGTGCTCATAGGGAGAGACTTCCCAGAGTTTGGAGACTTACTCCCAGTAGGGTAATTGGAGAAAGGGGGAAGCCCTGAAAGTAGTGAGGCGTCCACAGTAGACTGTCAACCCCCAACCTTCTCTGAAATATCCCTAGATTTGTTCTCCACTCCCAGACAGCGTAGAAAGATGAAACAGGAAAGAAGGGCAGCTAAGGCCTTGGGAACCCGAATACTGGCCCAAAGCCAGAGGGTCGCTCTTGTAGGTAGGCGGACCCGAGCAGCTGAAAAGGAGGCCACCCAGGAGGGAGACGCACCCGAGTCTGACCCACACCCTAACGCCTCTGAACCAGTAGAGGCAACAGAGACTGGCCCCCTAGATCTCGGGCAGATTAGCCCCGGGGGAGGAAATTTTGGACGGGACCAGGCTGAAGACCCAAGTTACGACAACATTAGGAAGGAGGTGACCGAAATAGATGGGGTCCCCGTGGAAGGGAAAACCCAGGGACCAAGACCCTACTTCATAATGAAGAAGAATCTCTTATACCGCGTTGCACCAGTACAGGGGCAGAAGGTACAGCAGATCCTAGTACCTCAAAAACACCAGAATGCTGTATTAAGTCTGGCCCATAGTCATCTTTTTGGGGGGCATTTGGGGGTAGAGAAGACCCTGGCATGGGTCCTGTGATGATTCTTCTGGCCTGGAGTACATGAAGAAGTGCGGAGGTACTGTGCATCCTGCCCGGCATGTCAGCTGCACAGTCCCCGTCCCCACTTGAGGGCACCTTTAGTACCCCTTCCCATCATAGAGGTCCCCTTCGAGCGAATAGCCATGGACCTAGTGGGACCCCTGGAGAAGACAACCCGGGGCCACCAATATATACTTGTCATTCTGGATTATGCTACTCGCTACCCAGAAGCCGTCCCCCTGCGGAACACAGCCTCTAAAACGCTAGCTAAAGAGTTGGTGGGGATCTTTGCCGAGTGGGGCTACCAAAGGAGATATTAACAGACCAAGGTACCCCATTTATGTTGAAGTTAATGAAGGACCTCTGTACGCTGCTCCATATACATACCCTGAGAACTTCAGTCTATCATCTGCAGACCGATGGGCTGGTAGAAAGATTTAACCGAATCCTCAAGGCAATAATAAGGAAAGTGGTAAGTCGGGATGGGAAGGATTGGGACACCCTACTACCCTGTCTTATGTTTGCAATCCAGGAGGTACCTCAGGCCTCAACTGGGTTTTCCCCCCTTTGAATTATTATACGGACGCCACCCCAGTGGCATACTAGATATCGCAAAAGAAATCTGGGAAGAGGAACCCAGTGAAGAGAGAAATATAATTGACCATGTGCTGCAGATATGTGAACGGATAGCCCAGGTCATCCCTATTGTACGAGAACTTTTGGAAAAGGCGCAGGAGGCCCAGCGAACCCATTACAATCGCCAGGCAAAAGTCCCACAGTTCCAGCCAGGGGATCAGGTGATGGTACCCACGGCAGAAAGCAAGCTTTTGGCCCAATGGCAAGGGCCCTATGAGGTGGTTGAACCCATGGGGGAAGTAACCTACAAGATGCGGCAGCCAGGATGCCAGAAACCAGAAGAAATTTATCACATTAACCTCTTAAAGCCTTGGCTCCAACAAGAGGCATGTGTAGTGGCCCAAGAGACCCCGATCCAGGGAAATAACATGCAGGAGCAGATCAGGATATCCACTGATCTGATACCAAAACAGAAGAAGGAGGTAACTGAGATGATCAACCGATACCAGGATGTGTTTTCAACCAAACCAGGCCGGACCACCGAAGCCCATCACCACATTATCACAGATTCTGGGGCAAAGGTAACTTTAAAGCCCTATCGGGTCCCAGCAGCAAAAAGGGAGGAGATCAAGGCAGAGGTAAAAAGGATGTTGGAGCTGGGAGTCATCGAAGAGTCCCACAGTCAATGGTCAAGCCCGACTGTGTTGGTGCCCAAACCCAATGGCACCACTAGGTTTTGTAATGACTTTTGCTGGCTGAATGAGATATCCAAATTTGATGCATACCCCATACCCTGTATCGATGAGTTAGTTGACCGCCTGGGCAATGCCTGATTTTGACCACCCTTGATTTAACAAAGGGATACTGGCAGATTCCCCTTGCCAAAGATGCGAAAGAAAAGACGGCATTCTCTACCCCCAGAGGCTCTGTTTCAGTATACTGTTCTTCCTTTTGGACTGCATGGGGCACCTGCCACCTTCCAGGGTCTTATGGACAAGCTCCTACGGCCCCATACCAGTTATGCAGTGGCATACCTAGATGATGTGATTATTCACACCCCCGACTGGGAAACCCACTTAGGAAAGGTGGAAGCGGTTCTAGATACGCTAAGACGGGCTGGCCTCACAGCCAACCCGGCCAAGTGTGCTATAGGGCTAGCCGAGGCTAAATACCTTGGCTACATTGTAGGAAGGGTCATGGTCAAGCCCCAACTAAACAAACTAGAGGCTATCCAAAATCAGCCCTGGCTGAATCAGAAAAAGCAAGTCCGGGCATTTCTGGGTGTGGTGGGGTACTACCGACGATATATTCCATATTTTGCTACCAGAGCGAGTCCCCTGACAGACCTGATAAAAGCCTGGGGTCCAGACATGGTGAAGTGGACAGATGTCACAGAGAAAGCATTCATGGATCTACAGACAGCCCTCTGCAGTAACCCCGTGCTTATAGCCCCAGACTTCAACAAAGAATTCATTTTACAAACAGATGCATCTGAAGTAGGATTGGGAGCTGTCCTATCGCAGATGGTCGGAGATGAAGAACACCCAATCCTCTACCTCAGCAGGAAACTCCTCCCGAGAGAGCAGAAGTTTGCCATGGTTGAAAGAGAGTGCCTAGCTATGAAATGGGCCATGGAAACACTACGTTATTACCTTCTGGGATGATGGTTTACCCTTGTGACTGACTATGCACCCCTCCAGTGGATGCAGCGAAATAAAGAGAAGAATGCAAGGATGACCAGATGGTTCCTGTCCCTACAACTTTTCCAATTCACCATACAACACTGGGCTGGAAGCC
The DNA here is from genome assembly GCF_015237465.2 of Chelonia mydas. Classification (NCBI taxonomy): domain Eukaryota; kingdom Metazoa; phylum Chordata; order Testudines; family Cheloniidae; genus Chelonia; species Chelonia mydas. The sequence goes on from NC_057853.1 coordinate 84,462, forward strand.
ACCATGGCAATGCAGATGGCTTGTCACGAGTACACTGCCTGACGTCCCAAGTTGCCCAACCCTGTAGTGTTGAGCAGAGGCGGGGGATGTGTGACAGGATCGGGCCAGATGGCTACAGAAGAGTAATAGAAGGCAGATATATTAGCCCCAGGTTAAGTAGGTCCTTTTTCCCTGGGTAAGGTAAGAGGGAAGGTTCCAGAACAATCAGGAACCTTCTGGAGACAATTAAGACAGACAGGCTGATTAAAACACCTGCAGCCAATCAAGAAGCTGCTAGAATCAATTAAGGCAGGCTAATCAGGGCACCTGGGTTTAAAAAGGAGCTCACTTCAGTTTGTGGTGCGCGTGTAAGGAGCTGGGAGCAAGAGGCGCTAGGAGCTGACAGTGAGAACGCGGACTGTTGGAGGATTGAGGAGTATAAGCATTATCAGACACCAGGAGGAAGGTCCTATGGTGAGGATAAAGAAGGTGTTGGGAGGAGGCCATGAGGAAGTAGCCCAGGGAGTTGTAGCTGTCGCACAGCTGTTCCAGGAGGCACTCTAAACAGCTGCATTGCACAGAGCCCTGGGCTGGAACCCAGAGTAGAGGGCGGGCTCGGATTCCCCCCAAAACTCCCAACTCCTGGTCAGACACAGGAAGAGTTGACCTGGACTGTGGGTTCATGAAAACGGCCAAACTGAGGGCTGCTGTGAAGCTCCAAGGTGAGCAAATCCGCCAATAAGCGCAAGACCCACCAAGGTAGAGGAGGAATTTTGTCACAATATGTTTTTTAGGCGTCTGCCCTAGATAATACATACAAAAATGAACAGTACAGTGAAAGCCACAGCAGATTTTCTATAGACTTAACTTCTAGAACAAAAGGAAAGTCACTAAAATAAAACGGCAACAAATTTAAAACTGATAAAAGAATGATTTTACACAATTCAGAAATTTGTAAGGTCAGAAGGGACCATTTGATCATCTAGTCTGACCTGCATAACACAGAATTTCACTCAGTTACTCCAGTACTGTGCACAGTACCTTGTGTGTGGCAAAAGCATATCTTCCTCAAAGACATCCAAACTTGCTTTGAAGACATAAAAAGACGAAGAATCTACCACTTCCCTTGGTAGTTTTTTTTCTAATGGTTATTCATCTTCACTATTAAATATGTGCATTATTTCTAATTTGAATTTGTCTGGCTTTAACTTCCAGCCAGTAGTTCTTATTTGCTATATTCAAGAGCCTTTCAGTATCTGGTATTTTCTTCATGTGATGATGCTCATACACTCTAACCAGGTAACATCTCAATCTTCTTTTTTTGAGAAACTAGACTGATTGAGCTCTTTAAGTCTTTCACAGTAAGGCATTTTTTCCAGCCGTCAAATAGTTTTTGTGCCTACTCTTTTCACCCTCTCCAATTTTTCAACATCCTTTTTAAAATGTAAACACCAGCATCCTGTTCCAATAGCTGTTTCACCAAACCCATATACAGTCACTTCCCCACTTCTGCTCCATTGTTTATACATCAAGTATTGCATTTGCTCTCTTAGGTGCAGTATTGCACTGGGACCCTGTGGTCAATCTGCCATTACCACTAAATACTTTTCAGAGTCGCTGCTTTCCAGGATACAGCCCCCCCATTCTGTAGATGTATGACCTTATAGTGTATGAAACTGCATTTTGTTGTATAACTGATGCATAATTAGCCTGTAGAACTCACTGCAATAAGCTCATGGAGGCCAAGACCTTAACAGACTAAAAAGAGTTTGGACATTTACAACCACAGTTATACAGATTATAAACATTTGAAAGGACATAAACCTTCACATTTCATAGTAAAATATTTTAAAAATTTATTTCTCATTCATTATTTCACTGCACGATTAGTACTGCATTTGCTATCTAACATGGCAAAGACTAGAAAGGTCTGTGGTATGAAACCCTAACTCCTAATACACAACAAATTCAGGATCTGTTTCAAGGAACTTGCTAATTGTTCTGTATCACAGTGTGACAATAGACCTAGGCAGACAGGCATTGCATGCAGTAAAAGTTTGAGGTTATACTTTATTAGCATGCATGGGCTGACTTCCAAAATGCTTCCTAGAGAGAAAATTGACCTCACCTCATGAGCTCTAATTATCAATTTAGCTTGTGTCTCTTTTCCAAATTTGCAGCATTTGATCTCCAAGGCAGCTGCTTGAAAACAATCAGCCTTAAAACTATCTACATAGAGGGAACTTGTTTAGACATTCTTTCAGGTTATGTAGCCATTTATGTTATTTCTTGAGGTCCAAGGTAATAATTTCCATGTGACTAAGACCTGTATGAACAGAACACACAGAGAGCCTGCTCATTAGCATTGGGTTCTAGTATTGTACAAGCTTCCAGTAGGTACACAGCATTGCTCTGTGAAGGGGCATCACATTTTATCTCTTTCCTACAAAACCCAAGTGCTAGAAAGGATTCTATATCAAGCTATATAATATTTGTTGTCTGATGGCTTCTTCCTGTTTATTGTAATGTTTTGCTTTAAGTGAAATTAAATTAGGAAAATGTATTCCCAGATGGCTATAATGAAGGAACTGACTAATTTCCTTAGCTAATTTGGGGGGTTACTATACCTGGAGATGAGGGAGGTTGTGTGGTCTCTGGAAGGCTAGGACTCCTGTCATACCAAATTGTTCCTTCTCCCCCCTAGTACTTTTGTCCTCACTCCAATATCACCCCTTACATGTGGAGCTTCTGCCTCAAATCAGTATATGCCCCTGCTGCACTGTCTCCCTTCAGATTCCCCTTAAGGCCCACTCACACCACAACCATGAGAGGAGGGATGATCTAGTATAGGTTAGGATATTATCTTAGGTCCTCCACTGACTGCCTGTCTGACCTTAGGCAAGTCACTTAAGGTAAAATTTTCAAAAGTTCTTGATTAAGAATTTGTCTCATTGAAAGTCAATGTAATATTCTGAAAATATTACCCTTAAACTGTCTCTCAATTTCCTATCTGTAAAATGGGGATAATAGCACTGCCCTGCCTCACAGGTGTGATGCAATGATAAATACACTAATTAAAGATTATGAGGCACTCATACAATGGTAATGGGTGCTATATAAGTACGTTGGACAGCTGGCCATGGTAACCTGCCTCTTAGGGTGTTACCCGCACACAATTCTCTGTTACTTGCATACTCTAGGGGTGGGGCACCCACCCTTATCCTGTTTCTAGGGCTCAGGGCGTAACCTTACACTCTAGGCCAGACACATACATTATTCAATGATCTAACAGAGCTTATGTCTCCCTAACTTTGTAATGTAGACCAGGCCACAAGTGGGAGAGTCAGAAGAACAAATGTACCTTTAAAACCAACCTAACTGCACTCCACTCAGTTGGTTGTCCTTAGTGAATAGAATCATAGGCGTGGAAGAGACCGTGAGAGGTCATCTCATCCAGTCCCCTGCACTCATGGCAAAACTATTATCTAGACCATCCCTGACAGGTGTTTGTCTAACCTGCTCTTAAGAATCTTCAGTTATACAGATTCCACAACCTCCCTAGACAATTTATTCCAGTGCTTAACTGCCCATACAGGAAGTTTTTCCTAATGTCCAACCTAAACTGCCCTGGCTGCATTTTAAGCCCATTGCTTCTTGTCCTAGTCTCAGAGGTTAAGGCAGGATGGGCAAATTACGGCCCAGGGGCTGCATCCAGCCCTCTAAACATTTTAATCTGGTCTTCAAGCTCCTGCCAGGGAGCGAGGTCAGGGGCTTGCCCCACTCCATGCAGCTCCCAGAAGCAGTGGCATGTCCCCCCTCCGGCTTCTACACATAGGGGCAGCCAGGGGTTCAGCACGCTGCCCCCACCCCAAGCACCGCCCCCGCAGCTCCCATTGGACGGGAACCATGACCAATGGGAGCTGCGGGAGCGACGCCTGTGGATGGGGCAACGTGCAGAGCCACCTGGCTGCACCTCTGCGTAGGAGCTGGTTGGCGGACATGCCGCTGCTTCTGGGAGCTGCCTGAAGCAAGCACCACCTGGAGCCTGCACACCGACCACCTCCTGTGCCCCAACCTCCTGCCCCAGCCCTGATCCTCCCTCCCACCCTCCGAACCCCTCGGTCCCAGCCCGGAGCACCCTCCTGCACCCCCATCCCCAGCCCTACCCCAAAGCCTGTACCCCCAGCTGGGGCCTTCAGCCCCCCCCCCCGCCCCTTCCCCTGCCCTGAGCCCCCTCCTACACCCTGAACTCCTCATTTCTGGCCCCACCCAGAGACCACACCCCCAGCCGGAGCCTTCACCCCCTCCTGCACCCCAACCCCCAATTTCGTGAGCATTCATGGCCTGCCATACAATTTCCATACCCAGATGTGACCCTCAGGCCAAAAAGTTTGCCCACCTCTGGGTTAAGCAGAACAATTTTTCTCCCTCCTTCTTGTAACAACCTTTTTATGTTGAAAACTTGAAAACTGTTATCATATCCCCTCTCAGTCTTCTCTTCTCCAGACTAAACAAACCCAATTTTTTCAATCTTCCCTCATAGGTCATGGTTTTTCTAGACCTTTAATCATTTTTGTTGCTCTCCTCTGGATTTTCTCCAATTTGTCCACATCTTTCCTGAAATGTGGGGCCCAGAATTGGACACAATTCATCTGTTGAGGCCTAATCAGTGCAGAGTAGAGTGGAAGAATTACTTCTTGTGTCTTGCTTACAACACGCCTTCCAATACATCCCAAAATGATGTTTGCTTTTTTTGCAACAGTATTACATGGTTGACTCATATTTAGCTTGTGATCCACTATGACCCCCAGATCCCTTTCCACAGTACTCCTTCCCAGGCAGTCATTTCCCATTTTGTATGTGTGCAACTGATTGTTCCTTCCTAAGTGGATTACTTTGCATTTGCCTTTATTGAATTTCATTTCTCCAGTTTGTCCTGATCATTTTGAATTTTAATCCTATCCGCCACAGCACTCTCAGATTGGTATCATCCACAAACTTTATAAGTGTACTCTGTATGCCATTATCTAAATCATTTATGAAGATATTGAACAGAACAGACCAGAACTGATTCCTGCAGGATCCCACTTGATAAAGTCAAGATATACCACATCTACTGCTTCCACAAGGCTTTTTACCCTGTCAAAGAAACTACTAGGTTGGTTTGACATGATTTGTTCTTGACAAATCCATGCTGCCTACTACTTATCACCTCATTATCTTCTAGGTGATGGCAAATTGATTGCTTAATGTTTTGCTCCAATATCTTTCTGGGTACTGAAGTTAAGCTGACTGGTCTGTAATTCCCCAGGTTGTCCTAATTTTCCTTTTTTATACTTGGCCACTATATTTGCCCTTTTCCAGTCCTCTGGAATCTCTCCCATCTTCCATGACTTATCAAAGATAACTGTTAATGGCTCAGATATCTCCTCAGTCAGCTCCTTGAGTAGTCTAGCATGTATTTTCTCAGGCCCTGGTGACTTGAAGACATTTAACTTCTCTAAGTAATTTTTAACTTGTTCTTTCCCTATTTTAGCCTCTGATCCTATCTCATTTTCACTGGCATTAGTGATTGACAACAAAAAAGTGGAGAAGACCAGAGACAAGAAAAAGTCACCCTGTCCCCAGAAGAGGTAACTTGATCAATTACTTTTCTTGACCTCTTTATTTTTGCATGTATATGTAACTCATAGGTGATAACAGTATTGTCATAAAACATATAAAATAAAGGCTACAAGAAACTGTTTAAGCCTAAATTGGAGTGGATCTTGTCACATGCAGCAAACAGCAGCAAAATATTATTTTGTGCATTTATTACATCTTGCGCCTTTGGCTGGACACACGTCTTGGGATATGAATTTTTCCATATCTTGTGCCTTTTAATCTGAAAGATTTTGTAATTAATCCCTTATTTTACGATAAGTACTTTTAGCACTCATGCTGTGTCTTTGTACTGCTTCTAAGCTAGTTTCTGTTTTTTCTTTTGACAAGTTGTTTTGTTTTTCTGTTTCATTAGCTCAGTCTGTTTTGCTATATGGATAGCTGTGTGTAGGGTTAAGTCTGTTTTTTAATTGTTGCGGTTGTGAGAGACTTTTGTCTATAAGCGCAATAACCAATCTAGCTCTAATATTTTAATGTTTTACCATCCTAAAATCACAGTTTTTCTGCCAAGGCATGCCAAACTCTTATAAAAGATTCAACATATTCCCCTCATTCTTGAATTCTCTGGTGAAAACATGCCCTCTCATAAACCACACTTCTCTGAGGCATAAACATAGCCAGACTCTTTCGAGCCATCTTTGTGACTGTTATCAGTAAAGGCAAAAGATTGGCATAAATTAAAGACGACACCTATGTGTCTGCAGTTTCCTTATGGAGTTTAATAGCAAAATGCTGCCCTCGGTCTGTGTATTCTGAAGGTCTGTCACAACTGAAGTTCTCTGGGGCACTAAAGAGTGCTATGTGGGTGTAATCCTGCAACCTGTGTTGCTTTTCCCCCCTTTTGTTTGAAACCTGTGTTGCTGTTTCCCTTCTGTTTCTGTTCTCCTCTGGCATCAGTTCGATTAATAGATTCTAAGGCCAGAAGGGACCATTTTGATATTCTGTTCTGCCCTCCTGTATAGCACAGACCAAAATAATTCCTAGAGCAGATCTTTCAGAAAAACATACAATCTTGATTTTAAAATTTTCAGTGTGGAGAATCCACCATGACCCTTGGTAAATTGCTGCAATAGTTAATTACTCTCATCGTTAAAACTTTATCCCTTATTTCCAGGATGAATTTGTCTAACTTCAGCTACAAGCCATTGGATCATGTTAGACCTTTCTCTGCTAGACTGAAGAGCCCATTATTAAATATTTGTTCCTGAGACAGGTAGTTATAGACTGGGCCAAGTCACCCCTTAACCTTCTCTTTGTTAAGCTAAATAACCTGAGCTGCTTGAGTCTATCACTATGAGACATGTTTTATAATCCTTCAGTAATTCTCTGGGGCCTTCTCTGAACCAACAAGCATGTGGACAAGGGTGATCCAGTTGATATAATGTATTGGACTTTCAGAAAGTCTTTGATAAGGTCGCTTCACCAAAGGCTCTTCAGCAGAGTAAGCAATCAATGAAAATGGGGAAGATTTCAGAGTAGCAGCCGTGTTAGTCTGTATTTGCAAAAAGAAAAGGAGTACTTATGGCACCTTAGAGACTAACAGATGAAATTCATTGTTCAAAAGTGAAAAATAATGCACATTGGATAAAATAATCCCAACAATATGTGCAAAATAGTGGTGTCTAAATTATCCATTACTGCTCAAGAGATCTTGGAGTCGTCATGGTTAGTTCTCTGAAAGTATCCGCTCAGTGTGCAGCAGCAGTCAAAAAAGCTAACAGAATGTTAGGAACCATTAGGAAAGGGATAGATAATAAAACAGAAAATATCATATTGCCACTATATAAATCCATTGTATGCCCACAATTTGAATTGTGCAGTTCTCGTCATCTCATCTAAAAAAAAAAAAAGGTATATTAGACTTGGAAAAGATGCAGAGAAGGGCAACAAAAATAATTAGTGGGGGTGGAACAGCTTCCATATGAGGAGAGATTAAAAAGACTGGGACTGGTCATTTTACAAAAGAGATGACTAAGGTGGGATATGAGAGAGATCTATAAAATCAAGAATGGTATGGAGAAAGTGAATAGGAAAACGTTTTTATCCCTTCCAATAACACGGAAACCAGGGGTCACCCAATGAAATTAATAGGCAGCAGGTTTAAAACAAGCAAATGGAAGTACTTCACACAATGCACAGTGAATCCACAGTGAATCTGTGGAACCTGTTGCCATGGGATGGTGTGAAGGCCAAAAGTACAAGTGGGTTCAAAAAAGAATTAGACACGTTCATGGTGGATGGGTCCATCAATGACTATGAGCCAAGAGGTTCAGACGCAACCCCATGCTCTGGGTGTCCCTAAACTTCCAAATTCCAGAAGCTGGGACTAGACAACAGGTTATGGATCACTTGAAATTGCCCTTTTCTGTTCGTTCCCTCTGAATCTTCTGGCACTGCTCCACAGGGATACTGGACTAGATGGACCATTCTGACCCAGTATGGCCATTCTTTTATGTAATCTGCTCCAGTTTATCAACACCCTTCTTGAATTGTGGGCAACAGAATTGGCCACAGTATTCCAGCAGCAGTCACACCAGTGCCAAATACATTTACTTCTGACACCATGTCATGTACTCCTTGTAGTTGCAGGGCTGCTACTAGCAGGTCAGGCTCCTGTACCAGATATGGACTGGATACACAGCTTCCATCATAGAGAAACGTACTAGAGATATGGTCTCTGTGAGATACTTTATGCACTGCCAGGGATGGCTGTTACAGCTAAGGCAAGATATATTACACATGGCATCACCTTGTGGCTAACCATTACAATACAGTTTTAGCATTCCATTACAGTTTGGGTGTGTTTCTGATTCCAGCCTATCAACTCAAAACCTGAAAACCATGAAAATAAGGGAAAAGTCTTCTGCATTCCTTGCTGCTTTCATATTGCCTACAGCTTTGTCAATAACACACTCCATAAGGCTTCTGCTTCCACTCCCAACAGGTACCAAAAAAACAACACATATTTCTGTTACATCAAACTTGCCCTTGGGCACAAAACTTCAGTGGTAGTCTCAGATTCTCTTGTATCAACAGATGGGTACATATGGCTTTCAGATGTTCCATACATCTTGGAAGTTAATCTTCCTTAACATTGGTGAGGTCACTGTTAAGGTTTTGCACTAGAGTGCTGGTCACTGGAGGTCTAGCAGATCATTTGATATTGGCTGCTCTTTGGTCCAGCTCTTTGGATGCCTGTAGAAAGAGCTGGAAACAAGAAGGAATTAACAAAGTTGTCTTCACTGGAGACTGATGCTATGTGAAGGGAAATGGGAGCCACCCTTGGTGAATGAGTTCTTTGGCAGGACTGGAGCTGCCATCCACTATCATGAGTTACTAGAGGGAGAGAAATGTCCAGTGGAGAAGGCAACCAGCTGTCTGGGAAGTTCGTTCAGGGGAATAAACAGCCAGACAGCACGTGCTGGATAGTAGAAGAATCAAACAGCTGGGTAATATACTCAAAGGAGTAGGGAGTCAGGTCTCTGGGATGCATGGGCAAGGGAACAGGGAGAAAGGAACCAGGGGGCTGGGGAGCAGGGCAGGTAAGGGAGAAGAAATGGACAGCTACGAGGATGGATGAAATGAAGAGCAAAGGTCAGCGTAGTGTGATTTTGGTTTTTTGTTTTTTCCTCCCAACCGTCTATGTATTCTTATGCGATGGCCAGCACACTGGTATGTGAGCTGCCCAGATTATTAAGGGTAACATGAGAATCTCTCCTTCCCCTTCTGCTGGGACTCTGGTTTTTGAATATGGGGTCTTGGTGAGTTATGGAGGAAACAGTGAATGAAGAAGTGAGTTTTATATTTAATGCTGAAGATGCTGTTGTCTGTAAGCATTGTGGCCTGCAAGGACAAATGCATCTAATTAAAGTCAGTTAAAAATAAAGTTTCCTGACATGATTTCTTCCAGTTTCTGTAGCTGTCACAAGGATGTTGGGTGCTCACTAATGGGCCTGTGAATGAGGATGCAGGAGTGGAAGTGTCCACCTCATTGCTTTACCAAGATGCAGTCCTCATGATAAAACAGTAGAATCATAGAATATCAGGGTTGGAAGGGACCTCAGGAGGTCATCTAGTCCAACCCCCTGCTCAAAGCAGGACCAATCCCCAATTAAATTATCTCCCTGTGTCTGTGTAACCCTCCCCTGCTTTGTGTATTCTTAGCTCTCTGATTTCCCCTTCTTGTCCCTTGTCTCTTCTTCCACTTCCTCTCCTCTCACTTCTTGTCTGTCTTCTCTCTTCTTATAAAGTAACCTCTCTCATGTATGTTCTGTTCACAATTCTTAGGCCCACCACACCTTCTTCCCTCTGTCTCCTTTCACACCCTCCCCCCACCTCAGTTCCTTCCTCAGTCTCTCACAGTTTCTCTGGTTCAATCTGCTCCCAGGCCTGGCAGCCTGTGAATGGAGAGCAGTGTTTGCAGATGAATGCTCTGGGCTGTGACAGACAGGCAGTCCCTCTTACTGAAAGCCCTGTCTCTACACTGCTCCAAAGATACAGAACATACAAACACAGTTCTCCACTCCAGACCGAGCTTGGGACAGGAAGAAAGGCTACTCTTTTCCAATCCCTTTCATGTTTTTCTTCTCTGCTTTTTAAATGAAGCTTGCAGAAGCTCTGTACCAGACTGAAGGGGCTGCAGGTTTGGACTGGCTCTGGAGGAGAGGTACAAAGGGGATTAGTGTTTAAAGTCATGAATGGATTGGAGCAAAGTGAAAATGTTTCTTGCTCTGTCTCCTAGTTACCAGTTTGGATTTGGTGAAAGTAACTTGCATTTAGCTACAATGCCTCTCTGATTAGAGAAAATGTCTTTGTGACAGGGTCCCCGTAAAACAGACACAGTCCTAGTCAGAGCAGCATTTTCTGTGAGAATGCCCGTAGAAGTAGAATGTATGTCTGTGTGGGTGGGGTTGAAAGGCAGATGTAGAGGAGCAGCTAGAGTGTAGTGAATCTTGTTTGAAGGGCTTTGCTGGGCTCAGGCTATGTGAGCATAAGCGACTCTTCAGCACTAACAAAACTCGAGGAAACTTGACCCAGAGAACGTTACCAGCCCTCCTCTCCTAACAGTCATACTTTGTAGGGGTCACTGAGAGATTTTCAGATGCTAAATCAAGTAGCAGGCACTAAACTGTGTTTCCCTTCACATCCCTATGGCTGTTGAGAGAGGAGGCATAGGCAGAATAGTGAACAGGGAGGAGAATAGATATTTGGTGACACTTCAAGAAATGGGACTTCTACCAGCTACAGTCCTCTGAAATGTCAGAAATGTGTGTAAGAGGCCTCACAAACCTATAGAAGGGCAACATGTCTCTAACATAGTGGAGGGCAAGTCGGAGGAAGGAACGTTGATGGGCATCCTGGGCAGAAGGCTAATTCTGTATTTTATCAGAATTCAGTCCAGCCTTTCTTTGCTTTCCTAACAGCTCACTCTAAACTTGTTACTGCTGCTTTTAATTATTGCTGTAGAGACTTAGGCTAAATTAACAGGAAAGATCAAGAATCAACTTACATTAGATACTTCTACCTCTGAAAACCCAGTCATACAACATGGTTGTCCCCTACCATGGTTCCAGTTTGAAGCATACATAGGCCCTTAATTCTGTTCTGTAACCAGGCTAAGGCATAGACATGACCAAAGCTTTAGTCACGTTACAGAACCACAGTTACGGTCTGCCTATCCTATAATTCAGAAGTATGTTATACCTGAGTCCCTTAATATGGCTATATTTGTAGGATAGCTGGGGCCTAAGTAAGCATATAGCTTACACATTCTTTCCCCACAGCATGTATGTTACACCAATTTAGACTCACTCACTTACTAATCTATAAGAGATACTGCCTTACAGCACCTCTGAATTTGGCCCATTAGATGCATTTATCACTCTAAGTTGCCATTAACACAGATAAGAGAAACTATATGATTATCTCCAGAGGAGACTTATAAGTCTAAATCTCAAGTCAGGTCAGCTAAAAAGTGACAATTTTTTTAATGCTTACATACAAATACTAGAAGTCTAAATAATAAGATGTGTTAACTAGAGTGCCTTGTGTTAAATGAGGATATTGATATAATAGTATTCAGAGTCGTACCCATGTTAGTCTGTATCAGCAAAAACAACGAGGAGTCCTTGTGGCACTTTAGAGACGAACAAATTTATTTGGGCATAAGCTTTCGTGGGCGAGAACCCACTTCTTCAGATGCATGGAGTGGAAAATACAGTAGCAGGTATACATATACATAGTACTGTACATGAAAAGATGGGAGTTGCCTTACCAAGTGGGGGGGGTCAGTCTAACGAGACAATTCAATTAACAGTTGAATACAATGGAGGAAAAATCCCTTTTGTAGTGGTAATGAGAGTGCCCATTTCAAACAGTTGACAAGAAGGTGTGAGTAACAGTAGGGGGAAATCAGTATGGTAAAAATAGTTTTTGTAATGACCCATACACTCCCAGTCTTTGTTCAGGCCTAATTTGATGGTGTCCAGTTTGCAAATTAATTCCAGTTCTGCCGTTTCACGCTGGAGTCTGTTTTGAAGTTTTTTTGTTGAAGAATTGCCACTATTAAGTCTGTTATTGAGTGACCAGGGAGGTTGAAGTGTTCTCCTACTGGTTTTTGAATGTCATAATTCCTGATGTCAGATTTGTGTCCATTTATTCTTTTGAGTAGAGACTGTCCGGTTTGGCCAATGTACTTGGCAAAGGGGCATTGCTGGCATATATCTCATTGGTAGATGTGCAGGTGAACGAGCCTCTGATGATGTGGCTGATGTGGTTAGGTCCTATGATGGTGTCCCTTGAATAGATATGCGGACAGAGTTGGCACTGGGGTTTTTTGCAGGGTTTGGTTCCTGGGATAGTGTTTTTGTTGTGTGGTGTGTCGTTGCTGGTGAGTATTTGCTTCAGGTTGGGGAGCTGTCTGTAAGAGAGGACTGGTCTGTCTCCCAAGGTCTGTGAGAGTAAGGGATCAACCTTCAGGATAGGATGTAGATCCTTGATGATGCGCTGGAGAGGTTTTAGTTGGGGGCTGAAGGTGACAGCTAGTGGAGTTCTGTTACTTTCTTTGTTGGGCCTGTCTTGTAGTAGGTGACTTCTGGGTACCCCTCTGGCTCTGTCAATCTGTCAATTCTTAACTTTACCAGGTGGGTATTGTAGTTTTAAGAATGCTTGATAGATATCCTGTAGGTGTTTGTCTCTGTCTGAGGGATTGGAGCAAATGCGGTTGTATCTTAGATCTTGGCTGTAGACAATGGATCGTGTGATGTGGTCTGGATGAAAGCTGGAGGCATGTAGGTAAGTATAGCAGTCAATAGGTTTCTGGTATAGGGTGGTGTTTATGTGGCCGTCGCTTATTAGCACTGTAGTGTCCAGGAACTGGATCTCTTGTGTGGACTGGTCCAGGCTGAGGTTGATGGTGGGGTGGAAATTGTTGAAATCCTGGTGGAATTCCTCAAGGCCTCCTTCTCATGGGTCCAGATGATGAAGATGTCATCAATGTAACACAAGCAGAGTAGGGGCGTTAGGGGACGAGAGCTGAGGAAGCGTTCTAAGTCAACCATAAAAATGTTGGCATACTGTGGGGCCATGCAGGTACCCATAGCAGTCCCACTGACTTGAAGGTATAAATTGTCCCCAAATCAGAAATAGTTGTGGGTGAGGACAAAGTGTAAGCAGAGTCAGGATGAGCTCCATCCTGACATCTGGTGGTGAGGTGTGGCAAGTTGTGGAAAAGAACTTCAGGGGCTGATTTCATTTGCATAGGCACACCCACCCTGCCTAGAATGAGGCCATAGCTGCCCAAATGGTCACTTTGGCTGCTGTGGGATCCCCAGTGTCTGTTATTGGGGCAGGAAGAATAAATTGTTATTACCCTGATTATGGGAATCAAGGACAGTGGAACTGTACTTGGCCTTTTGTTATGATGGAGGGACTCGCCATCAACTAAGTAGCACTCGCTAGGCAAGGGACATGGGTTCCAAAACTCTGTGACTTGAGAGAGGCTGGGGACAGGTATTAATATCTGGTGGCATAGGCCCCCCTGGGGAGGGCCTTACATGCTAATTGCACTTCCTCCTCTCTCCACTGTGGAATATCAGAGCTAATTTTGATTCCATTAGGAGTCTAGTTACGGGCTGCTGAGCTGAATTCATTTTGGGCTAATGGTGCACCAGCACTGAGGCTCCCCTACTACAAGCTGAAATCACAAAAGAGCTAAACTTACTAAGAGCTGAAATCACTGAGTGCTGTGTTAAGTAGGGGGGAGCCTGAAGATATATGGTGGAGCAGTTTGCGGGATGGCGAGCAGAGCGGCTGGTGGAGCAGAGCAGTTTGCGGGATGGTGAGCGGAGCGGAGCGGCTGGTGGAGCAGAGCTGTATGCGGGATGGCGAGCGGCTGGTGGAGCAGAGCAGTTTGTTGGAGGCCTAGAGCAGCTCATGGGGCAGCTGGCAGAGTGGAGCCCCATGGAGAGGTGGGGCCATCAGCTTTGGAGCATGTAAGGTGCCCCTTAACACCCCCCCCCCCCAATCTCCACCCAGGTTGGGAGGTAAAACTCTGCAGATAAACTTTTGAACTCTGGGGCTGCCCTGACCAGGGACAGAGACTTTTGAGTTGTTGGACTTTTGGGACTTTGGGTGATTTTGGGTTGCTGGACTCAAGAACTAAAGGGAAAGGACATGCCCCAATTTGCTTGGGGTGGGTTTTTGCTCACGGGTTGTGTTATGAATCCTGTTGGTGGTGTTTCCCCAACATAATGCCACATTGTTTCTCTCTGTTATTAAAAGGCTTTTTGCTACACTCAGACTATGTGCTTGCGAGAGGGGAAGTATTGCCTCTTGGAGGCGCCCAATGGGGGTGGTATATATTTGTCCCAGATCACTGGGTGGGGGCTTGAGCCGGTTTTGCATTGTGTTATTGGAATGGAACCCCTAGATACTGAACCCGGCCTTTATTGCTGCCAACTCTGACAGGCAGAAGGGTTATAAAAGTATCGCCGATAATGTCATGGCAAACCTGGTGGCTGAACTTTGTGACTTTGTCCTCACCCACAACTATTTCAGATTTGGGGACAATTGATTGGGGTTTGGACCAGGGCAGGACGGTACAGCTCTGGGGTCCTAGGCTGGGAAGCTGGTGGTTATTTTGGTGGTAGCCTCTCTATTGTTGAGTGCAGTGGCTGGTCAGAGAGCCTGCATGTAACTGCACCTGGTCGATGTGTCCGTACCTGTGTGTATGCTGGTGGAAGTATAAGATCAGGAGTGTGTCTGCAGCTTGTCACAGCAGCACAGTGTGAGAGGGAGCTGAGGCTGGTGGGTCAGAGGGCTCAGTGGTACCCCAGTTTCAAGTGGCACCCTGGGGGAACCCATCACAGTACATATTTGTTTTCCTAAAGCTAAGCTCCTGGCCCTCAGAGACTGTGTATGGGCTTTGGAGACCAGAATGGCTGAATGGAGGAACTAAGGGATACAGAGAGATACATAGATGAGACTTTCCGGGACACAGCAGAATGGCCCACCCCCAGTCTGGTAGCCTCTGTGCTGTTGAGGAGGATCAAAGTCTCAGGGAAGGAGAACATCCAACTGGAGCAGAGGGAAACGATCCCACAGTTAGGACCCAGATGATGTCCGTGGTATCCTCTTACACAGAGAGGATACCTCTCCAGGGGAGGGAACTCCAGTTATTAGGAAGAGACAGGTAATAGTTATGGGGGATTCAATCATTAGAAACCTAGATAGCTGGGTTTGCGATGACGGGGAAAATCGCATGATGATTTGCCTGCCTGGTACAAAGGTTGCAGCTCTCGAGACATCTAGATAGACTTAACATGTAGTGCTGTGGAGGAGCCCGTGGCCATGGTACATGTAGGTACCAATGACAAAGGGAAGGATAGGAGAGAGGTGCTGGAGGCCAAATTTAGGCTGCTAGGTAAGAGATTGAAGTCCAGGACCTCCATGGTAGCATTCTCTGAAATGCTTCCAGTTCCACATGCAGGGCCAGTTAGACAAGCAGAACTGCAGGGTCTCAATGCATGGATGAGATGATGGTGTAGGGAGGAGGCTTTTAGATTTATTAGGAACTGGGGAAACTTTTGGAAAAGGGGGAGACTAAACAGGAAGGATGGGCTCCACCTAAACCAAAATGGAAACAGATTGCTGGCACTTGAAATTAAAAAGGTCGTAGAGAAGTTTTTAAACTAAGTCTCGGGGGAAAGCTGACAGGTGCGGAGAAGCACATGGTTTGGACAGAGACATCCCTTGGGGAGCATCTATTAATGGAGATTCTCTATGTCCTAGTAAGGAGGAGAGGATAGAAGATGATAAAATACAGGATCTGATGAGAAACAGTCAAATGAAAGAGAGTCAATTACATCATGTAATGGCAGACAGTTAAAAAGTGACAAGTTTTTAAAGTGCTTATATACAAATGCTAGAAGTTTAAATAATAAGAGGGGTGAACAAGAATGCCTTGTATTAAATGAGTATATTGATATAATAGGCATCACAGAAAATTGGTGGAATGAGAATAATCATTGGGAGGGACACAGGCAGTATTCCCTGTAATTTTTCCCACACATGTGTAAAATGAATTTTGTTATGTGCACCAATATGGAGGTGATGTGTGACACATCACCTTCATATTGGTGTACATAACAAAATTCATGTGATGGAGGTGGGGTTGAGGAGGTTCGGAGTGTGGGTGGGAGCTCAGGGCTAGGGCAGAGGGCTGGGGTGCAGGGGTATGAGGGCTCCGACTAGGGGTGCAAGCTCTGGGATGGGTCCGGGGATGAGGGGCTCAGGGCTGGGGCAGAGGGGTGGGGTGGGGTGAGGGCTCTGGGGTGGAGCCAGGGCTGAGGGGCTCCGGGCTGGGGCAGAGCGTTGGAGTGTGTGGAGGTTGAGGGCTCCGGATGTGGGTGCGGGCTCTGGGGTGGGACCAGTGATGAGGGGTTTGGGATGCAGGAGGTGCTCTGGGGCTACAGTGGGGAGAGAGGACTCCCCCCAGCTCTCTTTCCATGCAGCAGCACCCGGGCTGCACGGGAGAGATGCCTCTCCCCACCACAGCAGCTCAGGAGCTCCAGCTGTGGGATAGGTGCCCCTCCCCAGGTCATGGCAGGTCCAGGGCTGAGTTGGGGTTGGGGGAGGGATGTCCCTTCCCCCAGCTGCGGCAGGTTGGGGGCCAGGCTAGGGTGGGACCGGGGGAGGGACGCCCCTTCTCCAGCTGCGGCAGGTTGGGGGCCAGGCTAGGGTGGGATTAGGGGAGGGGCACCTCTCCCCCAGCCATGGCAGGTCCAGTGTTGGGTTGGGGCTGGGGGAGGGGAACTTAGGACACAGTAACACCAGGGTACAAAATATATCGGAACGACAGAAGAGGTCGTGCTGGTGGGGGAGTGGCACTATACGTGAAAGAAAGCGTAGAATCAAATGAAGTAAAAATCTTAAACAAACAAAACTGTACCATAGAATCTCTATGGATAGTAATTCCATGCTCTAATAATAATAATATAGCCATAGGGATATATTACCGACCACCTGATCAGGTGATAGTGACTGTGAAATGCTCAAGGAGATTACAGAGGCTATAAAAATTTTAAAAAATCAATAATAATGTGGGATTTCAACTATCCCCATTTTGACTGGGTACACATCACCTCAGGATGGGATGCAGAGATAAAGTTTCTTGACATCTTAAATGACTGCTTCTTGGAGCAGCTAGTCCTGAAACCCACAAGAGGAGAGGCAATTCTTGATTTAGCCCTAAATGGAATACAGGAACTGGTCAAAGAGCTGAATATAGCAGGACCACTTGGTAATAGTGACCATATTATAATTAAATTTAACATCCCTGTGGTGGGGGAAAACCCCACAGCAGCCCAACACTGTAGTATTTAATTTCAGAAAGGGGGACGGCACAAAAATGAGGAAGTTAGTTAAACAGAAATTAAAACAATGTGCCACAAGTGAAAAGTACAGTGCCACAAATGAAATCCCTGCAAGCTGCATGGAAACTTTTTTAAAGACACCATAATTGAAGCTCAACTTAAATGTATGCCCCAAATTAAAAATTATAGTAAGAGAACCAAAAAAGTGCCACTGTGGCTAAACAACAAAGGAAAAGAAGAAGTGAGAGACAAAAAGGCATGCTTAAAAAAGTTAAATCCTAAGGAGGAAATAGAAAGGAGCATAAACTCTGACAAATGAAGTGTAAAAATATAATTAGGAAGGCCAAAAAAGAATTTGAAGAACAGTTAGCAAAAGACTCAAAAAGTAATAGCAGGGTTCCCGCCCCATTCTGAACTCTGGGGTACAGATGTGGGGACCTGCATGAATCATTGAATCATAGAATCATATAATATCAGGGTTGGAAGGGACCTCAGGAGGTCATCTAGTCCAACCCCCTGCTCAAAGCAGGACCAATCCCCAACTAAATCATCCCAGCCAGGGCTTTGTCAAGCCTGACCTTAAAAATTTCAAAGGAAGGAGATTCCACCACCTCCCTAGGTAACACATTCCAGTGCTTCATAGATTCATAGATATTTAGGTCAGAAGGGACCATTATGATCATCTAGTCTGACCTCCTGCACAACGCAGGCCACAGAATTTCACCCACCACTCCTGCGAAAAACCTCTCACCTATGTCTGAGCTATTGAAGTCCTCAAATTGTGGTTTAAAGACTTCAAGGAGCAGAGAATCCTCTAGCAAGTGACCCATGCCCCATGCTACAGAGGAAGGCGAAAAACCTCCAGGGCCTCTTCCAATCTGCCGTGGAGGAAAATTCCTTCCTGACCCCAAATATGGTGATCAGCTAAACCCTAAGCATATGGGCAAGATTCACCAGCCAGATACTACAGAAAATTCTTTCCTGGGTAACTCAGATCCCACCCCATCTAATATCCCATCACAGGCCATTGGGCCTATTTACCATGAATATTTAATTACCAAAACCATGTTATCCCATCATACCATCTCCTCCATAAACTTATCGAGTTTAATCTTAAAGCCAGATAGATCTTTTGCCCCCACTGCTTCCCTTGGAAGGCTATTCCAAAACTTCACTCCTCTGATGGTTAGAAACCTTCGTCTAATTTCAAGTCTAAACTTCCTGGTGGCCAGTTTATATCCATTTGTTCTTGTGTCCACATTGGTACTGAGCTTAAATAATTCCTCTCCCTCTCCGGTATTTATCCCTCTGATATATTTATAGAAAGCAATCATATCTCCCCTCAACCTTCTTTCAGTTAGGCTAAACAAGCCAAGCTCCTTGAGTCTCCTTTCATAAGACAAGTTTTCCATTCCTCAGATCATCCTAGTAGCCCTTCTCTGTACCTGTTCCAGTTTGAATTCATCCTTCTTAAACATGGGAGACCAGAACTGCACACAGTATTCCAGGTGAGGTCTCACCAGTGCCTTGTATAACAGTACTAAAACCTCCTTATCCCTACTGGAAATACCTCTCCTGATGCATCCCAAGACCGCATTAGCTTTTTTCACAGCCATATCACATTGGCGGCTCATAGTCATCCTATGATCAATCAATACTCCAAGGTCCTTCTCCTCCTCTGTTATTTCTAATTGATGCGTCCCCAGCTTATAACTAAAATTCTTGTTATTAATCCCTAAATGCATGACCTTACACTTCTCACTGTTAAATTTCATCCTATTACTATTACTCCAGTTTACAAGGTCATCCAGATCCTCCTGTAGGATATCCCTGTCCTTCTCTAAATTGGCAATACCTCCCAGCTTTGTATCATCCGCAAACTTTATTAGCAAACTCCCACTTTTTGTGCCGAAGTCAGTAATAAAAAGATTAAATAAGATTGGTCCCAAAACTGATCCTTGAGGAACTCCACTGGTAACCTCCCTCCAGCCTGACAGTTCACCTTTCAGTAGGACCCGTTGTAGTCTCCCCTTTAACCAATTCCTTATCCACCTTTCAATTTTCCTATTGATCCCCATCTTATCCAATTTAACTAATAACTCCCCATGTGGCACGGTATCAAACGCCTTACTGAAATCTAGGTAAATTAGATCCACTGCGTTTCCTTTGTCTAAAAAAATCTGTTACTTTCTCAAAGAAGGAGATCAGGTTGGTTTGGCACGATCTACCTTTTGTAAAACCATGTTGTATTTCGTCCCATTTACCATTGACTTCAATGTCCTTAACTACCTTCTCCTTCAAAATTTTTTCCAAGACCTTGCATGCTACAGATGTCAAACTAACAGGCCTATAGTTACCCAGATCACGTTTTTTCCCTTTCTTAAAAATAGGAACTATGTTAGCAATTCTCCAATCATACGGTACAACCCCTGAGTTTACAGATTCATTAAAAATTCTTGCTAATGGTCTTGCAATTTCATGTGCAATTCCTTTAATATTTTTGGATGAAGATTATCTGGGCCCCCCGATTTAGTCCCATTAAGCTGTTTGAGTTTCGCTTCTACCTCAGATATGGTAATATCTACCTCCATATCCTCATTCCCATTTGTCATGCTACCATTATCCCTAAGATCCTCTTTAGTCTTATTAAAGACTGAGGCAAAGTATTTGTTTAGATATTGGGCCATGCCTAGATTATCCTTGACCTCCACTCCATCCTCAGTGTTTAGCGGTCCCACTTCTTCTTTCTTTGTTTTCTTCTTATTTATATGGCTATAGAACCTTTTACTATTGCTTTTAATTCCCTTTGCAAGGTCCAACTCTACTTGACTTTTAGCCTCTCTCACTTTATCCCTACGTGTTCTGACCTCAATAAGGTAGCTTTCCTTGCTGATCCCTCCCATCTTCCACTCCCTGTAGGCTTTCTGTTTTTTTCTTAATCACCTCTCTGAGGTGCTTGCTCATCCAGCTTGGTCTACAACTCCTGCCTATGAATTTTTTCCCCTTTCTTGGGATGCAGGCTTCCGATAGCTTCTGCAGCTTTGATTTAAAATAATCCCAGGCCTCCTCTACCTTTAGATCTCTAAGTTCTTCATCCAATCCACTTCCCTAACTAATTTTTTTCATTTTTGAAAGTCAGCCCTTTTGAAATCAAAAACCCTAGTTGCAGATTTATTTTTGTTAATCCTTCCGTTCAGTTTGAACTGAATTAGCTCATGATCACTTGAGCCAAGATTATCCCCTACAACCATTTCTTCTATAAGGTCCTCACTACTCACCAAAACCAAATCTAAAATGGCATCCCCTCTAGTCAGTTCAGCAACTACTTGATGAAGGAATCCATCAGCTATCACATCTAGGAAAATCTGAGCACTATTATTATTACTAGTACTCGTCCTCCAGTCTATATCTGGGAAGTTAAAGTCTCCCATGATCACACGGTTTCCATTAGTATTTACTTTATTAAAAACATTAAAAAGGGCTCTATCCATATCCAAATTAGATCCCAGCGGTCTATAGCACACCCCAAGCACTAGCCCAGGGGAGGCTCTAATAGTTTTCTTCCCCAGTGTAATTTTTGCCCAGACGGACTCTGTCTTATCCATTCCATCGCTTCTTATTTCTTTACATTCTACCTCATCATTGATATACAATGCTACTCCACCACCTTTACCTTTATTTCGGTCTTTCCTAAACAGCACATACCCTTCAATACCTATAGTCCAGTCATGACTACTAATCCACCATGTTTCTGTTATCCCTAGAATATCTGGTTTCACTTCCTGCACCAGTAGCTCTAGTTCCTTCATTTTGTTACCTAGGCTCCTCGCATTGGTGTACAAATATCTTAATTTTTGCTGTTTGGCCTCACTCATATTCTGTACCCTGTTAGGCACGGTCATTCTACAGCCAGTATAAGCTATTAGACTGGTATCTACACTGCCTTTCCTCCTTATATACATTCTCCTACCCACGACTGTATCCTTTCTTACTTTGTTTTCTTCCCTCTCAATGCAAAAATCCAGCGTGGAGATTACCTGGACGTCTCCCAACCATCTCCCCCAAATTCCTAGTTTAAAGCTTTCTTAATCAGTTGTGCCAGCCTCCATCCTAGAAGTCTATTTCCTTCCCTACTCAGTTGAAATCCATCCCGAGAGAACTGTCCTCTGTCCATGAATGCCTCCCAGTGGCCATACATCCCAAAGCCCTCCTTATAGCACCACTGCCTAAGCCATCTGTTGATAGTCATAATCTTTCACACCTTTGTTGCCTTTCTCTAGGGAGAGGCAGAATCCCACTAAAGATCACCTGAGCCTTGATTTCCTTAAGCGTCTTCCCCAGCCTAGCATAGTCTCCCTTAATATTTTCCAGTGAGAATCTAGCTGTATCATTTGTTCCCACATGAAGAATAATTAGGGGATTCTTTCCTGCTCCCTTTAGGATCCTTTTCAACCTCAGGTCTACATCCCGTATCTTAGCACCTGGAAGACAGCACACCCTCCTATTCTCTGGATCAGCTCTGGTTACAGGCCTGTCTGTTCTTCTCAGTAAAGAGTCCCCGATCACATAGACCTGCCTTTTCCTGGTGACTGTGCTATTGTACAGTCTATCCCCTGTTCCCTCTGGCTGTAAGTTCTTTCCATTCCTATTCTCCCTTGTAATGCTCTTCAACCCATCCTGTATCCTCCTGGGACTCATATTTGGTGTAGTCTCCATTAACTCATCCCCTTTTCCTATAGGACTAGCCGCTCTTCTCTTCTTCCTTGCCCTTCCACCTTCAATGACTACCTGCTGAGCCCCTTCTTCATTTTCCAACTCTGCAAACCTATTCTTGAGCTCTATTTCTCCTTCACTAGCCCGTCTTTTCCTCTGCCTGGTTCTTTTAGTCACATGCTTCCACTGACCACTTTCCTCACCTAGTCTCCCCTCAGAATTCCCTAGTCCTGCTTCCATCTGCAAGTCTGAGCTTTTCCCTTCAGATACCTCATGTCTTTGCTCCATAATCTGCTCAGACCCCTTCCTAAACTCAACCAGACTTTCCACCTGCATCTCCAAACCTCGGATCTTTTCCTCCATCAGCTCTATCAGATGGCATTTCATGCACACAAAACTCTTACCAGGTGCCCTCTCCAGGATCATGGACATACCACAGCTTCCACATCCAGTCATCTCCATTGTGTCTTCCACGACGTGGGTCACTCCCACTGCTGCCTCTGTGTCTGTCATACCCTTCCCACCTAAACCCTGTTCATCTGGGAAACACAAACCCCACCAAAACACCACCCCCCCACAGCAAAGCCAAACCCCAAACAAGCACCACAAGACAAAATCCCCCTCAAACTCCCCTGTTTATAGCTCTGTTTGTTAGCTCCTGTGCCGCTGCAGCGCTCTGTGCCGCGGCCTGACTGGCTGGCTACCTTTTAGGACCCTGAGTCAGAGAAGCCCCGCCCCCTAATCAGGGCTCAGCTTCTCTCCCAGCACAAAGCCCCCACAAGCCTCTACACATACAAATACAAATACAAAACCAAATACAAACACCTTCTCCTCCAACAGAATTCCCACTCAAACTCCCCTGTTTACAGCTCTGTTTGCTAGCTCCTGTGCCGCTGCAGCTGTCTGCCCTCCGAGTGAAAAAGTTTTTCCTAATTTCCAACCTAGATCTCCCCCACTACAGCTTGAGACCATTACTCCTTGTTCTGTCATCTGCTACCACTGAGAACAGTCTAGATTCATCCTCTTTGGAACCTTCTTTTAGGTAGTTGAAAGCAGCTGTCAAATCCCCCCTCCTTCTTCTCTTCTGAAGACTAAACATCCCCAGTTCCCTCAGCCTCTCCTCATAAGTCATGTGCTCCAGTCCCCTAATCATTTTTGTTGCCCTCCACTGGACTCTTTCCAATTTTTCCACATCCTTCTTGTAGTGTGGGGCCCAAAACTGGACACAGTACTCTAGATGAGGCTTCACCAATGCCTAATAGAGGGGAACGCTCACGTCCCTCGATCTGCTGGCAATGTCCTTACTTATACATCCCAAAATGCCATTGGCCATCTTGGCAACAAGGTCACACTGTTGACTCATATCCAGCTTCTCGTCCACTGTAACCCCTAGATCCTTTTCTGCAGAACTGCTGCCGAGCCATTCGGTCCCTAGTCTGTAGCAGTGCATTGGATTCTTCCGTCCTAAGTGCAGGACTCTGCACTTGTCCTTGTTGAACCTCATCAGATTTCTTTTGGCCCAATCCTCTAATTTGTCTAGGTCCCTCTGTATCCTATCCCTACCCTCCAGCATATCTACCTCTCCTCCCAGTTTAGTGTCATCTGCAAACTTGCTGAGGGTGCAATCCACACCATCTTCCAGATCGTTAATGAAGATATTGAGCAAAACCGAGGACCAACCCTTGGGGCACTCCACTTGATACCAGCTGCCAACTAGACATCAAGGCATTGATCACTACCCGTTGAGCCCGACAATCTAGCCAGCTTTCTATCCACCTTATCATCCATTCATCCAGCCCATACTTCTTTAACTTACTGGCAAGAATACTATGGGAGACCGTGTCAAAAGCTTGCTAAAGTCAAGGAACAACACGTCCACTGCTTTCCCCTCATCCACAGAGACAGTTATCTCGTCATAGAAGGCAATTAGATTAGTCAGGCACGACTTGCCCTTGGTGAATCCATGCTGACTGTTCCTGATCACTTTCCTCTCCTCTAAGTGCTTCAGAATTGATTCCTTGAGGACCTGCTCCATGCTTTTTCCAAGGACGGAGGTGAGGCTGACTGGCCTGTAGTTCCCAGGATCCTCTTCCTTCCCTTTTTTAAAGATGGGCACTACATTAGCCATTTTCCAGTCGTCCGAGACCTCCCTCGATTGCCATGAGTTTTCAAAGATAATGGCCAATGGCTCTGCAATCACATCCCCCAACTCCTTTAGCACTCTCGGATGCAGCGCATCCGGCCCCATGGACTTGTGCTCGTCCAGCTTTTCTAAACAGAATCATAGAATCATAGAATATCAGGGTTGGAAGGGACCTCAGGAGGTCATCTAGTCCAACCCCCTGCTCAAAGCAGGACCAGTCCCCAACTAAATCATCCCAGCCAGGGCTTTGTCAAGCCTGACCTTAAACATATCTAAGGAAGGAGATTCCACCACCTCCCTAGGTAACGTATTCGAGTGTTTCACCACCCTCCTAATGAAAAAGTTTTTCCTAATATCCAACCTAAACCTCCCCCACTGCAACTTGAGACCATTACTCCTTGTTCTGTCATAAGCTACCACTGAGAACAATCTAGATCCATCCTCTTTGGAACCCCCTTTCAGGTAGTTGCAAGCAGCTATCAAATCCCCGCTCATTCTTTTCTTCCACAGACTAAACAATCCCAGTTCCCTCAGCCTCTCCTCATAAGTCATGTGTTCCAGTCCCCTAATCATTTTTGTTACCCTCTGCTGGATTCTTTCCAATTTTTCCACATCCTTCTTGTAGTGTGGGGCCCAAAACTGGACACAGTACTCCAGATGAGGCCTCAGCAATGTCGAATAGAGGGGAACGATCACATCCCTCGATCTGCTGGCAATGCCCCTACTTATACATCCCAAAATGCCAGGAGGTAAATGATTTTGTACCTCTGGCCAGGAGGGATTTTATGTTACTGCATACATAAAGGTTGTTACCCTTCCCTTTATATTTATGACAACTAGGGAGGAGTATAAAAATATTGTTCAAGCATGCAGGGGTGTATTCAGGAAGACCAAAGCACAATTGGAGTTGCAGCTAGCACAGGATGCGAAGGGTAACAAGAAGGGTTTCTACAGGTATGTTAGCAAAAAGAAGGTCAGGGAAAGTGTGGGACCCTTACTGAATGGGGGAGGCAACCTAGTGACAGATGATGTGGAAAAAGCTGAAGTACTCAATGCTTTTTTTGCCTCAGTCTTCACAGAAAAGGTCAGCTCCCAGGCTGCTGCACTGGGCAGCACAGTATGGGGAGGAGGTGAACAGCCCTCAGTGGTGAAAGAACAGGTTAAGAATTAAAGAATAAAATTGTCAGACACATAGAAGAACATAAATTGTTGCGCAGAAGTCAACATGGTTTCTGTAAAGGGAGATCATGTCTTACTAATCTATTACAGTTCTTTGAAGGGGTCAATAAACATGTGGACAAGGGGGGTCCAGTGGACATAGTGTACTTAGATTTCCAGAAAGCCTTTGACAAGGTCCCTCACCAAAGGCTCTTATGTAAATTAAGTTGTCATGGGATAAGAGGGAAGATCCTTTTCATGGATTGAGAACTGGTTAAAAGACAGGGAACAAAGGGTAGGAATAAATGGTAAATTTTCAGAATGGATGGGGGTAACTAGTGGTGTTCCCCAAGGATCAGTCCTAGGACCAATCCTATTCAACTTATTCATAAATGATATGGAGAAAGGGGTAAAGAGTGAGGTGGCAAAGTTTGCCGATGATGCTAAACTGCTGAAGATAGTTAAGAGCAAAGCAGACTGTGAAGAACTTCAAAAATATCTCACAAAACTAAGTGATTGGGCAACAGAATGGCAAATGAAATTTAATGTGGATAAATGTAACGTAATGCACATTGGAAAAAATAACCCCAACTATACAAACAATATGATGGGGGCTAATTTAGCTACAACTAATCAGGAGAAAGATCTTGGAGTCATCATGGATAGTTCTCTGAAGACGTCCATGCAGTGTGCAGCAGCAGTCAAAAAAGCAAACGGGATGTTAGGAATCATTTAAAAAAGGGATAGAGAATAAGATGGAGAATATCTTATTGCCCTTATATAAATCCATGGTACGCCCACATCTTGAATACTGCGTACAGATGTGGTCCTCTCATCTCAAAAAAGATATACTGGCATTAGAAAAGGTTCAGAAAAGGGCAACTACAATGATTAAGGGTTTGGAATGGGTCCCATTGAGGAGAGATTAAAGAGGCTTGGACTTTTCAGCTTGGAAAAGAGGAGACTAAGGGGGGATATGATAGAGGTCTATAAAATCATGAGTACTGTGGAGAA
Source organism: Chelonia mydas (assembly GCF_015237465.2). Taxonomy (NCBI): domain Eukaryota; kingdom Metazoa; phylum Chordata; order Testudines; family Cheloniidae; genus Chelonia; species Chelonia mydas. Next base: position 111,003 of record NC_057853.1, read on the forward strand.
AGTGAATAAGGAAAAGTTATTTACTTGTTCCCATAATATAAGAACTAGGGGCCAACAAATGAAATTAATGGGTAGCAGGTTTAAAACAGGAATAATAATAATAAAAGGAAGTTCTTCTTCACTCAGCGCACAGTCAACCTGTGGAACTCCTTGCCTGAGGAGGTTGTGAAGGCTAGGACTATAACAGGGTTTAAAAGAGAACTGGATAAATTCATGGAGGTTAAGTCCATTAATGGCTATTAGCCAGGATGGGTAAGGAATGGTGTCCCTAGTCTCTGTTTGTCAGAGGGTGGAGATGGATGGCAGGAGAGAGATCACTAGATCATTACCTGTTAGGTTCACTCCCTCTGGGGCACCTGGCATTGGCCACTGTTGGTAGACGGGATACTGGGCTGGATGGACCTTTGGTCTGACCCAGTATGGCCATTCTTATGTTCTTATGTTCTTAAGGACTATTTAGAAATGCTGTATATGCACAAGTCCATGGAAGGGCATAATGAGTAGGGTCCCGGAGGGATCGGTTCTGGGTCCGGTTCTGTTCAATATCTTCATCAATGATTTAGATAATTGCATAGAGAGTACACTTATAAAGTCTGCGGACGATGCCAAGCTGGGAGGGGTTGCAAGTGCTTTGGAGGATAGGATTAAAATTGAAAATGATCTGGACAAACTGGAGAAATGGTCTGAAGTAAATAGGATGAAATTCAATAAGGACAAATGCAAAGTACACCACTTAGGAAGGAACAATCAGTTGCACACATACAAAATGGGAAATGACTGCCTAGGAAGGAGTACTGCGGAAAGGGATCTGGGGGTCATAGTGGATCACAAGCTAAATATGAGTCAACAGTGTAATGCCATTGCAAAAAAAGCAAACATCTGTATTAGCAGGTATATTGTATGCAAGACACAAGAAGTAATTCTTCCGCTCTACTCTGTGCTGATTAGGCCTCAACTGGAGTATTCGCAAAAAGAAAAAGAGTACTTGTGGCACCTTAGAGACTAACCAATTTATTTGAGCATAAGCTTTCGTGAGCTACAGCTCACTTCAGAATGCATCCGATGAAGTGAGCTGTAGCTCACAAAAGCTTATGCTCAAATAAATTAGTCTCTAAGGTGCCACAAGTCCTCCTTTTCTTTTTGCGAATACAGACTAACACGGCTGCTACTCTGAAACTGGAGTATTGTGTCCAGTTCTGGGTGCCACATTTCAGGAAAGATGTGGACAAATTGGAGAAAGTCTGGAGAAGAGCAACAAAAATGATTAAAGGTCTAGAAAACATGACCTATAAAGGAAGATTGAAAAAATTGGGTTTGTTTAGTCTGGAGAAGAGAAGACTGAGAGGGGACATGATAACAGTTTTCAAGTACATAAAAGGTTGTTACAAGGAGGAAGGAGAAAAATTGTTCTTCTTAACCTCTGAGGATAGGACAAGAAGCAATGGGCTTAAATTTCAGCAAGGTAGGTTTGGGCTGAACATTAGGAAAAACTTCCTAACTGTCAGAGTGGTTAAGCACTGGAATAAATTACCTAGGGTGGTAGGTTCATCATTGGGGATTTTAAAATGCAGGTTGGATAAACACCTGTCAGGGATGGTCTAGATAATACTTACTCCTGCCTTGAGTGCAGGGGACTGGACTAGATGACCTCTCGATGTCCCTTCCAGTTCTATGAGTCTATGTTTCTATAAGTCCATGGGGCTGGATCTAATGCATCCGAGGGGACTGAGGGAGTTGGCTGATATGATTGCAGAGCCATTTCCCATTATCTTTGAAAACTTGCAGCGATCAGGGGGAGGCCCCGGATGATTGGAAAAAGGCAAACATATGGCCATCTTTAAAAAAGGGAAGACGGAGAATGTGGGGAACTACAGACTGGTCATCCTCCCCTGAGTCCCTGGAAAAATCATGGAGCAGGTCCTCAAGGAATTCATTTTGAAGCATGTGGCGGAGAGGAAAGTTATCCGGAACAGTCAACATGGATTCACCAAGGGCAAGGCATGCCTGACTAATCTAAATGCCTTCTATGACGAGATAACTGCCTCTGTAGATATGGGGAAAGTGGTGGGTGTAATATACCTTGATTTTAGGAAAGCTTTTGATATGGTCTCCCACAGTATTCTTTCCAGCAAGTTAAAAAAGTATGGATTGGATTAATGGACTATAAGATGGATAGAAAGCTGGCTAGATTGTCGGGCTCAGTGGGTAGTGATCAATGGCTCGATGTCTAGTTGGCAGCCGGTATCAAGCGGAGTGCCCCAAGGGTCGGTCCTGGGGCCAGTTTTGTTCAACATCTTCATTAATGATCTGGATGATGGAATGGTTTGCACCCTCAGCAAAACTACTTAAGATAGTTCAGTCCAAAGCAGACTGCGAAGAGCTACAAAGGGAGCTCACAAAAAAACCTGGGTGACTGGGCAACAAAATGGCAGATGAAATTCAATGTTGATACATGCAAAGTAATGCATGCTGGAAAACATAATCCCAACTATATATATAAAATGATGGGGGACTCCTGCCCCATCCAACCCGCCCTGTTCCCTGACGGCCCCCCCCAGGACTCCTGCCCCATCCACCCCGCTCCCTGTCCCCTGACAGCCCCCGGAACTCCCACCCCTGACTGCCCCCCACCACCACATCCAACCCCCCCTCCTTCCTGACTGCCCCACCCGGGACCCCTGCCCCCATTCAACCCACCCCATTCCCCACCCTCTCTCCGCCCCCACCCCATCCACACCCCCGCCCCTTGATCACCACACTGAGCTCCCCTGCCCTCTATCCAACCCCCCCTGCTCCCTGCCCCCTTACCGCGCTGCCTGGACACTGGTGGCTGGCAGCGCTACAGCCAAACCGCCCAGAGCGTTGCCCAGCCGCCCAGAGCGTTGCGCTGGTGTAGTGTAGTAAATTGCTTTCCGTAACTGCTGCCAGTAGCACATTCCTACATGGAGCAGTTTAATACACTACACCAGTAGCATGGCACGCTGAGGCTGCAGGGAATGGGGAACAGTGGGGGAGGAGCTGGGGACTAGCCTCCCAGGCCAGGAGCTCAGGGGCCGGGCAGGAGGGTCCCGTGGGCCATAGTTTGCCCACCTCTGGGATAGATAGTAAGACAGAAAATCTATTTAAATCCATGGTACACCCACATCTTGAATACTGAATGCAGATATGGTCATCCCATCTCAAAAAAGATATATTGGAATTGGAAAAGGTTCAGAAAAGGGCAACAAAAATTATTAGGGGTATGGAACAGCTTCCGTATGATGAGAGATTAATAAGATTGGGAGTTTTCAGCTTGGAAAAGAATGACTAAGGGGGGAGATATGATAGAGGTCTATAAAATCATGACTGGTGTGGAGAAAGTAAATACGGAAGTGTTATTTACTCCTTCTCATAACACAAAAACTAGGGGTCACCAAATGAAATTAATAGGCAGCAGGTTTAAAACAAACAAAAGGAAGTATTTCTTCACACAACGCACAGTCAACCTGTGGAACTCTTTGAATGTTGTGAAGGCGAAGGTTATAACAGGGACAAAAAAGAACTAGATAAATTCATGGAGGATAGATCCATCAATGGCTATTAGCCAGGATGGTTAGGGATGGTGTCCCTAGCCTCTGTTTGCCAGAAGCTGGAAATGGGCGACAGAGGATGGATCACTTGGTGATTACCTGTTCTGTTTATTCCCTCTGGGACACCTGGCATTGGCCACTGTCAGAAAACAGGATACTGGGCTAGATGGACCTTTAGTTTGAACCAGTATGTCCATTCTTATGTTCTTATGTTCTAAGTCACTAACATGAAGCGACTGGAATATCAATTTGCCCCCCAAACTAGTTGGCAGCCTTGTGTTTTAATCTGCAAGGCAGTGTCCCAACACTTGGATACAATCAGTTTAATTGTCAAATATTTCACAGAACTCCCCAGCAGCTGTAGCTTCTTGGTTACATGTCAGACCCAGCATTTTCCTTTTCTTGTAGCATTATGAGCTACTTGTATATGGGATTCTTGATCTGAAACCAGTCTGTTAGAAGACTTGCCAAGGGACAGAGTAAACACTCTGGGTATGTCTACACTGGAATTAGTCACCAGCAGTTGGCCTGTGCCAGCTGACTCAGGCTCACGAGGTGTGGGCTAAGGGACTGTTTAATTGCAGTGTAGACCTTTGGGACCCTCCCATCTCACAGGGTCCTAGAGCCCGGACTGCAGACTGAGCCTGAATGTCTATATCACAGGTAAACAAACTCTTAGCCCGAGCCCCATGAGTCTGAGTCAGTTGGCACAGCCTGGCACAGGTTTTTAATGACCATGAAGACATACCCTCTGAGACCAATACAGACCCTTGAATAATCTGCAGATTGTACAGCAGCCTCACCTACTCCTGTGAGATAAATTTTGAATGCTCAGACTGAATAGCCCAGTGAAGACACTGGGAACAATCACTCACTTTTCTCTAGGTGTTTAGACAGTGGCCTATTCCCTACGTCTCATGGGAGGTTTTGAAAGGAGAGGTGTCTCCTATCAAGGGCTCTGAATATTAGGATAGAGACCCTGCCGTGGACTCTGTATTCACTGGGGAGCCAGCAGAGAGAGTGGACTACTGGAGGAAAGCACTCGCAGAGTCCTGTGTTGCTGAACTGACAGGCTGGTGCATTTTGTACTAGCTGGAGCTTTCACAGGGCATGAGGCTTCATTCCTAGATGCAGTGAGTTTCAGTAACAAAGCCTGGAAATTGCAGTTCCCTGAGTCACTGTGGCTGGTTGATCTGGGCACAATCATCTGGCCAGCTGCAGATGGAAGGGGCTTATTTTGCCATCATTGTCTTTTGGCACTAGTAGTAGTGAGGAGTCAGAAGGCTCCAACCTGGCAGGTGCCCACAACAGAAGGGGATGTTAGGAAAAGGAAACTAGCTTCCTCTCTATCAGCATCCCTTCAGTTCAGCCTGGGTTCAGCATTCACCAGCTGCACTTCATCTGGGGGCTAACTCTTGCCAGGGACCGAGAGAGCCGAGGCATCTCACACACTATAGAATGGAACAGTACATCAGGATGCCATCTGTCACTACTGGCATTTCAGCCAGCTCCCCAACCCATTCCCAGGGACCCTGAACAGAACAGAGGAGAGGAATGAGCTTTGGAGAACCCCTCAGTTGAGTGTGGAGCAAGTGCCCATAACAATCTACTGGGTTAGGTCTGGGCAGAGAGACCTGGGCTATTCCAGGGTTTTTTCCAGTCATGCTGCAGACACTTGGAGATGGAACAGGGGTTCCTGGTGACAAACAATACCAAATGCTGCAGAGATGAGTGTAGATAAGCTTCCCTTGTCTGGAGGCAGGCATCCCCCAGAGCTTCAAATTAAATCTGTATCATGACCTGGTCTGAAGACTAACAGATTACTCAGGATACTGGTAACTGACAAGTGGTTTTGGAGACTACTTTTTGCAATCTTTTTGGTTAACTTGCTTAAATAAGGAAGGTTAGACATGAGGTGACAGTTTGTGAGGTTTCTAGTCCCTTACATTCTCCTGCAAACTTAGTTTCCATCCTGCTCTCCATATTTCTCTTCAAACCATTGTTCCCTAACACCACACTTTCCTGTCCAGTTCCAAACCAGGTAACCCAGGGGTGGTCATCTTATGAGAGCAGCCTGTCTTCAGTCTCATTGAATGCAATGGCTGATCGTGGCCTTTCTTTACTAGACGCAGAATCATTGCCACTTGCAAAGGCTGTAGGGAAATGGTGGCCATCTTAACTGAGAGCAACCTGTGGACTCATACCCACTGAAAATAATAGGAGAGTAGGGCCAGGACAAATAAGGGCAGTCTTCTCAAGGATGCTGACCGATATCAGATCTTGAGAAACTATTTGAAAAACAACCTGAAAATCATGAGAGTTACAATACTGTTGACAAGCTGATGACAAATAAGGAAATATTCATATCTGCCGGGGGCAAAATTGTCACAAGAACTAGTGAAAGACACTTCAATTCACTGCCAGACAAAATAAGAACATCCAAGTCCCTCACAATGTTCAGAACTAAATGCAGCCCTCCCCATCTCTTTGACATAACTTTCCTGCAATATTATTCTCAAGCACATCAACATCTTCACACTGGATACTTTTTAAAAAATCCCAACAATAATTGGAAGCTTGCTCCTGCCAGAAGAGTTGAAGGCGAGTGGATTTTTTGGGTTTTTTTGGTTAACTTTTTGTGGCAGGCATGCATATGGTGATGCATAACCTTATAAATATTTAGATAGATACAACATTGTGAGAATTGATGTCTGGATCTCTGGCACATTGGCTGTTTTGACTGAATGTCCCTACACTACACTGCACTGCCCAGCATGCTTCCACCACAACAAAACCAACTATAGACTTCTCACCCTCTGTCTGGTACTCAACTGGACGGTAATTATCTGGGGTAGTCAAGTTCCATAGGGCAGTTGTTGCTTGCTTTTCATGGTGAAGTAGGCTCTTAGACGTATCTGGAGCTAAGTGTCAGATTGAACTTGCCACACAAGTACAGAGATGTCTCCTTCCTCCTCCTGAAGTTCTGTGGATACTGATGTTTATTTCATGTCTTGAACAACTCAGTTCACTGATCTGTGGTTATAATGCACCAATAATGCACCACACAGTGATACCGGGTGGTGCTGGGCAGCATGTGCATGCCTTTTGCAGCAAAAACTCCATGGACTACTGGTCTTGGCCTCTGGTTTTCTACAGGTTCTGCCAGAATATCTTTCACCACCTTCCCTCAAGATACCTTGTGGCTGCTTTTCAAAAGCTCCAGCAAAAACATTTATTATATAATGCACGTGCTATAGTTAAGGTTATTTTGGGCATTTCCTTAATTCCCTCCCATTCTAATTTGTTCACAATTTTCTGACAGTATCTCTTGTTGGTCTGGAATTCCTCAGGGTTTGTATCAACTGAAAAGTGACTTCTTTTTACTTGAAAGCTTCAGCAAAATTACTTTGTCCATTTCTGAGTTGTGTGGGTAAAAAATGTGTTGCGCACACACAGTGCAGGATAGTCTGTGTACAATTAACAAATTTTAAGGTCAGAAGGGAACATTATGATCATCTAGTCTGACCTCCTGCAAAACATGGACCATAGAAGCCCACACAATAATTTCAGCACTAAATCCATGCAACTGAATTCAATCAACTGAACCCAGTGATTCCTTTGTGGAGTGTAGCCCTGCCTCCCTGTTCTCCCTCCTCTCTATCGGGCATAGCTTCCCTGTCCATGGGTATATTTTTATGTAGGGTGTGCAGGTACCTGTATTTAACTGGCCAATGCAAGATCATGCATACAGGAACAAAGAATGTAGGCTGTACTTAAAGGAGGGGGAAATGTATCCTGGAAAGCAGTGCTTTTAAAGGACTTGGAATCATGATAATCAACTGAACATTAGCTCCCAGTGCAATGCTGTGGTTGAAAAGTTTAATGCAATTTTTGGAGACTGGAATATATATATATATATATGACACACACATAAATATAAAAATCAGGAATAGAGAAGTGATATTACCTCTGTATACAGCATTGGTCAACCTACTACTGGAATACTGTGTCCAGTTCTAGTGACAGCACTAAAAAAAAGTTGAAAAATTGGAAAGAGTTCAGAGTGGAATCAGAAGAATAATTTGAGGATTAGAGAACATGATATATAGTGAGAGACAATTCAAGGAACTTGTTCTGGTTAGTTTGTTGAAGATATAGTTAGGAGATGAGTTGATCACAGTTATAAGAATCCAGATGGGGTGATTTCTGACAGCTCTTTAATTTATCCGACAAAGGCAAAAACAGCTTCCAGCGATTGGCTCTTAAACTGGACAAATCTAAACTGGAAATAAGGTGCAGATTTTTAACAGTGAGTTTAATCAACCATTGGAAAAATTTATGAAAATATAAGGTTGATTCTTTATCACTTGAAATATGTAAATCAGGACTAGATGTCTATGTCAGTAACTTAACTACAAGCTATTGTGCTTGATGCAGAAATTACGAGGGAGTTCTCTAGCTTGTATTATGCAGGAGATCAGACTAGATCAGTGTTTCTCAACCTTTATGATACCAGGGGTCAGTTTTCTGCCTTCGTAAACTGTGTCAGGGAGATCTCAGGGACTGGTGCTGGTCCATGGACCAGTTGTTGATAAACACGGGACTAGATGATTCTCCAGTGGTGGTCCCTTCTGGTTTTGAAATCTATTATATGTAGCTTTGTCCCTACACCTTGGGGTTCAGCTGTGCTTCCATGGGTGTTGTTGCCCGACACCTTGCTCCAAACTGGGGGTAAATTACCTGTTTTATAGCCTTTAGCTCCCTTCCCCTCTATCATGAGTGCACCTCCTCCCTCTCTACATGGGTTGTAGCCCCCCAGGGAGGTATTTTCCTCCCCTTTCACAATTCTGACCTCCACAGTCTGTATCCTTCCAAACTTTCGAGGGACCTAATTTTTACACACATCCTCTCAAATGTATCGCTATTACCTGCTCCATGGGCTCCTCCCATATCCCTCTGCCCCCGTATCTCCCTTCCCCATATCCCTCTGCCTCCCATAGCCTCCCTCTCCCCACATATCTCTCGGGCCCCCCCATAGTCTCCTTCCCTTCCTCGTATTCCTCTACCCCCCATTGCCTCCTTCCCTCCCGCATATCCCTCTGCCCCCTATAACCTCCTTTCCTCCCCCATATCCCTCTGCCCCCCATGACCTCCTTCCCTCCCCCATATCCCTTCTCGCCCTCCATAGCCTCTTTCCCTCCCTCATATCTCTCTGCCCCTCATACCCTCCCTCCCCCTGTATCCCTCTGCCCCCTATAACCTCCTTTCCTCCCCCATATCCCTCTGCCCCCCATGGCCTCCTTCCTGCCCTCAGATCCCACTGCCCCCTGTAACCTCCCTCCCTGCTCCGTATCCCTCTGCCCCCATGGCCTCCCACCCCCACATATCTCTGCTGCCCCTAATGACCTTCTCTCCCCCATATCCTCCTTCCCCCCCATAATGCTCTGCCCCCTATAGCCTCCTTCCCTCCCTCCATATCCCTCAGCCCCCAGGGTCTCCCTGCCCTCTATCCCTGCTGCCACCCATGGCCTCCCTCTGTCCCCCATGACCTTCTTCCCTCCCCCATATTCCTCTGCCCCCCCATCATGTCCTTCCCTCCCCTGTATCCCTCTGCCCCCCAGGGCCTCCCTCCCCCATATCCCTGCTGGCCCCCCATGGCCTTCTTCTTACCCTCAGATCCCTCTGCCCCCTGTAGCCTCCCTCTTTGCTCTGTTTTCAGAGTAACAGCCGTGTTAGTCTGTATTCGTAAAAAGAAAAGGAGTACTTGTGGCACCTTAGAGACTAACCAGTTTATTTGAGCATGAGCTTTCGTGAGCTACAGCTCACTTCATGCTATGCATCCGATGAAGTGAGCTGTAGCTCACGAAAGCTCATGCTCAAATAAACTGGTTAGTCTCTAAGGTGCCACAAGTACTCCTTTTCCTCTTTGCTCTGTATCCCTCTGCCCCCCATGGCCCCCCATATCTCTGCTGCCCCCCATATCCTCCTTTCCCCTATAACCCTCTGCCCCCTATGGCCTCCTTCCCTCCCCCCATATCCCTCTGCTCCCAGGGTCTCCCTCCTGTCTATCCCTGCTGCCACCCATGGCCTCCCTCTGTCCCCCATGACCTCCTTCCCTCCCCCATATTTCTCTGCCCCCCCCATCATCTCCTTCCCTCCCCGTATCCCTCTGTGCCCCACAGCCTCCCTCCTGTATCCCTCTGTCCTCCCATGACTTCCCTCCATCCTGCCTAGCCTTGCCAGGTTTTTTATGGAGTTGCCAGAAAAATAATTTAATCTGCTGGGTGTTTTTACATGGGTCTAAATATTTACATTATTATCACAATACATTGGGCTCTCTGATGTTAAAGTTTCTCTGTGTAGCTAAAGATGCTGCAGTGTTTCCACCTCTGCCCTTTAAGTAAGACAATGTTAGGGCAATCTTAGCGCCGCGTGTGAGTTCTCTGGATACTGTCGGGGCTGCTGAAGGGGGCTGTGGAATCGCCGTGTGGTCTGGGTTGCCGTAGGGTGACCAGATGGCCCGAGTTTGGGGGCATTTTCTTTTTTAGGCACCTACTACCCCCCGGCCCCGTCCGTGAACACTTGCTATCTGACAGGTTTCAGAGGAGCAGCCGTGTTAGTCTGTATTCGCGAAAAGAAAAGGAGAACTTGTGGCACCTTAGAGACTAACCAATTTATCTGAGCAAAAGCGATGAAGGGAGCTGTAGCTCACGCTCAAATAAACTGGTTAGTCTCTAAGGAGCCACAAGTACTCCTTTTCTACTTGCTAGCTGGGCACCCTCGGTTGCCGTACGTTTGCCTTGCGGCGCCGGTGCGCTACTTTTCCGGCCTCCTCCCTCCGCATCCCTGCTGCGCCCCATGGCCTCCCTCCCCCCACATCCCTGCCGCTCCCGGCCCCCGAGCTCTGCTGGCCTCCCCCGTAGCGTCACTCCTCCCATCCGTATCCCTCCCATTGGACACGCGGGAGCCAATCAGATCTTGTCTCTGTTCTGTAAGACGTGAACGAGGTACTCAACGCTGGAGCCACGTGGGAATCTGGGGGTGGGGCCAGGCTAGAAGGAGGTGTGGCCTGTCCGAGTGATCAGGGGCTACTAGTAGAGTGCGACGCTGGGAGGCGGGTCTTAGAGGAAGGGGCGGGGTCGACCTGGGGCTCGTACCGTGGTTGGCTGGAATGGGTGGGGATGCGGCGTTAGGCTCCTGGGGGCGGGGCTTGCAATCCACTGCCTGCGGAGCGGGTCGGGTCGGTTCGGGGGCTCGAGCCGCCGGGGGGAGCCGGGCCGAGCTGTGCCGCTCGTCACACCGGAGTGGCCAGGTAAGGAGCGGCTGCGCGCGCGGGGCCCGGCGTGACCGGGGTCCCTGCCCTGGGCGCCCCGGGCTGCTGCCCCGCGTCCCCCCCGCGGGGGAGCCGGCGTGGTGGCCAGGCGGCCGGCGGCTTTCGGGCCGCTGAGCGCCAGGCACGAGCCGCTGCGCCCTGCCGACGAAGGTTCGTTACCTGCGGGCGCGCGCGGTGCCCAGCCCCGTGAGGCGGACGGGCCCTGGCACCTGCCTCGCGCGCCTCGCGAGCCGCGGAGCGGTGCCAGGGGCCCCCGAGGGGAGCCGGCCGGAGCTGCCCGGCCTGGGGAAGGGCTGAGGTGGGCGCTTGTTCCGGCTCAGCCGCCCCGCGCCTGTGGTGCCTCAGGCCCGAGGTCCCACAGGGTCCTTCCCTGCCCCGCATCTCCCGGCAGGACCCACTTTATGTTTGTCAAGGGCTCACGCCCGCCGGTCTTCTGGGACTTGAACGTGGGAGGTGCCCGGACACATGGCCCCGTTACCTAGCAAGTAACTAGAGACCTAGGTACCGACGTTCTGCCACGGGCCGGATCACAGCACATCTTATGTGGATGCCGCGACATTACAGCCGAAGCGCTGTTCTCTTCTGCATCCCCGCCCCCCCAGGTATGCCTTGGATAGATTTGGGGGTTGAAGGGACCTCTCCCAGCTCCTGGATGACTCTGCGTTAGGTTGTAGATGGTGAGGGAAGCTTCTGGGTCTGGAGTTGAATGTCGAAGAACTTGTATGGCACAAGGAGTTGGATGCCAGATGCAGTTGGATGCCAGATTAATTTGTAATGAAAGAGGTGCCCTGGGCTGGAGCAGTTTTTTTATTTTCGTAACTGACGTGGCAAGCCCAGAGGTGACAGGGCTATGAACTGCCAAGCCTAGAGATGCAGGGCTCAGCCCGGGCAAGCCTCGACACTAATGAAGCACTGGTGAGATGGTGAGGATTTGGCAAGGAGGCATACAGTGAAATGAACTAAAATGATATTTTAAACTGAAGCAGAAATATCATCTTAATTCTAGCAGAAAAAAGAAGGGTTTGAATCTAGTTACCAGGATTTGACTCAACTCCAGGTTTATGCTGCAATTGGTCCCAGAGACAGGTGTGGTGGAGAGTATGCCTTATATCCTTATTATGTGGATAGGGTCTCATAAACTGTCTCATAATCTCGGAGGTTTCTGAGTAGCAGCTGTGTTAGTCTGTATTTGCAAAAAGAAAAGGAGTACTTGTGGCACCTTAGAGACTAACACATTTATTTGAGCATAAGCTTTCGTGAGCTACAGTTCACTTCATCGGATGCATTCAGTGGAAAATACAGTGAGGAGATTTATATACGCACAGAACATGAAAAAATGGGTGTTTATCATGCACATTGTAAGGAGAGTGATCACTTAAGATGAGCTATTACCAGCAGGAGAGTTGGGGGGGGGGGGGGGAGGGAGAAAACCCTTTGTAGTGATAATCAAGGTGGGCCATTTCCAGCAGTTAACAAGAACGTCTGAGGAAGGGTGGGGGGGGGGGGAAGAGTAAACAAGGGGAAATAGTTTTACTTTGTGTAATGACTCAATCACTCCCAGTCTCTATTCAAGCCTAAGTTAATTGTATCCAATTTGCAAATTAATTCCAATTCAGCAGTCTCTCGTTGGAGTCTGTTTTTGAAGTTTTTTTGTTGAAGAATAGCCACTTTTAGGTCAGAAATCGAGTGACCAGAGAGATTGAAGTGTTCTCCGACTGGTTTATGAATGTTAAAATTCTTGACATCTGATTTGTGTCCATTTATTCTTTTACATAGAGACTGTCCAGTTTGACCAATGTACATGGCAGAGGGGCATTGCTGGCACATGATGACATATATCACATTGGTAGATGTGCAGGTGAACGAGCCTCTGATAGTGTGGCTGATGTGATTAGGCCCTATGATGGTGTCCCCTGGATAAATATGTGGACACAATTGGCAACGGGCTTTGTTGCAAGGATAGGTTCCTGGGTTAGTGGTTCTGTTGTGTGGTTGCAGGTGAGTATTTGCTTCAGGTCAGGGGGCTGTCTGTAGGCAAGGACTGGTCTGTAGGCAAGGATTGGTCTGTCTGCCAAGATTTGTGAGAGCGATGGGTCGTCCTTCAGGATAGGTTGTAGATCCTTGATGATGCGTTGGAGAGGTTTTAGGTGGGGGCTGAAGGTGACAGCTAGTGGCGTTCTGTTATTTTCTTTGTTGGGCCTGTCCTGTAGTAGGTGACTTCTGGGTACTCTTCTGGCTCTGTCAGTCTGTTTCTTCACTTCAGCAGGTGGGCGTTGTAGTTGTAAGAATGCTTGATAGAGATCTTGTAGGCGTTTGTCTCTGGCTGAGGGGTTGGAGCAAATGCGGTTGTATCATAGAGCTTGGTTGTAGACAATGGACCATGTGGTGTGGTCTGGATGAAAGCTGGAGGCATGTAGGTAGGAATAGAAGTCAGTAGATTTCCGATATAGGGTGGTGGTTATGTGACCATCGCTTATTAGCACCGTAGTGTCCAGGAAGTGGATCTCTTGTGTGGACTGGTCCAGGCTGAGGTTGATGGTGGGATGGAAATTGTTGAAATCATGGTGGAATTCCTCAAGGGCTACTTTTCCATGGGTCCAGATGATGAAGATGTCATCAATATAGCGCAAGTAGAGTAGGGGCATTAGGGGACGAGAGCTGAGGAAGCGTTGTTCTAAGTCAGCCATAAAAATGTTGGCATACTGTGGGGCCATGCGGGTACTCATAGCAGTGCCGCTGATTTGAAGGTATACATTGTCCCCAAATGTGAAATAGTTATGGGTGAGGACAAAGTCACAAAGTTCAGCCACCAAGTTTGCCGTGACATTATCGGGGATAGGTTTCAGAGTAACAGCCGTGTTAGTCTGTATTCTCAAAAAGAAAAGGAGTACTTGTGGCACCTTAGAGACTAACCAATTTATTTGAGCATGAGCTTTCGTGAGCTACAGCATCCGATGAAGTGAGGTGTAGCTCACGAAAGCTCGTGCTCAAATAAATTGGTTAGTCTCTAAGGTGCCACAAGTACTCCTTTTCTATTGTCGGGGATAGTGTTCTTGATGGCTTGTAGTCCATCTTTGTGTGGAATGTTGGTGTAGAGGGTTTCTACATCCATAGTGGCCAGGATGGTGTTTTCAGGAAGATCACCGATGGATTGTGGGAGTTGGAGTTCACCACACAGGGTTAAAGGGAGCCCATTTTAGTCTCATCCCAGAGTTTATGGCTACCTGCCTTTGATGTACTGCAGAATATCAGTTAATGGAGAGAGGCTGATCTGGGTTGGAAACTAGTGTCTTTATTCACTGGCAGTCAGAAGTAACTGATTCCTTAGCTAAATAACAAAGTTCTAGAACTCTCAGGTGTGTAAGAAGGGGAAGCTGGTTTTATTGTAAGTTATACTACTTAATACTGGACACCTGAGCATATACCTACCTAGTAACCATTGTTCTTCTCTGCATGACACCCTTCTGGGGCCCCTTCCCCCATGTTTCAGAACAGGAGACAGGAAAAGATCTGTGGTTTGAAAGCTGGAACAGAGAGAAGGCTGTTAATGGAATCTCTGAACTCCATCTATGTTGTACTGAGTTGGCCTTTCACTTTCGTTCACAGCCAAGTGTTTGTCAGAAATGAAGCTGATTTTTATTAAGGAACTGAGATCCATAAAAATCCAAAGAAAGTGGAAATTTGATAGCTTTTTAGTGCTCTCTTCTTAGATTGTTGTGAGGTTTGCCACTTTTTTTTGTTTGTTTGTTTTTACTTGGGAGTCACTCAGCCAGAACCTGCGGAAGTGTTAGGAGCCTAGAAACTAGCTTTTTTTTTTGGGGGGGGGGGGGGAATAGGGAATGGTATTTTTTGTCTAAATGACTTACGATGGTGGTGGTAGTTTTGGAGAGGCAGATGTGGCACAGTAGCATCAGGAATTGGAACTTCAGGAAGACTCTGTGCCATTTAAAGGGTGCAGAGCTGATTGGTGGTGGGGAGGAGGAGCTCCTGAATAAAGAGAAAAGAATCAAAGCCTGCTAGCTGCATTCCAGTTCCCTTCCCGCGACTTTAACTCTGTCTGTGAACAGGGAACCAAAGTGTAACTGGGCCCCTGGCTCATTTTTGTTTGTAGTGTAGATGGACCCCTTGTGTTATTACTTGGAGTTTGTGTTGTAACTGGAAGCTGGTAAAGGTGTCTGCTTGTTACTTTCCCAGGAGATGAGTGTTGAGCTACCCGGCTGGCTAATGGGGGGAAAGCAAAAGAAGGAAAGAATCTGGCTTTGTTTCTGTTGTTGGGCTGGAGGTGAATGAGCAGTGAAGTGGGGGATGGGCACAGATTTATCCTCTAGGTCTCATGGTAACAGCTGCTGCTTAAATACTTCATCTGACCCAGCCCCCTAGGGTGGAGAGTGAAGAGGGGGGCTTATGCTTATTGCCTGGATCAGTTCTGTACAGGTCACTATAGAGATGGAAACGCTATTTTCGGTTCAGACTGTTTCCCTTCCTGATAGCCAGTGAATCCTGGGTGATGTGTAGTTGTGATAATGTTTTTGTGTTAAGTGCCTTCTAGCTGCAATCAAGAGGAGTACTTACAGAGTCCTAGAAGCTGAAACACACTCATAGTAATATTTCTGCTGGTTTTAGTTGTGTCTGTTGTGTGTGTTGCAGGGCTCATCAGGGAAGGTTGTGCCTCCTGTTCTAAAGCAGTGGTTTTCTACCTTTTTTAGTTTGCGGACCCCTAAACATTTCAAATGGAGGTGTTGGACCCCTTTGGAAATCTTAGATGTCATCTGTGGACCCCCAGGGGTCTGTTGGCCAAAGGTTGAAAAAAAACCGCTTTAAAGGATTTCTGTCTGCCTTGACTCTAACATTGGGGAGCAAAGAGTCTCAAATTTTAAAAAAATGACATCTGAGATGGGACTTACTAAACATGGTTCAGATCTGCTTCCCTTCTGTTAACCCTTTAGCACCTGGAAACCAGTCCTTTCTCTTGTAGATGGAAACTGCCTCTTCTGGTTTTAGTTTTCTTCCCCAGGAGACCTGAAGGATGCACTAATATTGGGGTTCACTCCGTGTTCTCCTGGCCTGTGCTTTTTGCACTACACTCCTCTTTGTTACTGGTTCTCAACCTTGCAAGCCGTCCAGGAGCCAGGTGAATTGGGTAGGAACATTTGTGGGCAGAGTGGGAACTAGCTGATGGTCTGGGCATATAAGTGGGATGATGGGAAGTAGGTTGGTAGTGGAAAATTTGGGTCAGGATGGAGTGAGTTAGAGTTCATTATTAACTTATATTATGACCGTGCTTGGAGACTTCAATCAGGCTGAGGGTTTTTGTGCTGGGTGCTGTACAAAGCTGTAAGAAGACTGTCGCAGCCCCATAGATCTTATGTTTTGAAAACCACTCAGCAGTGGCAAGTAGGAAATTTTCCCAGGGAAGGGGGAGTCATAGTTTTCTCTTTGGAAGTGCATTGTCAAACTTGTCTCTCTGCTGTGACTGTAATCTTCCTCCCCTTAGGCTCTTCATTCTCCTCCTCTCAATCCCTTATTTTTCTAGAAAAAATATTGGGGATGAATCACTGGCAGTATGTCTTGTGTGAAGCTGAAGGTTTTGGTTTTGTGGAACATTGGACGAAATCCCAGTGTACTAATGGGATGGCCTATATCTTGCGGGTAGTGAGGGCTATTCTTCTCTGCTGGAGACAAGCTGGGGCAGCCAGAAAGGTATTAAACTAACAACACAAAGGGGAGGGTGATAAGGAGGCCTAATATGGTATAAACTTGGACTCAGTGTGTTGTGAACAAAATTGTACCAATGTGACAAAGAATGTGAAGAGAAGAAATGTTTCAGTTGTTTATATACCAGTGCTAGGAGTCTGGACACCTAGCAAGAGGAACTGGACATTCTTATTAATGAGAAGAAACTTGATATAATTGGCATTGCAGAAACCTGGTGGGAGAATTTACACGGCTGGAATGTAAAATCACAGGAAGGAGAGAATGAGTGAGAGGTGTGTGGTGGCCATGGCATTATACACAAAAGATGTCATTACCTGTTTTAAAATTACTGATGATTCAGAATCACAAGTTTCAGAGTAGCAGCCATGTTAGTTTGTATCCTCAAAAAGAAAAGGAGTACTTGTGGGACCGTAGAGACTAACAAATTTATTTGAGCATAAGCTTTCATGAGCTATAGAATCACAAAGTTTTTCTGAATGCATATGGATCAATTTGCTGACTGACAAAGCTGGGGGGGAGGGGTGTCTGTTACACACCATATTCTTTCTTTATTAATTTAAAAAAAAAAGGGAAGATAACTTATAAGGTGCCCGGGTGGGGTGTGGGAGGAGGGAAGGACAAGGGCACATTGCTTATTGTAGCCACACTACAAATCAAAACTGTTTGAATGACAGCCTTCTGTTGCTTGGACCATCCTCTGGAGTGGGGTGGCTGGGTGCCCGGAGTCTCCCCCCTGTGTTCTTGGGTGTCTGGGTGAGGAGGATATGGAACTTGGGGAGGAGGGTAGGCGGTTATACAATGGATGCAGCGGGTGTCTGTGCTCTTGTTGGCTTTCCTGCAGCTCCACCAGGTGCCTCATCATGTCCGTTTGCTCCCTCATTAGCCTCAGCATCGCCTCCTGCCTCTGCTCATCGTGGTCACATAATGCTTTCCTGGCCTCTGCCACTGAATGCCTCCATGCATTAAGCTGTGCCCTATCAGTGCGGGAGGACTGCATGAGCTCGGAAAACATGTCATTGCGAGTGAGGGTTTGTTTTTTTTTTCCCCCACCTTCTAATCTGCGATAACCTCAGGGATGGAGATGATAGGGGGAGCATAGAAACATTTGCACCTGTGGGGGGATAAAAAGGGAGAGTAAAATGTAAGATGTTACATTTCTGAGAACAAAAAAGGACTCTTTCACATAGGGCTTTGGTGCGGAGCCCGGAGCTGGAGTGTGGAGCAGCTCCAGAGCATTGGAGCTGCAGGTTTTTGCCTGGAGCTGGAGCTGGAGCCGGAGCACAGCTACAAAGCCCTGCTTTCACAGTGAATCAAGCAATTCACAGCAGACAGTACATGTGCTTTAGGTACAAGGTCGCATTTTGCCTTTTATAGTGAGCGCCTGCCAGTATGGTGACACATCACACATGGCTGGGCAACAGAATTTGGTTTCCAGGAAGCCATGGTAAGCCAAAGGGTACGGAGGGTTGGCTTCTTATGCCTTCATAACACATGGGAATGTTTTCAAACTGCAGCGCCCTCTTTTGTAGGTATGGCATGCATTGTTTGTTCCTAGAAGTCTAACCTAGAATTTGGCAGTATTAAAATTTATTTTGTTTGAATGGGCCTAGTTTACCAATTGAGCCAGATCACTCTGCATTTTCAGAACTGCTACACCTGCTCTGGGGAGAGCACATTGAAACAGGAATCAAACATACTATTAATAGGTGGCTCAGTTTAAGGCTGCTACAGCCATGATACCCAACTTTGACACTGACAGACTTCTGTGTATTTAAATTCTCATCCTAAAGTAGCTTTGCATGAATAGATTTGATTCTATTGCTTTTTAGGCCATTTTCTGTTTTTTTTCTGGCGAGGGACTGTGTGTAGGAATAGATTGTTTATTTGAGAATGGGGGAAATATAGAGGTGCTCACTGTTCTCCCAATGCACATTTGATCTTCACTAACAGTAGATAAATAAATGTTATCTTGGGTTTAAAACACTGCCTGCAGATGGTGTGTGTTATAGTTTTTATGACTTGCCATTGTTGCCACTATTTCCTGGTGCATTTTTCTAAAATTTTCAATGATAAAATTAACCGTCGCAGCCAGCCCCTTGTGCTCTGATACACTGCTGCCTTGCTGAAAAGGAACAAGTTGTCCTAAGAAAATTGCCTTCTGCTGAATCCAAATTTCATGATTGACTGATTAAACCTCATCTTACAAATGCAATCAAATTATTAACTTAAGGCAGGTTAAATTGTCTGCATTGTCTATTCTGTTTTTGACTGACTTTTGTGGTAGAAGGAATCATTTTAAAAGGAGGCTATCTGACAAACATTGCATGTGGTACTTTGTGGAGGGGAGACTGGGTGGGGAGTTTTTGTTGGTACAGTACTGTGAACTTGCTACCAGAGTGAGACTAAGTGCTGATATCCTTTCTTCAGTTCTTCTACTCTGAATGCATTTTCTCATTCAAGACACAGCAAATGCTTTGGAGACTCTTGAATAGGTGTTCTTGTGTTACATCCATGCAATTTGAGATATTCCTTGAATCTCTAATTGTAAGCTAGCTGTTGTCACTACTTTACCTCACAGGGGAGTGGGCCTAGTGTAGAATTGGTGCTGGGAGCAGAATCTCAAGTGTAGCAATAATAGAGTGGAATCATTTTCCAGACTGAGAGAACATTTGATGCCATCGCTACAGCTAATGTGAGCATTTTGTTTGTTCTGTAAAGGTGGCTTGTCTGCTGTGCACACTTGTCTTCTGAGTTTTTTGAACAGAACCGGTCACAGATATTCTGTGTCCTGTCTCACATGTTAAAGATGCAAATCAGTGGGCCTTAAATTAATGATGCATTGTTTTACATTGCCAGGTGATGGTGCGGTCCTCTGACACTAACACTGGTCCAGGAAGAATCTAGGAACTCAAAATGAGCTGCTGTTAGGCTGTCTTGCATTCTAAGGCTGACGGGGGTAGGAGGGAATTAAGATCACTGTCCTCAAGGCATTAGAAGTTCAAATTAAGCATGGGATTGTGTGCATAGGCTCTGACTTCTTCTCTACCCCTGGGGGTGCTCGACCCCCAGCCTACCTCCACTCCACCTCTTCCTCCAAGCCCCCACCCCTGCCCTGCCGCTTCCTGTCCCTGCTCTGTCCCAGGCGTCGCTTGCACTCCATGCATTCCGCCAAGGCCCCACCCCTGCCCCGCCTTTTTTTCTAGGGCGGGAGAGAGGGAGGGAGCTTGGCTGCCAGTGGGTGCTAAGCCCTGACGCATCCACAGAGTCAGCACCTATGATTGTGTGGCTTTGCAGAAGCCACCTTGAGGGGTTGGAAGTGACTTGAAGAATCCCTGAGTGGGGATGGGGTAGAAAGAATTGGGCTTTAGATAGAGTAGGTATTGTGGTGAATGTTCAGTGGCCTGATTACACTTTGCAACAGCCAGTATCAGACTATGATCACTTGTGAGTATCAGGCTGAATTGGAGTGGGGACTTGTTCAGAATTGGAGTTTGATCAGAAAGAATGTAACATAGTGATGTTCATATATGACCATTCTCTTAGTTCTTTTCACATGTTAGAGGAAACGTAAAGTTAATATGATTAACTTAAAAATAACAGTAAGATTAAAATTACTGGCATAACTCTCTCAAGTGAGGTGGGTTCAGACTGTCAGCAGTTAACCCTTTAATCAGTTTTCCACATAACTGGCTATAAAGGGTGCTTGGCTCCTGGATCCCATCCACTTTTCTGGTTTTGCTGCTTTCCTGTTTCATGACTTCAAAAGGCAAATTCTGTTCCTAGCTGGCTTGCGATCCAGGTATTACGTTGTCATTCACATTGGGTAGCTCAATGTGGCCTTCTATGTGATGCCTGAAATTAAATGCACATAAATCCAGAAGGGCTATGTGGCTCAGAGGATTGCTAAAATTGCCTTTTCCTTCACTTATTAGTCCAAATAGTCTGGCTTGTACAAAATGAGTTCAGGTTAAGTGTTGGACCCTTTCCTAATCAACCCATCATCTGCTTGACTAAACATCACCACAGCTGGCACTTGCTGGCATCTTGGCAGTGTCATGAGATGGGGTGAGGACTAAGTGGGCATGGAAATCAAACTACCCTATTGTTTTAGAGATGGTCCTTATGGGTAAAGTCTGTGTGGGGTTGGGGAGGGCAGCTAAGTGAGCACTTCTGCTCCTGTGCTGGACTTGTTCTGTGAATAATCTGCATGTGAGGTACCAGTCATGTGAACAGTGTTAGTCAGGTGATGACTAGTCCCAGCAAGGAATTTTTGTACCCAGACCCCCTCCTTATAGGCTTTCTCTGCAGCTTTCCTTCAGGTGCTGCCACTACCTCTCAGAGCTGGCTAAGCTGGCAGCAGGATTGGTCCATTCCCAAATAAAGCTGCCGCATCAGCTCTGGAGGACAAACTCCGATGAGGAAAGCTTAGAGGAAGATGAAGAAGCAGCTCCCAACCAGTGCTGCTTGTTCCCAGTAGGGAAGGTCCTAGGTAGGAATCAATAAGCCTCTACAATCTCTCTTCTCTTCTGTCTGTTGGCTTTTCCACTGAAGTTCTGCAGTTTCCAACTGCCTAATTAGGTACCAAAGGCTTGTGAAGGAAGGTGAACTGGACTCTTAGACCTTGATCCCATCCCATTTCTCCTCTGTCCCACTTGCAGATGCTGCCAGATGGCAAATATCCTGGACAAATAAGCCTTTTTCTCATAAGGCTTGGCTCTTTAAATATCTCTGAGAGCCAGAGCTAGGAAGAGGACAATGGACAAGCTATTTTCTTTCTTAGGTTCTTCAGAGAGCCATATTCTCCTTTGTGAATGTTGGAGATCTGGTGTGCTGCTCTGACCCCTCCTCACTGTTCCCAGTAAACTGGTAAAGCCCTTCAGATTAGATTGATATATTTCATGGCTCTTCATTTGTCTCCCATGAATCCTGCAATCAGATACTCTTTCCTCTGAGCAACACTTCTCCCCTGCTATCCAGCAAGCCCAGGGTGGGGAAACTTCTGCTCTATTGGCTTCAAGACAGCATGCCTCCAGCTGTGGGTGAAGAGCTTGTCTTAATGTCAGTATTCTGTTTAGCCTGTCATCTGAGTTTCCTCAGTGGCCTTGGCAGTGTTGATAACTTCCCTCATAGAAGAAGGGATTCATATCTTTCTTTACTTGGATGGCCTGGTTTGATTCCAGTGCTGGCAGGCTACCACTGGGGTGTCTCAGAGTTATCAGGTTATTCAGTAACAGGGATCTGTGATTAGTTGAGACAAATGACTTGTCTGCATTTGAAAGTTAATGTGGATTAAGGTAGGGTGTGAATTTAAAGTGCAATAGCTGTTCCTTATCAACTCCTATATGTAGAGAAATCCAAAAGCTACTTATTCTTTCTTCCAGGGGGCCTAACTTGTCTGGGGGCCAGATTGTGCAGTCTTTTCAGCAGAGGTACAAAGGTTAGAAATCTTGTGCAGACATGGCTCTAGCACCTCACTATGGTGATTAAGAAAAGCCTTCAGCTTCTGCATCTGAAGGTGTTGTGTTCAGGTACAATCCAGAGGGTCCTCCCAGAGGCCTCTGCAAGCATTTCTGCTGTCGGTGTGGGATCACAGCCTAGAAACCCCCTATACAATCAATCTTGTAGAAAGAGAAAAGAATATTGGTTTCTTTAATCTTGAGGATGGTGGACACATCTGAAATCTGTCCAGGAGGAGCCGTTGGCATAAATGCTGATAGTCAGGTTTGGTTTTATGTGGAGTAGTACCTTAACAGAACATGTCCTGTTTTTTTCTAATGTTTGATTTGGTGGTTTTGAGATCCCACATCTTAGGGCACATGTAGTAGAATGCTCTGTTGTGCAGCAACAACTTTAACTCCATCTTAGTGAGGGTTTTGTAAGTGAATTTGACTTTTATTGTTCTGAGAAATGGCTGAACTCTTGTTTGCTGAAATAAGAAATAAAATTAAAAAAAAAATCAACCTGAGCCAGAAACGAAGCATGGAAAAACTTCAGCCTGAATGGATAGTTTGTTGGTTATCAGCAACTGAAAACAGGAGCTCTGTAATGGGGAGTGTTAGGCAACCTTAACTTTAGGCATTGCTCTGTCTATAATAATGAGCAGGGAGGTGGACTGGGTAATCTAATAAGACTCTCTCTTAATTTTTGATTTTACTTCACTTGGTAAGGATGTTCAGTGAAGAGATTTTTCCAGTTCTGATTTTGATTTTTTTCAGTGTTTGTGCTGTGTCCTTCAATTGTATTGTGTGTGTAATTACTGCAGTGCACAAATGGCTCATAAATTGTACAGGAGTGTAGCACTGAATGGATGGGCCTGTCAGAATATGACAAAGTTTCTTTCCTTTGGGAAACTATAAGCAAAATGCACTGACCTGTGGTGACATGCATCCGTGGTTAATGGATGAGTCTCATAATGCATTAAGGTGCTTTGTGTTTCCCTTTTGCTTAAACAATGGAATCTAAGGCCTTGCCTTCACTGCTGAAATACTTTTGATGAGTGAGCTATCCCATTGTAAAAACACATGGAGATAAGTCACTTTAGTGTTTACCACAAGGTAAACTAGGTGACGCCAACCTATGTGGAGGGTTTCACGGTAAAACTAAAGGAACTTGTCTTCACTGTGGTTTTTTTTACCTTGGAATAGCTCATGTGTGTTAGTTACCCAAAGGTGAAAAATGCACCTTTTTTTAGCAGTGATGAAAGCCTGAGATTTTGATATGAAGAGGGGGGAAACCATTGCATAGACCAGACTTGTTACATTTTGGCAATAGTATAGTAAGCATGGTGAGGAATGAGACATGTTCAGATGTGGAGGGACTTAATATATTCGATCCAGGAGAGATCAAATGTTCATGGATCCTCCAGTGAAGTCATAAAGCAAACTCCTGATGCCCTAAAGTCAGAATTATTACTTGACTGAGATTCAACAGAAAGCTGTGAAATGGAAAAAGAGCTTTGTGTTAGAGAGGGTTCTTGTAGGGACTTTATGAAGTCAATGGAGATGTTTTAGGGCAAATCTTCAAATCACTTCTTAAAATCCTAAGGAAATTCCCTGATGCAAAAAGTTTCTGAAGTAGAATTGAGAGTGTAAATGTGAAAATTACTTGTGCAGACACTTAAAATGCTGTAATTTAAAAACACAAGTCTTTCCCCCATAAATATGGAAACCTGACTTTCAAAGTGGAAGTTAAACTTTTTAAAGAAAGCAAACATATTATTAAAGTGATTAATTATGGTCCCCAACACTGCCCTTATGACCCATCACCCATAATCACAACTTTACAGCTGCTCACTTTCTATCTTTAACTCTGACAATATGAATTATATGTCCAGTACGCTGTACGGAACTCTGCATGATCACGGACTTTCTTCTAATTAACCTCCCACTGTCTCTGACAGAAAAGTTATGCTAGCATTTTGTTTTACACCTAATATCTACAACAGAAATTGGTCCCATAAAAGATATTGCCTCATCTACCTTGTCTCTCTGATATCCTGGGACCAACACAGCTACAGCAACTCTGCATGTCTAATATCTACAAACATATCTGTTCCCATCCCACCTTCATGGAGTTCTCTCATCCTTGTGGCTTTGGGGGAATTTTAACATAATTTATTTGGTCCCACTTTACTTTGGACAGGCTTTTTGTGGCAAACAGCATTAACCCCCGTATGCCCTTACAGTTCTTCTAGGTATATGTTCAATATTACAGTGAAGGGGAGCTAAATAAGTATCTAGATACCATGCTGCAACTGTCCTCTTAAAATCTGTAGGCCCGCACCTGATTATATAGGATGTGAGATATAAATTATCTGGGATGATGTCTTTAACAAGTACACCTACACAGGATGATAGGGATGTGGAGGTGAAGTTGGGGGATGTACTTGTCATCTTAATTCTGAATTTCAGGACTTTTCAGCATTTGAGTCTCAAGTTTTGGAGACTGATTTACTACCTTAACTCGGTATAACTGCTTGGGAATTCAGTTAATACAGTGGGAGCCTGATGTATGTTTCTTTGTCAAACTTGTTCCAGTGAAAACTGCCCTCTAATGCCCCCCAGCCCTTTGCCTCTGGGCACTACAGGCAGGAGTACAGCTATCCTCCTGCTGTATGGTAAGGCAATGGGGTATGGGTTGCTTGTTCAGAATCTGGGGGAGAGCTGACTACACTCCTATTTCTTGTCTACATGGAAATGTCATTTTTGGAAGGTCATTTGGACTACCTGGTATTGGCCATTGTCAGAAGACAGGATACTGGGCTAGATGGACCTTTGGTCTGACCCAGTATGGCTGTTCTTGTTTTTATATTTTTAATAGCTAGTTTTTTGGAGCCTTCCAAATATAAAATAATTATATTTTTGTATAATCTGGTGTCTTATCCCATGCTAGTTAATCTGCTTTGGAAGTGAAATAACTCTATTTGAGTTTTCAGTGTAAAGTTTGTGTGGACACATCTGTATTTTGGATTAGCTATTCTGCTTCTGTCAGTCCTTTCTGCTGCTGTTCCACACTGCATAGGCTGATCCAGAGGTAAGCGGTCTACCTGTGTGCCTTCTATTGTTCTGGGGTCATCTTGACCAGATATCACCACCTCCATTTAAATGCTGGCATGTAGGCAGATGCACCCCTTTGTGGTTCCAGCTTATGGCCAGTTCACACACATGGAGTCAGATACCCATGATAGCAGCTATGCTCCAGGTTTCTTTCTGGTCCCATCAGTATTTCCTGGACTTCCTTGCCCGAGAGAGAGAGACAGACATGTCCAATCTCATAGAATCATAGCATATCAGGGTTGGAAGGGACCTCAGGAGGTCATCTAGTCCAACCCCCTGCTCAAAAGCAGGACCAGTCCCCAACTAAACCATCCCACGCAGGGCTTTGTCAAGCATGACCTTAAAAACTTGTAAGGAAGGAGATTCCACCACCTCCCTAGATAACCCATTCCAGTGCTTCATCACCCTCCTAGTGAAAGTTTTTCCTAATATTCAACTGAAACCTCTCCCACTGCAACTTGAGACAATTACTCCTTGTTCTGTCATCTGCTACCACTGAGAACAGCCTAGATCCATCCTCTTTGGAACCCCCTTTCAGGTAGTTGAAAGCAGCTATAAAATCCCCCCTCATTCTTCTCATGCTCAATATGGGGACAGAGTAGGTAATGGGGTTTGTTACAGGGATTGGGTCCTGGGTTAGTGTTTCTGTGGTGTGGTGTGTAGTTGCTGGTGAGTATTTACTTCAGGTTGGGGGGCTGTCTGTAAGCGAGGACTGGCCTGCCTCCCAAGGTCTGGAAGTGAGGGATCGTTTTCCAGGTTAGGTTGTAAATCGTTGAAGACGTGCTGGAGAGGTTTTAGCTGGGGGTTGTACGTGATGGCCAGTGGTGGTCTCCAGCACATCATCAGATGCCTGGCTGGTTGGTTCTTGCTCATATGCTCAGTGTTTAACTGATTGCCATATGTGAGGTTGCGAAGGAATTTTTCCCCAAGTCAGACTGGCAGTCACCTAGGGAGTTTTTCACCTTCTTCTGCAGTGTAGGGCATGGGTTGCTTGCGAGGATATATTTTACTTAATCGATTGCCTGCCATTGCAGGGGCCTTAGTGGTTGGTGCACCTCAGTCCCTTCCATTCTTTGCTTGTGACCTAGTCTCCTGAGAGTTGTAATACTTTGGTTTAATTTCAGTTGTTGGGTTTAGTGTGCAGGTGCTGGTGACCTCTGATATACGAGGTTAGACTAGGTGCTCTGGTGTTCTGTTCTGGCCTTTTATTCTGATTCTATGAATGTACAAATTAAGATTAATCTTTCTAGTGCTGATTGTGACCTTATATCTGGTGTTGCTGCTCATTTCCAAGTCTTTTCTTCCGACTGCTCTTCTATATGTGTTTTCCCTTTCTTGGCCTGCTTTTGGACAGAAGGATGATAGGCTGGGAAGTGAGGTTTGGTCTCTCAGGAACTGTAGAAAAAGGGAAATTGTTAAACATGCCCTATCAGGGAGGTTAATTCTTCTTTTAAAATGAAAGCGGCAAAGAGTCCTGTGGCACCTTATAGACTAACAGACGTATTGGAGCATAAGCTTTCGTGGGTGTATACTCACTTCGTCACGAACCCCGACCCCGGGACACGCAGCTGCGAGCTCCGGGCAGGCGAGGGGCTGCGGTCCCTGTGTCCAACTGCCACACGGGGCTGTGAGCCTGACCCCAACCAGGAGAGGGGCTGTAAGCCCTGACCCCTGAACTGGAGTTATCAGGCAGAGCCCGGCCATGCTGAAGGTTATCAGCCGGGAGCTCTGCCAGGCACAAGGTTGTTAATCCGCAGCCCTGCCACACACAGGGTTGTCAGCTCCGAACCCCGCCGCCCGCTGTGAGGCCAGCCAGGCGCTTGGTTGTGAGCCGCCATCATCTTCATGTGCCGACCTCAGAGCCCCAAGCTCCACCCCCAGCTCCACTTCAAAGAAAGGGTGCCAAATAGAAGTTTGCCCAGGGTGCCATTTTTCCTATGGCTGGCCCTGGTACTGAGACAACATTAGAGGGCTTGATTTGCAGCTGAACAAGTATTTTATTAATTAACAGTCAGACACACAAGTGCAAACTTTCTCCTGAAAATAATGGCGACTTGTACTGTTAAAACTGCTAAAAAACGAAAGTATCTTGAGTCTTACATTAAACTTGGTTTTACCAGTATCGTCACCTCTGGTATTGAAAAACCACAATGTGTCATTTGCTGTGAAGTTTTGTCTGCTGAATCAATGAAACCATGCAAACTGCAGCGACATCTTGAAACTAAACATCCTGAGCATAAAAATCGAAACGTGAATTTTTTTCAAATGCAGAGAAGAAGCAACAAAGGCGGCCAGGCCTGATGCTGATGGAAGTTTCTGACAGGAAACGTCCTCAGCTGTGGAGGCCTCTTATGTTGTCACTACGAATTGCCCGTACCAAAACACCGCATACAGTAGGTGAGGAGCTTATTCTGCCAGCATACAAAGGTATTGTGGCACTTATGGTTGGCAATGATATTGCCAAAAAACTGAATATGCTTTCCATGTCTAATGATACTGTGAAATGCAGAATATGTGAGATGTCTGAAGATATCAAAAAACAAGTCGTGCACGAAATTAAACATTCTGCTTTCAGTATGTTCAGCCTGCAACTTGATGAAACTACTGCTGTTACTCACTGCGCACAACTGATAGCATTCGTAAGGTATGTTAATGCCGGGGATGTTAAGGATGAGTTCTTATTCTGTGAACAACTTGAAAAAACCACAGCAGCACAGGACATTTTCAATAAGGTGAATGCCTTTTTCAAAAGCAATGGCATTAAATGGAAAAATCTTTGTGGTGTCTGTACCGATGGTGCTCCAGCAATGATGGGTGCGTGGTCTGGCTTTCGGCAGAAGGTAAAGTGTGTTTCACCTAATGTGATTGTCACTCATTGTGGAATCTATCGTCAAGTCCTAGCTGCAAAGACATTGCCAATATGCCTTGATGTTGTGGTGGATGTTATATGAGCAGTGAACTACCTTAAAGCTCATGCTCTGAATAGTCGTCTCTTTCGAGAGCTCTGCAATGAAATGGGTGGTGAATATGAAGTTCTGCTTTTCCACACTCAAGTCTGATGGCTTTCTAGGGGATGTGCATTAAAGTGCATGTCTATACTTTGTGAAGAGATGGCAGAGTTTTTCCTGCGAAAACAGAAACCAGCTGAACAAAATGTTCAGTGACCAGAAATGGCTTCTCTGCTTGGCATACCTAGTTGATATCTTTGGTAGCCTTAATGATCTCAATCTGTCACTTCAGAGAAAACATTCAGCATTAATAGACCTGACTAATAAAATCAAAGCCTTCCAGATGAAGTTGGATCTGTGGTGCAGAAAGCTGGACGCAGACAGATATGGCATGTTTCCGGCACTTTCCTCTTTTGGTGATGAGGAGGAAGTTAACATGGATAGTGCTCTCAAGTTCAGCGATCGGTGAACATTTCAGAGCCCTTCATGAAGAGTTCTCACACTAGTTCCCAGCGCTACCAGAAGCACTTCATTCCCCTGGTGAAGAACCCTTTCAGTGTGACAGCTGAGCAGTTACCTACTGATGATATTCACACATAGGAACAGTTTGTCGCCATGATCAGTGATGATGAAGTGAAAGCAAAATTCACACAGCTGCCTCCAAACCAGTTCTGGTGCGCAGTAGCAAGTGAATACCCACTGGTGTCTGAAATGGCCCTGACAGTCCTTCTGCCATTTCCCACTACCTACGAAAGCGACAATGGATTCTCCAGCATTCTCACAATAAAGATGAAATCTCAAAACCGGCTTGATGTGAAGGACGACATCAGATGTGTCTTTTTCTAAAAGAATAAAACTTCTTGTGTCAAATAAACAGCATCATCCGTCTCACTGATTTTTGGCTGCTTCAGGACATTAATTGCTGTCAAGTATTAAAATAAAATTCTACTTAAAAATAACTTTTCCACTTGTATTTATTTCAATAAAAATGTGTTTTAGTATTGATTTAAAAGCAGTGAGAAAAGGTAAATTCATTTAGTGTTTAACATAGTGTTAAATATCAAAAATGTGTTTTTAATTTCTAAGGGGGATCACACTCAGAGGCTTGGTGTTCGAAAAGGGTCACCAATACAAAAAGTTTGAGAACGACTGCTGTATCCCCCAGTAGATGCTCCATTTGCCTCTCCTACTCTTGTGCCCAGAAGTTGAGATGTAAGGCTCAAACTGCACCTCTTGGAGCAATCCATGAGGGTTGGCTCAGACCCCAGTGGTGAAATCTTGTCAAGGTCAGAATTGAGAAAGTTGTTTTCTGTGAGTGCCCTGGCTACCAGATGCACCTCTGGTTCCAGTGGGGAGAAGGAATCCAAGGAAGTCAGGATAACCGGATCATCTGGTACCAATGGGCTTATTCTGTGTGCAAGTGTTGTCGGTTCTGACATCTTCAGTGCTGAGTCCAGGCCGGAGGGACATGGAGTCCTCAGCCTCAGGCACTGAACCCTGACCGAGTAGGCACATCTCTGAGCACACATCACACCCATGTAGGACATAGGACTCAAGTTTAGAGACTGACTACCAAAGTCCTCACATTTGAGGGATGGTAGCAAGGGACCAATGGCCTCCATTCATACTCTGCATCCTCTTATATTCAGGATGATAATGCTTGCTTTCAGGTCAGGACTGGTTTGTAGATCTCTATTTCCAGGATGCGTACTTCCACACTACCATCTACCCGGCTCACAAGAAACATCTAAGATTTGTGGTGGGGCCAAACCACCAGCAGTACAAGGTGCTATCTTTTGCACCAAGGATCCAAGTGTATTGCTATCGTAATGGCATGCCTACAGAGAAGGGGGTTGACGAGGATACCCTTACTTAGACCAGTGGTCTCCAAACTTTTTGGCTCATGCACCCCTAGGGTGAAGACCAGAAGACCTGCTGCAGACGCACCGCCAACAGAAGAAGACCGGAAGACCTGCCGCAGATGTGCCGCTAGAGGGGAACCCCAGAACTGCCACCAAAGTCAAAAAACAGCAGAGTGCCGTCTGGTGGCGCTCCTGCTGCCACGCACCCCCGGGATCATCTCGCACATCCCAGTTTGGAGACTACTGGTTAATCGGGGGATGACCTTATCAGGAAACCCTTGCAAACATGGACTAAGCACTAGCCCTCTTTTTTTCAGCTAGACCTCTAGATCATCCCAGAGAAGTTGTCCCTGACTCTAGGGCAAATGTTAGAATTCACAGGAGCCAGAATAGGCTGTAAAGCAGTCTGGGTGTACCTACCTCAGGACAGATTCCTTACAGTCCAATCCTGGTAGATGGGATGATCGCTCATCCAACCATGATGGTACAGACTTGGCTGATGCTAATGAGCCATATGTCCGTGTGTACATATGTGACACTGCTTGTCAGACTTAACCTGAGAGCCCTACACCTCTGCCTCACCCAGTCTATTCACCCAGAAAACATCAGCGGAGCAGATCAGTGACAATAACATCCGATATACTTGGAGCATTGACCTGGTGGTTATGCCCCAACAAAGTCCTGAAAGGAGTACTGTTTGCAACCCTGTTGCTGTCCAGAACACTGATCACAAATGTTACAAGGACAGGATTGGGCACATAGACCACATCCGGATACAAATGACATGATTCCTAGAGGACATGAGATTACATGTAAACATGCTTTACCGTCAGGCCATCGGGCTGGCACATGTGGTGTTCTCGCAGTCCTGAGGCACTTAGTAGTACAGCTATTGACAGACATCATAAACAAGTAAGAGGATGTGCGCTGTCCTCCCATTCTTCTTCCCCCACCCCCCGCAACAAAGTGGTCAAGTTGTGGAACTGGTGCTGCCCGCACAATGTCACTCTGGTAGCTCTGCACCTGTTGGGAACTAGCAATGACTAGATGGATTTCTTAAGGAGGCAAGTGGTTGCCAAATTACAAGTCATCACTGCAGAAATTCATCACACAGTACATTTTCCATCGCTGGGGGACTCTGGTGATAGACCTGTTTGGCACTAAAGACAATATGAAATGCCTCAACTTCTGTTCCAGAGAGGGCATAAGCTGAGATCCGTACCGAATGCCTTCCTCTTGCAGAGGAGTCGAGGGCTTCTCTATGCTTGCCCACTGATCCCCAATGTGAGATGAGATCATAGAGCCATACGGTTAGAAGGGACTGCAAGCGTCATCTAGTCTAACCCCCTGCCAAGATGCAGGATTTGCCAGATCTGTCCTCAAAAGTCCGTACAAACTGATACAGCTCTGGCTTATGGATTGACTACATATATCAGCATAACCCCCAGTTAAGCTCCCACTCCTCCCAGACCTGTTATCACAGAACCAGGGACAGGTACTTCACTCAGGCTTGGTATTACCGCAACTGCCTGTGTGGATGCTGGTTGGATGAGTACCATGGAAAAGGACTGCTTGTCACTTGTCTAGGATATCCTGGCACAAAGCGGGAAACACCATTCTTAAGAGGAACCTACTCTGCTAAGTGGAAGAGGTTTTCCATATGGGCAGCCCAACAGCACATGGTGTCTGAACAGGCCTTATGCCTAAGATCCTGGACTGTCTATTGCAGTTGAAGCATTCTGGACTGCCTTTCAGCTCAGTCAAGGTCTCTTTCATGGTGATCTCAGCACACCATCCTCCAGTAGTCACTCTCTCTATCTTTTCTCATTCAGTGGTATCAAAATGTCACGGTCCTAACAAGGGCAGTCGGGACCAAGGGTCAGAATATGATCAAACCGGAGGCTGGGAGTAACGGAGGAGTTCATAGGTTCCAGGCCAGGATCGATACCAAGAGTCAGAGTCCAGTTTCAGGGTCTGGGTCAGGAGGTGAAGTCCAAATCATGCCAAGGTCAAAGCCAGGAATTCAAGCGTGTGGAGCAGGAATGGTCGTGGCAGCTACAGGAAATCCACCATGTTACCTAGACACTTTCTGGAACGTGCCTTGCATTTATATAGGGCAGGGAGCCAATCAGGAGTCGTGAGACTTTGGCCTGTCAAACCCCTTAAGGCGGGACTTCCAATGGTCTGTGTCCACAGCGGGTTGTGGGGAATGGAGTGCAAGCCAGTTTCAGCTGCTGCTGGGTGGCAGTTCTGCAGGCCTGGGTTCTAGACCCACAGGGCCTTACACAAAATTGTTCATGGGCCTGATACGTGCTTATCCACCAGTCACATAACCAGTTCTGGCTTCAGACCTCAGAATCCTCCTTTTGCAGCTTAATGAAGCCGCCATTCAAGCCCCCTATGGAATGCTCCGTCTTATCCTTAAAATGTTTTCCTGATGTGTGTCACTTCAGCTAGGAGACTGAGCAGGCTACAAGCTCTCTTTGTGGGGCTTCCCTATGCCTCTTGTCAGTGCTGTCTTGCCTCGGTGCAAACATGACTGGTTCATGCCAAAGCCCGCCTTGGGGCACGCGTCCTCTGATGTCAACAGGCACGTCTGCAGTACATTGTGACAGCACATCCAATTGTATCTGGAATCTTTGAGAGTCCACCAAAATTGCAACTTGCAATGTTGGAACTCTTCACGGGCATGGGCATCAGGTCGCGCTCTCATGTGAAATGGACTCTCTTGGTATATCAATTGTGCAGGACTAACAGAAGCAAGACTGTTAGATCACGGATTTCATGAGGTGGAAGATTCTTTACTTCTGTATTCTGGCGGCTCCAACCATTTATATGGGGTAGCACTACTACTGTGAGGTGAGGCTGTCCTCCCTGACAACCTGGACGCCCATGTCTCCTCATTTACTTACTGCACGTCTTAAACATCGGCACGGTTACTTCACTGTAGTAGTAGTCTATGCACCGACAGAGGAATCTGTTGACTTAAAGATAACTTTTATGATCAGTTGGAACATCTGGTATGCACAGTTCCTCCACGTGATAGTCTCATGATCCTGGGTGACCTAAATGCAGTTACTGACTCCCTGAGAACTGGGTTTGAACAGGTCATTGGTCATTTTATGGTTCAGGCACTCCCAATGATAACTCTTGCCGCTTGCTTACATTCTGTGCCTTCCAGAATCTTTCTATTCTTGAGTCATGGTTCAAGCAGCGACATATACACCAGATGTCTTGGGGGTCTCATGATGGCGTCACTCAGAAGGAGCTGGACCACATCATTACATGCAATAGGCCTGTCTTCGCCTCCTGTAGTGTATATCATAGTGCGGAATGCGTGGTGAACACAGATCACCATCTCTAATCCAGTCCAGCAGAGTGGTAGGGACACCTATGTGCTTTAAGGCCTTCCATAACACGTCACGGTCTACAGAATAAAATGCAGCCTTAAGATCAGCATACGCTACCTGCAAGGGCTTCCTGAACTTGCGATGTATTTCCAACAACAAGCAAAGGGCCAAAATGGTTTCTAATACGGACCTGTTCTTCGTAAAGCCTGGCTGTTGGGGACGACGCTTCTCATATAGCAAAGGCCCCAGGTGTGTGCTGGCAAAACATGCACAAACACCTTCCCTGGAATGGAGAGCAAGGTGATCGGCTTGTAGCTCTTACATTCACTGCGTGGTCCCTTGCCCTTATAGAGTGAGATCACAATACCGTCCTCCCTGTCAGTTGGCAGGGTTCCAGTTCCCCACACCAGACGAAAGATGGCCAGAAGTGATTCTGCTACAGGATCAATAGCACATTTTAGCAGCTCTGAGGGGATGCCATCAGCAGCAGCTGCGCATCCATTTTTTCGTTTAGAGATGGCAAACTTCACTTCATCCAATGTTGGTGCATCAGTACAAATGTCTGGATCTGGAAGCGCAGTGACTGCCAGATCATCCAGCTGTGAACAAGCAGCAGCTGGAGGATGGTTCAGGACACACTGATGATGTTCCACCCAGCATGAGAGAATCAGGTCCCCAGCCTGTAGCGGTGCATGGGATTCTTCTGTCCTAAGTGCAGGACTCTGCACTTGTCCTTGTTGAACCTCATCAGATTTCTTTTGGCCCAATCCTCCAGTTTGTCTAGGTCACTCTGGACCCTATCCCTACCCTCCAGCATATCTACCTCTCCCCCCAGCTTAGTGTCATCCACAAACTTGCTGAGGGTGCAATCCATCCCATCGTCCAGATCATTAATAAAGATGTTGAACAAAAGCAGCCTCAGGACCAACCCCTGGGGCACTCCACTTGATACCAGCTGCCAACTAGACATCGAGCCGTTGATCACTACCCATTGAGCCTGACAATCTAGCCAGCTTTCTGTCCACCTTTTAGTCCATTCATCCAATCCATACTTCTTAACTTGCTGGCAAGAATACTGTGGGAGACAGTATCAAAAACTTTGCTAAAGTCAAGATATATCACATCCATCGCTTTCCCCATATCCACAGAGCCAGTTATCTTGTCATAGAAGGCAATCAAGTTGGTCAGGCATGACTTGCCCTTGGTGAATCTATGTTGGCTGTTCCTGATCACCTTCCTCTCCTCCAAGTGCTTCAGAATGGTTTCCTTGAGGACCTGCTCCATGATTTTTCCAGGGACTGATGTGAGGCTGACCGGTCTGTAGTTCCCCAGGTTCTCCTCCTTTCCTTTTTTTTAAAGATTGGGCACTATATCTGCCTTTTTCCAATCGTCCAGCACCTTCCCCAATCACCACAAGTTTTCAAAGATAATGGCCAATGGCTCTGCAATCCCATCAGCCAATTCCCTCAGCACTCTGGGATGCATTAGATCTGGACCCATGGACTTGTGCATGTCCAGCTTTTCTAAATAGTCCTTAACCTGTTCTTTCACCTCTAAGGGCTGCTCACATCCTCCTCATACTATGTAGCCCGGGACAGCAGTGTGGGAGCTGACCTTGTCTGTGAAGACCAAGCCAAAAAAAGCATTGAGTACTTCAGCTTTTTCGACATCATCTGTCACTGGGTTGCCTCCTCCATTCAGTAAGGGTCCCACACTTTCCCTGACCTTTTTTCTTGTTGCTAACATACCTGTAGAAACCCTTCCTGTGACCCTTCACATCCCTTGCTAGCTGCAACTCCAGTTGTGTTTTGGCCTTCCTGATTACACTCCTGCATGCTTGAGCAAAATTTTTATACTCCTACGTAATCATCTGACCGAGTTTCCAGTTCTTGTAAGCTTCTTTTTTGTGATTAAGCTCACCGAAAGTGTCACTGTTAAGCCAAGCTTGTCGCCAGCTATATTTGCTGCTATTTCTGCACATCGGGATAGTTTGTTCCTGCGTCCTCAATAAGGCTTCTTTAAGATACAGCCAGCTTTCCTGGACTCCTTTCCCCCACATATTAGCCTCCCCAGGGGATCCAGCCCATCAGTTCCCTGAGGGAGTCAGTCTGCTTTTCTGAAGTCCAGTGTCCGTATTTTGCTACTCCCCTTTCTTCCTTTTGTGAGGATCCTGAACTCAACCATCTCATGGTTACTGCTGCCCAGGTTGCCACCCGCTTCTGCTTCCCTTACCAATTCTTCCCTGTTTGTAAGCAGCAGGTCAAAAAGAGAACGGCCCCTAGTTCGTTCCTCCAGCACTTGCACCAGGAAGTTGTCCCCAACGCTCTCCAAAAACTTCCTGGATTGTCTGTGCACTCTGTACTGGTCTCCCAGCAGATGTCAGGGTGATTGAAGTCCCGTATGAGAACCAGGGCCTGTGATCTGGAAACTTCTGTTAGTTGTCCGAAGAAAGCCTTATCTACCTCATCCTCTTGGTCTGGTGGTCTATAGCAGACGCCCACCACAACATCACCCTTGTTGCTCTCGCAACGTACGTTGACCTGTGCAAGACACAGTTGGTGTATGTGTTTATGAAATTTAAGTGACTATTCTTTCCCTTTCAAAGGTTCTTTTCCCTGTATTTATAATGTTTCGTTTCAGGTCTATTTATGGAAACCAAATATGCTGGCTGGGGCTGACATCATTCACAGATAACACTGCAAATGCACCAATTGCTATTATCACACACACCCCACCCCACCCCACCGCCAGGTTCATACCAGGATGCAAAGCAACAACACCCGCAGAGCATACTACAGCAGCACACATTACTGTGGCTCACTATTAAAGTGGTCTTCCAAAGCCTCCCTGAGCAGTACAGCTCCTTGCTGATCTCTTCCTATAGACATGGTATCTGGCTGCTCAAAATCAGCAGACCACCATTCCACCTCAGTCTTCCACTGAGGCAGTTATTTTTCCCACTTATAGGCAGCTATAACCATTGCGAAACTTTTTTCTCTGAGGTTTAATCTCATGTGTAGATCATGCCAGTGGCCTATCAAATGGCCTAAGGCACATTCAATCGTCATTGTGCACCTTGCTGCTGTTATGGTGGGCGATATACAGCTTCATGAGCTACAAGAGTAAGGGGTAGGCGGGATCTCCCTTGATCACTATTGCCATTTCAACATCCCCAATGGTAATCCTCTGGTCTGGAAAGAAAGTCCCTACTTGCAGCTTTCTGAACAGGCCTGTGTTCTTAAAGATGCATGTGTCATGCACCTTCCTTGACCAGCCAACGTTGATAAAACTTCCCTGGTGATCCACCAGCGCTTGCAATACCATAGAAAAGTAACTTTTTCTTTTGATGTACTCTGTGGCAAGGTGGTCTGGTGCCACAGTAAGAATAAGTGACCTCTATTGTTCCACTGCAGTTTGGGAATTCCACTGCTGCAAAACCATCCACTATTTTCCGCACATTGCCTAGAGTCACAGTCCTTTGTAGCAGGATGCTATTAATGGCCCTGCATACTTGCATCACAGCAAGCCCCATGATGGATTTCCAAGCTCCAAATTTGATTCCAACTGGTTGGTAGCAATCTGGCTTTGCAAGCTTCCACATAGTGATCGCCACTCACTTCTCCACTGCCAGTGCAGATTTCATTTTGGTGTTGCTGCGCTCCAGGCCTGGGGCGAGATCTGCACACACATCCAGGAATGTGGCCTTGTGCATCCAAAAGTTCTGCAGCCACTGCTCATCATCCCGTATCTGCATAACGATGCAATTCCACCAGTAAATGCCGGTTTCCCGGGTCCAGAACTGGCACTTCACCATTTGCAGCTGCTCCATGAATGCTGCCAACAACTTTGAATTGTCACATTCCCCACGGATCTTCTAGCGACTCTGCAAATACTACAGGCACCCCATTCTCATGCTTATCACAATAGTGCAGAGCTGTGCAGGATCCATGCTTGTCAAACCATGCATCCACCATCTGTGTGAGATTACATTCCATATGCTTATGATATGAAAATATGCTTATGATATGAATGACATAACTGAGATGTACTTTATACAGGATGGCTCATGTGAGATCGTTGGAAAGGTTATGATTTACTGAATGTGATTATCCAACTTGTATGTATCTGTATCTGAAGTTAGGAATATTGACTATATGTATCTGTATTTCAACTATGCTACTTTGGCTGACGCCCACTGCGAACACTTCAGGTACAACAATGGAAAAGCCAGACAGGGCGGATGGCCCATCAGCGAGGACAATGAACTGTGAAAAGCTTGGCCTTCCTGTGGACACTCCATACTGCCGCTGACTCATGGACGCTCTGATCCTACAGAGTGAGGTGGTCTTGTCACCTGATACTAAAACATTATCTGGGACTTCTTGTAACTTTTCACTGTAAGGGAAGGGGGAGAGGGGTCAAGTTTGGGAAACCAAGGATTCCCATCTTATGTAAATCCTATTTACGGGTGGGGAGGAAGGCAAACTTGATTCCTCCTCTCCCTGGCCTGTCTGCCCAAGACGATAGACTGCAAAAGGGAAGGCAAGGGTGGCGGGGGGGAGTATAACTGGAACTCTGAACCACAGAAACTTTGCAAACTGCCTGCAACAACATCTAGGGTGGGAAATACTATTTGTAACCAATTTCTTTAGTGAAACTAGCTTAGTTTGCGTGTTCGATTTCATTTGCTTAGTAATCTGCTTTGTTCTGTTTGTTACCTCTTTTTTTACCACTTAAAATCTGCCTTTTTATAGTTAATAAAATTTTGTTTTGTTTATTTAAACCCAATTTCTGTAATTTCTAACCGGGGGGGGGGGGGGGGGGGGGGGAGTGGCAAGAAGTGTGCACACCTCTCCCTACATTGATGGAGGGGACAAATTTCATAATATATCTTTGGGTCTGCACTCCAAGGGAGGTGGACATCTGCATCCTGGAGCAAGTACCTTAAGCTGAGTCTTCCCAGAGCTGATCTGCAACTGGGTATGGCCCTGCCTGTGTGTATGTTAGAGAAGGCTTTAATACCCTGGCTCAGCAAGACAGGCTAAAGGGGGCCAATGCTGGCAGAACAGGTAGACTCAATGATATCTCAGCACATCAGGGGGCTTCCCAAGGGGTTCAACCCGTCACACATGGGTTTGTGGGGCTTTTGAAAAAAGGCGCAAAACATTATGCGATGCAGATAAAATTATGGGATGGAGAAAACTGCATTATGGGACTTTGAAATCATTTTTCCAGTCACCACTGCATGACACGTTTGTCCCCATGAGGCATTGCAAACTCTTTCCAAAATACCCTCTATAGATGGTGGCAAGTTGCACAGTGGGATAGCTACCCAGAGTGCACTGTTCTCTGCACCGACGTGAGTGCTGGTAGTAAGGACGTGCACCGCCAACACACATTGTGTAGTCTGGACCACAAAAGCTATTTAATTACTTTCGTGGCTGGATGTC
The DNA here is from genome assembly GCF_015237465.2 of Chelonia mydas. NCBI lineage: Eukaryota > Metazoa > Chordata > Testudines > Cheloniidae > Chelonia > Chelonia mydas. The sequence goes on from NC_057853.1 coordinate 149,785, forward strand.
AACTTAACTTAGATCAACTTAATTTTGTAGTGTAAACTTGCCCTAAGGTGATGCAACACCTAACTTTTAGGTGCCTAGAAAATCATAGGGGTTTAATGCAGCTTAACTAAGGGTATGTCTACACTGAAAACCTACCCAGCAGCTGCACTATCTAAGGCAAAAGGAGGGGTTCTTCTGTCAGTGTAGGTAAGCCATCGTCCCAAGAGGCGGTAGCTAGGTTGATGGAAGAATTCTTCTGTTGACCTAGTGCTGTCTGCACCAGGAGTTAGGTTGGCTTAACTACACCATGCGGGGATGAACCATCTTAATTTTCTAGTGTAGACCAGGCCTAATCTACTTCAATGTGGATTAGTTAAATTGCATTAAAACCCTGTGTGGACACTCCAATTCAGAATTTCTTTGGAAGTGAATTAAGCTAAAGAACATTAAGGCCACTTTAATTCCAAAGGAGATCCACACAGTGGTTTAATGCAATTTAACTAATCCACTTTAAATTCATGCCTTTAGGGCTGTTCTACACTAGAAAAATAGGTTGACTTTTCTGCATTGCTTAGAGGTGTGAAAAATTCATACCCCTGAGAGATGTAGCTAAGCCTACTTAGCCCCAGTCTAGACAGTGCTAGGTTGAGGGAACAATTCTTCCATCGACCTAGCTACTGCCTCTCAGAGAAGTGGATTTACTGCAGTGGTGGAAGAACCCCTTCTGTTGCTCTAGTGTCTACAGCACAGCACTACAGTGGAGTTGTTGTAGTGTTGCTAGTGTAGACATATCCATAACTAATTCAGACTAACTTTCCCTGCGTGTTCTATGTAGACAAGTGCTTAGGTGCATAGTATGTTTAGATGCTTACAGGATTCAGCAAGTGTTTTATCAATCACAGTGGAGCCTAAAGGTGGGATTTAGGTGCTTAAATACCTCTGTGAATATAGGCGAGAGTGCCTAGGCTCTGGGCAGATGCCACCTCTGGACGAACTGAAAGAGTACCCATAATCCCCCTCCCTATTTGTATAAAATATGGGATAACGTGAACCAGTTACTGTATCATGAAGTTCAATAAGAAATCTAGTGGCTCAAATTAGCTTTTGGGGGAACTAGTTGGATGTTATATCATTGTGTCCAAACCCACAAGGTTTTGTATGAGAGTTTTACTAAATGAGGCGGGATCCCATGGAAAATGTAGAGTACAGTTATGTAATTAAAGACTGTATTATAATGCATATACAAAAGGGTAACCTTAATTCTGTCACTTCCTAACTTCTGCGTGCCTGGTTTTTTTCCAGCCTTAATCGTCTGGAATATTTTTGTCTAGATATAGGTGCAGTAGCAGACTTCAGTTTCATCAACACAGATGTATACAAGCATGACTAAAATATGATAAGGTGCTACAAGTATAGGGATGTGTTGTGTATCATTAACGGAGGGCTGGTCTTCACAATGGGGAGATCTACGCAGCAGGGGTCGACTTAGCTGGTCTAATGAAGACCCACTAAATCGACATCAGATTTCTCTTTGATCAACCCCGGTACTCTTGGAGAAGAGTAAGGGAAGTCAACCGGAGAGCGTCTTCTGTCGACGCAGCGCAGAGAAGACACCAGGGTAAGTCGACCTAAGCTACGTTGACTCCAGCTATGTTATTCACGTTGCTGGAGTAGAGTAACTTAAGTCAACTTGCCCTGATAGTGAAGACAAGCCCTGAGACAGATATTACCTATGAGCTGTATACAATTCTAAATAACATATCCATGAAGAAGCAGAATGAAGGTTTTAATTAAGGCATTTCTTGACTCAAGGGATTCCCAGGGTGGTTTTAATATTGTAGTGTGTTAATGTAGTTTTTGTTCAAAACTACAATCTCTAGATAAGATGGGTGAAACAAGTGTGCTTCATTTCTTACTGTGTTTAAAAATTGCTGAGCTCAGCATATGAAGATAGATTACCTGAGGTGAACTATGCACCCAGTCAGGAAGTATTGATAGATTCTTAGGCCAAAAGGGACTATTGTAATCATCTGTATACAGAACTTTTCCAAAATAATTCCTAGAGAAGACCTTTTAGAAATACATCCAATCTTAATTTAAAAATGGTCAGTGATAGGGAATCCATCATGACCCTTGGTAACTTGTTCCAGTGATTAATTTACTCCTTATTTCCAGTGTGTATTTGCTTAGCTTCAACTTCTAGCCATTTGTTTGTGTTATACCTTTGTCTGCCAGATTGAAGAGCCAATTATCAAATATTTGTTCCCCGTGTAGATTGTCATAGACTGTGATCAAGTCCCCCTTTAACTTTCTCTTTTAGCTAAACAGATTGAGCTCCTTGACCCTACCTCTATAAGGCATGTTTTCTAATCCTTTCATCATTCTTGTGGCTCTTCTCTGACTCCTCTCCAATTTGTTAATAATATATCCTTCTTGAATTGTGGGCACCAGAACTGGGTGCAGTATCCAAGCAGCAGTTGCACCAGTGCTAAATACAGAGGTAAAATAACTTGTTTACTTCTACTTCAGATTTCCCTGTTGGTTCCCAGAATCACATTAGCTCTTTTAGCCACAGTGGAAGCTCATGTTCAGCTGATTATCCATCATGACCCCCAAATCTTTTTCAGAGTCACTGCTTCCCAGGATAATCTATATTCTTTGTTCCTCGATGTGTACGTTTGCATTTAGCTGTATTAAAATGCATAATGTTTACTTGCACCTAGTTTACTAAGCAATCCAGATGGATTTGTATCAGTGGCCTGTCCTCTTCATTATATACCACTCCCCCGATTTTTGTGTAATCTGCAAACTTTATCAGTGATGTTCTAATACAAGAGTAGTCAATAGGTGGACTGTGAGCCAAATCTGGACCGCCAGATGCTTTTGAACAAACAGCAAAATCTTTTTTTAATTTATTATGATCATTATTGTTGCAGTATGAAAAATGTTTCTCTGGACCTTGACTATATCTTGACAAAAAATAAACTATCTCTGTTTAATGTTTTCTTCCAGGTCATTGATAAAGATTTTAAATAGCGTAGGGCCAAGAAACAATCTCTGCAGGACCCCACTGGAGAGAGACCCACTTGATAATGATTCCATATTTACAGTTACACTTTGAGACCTGTCAGCCAGTTTTTAATCCTTCTAAGGTGTGTTTTGTTAATTTTGTATCATTCTGGTTTATCAATCAAAATGTAATGTGGCATCAAGTCAAACAGCTGAAAGAGGTCTAATATGTTATGTCAACACTATTAACCTTATAAACCAAACTTGTAATTTCATTTAAAAAAAAAAAAAAGTATAGTTAGTTTGACAGAATCTATTGATCATAAACCCATGTTGATTTGCATTAATTATATTACCCTCCTTTAATTCATTATTAATCAAGTCCTATATCAGCTGCTCCATTATCTTGCCAGGGGTCAATGTCAGGTCTAAAATTACCTGAGTCATCCCATTTAACATTTTTAAAAATTGCACAATATTAGCTTTTCCCAGTTATCTGTAACTTTGCCAGTAGTCTAAGACTTACTTCAGAGTGGTAGCTGTGTTAGTCTGTATCAGCAAAAAGAACGAGGAGTACTTGTGACATCTTAGAGACTAACAAATTTATTTGGGCATAAGCTTTTATGGGCTAAAACCCACTTCATCGGATGCATGCAGTAGAAAATACAGTAGGAAGATATATACACAAACAGAGAATGTGAAAAAATGGGTGTTGCCATACCAACTCTAATTAGACTAATCAATTAAGGTGGGCTATTATCAGCAGGAGAAAAAAAACTTTTTTGTAGTGATAATCAGGATGGCCCATTTCAAACAGCTGACAAGAAGGTGTGAGTAACAGTAGGGGAAAAAATTAGCAAGGGGAAGTAGTTTTTACTTTGTGTAACGACCCATCCACTCCCTATCTTTTTTCAGGTCTAATTTCATGGTGTCCAGTTTGCAAATTAATTCCAGGTCTTCAGTTTCTCGTTGGAGTCTGTTTCTGAAGTTTTTTGTTGTTGAAGAATTGCGACTTTTAGGTCTGTAATTGAGTGACCAGGGAGGTTGAAGTGTTCTCCAACTGGTTTTTGAATGTTATAATTCTTGGCATCTGATCTGTGTCCATTTATTGTTTTGCGTAGAGACTGTCTGGTTTGGCCAATGTACATGGCAGAGGGACATTGCTGGCACATGATGGCATATATCACATTGGTAGATGTGCAGGTGAACGAGCCTCTGATGGTGTGACTGATGTGATTAGGTCCTATGATGGATATGTGGACATACTCTTAGGACAGACTCTTCTGCCGGGCTATCTCAGGGCCTCTCCTTCTACCCTTCCACCCCTCCGCCGAGCGCGCCGCCACTCTGCTTCTCCTCCCTCCCTCCCAGGCTTGCCACGCCAAACAGCTGATTCATGGCAAGCCTGGGAGGGGGAGAGAGAGAGAGGGAGGGAGGGGGGAGAAGCGGAGCGACAGCGGTGTGCTCAGGGGAGGAGGCGGAGTGGAGGTGAGCTCGGGCGGGGGGGCAGCAGCAAGTAACCGAAGGGGGGGCGCAGAGGGTCTCGGGGGGTGGTCAGGGGACAGGGAGCAGGGGGGTTGGATGGATTGGGGGTTCTGAGGGGTCAGTCAGGGGGCGGGAAGTAGGTGTGGGTCGGATGGGGGTGGGGCCAGGCTGTTTGGGGAGGCACAGGCTTCCCTACCCAGCCGTCCATAGCAAGTTCGATATAATGCGGTATCACATATAGCATGGTAAGATTTTTTGGCTCCCGAGGGCCACGTTATATCTGGGTAAAGGTGTAGTCATTACTGTCAAATTCCACTTTCTTCCATTTGTTATATATTTTTTTTATAGCTGCCTTTACTTTTTTTTTTTATAACCGGCACAGTCTTGTTCCTCAGTTGGGATTGTGGCTTTTTGAGCATCTGCTAAGATGTTCTTAAATGATTCCCAATTATCATTTGCATTTTTCTGATTAAATTCTTCCTCCCAGCTGATTTGGCTCATAATTGTTTTCAACTTTGTGAAATTGGCCCTATTAAAGCACCAAGATATATTTTTTATATCGATCGATCCATCCATCCATCTACAGTATTGTGGGATGACTCAAAAAACTGCAGCTGAGTTACGGACAAACCATGGAAAGTCTGGAAAAGTAATAATGGAACTTTGGAAAAGGGTTGACAACAGGAGCCCACGGCTGAGAGCGGGGGCTCCCGCGGTCGGCAGCCCGGGGCTGAGAGCAGGGGCTTCTGCTGTCAAAATTGCAGTAGAAGCCTAATATTGTGGGATCTTCAATTTCTGTAATATAGCAAATTAAGTAGGGGGGTGTGTGTGTGTGTGTGTGTGTGTGTGTATATATATATATATATATATAAAAAATTAATTATAATTATTACTGGTCTGGACTTTATTCTGCTTGCACATTAGAAATTTGATCTAGCCATGATCGCTTGTACCTAACTACCATTAACTTTTAGTTCTGTGATCAGTTCGTCTTTATCTGCTAGGAAAAGGTCTAATAATTCCTCCGTTTTGGCTGCAACACTTTTTGAGTTTGGAAATTGTCATCTATAGTGCCATATCATGTCCATCTATAATTTAGCAATGCCAAGAATGTTGTTGTACTGGCAGCATGAGCCCTCTAGCTTATGCTACTCAAATTGGAGTCCACCATGATTATGCAGGTTTTTTCTTACATGTTGTAGATAGGTGCATAATAGTGTCGTCATTCTATGCCCTACTGTGATTTGGTGGTCTGTAGTTGACACCAGCTAGTACCTATCTCATGCTTAATCTGTTAGGACATTGAGCTGTAAGCATTCAGGATAATTTCATTCCAAGTTATTAGGTTCCAAGTTGGAAACAGTTAATGCCTTTTTTGACATAGAGGGCCCACACCACCTTCCCTTTTGCCCACTCGATCCTTTCTAAATAGGTTGTAACCATTGATTTTAACATTCCAGTTGTGTGAATCATCCCACCATGTTTCAATAATATCAATGAGAGCAAATTTATGCTTTTGTTTAATACTAATATTAGGGGCCTGGGTATCAGCAGTTCAAGAATTTCTTCTCCATGTCCTTTAGTTCCTTGATTAATTTTCTTCTCAGCATCTCAATTTTGTGCTAACTGAGCACTCAATCTTTCATCTTTTTACCCTCTCCATGTGCTGTTAGTTTAACCCCTCCTGACTAGTCTAGCCAGCCTGTCCCCAAAGAGATTGGTCGTCATCCTACTGAGGTGGAGGCCATTCTATCTATACAGCCCCCTCTCCCCACAGAAGGTGGACCAAAGTTCCACAAAACCAAAGCCCTCCACTCTACACCACTTACTTAGCCAATGATTCACTTCCAGAATCTTCTGACTTCAGTCTGACGTTGCTAGAGGGAAGGAGATGAGGCAAATGGTGGGGGACTGAATTCCTGTCTATATATGTATGAACTTATCTCTTTCAAGCAATGCTTAAGGCTGATTTTTACACTGGCTTTAGAGTTCGAAGTCTTCATACCCAGAACTCCTGATTTGTGGTGCTAGGAGTGGTAATGTACAATCTTGCCATTATTGGTGCAAGAGCTTTTCCTATCCATCTGGAGCAGCCTCCTTTATGTATTTGACCCAGAGACTTCAGTGTCTCCACCATTCTTGGCTTTGAGGCCTGAATGTGTCTCCCCTCTCCTGCTCTGTTAAAAAAAAATAGAATTCACTTTGAGGGGACAGTGTGTATAAAAGAAGCTATTGAAAAACAAACATAAATAAAATTAAGGTTGGGAAACTTATATTGATAGGGAGCAACTATGAAAAGTATTGGATGGGTGGGTGGAGTTGTAGCAGGAGACTAGGATGAGATTGCTGTGGGTCTGGGATGGATATTGGAGGAGTGTGATTTACAGTAATAAATGTCATCACTTCCAAATGCTGTTGCCTCCAAATCAGATTCTGTTCTTGCTTCTGTCTCCAACCTTCTTTGCAATTTATATAAATAGCTAACACCCATCCTATTAGTGGCCTTTGTGGTGAGCTATGCCAAGGGCAAGTTCCTGTGCTACTGCTAAGCCCAAATCGCTGAGCTCTAGCCTTGATAAGAGCTGCTCTGAGCATTTCTGTGATAGGAACCTTCCAAGCTCAACTGCTTTTGCAGAGTTTGGGAGAGGGCAGCTTCTCTTGTGGAGGGGACTTCCACAGCCATACAGGCAATTATCCCCTTGCTGGAAGAAGGAATCCAAGCTCTCTGGAAGGGAGGGTTTGGGGGATGGGGAGGTTCAGTGCAGTTGGCTAAGAGTTTGGCCTTAATTCCCTGACATTCTCTCCATTTGCCTTGGGTACCAGGCAGTGACAGTTTGTGGGCAGCTGGCCAAGCTGTGAAAGGAGGAACGTGTGAGGCCTTCAGTTTTCACATGCTTTATCAAACTGCAAAGAATGGTGTTAGATTTAACCAGCATCATTCGGCCAGGAGAATGGGGATGTTAACCTTAACTCCTGAAGTGCTGGATGTGTGAGGAGGAATTGATCTGGCAGGACCATATGAATGAGGTTCTGAGCAGGTCTGATGGGAGGGCTGTGAACAGAGGAGGTGAAGGGTATTCAGGTCTCTGACCAATGAATTGAACGGTTTCCACTGTACCTCTCTTGTGAGGAAAGATGGGATGGACATTGCTGGACAGCTTTGTATGAAGATGCAGGAGTGGTGAGATGAAAAGAACGCTTTTCCTTCCCCACTTGTCTGCTCAGTGTCAGTCTGGTCAGTAGGAAGCGCTATACTGTGATGGGGCTGTTTCAGGAGAATCCCTTAGCAGGGACTGAATGGGTGGTTGATAAGAGTAATCACAAGGCAGTGGGTCTAACCACCCCACTTCCTCGTAGCATTTTGCTTGTGGTGAAGGGAAGAGAGTGACCTTGATCCCATGTGTGGTGTTTGTAAGATATGAGGAAGTGCCAGCACTGTGAATCTGTGCCTTTATTAGAGCTATCAACCCCTTGGTGAAGGAAACTGTTAGTGATACAGCCACTGCACTGCTTTGGAGCTGTATGCATCTCTATGGACTGCTTCCAGACAGCATGGAGAGAGTTAAGTACTTGTCAGCGGTTACTGGGTGAGCCTACCTCGCTGGTAGTGAGCTCCATTCCCACAGCTTTTCCTTTCTGACTAGGGGGGCTGGAGGAGGGAAATCATTCCTGGAATGATGCTAAATTATCCTGAAGTTGGAGAATGGCACCAGCTCCCTCTAGCTTTGCTCGCTGGACTGGGAGAAATATGAGCTAATGGATGCTGTGTAGAGATTGCCAGCCAAGGTTGATTTATATCATTATTCATTCAACAGCCTTCAGTGAAGTGCTTTGTTGCGGAATAAGCAAAGGTTAGAGATACTTCCTTTCCTAAGGCAGAGAGTGAGAGGGTTTTCAGGGTATCAGATCCCTGCCTATGAAGATTGGAACTAACTTACTTTTCGGCTGGAAACATGCTACCAGTTCCATCCCAGCACTTACATTAATCTGTGGTGTGAACTGTGTATGGAAGGCTCATCTGGTTGAGTCAGTGCAGCGTTTGAAGAAGCATTGTTTACTAGAGAATGTGCAAGTCCCTCAACTGCATGAGACACATTCCTAACTGCAAAATAGAGTATCCTTCATTTCTTAATACAGACCCCACCATATTCCTTCACCCCCTTTCAAACCGTTTTCTGGGGTGGTGATCAAGAATTTTTAAATCAGTTGGAGCTGGGTGAGTCTGACAGAAGTTTAGTTGGGGCGGAAAGATAGGTGGGAGGGAGTTAAAGTACAGCAGGCATCAGAATTGCAGGCTCAGTTTAGGTGAGCAGTTTTCAGGGTTGATAAAAATCAAGGTTTTTTTTTTTACTCCGATTTTTTTTATTTAAATCGGATTTTTTTTATAAGGTTTACTCCTCAAAAAGCATATCTAAAGATAGTTTTAATTAAAATACGTTATAGCTCAAAGATATCTCATCATGGAATAGGGATTATAAATTCTAATTCTATAGTATGAGACAATATATTCATGTAATGTTTAAGAAAAGGTTTGTAAATGAGTTCCAATAGTTCATGGATTAGGGACCTAATATTATGGGGTTCCAGGGGCTTCTGTATAGATTATTTAGGTTAATCTTTCTATCTACCCAATGGAACTCAGTGCTCAGTCTAGAAGATACCATCAGAGATGCTTAGTTTTGCAGTTCTCAAACTGTGGATTTGTGTCTCCAGAGATAATGTGCTTGTTAACAGCAAAAATGTTTTAAAATAAATCAATAAATAATATATAGAGGTGAGAAATAACAGACCTCAACCCTATTGTCCCTTTGAAAATTTGTGTACATAGAGTCAGTCCCTTACCTCTCAAAGTACAAAGTTTCAAAAAGTTAAATGAATAGAAGACTGTTGGGGGTGGAATAGATCTGGACAAGGAGAAGAAGTCTGGAGATAAATGTGAGAAGGGAGGGACAGGCAGTAGAAACAAAAGAGAAACTCTTTGAACAGCATATTCCAGAAGCCTTGAGGTCTTTCTGAGTTTAGCCTTCATTGATTTGAGATCTACAATACCATTCTATCCCTGGAAGGGAGAACCTATAATGGGAGCAGGCTGTAAAAGAGACCCAGTTTGGGAATATTTTAATGAAGTTCCTCTACCTGTGGGTAAGACAGGCATGTGTGCAAAATGCAAACAGTGCACCACAGAAATTCAAGGCCTGGTTGCCAGAATGAAACAACATCATGAGAAGTGTTTCTTCTCAGGAGGAACCTGCATTGAACACAATGAAAGGGACATGCAGGATCTTCAGGTTGGTGAAGTTTATTTCATACTTCTTTAAGGACTGCCTGTCTTCCTTCTGGACTATTCTTGAATTCCGATGTTTGAGCAAAAAATATAGTTGTTAGTACCATAGAGTATCATTTTAAATGCAGTTGTGATAGCCACAGTATATCAGCTGTAGTAAAAAGGAAAAAAAAAATCTCCATCATCCAGAAACAAGCATAGATAAGTTTGTGATAAGAGCCAGCAGATTACAAAAAGAGGTAATTGATGAAAAAATTGCCAGGTTTGTTTATGCAACACTCTCCTTTCCGCGTGATTGAGAACCCACATTTCATTAACATGGTTCAGTCATTAAGACCAGGATACAGTCTTCCCAACAGAGCAGATGTTGCAGGAAAATTTCTGGATAAAGTATATGAAAGAGAAATTGAGCAGTGTGCAAAAGGTCTAGAGGGTGAAATTGTTAACCTGAGTTTTGATGGGTGGAGCAATGTCCACAATGATGCTGTTGTATATGCTTATGTGACAACAGAAGAAGGAAATGTCTTCCTTACAGAAACAATCGATACATCAGGAAATGCACACACAGCAGAATACTTACAAGAAGTAGCAGTAAAAGCTATAACAAACTATGGAAAAATTCAACTGTCTAGTATGCAGCTTGGTCACAGACAATGCTGCAAATGTATCCAAGATGAGAAGAAATGATTTAGAAGAGAGTCCCAAGCTAATAACATACGGTAGCAGTGCTCATTTGATGCACCTCCTAGCCAAAGACTTCAGTGTTCCGGAAATAAAGGCTAATGTTGTTGAAATTGCAAAATACTTCCGTAACAACCACTTTGCAGCAGCTGCTCTGAAAAAAAGTGGGAGGAACCAAGCAAACTCTCCCACAGGAAGTACAATGGAACTCAGTAGTGGACTGTTTTGAGCACTGTATCAAGAATTGGCCTAATCTCCTTTCTGAACAAAATTGTGAAAAAATAGATGGCACTGTCACAGCCAAAGGTCTCAGCGTTGGGCTTAAGAGAAATGCGGAACACATGCTGAATACCGTGAAGCCTATTTCTGTAGCCTTGAACAAAATGCAGGGAAATAGCTGTTTTATTGCTGATGCTGTTGAAATTTGGAAGGAACTGAGTGAGATCTTAAAAAGAGAAATATGCAATGACAGAGTTAAACTACAAGCATTAAAAAAATGAATGGGACAAGCACTATCTCCAGCTCACTTTCTTGCAATTATTCTCAATACTTGGTACAAGGGTCAAACCTTAATTGCTGAAGAAGAGTTGGCTATGACATGGACATCCAGCAATGATCCCTCTATAATGCCAACTATAATAAACTTCAGAGCTAAGGGTGAACCATTCAAGAAATATGTTTGCTGATGATGCTTTAAAGAAAGTCACACCAGTGAACTGGTGGAAGTCACTGAAGCACTTGGATTCAGAGACTGTTGAAGTGATGATCTCACTTTTAACAGCAGTAACTTCTGCCTTATTCTTTCTGTAGAAAGAATATTTTCTTCCTTTTGGACTAATTCATTCCAAATTGAGAAATCATTTGGGACCTGAAAAAGCAGGGAAGCTTGTTTTTCTTTTCCAGATTATGAACAAATGGGAAAATGAAGGTGAAGACAACTGAGTTAGCTGCAGAAGCCAATATTTTAAGTTCCTCATGTTGACCTGGCTGACATAGTTGATTTAATTTTTTTTAAACGTATTTCATTTAACTATTTTAGGTAAAAACAATTTTAACAAAAACCTGATTTTAAAAAACTTTAATGTTTAGCTAAATTCAAAAATTCATATGCTTGTTTTATTAAAATATTATGTTTGGTGTTGAAGAAAAAAATCCAGAATACATAAAGTTGTTGTTTTAGTTCAATAAAACAATTTAAATGTCTGGTGACGTTCTCCTCCTAATACAGCATGTCAAGAAAATCCTCCAAATATTAATGATTAACCTTTTGAATTGGAGATAGTTCACCTCCCAAAGACTTCATAAATATCTGCTTCAGTTACCTTTGGCAAATGAAATAACTGAACAATCATTGATTTTCTGATATAGCTGTAAAACTAATCTGAAAAGTTTTCAGAATAAATCACTTAAAACATGTGGTGTGTACCTTCTGAAAATGAAACCTATATCTATCTCTTAGTTGTGAAGACTATGTATTAAGGTTATAACAACCAACAAGAATGCACTTTTATGTAGAAATCCATGATTAAATAGTCTTCCTGACTAGTGATTAAATCATGATTTAAATCAAATCCACCCTGGCAGTTTTGGAATCTTAAATAAGGATAGGTAGGATGCAAACTAGAAGGGAGCTTGCTCATGCATTACAGGGCTCTTCATTTTCCTCTTAAGCATTCAGCATTGTCCACTATGTCCACTATGGCTGGAGAAAGATTGAACTCTTGGGTTGTTATGGTCTGGCTTTTCATAGGGTGGAATCTACGAGGGAAGCACAGAACAGAGGCCACCTCCTGTAGCAGATGTAGGTGGGACCTCACTGTATTAGGAGCTGCCCCATAGAGGTTGGATTTAATAGATTCTAAGGCCATAAAGGACCATTGTATTCATCTAGTCTGACCTCCTGTATAACATAGGCCATAGAGCTTCTCCAAAATAATTCCTAGAGGAGATCTTTAAAAAAAATAAAAATAAATAAAATCCAATCTTGATTTAAAAATGGTCAATGATGGAAAATCCACCACAACCCGTGGTAAATTGTTCCAATGGTTAATTACGCTCATCATTAAAAACTTCCACCTTATGTACAGTCTGAATTTGTTTAGCTTCAACTTCCAGCCATTGGATTTTGTTATACCTTTCTCTGCTAGAGTGAAAAGCCCATTATCACATATTTGTTCCCCGTATAAGGACTTAGACTGTAATCAAGTCACCCCTCAACCTTCTCTTTGTTAAGCTAAATAGGTTGATCTCCTTTAATCTATCACTATATATAAGGCATCTTTTCTAATCCTTTAATCGTTCTTGTGCCTCATTTCTGAACCCTCTCCAATTTATCAACATCCTTCTTGAATTGTGGACACCAGAACTGAACACAGTATTCAAGCAGCAGTCGCACAAATGCCAAACATAGAGGTAAAATTACCTTCATACACCTATTTGAGATTCCCCGGTTTATGCATCCAAGGATTGCATGAGCCCTTTTGGCCACAGCAGCACAGTGGGAGCTCATGCTCAGCTTACTATCCACCACGATCCCAAAATCTTTCTCTGAGTTACTGCATCCCAGGATAGAGTCCCCCATCCAGTAAGTGTGGCCTACATTCTTTGTTCCTAGATGTATACGTTTTCGTTTAGCCTAATTAAAAACCACGTTGTTTACTTACGCCCAGTTTACCAAGTGATCCGGATCGCTCTGAATCAATAATCTGTCATCTTCATTATTTATCACTCCCCAATTTTTGGTCATCTGAAAACTTTCAGTGATTATTTTGTTTTCTTCCAGGTCATTAATAAAAATGGTATACTGTAAGGCAAAGAACCGATCCCAGCAGGAACCTAATGGAAACATACCCACTCGATGACAATTCCCTGTTTACAGTTGCATTTTGAGACCACTCAGCCAATTTTTAATCCATCTAATGTTTGACATGTTAATTCTATATCGTTCTAGTTTATGATTCAAACTCTCATGCTGCACCAAGTCAAACGCTTTAGAGAAGTCTAATACGTTGTGTCAACACTATTACCTTTATCAACCAAATTTGTAATCTCATAAAAAAAATATAGAATTAGTTTGACAGAATCTATTTTCCATAAACCCATTTTGATTTGCATTAATTACATTACCCTCCTTTAGTTCATTATTAATCAAATCCTGTATCAGCTGACGGGAATCAATATCAGCTGACCAGCCTATAATTACTCAGGACCTCCTGTTTAACCTTTTTAAACATTGGTACATTAGCTCCAGTCTTCTGGAGCTTTCCCAGTGTTCCAAGATTTACTGAGAATCAACAGTAACGGTCTAGCAAGCTCCTCAGCCAGCTCTTTTAAAAGTCTTGGATGCAAGTTATCTGGACCTGCTGATTATAAAATGTCTAACTTCTAGTAGCTTCTGTTTAACATCCCCCGTAGATACTAGTAGAATAGAAAGAGTGTTTTCATCACCATATGATGAGACTATATCATCTGTTCCCCTTCAGAAATATATATATTGAACACTTCTGCTATTTCTGCATTATTATTAATAATTCTACTATTTCTATCTAGTAATGGACTAACCCCATTGTCAGGATTCTTTTAGCTCCCAATATAGTTAAATTCATTATCCTTAATTCTGCTGTCCATAGACTTCTCCTTGTGTCCTTTTGCTTCCATTATCAATTTTCTACAGTTCCTAGCTTCTGATTTATGTTCATTACTGTCAACTTCTTCTTTCTTCCATTTGTTATATTTTATTTTTTTTTACAGCTGCCTTCACTTTGCCTCAAAACCAGGTTATTTTAAGCAGCACTGCCCTCCTTCCTCGGTTGTGGGATTGTGGCTTTTTGGGCATCTGGTAATATGTTCTTAAATTATTCCCAATTATCATTCACTTTTTGCTGATTAAATGCTTCCTCCTAACTGATTTGGCTCAAATTGTTTTCAGCTTTGAAACTGGTCCTATTAAAGCACTCTGTGTGTGTATGTATATATGTGTGTGTGTGTATGTATATGTGTGTGTGTGTGTGTGTGTGTGTATACACACACACACACACACACACACACACACACACACACAAAACTGGTCAGGACTTTATTCTGCTTGCACATTAGAAACATGATCGAGTCATGTTTGCTTGTACCTAAGTTACCATTAACTTTTAATTCTGTGATCAGTTTCTTTTTATCTGCTAGAACAAGGTCTAATAAAGAATTCCTCTGTTTTGGCTGCAACACTTTTTGAGTTTGGAAATTGTCATCTATAATGTTTAGCAATGCCAAGGATATTGTAGTACTGGCAGCTTGAGCCCTCTAGCGCATGTCACTCAAATTGAATGAAGTCCTCCATGATTATGCAGGTGTTTTTCCTACATGTTGTAGATAGGTGCATAATGAAGTGGTCATTCTGTTCCCTACTGTGATTTGGTGGTCTATAACAGACACCAACAAGTACCCCATCTCGTGTTTAATCTGTTAGGACATTGGTCCATAAGCATTCAAGATAATTTTCTTCTTAGTTATCAGTGGCTCAGAAAGAAGGTATTGTTATTTTTGACAGAGGGCCACTCCCCCTTCCTTTTTGCCTACTCGATCCTTTCTAAATAGGTTGTAACAATTGATTTTAACATTTCAGTTGTGTGAATCATCCCACCATGTTTCAGTAATATCAACTAGATAGAATTTATGCTCTTAAAGGAGCAATTTCAATTCTTGTTTGCAACCCAGTCTCCTAGCATTGGGGTATAAAAGAATTTCTTTTCTTAATGTCCTTTGGGTCCTTGATTAATTTTGTTCTAAACATCTCGGTTTTTTTTGCAGAGTTCTCCTATCTTGCCTTTTTACCCTCCCCATTTGTTTGTAGTTTAGCCCCCTTCTGACTAGCATTTTGTGTTCACGCTTCATATGCTTGCTTTTGTATAGTGTGTGGAGCATGTAACTTAATAGAAGAGGATGGGACCCAATTGTGCATGTTCCAGTTTAGAATATTAGTGTTTGTCAGTATCCTCACCTTATGGTGCTTTCTCCTTGAGCCCCTTCATAACCATGGGGGTAAGTGTTGTGCGAGAGACTGTGGGCCTGACCTGTAATCTTTGGGGAATAGCTGTTCAAGGGAACAACTAGAATAGATTGAACTGAATGAATTCCAGGCTGCACAACTCTGAGCTAATCTCCCAGAGGCAGAGACATTACTCACTAATCAGGAATGTGTGTATACTTTTCCTAATGAGAACAAAACATTTTATCCCTGTTCATTAGAAGAAAGTTAGGGTGTACTGTTATTATGTTACTCCTGAGGACCCAGTTGGGGATGTCTTCTGTACCTGTGGTTGGAAAGGTCAATTGAACTGCTAGCCAAAATCTTGCCCTGGCAAGAAATAGATTCCATTGTTTCCCTGGACTTTGTGCAGCTGGCCCAACCTTGTCTTCTCTAGGGGGAAAAGCCCATAGCAGGGCCCAAGGGCAGAGGAAGTTTCATTTACTGAAGAAAATAAATAGACTTCAAATTTTATGTTGTCTGTTTTTTCCAGCTTGAGGTACATTGATCAGTAACAGAAAAGAAGATGTCTCAAGGCCGCCCAGAGTCCAAATGGTAAGTGGAAAGCATCGGGATTCTATACTATGCCATTCTATAGGCTAATGCTACAACTTGGGTTCTAGGGGATGGGCTCTCCTTTTCCATTCATGTTTCTGATTATTTTAGTCAGTCTGATCAGTGGAATGACCATCAGGTATGTCAGCTCCTTTGTAGTGTCTGTTTCATGCCAAACATATCAGACCTAATGGTTGCAGCTGAGTTTCTGTTTAGCTGGGCTAGTGGGTTTCCCAAGAACATTTGTGTGTGTGGGTACCCTTCATAAATAGAAACATTCACTAACACTTTAGTTTGATCAGTGCTCTTTCCCCTTTTTCATCTTCCCATCTCTGTACTGCCTCTTTTTCCCAGAAACCATTTCCTCCCTTCCTAGGATTTGGTATATGATTTATAAACGAAAGCAGTACCCAGACCTACTCTGTGTCTTGCTTAGTGCCAGAAGTCTCTATGCACCTCAGATTCTGAAGCTTGTTTCTTGAAGTGTTGGAACGTAACAAGTGACTTTTAAAGTTAAAAACTGTCGCACAGGTGGATGGTTTTAACCTACAAAAAAATGGAGCTTTCGCAGGACGCAGGCCAGCAAATATCAGACAAACTCCTATTTTCCCTGTTGTGATTTATGCCAAGACAGGGCCAGATAGTGCTGCCAAATATGCCGCCTCAGGGAGCCTCACTCCTCCTGGAACAGGTAGAGATGCTAGTGTGATGTTTGCTGCTTGTACTCCATTGCCTTGTGTGGTGTGAGCTGCTTTGTGCTTGCTGAGCTCTGTGGTGTTAATATCTTGAGCCCCCTGGGAAACTGTCTCCCTGAGGCCAGAGCACGTTTTTGATTTCCTGTTCAGCAGGAAACGTCCACCTCCCCACCCTATGGGAGCAGCTCCCTCCCAGTTAGCAGAGCAGAACAATTTGAGGTAGGTGAGTGAGAGAAGTCTGGATACCAAATTGTGGCTATTACAGCTGAGAGCACCAACTGAATGGCTTTGCAAGGGCCATGAATTGGATCTTACTTCTATCCCTTGACTTTCCTGTGAGTAGTGCGGCTATCAGACCCCTGACTGTCACCTATTAGACTTCCCTTCTTTTAGGGAAATCACTGACACAGGGTGCTCACTAAATGAAATTTATGGTGGGATGATCAAACAGAAAGGGGTGTTGTATTGGACATGAAGAATGTGCGTGAAGGAGCCTTATATCAGGAGGCTGGCACAAGGCTATTTACTGTACACCTAGCTACTATGGTGAGAGTACCACTAAAAAAAATTCAGAGACCACAATGAGGGCAGCAGTCTATAAGCCCATCTCTTTCAGGACTACAGTATGTCTTGTTCCATCTCAGCAGTAACACTGAGTAAACTGTTGGATGATAAAAGATCAAGTGGTAGGAAAATGTATTTGGGATGACATATCCAAAAAATAAATTCTAATATAATCACCAAGATTGGGGGTCTGGCTTTGCTCAGCTTTACATTATACCATTGAGCAGTGCAAATAAAACCGAGAGAGCGTGGGTTGGACACTAAACCAGAATGACAAAGATTGTGTTTTAAATAGAGAATAAATAAGTAACAGATTATTTAGCTACATAAGGTTAGCTTTTCTGGATCTATAATCATATGCAGCATAGGAATAAAGGAATACATACAGAGGACAGAAGCCTGTCAGTATTCAGAATCCCCCTGGTACTGCAGGAAATGTTAACTGTAGGAGACACCCATCTGATCCTACCAAATGATCTGTAGTCAGTGCTCCAATGGAAGAGGAAAATGCCCTGGTTTCCTGACAGCATGTGATTAGGGAAAATTCTTTCCTGAACCTATAACTTAGCATTGCTTTCAGCTCTGTACTTGGGAGCACTAATTACTATGGTTAAAACATCTCATTTACATACCCTGAGTTATCACGCATATCCAAGCAACTGTCCACTATATTCTGACACTCCAGTAGTAGATCTTCTGCCGGTGCCTCCTGGGAGAAAGGCTGTCACTCCCCTCACTCCATTTCCCTGTGATGGTTGGGGGAGAAGAGAGAGGTCCTGTGCACTTAAACTTCATTTGTTAAAAATTTCCAGTAGCGCCAATCTGTTTTCCCGCTGAATAAAAGTAAATCCAAAACTACTGCGCTGCTCCTCATAAGGTCCTTGCACTCTGCAGGAACCGCCCCCAAACTCTCATCGCCTCATCTCCTATCAGAGAAGTTAGATGAGAAGGACTGATTGGGCTATCTACTAATCTCCTCACCTCCCTGGACCCCAGACAGCATGAAGGATGCCATTTTGAAGAGCACTGTACACGTGAGGTCACGCTGCATGGAGGACACCTCCGCACAGCATGACCTCATATTTATTGGGTGGGCTTTGTGGAGGATGCCATTTTGTAGATCAGAATGGTATCCTCCATTCATCATGATCTCGTATGCACCATAAATGTGAGGTTACGCTGTACGGAGCTAAGTGGCATCCTCCACATACTACGGATTGACACAACTCCATCTGCCAGTGGCGCATCCCCATTTGACATCACGACCCACAGTCTGGGAACCAATGCCCTACTGTCTCAGGAAAAGACCTAGCAATCAGTGAAGGTGTCTGACTGCCCAGTGATGGTTCAGAGAAGTGGGTGGGTTGGTTGGTTGGTTTTTTTATTTGTTAAATGAGAGGAGAGAGGGAGGGAAAATGGCTTTGGATATAATAAATCAGTGTTACAGCTGTCCTGTGAATACTGCTTTCACATCTTTGGTTAAGCGGTCATAAAAAAGAGACAGAAGAACTAGAGAAGGTCTAGAGCAGGGCAGTAAAAATGATTACAGGCAGCAGAGTGGATTGGCCCATATGAAATGGGATTAAAATCACCATTGTTTAGTTTAGAAGGAAGAAGAGAAGGACATAAGGTAGGTTGGTTTATTTGTTTGAAATCTAAAGGCTTGTTGGGGTCTTGTTTTATTCTTTCCAGTAATACAAGAGCAAGGGGGAACTTGAAAGCACCAAATTTAAGATTTCATACTTTTTGTACTTCTCATATAGTTAATCTCTGGAATTTTGTGCTCCAGAGCATAGAGGCAAATAGTTTGGTTCAGAAAAGGGTTACATTATTTATATGAATAAGAGCAGCAACACTAATTAGAATAAAAATTACAGATTTCTGATCCACATGATTCAAGATGTTAACACATTGGCAGGTGTTCTCAGGAAGGAATTTCCGCCGTAATGTAGGTTTACATATTCTAGTACTTTATGCAATTTTTGAGATTTCTGATATTGGCCACTCTTGGAGAAGGGAGATTGGTCTAGTTGCCCATGTTCAAGAGGCCTGGAAAACTTCAGTTTTGAAAAGCTTTTAAAACATTTTATCTTATGAAATATTTAAAAGTCCTTAAAACTGCTCACTTGTGCAGAAAGTGCAGACTTTCCTGAACTCATTGGCTGGTTCCAGTGAGATTCTGTGGCTGCTGTGGCATGACATCCCCAGAAAAGTACATGCTTGCGCACCACTTGGAACAGGAGCCTGAGAGCTGCAACATATCTGGATATGGGTGACCTAAACCAGGTAGGTTTGAGGTTTCACTAAGTATCTGCTGAATATTGTTTCTCTGGTGGTTTATTTGGAGTATTCAGCACAGAATTATAATCTAGATTGTCTTTGTAAATCATTTTTAAAGAATAATGGAGAGCCTGATTCTCATTTACCCTAGGGCCGCCATACACTGCTCTTGCTGTGTAAATGTAATTACTCAAGCAGTGTAAAGAGGCCTTAGTGTAAATAAGAACTGGGCCCCACATCTCTGGAAAACCCCCAGGGATTGGCTTGTGCCATGTGGAGAGGTTGCCCATCCAGAAGATGAGCAGGGTAGTTTATATAGATCTTGGAGCTGTAAGAACTTTCAAATACCATATGATTTTTATAAAGGTCAAGAAAGAAAGTAGATAACACCAGTGATGGGTGTATTTCAAACCTTGGGTGTTAGCATGCTAGTGGAAGGGAAAGTGAAAATCTTTGTTTTGATTAGAGGATGGAGGGGAAGTCGAGTCCTGGTTCTGGTATATATTGCAAAAATACTCCCACAGCTCGGGAAGACAGTGTGGAGGCAAGTACTCTGAGCAGAGAAGAATTGTGGGGCACTCTTTTTTCCACTGCAAGATGTTCGTTTTATAACAGCTCAGAACTTTAAAAAAAAAACAAAAAACTCTTTCTCTAACAAGAGTTGCTACTTAGAAGATGGACCATCTCATACAATGCAAGTTCAAATGCATTCTTATTACTCATACCCTGAACAATGGAAAACAAAAATGGAATAAAATCTTGTTTGCGTCAAATGCTGTGTGTCAGTTCAAAAGGGTTTATTCATCTGGCAGTGTCTATCTCATTATTAAATTACAGTTGCATCTGAATTGAGCTGAGATGTATAGCAAGACATGGTTCCTAATCCAAACAGCTTGCAATTTAAAAGGTTAAAACCTAAATAAGGCCACATTTTTAAAAGGGCTCAGCACACTGGGAGCATGTTGAGTGCTGAGGACTTGTGAAAATCTAATCCTTATTTAGGTGCCTGAATAGAAGCTGAAATTATCTAAAAAATCTGGCCCTGAGCTCTTTTGAAAATCTGATCCCATGTAGTGTGTGATGAGGGAGGAGAAGGGGTACAGCATACAAGCAGAATGGCCAGGGTGAATGACAAACATATGTTGTATTGCACAAGCGTCTGTATAGGAAGCGATTTCTGGTGTCATCTAGTCTGTTATCTGTAGTGTGCAGGATCAATTTTACTCCTAAACCATCTTTGCAAATGGGTGTCATTTCTTGATCCCAAATTTTTCCATTTCAGAGGATTCCATAACATCCCTTGGCAGCTTGATCCACTGCAGAACTGTCCCTATTGCTAGATAATAAAACTTGTAAATGTCTTGCAGTAGGGGCATGTCTCTAAGCTGAGGTCTGGGACAAGTGGAACCCAGCTACTTGGGTGTTCTGCGTACATCTCATTAATTTTAGATTATTTTAATTATTTGAATGTGAGCATCTCAGAGTTTGGTGGTTAGGTGCTTATCTGAATCTAGAGGGCTCAGGAGAAAATGGCAGGCTCACTCCCTCTCTTTCTGGCAGCATCATCCCCTTTCTCCTCTGGAGAGGAAGGAGTAGAACCACGTAGAGATTCTGCCTTCTCCCCCAACCTGAGAGGGTATGAGTATTTCTTATTGAGGTCCCATTTGTCATCTTCCTCCTTCCATCACAGTCATGTTTGGAGGTGGTTGCTTGGGTTTCACTGTGGCAGTGCTATGGGGGGTGGGTGGAGAGGAGTGGTACTTCTGCAGCTGTGCAGAGAAGGTTGGAGGATGGTCGGTCTTCTTCCCCCCCCCCCCCCCCCCGGCATACTTTTCTCCTTTCCAGCCCCTCCCTCTCCACTTATAACCGGGCTGGGTCCAAAACTCACTGTTTCTTCCTCTGCAGCATTTAGAAGATTCAGTCTTTTCCCCCTCAGTCCTCACAGCTCAAAACCTTACCCATATGTTGCCCATATATCCCAGCCTGATCCCTGCAGCTCCCTCCCTCACACACACCCCCATATGCTGCTATTTTAATTTGGCCCCTTTGTGTGTGTGCATTATGATTTCACATTTCCTAATTTTTGAGTGCTTGACTCTGCAACTTCAATGACATTCTCTTAACATAGTTTAGTTTTTTATAGGCTGGTCTGTTAACATCACCTTTTCTTAAGGTTGCCTGACACTTCTCTGTAAGACCTAGTTGCTTATAACTATGCCAAATTTTAACTGGGCTAAAATCTTCCATGCCAGGTGTCTGCCTCAGGTTGAATTAAAACAATTTAGTTGTTTTCAAGAAGGTGACTAGAGGAAAATATGGTGTTTTTTCCATGTTAAAAATCTGACCACTTTTTCGCCCCCCTATTCTGTAAAGCATGAAATAGAAATTTGGTGGTAGTGGGGAGGTTGCATTTGTGAGGAAATCTGCCCGACTTTGCCCAAGTTATAAGCCTTTGAAAAAATCACAGTTTGCACAT
This sequence comes from Chelonia mydas, assembly GCF_015237465.2. Lineage (NCBI taxonomy): Eukaryota > Metazoa > Chordata > Testudines > Cheloniidae > Chelonia > Chelonia mydas. Next base: position 171,810 of record NC_057853.1, read on the forward strand.
GCTCAGTGACTTGTGTAGTAAGATGAGGCCTTGAAACATAAACTCTTGTATCAGAGGCCCAGTCTGAGGCCTGAAGCCTGAACCAAAGTACTTCCAGGCATTGCTAAGCAAAGGCTGGGCTGTGAGCCAGAGGCTGGCCCCACTCACAGAAGTTGGCAAGAAGAGGGCTAGAAGCAGGTGCATCCACATGTAAGTGCTAATAAGAGGAACTTGTGCCAAGATGGCATCAGAACACTCCCCAGAGATAACAAGGAACAGGCAGGTGCATCTTAAAGACAGGGTCAAAAGGACAACATGATGGATAGATTTTTTTTGAACCATCATGTAACAGGGGAGAAGCAGCACCCCAATGAGTAAATGGGCTGCACCTCAATACATCAGGAGGGATGAGTAATCTGTTCTGCACCTGTATAAGAATAGGCCTGGAAGGGCACATCGTCATCCAATTTAGGGGGCAGTGGAGTGTCCCGCCACTGATTGAGCTGCGTCCATTGCCAGGGGACACACATTCTTAGTATGTCCATTAGAGTCTATAGGAAACTATTACTGTGCTTCTTTTGACAATAAACCTGGCCAGGTGCCTTCGTACCTTACTAGAGTCTGTGGTCTTTGGGGGTTCTCTCAGGGTCTGCTGTGTCGGCTGTCTGTGTAGAACTGGGGCAGCACACAGGGAACACGCACGCAGCCAACTGTTATCATCGAACAAGAGCAGAGCACCACATCGGTAGCTACTGACAACAACTTGCTGTTTGCAGGTAATTCTGCAAAGATTCCATAAGTACCATGCATGCTCCCGCCTGGTTCTGAGCAGGACCTTCCCTGCAGTTACAGTTCTAGGCTGCTGTGGTTGGATCAGGACCAGGCACTAGCACTGAGGTCAGGGAGCCTCACTCTTGTGCTCTCAATGACCCCCTCCCCCATTGGGCCCAGGAAGTGTGGAAGAGGAAGCTGTATAATTAGTTACTCCTGGGGTAATTTTGTGCCACTGTGCATGTGCAGAAATTATGTCACCTGCAGATTTCTTTGCTTCTCCGCAAGAAAATGGTGTTTTGATGGGGAAGCAAAGGGAAGCCACAAGAGCGGTCATACGACCCTTTCCAGCAGTATGTTTTGGGTGCCCAGGGCAGCCAGCAGAAAGGTAAATCACCATGGGGTGGGGAGTGGGGCTAGGGAAGACCTGGCTGGTGGCTCCTATCCTGCGCTGGGCTCAGCTGCTAGTCCTGGCTGTGCTGGGGAAGATGAGACTTCCTCTTCCCTGCATGGCATCTGGGGCTGTGTCAGACCCATCCCCAGATTTCTCCCCCGGCTGTAGGAAGCTCTGCCAACTCCCCCCCGGCCCGCTTCCTGCACCCATCGCTCCTCAGCTGCAGGATGAGGTATCACTGTACAGGGAGCTGCTCCCCCATCCCCCCCCGACCCCCGTGCATCCAGACCCTCCGACCAAGCCTAACTCCCGTTCCGCTCCCCCCGCCCCCCTCGCACTTCATTCTACTGAGCCCCAACCATCTGCGCATGGATCCCCACAACACTGAGCCCCGACCCCCCCTTCTGAGCTCTATACTCCCCACATGCAGACGCTCCCCGCTGAGCCCCAACCACCTTCACCTGTACCCCCCTTCAGAGTCCCATTACCTTTGCAGCCAGAACCCTCCAACAAGCCTCTGTGCATCCAGATCCCCCTTGCACCCGGATCCCCCACTGAGCCTCCCGCACCCAGATTGTCCCACACAGAACCCTTTTGACGCACACCTATATCCCCCACACTAAGCCCCTCCACACTTGAATCCTGCCTTGCTGAACCTGCCTGCCCACACCTGATCACCTGGCATGGAGGGGCAGGGCCCTGGGGTGTTTCTGGGGCAGTCCTGGTCCTTGCGCTGTGTCAGGGTTGGGTACAGCCTCATCGCTGAGTTGGTGTCCCAAGGGGAGCTGCATAGTGATTTCCCACCTCTGTACAGCCTGTGCTCCCCAGTGCCATGCTGGAGACTCCACATTTATTTGACCAATAAAAGTTGCAGAATTTTAAAAAATTGTGTGCAGAATGCCCACAGGAGTAATAATTTGAATCCAGAGGAGACAAGAACCAGATCTGTGGGGAGGGGTAGATTGTGACAAAGAAGCGGAGAGGGAAGGAAGACTGGAACTGTAGGCTGGCAGGAGGGACTGGGGATCACTGGGCAAGGAGACTGAGACTGGGAGCCAGAGGAGACTGAGATCAATGAGGAGCTAGGAGGAAACTGGGACTAGCTGGACAATAAAACTGGGACTGGAAGAAAGAGGGCAGAGACTGGGACTTGGACAGGGAGTGGAGAGGGGTGAGACTAGAACTTGCTGGGCAAGGAGGCTGGGCTTGGGATGAGAAGCCTGAGGAGTGGAGAGTTGTATTGGCTAGGTGATGAGAATGGGATTGGGAAAGGAGCCAGGTTTTGGGCAAGACACAGGGCTGGGACAGATGAGAGGTTGGGGCAAAGAGGTCAAACTTGGGGGGATGTGCGGAAGAGTCTGTGCCCATTAGAACACACTTCCTTCAGAGCCTGGAATGTAACCAAGATTCTGGAGTTTTTCAGGTTCTCTGCTGTTAGCAGATCTCTGTGAAACCCTCTGACAGATTCCCATTCCCTTCTAATGTTGGTCCACCTAGACCAGAGGTGGGCAAACTACGGCCCATGGGCCACATCCAGCCCACGGGACCCTCCTACCTGGCCCCTGAGCTCCTGGCCCTGGAGGCTCAGCCCCGGCCCCTCCCCTGCTGTTCCTGCTCCCCCACAGCCTCAGCTCACTGTGCTGCTGGCGCAATGCTCTGGACAGCAGTGCAGCTGCAGAGCCGCAGCCTGACCCGGTGCTCTGTGCTGCGTGGTGGCATGGCTGGCTCCAGCCGGGCAGCACGGCTGCCTGTCCTGGTGCTCTGGGCGGCGTGGCTGTAGCGCCACCAGCCACCGGCGCTCCAGGCAGCGTGGTAAGGGAGCAAGGAGGGTTCGTTAGAGGGCAGGGGAGTTTGGGGTGGTGGTCAGGGGGCGGGGGTGTGGATAGGGGGTGTGGCGGTCAGAGGGCAGGGAACAGGGGGGTTGAATGTGGGCAGAGGTCCGGGGAGGGGCAGTCAAGAATGAGAGGAGGGGTTGGATGGGACGGTGGGGGGGGGCAGGAGTCCTGGGGGGACCGTCAGGGGACAGGGAATGGGGGGATTGGATGGGGGAGGAGTCCTGGGGGGGGCTGTTTGGGGTTGAGATGCAGGGGGAGGGGTCGGATGGGGGTGGGGGCTGGGCCACGCCAACCCCCACCCCCATACAATTTTTGAAACCTGATGTGGCCCTCAAGCCAAAAAGTTTGCCTGCCCCTGACATACTCTATAGAGGATGACAGCCTGTTACTGCTGTCAGTTACTCTGTCTGCTCAAGGGGCAGAGGTCTGTTTGTAGAGCGAAAGGGTCCAACCATGCTGGATGACCCATGTATGTGGTGTCAGTATGAAGCCACATAATGGCATTTTTGTTTTTTGTTTACTTTTGTACAACCCTCTTCCCCCGCTAGGAAATTGTACACAAAAACGGTGTTAAAATATTGTTGTTAAGGTTGCATGGTCAAACACTCGAAAGTTAGGAAATGCCTGTGCAACCTTAATTTGTTCTACTTGTGCATATGCATTATGATTGCAGACTTTAATTACATGATTACATGCAGTCTTTTCCACAAGACCTCTACTTCATTCAGTACACAGGCTGGAGGTCAAACTGTGCTGGGAATGAATCAGGATTATGTAGTGAAGGAGACTGTTGTCTGTAGGATTCCTGCTTCATTTGTTTCAGAGGTTGGAAGATATGTAGTGAAGAGGCAGGGATTGCTGAAAGAGAAAGGACAGCCTCACATTTAAAGCAGTTGAGTGGTATCTTGGAGAATTGGATTCTGTCCCTGCCTTTGCCACAGAGTTCCTGTGTGATGCTGGGCAAATCACTTAAACTTTTCACAGGGAGTCACTAACTGTGTCTTTCTCATTTTTCTGGGCACCTAACTTGAGGCCCTGATCTGATTTTGCACATGTGCTCAGCGCTCATAGTTGCAACAGAGGTCAGTGGGAGCTGTGCTTTGGACATATAAAGTGCTGTGTTCTGAAAAGTCAGGTCCTACGTCTTTCAAATTGGTCCTTAAACTTTGTGCCTCAGTTTTCCATCTGTAAAATGGGGATAACTGCTCATCTCACAAGGGTGTTGTGAAAATAAAACCACTGATGTCTGTGTAGCACTCAAACAGTGTAGCGATGAGCACCATAGCAAAGCATATGTGACTATTAATAATTCGGTCTTCAGAGAAGAATTTGAATAGTGTGCAGCATGAGCAACCTTCATTTTGACATTGCGTAGCTTTTTAGTGTTTGACTTTGCAACCTAAATGATTATTTTTAACATAGTTTTGTGTGTATGAGTTCATGTGTGACAAATATGTATATGTATGACCCACTACAATGTGTCCCTGGCTAGACTGAATCACTGCATTGTCCCTTTTTTCTCACTGTTTTGTTTCCCATTCCCTTGTCATGTCATATGTAAAAGATGGTGTCTTTATTTATCCCATAGAGTGTTCCGTCAATAAATAGAGATCTCATCAGTCTTGAGTAGCAGAAGGAAAATTCCTTCCTCAGTTTAGCCACATTATTGACTCAGTTGGTGTTTTTCAGTTGTTACTCTGATCCGTCTGTGACACTCTGACCTCACTAGTTATCCCCATTCAGTATTTATGCATTTCTGAAGTTGACCCACTTTCCATATGCCCCTGTTAAACTGGGTGCTGGACACTTCAGCTTATTTTTCCAATTTATCTATCAAGGTCATGCATTGTTTAAATTCAGTCCTTAGTCTCTGATTTCTCCAAACTTTGGCTCATCCATTAATTCGACCAGTGTATTTCCCCCTTGGCCCTGCAAATATTTAATTAAAATATTTAATGGTATTGGATGTCTGCCAGGCCCACTTGAAACCTCCTCCCAGCATGACATTGAACAATTGATCACTGCTTACTCTTTAAGTCCATTTATATCCCTCTCATAATAGTGTTGTGTAGTCCACGGTTCTGTGCTTTCTTTATAAGAATTATTTATTTATATTGTTGTAGTCCTTAAAATGTGCCTTGGCACTTTCCAAACACAGAGGAAGATGCAGTCCCTGCGCTGAGGAGAGTGTACAGCATAAAAAGAGGCAGGGTGGGAAAGCAGTACAGCATATAAGTGATATGGTTTGTTACCAGTTTGTTTGCTTTTGCACTTAAGTACCCCTCACCAGCCTGTCTGCCCTATCCAGTCCCTTCATCTGTTCCCCCTGGCCACAGTCAATGCGCAGTTGCAGTTCCAGTGCCTTGTATCCCCACCCTTCCAACAGTCAACCCCTTCCCTCCACAGAAATGAATAATTACTTATTAGTGAATTAGATAATGGATTCAGGTAGTTAGAGGACCATCAGGAGGGAGTTAAATGAAGGGGACAGTAGTGGCTCTTTGTGATACTAGCTGACATTTGTGTCCTGGCAGGGTGACTGTTACGTTGGTGCCCTCCAGGCTATAGGATGTTTGTTCCACAGTCCGTAGTGTTGTCACTCATCAGTAGAACTCGCTGCTGCTGCTGCTGCTGCTGCTTCCTCTTGCCTAGTCTCCTTACACTACTTTCACCTCCTGAGTGTACTTCATTTTCTTTCCTCTCCGAGGTTATGTGGAATAAGGTGCTTCTCTAGGCATTGAGATCGAAAGACTTGGACTGTAAGATATTTGGGGGGAGGGACTGTCTTTGTTTGTGGTGCCTAGCACAGAGGAGCCTTATCCTCTAGGCACTACCACAATACAAATAAAAGAGCTTTAAATTCTCCACTTCATCCAGCTTCCATCAGGGATCCTTGCAGCAGCAGTCTCTGTTCATTCTTCTGGCTGCCTGACATGCCTCAGACTCTCTAGTTTTCACTCAAGTCCACAGCAGCCTGCTCTCTATAAAGGGAGTAGTCTATGGGTTTGTTCTCAAGCATGAACCTGGTTTGTACTCCATGCTGAGCTGCTCTCTTCCCTGTATATGCCATTAAATAGACTTGTTCATCCTGTTTCAGTAGCTAGACTTCTCTATAGCTCTTGGCCTAGCAGTTAGCTGGTAACTAACTTCTGAATCAGGCTTCCATGAAAATTAAACAACCAGCACCTATTTTTTAATGTTAAATAATGATCTAGCTGTTCCTTTTGTCCCTCTGTCAATTCTCCTTAACTGCATCTGTTTAAAATAAGATACATCCTCTTCTCTGACTTCTTGCCCACAGCAAATGTAGCTCTTTTCTTTTTCTTTGTGAAAGGAACCTTTCCCCACTCTGGCAGTGCAAAAGAATTGGAAAGCCAATTTGACTGGCTGTCTCAGGATTCCCTGAGTGGTGTAAGGCCACAATGGAGTGGGAGCTGCCATACTTCCCAATCCTGGAATGGGATGGTGGCTGGGGAGCCATTGTGTCTGGCCAATCCCTGTCTTTTGTATTGGCCTGTTGGCATGACATTTTAGAGAATTCATGAGGGCTCTAATTATGGGGAACAGGTGGTTAAAGGTAGCTTAAAGCCTCTTTACGATGCCTCCTTCTCAGAGCTGCTCCAGGTGCAGAAGGGCTGGCCCCAAGGATCTGGCCCAGGTCCCTGGAGTCTGGGAGTGTATCTAATGTTCATGTAATAGCGCCGATAAAGAACACAATGAAGTACACACTAATTCCAATCTGGCTCCCTCTTTCTTTATAGAGGATGATGACCCTGGCACACTGCCAAAGAAATGGACAATCTCCAAGAAAAAAGCAATTATATTAAAAATGTCCGGCACTGTCCTAACTGTTGGTAGAGCAGTCGGTTTAAAGAGCTTCAACTCTGAATGATCTGCCCCAACTCTTTTATGCAGTTTTTTCTGAGGCTGCACTTTAACTTTCCCATCAGTACTGTCAGGAGCCTAATCTGAGGGCGGAAGGAGACTCTGATAAGAGACTAGTCAGAGGTACTAATGGCAGAAAGGGCTATAGGGTTGGGAACGTCTGGCTTTTGTCCAAAGATGAATGCTTGTGAAACGGATATTAAGTTTGCTTGCAATAATGTTCAAATCAGTACTGGGTGATAAGATTTTATTGGCAAGATCACTGTGATCTAGATCAGTGTTTCTCAAACCTAGCTAAAATTATCTGGCATGCCTTTGTTTTCCCTATTTCCATGGTTGTATTAATACAGAACTTCGATCTGCCTCTTCCATTAGAGGCTTTTCAGAACAGTGGTAACAGACATACCATTTTACCAATCCAGTGTACTCAGTGTCTTTAAACTTTCCTCAATCAGCCTCTCAGTGAGAAGCTCCCACCAGTTCTCTAGCAAACACAGGGATAATGTGTGTCCCAGAAAGAGACATGTTTTGTGTGATAGTGTAATCTAAATGGATGGAGCACAGGAATTGGAGTATGGAATTCCTGGGTTCTAACCATAGCTCTGCCACTTAATTGCTGTATCGGCCTTCTGCCTTAGTTTCCCAGTCTGTAGAATGGGGATAAATCTTCCCTACCTCACAGGTGTGATCTGAGGAGTAATATTTGTGCCATGCGTTCAAGGTGTAATGTGCTATATAAATTCTAATTATTATTATAGGTCAATCTTTTAAAAATAGCCTATATAGTTAGGTTCTTGTGTACCTAATTATGAATTTAGGAGCCCAGTTTTAGGCGCCCATTTGTTTGAAAATCCCAGCCACAATTTAATAATTCATCATAGAAATGAGGAGTTTCAACTGAATAGCCAGTGTTACCTACGGCTGCCCCAGCACCAGATGTGAATCAAACAACACCTTGTCTCAGTTTGAAATGTTTACATGTGAAGGACCAGATAACTTGGATCCAGGAGTTTTGAGAGTTGGTAGAGGAGCTCTCTGACCCACTGAGGCTAATTTTTCTTTACAAATCTTGGAGCACTGGGGAAGTTCCACGGGACCCGAAAAAAAAAGCTAATATTGTATCAGTATGTGAAAAGAGTAAACAGGATGACTCTGGTACCTATAGGCCGGTTAGCTTGATGCAAAATCATGGAAAGGTTGATAGGGGATGCAATCAATAAAGAATTAAAGGATGATGGCATAATACCAAACCAACATGGCTTTATAGACAATGGTTTTGTCAGATAAGCTTGACCTTTTTTTAAATTTTAGCAGGGTTACATAAGGATATGTTCTTGATCCAATAATATTCAAGAACTATGTGTTCTTGATCCAGTACTATTCAATATCTTGATCAGTGATCTGGATTTCAGACTTTGCTCTTAAAGTTTTTAGATGAGATGCAAATTAGTGGAATGGTGAATATAAGGATAGCTTTGTTCCTCTTCGAGTGCTTGCTCATGGAGATTCCATGGTAGGTATGTGCGTGCCCATATGCACCGTCGTCGGAATGTTTTGCCTTAGCCGTATCCGTAGGGTCAGCTCTGGTGCTGTCTGGAGTCCCACGCTCATGTGCCAGTATATGAGGTGCCACTGGCCCTGTGCCATCTTGCATCTGGAAGTGTAATAGCGGTTCTCTTCGTTGCTTATCTGTAAGGCTACGATTAAGTCATGGAGGTCACGGAATCTGTGACTTCCATTGACCTCCATGATATTTTCTGCCCTGGGGCTGGAGCTCCCAGCCCCCATCCTGGTGGGGGACCCTTCAGCTAGCCCAGCTGGAGAGGATGGGTGGGGAACCCCCCGCAGCTGCCCAGCCGCAGGAGGCAGCGGGGGACCCCTTCCCCCGCAGCTGCCCAGCCATGGCGGGTAGCAAGCAGACCCTGAAGCTGCCCAGCTATGGCGGGTGGGGAGGGGACCCCCCACAGCTGCCCAGCGACAGTGAGCTGCTGGGGGACCCTGCAGCTCCAACCTGCAGTGGGTGGTGTGGACTCCCCTGAATGCCCAACTGCTTCAGGGAGCGAGGGGACCCTGCATCAACCCAGCCCCTGCAGGCAGGAGGACCCCAGAGCTCTCACTCCTTGCAGCGATGGGGGATCCAGGACCCCCAGCAGCAGTGGTGCTGAACCCCCCTTCCCATTTTGTCAGGGATATTTTTAGAGAAAGTCAGGGATAGGTCACGGGCTTCTGTGAATTTTTGTTTATTGCTCAGGACCTGTTCATGACTTTCATTAAAAATATCCGTGACAAAACCTTAGCCTTACTTACCTATAATTTCTTGTACATAGTTTAAATTAGTCAATTAGCAAAGCAGTGTTAGAATCCCTGCAGGGACTTCGTCCCAGAGACAGGGCATGCCCTGGTCCCCGTACTTCAAACCATTCTCAGTTTGCAATAAGCTGAAGCTGGTTAGTGATTTCAGCAGCTGCCTGAAGTGTTTGGGGGAGTCACACATGAAGGAGAAGTACAGGATTTGTAAAAATTTTAGGCAAAGGACCCAGAAAAAATGGGATATACGTCTAAAAGCCCTCCTCATGGAGGCTACGCTTCGCCCAGTATTGGAGCCGTCCTGTTCCAACTCGACTCCAAGCAAGTCTGTGTTGGTGTGGATTGCCCCTCCAGCACTGAGTTCTTTCCAACACTGTTCCCCTTCGCTGGTGCCTAAGAAGTTCCAAAAGAAACAGCGGAGTTGCTCCCTTGCACCGAGTAAAGAGGGAAACGGAGTGGTGAGCAAAAGACCCTGTTTGGGCTGCCTGCCCTCCCCAGATTGTCAAAGGGCCACTTCCCTGTCAGGACACCTGAGCCCTCCCAGGGATCTGACTCCAGGGAGCGGTAGGGGACCCCGGCACTTAATAGTGCCTTTGACACCCGAGGCCTTCCAGGTGGCTAGGGACCTTATGGCCCTGCCTGCGCCATGGCCAGCGGGAGAGACCTTGAAGGTTCCTCCATCCAAGGGCAAGACAACCAGGGGACCACCTCAAGGGACGATGGGACATCACCAGTCCCTGGAGGAGAGACATTGGTCCATGACTCCACGGCCCCAATCCCCGGCGCCGCAGCCATAGTCCCCTGTCAGGTGACCCAGATCTCCAGCACAGCATATGCACTCCCGCTGTCGCGGGGCGACTCTCTGGCTTTGAGATGCCGGTCTCCACCCTCCCAATACTGCCCTCCCTCCTGCCAACTGCTGCCTCACCACAAGTTGTGGTCCCCCAGATAGTCTCCAGTCACCGCCTATTCGGGGTTATTCTTCAACCTCACACCACCTGTCCCCGCCTATCCCTCACCGATCTCCAGAGATGCATCGGTCACTCACCTTTGGTGGCAGCCATCGGGGGAGGCTCCAATGGCCCCACCATGGTCCTCAAGGGATGACACTTCTGCAGAATCAGAACAGGAATTTAGCTGCTCTCTGCGCAAACAGTGGTCGTCTTGGGTACTGGACATCAGTATGGGTCCTGCAGCAAGCGCATGGCAGCAGGGTCATTGGCCAGCCCAATGGCCTTATTGGAACCCATGGGGTCTTCTGATGATGCCGATGCCATACTCTCACCACTCCTCCATGGTTGCATCAGAGAAGTGACCCACTGCACTGCTGACACCGGGTTCAGACTGACTCGGGCTCTCACACAGGGACCGAGGAGCAAGTACCCACACTATGGGAAACCTCCCCAGTGAGGGAGAGTGCCCCAGCCCCTCCCCCTGTTGAGCTATCATCTTCTTCATCCCTGGATGAAGCGGTGGCGGGGCCCTCTGTCTCTTTCACCACCCCCCCGCACCAATGACTTCAGAGCACATCAAGCTCTGCTTAGGAGAGTGGCCTCCAACGTGGTTCTGGAGGCAGAGGAGCTCACAGAACCCACAGCCACCCTTTTTGACGTCCTAACAGCAGCAGCCCCGGCTAGGATCGCACTGCCAGTGCACGAAGGGGTCTTGAGAATAGCTAAGGCCCTTTGATAGACCCCATCTTCTATACCACTGACATCCAAGAGGGCGGAAAAGAAATACTACGTTCCTGCCAAGGGGTTTGGATATCTATACACCCATCCACCCCTGAGTCACTAGTGGTATCTGTGGCTAATGGAATGGATAGGTGGGGTCAGGCGGGCTAAAAATAAGGCTGCAAAAAAATTGGACCTTTTTGGGAGAGAGGTTTATTTGATGGCCAGTCTCCAGCTCTGGGTGTCAAATCACCAGGCCCTGTTGGGGAGATAGTTTTAATTTGTGGGACTCCCTCAATAAGTTCAAAGATTCCCTTCCTCAGGACCTCGGTCCAGAATTTGCAGCCATCCTGAGGAGGGCAAGGTGGTGGCAGGGGGTTCCCTCCAGATGAAATGGGATGTGACTGACTTGGCAGTCAGAGTTGTAGCCTCTATTGTGGCCATGAGGCACAGTTCATGGCTGCAATCCTTCGGTGCTCTCCCAGGCGATGCAGCTGTCTGTTTGGGGCTCTCCCAGGCGATGCAGCTGTCTGTTTGGGGCTCTCGTTCAAGGGGAATGTTTTCTTCTCAGGCTAGGCTGCATGGCCTGAAGAACTCTCGGCTACGTTATGCTCTCTCGGTCTTTATACACTGCAAGCTGCTAGGAAGCAGTACTGGCTGCCTCCACTGCCCAGATTCTGGGGGCTGCCATGGAAGGCTCCTGTAAGAGAAAGAAGTGGGATAAGGGGTTTAAACGCCATCATCCCACTTCATCTTCCTCACCTGCTCAGTCTGATCCTGCATAACATCGGGGGGGGGGGCTACGGCAGGCATTTTGATGGTGTGCAAAAGGACGGCATCCCAGCTGAACTTCAGGATCCATGCCCCCCTTTGTTTTTGAATGGGTTGTGTCTCTTCCTGACATCATGGGCCTGAGTAACCTTAGATCATTGGGTGCTCAACACAATAGCATCGGGCTATTACCAGAGGTGGCCAAACTTACTGACCCTCCGAGCTGCATACGACAATTTTCAGAAGTTCGAGAGCTGGCGCGCATGTGTTGAAGCTTGGGGTTTCAGCCCCACAAGGAGTGGGTGTCTTGGGGCTTTAGCCCTGCGGGAGTCGCCTGCCAGGACTCAGGGCTTCAACAGGAGTGAGACTGAAGCCCCGAGACCCCACTACCTGCAGAGGTGTCATGTGGGGAGGCACATGGGGTCACATGCCCATTCCAGACTTTTGCCAGGGTTTGCTAGTCCTGCTTGGTCACATGATGCTGCCAGGCCCCCTCCCTGCATGGCAGCTGCTGGAGCCGGCAAGATGGGAGCTGTAGCCATGGGGAGAGGCAGTGGAAAACAGCTGGGAACTGCACTGAGAGCGGCTGCTTTTGCTGCTGCCTCTCCCCGCAGAGCTAAAGTAGCAGCTGCTCCCTGCAGCTCCCAGCTGTTTACCGCTGCCTCCACATGGAGCTAACACCTGGGAGCTGCAGGGAGGGGCTGCTGAGGATAAGGGGTGGAGTATGCCTGGGGTGTGATTAAAGCTGTTGGAGGGGCCAAATCTTTACATTGTGCCCCTCCACTTTCAGCAGGCACCAATCATCTCTGACAGAAGCCGCTAACCCCTACCATTCCACTGCAAGGCAGAACCCCTGAGCTCTCCCCACAAAGGCTGGTAAGCAGAGAATGGAGGGGCATGGGGGGCTCCGTGAGCCATACATTAAACTGTAAAAGAGCCGCATGCAGCTCACGAACCGCGGTTTGGCCACCCCTGGGCTATACCCTGCAGTTCTTCTCCATTCCCTATCCCTCTTCAGGGACCCTTCTCACGAGCAACTCCTCATTCAGGAGGTGGAAACCCTCCTATGGCTGGGGGCAGTAGAGGAGGTTCCTCGTGATATGAGGGGGAAAGGGTTCTATTCCTAATATTTCCTAATCTCGAAGGCCGAAGGAGGCCTCAGACCCATTCTGGATCTGCGTTGCCTCAACAAATATCTCAAGAGATTGACGTTTTGCATGGTTTTCCTGGCCTCCATTATTCTCTCCCTGGATCCAGAAGACTGGTAAGCTGCTCTCAACCTGAGGGATGCATATTTTCTTATTTCCATTTTCCATGGACACAGACAGTTTCTGTGGTGGGCCAGTGCCATTTCCAGTTCATGGCACTACCCTTCGGCCTCTTGTCCATCCCAAGCGTTTTCACAAAGTGCATGGTGCCAGTGGCTGCTTACCTGAGGCGTCACGGAGTGCAGATCTTCCCGTATCTCAATGACTGGCTCGTCAAGGGAAGATCACATTCACAGGCCCAGATGTAAAGAAGCCTCAGTCTGGTGTGCTCCACTTGTCATGATCTGGGCCTGTTGATAAACGAGACAAAATCAACTCTGACCCCCATTTAGCTTATATAGTTCAGAGGGGTGATCCTCAACTCTATGCAAGGCAGAGCTTTTCTGCCAGAGGCCTGCTTCCAGGCCATGTCCAGACTAATCTCCCATGTGGGAGCCCACCCTCTCACGACTGCCCACATTTGCCTCAAGGGGCCATATGGCAGCTTGAACTTGCGTGGTCCGGCATCTGCGGCTTCATCTCAGACCCCTGTGAGCGTGGCTGACATTAGTCTATGTTCCCAACAGACGTGATGCGGACCAGGTGGTGACGGTACCAGACCATATCCGGTCATCCCTGGAATGATGGACAGACCCCAACTTGGTAATGGAAGGAGTTCCTTTTGTGGCCTTGTTCCCTTTGGTGAATCTGGTCTCTGATGCCTCGGACCTGGGTTGGGGAGCCCACCTTGGTGGCCTCGGCATGCAAGGTTGCTGGGTCGCAGGAATATTGCTCTCTCCACATAAATATCAGAGAGCTCATGTTGATATGCTTGGCCTGCCAGGTATACTTGCCCCACCTGACAGGCAAGGTGGTTCAAATCCTAACAGAAAATACTGCCAGGATGTTCTATACCAACAAGCAAGGTGGCGTCTGCTCATCAGCCTTTTGCCAAGAAGCTGTCTGGTTATGGGACATCTGTGTGCAGCATGCCATCCACGTGGTGGCCTCGCACATCCCGGGGGCCAGGAACGTGCTAGCAGATCGCCTCAGCAGGACCTTCTTATCTCAGTAGTCCCTTCACCCGGAAGTAGTCAGCGTAATCCTCCAGAAGTGGGGGACTCCTCAGATGGACTTGTTCGCATCCAGACAGAACAGGAAGTGCCCTAATTTCCACTTGATTCACAGGCTCGCCAGAGGCTCCTTATCCAACGCCTTCTTGCTCCTGTGGTCAGGGGCACTACTGTATACCTTCCTGCCAATATCATTAGTGAACAGAGTCCTTGTGAGGATCAAACAGGACAAGGTGAAGGTAATCCTGATAGCTCTGGCATGGCCCTGCCAACACTGGCTCGCCACACTGCTGGAGCTCTCAATAGTGGTACCACTGGAACTACCGCTCTAGCCGGAGTTATTTTTCCAGAGCCACGACCAACTACTGAACCCAAACCTAGCAGCCCTACACTTGACAGCGTGATTTCTGCATGGCTGCAGGCATGCTTGGCTCAAGTTCAGAGCATCCTGATGGGTAGCAGAAAGCCCTCCACCAGGGCAGCCTACCCAGCTAAGTGGAGGCGCTTTGTGTGTTCGGCATCGGACTGGGATCTTTTGCCTGACCAGGCCTCGCTTCAGTCGATTTCGGACTACCTTTTGCACCTCAAGCACCAAGGCCTGTCCCTCTAGACAGTTAAAGTCCACTTGGCGGCCATTGTAGCCTTACACCCTCTGATCCAGGGCAGGTTGTTTTTTTTCCCATGACATGACGGTCAAGTTTCTGAAAGGTCTGGAGTGACTTCACCCTCAAGTTTGTGACCCTGTCCGACCTTGGGATCTGAAGTCAGCGCAACTTTTCATCGCAGTAGCGGACAGAATGAAAGGTCTGCCTGTTTCTGCACAAAGAATTTCCTCTTGGATAACCACCTGCATTAGGTTTTGTTATGAACAGTTGAAGGTGCCACCACCGGCTATTGTAACCGCCCATTCCACTAGAGTGCAGGCCTCTTTAGCAGCCTTCCTGGCCCAGGTGCCAATTCAAAACATCTGTGGAGCCGCTACTTGGTCATCTATCCATATTTTCGCATCCCACGATGCCATTACCTAGCAGGCCAGAGACTACGCCAGCTTTGGTAGAGCTGTATTGCAAACAGTGAAACCATAACTCCGAGCCCACCTCCAGGAATACTACTTGAGTCACCTAGCATGGAATTGACATGACCCAAACACTCCAAGAAGAAAAGACGCTTATCTACCTTTCATAACTGATGCTCTTTGAGATGTGTTGTTCATGTCCATTCCATGACCCATCCTGTTGCCCCTCTGTTGGAGTTGCGGGCAAGAAGGAACTGAGAGGGTGTAGGGTCCCAGCACCTCATCTACCAGTGCATGAGTGCGGGACTCCAGAGGGTGCCAGAGCTGGCCCAGTGGATACCGCTAAGGCAAAACATTCTAATAACTGGGCATGTGGGCAGGCACACACCTACTGTGGAATGGACATGAGCAACACATCTTGAGGTGAAACAGTTATGAAAGATGGGTAACTGTCTTTCCTACAGAATTGTCTGGATCTCATGGAAAATTGAGCTTGTTTGAACAACACACATTTTAGTAGAGCTAAATGGAAGGTTATATAGGAACCAAGAATGGGGGGCTAAAATGGAGGACTGTATTTTGGAAAGCAATGACTCAGAAAAGGATTCTGGAATCATAGTGAACAAGCAACTGAACATAATGTGTATCCACACTGCAATGCAATGGCTAAGAAAGCAATTGTGAATCTTGGAAATGTAAGCAGGGGAATATTGAGTTGAAGTAAGGGAGATGTTATTACTGTTTACAGCATTAGTGAGATATTAGGCCCAAATCCACAAAGGTATTTAAAAGGAAGTTAGAAGCCTAAATACCTATGTGGATCTGGGCCTTACTGACTACTATGTTGTCACAGGCAGGCTGACCTGTTAGGATATGTCTATGTAGCCTGTGGAAGTGAGTCTCAGGCTGGAGCTCAGGCTCTGAAGCCCACTCCTCTCCAGGTGTCAGCCCAAACTGCAACTTCAAAGTGCTGTCATTACAGCTATTCTTAGAGTGCTAGCACAAGCCCCACTAACCTGAGTGTCCACCCAGTGAGGCTCACTGCTGCAGGCTGCGTAGACATATCCGTAAGGGGAGTCAGGCCCCCACCTCACCTGTGACAGTCAGTTACCCTCCCAGCTTATCTTGATTGGCTACAAATCAGATGCTGTTGTTTAATTATTAGGGCTAGCTGGGAAGGGGGTCACTTTATACTCAGTATATGTTTGGAAGGTTTTCTTCACAACCAGGAGGACCAGAACCTTTTTTTTTTTTCCCCAGTAAAATCTTCAATTCTGCAGAAACTGAATATCCCATATGACCAACAGACAAATGGACATGCCTCAGGACTAACAGTTTGTGAGTTTGTTGTATTACTGTTAGATGTCCCACCTTATCAGCCAGTCCTGTGTCTCAGGAACTTTTGTCATGGGAAGGGGACCTTTGCCAATTCAGTGGTGGGGAGATGTAATTAGAGAGTTGGGCGTTAAAAAGAAGAGCAATGGGCAATTGTGGACACGTGGAAGATTAGGAAGGCCAGCGGGCCCTCCAGTGCCTGCAGGACCTTCCAGCATCACAGGAAATTAATCATGTTAGATATACTGACTTAATTTTTTTCAGAGTGGTAGCCAAGTTAATCTGTATCAGCAAAAACAACAAGGAATCTTTGGGCTAATACCTGATGAAGTGGGTTTTAGCCCACGAAAGCTAATGACCAAATAAATTTGTTAGTCTCTAAGATGCCACAAGGACTCCTTGTTGGTTTTGACTTATTTTCTTAACGTTGATGTATAAAGTCATCATTTTCTCCCCTGCTTTGGCTGCTTTAGGAGTTTGATATTATGACATTGACATTCTGTAAAAGTTCCATAACAACCTGCTTGTTGACTTTAAGAAATACCTATCAACAGATATAAATGTCTCTCCGTGACAGACACTTGAATAAAATTCTTCAATCCACTCCTTCCCCGTATAGTAGAGAGAGAACCTGAGGTGAGTCCAGTGTTTGAGATTCCTAGCAAGGCAGTTTCTGTCAGAAGCATTGGGAGCAGCGAATTCTAAATGTCCGTTATCCACTGAGAATAAAAGCCCCTCTGTGTGTGTGTAAACTAAATAACCAGTGCTGGTGTGATGCGAATCAGTGTATGTGTGCGTTGAGGGCAGTGTGTCAGTGCTTTGTGTCTGTCCTGGCAATGCTGTCTACTTACCTACAACAAGCACATGAAGTGTTTTCAGAGCTTCATAAAGCCCTGTAATTAATACTGGATCGTATCTGTAACACCATCCATCCACAGGGTATCACAGACCATCTCTTTGTGTCAGGGCAGTAATATCTCGGTTTTACAGGGGAATGGTAATAGCTGAAAGGTTATATGATTTGCCAAGTGAATGGCAGAGCCAAAATTAGAACCTGACTTTTCCAGTTGTTACAATTGCTATTATTTTCTGTATCCTGTTGGTGTGCTGGGTGCTGTATCACACCCAGAGGGGAGACAGTCCCTGTGCCAAGGAGTTTATTATCAATTAGATACAGCTCAGTTGAGTCTTACCATTCATCAGGTGGTGATCTTCCCTCACAGCATTGCAGATTTGTTTCCTGCTGTAATGCTCCTTGCTGAACATCATCACTTTGAGCTCAGCACAAAGATCGATCAGAAGTCAGATTGTGGGCGGGGAGGGGAAAGTGGCAGTATTCTTCCAGGTTCTACCCACCAATTGAACTCCGCCCATGTGAGTTCTCAAAATGAGATACAGCTCATGGTAGATTGTAAGGACAGTCAGATGACATGTGCTTTCTGAGGGCAAATGGGCACCTGAGCTTCAATATACTCATGGCTTCAGTGAGGCTTTAGTATACCCAGGGATTCTGCTAAGCCACTTGGGCTTGTCTACTTTGTTGGGGGAAAAGAAAATCGGTGGTGGCATCCAGCATGCACCACCCCTTGTGGCACCAACATGAGATGCTACTGGCAGCAGTTTGTACAAATCTGTGACCCTACCCTCTCCTTTTTTGCATGAGAAAAGAAATCAGTAATAAGCTTAACTAAGCAGCTGAGTTTACACTTTGATGAAATGAATGGGGTAGTTCACACCTCTCAGCCTAGGTGCTGGCACTAGGGGTGCTGGGGGTGCAGCACCCCCTGGCTGGAAGTGGTTTCCATCATATACAGGGTTTACAGTTTGGTTCAGTGGCTCTCAGAACCCCCAATATACAAATTGTTCCAGCACCCCTGCCTCTCAGAGCTATGGTTCCAGACTTTGCATCAATTATACTTTTGGGTCACAGTTGTGAGGTTTTCTTTGCAACTATAACAGTTGAAGGGTTGGTTGGTTTGTTTTGTTTTTAATAAATGCTGAGATTTTGGAAAGCAATTTAATACTTTCCAAGAGGTGCAAGGATAGCATGTGGAGCTTGCTGGTTGTTTCCAGCAGGTGATGGGAAGTGATAGCCAGAGAGTAGTCTCTGAGTGAACAGAGAAATTCTCAGCCAGAGAACTGCCAGAGAGTAACTAGTCCGTGGATTCTGAAGAGATGAACAGCTCCTCTGAAGGAGGCTCGGTGTTGCCCTTTTTCATAAGTCGTCTCCTGTCGGCCCATTTCTGGCTCTTGCTCTTTAGGACTGACTGACTTTTTAAAATTACTATTCAAGATTGGGTGGAGGTGCCTGCAGAGAACAAATGGGGGCCTGCATTGTGTCCCAAAATAAGAGCTTTGGATTTCCACACTGGCTTACATGCTGCCTGGATAAGTCTGTACAGGAAATGAGGAGAGAGCTGCTGCTACTCAGAGACTTGCAGGGTTAGTGAAGAAATAAATTCTAATGTGATGCTTTGTCCTTAGAGAATTTAATACTCTAAGACAGGGGTGGGGAACCTATGGCCCACGGGCCGGATTTGGCCTGCTGCTTCATTTCATCTGGCTTGCAACAAGTCTCCACACTGTGGGCTGGAAGCCCCGAGACGCGGCACCCCTCCATGGGGCTGGAGTTGTGAGTACTGGCTCACCGCACTGCAGGGGGAAGCTAGGGTTGCCAGGCCGTTAAAAGTCTGGTCGGCTCTGCGCAGCTCCCGGAAGCAACCGGTATGTTCCTGCCGCCCCTAGGCACGGGCGATCAGGGAAGCGCTGCGCTCTGCCCCCAGCGCCAGCTCCGCAGATCCCATTGGCTGGGAACCGTGTCCAATGGGAGATGCAAGGGAGGTGCCTGCGGGTAGCACGCACTGCGCAGAGCCCCCCCCCCCCCCCCATAGAATCATAGAATCTCAGGGTTGGAAGGGACCTCAGGAGGTCATCTAGTCCAACCCCCTGCTCAAAGCAGGACCAACCCCAACTAAATCATCCCAGCCAGGGCTTTGTCAAGCCGGGCCTTAAAAACTTCTAAGGATGGAGATTCCACCATCTCTGTAGGTAACCCATTCCAGTGCTTCACCACCCTCCTAGTCAAATAGTGTTTCCTAATATCCAGCCTAGACCTCCCCCACTGTGACTGGAGACCATTGCTCCTTCTGTCATCTGCCACCTCTGAGAACAGCCGAGCTCCATCCTCTTTGGAACCCCCCTTCAGGTAGTTGAAGGCTGCTATCAAATCCACCCCTCACTCTTCTCTTCTGCAGACTAAATAATCCCAGTCCCCTCAGCCTCTCCTCGTAAGTCATGTGCCCCAACCCCCTGATCATTTTTGTTGCCCTCCGTTGGACTCTCTCCAATTTGTCCACATCCTTTCTGTAGTGGGAGGCCCAAAACTTGATGCAATACTCCAGATGCGGCTTCACCAGTGCCGAATAGAGGGGAATAATCACTTCCCTCCATCTGCTGGCAATGCTTCTACTAATGCAGCCCAATATGCCATTAGCCGCCTTGGCAACAAGGGCACACTGCTGACTCATATCCAGCTTCTCATCCACTGTAATCCCCAGGTCCTTTTCTGCAGAACTTCTGCTTAGCCAGTCGGTCCCCAGCCTGTAGTGGTGGTGGGATTCTTCTGTCCTAAGTGCAGAACTCTGCACTTGTCCTTGTTGAATCGCATCAGATTTCTTCTGGCCCAATCCTCCAATTTGTCTAGGTCACGCTGGACCCTATCCCTACCCTCCAGCATATCTACCTCTCCCCTCAGTTTGGTGTCATCCGTGAACTTGCTGAGGGTGCAATCTATCCCATCATCCAGATCATTAATAAAGATGTTGAACAAAACCGGCCCCAGGACCGACCCCTGGGGCACTGCGCACGATACCAGCTGCCAACTAGACATGGAGCCGTTGATCACTACCCGTTGAGCCTGACAATCTAGCCAGCTTTCTATCCACATTATAGTCCATATAGGGGCCTAGGGGCTGGATATGCTGGCCACTTCCGGGAGCAGCAGGGAGCCAGGGCAGGCAGGGAGCCTACCTTAGCCCCGCTGTGCTGCTGATCGGGAGCCACCTGAGGTAAGCGCCGTCCAACCAGAGCCCGCACCCCAAACCCCCTGCCCCAGGTCAGAACCTCCTCCTGCACCCTAACTCCCTCCCAGGCCCCGCACCGCTTCCCCAGCCTTGAGCCCCCTCCCACACCCATACTCCTTCCCAGAGCCTGCACCCCGAACCACCTCCTGCACCTCAACTCCCTGCCCCAGCCCTGAGCCCCCTCCTGCACCCCAAAACTCTTTGCCCCAGCCCGGAGCTCCCTCCTGCACTCTAAACTTTCCCCCGCTGCCGGCGGGAAGCCCCAAGCCTCCCACCACGGGGCTGTATGTGGCCCACGACTGCTTTTTTCTGTGAGTCAATGGTCCCTGATAGAAAAAAGGTTCCCCACCCCTGCACTAAGAAATGAGGATTGCGTTACTGTCCAGTGCAGTCTCTCCAGAAGGCCTGTGATCACATTCAGCACTGAATAAAGTAGTCGTCTTTCTGAAAAGCAGCTAGGAGCCTTTGTTTCCAAAGGGTGCAATGAGAGAGGGGCACAGGGAATCAAACCCGGGCACAGTGTGATGCTCTGGCCTGGGCGGACTGTCCAGTGCCCTCAGACTGGAGGGATTGGTCTCAGTTTTACGTTTTGATAACATTTGCCATGACAATTAAATATTATTGGAGTAAGATGCATCAGGGATGGGAAGGAGTGATCCTAACAGGGATATTCCAAAGGGCCTCAGGGAAATGAGTGCTGCTGATCTTTGAAGCCTCTCCCTGGAGTTCTGCTGGTACAGCTGAGCCAACTATGACCTTTCACATCTAGATGGATGGTTACCATAGCAATGGATGCAGAATAGTGTTAGTCTGTGAATTGGTCAATAAGAGAGAAGCCTGACTTATTTTGTTCCCTTTATTGGACTAGTGCTGAGGCTCAATATTGATTGCTGCAGATGTTCTTTAATAGGCTATAAATAGAGCTGGAGGAAACGTATGTTTTTGAAACTGGAGGATTTGTAATAGGAACAACGCTGGTTCTTGGGAGCTTGTCAGGGTCTGTTTTGTAAAAAAACTCAGAACAGGCACTATCCTTGTGAGATTTTCAAATGACGTTGATCTGAAACCTGAAATGCTACTATATGGGGTGAAAAATCTGGGGAAGAGAACTTGAAGCTGGGATTGGAGGTGTGACAAGAGATGGAAGAAGTAGGATGCAAAAAACAATATGATTTCTCTGAACACTGACAGTTTTTTGCTTGATTCAAATGTGGAACAGTTTGATTCTATTAACTGAGACTCACCTACACTGTGTTTTAAAAAAAAAAAAAAAAAAAAAAAAAAAAAGTTTAATATATATTTCAGTCCTATAGTGTAATCAGGAGTGAGCTGTATTTTTTTTCCTAAACCAGGGGTCAGCAACATATGGCACGCGTGCCAAATTTTAATGGCACGCTGCTGTCTGCCGGACCCGGGCAGACAGCAGCGTGCACTAAAAATCCTGTCCGGCCCGGCCCACTCTT
Source organism: Chelonia mydas (assembly GCF_015237465.2). NCBI lineage: Eukaryota > Metazoa > Chordata > Testudines > Cheloniidae > Chelonia > Chelonia mydas. The sequence goes on from NC_057853.1 coordinate 193,640, forward strand.
TTCCGCCCACTGCTCTCTCCTTGCAGGGCAGGCAAGCTTCCTCCTCCCCCCGCCTCTTCCCCCAGTGTGCTGGATTCCTGCCCCTCCTTCTCTCCCGCCCTGCGGCCGATCAGCTGACTGCTCTTGGGAAGGGGAGAGGTAAAAGCAGAGCCGCAGCATTCTCTCTGCTCCAGGGACTTTGGGGAAGGGGGTGGAATCGGGGCATAACCCCTCCAGCCCCCTGCCGTGAGCTGCTCAGGGCAGGGGGCTGGGAGCACCCCGACGACCCCAGCCCACACTCCCAGCCCTCTGCCCTGACCCCTGAACCCTCCTCACACACCCCAGCCCTGACTCTGGCACACCCCACACCCTGTATCTTGCATGCCCCACATCCCCACTCCCACCCTGAGCACCAAACGGGAGCTCCGGGACACTCCCCCGCCCCCCGCATTCCCACCTGCACCCCTCGCACCAAATGGGAGCTGCCCAGGTAAGTGCTCCACACCCAAACCTCCTGCCCCAACCCTGAACCCCCTCCCTCTTTCTAGCTCCTGGCCAGACTCTACACCCCAACCCCCATCCTGCTCCTTCACCCCCAGCCCTGTGCTCAGTGCACTCCCACCCTCATCTCAGTGCAGAGAGAGAGAAAAAGAATGGGCTGGAACCAGGGAGAAGGTAGGTACCTACTCTGTGGACAGGGCCGGGACTCCAGACCGGCAGTGGGCTGAGCGGGGCCGGCAGCCGGGATCCTGGCTGGCAGGAGCTGGCAGACGGAACCCCAGGCCGGCAGCGGGCTGAGCTGCTTAGCCCACTGCCAGTCTGGGGTCCCGGCCGCTGGCCCCGCTCAGCCCACTGCCTGTCTGGGGTTCTGGCTGCCTGCCCTTTGCCAGCCGGGGTCCTGGCTGCAGGCCCCACTCAGCCTGCTGCCGGCCTAGGTGAATGGAACCCCAGGCCGGCGACGGGCTGAGCGGGCCGGCGGCGTAAGATCAGCATTTTAATTTAACTTTAAAAGAAGCTTCTTAAACATTTTGAAAACCTTGTTTACATATGACAATAGTTTAGTTATATAATATATAGATTTATAGCGAGAGACCTTCTAAAAAAGTTAAAATGTATTATTGGCACGCGAAACCTTAAATTAAAGTGAATAAATGAAGACTTGGCACACCACTTCTGAAAGGTTGCCGGCCCTGTTCTAACCATGGTGTACTATCATCATGAAATATTGCTCTTGAGTAATACCCATAGTGTACTAGATTCTCTCTAAACATATGCCCCCTGTCCTGGAGAACTCACAGTGCACAACCCTGCTAAAGCCTATGTCTGTAGTACAGTCCAGGAGCATGGTTAAACAAAGCTCACTTCTGTCTGTACTGCAAGGACATACTGTGTTTTAGCTATTGTGTGGGGTTTCTGAGTTTGAACCAGCTCCCTGACATGCTAGTTTTTACAGTATAAATAGGACCTTCTGCCAGAGGTGGCATTGTTGGGTCAGAGGATCTATGCTTTGGCCAGATTTCTCTTGAGGAAACATGAATATTGATTCCCTGTTTCTCAGATAACCAATCCAAGTTCTGGGCCTACAATGAAAGTCTTGGTAATGGGGATCTCCACCAACAAATGAAGTAATCTGGTAAGTGTCCCAGGAATATCTGTAATATTCCAGCCTCTCAACAGTCTTATTTTACTCTGTGCTTGTCACCTTAATACCTTGGTGCACAAAGCCATTGATGCTTCCATGGGCTTTTGATATTCTTGAAGAATTTCTCATTTGTTGCTGTTTGGTCTCTAGATTTAGCCACTGTTCTCTTCACCCACCTCTTCTCATAATAAAAGTACGATGTTGAAAGACTCTGATTTGTGTAAACCTTCACTCCTGGCTCCAGAGGGTAACAGCTTTCTCTCTCTTGCAGAATGTTTACCATGTCTCTGGGAACTTTCCTTCTTCCTGCTCTCTGTTTCCTGGGGGCAGTGATTCCAAGGGGACTGCAGTATGTCACCTTTTCACACAATACCACAAAATTCCTTCACCTGACTATGGATTCTGAGTCTGGGACCCTTTATCTGGGGGCCACCAACTTTCTTTTCCAACTAACTTCAGACCTGATGATGGAGAGCGCAGTTCAAACTGGGCCAGTTTTGGACAGCAAAGATTGTCTCCCCCCTGTCTCAAAGCTGGAATGTCCCCAGGCACACAACACTGACAATCACAACAAGTTGTTACTGGTGAACTCTGTGCAGGAGGAGCTCATTGTGTGTGGCAGCGTGCACCAGGGGATCTGTGAAAAAAGAAGCCTCACATCCATTGACCACGTTCTCTTCCGACCGGAGAGCCCTGGAGACACTCAGTATGTGGCTGCAAATGACCCAAATATCACTACTGTGGGACTCGTAGGCCACTCAAAAGATGACATGCCCCTGCTGTTTGTGGGACGAGGGTATACCAGCAGAGGGGTTGGAGGGGGTATCCCTCCTATCACCACCCGAAATCTCAGGGCCCATGCGGGGGACATGCAAGGGGCAGACTCCCACTCCATTTTCTCCTATGAAGAAACGGCTAAGTTGGCTGTGGGTCGGCTCTCCGAGTATAACCACCATTTCATCAAATCCTTTATCCATCGCTCCAGCGTTTACTTCCTGTTTTATCGCCGGGATCTGAAGTCCCAGTCACGGGAATACAAGACCTACATCTCACGAATCTGTCTGGATGACTCTCACTATTACTCCTATGTGGAATTACCACTACTCTGTAGGAGCAAAGAGAAAACATACAGCATACTGCAGGCTGCTTATGTCACCGAACCCGGCAGTGATCTGAGAAGAGGGAGATTCAGCACCCAAGGAGAAGTGCTGTTCGCTGCCTTTTCTGCCTGGCAGGCTTCATCTGGCAAACTGAGTGAGGAGTCTGCACTCTGTGTCTATACAATGGAGGAAGTGGACCGTCTGACCACTCGGACCAGGGATGTTTGTTATACGAAGGATGGGAAATCAGAGGAGGGGATAGAAGTGGCATATATCGAATATGATGTCAGTTCCAACTGTGTCCAGCTGCCAGCGGTAAGTGGCTTTCCTGAGCCTGATTACTGTTTACACTGTCTGTTTTACATCGCCCTGGCAGTGTAAATAGGCCTAAAAATGAGTGTAACCAACTTTGCACCCTTTTTAAGGCTTCTTTACAGTGACAGAATGGTGTAAAGGTGCCTTTCTGTAAAGGAGAATCAGGACGGAAGCGTGTGCGTGTGTGGGTGGTGGTGGGTCTGTAGTGGTGCTCTAATGCCATGCGGTGCTGTCTGCATTTCCAGTGTAAACCTCATTTTGTAAGGATTTATAATTAAATATGTTATGTGCTGAGTCCCATCCCCAGCTGTGGGTCTGTAGGAGCTAGTATCTTAAAGGCCCTGAAAGACCAGTGCATAGCTCCCACACTACCATTAGAATATGATGTGGGAACAATTTATGCTCTCCATTCAAAGTCAGCCTTTCCTATCTTCCTACCATCACTTGTTGATATCCTCTGTTCTTCCACTCCCTCAGCACGTTTACCAGCAGAGAGAACTGAAAGAAATGGGTCACATCCTGCCATGTGGGATGCATATGGAGGGGCCAGCCTCCAGGATTGGATTCAACCTGTGGAAACATTGATTCTTGAACCGCGTGGTTACAGTCTCTTGAATTGTAGTTTTTAATAATTTTGCTGAATCTGTTCCGTAGGGTGGGGTGTAGTTATGTGCCTGCCCCCTTGGATCTCAGACAGATGTGAAGAACACAATATACATTACAGAGGTTTCATGTTAAAGAGAACAGGAACAAAGAGATAATTTAAACAAAAGCAAGTCTCTTTGGCAGCAGTTCTTTCTTTCCCCATAAATCACTAGTCCTGGAAGATTTTGCATTCGAAGAAAAGTTGTCCCCACATCCTAGCTCCTCTTTCTTTTGGATTCTGTAAGATGTGCATAATCTTCTTTACAGGCATGACTTACATTTCTATGGCAACAGAAGAATGGGACAAATTCACAGCAGGAAAAAGGAATATGAGTTGATAGTATGAAATGGCTTGAGAACCCTGATTCAAATAGGTGCGCTAACTGTTTTTGTTTGTACTGTGATATCATCAGTGCTCACAAGCTAAATAGGAGTTGACCTGCTCTGTTCTTGGAAGGGGGACTGCTAAGGAAAACCTAAATAGCGCAGAAAGTGGTGTTGGGTCTCCCCTCTGAAACACTACTGGATTCAGTGCTTCAGCATGGTGCTTGAGATTACTACTTTTTTTTAATCTGAGAACTAAAATCTGAGGCCTTGGCCACTTGTGGTTACTGAAATCCCCATGCCAGTTTTCAGTAGAGTGGGGTGTTAATCTACTAACTTCCTTTAAAGAATAGTACATAGTATGCAGTCATCTTCTAAGTGTTGTTTTACAAAGCATGCAAGAGGTACTGCAGACTTTAGGTCTCAGGAGTAATGTTTATGTGGTCCGAAAGCACTTTTGAGAGTGTACCATTTCTGCTGTAGTTGTGGCAGAGTTTAGAAGGCCGGCAGGAGAGCCTAGGAGTGAAGGGGGAGGCTCAGAGCAGAGGGGGCCCAAAAGAAGGAAAAATATTTCTGAGCTGAGAAGCAGGGGACCCTGTAGAGTTCATGTAGAGATTTTTTGACAGGGTAACAAGCCTTGTGGATAGGGGGGAAGCGGTAGACATGGTATATCTTGATTTTAGTAAAGCTTTAGATACTGTCCCGCATGACCTTCTAATAAACAAACTAGGGAAATGCAACCTAGATGGAGCTACTATAAGGTGGGTGCAAAACTGGTTGGAAAATCGTTCCCAGAGAGTAGTTATCAATGGTTCACAGTCATGCTGGAAGGGCATAACGAGTGGGGTCCCGCAGGGATCAGTTCTGCGTCTGGTTCTGTTCAATATCTTCATCAATGATTTAGATAATGGCATACAGAGTACACTTATAAAGTTTGTGGTTGACACCAAGCTGGGAGGGGTTGCAAGTGCTTTGGAGGATAGGATTAAAATTGAAAATGATCTGGACAAACTGGAGAAATGGTCTGAAGTAAATAGGATGAAATTCAATAAGGACAAATGCAAAGTACTCAATTTAGGAAGGAACAATCAGTTGCACACATATAAAATGGGAAATGACTGCCTAGGAAGGAGTATTGCAGAAAGGGATCTGGGAGTCATAGTGGATCACAAGCTAAATATGAGTCAATAGTGTAACACTGTTGCAAAAAAAGCAAACATCATTCTGGGATGTATTAGCAGGAGTATTGTAAGCAAGACATGAGAAGTAATTCTTCTGCTCTACTCCACTCTGATTAGGCCTCAACTGGAGTATTATGTCTAGTCAGTGATGAGCTGCCAAAATCTTAACAATGGGTTCCCTCCTCACCTCACGAGGGGGTCGTTGCCCCGCCCCCGCTCCCCCCTGGAACCCCTGCCCCATCCACCCCTCTCCCCGTCCCCTGACTGCCCCCAGAACCGGCCAGGACGGTCTCGTGGGCCACCGTAGTGGGTGCCCAGCCCAGCCCTAAGAGCCAGAGGCACCTGCCGGGGGGCGAGGTGGGGAGTCCCGGCGGTGCTTACCTGGGGCAGCTCCCAGGAAGCATCTGGCAGGTCCCTCTGGCTCCTAGGGGTGGGGGAGCATAGCTGGGGGAGAGCAGGGGGAGTGGCCGCTCCCCCTACTGATCACATCAAAAGTGGCGCCTTAGGCGCCGACACCCTGGGTGCTCCAGGGCTGGAGCCCCCACGGGGAAAATTTGGTGGGTGCAGAGCCCAGCCCCAGCTCACCTCACCTCATCTCCGCTCCGCCTCCTCCCCTGAATGCACTGCCCCCCTCTGCTTCTCCGCCCCCCCCCCCCCGGCTTCCTGTGAATCAGCTGTTCGGCGGGAAGCCAGGGAGGGCTGAGAAGCAGGCTGCAGCTTCCCGCTCAGGCCGAGGGTGGCAGAGGTGAGCTGGGGCGGGGAGCGGTTCCCCTGCATGCCCCCTGCGTTACCTGCTGCAGCGCAGCGCCCCCCCCCCCCCCCCCCCGCCCCGCTTGAGCTCACCTCTGCTCTGCCTCCCTGGGCCTGAGCAGGAAGCCGCTGCTTGGTTCTCAGCCTGCCCCGGCTTCCCACGCGAACAGCTGATTCGTGGGAAGCCAGGGGGCGGGCGGGCGGAGAAGCAGAGCAGGGTGGCGCGTTCAGGGGAGGAGGCGGAGGCAAGGTGAGCTGGGGCCAGGGGTGGGGCGGGGAGCTGCCGGTGGGTGCTCTGCACCCACCAAATTTTCCCCTGGGGTGCTTCAGGGCTGGAGCACCCGTGGAGTCAGCGCCACTTTTGGCCGGTTAAATTTAGAAGCCCTTTTAGAACCAGTTCTAAAAGGGCCTCTAAATTTAACAACCGGTTCTAGCGAACCAGTGCAAACCGGCTCCAGCTCACCACTGTGTCTAGTTCTGGGTGCCACCTTTCAGGAAGGATGTGGACAAATTGGAGAGAATCCAGAGAAGAGCAACAAAAATGATTAAAGGTCTAGAAAACATGATCTGTGAGGGAAGATTGGAAAAATTGGGTTTGCTTTGTCTGGAAAAGAGAAGACTGAGAGGGGACATAAGTTTTCAAGTACATAAAAGGTTGTTACAAGGAGGAGGAAGAAAAATTGTTTTTCTTAAACTCTGAGGATAGGACAAGAAGCAATGGGCTAAAATTGCAGCATGTGGGGGTTTAGGTTGGACATTAGGAAAAACTTCCTAACTGTTAGGGTGGTTAAGCACTGGAATAAATTGCATAGGGAGGTTGTGGAATCTCCATCATTGGACATTTTTAAGAGCAGGTGAGACAAACACCTGTCATGAATGGTCTAGGTAATCAGTCCTGCCATGAGTGCAGGGGACTGGACTAGATGACCTCACGAGGTCCCTTCCAGTTTTATGATTCTAAGATCATCAGCTGTGTACCTGGCCCTCCCCCATGATTCCTGAAGTCACCTTCCCCTCTACTCCACAGCTACCCCTTTTGCCCTTAGGCTTCCTATTCTACCTAATAAACTAACATAACAGATGGTCAAGACATGCACACGCCATGGTCATCCATGGGGATTGAACCCCAGACCTACATGTTTTTATGCATTTTCAATACAATTTGCATGCTGAAGTTGTGGTGCTGAACAGAATGAATGAAATCAAAGAGTGGGAATTTCAGAAGTGCTTGAGGGAGTTAGGTAACCAACTCTCACAGGCTGTTTTGAAAATCCTCCTTCCAAAACAAATAGCACATGATACTGTCCTGATTGAACTGATGGGAGAGGGATATCGAGGGGTTCCAGTATTCCAAGGTCCCTGCTGTATAATTCAGGTCTTATCTGCCAGATAAGACATGGGATCTTATTAACAGATTTATCCAATGGCATGTGAATTTCTCAGCAGACTTCATCCTCCACCTTTCAGTGTGTGGATGCGGTTGTCATTAAAAATTGTATCTAACAGCATGTAAGCTTCTGTGCCAGCTCCAGCCTGCTTCATTCAGTGTGTGAGTGGAAGCGGCTGTCAATGAACATTTTATTCAGAGGGAGTTTTAACTCCTTCAATTTTAATGGTGGCAGCTCATGCATTATTTAGGAATAATGCTAATTAAATGTGTACTTTGTGTCTGCTTGTAAACTAGCTTCTGCACAAGGTTTATGTTGGAAACCTATTCCCAAGTTAGCATCAGACTGTATTTTCAGTATATGGGGACAGAAATATTAGACATACCACAATCATTTCAATACAATCCCTTCAACTGGAAAAGCATTTACTCTGCTGTCTCTAAAGTTTTCAGAAAAAGCAACTTCACCCTGAAAGTTTGTTGGAACATTCTGAAAACATACAGGCTTTTTAATTAGATTTCGGGTGAGAGTATGGAAAATAAGCCTTATAATTATAACCTGGTAGCAACCTTACCTATGAAGAGGCTATTGGTCACCATTAATTAAAAGCATGAATGAGGCTGTTGCAGGATTTGTAAGGGCTACTTAGCTCTTGTGAATGCTGCACAGAACCAGGGACAGGACAATGAAGTACATGATATGCATTATGGGCTCAGTACTCTAACTTGATTGCATTGCAAGATGTTGCTGGCAGCAGGAAGGGAGGGAGAGAGGGACGGAGGACTGGGATCACACAGCTTGTGAGATCTCTGGCTTAAAGTATTCTCTGCTACATTTCTACTCACTGGAATCTTTTCACTGTATAAAAGGTTATGACTGTAAAACTATCAGAATTGTTGTCCAGTGAATAAAAGAAGAGCCTCAGTCCCAAGCTGTGGAGAGGAACAAATATTCATTGTGGTCCATTAGTTGCGGTTACATAGTTAATCCCACACATGGTCCCTGCAGTGCACTGATACTGATGGGAAGTTTGTGCAAAGATCAACTCCTTATAAAAAAGAAAAGGAGGACTTGTGGCACCTTAGAGACTAACCCATTTATTTGAGCATAAGCTTTCGTGAGCTACAGCTCATTGCATCGGAGGCATGCAGTGGAAAATACAGTTCTTGTATTCTCCTTATAAAGCAGCCAGACTTTGTTAGAAAAGTTGCTGTTGCATTCACCATCACACAGAGGGAATGATGATGCTGGGCACTTCTGGGCACAGCTGTTCCTTCCTTTTGGCCATTTATGTGAATAATTACCTGTTTTAAGCTTTTGGTAAAAGTTAGTCATCATTAGGGTTTAGTGTCAATGCTCAGTTAAGATAAATGGAATAGTTCACACATTTCGTAGAGCTGTTGGTTTAGGATGTATAAGACAATAGCATCAGGGTCCCATTCAAAAGGCTCTTCACAGCTATAAAGGTTGAAACTTTTTTTTAAATGGAAATTTAGATGTGGCACAATCTCAGTCTGCCATAAGACAGTGTAAACATATTTTGTGGCTAGGAGCGTGACATCCCAGCCATGCAGACTTAAATGCCTAATATATATGGTGAAAAAGTTTCAGGCTGCAGTTTTAAAAACTGCCTAATAATTGGGCAACCTGATAAATAAAAAAGCAATAAGTCGCCAGGCCTAGATGGTAGCCTTGGAAACAAGCAGGGAGAACTGGAGGTCCTGGTGAAGGCAAGTAATTATGACGTGATTGGAATAACAGAGACTTGGTGGGATAACTCACATGACTGGAGTACTGTCATGGATGGTTATAAACTGTTCAGGAAGGACAGGCAGGGCAGAAAAGGTGGGGGAGTAGCACTGTATGTAAGGGAGCAGTATGACTGCTCAGAGCTCCGGTATGAAACTGCAGAAAAACCTGAGAGTCTCTGGATTAAGTTTAGAAGTGTGAGCAACAAGGGTGATGTAGTGGTGGGAGTCTGCTATAGACCACCGGACCAGGGGGATGAGGTGGATGAGGCTTTCTTCCGGCAACTCGCAGAAGCTACTAGATCACACGCCCTGATTCTCATGGGCGACTTTAATCATCCTGATATCTGCTGGGAGAGCACTACAGCAGTGCACAGACAATCCAGGAAGTTTTTGGAAAATGTAGGGGACAATTTCCTGGTGCAAGTGCTGGAGGAGCCAACTAGGGGGAGAGCTTTTCTTGACCTGCTGCTCACAAACTGGGAAGAATTAGTAGGGGAAGCAAAAGTGGATGGGAATCTGGGAGGCAGTGACCATTTGTTGATCGAGTTCAGGATCCTGACACAGGGAAGAAAGGTAAGCAGCAGAATACGGACCCTGGACTTCAGGAAAGCAGACTTCGACTCCCTCAGGGAATGATGGGTAGGATCCCCTGGGGGAATAACATGGAGGGGGAAGGAGTCCAGGAGAGCTGGCTGTATTTCAAAGAATCCCTATTGAGGTTACAGGGACAAACCATCCCGATGTGTCGAAAGAATAGTAAATATGGCAGGCGACCAGCTTGGCTTAACCGTGAAATCCTTGCGGATCTTAAACATAAAAAAGAAGGTTACAAGAAGTGGAAGATTGGACAAATGAGCAGGGAAGAGTATAAAAATGTTGCTCGGGCATATAGGAATGAAATCAGGAGGGCCAAATTGCACCTGGAACTGCAGCGAGCAAGAGATGTTAAGAGTAACAAGAAGGGTTTCTTCAGGTATGTTGGCAACAAGAAGAAAGCCAAGGAAAGTGTGGGCCCCTTACTGAATGAGGGAGGCAACCTAGTGACAGAGGATGTGGAAAAAGCTAATGTACTCAATGCTTTTTTTGCCTCTGTCTTCACGAACAAGGTCAGCTCCCAGACTGCTGCGCTGGGCAACACAGCATGGGGAGCAGGTGGCCAGCCCTCTGTGGAGAAAGAAGTGGTTAGGGACTATTTAGAAAAGCTGGACGTGCACAAGTCCATGGGGCCGGACAAGTTGCATCCGAGAGTGCTAAAGGAGTTGGCGGATGTGATTGCAGAGCCATTGGCCATTATCTTTGAAAACTCATGGCGATCGAGGGGAAGTCCCGGGCGACAGCAAAAAGGCTAATATAGTGCCCATCTTTAAAAAAAGGGAAGAAGGAGGATCCTGGGAACTACAGGCCAGTCAGCCTCACCTCAGTCCCTGGAAAAATCATGGAGCAGGTCCTTAAGGAATCAATTCTGAAGCACTTAAAGGAGAGGAAAGTGATCAGGAACAGTCAGCATGGATTCACCAAGGGCAAGTCATGTCTGACTAATCTAATTGCCTTCTATGACGAGACAACTGGCTCTGTGGATGAGGGGAAAGCAGTGGACGTGTTGTTCCTTGGCTTTAGCAAAGCTTTTGACACGGTCTCCCACAGTATTCTTGTCAGCAAGTTAAAGAAGTATGGGCTGGATGAATGGACTATAAGGTGGGTAGAAAGTTGGCTAGATTGTCAGGCTTAACGGGTAGTGATCAATGGTTCCATGTCTAGTTGGCAGCCGGTATCAAGCGGAGTACTCCAAGGGTCGGTCCTGGGGCCGGTTTTGTTCAATATCTTCATTAATGATCTGGAGGATGGTGTGGATTGCACCCTCAGCAAGTTTGCAGATGACACTAAACTGGGAGCAGAGGTAGATACACTGGAGGGTGGGCATAGGATACAGAGGGCCCTAGACAAATTAGAGGATTGGTCCAAAAGAAATCTGATGAGGTTCAACAAGGACAAGTGTGACACCTCAGCAAGTCTCTCAAAAAGTTTTCATATGGTCTCCCTGGCCTCCATCATTCCCTCCCTGGATCTGGCAGTAGGTACAATATTTGCTATCATCTAATCCCAAAGTGTAGTACCTGTTTTTAATCAGAGATTGCATATTTCTGGTAGCAGCTCAGCTACTTCATTCTCAAGCTCCTTCTGAACTTTTGTGTGTGTACCATAGAATCATAGAATATCAGGGTTGGAAGGGACCTCAGGAGGTCATCTAGTGCAGCCCCCTGCTCAAAGCAGGACCAATCCCCAATCAAATCATCCCAGCCAGGGCTTTGTCAAGCCTGACCTTAAAAACTTCCAAGGAAGGAGATTCTACCACCGCCCTAGGTAACGCATTCCAGTGTTTCACCACCCTCCTAGTGAAAAAGTTTTTCCTAATATCCAACCTAAACCTCCCCCACTGCAACTTGAGACCATTACTCCTTGTCCTGTCCTCTTCTACCACTGAGAATAGTCTAGAACCATCCTCTCTGGAACCACCTCTCAGGTAGTTGAAAGCAGCTATCAAATCCCCCCTCATTCTTCTCTTCTGCAGACTAAACAATCCCAGTTCCCTCAGCGTCTCCTCATAAGTCGTGTGTTCCAGACCCCTAATCATTTTTGTTGCCCTTCGCTGGACTCTCTCCAATTTATCCACATCCTTCTTGTAGTGTGGGGCCCAAAACTGGACACAGTACTCCAGATGAGGCCTCACCAATGTCGAATAGAGGGGAACGATCACGTCCCTTGATCTGCTCGCTATGCCCCTACTTATACATCCCAAAATGCCATTGGCCTTCTTGGCAACAAGGGCACACTGCTGACTCATGTCCAGCTTCTCGTCCACTGTCACCCCTGGGTCCTTTTCCGCAGAACTGCTGCCTAGCCATTCGGTCCCTAGTCTGTAGCTGTGCATTGGGTTCTTCTGTCCTAAGTGCAGGACCCTGCACTTATCCTTATTGAACCTCATCAGGTTTCTTTTGGCCCAATCCTCCAATTTGTCTAGGTCCCTCTGTATCCTATCCTTGCCCTCCAGCGTATCTACCACTCCTCCCAGTTTAGTATCATCCGCAAATTTGCTGAGAGTGCAATCCACACCATCCTCCAGATCATTTATGAAGATATTGAACAAAACCGGCCCCAGGACCGACCCCTGGGGCGCTCCACTTGACACCGGCTGCCAACTAGACATGGAGCCATTGATCACTACCCGTTGAGCCCGACAATCTAGCCAACTTTCTACCCACCTTATAGTGCATTCATCCAGCCCATACTTCTTTAACTTGCTGACAAGAATACTGTGGGAGACCATGTGAAAAGCTTTGCTAAAGTCTAGAAACAATACATCCACTGCTTTCCCTTCATCCACAGAACCAGTAATCTCATCATAGAAGGCGATTAGATTAGTCAGGCATGACCTACCCTTGGTGAATCCATGCTGACTGTTCCTGATCACTTTCCTCTCGTGTAAGTGCTTCAGGATTGATTCCTTAAGGACCTGCTCCATGATTTTTCCGGGGACTGAGGTGAGGCTGACTGGCCTGTAGTTCCCAGGATCCTCCTTCTTCCCTTTTTTAAAGATTGGCACTACATTAGCCTTTTTCCAGTCATCTGGGACTTCCCCCGTTCGCCACGAGTTTTCAAAGATAATGGCCAATGGCTCTGCAATCACATCCGCCAATTCCTTTAGCACTGTCGGATGCAACTTGTCCGGCCCCATGGACTTGTGCACGTCCAGCTTTTCTAAATAGAAAATTCAGTAAGATTGAAATGTGTGAAATTAAAACAGATAAAAGGAAACAGTTTTTCCATAGGCACTGGTTTTTACTTTTCCCTAGGGGTGCTCTGCCCCCAGGCCCTGTCCTCACTCCGCTCTTTTCCCCCAGGGCCCCGCCCTCACTCCACCTCTTTCCGCCCCCTCCCTGAGGCCCCTGCCCTCTCACTGCTCTCTGCCCTCCCCCAAGCCACTGCCCAAGCTGCCAAACAGCTGTTCAGTGGTGCCCCAGATTAGCTGATCAGCGACGCCCCCAATTAGCTGTAGCTGGTGGGCGCTGAACACCCACTGTGTTTTTTCCATCCGTGCGCCAGCTACGGAGCACTCATGGAGTCGGAGCCTAAGAGTTTTTCACAAAAGGCATAATTTAGACTGTGGAACACACTGCTGCACAGTATTATTGAGGCCAAGTATTTAGCAAGATTCAAAGAGTGACTTATGGAGGCACTGGTTGTGACTCCATATTTAAGATGGAGTTCCATTGTGCACTTAAAGCAGGGATTCCCAATCTCTTGGTTTGTTTGAAAAATACAGCATATCCTACCCACAGTTACTGCACTTGTTCTGAGGACTTTATGGCTTATTATGACAAGCTGTAACCCATTAACAGCTGCCCCAGCTGCTTTCCCTCCTGTGGTCCCCCCATAACTGGAAGGGTGTTAAAGGGCCACTTCACCTTGAATGGTCCCTTGAAATAGGTGTTAATTACTTATGCTAAACAATCTATTCCACCTTGTATTTAGCTGTGACACATTTCCCAGACCTGAGGAAGAACTCTGTGTCACTTGAAAGCTTGTCTCTCTCACCATAAGAAGTGGGTCAAGTAAAAGAAATTCTCTCTCTCCCACCTTCCCTCTCTAAACCTAGGAAATTCAGTTAATTCAGTTACACCTAAAAGAAACCCAAACAAGATAAGGTAAATAGCGCACAGTTATGGCACTCAAACACTCTTCACTCTGTCCTCTGCAGTGATGCCATGAGCGGAGAAGAGGAAAACAATCAAACATATCTAGAAACATCAGTTTAATCAAATCTGGGAGCACAAAAGTAGCCATAGCCCTCTGACTATTGCTTGGAATCTCTGCAGGGTGGAGTGAGGGCTTGGGGTCCATAGCTGGGCATTGCTTACCTCAGGGGTTCCCAAACTGTGGACTGTGGCCCAAAGATGGGCTGCAACACAGTGCTACTTGGTCTGCTGGTGGAACAGTGTGTGGAGTTTGAGGGGGACATAAGGAATGTTGCTCCCCCAAACTGTATAAGTTGATGGTGGGGGCACAATTTAAAGGTTCAGTCGCCCCCTGAACAGCTTGTCATGCCCCCCACGCCCCCCCGGGCAGGCCCCCTCCCACCTGCAGGGCACCCAGCGCCGCCATGTCTGACTGGGAAGCGGATGGTGATGAGGAGTCCCATGCTGGGAGCTGGCTGCCAGTCCCCTCCACTAGTGGAGTGGTGGCTAGGGATGGCCCACATCCAGCACCCCAGGCAGGCAGCAGAGGGCAAAGCGGAGCTGGTGGGTGGATGGCAAGGAGAAGGGACCAGTCCTGAGAGGCAGCGGCTCCCAGGGTGGCTAGAGGAGGCTGGAGGGTTCACAGCTGTTTCCACTCCTGAGCTGCCACAGCCTGAGATTTGTGGCTGTCGGAGTATCGGCCCTGCGGCCCCCCCCCGGGACTAGGGCTTGAAGGTGCTGCACTGTTTCTGCCTGGACAATGCTGTGATCGGGATCGTAACAGGTAATGGTTGGGCCTGGCCTGAGCCCCTGCCTGGTCCCTGGCACTGGCAACCCCCAAACCCTTCCTTCCTTTCAAGGCAGGGGGTGCCTGTGAGGTGCACTAGGGTGCTGGGTGGGTGACTGTGGCTGGGCTGCCAGGTGACGTGCTCAAGGCACTTAGTGGGCTGCTGAGGCAGAAGGTGTTGGCGGGGGCTGGCTGTGGGACCGGGCTGGCCTCTTTGTCCTCTTGCTGGCCCTGGTCCTTGCTGAGGTGAGGGGCCATGCACGCCCCATGGTGCCCCTCTCCCCGATGGACCTGTGGTGGCCCCAGGAGGCCAGGCTGCGTGCTTGGCAGCTCCTTGCCTGATTTCCCATTTGATCAGCCTAATGGGAGGATAGCTTGTCTGCCTGGTGGGAGGAGGCGCTATCAAACTGTGTAGGTTGATGTAATAATTAAAATGTATACTTTTCCTCAAGAAGTGTTGATAGTGGGCGGCAGTGCCTATTGCAGCTTCACAGGTGGGCCTCAAGGAAAAAAGTCTGGAAACCCCTTGCTTACCTCACACTGTTTGGATTGAAGTGTAACCTTCACTTTGGATTTCCTGGGCTTGTAACACTTGGTTCGGAGGTAACCATGCCATCCCTGTAATGGGCTCACCCTAAGTCTTTCCACCACAACCCCAGCTGGGAATAAAATAATTAAAAGGGAGAAGCAGTGACTTCCCTGGACCAGAGAGAGCTAGAGTGGAGCTCCTGGCATGTAGGCCTGTGCTTCGTTCAGTAGGCCCTAGTCTGTTGTCTCTTGTGTGTTTAGGAGTGGACCTGGAGGGGTTCGGCTCTGCTCATCTGGGAGTTTCCCACGCCTGCTCCAGGGAGGCAGCTTTGAGCCCTGTTCCAGCATGAGGCCTCTGGGTGTTGCCTCAATAGAAATCCAACACTCCTTAATCCTAGCTGCACTAGGACCCAGGTGTGTGGGAGCAGAAGGAGGAAGTTGGGCTTGAACTCACCTGCCCTTTGCCTGGCAACCTGAGGCAAAGGGCAGAGCTGGGACTGTGTGCAGTGTGGTACAGACCAGAGCACTGAGCTGAGTTCAGCCAGCTGGGATCCCAGAGCTGGGCTGACTCTGCCAACCCCCTCTGCACGGTGCCTGGCTGGGGCTGTGTGGGAAGTCCTGAGTCAGGTGCCGTTGTTGTGGGGGCTACTTCCTGGAGGACCCCAGGACCTGGGAGCCATTTCTGCAGCCTTAAAATACTGTATGGGAGCATTATTTTGGGGTTTCTTGTTTAGTGTCCATATATGAAACCTCATAGTGTTTTAAAAAAAAAAACAAAAAAAAAAAAACTAATGAAATTCCCAAACACCGCCCCACCCCCCAAAAAACCCCTAAGTTACAAAGGAGTTATGGTTGAGAGCACCTATCAGTAAGTTAATGGTTAAACATATTACAGGATTGTTGTAATTAAATTATTTAATTGCCTATACACCAATGCTAGGAGCTTGAATAACAAACAAGAATTGGAATTGCTCTTTTATTAGCATAAATTTGAACTAGGTGGTATTACTGAAGCCTGGTAGGGTGATTTGCCTGATTGGAATGTTAAAATGTTATAATCTATTTAGGAAGGATCAAGTGGGCAAAAGGAGAGGGGGAGTGGCACTCCATTGCCAAAAATGGCAATAGTTGTTTCTGAGTCACTGACAACTTGAAAGAAAAGAACTTGAATGCTTATGGATCTGTCTTAACAGATAAACCACAAGATGAGGTACTAGTGTGTGTCAGCTACATAGCATGAAATCACCTGAGGGAACAGGATTGCTCCTTAAAAACATGTATAATAGGAAAAGATCTGCATTATTGTGGGGGACTTCAGTCTGAATGACATATACTGGAGGTCTCATGCTGCCATTACTGAAACATCCTCAGAATTTCTAAATATTATAGATGACAATTTCCTAACACAAAAAGAAAAGGAGGACTTATGGCACCTTAGAGACTAACAAATTTATTTGAGCATAAGCTTTCGTGAGCTACAGCTCACTTCATCGGATGCTTTCAGTGGAAAATACAAAGTTTGCATCCGACTTAGTGAATTTTGTATTAGACCTAGTACTGACAGATTGTGATACTTCCGAGTCTGAGACTGCTTAAGCCTGATGAGTCAGCCCTGAGCCAGAGAGTGTGATGAGTCATCAGAGGCAATTACCTGCAGGTTTTGGGATAGGCCCTACACCATTCAACCAGGGTTCAGCCAAGCACAGGCGAGGACCCATCATCCCAAGGCAGGTAAGCAGTCTCTCTGGTCTGCTCAATGTTGTTATTTGACTGGGATCTTTCCCATTGCCCGTAGTTTCAACAGACTGCTTATGCCTCAGCTGGCTGCCAGGCTACTCTGACACACATGAAGAATTGATCACAAAATTAAAAATCAGTGGTAACTTAGGTGCAGGTGATCATGACTTGATCACATGTGCTATATGCAAACAAAATAAAGTCTAAAGAAGTAATATAAAATAAACTTGCCGCTTTAAAAGGGCTAATTTCACAAAAGGGGAAAACAATTGAGCCAAATCAGTGGCAGAAAAAAGTGAATGATAATTGGTAAGTGTTTAAGAAGACTTTACTAGATGGCCAAAAAGCTGCACTCAAGAAAGGTCACATGGGTTAAAAAGTCAACCTGGGATAGAGGGGATATGAAAACTATATATATAAACTGAAGGAAAGGGAATTTGATAGTAATGAATATAAATCAGAAGCTAGGAACTGTAAAAAGTTGATAAGGGAAGCAAAGGGACACAAAGAAACGTCTATGGCCAGCAGAGTTAAGGACAATAAGGAGGGGGTTTTAAAGTATATTAGGAATGGAAAGAATCCTAACAATGACATTGGTCCATTACTAGATGGAAATGCTAGAATTGTCAATAATATAGAAAAGGCAGAAGTCGTCAATAAATATTTCTGTTCTATATTTGGCGGGGAAATAGCTGATGTCGTCATACCATATGATGATAAAATTTCCATTCCACTGGTAGCTCTTGAGGATGTTAACTAGCAGCTATTAAAGTTAGACATTGTTAAATCAACTAGTCCAGATAACTTGCCTCCAAGAGTTTTAAAAGAACTGTTTGAGAGGCTTGCTGGCCCGTTAATTTTCAATAAGTTTTGGAACACTGGGGAGGTTTCTGAAGACTGGCAGAAAACTTATGTTGCACTAATATTGAAAAAGGGTAAACAGGATGGCCCAGACAGTTATAGGCCTGTCAGCCTGAAATTGATCCTGGGCAAGTTAACAGAATGGCTAATATGAGACTTCTTTAATAAAGAATTAAAGCAGGGTAATGTAATTAATGCCAAACATGGGTTAATGGAAAATAGATCCCGTTAAACTAACTTGATATCTTTTTATGATGAGATTCTAAGTTTGGTTGATAAAGGTAATAGTGTAGATGTAATATACTGAGACTTCTGCAAGTCATTTGACTGGGTAATGCACGTTTTGATTAAAAACTAGAATGCTGCAAAATTAATGACACATTAAATGGATTAAAAACTGGCTGACAGGTCTCAAAATAGAATTGTAAATGGGGAGTTATCATTGAGCAGATGTGTTTCTAATGGGGCCCTACAGGAATCAGTTCTTGGCCCTAACACTATTTAACATTTTTATCAATTATCTGAAGAAAACTTAAAATAATCACTAATAAAGTTTTCAGATGACACAGAAATTGAGGGAGTGATAAATAATGAAGAGGACAGGTCACTGATGAAAGCAATCTGGATCTCTTGGTAAAATTGACCAAAAGACAGCAACATGTGTTTAAATATGGCCAAATGTAAATGTATATATCAGGGAATAAAAATGTAGGCCACGATGGGGGACTCTATCCTGGGCAGCAGTGACTCTGAAAAAGACATTGCGCAGGGGGGTCATGGTGGATAATCTGCTGACCATAAGCTCCCAGTGCAATGCTGTGATTGAAAAGGCTAATGTGATCCTTGGATGCATAAATAGGGGAATCTTGAGTAGGAGTAGGGAGTTTTATTACCTCTGTCCTTGGCATGAGTGCAACCACTGCTGGAATACTGTGTCTAGTTCTGGTGTCCATAGTTCAAGAAAGATGTTGGTAAATCGGAGAGGGTTCATGGAAGAGCCATAAGAATGATTAAAGGATTGGAAAATACGCCTTGTACTGATAGATTCAAGAAGCTCAGTCTGTTTAGCGTAACAAAGAGAAGGTTAAGAAGTTGACTTATTCTCCGTGTAGGTACATATGAACTGTGATCAAATATTTAACAATGGACTCTTCAATCTAGCCCACGAGGGTATAACAAGAGGTAATGGTTGGAAGCTGAAGCTAGGCAAATTCAGACTGGAAATGAGGCATAAATATTTAATAATAAGGGTAATTAACTACTGGAGCAATTTACCAAGGGTTGAGGTTGATTCTCCAACACTGGCAACTTTTAAATTGACCTTTCTACAAATATATGGTCTAGTTCAAACAGGAGTTATTTTGGAGAAGTTCTATGGCCTGAGTTATACAGGAGGTCAGACTAGATTATCACAGTGGTCCTTTCTGGCTTTGGAATCTATTAATATCTCAAAACAAAGTGTTACAAACTCAGGGAATTCAGAGTTAAGGTTACAGTTAGGTCTGGGCTATACTTAAAATTTAGATCAATTTAGCTGCATCACTAAGGTGGTGAAAAATTCACACCCCTGAGTGAAGTACCTGTGCTGACCTAACCCCCAATATAAATGCAACTAGGTAAATGAAAGAATGCTTTCATTGACCTAGCTACCATCACTTGGGGAGATGGAGTTCCTACACCAATGTAAAAGTCACTTCCATCAGTGTAGTCTGCATTATGCCAGTGTAGACTTAAAAAGTAATCCGTACAGGGAAAGTAAGTAATGTACAATTAGGGCATTCAAACAGTCTTCACTCTGCCTTGCAGTGATTCCAAGAGGGGAAGCATGTATGAAAAAAGTCTTCAAGAAAATCAGTTTAATCTAAACTCACCTGAAAGATGATAGCACAACATCCCCTGGAAACACACTGAGGTAGTGTTTCAGAAGTGACTCAGTAAAAACATCCCTCTGCTGAATTTCCAGCACCTATGTTTGTGTCTCAAGTATTTACCTAAGCCAGAGGTCTGAGTACTAGGAGACCTAGATTCTTCTGCAAAGGAATAAAGTGCTTGGGGCCACCCAGTATCTGTTGAGGGGGAGTGATGTCTGCACTTGGCCTCAAGCTGTCACTGACTCACAGTCAGGTCTTGGGTTTATCCCTTAACCTCTCTGTGCCTCACCTTCCTTTGTAAAGTGGGGATAATACTATCTGCCTCCAAGGGAGTTTAAGGCTCAATTAATTTACATTTGGGATGCACACTGAGATGCCTGGGTGGAAGGGGATAGGGAGGGCAAGGGAGTAATAGATGTTAAAGATCCTGGTTTCCTTTTTGGAATGGTCTCTCCTTTCTTCTTTCCTGACCCACAAAGGACACTTTGGACGCGTACCCCTGCGGCTCGGACCACACCCCCAGTCCCATGGCCAGTCGGGTGCCTCTTGAAACAGCCCCCACCCTGGAGAAGCCGGAGGCCCGTCTGACTGCTGTGGCCGTGAATGTGGAAGATGGCCACACCATTGCTTTTCTGGGGGACAGCAGAGGCCAACTGCACAAGGTAGGAGTTGGCTTGAACTGGCAGCATGAAGAAAAGGCGTTACTGATGAGGGTCAGGCATGGAGTGGTGCAACTGAGGTGCTCCTATTGCATGCTGGAGTCCTAAACACAGAAGTGTCAGATCCCCAGAGGTGGTGGAAGCTCACTTTGAATGGGGGTGGAGCTGAGGTACATACCTGGGGGGAGGGCAGTGTGATGTCCTAGGAGGGCGCACAGGAGCAAAGGGAGCTAGAGGTAGTTGTGGGGAGGAGGGAGGATGGTAGGGAGAGCTGTGGGAGGCCCAGAGGAGCAGGGGGTGACTCCCTGCAGAGCCCATCCCACCCCTGCCTTCTCCCTATGTTTGCCTAGCTGGGGGCTCTGTTGTCTGGACGGCTTTTCTACCTAGCTCCCAACATTGCCCAGCTCCAGTTCTGCCCTGGACTTCCGGTGGATCTGGTCCCTGAGCTCACTTGCCTGGTCCAGCTGTTACGCTTATAAAAAGCACCCGGGATCTTTTTCAAGGGAAAAGGCAATATGCCGCGTTTATTGGAGATACAACAATTAGCATATGCATTCAATCACACGCGCACAATGTCCCACCAGTTGATGTTATAGTTACCAGTCCAGAGTCTGGATCAATCTAGTGTCCAGCTAGGTTGATCATGGGTAGAGAGGAGCCGGGTTCTGTCGGTCCCAACACGATGCTCTAGGGAAGTCTTGGCCGGACAAACCCAAAGTTTCATGGCAAAGCAACCTGTTTATATTGATTTTCCTTCATTGGGACCAATGAGTTTTGCACCATCATGCTCTAATCAGTTGCCGTTTGAGAGCTTGTTTTCTTCTCATCCTTTATCTTGTTCTTTCATCAGTCTCTCAGGGAGTTACCCCATGCTGATTTTGATCACAGCTATCTTGTCCCCATTGATGGGTGCCTGCCACATCTTTTAGAGTTGTCAATCTGCCCCCTTCTGACATCTCAGTAGGGCGTGTTGCAATCTCCTGGTGCCTTTACGTCCATCCTCGATTCCTCTGTAGAACATCTGGTCTGGTGATGGCCTTCACGCTTGTCTTCTAGCAAACACATTCCTCATTCACACACACAAAACAGGATTGATTTACACAGAGCATTTGAACAGGAAAATCAAATTGCAATGCAGGAGAAAACAATCATTACATTCTTTTACTTGACAGGTTTCAGAGTAACAGCCGTGTTAGTCTGTATTCGCAAAAAGAAAAGGAGTACTTGTGGCACCTTAGAGACTAACCAATTTATTTGAGCATAAGCTTTTGTTAGTCTCTAAGGTGCCACAAGTACTCCGATTCTTTTACTTATTTCAAAATGCTAAATTTACAACAAAATGGTGACCCTAAAGGTCTGTCACTACCTTGAAATCAGCTTCAGACACAAGATTCTGGCTGATGCATCTTTACCAATGGCACACTAGGCCATTCCTTTTTGCTTTCAGAAAGGGTGGCTGGGAGGGTATGGTCAAATCATACGTCAATACATTTAATGCATGCTACATTATTATTCTTTATCCTTCATTCTAAATTATACAAAATACAAACATAAAATCCTACTACTACACAGCTTTAGCATCCCAGGTACCCTCTGTGCTGACCCACCTCTGAGTGCCCCCTGACGGGACCCAGCACCTGCTGGCTTGGAGGACCCTTTGTATCCAGGGAGGGGAGGGAACCCCCTGGCCCAGGACTGGAGCCCTCCACCAGCACTGGAATTGGGGCCCCACTCAGCCCCTGCACGGAGGCTGGGAAGTGGTTAGAATTGGCAGAAGTAGCAGAATGCTGTTCCCATTCCCCAAAAAAGTGCTGGAAGTGTATTCCAGAGCACTCCGGCAGGACTGGAACACTGTCCTATTGTGTGCCCATTGTTTCTTTCTCTCTAGGAGGAAGGATGCACTTGTGGTACATGTCTAGGAGTTGGGATCTGGCTTTGGTTCCCAGATTTTCCACTGACTCCATTGAAGTGACGTGTCACCTCTGTTCCTCGATTTCTTCCTCGCAAATTGGGGACATTAATGCTGATCTACTTCACTGGGGCTTGAGAAAGACTGCAGAGAATCATAATTCCCAAAGTAGAACTGTTTTGTCACTCAGATCAATTATTGTGACAAGCCTACAAGAAGACACTGAATTGTCCTGCCTCCCTGTGATGTTTGTCACTCACATGCCACAATCTATTATTACTAAGAGCTGAAACAAATTCTGTCTTGCCCATTCTTTGTTCCAGAGAAGTAAGTCTCTGCTGGATAGCAGTGCCATCTGATGGATTGTTCTCAAACTCAGCATGCTCTCAGTTAAGAATAAGTAAGGCTACAATTTAGTCATGGGTATTTTTAGTAAAAGTCATGGGCAGGTCACAGGCAATAAACAAAAATTCACAGTCCGTGACCTGTTCGTGACTTGTACTGTAAATACCCCTGACTAAATGTTAGCTGGGGGGGGTCTACTGCTCGGAGGGGAGGGGGAAGAGGCCTGGGGAGGGGCGCTTCTTCGGGGGGAGCCCTCGGGGCTGCTGCCTGGGGGGAGGCTGGGGCCAGTGGCACCAGCTGTGGGGGGCTGCCCCCGGGGCTGCTGCTCGGGCAGTCCCCAGGGCCAGCTGCAGCAGCTGCTGCTCGGGCAGTCCCCAGGGCCAGCTGCCTGAGCAGTGGCCAGTGCAGCTGGTCACGGAGCCTCTCCAGCAGTGGCCAATGTGGCTGTCCCTGGGGCCAGCTGCTTGGGCGACCCCGGGGTCAGCCACACTGGCCGCTGCAGAAGTCACAGAGGTTATGGAATGTCACGGAATACTTAACTTCCGTGACCTTCATGACTGATATGGATCCCTAAGAATAAGCAGAACTGCTTATACAAAACACATTTTCAGTTATAATCTTCTCTGAGCCAGTGCTGGTGCTACTCTGCAAAGCTTATAAGAGCTGTACTCTACTCTTGCTTTAAACCTCTTCTTTGAGTGTCTAGCTCTATGATTGCTACTGAGTGTTTGAGTCTGCCGTATAAATACATAAATTTGTAACACAAAGAAAAAGTCCTCTATCCTGGGCCTGAATCTGAAAATAATTACCCTTTTAAAAAAAACCCTTCATTTTCCCCAAACCACAAAATAATAATACCCCAACCCACCCACAATTACTAGTGATCTTTCTTAGGTTAATGGCACCCATTACCATAGTATCTGAGCACCTGAGATCTTTAATGTGTTTATCCTCACAATACTGCAGTGAGATAGTGTAATGCTATTATCCCATTTTACAGATGGGAAACTGAGGCACAGAGTGACTAAGGCCAAGACCCACAAATGACCCACTTCCTAACAATGGAAGGAGCCTGAATACCTTTGGGAATCTGGGCCCAAGTGACTTACACATGGTCATATAGGAGTTTGTGCAAGAGGAGGGAATTGACTCTGGGTTTCCTAAGTTCCAGGCTAGCATACTAACTATTCAGCCATTCTTCATCCCTTTTGTGTCTAGTATTATAACTGTCTTTGAATATATAGGTGAGGCCTTGTAGCAGGGCCAGGTTGCTGACAGGTTAGTGCAATCTGAGATCAGCAATGAGAATAAATTCCAAATGGAGGCCCCTCATGGAGAATACTCTGCTGGCAGTTCCCTCTCTCTTATACCAACAGGACAACCATTCAGGTGCCTTTACTGGCCACAGTTACAGCAGTTACTGGCCACAGTCCAGGTGCTTATATAGTCGTTTTTGACCGTATCATTAGAGCCTCAGAAGCATTGAATTGTTCCTCACAAATCCCCTGAAATAAAGAATATTCTTTGTTACATATGGAGAGCTGAGGCACAGAGTGATTTGCCTGAGGTCACACACAGCCTGTGACAGAGCTCTGAACAGAACCCAGGTGTCCTGAGTTCCAGTCCAGAGCCTTAACCACATGGTCATCCTTCCTCAGTGCAATATAACATAAGGCATTTAGGTCTCTATAGACCAAACTTAACTCCTATAAATTTCCCCTGGAAACCAGTAGGCAGCCAGTACAGGCCCTAGAACAAAGGTTCCACATGCTGCTAGCAGGAGGCACCCTGTGTACCAGTTAGGTTATCACATTTTCCACACTTCAGTTTCTGGGTTGATTTGAGATATACCTCCAGACAGAGCATGTTGCTGTGTCTATTGTCAAGCTCACGAAAGCTTATGCTCAGATAAATTTGTTAGTCTCTAAGTTGCCACAAGTCCTCCTTTTCTTTTTGTCAAGACATAGAGATTCATAGCTGAAAGAGATGGTCCCAATCTCATAGCCCCATGCACAGGGGTGAAAGTAACTTAAAAGTCTTACTGGTACGGGGGCCCAGCTCCAGGCCCCTGGAAGGGGTGCGGCCTCAAGCAGAAGGGGTCTGGCTGCGGGGGTCATCGGCTATGTACAGGCCTGTACTGGCAGCCACTTCTTACCGGTGTGCCATACCGGCCCATACCAGCCCACTTTCACCTCTGCCCACGTAACAAAGAAGAGTAATTTTCACCACTGCTGTTTACATGGTAGCTGCAAAGCAGCGTAGGTTCAACTGAACCCCCTGAATGCAAACTTATGTGACACATGATGGTAAAACCACCTCAGCTAACAGGAAAGATCTTTTCCTCACTACATCTTCTCGCGGTTTTCCCCAACATTTCCCTGCCTTGTCTCCCCCTTCCTAGTACCAGAAGGACCAAGATCCAAAACTCTCACCACCAACCCCCCACTCCAGACCTCAGTGTTCCCAGTAAGCAGCAGTAGCACTGGTGGATGTGATTACAGCATGTTCTCTCATGATGGGTTTCAGAGTAACAGCCGTGTTAGTCTGTATTCGCAAAAAGAAAAGGAGTACTTGTGGCACCTTAGAGACTAACCAATTTATTTGAGCATAAGCTTTTGTGAGCTACAGCTCACTTCATCGGATGCATACTGTGGAAAGTACAGAAGATCTTTTTATACACACAAACCATGAAAATTTTCATGGTTTGTGTGTATAAAAAGATCTTCTGGTTTGTGTGTATAAAAAGATCTTCTGTACTTTCCACAGTATGCATCCGATGAAGTAAGCTGTAGCTCACGAAAGCTTATGCTCAAATAAATTGGTTAGTCTCTAAGCTGCCACAAGTACTCCTTTTCTTCTCTCATGATGGTCACTCAGTGGCTTGATGACTAGTTCTTTCCACAGCAAGTTTACGGTTTCCAGATACCCATGACTGACCACCTCAGCTCTTCTCTCAGGGCTTTCATGGAACTGGTGTGGCCAGGATGGGGCATCCTACACCCTGTGAACACAAACTATCCTGAAAAATCATGTGGTTTAAGCACCACATGAGTCAATAGCTTTGTCCAGGAGGTGGCAATTATTTCCCTGCTAATTTCATTCATTCACTTTTCTCCCATCCACCAGACCACTTGTTCACTTATTAACTCGTCCACTCATTTTTGCACTCCCCTCTGCCTGTTCAGATGTCTCCCCATCAGCCCTCAAACCTGTTGGCAAAAGCTCACTTTCCCCTTCGTCTGCTGACATACCTACCTACTCATCCATTCGTATATCTCCTTTCCCTGTTATTGTTATACATTTCTATACACTTCTATACATTCTATAGCACTTTTCTACACATTCTATATGCTTCTATACATTCTATAGCACCATTCTATACACTTCTATACATTTCTATAGCACTTCTGTTACATTTCTATAGCACCTAGGGGCACCAATCAGGCTGTGGGAGCCGATTGGGCACTGTACAGATACTCAGTAAAGAGACTGTCTCTGCTCCAGAGTGATTACAGTCTAGTTTATGACTAGATGTAACAAGGAGATACAACAAACAGCAGCTGGCCACCTACTTCACTCTTCATTTTGCCTGCCTGCTGACTACAACTCTGTCTCTTACAGGTGTATTTAGGAGCAATGGGAGAAGCTAATACATATGCTTCTCTAGTCATCCACTTGAACAGCATGGTGAGTGGAGACCTGCTATTTGACCAGTCGCAGCAGAACCTGTACGTCATGACCCAGTCAATGGTGAGATCAATGAAATCCCTACTGCAAAGGAATGAAAGCATTTAGGGCCCACAGTACTTCCTGAGGGAAAGTGGTGTCTGTAGTCAGCCTCATGCTGTGGTCATAGGGGCCTGGCCTCACGCCATGGCTGTAAAATATGATGGGAATCCTGCCATCCCAGGGATTGGTCTCTCAGCCCTTGTACATCCCTGTGCACCAGTTATGTCAGCAATGATGGATGAGCGTAAAAGGGAGTTGTTACACTACAGAGACCAACAGTTAGATAGTAACAGATATGTTAGCAGTGTGGAGAAAAAGGCCTAGGGTCTGTAAGAGGGCAAGCTCCTTTCCCGCCTTGGGGTCACTCCCAAACAGTCTTGCATGCCTCTTAATTGTCTACACTTCTGTGAGTTTTTATTTATGTAACCACCACCAAGTGCTGGAAATGGCCCAACTTGATTATCATACACATTGTAAAGAGAGTGGTCACTTTGGATGGGCTATTACCAGCCGGAGAGTGAGTTTGTGGGGCGGAGGGTGAGAAAACCTGGATTTGTGCTGGAAATGACCCAACTTGATTATCATACACATTGTAAGGAGAGTGATCACTTTAGATAAGCTATTACCAGCAGGAGAGTGGGGTGGGAGGAGGTATTGTTTCGTGGTCTCTGTGTATATAATGTCTTCTGCAGTTTCCACAGTATGCATCCGATGAAGTGAGCTGTAGCTCACGAAAGCTTATGCTCAAATAAATTGGTTAGTCTCTAAGGTGCCACAAGTACTCCTTTTCTTTTCACCAAGCCATCGTCGCAATCCCTGTGCACCACATCTACCTACAGTGTCCTTCAATCCTCAGCTCTCTCTCCAGGGAGGGTAAGAGACCTCACCAGCTGGTGACCTAGCTTCCCCTAGGTTCTGCTAGCCCCTGTCTCCTCCTTTCCACTTCCTTCCTGTGCTTTTTAACTACCATTTCAGCTGATGGGATAATTAGCCCCTTAACTCATCAACCCACAATGTGATTAGGTCATTTTAAATCTTCCACACCTCATACAGGGCTTCTCTGGGAGAACCAGTTAGTGCTAAGTAACCAGAATACTGGGTCAGCTGTTGGCTCTCAGCACTTTTGTCACAGGGTTCATGAAGCACTGGAGCCTTCTAATGATTGTGTGTGTTAGACCAGTGGCTCTCAACCTTTCCAGACTCCTGTACCCCTTTCAGGAGTTGGATTTATCTTACGAACCCCAAGTTTCACCTTACTTAAAAACTACTTGCTTACAAAATCATACATAAAAATACAAGAGTCACAGCACACTATTACTGAAAAATTGCTTACTTTCTCATTTTTATCACATAATTGTAAAATAAATTGGAAAATAAATATTGTACTTACATTTCAGTGTGTTTATACTGCTCTATATACAAGTCGTATGAAATTTAATTTGTACTGACTTCGCAAGTGCTTTTTATTTAGCCTGTTGTAAAACTAGACAAATATCTGGATTAGTTGATGTACTCTCTGGAAGACCTTTGTGTACCTTCAGGGGTACACGTACCCCTGGTCGAGATCCACTGTTTTACACTCCACTTAGCAGGAGCAGACAAATCTCTTGGTTCAAAACTGACAGAACTTGTTAGATGGGCATTAAACTAGGTGGAAAAGAGAGAGCTTTATTTAACTCAAAATGTGGCGTATGCCTTCAGTTTTCAATAGTGAAGTAGAAGATGGAGCTCTTGTACAATAGAAGGTGAATAATTAGGAGACATAATGAACAAAACTGTGTATGGCCATATATAAGGAGTTTGGGGAATAAACAAGAAGAGTTGAGATCAATGGCTGGAACCTGAAAATAATTCTCACAACAGGAACAGTTGCAATCCATGCAGGAAAGGGGGACTGGGGAAGCAAAGCTGTGTGGCAAACCTATCTTCAGAAATGAGAGGCTCAGTCTAATCAGATGAGGGATAAAGATACAAGGAATGACAACTAAATGAGAAACCACAGTGAGCATCAGCTGCAGCCTTGCCCCCTTCCCTCCCTCATGCAATCCCTAGGCTAGAGCAACATTTGAGGAGCTTGGAACTGCAGGATTGTGATACCTGTTAGATAAAAATCCATCTGAGCATGGCTTATGTTCGGAAGAGTCCAGTTTTCTGAGCTAGAAAGCAAAAGATCCAACTAAAGGAGAAGCTACCCTGGCGTTATTGCTTACCAGTAGGAAAGAATTGACTGAAAATGTGGGAAAGGTTGATGCTAGTAAGCACAGCAATATAAGACAACTGGACTTGAGGAAAGCAAATTTGGGGAATGAAGACACTTATAAAACTTGGGAGGCGGTATTAAAATCCATGAGTGGAGGAAGGTTGAAGAATCCTAAAATACACCCAAAGGAAAGCACAAGAAGCAATGATTCCTGTGATAAAGAAGAATACAAATAATATGTGGCTAACATGCCTTCATAAAGAATTGGGCCAGAAATATATGAGTAAAAATGGGAACCGAACAGAATACACAGTGCTAAAATTGTGCAGGAAAAGATCCGGGCACCCAAATCAGAATAACTTAATGCTGCCAAGGTGGTGAGAGGCACGCTAATGTACTTGGGGAGAGCAGGCTCAAAAGAGTCCCCTGAGGTTTCTTGCACAGATGGTGGAGGGATGTGATCACACCCAGTTATTTACATTGGGTGTCTTCAGCCCAGACCCCAGCTCCTTACAACTTGCAAGGGGTCCTTGCCCTCTGCAGGCCTTCTTACATCTTTGGCTTTCCCTGGGAGTTCGCTGCACCCTTTGTAGGGTTGGGGTGAATGATGCCCAGCTGGAAGTTCCCTCTGTGGCTCCAGGAGTCCCACCAGCAGCTTCCTGCTTAGGGCACTCCCACTCCTCTCCCTCCAGTTGCTTGCAGATTCCTCTGTTTTAAAGGTCTCCTCCTTGCCATATGTGACTGACAGGTCTGGAGGGGTGGAGCTAGCCCTGCCCCCAGGGCCTCTGTCACTTTCCTAGCCATTGTGGGGACTATACACCCCATCACAAGGCCCATTAATAAATGAAGTATATTAAATTAGCAATTATTGCAAAATGGCTGAGAAACTGAATGAGTTTTTAAAATCTCTTTAACCAGAAAATGGTTTGGGCAATTAGGAAGTAATTGTCAATAGGGCTGCAGACAAAAAGCAGACAAGAGACTGAAACTAGTCGTCATGGCGATACGATAATACAGAGGTGTTCAGTCAGACAAGGCCCAGCCCTGCTATCTGCAGCCCCCAACATGATATAGTGCAGGTCTTCTTCAAGTGATTGCTCATGTGCATTACACAATAGGTGTGTGTGCTCGCCACGTGCACCGGTGCCAGAAGTTTTTCCCTCAGCAGTACCCATAGGGGAGCGCCCCTGGCGTGGCGGTGCTATGGCGCGGTATGTGGGGCGTTGTATGCTCCCCCCCACCCTCAGTTCCTTCTTGCCACCAGTGAAAGTGCTTCGAAACTGCTCTGCTCCAGCTCTGCTGTAGCTTTCCCTCTTTGGGCTTCGTTTAGTTCGTAGTTAGTTAGTACTTGTAGTTACCAGAAGAAGAAGAAAAGTAGAGTTAGAATAGATAAGTGCGCCCGGGTCAGGGCATGCCCCGCGCCCCAGGCTTTAAGTCATGCAACACTTGCAAACGGTCTGTGCTTGTGAGTGATCCGCACACTGACTGGGTTTACACTGTCCAGGAAAACCCACCTCAGCGACCGCTGCAAAATTTGCAGATCTTTTAAGCCTTGGACCAAGAAGGAGCGGGACATACGGCTCCGAGCCATTTGATGGAGTCAGCCCGACACCACTACACCACTCTAATTTGGCACTGAGCAACGCAGCATTGGTGCGCGGTGACCCAGCGATGCCTTCCACCAGTCAGCACCGCTCCGCGTCCACGGGACACTCTAAAAAGATGAAGAAGAGGTCTTCTCCGTCAGGGCACTGGGGCAAGGCTGGGGGCGAGACTAGACCCAGGTTGGGCAGCTCTCGTTCCCCATCGAACTCCTGGCCTCCGACTAAAGTCAAGCAGTGTAGCCCGGCCCGCTCTGAGCCGACCTCCCCGGATGCCAGTGGCCACATTCGGGGTGTCCTCCACGCTGGAGACCCGTTAGGCGGCTCAAGACGTTATGTCTCTACCGGTTCCAGTTGTGCCAATGCCAGCGGCTCTCCAGTCCAGAGGGAAGTCAGTGCTCGGACCTCCACAGTCGCCGCCTGGATGGTATCGCTCACAGTCGAGGGAAAGTTCCCGATGCTGCTCTCCACACAGTGACTGTCCTGCACGCAGCCCGCACCGGTCCCGTCGGCCCCCACCAGGTTGTCTGGCTGGGTACCGAGCAGCAGGGGTTCCAGGCACAGATCCACCTCGAGGGAGTGCAGACCACACGATCAGAGCGTGCCCCACTGGGACAGATGGCACCGGAGGTCATTGGCTCCGAGAAGCTACCATAGCCCCTTGCGGTATGAACATCAATGCCGGTCACGCTCTTCATCCTGGTCGAGGTCCCTGCCACGGCACTGCTCCCGCAGCCCTAGGTGTAGATCGCCGGCACCAGGCCATCATGGATCCGCCCATTGGAGCCGTTCGCGGAGCAGCTGTTACAGACGGTACTCCCGCTCCTCCACACCAGGATCGTCTTCTCGAGCTCAGCACCACTCGCGGTGCTGTCACTCTTCCCCATCCCGGGATAGCGGTAGATCGTATGCCAGCCTGGCCTCCCTTCGAAGTTGACAGTTGGTGAGCCAGGCGAGTCAGGCGGGGAAGTCTGCTCCAACGGTGCCACAAGGCTCTGTGGCCAGCGCCCTGGTACCAATGGTCCCTGTGGGCCCCGATACAGCTCCCGGTGGTGGCTCGCTCGGTGGCTGGAGCCTCAAAAAGACCATCAGCCTCTCTCTCTCAGCCACCCAGGAAGGGGTCAGAGGAGCGCTCCTCTCCTGTTCCGTGCTCAGAAGGTGACCAAGTGGTGGCATCTGCAGCACCGGCGGGGGCGCAGAGTAACACATCCTCATCCTCCCCCGATGAGGTAATCACGGCTGCTCCTCCTCCTGTTCCTCAGGAGGACATGAAAGCCCCCCAAGAACTTTTGAAAAGGATGGCATCAAGCCTCAACCTACAAACTGAGGAGGTGGAGGAACCCTCGGACTCCCTCTTTGATGTCCTCTCAGCTAGAGCGCCAGCCAGGGTGGCTCTCCCACTCCAAGAGATGTGTTCTCGAATGCCCCGTGACAGACCCTGGCTTCCTTGCCCCCCATCTCTAAGAGGGGAGAACGGAAGTATTTCGTGCCTGCCAAAGGGCACGAGTATCTATATACCCACCCCGCCCCCAACTCTCTAGTGGTCGAGGCGGTCAACCATAAGGAGTGCCAGGGCCAACCTGCTCCTACCCCGAAGAATAAGGACTCAAGGAGACTAGACTTATTCTGTGGAAAGATTTATTTGTCCTCGAGCTTCCAACTGAGGGTGGCAAACCACCAAGCCTTGCCTAGCAGATATGAGTTTAACTTGTGGGGCTCTATGCCAAAATTTGCAGACTCCCTCCAGGAGCGTGATAAGAAGGAGTTTAAGGCTCTGGTCGAGGAGGGCACAGCTGCAGCCAGGGCGGCCCTTGAGGCAGCCTCGGACGCTGCAGATACGGCTGCACGATCTATGGCCTCCACGGTGTCCATGAGAAGAGCGTTGTGACTCCTGTTGTTGGGGTTGTCCAGCGAGGCACAGAACTTCTTGCAGGACCTTCCATTTGACAGCAGGGTCCTGTTCGCGGAACAAACAGACGTGAAGTTACACGGTCTTAAGGACTCCTGCACGACATTAAAGATGCTGTGTGTCTATGTCCCAGCCCCAGCCAGGACCAAATTCAAGTTGCAGCAAGCCCCTAGTCAGGCTACCCACTCCAAATACGAGCCCCCTTATAAAAGATCAAGAGCCTATAAAAAGTGCCCACAGCGACTGTCTTGGCCCGTGCCCCAGCCTGGGTCCTCCAAGGGCAAGCAGGCGGGTAAGCGCCAGTTTTGATGGGACACCCGGGGACGACTTACCAGTTTGTACCAGGGATCCACCCAACCTTCCCTTCTCCAACCGCTTATGTACTTTCTTCCCGGAGTGGTTGCTACTGACCTTGGACCGTTGGGTCCTCAGCACCATCTCTCGGGGCTATACCCTCCAATTTCTCTTTGCCCCACCTACCCACCCTCCCTCCCCATCCCTCTTCAGGGATGCATCTCATGAGAGCTTACTTGAGCAAGAGATGAGGTGGCTCCTTCACTTAGGAGCGGTGGAGGTGGTGCTGGCGGAGTTCAGATACAAGGGGTACTACTCCTGCTATTTCCTTATCCCGAAGGCCAAAGGGGGGCTCAGGCCCATCCTGGATCTGCAAGGCCTGAACCACTACATGGTGAAACTCAAGTTCCGCATGGTCTCTCTGGCCTCCATCATCCCCTCCCTGGATCCCATGGACTGGTACGCCGCCCTCGATCTACAAGACGCATACTTCCACATTCACATATTCGAGGGACATAGGCGTTTCCTCCATTTCACGGTAGGGCCGGAGCACTACCAGTTCACTGTCCTCCCATTTGGCTTATCAACAGCACCCAGAGTCTTCACAAAATGTATGTCTGTGGTAGTGGCCTACCTCAGGCGTCAGAGGGGTCCAGATTTTTTCCTACCTCGACGACTAGCTGGTCAAAGGCAGCTCCAGATCACAGGTATAGGATCAAGTAACACTCCTCCTGCCCATGAGCTTCACACTGGGGCTGCTGGTAAGCAGCACCAAATCCACGTTGGTACTGGTGCAACACATAGTTAATTGGTACAATTCTGGATGCGACATTGGCCAGAGCCTCCCTCCCACCGGACAGATTCGACACCTTGAGGGAGCTCATCAAGGTGGTCACGAGGTTTCCCGTGATGACCACGAGGGTGTGCCTCCAGCTCCTGGGCCATATATCGGTGTGCACGTACATGGTTCATCACATCAGACTCAGGATGCTGCCTCTTCAGCTCTGGTTGGCCTCGACATTCTCCCAGTCCAGAGACAGGCTGGACAAGGTCCTCACTGCCCTAACTCGTGCTAGCCTCCCTCCGCTGGTGGTCCACCCTGGGGAACATGCTCAGAGGGGTCCTGTTCAGGGGCTGGCCACAGACTGTGAGTTGGTGCGCGATGCGTTGGACTTGGGGTGGGGAGCCCATGTGGGAAACCTCCAGACCCAAGGCCTTTGGTCCGTGCAGGAACCAGCCCTGCACATAAAAGTCAAGGAGCTCAGGGCGGTCCGTCTAGCTTGTGTGGCCTTTTGCTCAAGCCTAGCAGACAGGGTGGTCACAGTTCTCATGGGCAACGTGGCCTTTGCGTTCTACATCAACAGACAAGGCGGGGCCCGCTTCTCAGCTCTCTGCCAGGAAGCCCTCAGGCTGTGGAACTTCTGTACAGCCCACGATATCAACCTGGAAGCCCATCGCTTACCGGGCGTCCGAAATTCTCAGGCGGATCGGCTGAGTCGGGACTTCTCCTCTCGGCACAAATCGTCGCTGCACCCAGAGGTGGTGCACAGGATTTTCCGAATGTAGGGCTCTTCGCGACCAGACACTTCGCCGGTGTCCCCATTTCTGCTCCAGGGGAGGGCTGGGCAGGGGCACGATCTCCAACGCCTTCCTTCTGTCTTGATCGGGTCAACTTTTGTATGCCTTTCCCCCAATTTCCCTGATTGGCGAGGTCTTGGAAAAGATCAAGATGGACAGGGCTCGCATCCTTCTGATCGCCCCGGCATGGCCCAGACAGCTCTGGTACAGGGCTTGGCAGTTGCCCCGCCATGGCCGTTGCCAACCCTCCCGGAACTTCTCTCCCAGGACCAAGGGCGCCTCCTCCACCCCAACCTAGCAATCCTCCACCTCACAGCATGGTTGCTCAATGGTTAGGCCAGGAGGAGAGGACCTGCTCGGAGGGAGGCCAGCGAATCCTCCTGGAGAGCACGAGGCCCTCCATGCGTCAGGCCTACTTGGCAAAACGGTCTTGGTTTTCCCGGTGGGCCGTCGATCAGGGTGTCTTGCCAGTGGATGCCCCAATCCATCTTATACTGGATTACCTCCTTCATCTCAGAGCCCAGGGTCTAGTGCCCTCATGCCATGACCAGTCGATTCCTTAAGGGCTTGGATCGCCTCTTTCCTTATGTTAGACCCCCGGTCCCCCAGGGGGACCTGAACTTGGTGCTGGCCAGACTCCATTTGAGCTGCTTGCTACATGCTCCTAGTCCCACCTCTCATGGAAAGTAGCTTTTCTTGTGGCGATCAATTAGCCATTCTTGTGGCGACCCTGCTAGAAGGGTCTCGGAGCTTCACGCCCTGACCGCCGAACCCCGGTACACCGTATTCCATAAGGATAAAGTCCAGCTCCGCCCACACCCTTCGTTTCTCCCTAAGGTGGTCTCCACCTATCATACGGGCCAGGCCATTTCCTACCCATGCTCTGTCCCAAGCCCAACACGTCCAGTGAGGAGCGCCGCCTCCACATGCTAGATGTAAGATGGGCTCTGGCCTTTTTACCTGGAACGTACGAAACCATTCAGGAAGTCTTCGCAGCTGTTCATTGCCATGGCTGAGCGCATGAAAGGGCGGCTGATATCCACTCAGCAGCTCTCCAACTGGATCACTTCATGTATCCATACTTGTTACAACCTGGCGGGAGTTCTCCCGCCACTGATTGTGAGGGCGCACTCGACTAGGGCGCAGGCCTCGTCAGCTACCTTTCTGGCTCACGTCTCTATTCAGGGCATTTGTAGGGCTGCCACGTGTTCATCGGTCCACACATTCACCTCGCACTATGCAATCGTCTCCCAAACTAGGGAGGACGCCAGGTTCGGCAAGGCAGTGCTTCATCCCAAGTGTCTGTGAACTCCAATCCACCTCCAACAGATATACCTTGGAATCACGTATTGTGGAATGCACATGAGCAATCACTCGAAGAAGAAAAGACAGTTACCTTTTCTGTAACTGGTGTTCTTCGAGATGTGTTGCTCCCTGTCCCGCCCCTGGAATCCCTGCCCCTGACTGCCCCCTGCTGCCCCATCCAACCCCTCCTTTCCTTCCTGACTGCCCGCCCCCCGGGACCCCTGCCCCAATTCAACCCCCTGTTCCCCACCCTCTGACCACTCCCCAAACTCCCCTGCCCTCTATCCAACCCTCCCTGCCCCCTTACCGTGCTGCCTGGAGCACCGGTGGCTGGATCACGCACCATGCAGCACAGAGCACTGGGTCAGGCTGGGCTCTGCAGCTGCGCTGCCCAAGGAGCTCACAGCCCCGCCGCTCAGAGGATTGAGCCGACGGCGCAGTGAGCGGAGGCTGTGGGTTAGGGGCTGGGGGCGAGCCTCCCAGGCCAGGAGCTATGGGGCCGGGCAGGAGAGTCCTGTGGGCCGTAGTTCAGCCACCTCTGTGTTAGTGGACTTCCCTCTTATCCCATGACTGATAACTTTGCTTAAGACCTTTTGGTGAGGAAACTTGTCAAAGGCTTTCTGAAAGTCCAAGTACATTATATTCATTGGATCACCCTTGTCCAATATGTGTTGACCCCACGTCAAAGAATTCTAATAGATTGGTGAGGCATGATTTCCCTTTACAGAAGCCATGTTGGCTCTTTCCCAATTTACCTTCATTTGTGTGTTTGATAATTCTGTTCTTTACTATAGTTTCAACCAGTTTCCCTGGTACTGAAGTTAGGCTTACTGCCTTATAATTGCCAAGATGGCCTCTGGAGCCATTTTAAAAAATTGGCTTTACATTAGCTATCCTCCAATCAGCTGGTACAGAGGCTAATTTAAGCGATAAGTTACATATCACATTTAGTAATTCTGAAGGAACTCAAATGTGAAACTGCAGAACATTTGGGTGAATACCCTCTGGTCCTGGTGATTTATTGCTATTTAATTTATCAATTTGTTCCAAAACCTCCTCTATTGACACCTCAATCTGAGACAGTTCCTCAGATTTGTCACTTAAAAAGAATAGCTCAGATGTGGAAATCTCCCTCTCGTCATCTGCAGTAAAGATTGAAGCAAAGAATTAATTTAGTGTCTCCTCTTCAAGTGATCCTCTGATCCTTCAAGTGATCCACCCCGTGTCGCCCATTCCCAGCTTCTGGTAAACAGAGGCTAGGGACACTTCAGAGTATGGTTTTGCATCCGTGCCCATCCTGGCTAACAGCCATTGATGAACCATCTCCTTAGCAGTCTTGTCTTCCTTGACTGCCTTGAGTGTTAAAGTACACACCAACACAACCTCAACTCTGCCCTGCCCCCTTGCCATTCTCAAGCTCCAGGGAATTAACTGCATTCTGCATTCACTGTGTTAAGAATAGCTATACTGAATAGTGGAGGCATTAGCTGGAGCAGCTTGATAGAGATGTGATTGTGATCTGAAGAGGTCTGGAGATTACTTTGAGGAGCATCACAGAGCTGTGAATGTGATATGAGGACATCTAAATCTTTGCTCCACCGTATGTGATCAAAGGAATGCATCAGTTAAGCACTGAGTTGTGTAGGTTGTGTCAGGAGGTGGGGTACAGGGCTCTGCTTGCCATGGGAATTGTCAGCAGTGAGGTGGGATATGAAACCCTGTCAGTGTGGTTAATGATAGGTAAATTAAAGTGTAATGTTAGGTGAAATCCTATGAGTAAGAATGAAGGGGGTGAGGGAGTTGTAAAATGTAACCTGTGTGTGGTTGCCCAGTACTTGAGTGTAGAATAGTGTAGGTAGCTCCTGTTCAGAACAGCTGACCTAAAAACAAATTTTGCCTTAAAAAAGAGAAGGCATATTACTCTGCTACGGTTGTCACATGTCCAGTTCCCTGAGTGATATCCACTTTCTGCAAAAGCAGAGTTCAGGTATGTGAGCTATGAAAGTATTGGGTCATTACTCAAAGAGGGCAGATTTAACGTTGTGTTGGCATGTACCTTAACTCTGTGCTTCCTCTCTTTCAAAAGTTTGACTTTTGCTGAACTTGATATTCTTGAGGGCATGAGATACTACCAGGCAACCTTAACTCTGCTTAATCATGTCTTCCATCAGTGAATTTCCTAATTTTTTTTTAAAACAGAAAGAGGAATGTTTGTAGGAGTTAGTAGCCATTTAGGCAGTTGCAGTTGTCACAGATCCTAGCGAGCACTCCTTCCTGGCCATCCACTAGGACTGCTGTGAGGAGAATCCAAGCCTCTGAGCTATTGATCCCCTGGCATGTGTTACACTTCTAAAACCTCAGCAGGCTGGAGCACTGCTTCCTCCCTTGGCTTTTTTGGCACATTTCTTGGGCACTGACTCTTGGACTGCTACCACGTCTTGAAAATGGAGCTTGTCACAGGGCGCATCACTCACTGCTGGGTTGTTGCCTCCTCCTGGTATTCTGGGGATTAGCTTGAGGCTGACTCTGCCCCAACCCCAGCTGCAGTTTGCAAACTGTCAGTTCGTCTCTGCTGTCCACCTGCAACCCCTCTTGCAGCCTCAGGAACTGCAATATCCTCTTAGTGACATGACCAGAGGACCAAGCCATGATCTGAGTTCCCCCCTTCTGGGTGGGGTTAGCTCCTCAATAGTAGGAGGCAGTCTTCCCGCCCACTGTCTTGGTGCCATTCTCCCAGTGGCTGGTAGGGGAACCTGGGCCCGCCCCCTTCTCTGGGTCCCAGGGACCCTCAGTTTATCAGTCTGGGCCCTCTCTCTTTAGCCTCACTGTTCTATCCCTGGGCTGCTTCCTACTACTGGTTCCCCTTTTCTTCCTAGGCCTACCAGTTCCCAGAGCCTCCTCCCTCTTGCCAGGGAGTGACTACAGGCTGCAGTCTCCACTCATTCCTCCCTTTCTCCTGGGAGTGTCTGCCTTATCCTAGCAGCCCCTTCTGCTTTCAGCTGCCTGTGTATTCCAGCCCAGCTGAGCCTCCTTAATTAGCTACCTAATTTGTTAATTGGCCCATCTGGCTTGCATTAAACCCTGCAGGATGAATGTGCGGTAGACACCCCATCACAGGGCTTCAAACCCACCTGCCCTAGGACCCAGGATCAGCACTGACCTCAGTTACATAAACATCCCCCTCTGCCAAAACTTTGCCCCAAGGAAGTGAAGTTTG
Source organism: Chelonia mydas (assembly GCF_015237465.2). NCBI lineage: Eukaryota > Metazoa > Chordata > Testudines > Cheloniidae > Chelonia > Chelonia mydas. The sequence continues at coordinate 231,978 of NC_057853.1, forward strand.
TGATGTACAGTTTAATTCTCAGGGGCATGCAGTAGTTCTGAAGCAGACAAGACGCATGCACTTTGTATAGTCTAATGCCTTTATGCTTTTTTATACTTAATCATGTAAAGCACAGGAGAGTCGAGATCATACAAAACACGAAAGATTAAATGCATGTCCCTGCCTCAGTTTCCTCAGCATTGCAGGTCATTCTTTTGGCTGGGGTATGAATCCCTTGGGTTGTCCAGAGTTCTGGTGTTATCTGGCCTCAGAAAACAGGGCAGAGACCCCCGCCTCATGAGGCTGCTAAATGCTGAGTGACCTCTTCCTTGGAGCCCCTTATCCAGCTTCTGTGACCTTGCTCTCTCTTGCCCCAAGCTGCTGCTTCTTGTCTGACTCCCCCTGTTCTTGTGTATTTGTTTATTTAAACCTCTCCTGGTCACCTGGTCTTTTTACTCTACTCCTGGTAAATTGCCACTGCTCCTACCTTCCTCCCCTCCCTTCAGAGGAGTCAGCTACACTGGTTTTCTGAGGATGCAGCTCACCCACTGTTCCCAGATGTTTTCACCTAGTCGTTAGGTCCTAAGCATCTTCTGTAGTATCTGTCTGGTGTGTAACCACTACAGGTCCTGTCAGCTATGGTGGATCCACATACATACAAGCATTCATGAGAAAGTAGGTTTTCACAGTACAACTTCACAGTATCAATCAGAATTCATAATTTATACAGCCATAACCCCAGTTCATCACCGTTCTCATCTAGATTTGCAATAGATAAACTACTGTGTGTAGTAACAAAACAACCTAGCTTTTATATAGTGCTTTTGGTCAGTATATCTCAAAGAACTTTACATCATTATCCTCATTTTACAGATGGGAAACTGAGGCTCAGGTCCATAGATCATCCACAGATTCGTAGATTCCAAGACCAGAAGAGACCATTGTGGTCATCTAGTCTGATTTCTGTATAACACAAGCCATAGATTCCCCCAAAATATTTCCTAAAGCATAGTTTAGAGAAACATCCACTGTTGATCTTAAAATTGTCAGTGATGGAGAATCTACTGTGATCCTTGGTAATTTGTTCCAATGGTTAGTTACTCTCACTATTACAAATTTACACCTTATTTCCAGTCTGAATTTGTCTATTTTCAACTTCCAGCCATTGGATTGCGTTACACCTTTCTGTGCTAGATTGAAGAGCCGATTGTTAAATATTTGTTCCCCAAGTAAGTCCTTATAGATGGTGATCAAGTTACCCTTTACCTCTTTGATAAGCTAAATAACTAGAGGTCCTTGAGTCTATCGCTATAAGGCATGTTTTCTAATCCTTTAACCATTCTCATGGCTCTTCTCTGAACCCTCTCCAATTTATCAACATCCTTCTTGAATTGTGGCAGCAGAACTGAACACAGTATTCCAGCAGCAGTCACACAAGTGCCAAACACAGAAGTCAAATAACCTCTTTACACCTACTTGAGATTCCCCCATTTGTGTATCCCAGAACTGCAATTAGCTCTTTTGGCCACAGTGTCACACGAGCTCATGTTCAACTGATTATCCACCAATTCTCAAATCTTTTTCAGTCACTGCTTCTGAGTATAGAGTCCCCCATCCAGTAAGTATGGCTGGCGTTCTTTGTTCCTAGATATATACATTTACGTTTAGCCATATTAAAATGCACATTGTTTACTTGTGCTCAGTTTACCAAGTGATCCAGAGCACTCTGAATCAGTGACCTGTCCTCTTCATTATTTACCTCTCCCCCAATTTCTGTGTCCTCTGCAAACTTTAAATAGCATAGGTCCAAGAACTGATCCCAATGGGACTCCACTAGAAACACACCCATTCAATAATGATTTCCAATTACATTTTGAGATCTGTCAGCCAGTTTTTAATCCATCTAATGTGTGCCATATTAATTTCGTATCATTCAAGTTTTAAAATGTCATGCCTACTAAGTCAAATGACTTACAGAAGTCTCCGTATGTTACATCTGCACTATTGCCTTTATCAATCAAATTTGTAATCTCATCAAAAAAAATATCAAGTTAGTTTAACAGGATCTGTTTTCCATAAACTCATGTTGGTTGGCATTAAATATATTAATCTCCTTTAATTATTTATTGAGTCCCATATCAGCCGCTCTGCAATCTTGCCGAGGTTGATGTCTGACTAACAGGCCTAAAATTACCTGGGTCATCCTATTTATCCTTATTAAAGTAGCTTTCTTCTAATCTTCTGGAACTTCCCCAGTATTCCAAGACTTTTTGAAATTTACATTAACGGCCAAGCAAGCTCCTAAATCAGCTCTTTTGAAACTCTTTGATGCAGATTATCTGGACAAACTGATTTTAAAATGTCTAACTTCAGTAGTTGCTGTTTAACATTCTCCTGAGATACTAGTGGAATAGAAAGTGTTTTATCTCATGATATGTCTACATCATCTGTTTTCTTCCAAAATATAGAACAGAAATATTTATTGAAGACATCTGCCTTTTCTGCATGGTTTATGATAATTTTGACATTTCCATCTATTAATGGACCAATACCATTGTTATGATACTTTTTGTTCCTAACATACTTAAAAAGCTCCTCCTTATTGTCCCTAATTCTGCTAGCCATAGATTTCTCCTTGTGTCCCTCTGCTTCTCTTAGCAATTTTCTACAATTCCTAGCTTCTGATTTATATTCATTGCTATCAACTTCCCCTTTCTTCCATTTGATATATAGATCTTTTAAATTTTTTATAGCTGCCTTCACTTCCCCCATAAACCAGGTCAGATTTTTAATCCTTCTTCCTCAGTTGTGGGATTATGGCTTTTTGGGCATCTATGAAAGTATTCTTAAACAATTTTGGATGATCATTTATATTTTTCTGATTAAATTCTCCCTCCCAGCTGATTTGTCTGATAATTTTTTTTCAGCTTTGTGATATTGGCATTTTTAAAGCACCAAGTATGTATTTATATCACTGGTCTGGACTTTATTCCGGGTCCGCATTAGAAATATGATCAAATCATGATCACGTGTACCTAAATTACCATTAATTTTAGTACTGTCCTTTAGTTTAGTACCTTTATCTGTCAAGCTCTAATGTAGAATTCCTCCATGTTGGCTACAACACTTGTTGATTTAGGAAAATGTCAGAGAGATGAAGAGACTTGCCTAAGGTCACTCAGCAGGCCACTGCCAGAGCCAGGAATAGTTGCAGTGTGGGGGTCTCTCGACACCATTACTGTATGATTCCTAAATGCTCCTCTCTCTCCTGTACGTTTTGTGATAGTGGAATGGGGATAATGGTCATGCTTCTAAGTGTGTAGTTGTTAACAGAGCTAGTGAGAGAAATCTCAGACATCTATATGTCCCAAAATCTTGAGAGCTTTATTACATTGGCTTAGTAAATTTATATGCATGAGAGAAGATGGGAGTGTTTCTTTTCTTCTCCAACCTCTCCCCTACCATTTCGTGCAACATGTAGCCCTTCCACCAACCCTTCCAGCTCAGACCTTTTCCAGATGTTTGCCCTACCAGGAATTTGAAGTGTCATTAGCTGAGCACAGTTTAGGATCTAAGTTGTCTGCTTATCCCCATGAGCTATCTAGGTGCCATGAAACTTCCTAAACTACAAACCTCTTGGCTTCTCTATCTTTGCATGTTCAGTGTAATCTGATTTGCTTGTGAACATTAGGCATGAGGGTAAATTAGGAGCCAAGCTCTTCGGCTAATACCATTCTGAATTTTGCTCCCCCAGAAGGCTAGTGGGTGCCATGCACTCTTTGGGGGAAACCCTCAAGTGAGTGCAAGCCTTTTATCAGGATCAGAGCCATGGTTTGATCCCCAGGTCTGGGTGAAAATATGTCAACATTAAGAAAATACTTTTTTGTGGGGATTGTATTTTGGGAAACCCTTGGTCAAAATGATCACAAATTTGGAACACCCTGGCCAGTGCCTGATGAGCCATATCAAATTTCAAGGCAATCTGAGTAACCATGTAGATTTTAGAGCACTTAAAAAAACTGAGGTTTAAACCAACAGCTGACTTATACCTTAACTATACTAGACCAGGCAGTCCACTATAATATTTATTAGGAACTGAACTGAAGCACATACTGCAGGAGGTCATCAAGGATCCATTGCATAACTCTGTACAGCAACAACTTCTGTGAGAAAAGAGGGATAAAATCTATTGTGCCTCAGTCTTTCTGTGACATTAAAATCTGACCTTTTCACAATACCAGAGTTTTCCGCTTGTGAAAAAGATTGTACTACTAGTAGTTTATATAATAGCAGCACCCGTGTCTTAGCTCTGCCTTGGCATTTTTGTAGCAGCCAACACCATCCAATGGGGCAAATTTCTCTTCCACTGATATGGGAATGGCCACTTTTGAACATTTGGCTCCTATTTCTTTAGTTTCAGATGATGTTGGTAGCTAACAGGATGTTGAATGAGCATCAGTGTCACAAGAAACATTAGGAAGAGCAGAAGTTGTAGGGCTTGTGGGTGGAGCTGCGGGGTTTTCAGCTGGAATTTCACTAGATTAATTTGTCTTTCTCTGGCAGGTGGTAAAGGTTCCCATATTAGAATGTTCACAGTACTTGGATTGTGAATCGTGTTTGACACTGAAAGATCCATACTGTGGCTGGTGTGTTCTCCAGGGACGGTAAGATCTCTGATCACTTCCTCAACAAGGCTCTTCAAAGAAATGATTAGTTGGGATTAGCTAGTTAATTTTCTTTTGTTTAGTTCTGTCCGTTTTACTTTAAAACTCCAATAAGGTACAGTATGCGATAATGTTAACTCTTCTATTCGTACATTTATATGATCTTGTGCAACATGAATTTAGACTTATATAGCCCTACTTGAAATACTGTTAGCTGCTGCATGTGGTACATACATCTCCTCTGTGTTCATTCATTCTTTAAACCCTCATCCTTCTATCATCTGATTCTGTCTCCCCACACAACCTCCCGGAAATGCCACCATTAGTCAACAGCTGCTTTTTCTCTGGCACCTTCCAGTTCCTGCAAATTGGAGCCACTGCATTTCACTCAGTTCTGCACTTCTCTTCAGTCACCATGCACTGTATTCTTCCCAGTGGATCTCAGTCTGGGTTTCACTCTGACCACAGCAAGGAAACTAGTCTGTTCCATGCAGCTAACAGCCTTCTCCTTTCTGCTGTTACTGGCTCATCCTCTCTCCTCATTCAGCCTTTGACACTCTGTTCCAGTCCTTGGTAGTGGATCCAGCAATGCTGTGAACTCCAGCTCCCATCAAACATGGTTCTGCTTCCACTTGGCTACCCTTTTCTGTCTATGTAGTGCCACAGTGTTCAGTTCATTACCCTCTGTTATGTCCCTTCTTCCTCTCAGGTTTCTCACCTCCACCTTTAATGTTAGTGGCCAGGTTTACTCAGCTGTAAATTGTAAATATAATTTACAAAATGAAGTTGTGTGCTGTATCTAATGTACCCAGTGTGGCCAAGATTCCCATTCATGCCCAAATTTGGATTCACAGAATCCTAGAATCTCAGAGTTGGAAGGGACCTCAAGAGGTCATCTAGTTCAACCCCCTGCTCAAAGCAGGACCAATCCCCAACTAAAGCATCCCGGCCAGGGCTTTGTCAAGCCTGACCTTAAAAACCTCTAAGGAAGGAGATTCCACCACCTCCCTAGGTAATGCATTCTAGTCCTTCACCACCCTCTTAGTGAAAAAGTTTTTCCCAATATCCAACCTAAACCTCCCCCACTGCAACTTGAGACCATTACTCCTTGTTCTGTTATCTGGTACCATTGAGAACAGCCTAGATCCATCCTCTTTAGAACCCCCTTTAAGGTAGTTGAAAGAAGCTATCAAATCCCCCCTCATTCTTCTCTTTTGCAGACTAAATAATCCCAGTTCCCTCAGCCTCTCCTCATAAGTCATGTGCTCCAAACCCCTAATCATTTTTGTTGCCCTCCACTGGACTCTTTCCAATTTTTCCACATCCTTCTTGTAGTGTGGGGCCCAAAACTGGACACACTACTCCAGATGAGGCCTCAACAATGCCAAATAGCACTGTTGGAGCTATTGAGGCTACATGCTTGTTGTCACTACTGTAGTTGGTGTGTATGGTTTTCCTACCACTCTTGCTGGGGAGAGTCCTGCTCACAGCAATATTGTAGCCAAAGAATACATCCCCTCCTCAGTTTTGGAGAGCACTCTGATGGTTTCCTAAATCTTTTTCTTCAGGTGCAGTCGTCGCTCTGAGTGCTCCAGATCCATAGTGAGTGAGCAGTGGCTCTGGAGTTTTAATTCTACAAAGCAATGTTTATCCATCCAGTCACTAAGCCCAGCTAATATCAGCAGAGAAGAAAAGAGAAATGTGAGCAGTGACATAGTACTTGGAAAACATACCAATGTGATAAGAATGGTGGCTTTCTCCTTTCGTGTCTGTAGATGGTTGACCACCTTCCATTCTGGTGTAAATGAGAAAATCTTCTATTGACTTCAATGGGAGCTGAATCACTAAGCTTTGGACTTCATCCAGGGTGTGCCTTACTCAGGGCACTTACGTGTCATGATGGTTTCAGGAGGGATGGGTTCCTTCATGACTTTTTCAAGTCAGATGTCTATGCATATATTATTATGAGAGTGATACATTTTGGGGGTTCTTACTTGCCTTGTGCTGCTACTGCAAAGTCTGTCCTTGGGTTGGCATGTGTAAGCATACCTATAGATTTCTAAAGCTTCATGATGCTGATTATTAAAAGGATAATGAAAGAAAGTTTAAAATCATCAGCCCAGTTTCTGACCTCTGCTAGAAGAGCCAATGGGAAACTGAGGTGTCTCATGGATGAGAATTCTGTCGATGTGCCAAGAGCCGGTGGGAACCCAGCTTCCATCTAGAGAACGGGGTGCTTGTTTACACGAAGGACATTAAGGAATGGCATTGAAAATGGCAGCAAGGATAATGCGATTAGAGACAATAGTGGGAGCCATCTTAGAAAGAAAATGGATGGATGGATCAATTATTTTTTTGTGTCTCTAAAAATGAGAGATAAGGAAAACAATTATATTAACTAGAAAAGTGTGAATTATGAAGGGACAAATTGTGGATTTATATTAATATTTGATTGGCAGATTTTCCTGACTATCTTGGATTTACCATCCTTGCATGAGGAAGAATCATATTCTTGTTACTTTGAAGACTACGAGAGTCCAGCAGTTCTGACAGAGTCAGGCATCGTGTGTCCCTCCCCAGATCCCAGCCAAGCACCAGCTTTGAAAACAGGAACAGGTCAGTTCAACATTTTCTGTAAATGAAGTATAAAATGACTGGTAAACAAAATAATCAGAAGAAGGAACAACGGAGTTTGTCAGAATGCCGGTGGCGAGGTAGAATATGATAGAATTCTAATGCTTTAATGATGGTTAAGTGAAAGTATAGGTTGAGTTGGTATCCTGTGAGTAAGTATAAGGGAGTTTTAAAAGTCTGTCACATAGTTCTTAAATTGTACACATATGGTATTGTTTCTGGGGAGCTGGCTAAGTGTCAGTGTTCACCAGGGTGTGGAACTGCCTGAATCTTAAAGTGTCAAGGGCCACTGTGAGTATGTGCGCATTGAAGCATTGCTCAAAGAGGGTAGACAGAGGTGGTGTGGGTGACTGTATTTTTTTTTCCTTTCTGTCCATTTGTCCTGTGGATGAGAGTGAATGGGCTGTAAAAGAGGTGAAGAACATGTACATTTCAGATACTGTTGGCAGAGGAATGGTATATGTGTGAATGGGGCATGTTGGGATATTTCTGAAAGAGGGCAGAGTTAAGGTTGCATGGGCAACATTAACTGTACATTGAGTTTTGCTCAGCTTAGTTTCTGCAAGGGGATGACCTAGTACCAAGCAACCTTAACTCTGTGGTAACTTAGTTTTTTACCATTGAATTAGGTAGATAAATACTACTGGGAATTGTCATTCTATGAGACTTTCACTTCCCAGATACAGGTTGGGGAACAAATGCTACTAATAATGGTAGGGCCTAGTTATTCCTGGATATGATAGCTGACAGATTTGGTTACCAAATAGTCGTTAAGCCAACAAAAGTTAATACTATTTTATATTTGGTTTTGGTAACCAGTAACATTTATAGAAGAGCTAGTTGTAAAAAATCTTGGATTGACTGAGCATGAGTTGATTCAGTTTAAATTAAATGGAAGGATAATCAAAACTAGGTCACCAACTACAGGGCAGACTTGAGAAATGAAGGGAAATAATTAATGAAGGCAACTGGACTGAAGAGCCCAAGGACTTAATGTGAAGCCTTGGAACTTCTTCCAGATGATTTTTGCACCTTTGACTTGAACTTGCATCCCCAACAAGAAGAATAAACTTGTAGGGAAGTGCTCCAAACCTAATTGAATGAAATACCACCTCAAAAATGTGATAGTAGGAGTAAGCAGAGATTCTACAAAGGAGTGGAAAAAGGGATCAGTCAGCAAGGAACATGAAAGAGGTCAGAAAGTGGAGAGGTAAAGTGATAATTGCCAAAAGTCAAGTTGAGTTAATCCTTGCAAAGGAAATTAAAACAAATAGTTAAAGGTACCACATAAATAAAAAGAGAACAAGAAGAGAAGAAATGGGGCAGAGATTAAGGATAATCTTGGTCTGGCCCCGACACTAAATGAATATTTGCCTCAGTTTTCAATAAGGATGATAATATAGAATGTATGGGCAAAGGCAGGATGGCTAATTGGGATTGAATGTATAGAAATGGAAATACTGCATCAGAGGTGAAAGCAAAACTCAAAATGCTTAATGCATTCAAATCAGGGGGACTGGATAATCTGCATCCCAGAATACTGAAAGAACTGGCTCATGAATTTGCAAATCCAGTAACTTGAATTTTTAATCTGTCAAATTGGTGGTAGTATCATATGGCTGGAGAACAGGAAATATAGTACTTATATTTAAGAAAGGGAAAAAGGGTAATCTGGGAACAACAGACCCGTTAGCTTGACCTCAGTAGTATACAAGGCTTTAGAACAATTTTTAAAGGAAACAGACATTAAAGACATGGTAGTAAATGGAAAAAGGGGTAAAATGCAGCATGGGTTTACAAAAGATAGATTGTGCCAGAATAACACATCTTTTTTTGATGAGACAAGAGGAATCCAGGAGATCTAATCTATATGGACCTTCAGAAAGCATTTGATACAGTACCACATGGCAGGTTCCAGAGTACCACATAGGAAATTATTAGTTAAGATGAGAAAATGAGGTTAGTACAAAAATCATAGAATATCAGGGTTGGAAGGGACCTCAGGAGGTCATCTAGTCCAACCCCCTGCTCAAAGCAGGACCAACCCCAACTAAATCATCCCAGCCAGGGCTTTGTCAAGCCTGACCTTAAAAACTTCTAAGGAAGGAGATTCCACCACCTCCCTAGGTAACGCATTCCAGTGCTTTACCACCCGCCTAGTGAAAAAGTTTTTCCTAATATCCAATCTAAACCTCCCCCACTGCAACTTGAGACCATTACTCCTTGTTCTGTCATCCGCTACTACTGAGAACAGTCTAGATCCATCCTCTCTGGAACCCCCTTTCAGGTAGTTGAAAGCAGCTATCAAATCCCCCCTCATTCTTCTCTTCCGCAGACTAAATAATCCCAGTTCCCTCAGCCTCTCTTCATAAATCATGTGTTCCAGTCTCAGAACTAGACTCAATGACCCAGGAGGTCTCATCCAGTCCTATGTTCCTATTCAATTGGAGGGAAATACTTATGAAGAAGCTAAGGCTGGAAGAGACCTAGGGCCCCAAGGGTGATTGTGGACAACACATTAGACATGTGTCTGCTATGCAATATGGCAGCAGAAAAAGCTAACACAGCCTTTGGTTATGAATGGAGAGGTATCATGTTCTGAGCAAGAAGGGTACAGTGTCCTTCCGTCCAACACAGCTCAGGCAGCACCTTGAATTCCATGTTCAGGTCTGGACATCACTGGACCCAAAAGATACTGACAAACTGAAATTCAGTGAAGATCAGCTACAATGATTAGGGGACTGGAAAGGTTCATTTTAAAGGGTTTTATGTATACAGCTTGGCTGAGATAAGACTGAGGGGGATCTAGGGACCTGTGCACCGGTATTCAAAGTGGTAAAATGGGGTAACAGCTTGAGTAATAGAATGGAAATAACTCAAGAAAACATAGGCTGACTATCGGGCTAAACTTCTTGCCCATGATCTGCATCAGCGTTTTGAATCCTCTCCACCTGGGAACATCATCACAGCAGTGATTGAAAGTGACACAGCACTGGAGTGAACAGTGCTGTGTTGCTAGGGGTGTTGGACTGATTGAACTGGTAACATTTATAATTTTGTGACTCTGTGGCATATGTTCGGAGGATTTGGTAGTTTCAGGACCCCTGAGCTGGATTCATATTTTCATCTGGGCAGGGAGTAGCAAATTAAACTGCTGTTACAGTATGTAAGCTTATGTCAGATCCAGAAACATCATGAGGCTGGTTTACAAATCATGATGTCTCTAAAAACCCCAAATGTATTGTTTCTTATTTGCTTTTTGATTTTTGAACTGTGTGGCAGAAGCCACTGTCCCAAAGATGTGAACATCTTAAGGTCACAACTCAACCTGAAGGCAGAGGCAGAAGTGTGGGCCTTGGAGGGAGCTCACCTTCCTCACTCCTTGTTCCTGAGGCTCGGAGTTGCCCTTCTATCCCCCTCTTCCCTTCCCCATCTTCATCTCCACGTCCATAGTCCTCTCCCCCACAATCGCCTGTCCCCAGCCTGTCCCAGCATTAACCTGTCTTCACGTTCGCTTTTCTTTCCTGTTAAACTATCCTACATTTCCCCCCTGCCTCCCTCCATTCCCTTGCACCCCCTTAGTCTCCTCCTGGATTTCTTCAGCCTCTTGCCTGTTTCCCATATTCTCCTGCCCATTCAGTCTCCCTCCTTGCATTATGGTTCCCTGACATCACCTTCAGTGCCACTCCCTTCATCCTTTAGTTTTCCCTGCAACCTCCTCCTGGTCCCCACATTCCTCTATAGCCTTCAGCCACCAACAATACTGCTGTGGCCATCTTCCCTGAAGGTAGCCTGGCTTCATTCAAATTGAAAACAGTGAGAATTGGTGGCCATCTTCACTAGGTGCAGCCTTGTGTTCATATGCAAAGGCTCTAGGGAAATGGAGGCCATTTTGGCTGAGACCAGGTTGGCTTCCGCCACAATAAAAGTAATGAGCAATAGTGAGCATTTTGGAGCAGGGCGTATTTAAGGATTGGAATCCAGCATTCATGAAATCATTAGACCTTTTAAAAAACACCAAACATCATGAACTCTGTGACAAAATCACAGGAATTGGCAACACCATGTTGGCTGGTGGCTTTGGTGGATTTTCCTTGCCCAAGATTGATCTGCATGTGGTTGCAACAATTGGTTTTCACACATCTTTTAGTCAGATATTTTCTCAAAAGCACCCTTCACCTCTGTCCTCTTGTGAAAAGCCCAGCCTGCGCCATACTGACCCTCTCTTAGATGCAGAAATAGAGGTGATTTTAGTATTTGTCTGAATCCGGATACATACCTAAAGCCTACCTGGAAGAGAGGAAGTGAACCGCTGACTGAACTGCCTTGAGGAGAAGGGCAGCCCAGCCTGCAGACTGCTTATTCACTTGGTAGGTGAGCAGTCTGGCCAGCTCCCTGAGGAATGGCAAAGCCTGGAGATCGGCTGGCTGCGGGGCTTTCCTTTTTGTTCAGAGTGCAAGCATCTGTCTCCAGCATCGTGGGTGGGTGTTTATGAATAAAGATGATAAGTGTGCTTATAAAAACAGAAAGACAAGGTGTGTAAGGTAATATCTTGTATCAGACCAGTTTCTGCTGGTGAGAGAGAAAGCCTTTCGAGATTACACAGAGCTTGGAAGTTTCTCTTTCAACAACAGAAGTTGGTCCAATAAAAGATACTACCCCCCACCTTGTGTGTCTAATATCCTGGGACCAACACATCTACAACAACACTGGAAACAACTTATAAAAACAGTCTGTATTACATGTGTCTGTGTGAGGCATTGGTTGTGTCTTAGATACCAAGTGTGAATATTTCTTCAGCCATCAAATCTGCAAGAAAACAGTGAAAATGCTCTAATACTCCTGGAGACAAAGAGAATGAGACCCTCTTAGGGTTTGTAGGTAAAAGGATACCTGAAATCAGGCCAGACAAAAATTCTCAAGTCTCCAACAAATTTGTATCCAAAGGGCTTGTAAGCACCTTTCCTGATTTACCTCATAGTTTGCACACTAAATAAACCTCTCTGTGATGGTAGGATGTGACATATAAAATTATAATTTCCATTGGTTTGGTTTTAATTAAGTTAAGGGAGGGTGAAAATCGGGCTTATGCTGGGAGGCTTGCTTCCCAACTAATCTATGGAGACAGTGTGTCCCTCTATAAAGCGTACCATATGTCTGTCTGTCTAATACTGCAGCATGTATACCTGTCACAGCTCCATTATTTTAGAGGTGCCATTTTTATTTCCCTTTTCAGAGCACATAACTTTAAAGCTAGTGGTGCGTTTCCATGATGTCTTCATTGCTTCCGTGGATTTCTCTTTCTATGACTGTGCCGCAGTAGCCTTGCAGTGGAAGTCAGCACCGTGAGTACATGTTGGTTCCCTGTCTAAAGGCTTTGGCCATTCCTGTTTGTCTACTGGACCTCCTCAGAGGCTAATCTTGTACTGTTGTTTCAGGTGTCAGGGATGTGTGAGCAGTCAGTGGGGATGTAACTGGTGTATCCACCAACACCTCTGCACCCACAAAGCAACTTGTGAAGAGGGGACCATTATCTACAATGAGAGGGTTTGTCTCATTCATAGATCCCATCTGCTAAGAATGCCACTGAAGTCCAGAAAGATTAGGTTTTTACTTAGATTAAGATGGCAGCCATCTTGCTGCTGTAGGGGCTGAGAGTGTCAAGAGGAGTATGTGTCCCCTTCTGATACTAAAGTGGGGCTCCTGAACCCTCAGAGCCTGGCTGCTTTGTAGAGCTTTCACAGGTATTGTGGGGTGGGGGCTGAGGAAAGGTTTCCAGCAGCAGGGCAGTGAGGCAGGACGGGCCTCTTATTCAGAGTGAGTCATAACTCATCCAGAAACCCTCCTTCGTGCCCGCCTACGATCTTGATGTGAGGTATCTGGGGAAGCTAGGAGGCATCAGGAGGCTGGGAGGAAACTACCAGGGAACTGATCGTAGGGAGGCAGGCAGGGAGCAAGAGAGAATTGGCCTGGGGAGAAGTGTGTCAGGCTGGAGCACATTGAAGTGTGAAGAAGATAAGCAGGGAGCACCAGCTGGAAGGAACAGGGATCTCTTGGTGAAGGATGGATAAAGCTGTGCAAGAGCAGAAGCTGACAGTTGAGCTAATCCTTCATACTCTGAGAGTTTCAGCCCCTCAGGATCCCTACAGTATTAGCCTTTATTCCCTGTGCTCAGCGAAGCCAACCAGTGTGAGAGGCTTATCTCTCTCTTGGTAGAAATCTCAGAAAGGTCAGATTGCCTCCTAGGAATTCCCTTTTGCCATGGAATCTGATTGACTGTTGTTTTTTGCTTGTGTCTTTCTCTCACATGTTGCTGTTTTCATGTTCTCTCTGTGATTCTCTCTCTCTGCCCCCATCTCAATGGCTCCCCTCAGACACAAATTCCAACCTCAAGTCCATTTCTTTCTTCAGCTGCTTCCACCACCATGACCTTCACCAACACACTCACTGGGGCCACCAAACCCATCACTCCCCCAGTCACTATGGTGGTGACCCACACTCCCATCACAGAGTCAGTCCCCACCACTCTGCCTGCAGTCTCTGCCATGACTGCTTATCCTACAGGGACCTTTAGCCACACACGCGCAGCAACTCCAACTACAGCCATTCTCACCTTTCTCAAGACCACCACTGAATCCACGGTGCTACCCCTAACAGACAAGCCCACTACTACCAGTCTTGCCACAAATCCTACTGTAGCATCTGTCACTACCAGTCCAGCAGAGACTGCAGACCATACAGCTCTGCCTACCTCTGAACCAGCCCCAGAAGCGTGGTTCACTGACCCACCCACCACTGCTGCCTTCAATACTCTGCAGCCAGTTGTGACAGCATTAACCCCCGCCCCTGACATCACAAATTCCACATGGTCTCCCACTACTTCTTTACCAACCTCTGAGGCATCCACATCTGCCATCCCATCTCCTTTCACTCCCAATCAAAATTCAAGTGCCACCACCTCCTCTGCTGATTTCCCAGGAGACCTAGAGACAGAACTACCTCCCTCTGAGGTCCCATCTTCAGTCCTTCCTGACTGGCTACTTGGGGAAGGCACAGAGCTCAAGGATACAGAGGATTGGATGGATTCACTGCAGACCGAGAATGATACGTCACCCTTCTCTGCTTCCACTCTTCTCTCAGGCGATGGAGACTCTTCAGAGAGGGATGGCCCTGATTTCCCCAGAATCCTGCACCCTGGTTTTGACTATCAGTATGATGCCCCTGGATTTTTGGAGTTGGTGAGTCTGATGCAGCTCTCAGACCTACCGTTAGAGCTATGATCTACGTTGACATTCAGGTGCAGGTCACTGAATTGGGAGACATAACATTACAGGAAGGAAGATGGGGTCTCCTGGAGGAGGAGCCAAAGGATGGTGATGTGTTCAGAGTGGGAAATCGCAGCCTGAGGAAGGAAGGGGTCTTTGGTGTTGTAATGTGGCCATTTACCTGGAAGCTACACAGTGCCCAACCGAGGGGTTTCCTGGTACACCATTTCTAGGGCTTGCGTAGTGTTTGCTTTCTCCTGCTCGCTGTCTTTGGGGTCTTATATTGCTCTCCTTACCCCTGTAGTAAATGGCTGGGTCTACACTATGAGCTAGGGGTGTGATTCCCAGCCTGCATGCACATAGTCGCTGTAGCTGTCATTGAGCTAGGTTGCTAAAAAGAGTAGTGTAGGTGCAGTAGCATGGACAGGACCAAGGAAGCTATGGGCTAGCCATGCTTAGTACAAACCTGTCTGAGCCTGTTGCTATGTCTTTGGTATGGCGAGCCCATGCCACCACTGTCTGGGCTACCCCAGCTCTACTGTAGTTCTCAGCATGCTAACTCAATGAGTGCGAGTTTGTCTAGGCAAGCTGGGAATCTTGCTCCAAGTATAAACATACCCAGTGCGCCCAGCTTCCCCTTCTCTTAGGATGAGATTTCATTCCTGTATTTGCCTCTGTTAATTGCTCCAGTCAAACTAAATTCCCTGCACCGTGGGTGCTCTTTATGGGTGTTTGTTTTTCAGAATGAGGAGTTTAGCTGGGGTCCTGGAGCCTGTCCCTGTGTGCAGGGCATTCAGGGATCCTCTCTGCTCCCAGTCAACGTGAAGCAAAAGATAACCCTGCTGGGGAAAAACTTCAATCTGTATCAGGTATGTTTCCCATTAGCACTGAGAAGAGGTTTGCTTGCAGCATGGCACCCTGTGGGCAGCCTCTGGCACCTTGGTTCCTAGATACGTCAAATTTAAGGACACCTCGCTGAAGCACCGAGATTCCTACACTGCTGAGGTGCTGTCATAGGTGCAAACTGGCAAACTCCAGGATTGTTTTGGTAACAAGATGGGGATTTGAACCTCATCTCTGGGTAAGAAGATATCTGGGGGACTTCAGTGGCTGGTGAGGGGGAATTAGGCACTTTCTCCTTTAGAGGAGGAGGGAGTCAGGGTTTGGCTGAAACAGTGAGATTATCCTCAAACTGCATCTTTCCTGAATGTGGGGGCTGCGTATCCAGGGTGGGTCCCTGCTGAGTCCCTTCTCATTCCATTTTAAACCTCAAAAGCTGAGCGCAGTTCTTCCATTTTTCCTTACCCTGTCCTCTTCTCCTGATGTACTAAAATGTCCGTGTGGCTATTCCACATCTGAAGCTTCTACAACAGAGTTAAAATTAAGCCTTACAGATCCTCAAAAACTCTGGTTCCTTTGGGCTGCATTTGCTGTCATAGGTGAAATCATATTTGTCTCCAAAGATCGAAGACCACTTCAATAACCTCTCTGGAATGATAGACTTATGTACAAACTGCAGCTGGAACCTGATAGGTTTCAGGGCGTGTGGCCTATTTCTCTCAGTTACAGACTAATTGTTACCTTTCTCTGTTGAAGTGTGTATTGTACATACAAGCATGGTTGGTGACTGACACATACCCTGGCTCATTTTTCTAATTCTTTTTCTCTGGTCTTCTTTTCTCTAATCGCCCTGCTTCTGGGCAGAAATCTTTTGATAGGAACCCTCTCCTCTCCCCAGCATACAGTGTCTGTCTTCTGGGAATTAAATTGTTTGTGGTCTTGATTTGATTCCTCTCATGTGGGGATCATGAAGAAGGGAGAGTATAGGAGGGACTAGAATGCAGGAGAAAGATGGCTTGGCAAATGAGAACAAGGAGCATGTTGCTTGCATAGGGAGTAGTATGGAAAAGGGCACTGAGATGGGAACAGGAGGAGAAGTTATATGGGGGAGCATAGTGGTGTATGCCTGGGAGCCTCTGTGTGTAGGTTTGGCCATGTGAGTGGATACTGGTTAAGTTGTCTCTCTCATCCTGGCTGTAGGATCAGCAATGGGACTATGAGTGTGTCCTGATTGTGGAGGGGAGGACAGTGGTGATGGATGCTTATGTTGAGGGGGAGGAAGCAAACCGATCACTCTGCTACATCACGTGTCAGCTACACCAGGTAAGTATTTAGATGGCAGAAGCTATCCTGACTTACCACTAATCCAGTCTCATCCAGGTTTTTGTTGATGATCCTCTTAGTCTGACTGGAGAGAAGACTAAAAATTACATAAATTGTGAGCTCTTTGGGGCAGAAACCATCTTTCTCTTCTGTGTTTGTATGGTACCTGGCACAACAGGGCCCTGATCCCTGAGGCTGCTGTAAGACAAGTAATAACAATAAAGTCTTCAGATAGCAGAAGGTTAGTTTTATCTGTGCCATAGTACAGTGATAATGCCATACCTGTAACACATCTCTCTACCATCCCTATGATATCCAAAAGGTTAGCTTCATTGCCCTTTCATTTAGCACTCTGTCACTCCCACTAGCAGCGTTTTGTTTACCTTTTTGTGGGCTCTTCTGGAATTGAGGACAGCTCCTTTGCAGAAAGCCTCTTGGAGAAAACCAAAATAACAGAAAGTAAGATAGATGCAAGCATGAGGTATGTAGCATGTACAATCCTAGCCTGCTGAGGGTGCTAGAGTTATAGATGACATTAATGTATTCTGTCTGGCCTTTGCAACAGGAGAGAGAGGGATACTGGCCCAGAGATTGTTGGCTGTTTCTACCACGATGAGAGATTTGAGGCTGGTTTTGGAGGGGAATGAGGAGGGTGTGTGCTGCTATGTGGCATGTGGAGAGGATTTGTAAATAGCCTGGCGTGGATGGCGCATGCAGCTGTCCCTAGAGGTCCCTGTCTGGGCACCCCAACTGCTGTAGCAGCTTCTTTGACTGCCTTTGAGAGACCTAGAAGGTTGAAATATGGTAACGGCATTGGGTGAAGACTTGGGGTCATTTGACTCCTGTGGTGGGCATAGAAGGCTAGGCGAGGATGTTATGGTGAGGAGACATAGGCACTGTAGGTAAAGATCATGGATTCTTCAAGTGCTTGCTCATGCACACCATTCTAGGTTAGTGCACGCCTACGTGCATAGTTGTTGGAGATATTTGCCTTAGTGATATCCATAGGGTCGGCTGTGGCACCCTCTGGAGCGTGCGCTCATGTGTCGGTATATTAGGCGCCGCCAGCCGTACGCCCTTTCAGTTCCTTCCTAACGCTCATGATGGTTGGTCGGAGCACCTTTCCCTTGTCTAGCAAGCGGTCACTGGTTTTTCTCCTTTGCTTCGTATTTTAGTGTTGTAAATAGTTTGTTTACAGTAGTTAGCTAGTGAAGTAGTTGTTAAGCACTGCAGTTAGTAAGTTAGGGTCCCGGCGGGGACTTCGTCCCCTTGGTTTCTGGGTTTTAAGCCCTGCGCCGACTGCAACAGGCCTATGCCTGTTAGTGAGCTCCATAGCAGCTGCCTGAAATGCTTGAAGGAAGTGTCGCATCTATAAGAACTTTCGTCCCAGAACACAGAAAGAACATGACATCCATTTGCGGGCCCTCCTCATGGAGGCAGCTCTCCATCCAGCCTCGGAGCCGTCCCAGCTGGAGTCGACTCCCAGTACTTCAGCCTTGGTGTGTAGTGCACCCCCAGCACTGGGCTTTACCCGGCACCGCTTCCCTTCGTTGGTGCCTAAGAAGAAGTTGAAGAAGCATGACCCAGCACTGAGCACCCCGGAGCTATGGGGGGTTCATCCCCGAGGTTGTCAGCGTGATCTTCCGAAAGTGGGGAATCTCCCTGAGTGGACTTGTTCGCAACTTGCTAGAACAGGAAATGCCATGTGTTCTGCTTGATTTGGGGAATCGACAGGGGCTCTTTGTCAGATGCCTTCTTACTCCAGTGGTTGGGGGCTCTGATGTATGTCTTCCCAGCAGTGCCATTAATCCAGAGTCCTCATGAAGATCAAACAGGACAGGGCGAAGGTGATCCTGATAGCCCCGGCTTGGCATCGCCAACACTGGTTCCGCATACTGCTGGACCTCTCGGTGACACCATGCTGTAGCTGCCCCTCTGGTCGGATCTGTTGTCCCAGAACCACGACAGTCTCCTGCACCTGAACCTGGCAGCACTGCACCTGATGGCTTGTCTGCTGCATGGCTGAATGCAGCAGAGCAGGAGTGCTTGGCCCGTGTCTTGTTGGGCAGCAGAAAGCCCTCCACCAGGGCAGCCTACCTGGCCAAATGGAAATGGTTCATGTGCTGGGCCTCGGACCAGGGTATTAGGCCTGAGCAGGCCTAGCTTCAGTCAATCTTGGACTACCTTCTACATCTCAATCTCCAGGGCTTGTCCCTTTCATAAATTAAGGTCCACTTGGCCACTATATCAGCCTTTCACACTCCATTTCAGGGCAGGTTGGTCTTTGCCCACATGACGATCCGGTTTCTAAAAGGTCTGAAGCGACTCTTTCCCCATGTCTGGGACCCTGTTCCTCCTTGGTACCTGAATCTAGTGCTGGCATGGCTCATGGGGGCCGCTACGAGCCATTACCTTCTTGTTCCCTTTTCTGTTCTCCCCTCAAGGTGTCATTCCTAGTGGTGATAACATCTGCCCATAGGGTCTCTGAGATTAGGGCACTTACTTTGGAGCCACCCTGTACGCTGTTTTTTGAGGACAAGGTCCAGCTGTGGCCGCACCCAGCTTTCCTGCCCAAGGTTGTTTTGCAGTTTCACACGAGTCAGAACATATTCTTGCCAATCTTTTTCCCAAAGCCTCATAAGTCTGAGGAGGAACATTGACTGCACTCGGTAGCCTTTTACATCGAAAGGACTAAACTGTTCCGTAAGTCAACACAGCTGTTCATCCTGGTGGTGGGTAGGATGAAAGGTTGTCTGGTGTCTACCCAGAGAATTTCATCCTGGATCACTGTCTGCATCCAGTTTTGCTATGATCAGGTGACAGTGCCTCCACCGGTGATTGTAACCGCCCACTCGACTAGGGCGCAAGCCTCATCGGTGGCCGCCTTCTTTGAGTGCTTGCTCATGTCGATTCCATTTTAGGTGTGCGTGCCCATGTGCACAGTTGTCGGAGACTTTTGCCTTAGCAGTATCCATAGGGCCAGCTGTGGTGCCCTCTGGACTGGCGCTCTCCTGCGGCAGTATACCAGACGCCGCTGGCCCTTCGCCCTGTCAGTTCCTTCTTACAGCCTGTGACAGTTGGTTGGAGTGCCTGGTCTTGCTTAGCAAGAGCATTAGCGGTTCTTCACTGTTCAGATCGTTCATCTTGTTTGTTATTTAGTCAGTGACTAGTTAGTTGTTAAGTGTTTTAGTAGTAGTTTAGTAGTTAGTCCCAGAGCAACGCATGCCCCACTCCCCAGGCTTTAAGCCATGTTCTGAGTGCAGCCGGCCAGTGCCCATCAGT
Source organism: Chelonia mydas (assembly GCF_015237465.2). Classification (NCBI taxonomy): domain Eukaryota; kingdom Metazoa; phylum Chordata; order Testudines; family Cheloniidae; genus Chelonia; species Chelonia mydas. Next base: position 251,965 of record NC_057853.1, read on the forward strand.
GACCCTCATGAGTGTTGTCTGAAGTGCGTGGGGAGTCCCATGGAAAAGACCAGTGCTGGATCTGCAAAAATTTTCATCTCCAAACTCAAAAAGAGTGGGACATTCGATTAAGGGCCCTCCTTATGGAGACTGCTCTGTGCCCGTCATCGGAGCCCTCTCACTCGGACTCCATACCCGGTACTTCAGCATTGGTATGCAGTGCACCACTGGCACCGGGATCCGCCCAGCACCATTCCCTCTAGCCAATACTGAAGAAGTGATCTAAGTCATCTGGTCTGCAGGCACCGCGCAAAGGGCCTGAGCTAGGCCTCATGCCCGCAACAGAGGCTCTTAGGGGTACCACTGTGGTCAGACCCCCTAGCCCAGCCAGGGACCCACCTCCAACTCTGGGGAGCGGTAGAGGGTCCTGGCCCATCACAGGGCCATTTGTGCCTGAGGTGGGTCTGGCGGCCAAAGAACAGTTAGGCCAACCAGCACCGTGAACGCCTGGCTGCATGGTAGATCCTGCCAAGACACCAGCTCAAAGAACCAAGCCGGTGATGGGATTGCCCCTACAGGCAGTGGAATGCCCCCAGTCCCTGGACTGCAGGCATCGTTCCCTTTCATCACAGCCAAGGACCCTGGTACCGCGACCCCGATCTCCGGCCAGGAGGCCCAGGTCTCCGACGCCACAGTCTCCGCTTACAAGACATGGGACTCCGGGTTCGTGACACCAATCCCCGTATTCTCGGTACCAACGGTCCTCCTGCCAGAGATCACCAAGGTGCCAGTCGCCATCGCCTTGCGGGTCGCCTAGGCGTCGGTCTCCTCAGACGCGAGACCATTCCTGGTCGCGGTACCGGTTGCCAGGGCTATGGTATCGTTCTTCAGGCAGGAACCGGCACTCGCCTTCCCCATACCGGTTGCCAACAAGAGTCAGTCGACAGACTCGGGCTTCCATGGCCCTGCCCTGGTCTCCAGAAGGACAGTGGTTTGGGTCGGAGGAACAGTTTAGCCCTTCCCCTGTCCAGGACAAATCATTTCCCAGCTGGGAGCCCGCCAAGGTGCCTCTGGCACCAGCATGATGTCAGGGGCAATGGCCCTCCCAGTGGCAATACTGGAACCAGTGGTGGGTGCCTGTAATGCCGGCACCATACTCCACCACTCCTCCCAGGCGACCTCGGACAAGCTACTGCTGGCGTCGGAGCAAGGGGCCCAATCTGAAGCAGTGAACTCAAGGGAGGCCCCGGCATCTGTGGAGTGGTCCCCAATGCAGCAAGGGGATGCTTCCCACCCTCCGGCGGTGCAGTCATCCTCATCGTCCCCAGATGAGGTGGTGGTAGGACCCTCACAAACTGGCTGCTCCCCTGATGACATCAGGGAGCACCAAGTCCTCCTTAAAAGGGTGGGGGCCCATCTGAATTTGGAGGTCGAGGAGCTAGCTGAGGAGCCCAATGACCTCTTCAATGTCATTCCCTCCTCTGCCCTAGCCCGGTCACATTGCCTGTTTGCCCAGGTTGCATTGCCTGTTTACCCGGGGTCCAGAAGATTGCCAAGTCGGTGTGGCAGACCCCATCTTCCATTCCGCCCACGTTCAAGGAGGCGGAAAAGAAGTCCTATGTCCCCGCCAAGGGGGATGAATATCTATACGTGCACCCTCCTGTGGGGTCCCTGGTCATGTCTGCCATCAACGAAAGGGTCAGGCAAATGGCACGCCCAAAAATAAAGATATCGAGAGACTAGACTTATTTGACAGAAAGATTTATTCCACAGTGAGCATCCAATTTAGGGTCTCTAACCATCAGGTGCTACTTGGCAGGTACAATTTCAACCTGTGGGACTCTGTTGGCAAGTTCAAAGAGAGCCTCCCACAGGATCGGGCACAGGAGTTCGCCACTCTGATAGATGAGAGGAAAAGTCAAGGAAAGTGTGGGCCCCTTACTGAATGGGGGAGGCAACCTAGTGACAGAAGATGTGGAAAAAGTTAATGTACTCAATGCTTTTTTTGCCTCTGTCTTCACGAGCAAGGTCAGCTCCCAGACTACTGCATTGGGCAGCACAGCATGGGGAGGAGGTGACCAGTCCACCGTGAAGAAAGAAGTGGTTAGGGACTATTTAGAAAAGCTGGACGAGCACAAGTCCGTGGGGCCAGATGCATTGCATCCGAGGGTGCTAAAGGAGTTGGCAGATATGATTGCAGAGCCATTGGCCATTATCTTTGAAAACTCATGGCGATCGGGGGAAGTCCCGGGCGACAGCAAAAAGGCTAATGTAGTGCCCATCTTTAAAAAAAGGGAAGAAGGAGGATCCTGGGAACTACAGGCCAGTCAGCCTCACCTCAGTCCCTGGAAAAATCATAGAGCAGGTCCTTAAGGAATCAATTCTGAAGCACTTAAAGGAGAGGAAAGTGATCAGGAACAGTCAGCATGGATTCACCAAGGGCAAGTCATGTCTGACTAATCTAATTGTCTTCTATGACGAGACAACTGGCTCTGTGGATGAGGGGAAAGCAGTGGACGTGTTGTTCCTTGACTTTAGCAAAGCTTTTGACACGGTCTCCCACAGTATTCTTGCCAGCAAGTTAAAGAAGTATGGGCTGGATGAATGGACTATAAGGTGGATAGAAAGTTGGCTAGATTGTCAGGCTTAACGGGTAGTGATCAATGGCTCCATGTCTAGTTGGCAGCCGGTATCAAGCGGAGTACTCCAAGGGTCGGTCCTGGGGCCGGTTTTGTTCAATATCTTCATAAATGATCTGGAGGATGGTGTGGATTGCACCCTCAGCAAGTTTGCAGATGACACTAAACTGGGAGCAGAGGTAGATACACTGGAGGGTGGGGATAGGATACAGAGGGCCCTAGACAAATTAGAGGATTGGTCCAAAAGAAATCTGATGAGGTTCAACAAGGACAAGTGTGACACCTCAGCAAGTCTCTCAAAAAGTTTTCATATGGTCTCCCTGGCCTCCATCATTCCCTCCCTGGATCTGGCAGACTGGTACGCCGCTCTTGATTTAAAGGATGCGTACTTCCATATTTCCATATTCCCGGGGCACCGGCATTTCCTTCGTTTCGTGTTGGGCCAGCACCATTTCCAGTTCACGGCGATGCCCTTTGGTCTCTCATCTGCCCTGAAAGTGTTCACAAACACTCTACATGGGTAGATCTGGGAGTCCAGATTACCCGTACCTCGAAGACTGGTTGATAAGGGGCCAGTCCTCGGATCAGGTGCGGAGACATCTCAATCTGGTCTGTTCCACCTGCCGTGATCTGGGCCTATTAATAAATGACAAAAAGTCGACCCTCACCCCAGTGCAACATATAGAATTCATTGGGGCAATACTCGACTCCACTTGAGCCAGAGCCTTCCTCCCTGAAACTTGGTTCCACGCCACGGTGGACCTAATCTCGTCTGTGTGTCCAACCACTCACCACTGCCCCTACATGCCTGAGACTGTTGGGTCACATGGCAGCATGCACTTATGTGGTTTGGCACGCGCGGCGACTCCTCAGGCCCCTACAAGCATGGCTGGCGTCGGTCTATGTCCCCAACCAGCACAGTATGGACCGAGTGATCAGGGTGACATAGTGTACTGTCATTCCTTACATGGTGGCAAGATCCCACGCTGGTGCTGGAAGGACTCCCTTTTGCAACCCCCATCTCATCGATGACTCTTGTCTCTGACCCTTCGGACCTGGGTTGGGGAGCCCATCTGGGCAATCTTAGTACTGAAGGCCATTCGTTCAGTCACAATCAGTCCCTGCACATCAACATCAGGGATTTCTGCCTGCAGCACGACATCCACCTCATGGCTGCTCACCTCCCAGGGGCCAGGAACACTTGGGCAGACCATCTCAGCAGGACATTCCCCTCTCGCCATGAGTGGTCCCTTCACCCGGAGGTGGTCAGTTCTATTTTCTGCAGGTGGGGAACTCCCCAGGTGGACCTATTCACGTCCAGGAAGAACAGAAAATGCCATGTCTTCTGCTCATTCCAGGGCAGGGACAGGGACTCTGATCATGGTGCCGTTGCTGCCCAGGGTCCTCATGAAAATCAAGCAGGACAGGGCGAAGATCATCCTTTTAGCACTGGCGTGAGCCCACCAACACTGGTTTAGCACTCTGCTGGATCTCTTGGTGGCTACCCCGTTCCGGATGCTGCTCAGGGCGGACCTGTTGTCCCAGAACCATGGCAGTCTCCTGCACCCGAACCTGGCGGCACTTCATCTGATGGCTTGGCTGCTGTGTGGCTAAATGTGCAAGAATGGCAGTGCTCGTTCGAGGCCCAACGAGTCCTGTTGGGCAGCGGAAAGCCCTCCACCAGGGCAACCTACCTGGCCAAATGGAAGCTATTCACTTGCTGGATGGCGAATAAAGGGGTATGTCCCAAGTGAGCCCCATTGCAGATCATTCTAGACTACTCCCTGCACCTCAAGCTTCCGGGCTCGTCACTCTCATCCATCAAGGTCCATCTAGCAGACATCTCGGCCTTCGACCTGCCCTCGAGTGGTGGGTGGGTTTTCTCTGAGGATATCACAGCCATATCAGGGCCTGGAGTGCCTCTACCCACATGTCAGAGATTCTGTTCCTCCATGGGACTTGCATCTGGTGCTGTGATGGCTCATGGGTACCCCTTCGAGCCTTTGGCTTCCTGCTTTCTCCTTCTCTTCTCCTGGAAGGTCACGTTCCTGGTCGCGATCACGTCAGCCTGCCAGGTATCTGATATTTGAGCTCTCACCTTGGAGCCGCCTTATATGGCTGCTTTTATTATATCATAGTCAGCTGCTTGTGCATCACTCTGTGCCACATAGGCAGCTTGTGCCTCTCCCAAATGTAGAGAGCTAATTGGAGGGCCCATACTCTCTTCTCACAGCCTACTCCTCATGCCACCCTCTCAAATGTCAACAAAAAGGCATCAGGGTCATCTGCTGGGCCCATTTTGCACAGTCTTGTGCCCACCGCCCAGTTATCACTCCCTGCCGTGGATTCACCAGCTTCTCCATGAGCTGTTGCTGCACCTGCGCCTGCTGTGCGATAAATTGTTGTAGGTTCTGTTATTGTTCCACATGTGAGGATAACAAGGACTGTCTTGCTTGTTGCTGGGTCTGCTGAAATGCTTGAAAGATTTTCTGAAACTCCTTTTGCTGTTCTACTGCCCAGCGCAGAAGATCTCAGACAAGCCCCCAGTTCTCATAGGGTGGGGTTCCCTCACCCTGGATTCCTTACTGCAAAGAATTCTCATGCACACCAGTGACAAGTTCTGTGCTTTATTTCCAATGTATTTTACAAGTGTTTGTTCCCCACAGCATAAAGCTTTTCCCCAAGTCTTTCCCTACTACCAAGGCACAGAGCGGGGTGGGGAGGAAGAGATCACAGTTGTCTGAGATCTTAAACTTCTCTGACCCTTCCTTCCAGCTCTCCCCGGCTCTTGCCGTCTCTTTCAAACATCCTCAGCCAACGAGCTGAATCCCCTTGTTGACTTGGAGACTAACCAATTTATTTGAGCATAAGCTTTCGTGAGCATCCGATGAAGTGAGCTGTAGCTCACGAAAGCTTATGCTCAAATAAATTGGTTAGTCTCTAAGGTGCCACAAGTACTCCTTTTCTTTTTGCGAATACAGACTAACACGGCTGTTACTCTGAAACTTGTTGACTTGGTAATCACCTTCTACTTAATCAGCGATCTCACTTCGGTTCATGTGGGAACACTGACCAGGTTCACAGAGAGGTGAGTCACACTGGTTCTGTCCCAAGATGTCTCAGCTGGAGTGAGTTTTTTGCACAAATAACACATGTGAACATGCATTTGGGTGTTTGCATCTGCAGATGGTGAGTTAGGCACACAAATAGCCATTTGCATGCACACATTTACATATGCAATTACCCTGCCCATCTTTGAGAGTCAGGCCCTTTGTCCCTTAATGAAAGAGGCAAGTTATATGCTGCAACGTGTGTTAAACTACTGTGTGAAGCACTGAGGCACTTCTGTTTATTCAGCGAGTTAGTTAGAGGCCTCATTTGGTCCATTTGATATCCTGACATTCTGGTCTCTTTGCAGTATAGTTACTTGGCACCTCAACTTGAATTCAGTGCTGTGGTGTTTGTGCAGAGGAAGCAACACCTCCGAGTGGACAGCGCTGTGGATCTCTACGGTAGGAGAGTGACACCTCACCAGTAAAAGAGGGATTTAGGGAATGGAACATGGGGTAGCTGGGAAAATTTAAATTGAGACTGTTGGTGTTCAGGGTGTCCTACAATAGTCCCATCACTGGGAAATCAGGGGCAGCCCTTCAGCCTGGATGTTACAGGCTCTGAGTTGTTGTTTTGTTTGTTAGTGCCAGGTGCTTGGTTGCTGGGGTCATTCTGTGCATTGCTGGGATTTTCACAGATGCCCTTTTGAATGTTGTTCCTCTGCAGTAACTCTCTATAACTGCTCCATGGGACACTCAGATTGCAGCCGCTGCCAAACGGCTGACTCCAAGTATAACTGTGTGTGGTGTGGGGGGCAGCAGCCCAACTGCATCTTCCGAGGATCCTGCACAGAAGAGATAGCGGATGTATGTCCTGCACCCCTCATTTATTCAGTGAGTAACCACTACTCTTTACTGTACTGCACTCAGGGGCAATGGGGGTTCCACAAAGCAGCCAAAAAAACCTCAGACAGTCCAAATAGCAACAACGGTTCCTCTCCCACTGTTTGTGGGAGACTGAGCACTGAGAGTTTGGAGAGCCTGACACAAAGTGCTAGAGTGCAACCAATCTGTAGTAACCAAGATGAAAGAAACAACAAATGTATACCTCAGACCAATTGAAACCAATATGCAGGAAGCTGCTGGATCCAGGAATTGGGGATGAAGTCGAAAGAGTAGAATCCCCTTGCTGTCCTAACTCAGTGATTGGGATAGACTAGCATAGTGATAGCTGAGCCTGAAATAATGAAGGTGCACAAGGTGAAGTGACACTGACTTGGCAGGGATGGAAGAGGGAGCAGAGGTGCTTATTATTTCTGGTTTATTAAAAAAAATCTTTTGGACCTGTCTCTTGCTGATTACCATAGAGTATGTGTCTGTAACTCTGTGCCCCCTGCTGTCACCTTGTCCTCCCTCCAGTTACATGCTATATGCACTTGAGGCGTCTTGTCATAATTTATCCTATATACTCTTAGGGGCATGAACTGTCTTTTGATTGTGTTTTTGTGCAGCACCTAGTGCAGTGGGGCACTGAACCTATGGGAGACCCTCTGGACACTACTGCAATACAAGTAATAGATAACAGCTTATATAATAGCTCCTCATCACCAGAGCCCCCAGAGAAGCAGTCAGTGCAGCAGTGAGTAGGCAAAGGATGGGCTGCCCCAGCTGTTCTAAAGGGGAATTTAATGGCATTATACCTTTGTGGAAATTAGTGATAAGACCAAAGTGTGGGAAGGAGGAGGGCACGGATCCTAGGTCTGTCATTTACAGCACTTTACTCCTGCTGGAATTCTGCACCATTGCACAATGCAGAATTTGTGCAGAATTAATATTACCCACAAAAAAATTTTTCATGCAGAATTTGTGATTTCCCTCTGAGCACTCCCACCTGCTCTCAGCCCCCGGCATCTGGGGCTCCAGTTGATTATATTGTATTATTTTGACAAATAAAATATGTGGAATTTTGCAGATTTTTAAAATATTGTGCACAGAATTTTTAAATTTTTGGCATAGAATTCCCCCAGGAGTAGCCCTTCCTGCTTGTGATGATAGAGCAGCTGATCTATAGCAAGAGAACCTGACACAAGTCTTGGCCAGCAAAAAGTGTCTCCTTTGGCCAGCCTAGGAAGAGGACAGAACTTTGGCTGTTTTGGGTCCGGCACCTTATTAGGCTACCTGCATCTGAGGTGCTATGAAATGAACACATGCTTGGGTATCTTTGCAGGTTTATCCCCTATCTGGACCAGTTGAAGGTGGCACTAGACTCACTATTGCTGGCTCAAACCTCGGCCAGAAACATCAGGACATTGCAGAAACCGTTACTGTTGCAGGAATTCCTTGTGCTGTAGATGCTCAAGAATATGAAATCTCCAGCAGGTAGTGTATCTGTGAAACTCCCCCACGGAATGAGACATTGGGTTTCCCACTGGGCCACTGACATCAGAATGGGGTAATGTTCCACCCCCTCCCTAGCCAAGGTAACCTGGATCAAAACCTTCTGCCCCAGACACTGAGTTGCCTTTTGCACCTTCCCAAGGGCAGTGACACCCGATTAAAGCAATTTTCCGCACCTACTCACCACTTGGGCATTGAATTTGAACAGAAGCTGTTTATTTTTAAAGAGGCCTGACCCCTAGCATTCATCACTCCCAACAAAAACAACTAATGTGATAGTCTTCATAAAAATATCAGACTGAAATAAACACGATCTGAAAAACAGGGCGGGGGGAAGGAGGGAAATGTCCTCCAAAAAAAGACAAAACACCTTTGTTGGCATTAGTTCAATTTTAGGAGGCAAGAGGCTGAGACTAATGTGAATGGGGAGTGAGCTCCTCTGTAGCAAAGACTTAATCACCTGACAACCTGAAATGAGGCACTGGGATTCTTTATAGGGAGAGGGTGCGAGGTACAACCTGTCAAGATGAGTCTCAAAGAGGAAGTCTGAGATACAGCCAGGGCCTACTTCTAAGGGCTTTAAAGACCAGTGGGCCCATGGTAAATCCATCACTTTACAGGCATCAAATGTAAAGAGCTCTGAGGCAGTTTAGTTTGGTCACATGTACTCAAGCCAGTGAGCAGATCATGCTGCCACATTCTGAACAAGCTGCCAGTGCCAGAGGAGTGCTGCTCCTGCTAAATATACCATGTGACCCCAAGGCCATGTGTTGCTGTTGCAAGGTAATCACAGGATAGAAAAGGCTGTTGCTTGTGCAAGTTGCACAACTGAAAAAATACTCAAAAAGAAAAGGAGTACTTGTGGCACCTTAGAGACTAACAAATTTATTTGAGCACAAAAGTACTGTCTCATACCACAGGCAACAGGTAGCTTAATATGGGAATAGTATTGATGGAGGTGACACCATGATTCTTATTCCTGCTCAGAACCTCCAAACAGAGCTGGAGCATCATCATAATGACAACCTCCACCTACCAGTAAAACCAGGGTGAAAATGAGGCAGCTTTCAGATGGCAAAATGCTCTCAGCCAGAGATAGTCAAACTGTTCTCCATGGAGCCCTAGTGGGCCCCAGATCACTTGCTGGTGGCCAGCAAATGGCTGGCAGGGCACATGATGCTGGCTTCTGGTCCTTACATCAAGGCTCTTCGTCACAAACTGGAGTCAAAAAATCTCTAGAGGCATCTTTAAAGAAGAAAAAGGAAGGGAAACAAGATCTACCTTCAGAGACTGGAGCCAGAAGAGAATCAGGTAGCTGGACAGTACGTCTAGGGGACCAGGTGAAGGAAGGGGCCATAAGAATGTGGCTGGCAACACGGGCAGGTGAGAGGAGGCCTAGGCTGCAAGGGAGCAGGGCTGCTGGGAAGCATAATCAAGGGAGCAGGCAGAAAGGAACCAGGGAGTATGGCAGCAAACACAGGAGGATAGCAAGGGAGTAGGCATCTGGGACAAATGGGCAGGGGCAGGAGGAGAACTGAATGGACATGGGAGGTGGAGCAAAGCAGAATGTCTGAGTAACCTCTTAACATGGCAAGGACTGTTACAATTACATTGCTTCTGTCCCATGTCAGCAGCTCCCTACCCCTGGGAGTCGAGTAAGATTCTCTGGGAAGTGGCCGTGGGAACTCCTGCTGTCAGCCATTGCTCCAGCGCCCTTCGAAGGGCTCACAGGGCAGGAGGTGCACTTGCATGTTATCAGATGACTCTGTGCGGCATTTAGTAATGTCTTGCCAAGAGGCCTTATACTCAGGTCAGGGATTGTAGCATGATGGCTCCCTCTCGTTGGTAGGAGCCTCGTAGACATAGAATATCAGGATTGAAAAGGACCTCAGGAGATCATCTAATCCAGCCCCCTGCTCAAAGCAGGACTAATCCCCAATTTTTGCCCCAGATCCCTAAAAGGCCCCCTCAAGGATTGAACTCACAACCCTGAGTTTAAGCAGGTCAATGCTCAAACCACTGAGCTATCCCCTCCTCCCTATATCACTCATGGGGGGAGGGTTAGCTCAGTGGTTTAAGAGTTGGGCTGCTAAACCCAGGGTTGAGAGTTCAATCCTTGAGGGGGCCATTTAGGGATCTGGGACAAAAAAAAATGGAAATTGGGGATTGGTCCTGCTTTGAGCAGGGGGTTGGACTAGATGACCTCCTGAGGTCCCTTCCCACCCTGATATTCTATGATTATAACTCTGACATCCCCCCTCTATTTCCCCTTCTTCTGGGCTCCTTTAAGAACTCACGCAATCTCCAGTGACCTTTTAAGTTCAATCTTTTAATTTCCCCAGCTCTCCTCAGGCTGGTAACAGAGTTTGTCACAAGAACACAATCCAAAAGTCCAAAGCAAACAGTTTTTCAGTTCATTGTCCCTTCTTTAACTCCCACTCCCAGGCTTTGTCTGGCTAGGGCTCTTGAGGAGCCACACTTGCTCCTCATAGCTACTCCTTCTACCAGATTCACATGGTCTCCTGAGCTTCCCCAGTTTGTCACCAGGCTTCCTGCCTCTGGCAGTCTCATCTCAGCTGTTCACTCAATTGCACTCCTACCTGCAGCTTCCTGCTGCTGTTTATATTGGAATCCCAGATTCACCTCAGATGGGGCTCATCTTATAATCAGGGCTGGCTTAGCCTCAGGCTCTCCAGCCCACAGGAAAGCCATATTGTTACAGGAATCAAATAGAACGGAGGGCATAGCCAATCAGGAACCACCAGACAAGTTAAGGCTTGCCTGCTTCAAGGGGAGTGCTGGGTGTACCTAAGTTGGAAGATTTGCTCCACAGGTCTAACCCAGGGTCTTGGTCCTGGTTCTAACAGCCGGTGCACCTTCACTTAAATGGTGCGACCACCCAGTAAGTTTTGGTTTGAAATTTAAAGGGCCAGTTCTTTGAGTTTTACTTTAATTTACTATTAGAGGACTAGTAAAAACTTGTGGCGAGCTGTCACAGACACCCTGTATCAGACCCCTTGTTACTGACACACAGGCAAGACTGAAGTGATGCTAGTTAGATGGGGAAATGACTTGAAGAGCTAGCTGGTATGCTGCTTCACCTTCGATTGAAAGCATCTAGCCCCATTTTGCCAGAGCAGTGCAAAGAGTTGTCATACTGTCTGAGTCATCATTGAGTCTATGTGGCAGGTAGCTTCAGTGACTAAAAATGCCGCCTTTCACCTCCAGATCACTAGAAAACTCCACCTTTTCCTCCTGGGCGAGGACCTGGCCACTGTGATCCATGCACTGGTCTGTGATTCACTGTATCTGAAGTTGAAAAAGAAAGCAATGGATAGATTCTAGGTGGCACAAACACAGCTGTGTGTCTCCTCCCTGCCATCATCCCTCTGTTCTGATCCCACTAAGGGCTTCCAGGCTGTTTCCATTGCCAGTTTAAGGCTTTGGTTCTGATCCCAGGCCATTAATGGCTCAATTCCCAGCTATATTAGAACCCACATCTCCATCTATGAACTGTCAAGGAAATGGGACCTTGGTTGTTAAATTGGATTTAGAACAGATTGTGTTGTGCAGATGGCATGTAGGTCCTACTCCACCCTCTGCCCTACTGTGACCCTAAGGGCATCCCAATGTCAGAGAGCAAGGGTCTCACTGGTATCAGGTATCGAGTTTCAGCAGGCCTGACCAGTTTAGTGTACTCCAATTCACTTTATGACATAATTTGTATCTAAATGGTATCATGTTAGGTATCTTTGGAAAGCCAATATCACACCGATCATTAATATTCTTGCGTGGCGTGCGTGCGGCAAACGCCCAAAGGACTGTATAAATGGAAAGGAAATATGGGACTAAAATGAGTTTGAACCAGACCAGTATGAGGAGTGAATAAACAGGATTTTTTTCAAGCAAAGGAAAGGCTGACATCTCCATGCAGGTGCAATCACAGTCAAGTTGCCAGTCATTGGCGTATTGGAGGCTACAGGGACAGATCAATTTGCGCTGTAAAAAGCACCAGCAGGGAAGAAACCAGCATGGAATCGTCTCCAACAGACTCCATGGCACCTTTCCTCACAGCAGGGGCACTGAACTTTGAGAAGGATACATTTAAAACATTCACTGGATTATAAAAGAGAGGGGCAAAAAAACCCAAGTGATCTTTCACCTAAGTAGACAAGGAACCAAGGACTTTGGACCTTATGGGAGAACCTGACCAAGGGGGTTGTCAGCCATCTGGCTGGAAGGAGTGTGGGAAGAATCTTACCTTGAACCATGACTGTGGCTTTATTAAGTCTTAATCACTAGAAAACGTTTTTCACTTTGTAGCCATTCTGACTTTATTTGACTTTATACTTGAACTCAATTAAAACCTTTCTCTTTCTTTAATGAACTAATTTTACTTTTATTCCAAATCAACACAGTGCCGTGTTTGCCTTCAAGTGATTGTGACATTCTATACCTTGGAGGGATGTCCTGTAACCCCCATATTCCTCATTTTTATATAATCGTGATCTTACATATAAAGCATGCCTTGTAAGGTATGAGGAAAGGTTATGATCTGCTGAAAGTAATTTCTCTATCCATATATGTATATCATTAATGCATATGAAATTATGAGAATTGTGTTGTATGGTTGTCACTTAAACATGCTGAAAGTTGGGGAATCAGTCAGATACTAGCTCCCCAAAGGCAACAGCAAGGAAAGTAACCAGCGCACGAGCGGGTGTCAAAAAAACTATCATTAGCCATTGTCCAGCAAGGGAGCTACAATTCAATGACTCACCTGCATAAGGCCACACCAGAGGAATTGCTCAACCTTGCCTGGAGACTCAGCAATGCCCCCCAGACATGCCTGGACTTGTTTTCCAAGCACATGGACTGAGGGTATAAAACAGAAAACAGCAGGCCCATGCTTGACCTTTCTCCTTCACCCACCTACACTGCAAGCAACAAGGACACTCTGAAGACTCCAACTGAGGGGACTGGCCCAGATTTCAAGGGTGAAATCTGTGAACTATGAACTTCAATGTCCAGTGGGATGAGAAGAACTGCTTAATCTGTATGTTGCCCAGTCTAATAGAGTTGAGAGTTTAGACTGCATGCTTATATTTTATTTTATTTTGGTAACTACCTCTGACTTTTTGCCTGTCACATAGTCACTTAAAATCTATCTTTTGTAGCCAATAAACCTGTTTTATTATTTCTTTACCAGTGAGTTTGCCTGAAATGAATAGTAAATGTGCTCAGGTTTTACAAAGGCTGATGTATGTTCACTTTCCATTGATGAAGTGCTGAACCAATTAATAAATTTGAACTGCTTATCTTGAGCAGAGCAAGACGGTATATTTCTGGGGTACAGTGCTGGGAGCTGGGGGTATTTGGCTTTGGTGCCTCTTTCTGTGTGATTCATGTGTGGCTCTGGGAGCATTCATGCAATCAAGCTGGGTGTTGGGGCTCCACATGCTGAGTGATAACAGTGCCTGGAAGGGCTTGCTGCTCGTCACTACAAGGCATTGTGAGAGACAGCTCAGGCTGGAGAGGGTTCAGGAGGGCACAGTGGTCCCCGTGGTCCCCAGGCTCCACCCCGGGGATCCCATCACAGTGATTGTTAACTCCAGTTAAAGCAAAAAGCTGCTGTGCTTTTGTCTCTTTAAAGGAGCAACAGACCTTTAGTCCTCTGAATGTTCCAGGAGAGGACTGGGCACATCAGGGCAGATGGTTTTGGGGATTCAGGATTGGGGTGTGTTGGGGTCAGTGGGCTACTAGTAACCAAGACTGGTGGAGCCCAGAGTGTGGCAGTAGTGTAACAAGTAGGTTGCTGGAGTCAGAGATGCTGGACCAGGGTTGCTTTATGCACAGACAGTTAGTGCATCCTTGTGTGCTGGCTGAGAGCACCCAAACAAGAGGCTACAGCAGCAGAGCATTTTGGGGCACTCAGGGTTACAGGACAAGTGGTGATACAACTTCCCACAGGTCTGGGATGAACCCCAAAATGTCACAATGGCATAGCTGACAGGATTTACACACAGCTCGCTGTTTTGACTGAAGCTTTACACTTACACTTGGAAAACAGTTTTAAGTGATTCTCAAGTGATAAGACTGGGAACAGTCAAAGAAAGGTTACAGTTTTATTATTTTCTATTTGTTTATTTTGGGCAAGGGAAATAGAACAAAGGAAGTTGAAAATGAATGACAGTGAAACAATCACTAAGCTAGAGTTGGCTGAATTGGAAAGGAGCAAAAAGCCCTAAAAAGAGAGGCTGAGTATGCAGCATGAAAACTTCAGAAATGGGAAGCAGAACAACAAGAGAGATTGTGAATACTAAAAATGGGAAAAGGATAGAATCTAAAGAGCAAGAAGAGGTACACAGGCAGGACCTGGAAGCAGAAGAAGAGCAAGAAGAGGTACACAGGCAGACCTGGTGGCAGTTGACCACCAACAAGCCATAGAGCTGAAAGACAAAGAAGCCCTGGAAAAAGAGAAGAGAGGTTATATAACTTGGACATGATGGAAAGGCATGGACAAATTCCACAGGTGTACTCTTTCCCCAAGGAACACCCAGCTGGGACAAGTTGTGTCCTGCATACAAAGGAAGCAGACTGTATTGAAGAATTCTTGACCACTTTTGAAAGGCCACGTTCCAGAGCGTTCCAAGAAGTCCAAATTTTCATTAGTAGGCTCTGGGGGAAAGCTTTAAATGTATTTAATGAAATGGAACTTGAACAAGCATTGAAATATGGTGAATTTTAAAAGGCTGTATTGCAAAGGTTCCAGATTACTCCTGAAGTGTATAGAACAAAAATGAGAAACCTCAAAATGAATTACAAGATGAGTCATAGAGAATGTGTGTATAAATTGTGTGAATTGATTGAAAAAATGGGTCAAGGGGAGTAGGACAGAGTTATGAAAAGCCTGCTTTGGCAAAGATCTTTCACCTGGGAACACAATGAAAATAAGGACCCTTGTACAGCTGTGGAAGATCCTGACTGAGAGAAGGTCAGCCATGGCTGGAAAGGAAAAAAAAAATCTGCCTTGAACCCAGCTGTACCTTGATGAGTTAAGTCTTAGCCACTAGAAAATGTATCTTACTTTTATTTGCATGAAACTATTTTGTCTTTATCCCTTGTATTTGAACTCACTTAAAACCCATCTCTTTTGTTAATAAACTTGTTTTATTTTTTATCTAAACCAACCCAGCTTTTTTTAATTGAAGTGATTGTCAACTCCAGTTAAGGCAACAAGCTGCTATGCTTTTCTGTCTTTAAAGGAGCAACAGACCTTAGTTCAGCAGAAGGCTGGACGTTTCAGGGCAGATGGTTTTGGGGAAATTCAGAACTGGGGTGTGTGTTGGGGTCAGTTGGCGAGTAGTAATCTAGGCTGATGGAGACCAACGTGTGGCTGTGGTGTAGCAAGCAGGCTGCTGGACTGCTCAACACACAAGACGCTTAGTGCATGCTTAGATGCTCTCTGGGAGCATGCAGGCCAGGAGCTCCAGCAGCAGAGCAGTTTAAGGCACTCAGGGTTACAAAACAAGCAGTGACACAACCTCTCACTGGTCTGCACTGCACCCCAAAAGGTGACCCCTATAGTGACCTTGTCCTCTGATTTCCCTGCAGTATTGTGTGCATCACCGGTGGGAGCTGGGCTGAGAGATCTGGGCACATTGCAGTGGAAGTACTTGGAGGAGGACATGGAGTTTCTAGGCACATATTTGCCTATCAGGTAACATCTCAGTTCAAACCCCTCTTATACTGCTTCCATAAGACTGCAGCTGCAATGCTATTCTCTGCTCACAGATTCTCTTGGAGAGTGGGAGTTGTGTAGGTCATAGAATCATAAAAATGTAGGCCTGGAAGGGACCTCAAGAAATCATCAAGTCCAGTGCCTGCACTGTGGCAGGACCAAGTAAACCTAGACCATCTCTAGTGGGTGTTTGTCAAACTTGTTTTTAAAAGCTGCCACAACCTCCCTTGGAAGCCTATTCCAGAGCTTAATATCTAACCTAAATTGCCCTTGCTGCAGATTAAGCCCATTACTTCTTGTCATACCTCCGTGAACTTGGCGAACAGTTGATTGCTGTCCTCTTTATAATGACTGTTAACATATTAGAAGACTGTTTATCAATTTATCCCTCAGTCGTCTTTTCTCAAGACTAAACATGCCCAGTTTTTTTTTTCCCAATAGGTCAGGTTTTCTAAGCCTTTTATCAGTATTGTTGCTCTCCTCTGGACTCTTTCCAATTTGTCCACATCTTTCTTAAATTGTGGTGCCCAGAATTGGACACAGTACTCCGACTGGGCCTCACTAGTGCTGAATAGAGCAGGACAGTTACCACCTGTGTCTTACATACAACACTCCAGTTAATACACCGCAGCATTGTATTAGGTTTTTTTGCAGCTATATCACATTATTGACTCATACTGAGTTTGTGGTCCACTATAGCCTCCAGTTCCTTTTCAACAGTACTATCACCTGGAGAGTTCCCCATTTTGTAACTGCCTTTGATTGTTTAGCTTCCTAAGTGAAGTGCTTTGCACTTGTCTTTGTTGAATTTCATCTTGTTCAATTCAGACCAATTCTCCAATTTGTCAGTCATTGTGAATTCTAAACTTGTCCTACAAAGTGCTTGCTATCCCTCCCAGCTTTGTGTCATCTGCAAATTTTATAAGCATACTCTCCATCCATTATCCAAGTCATTAATGAAAATATTGAATAGTACCAGACCCAGGACTGACCCCTGCAGGAACCCAATAGATATGCCCTTCCAATTTTACAGCAAACCATTGATAACTACTCTTTGAGTACGCAAAAAGAAAAGAAGTACTTGTGGCACCTTAGAGACTAACAGATTTATTTGAGCATGAGCTTTCATGAGCTACAGCTCACTTCATTGGATGCGTTCAGTGGAAAATACAGTATTTTCCACTGAACGCATCCAATGAAGTAAGCTGTAGCTCACGAAAGCTCATGCTCAGATAAATTTGTTAGTCTCTAAGGTGCCACAAGTACTCCTTTTCTTTTTGCGAATACAGACTAACACGGCTGCTACTCTGAAACCTGTCTTTGAGTACGGTCTTTCAACCAGTTGTGCACCCGCCTTATAGTAATGTCATCTTGTCGACCAAACTTCCCTAGTTTGCTTATGAGAATACCATTCAGAACTGTCAAAAGCCTAACTAAAATCAAGGTATATCATGTCTACTGCTTCCCCCCAGCCAATAGGTCAGTAACCCTGTCAAAGAAGGAAATTAAATTGGTGTGGCATGATTTGCTTTTGACAGATTCATCTTGACTATTCCTTATAACCCTATTATCCTCCAGGTGCTTACAAATTGGATTGTTGAATAATTTGCTACAGTATCTTTCCAGGTATTGAGGTTATGCTGACTGGTCTATAATTCCCTGGGCCTTCCTTGTTCCCATTTTTAAAGATAAGTACTATGTTTGCCTTTCTCCAGTATTCTGGGACCTCTTCCTTCCTCCAGGAATTCTCAAAGATAATTGCTAATGGCTCTGAGATTGCTTCAGCCAGTTCCTTAACTACCCTACGATGAATTTCATCAGGCCCTGCTGACTTGAATACATTTAATTTATCTAAATATTTTTAACCTGTTCTTTCCCTGTTTTGACTTGCATTCCTTCCCCTGGTTGTTAATATTAATTGTGTTGACTATCTGGTCATCATTAACCTTTTTAGTGAAGACTGGAGCAAAATAGGCAGTAAGCACATCAGCTTTCTTGATGTCATCAGTTATTAGCTCTCCTTCCCCACTAAATAGAGGACCTGTACTTTCAGTACAGGTCAGTACAACTTTGGGAGCTGCTGCATTGTGGTAGCTGGAAATCTGGTGGTCTTGAGCTTGGAGGCACCAACTGAAGTGAGGCAGAAATAGTTTATCCTATTACAAAGGAGTTTGATCTAAGAGGGAGTGAGGTGCTGACTGGGTGAATGATGATGGATGAGTAACAGAGCTGAGAGTTAAAGATACAACAAACAGAAAGCTTGCCTCATAGCCTGGTTGTATAAAGTAGTAAAATCTCATTCCATGGGCAAGTTAGTGATAGGAAGGTCAGGGAGGTGTCATCGGATTTGTAAAAATCTACAAAATCATAATTTAAATGGTGTCACCCTCTGCAGCGTGGTGGTGGTGGGGTAGGGGGACTCACTGCCCTCCCAGCTCCAGGTCCAGTGATTGATGCAAATTTTGATAATACAGTGTCATGGGACATGACTCGAGTTAGGTCAAAAGCCCTTTCTCCCACAAATACAGTGGTACCAAACATGACAAGCCTAGAACAATTATGTAGATATATATTTGAGAAAATTTTAAAAAATCAATGTTTTTTTAAATTATAGTTTAATGGAGGGATTCATTGCTTACCCCAAAAAAGACACTGATCTTGGCTAATCCTAGGGAAGTCAGCCTTGACACGTAGGACTGAAAACATTTATTCTTCTTGATATACTTGCTAATCTCCATTGAACGTTAGGTACGCGCGTGCCACATATACTGTCATTGGAGATTTTTCCTTTATTGCCTCTAGTGCCCTCTGGTGCGGTGTGTTTATGCGCCAGCATAAGCGGCACTGCTGGCCCTGCACCTTTCAGTTTTCACCTGGGACGGTTGCTGGAACAACTCCTCTTGCTTCAGCAAGGCGTTGTTCAGTGTTTTTCTCTTCAAGTTAGTTATCAGTCTTAGTTTAGTAGTAGTGTAAATACTATTATGGTAGATAGTTAGTCCCCCGCCCTTAGCATAGGGGGGCTCCCTTCGTGTCTGGGGCTGGGCATGCTCCAGTCCCCAGACTTCAAACCTTGTGCCTCCTGTGGCAAGCCTTTGCTGGTGAACGGCCCACGCTCCAGTTGTCTAAAATGTTGGGGAAAGGCTCACGTATGAGAGTGCTCTTAGATTTGTCAGGACTTTCAGCCCCATGCAAAGAAGGACCAGAGGCCAGGCTGAGGGCTATCTTAAAGGGAGCTGCACTTAGACTGGTGTTGAAGCCAAGCCAATTGGATTCAGCACCAGGCACCTAAGTTTCTTTGCAAAGCACCCCTCCAGCACCAGGTGCTCCTTGGCACCGTTCATCTCTAGTACTGAGGAAGAAGCATAAGAAACAGCTGTCAGAGAGGATGCTCCCCGGTGCCAAGCAAAGATAAACAAGGGGAGGGCAGCGGAGTGTGACCTGCTTTGGGCCACTCCACCACCTCTGGTCCCCTGGCAGCACTATTGACTCCACCCTATGGGTCATTGAGTCCAGTGTGGGACCCCCTGCTGACATCAGGAAGTTATCACGGCACTAGCGGGATCACAGTGCCTTCCACCGTGGATGCCTTTGCAGCAGCCAAGGACTTGCTGTCACTCCAAGTACCACCGACCCCGATTGTGGCAACCACTGGCTCCGAAGAGCACTACAAGCAGAAGCGAGCATGTGGCTCTGAGCTCTTACCTGGCACCAGGGCCCACAGTACCAGCCAGAGACAAACTGGCCCTTCTGTCATCTATGAGGTCATCCCCAATATGGTACTGGTTCCTGGACTCTCAGCACCTACCGGCGGAAGTGAAGGGTATTGATCCCCCATGGTCATCTGAGGAGGACTCTTCAGAATCCCATCCCATCCTGAGAGCTGTTTGCCAGTACCCATCCTACATCCCTTCAGAACCTGGTGTAGGTTGCCCCACTGGCACCTGGCCAGGAGGACAATGGCCTATACAAGTCCAATGGCCTGGAATCCATGGGGATTTCCCTCGATACTGGGACCACCATCCCACCAGTCCTACTCAGATGCATCCAAGAGGCGAGCTCCAGCACTAGTTGTTTGGCACCCAACCTCAACTATGGTACCAAGCCCGGTACCAACACGAAAGACGTGGGCCTGCGGGACATAATAGGGGCACAAGAAGAGGAGGAAGCTTTACCTCCGGTTCAGGCCTCTTGCTCTTCCTCCCCAGATGAAGCCATCTTGGGGCGAGCGGCTTGCTGCCACAAAATAACTTTAGAGCCCATCAAGATCTTCTAAAGAGGGTAGCTTCTAACTGAGGGCCAGAGAGCGAGGTACTCAAGGAGTCTTTGCATAACCTCATTGATATCTTGGCTGCAGCATCTAAAGTGGCCCTACCCATCAACAAGGCCATTATGGGTCCGGTCAGAGCCCTGTGGCAGACCCCATCTTCTCTCACTCCCACTTCAAAGAAGGCAGAGAAGAAATACTACCTGCCGGCCAAGGGGTACAAATACTTACATTCTCACCCTTCTTCTAGGTCCCTAGCAGCCAATGAGAGAGACAGACAAGGCCAGGCAAGTGCTACTTCCAAACAAAATGACTAAAAAAAACTAGGCTTGTTTGGCAGAAAAATTTATGCAGTGGATGGATTACAGCTTCGTATCTCTAACCAGCAAGCTGTGCTTGGGAGGTATGATGACAATATGTGGGACTATATGGCAAAATTTAAAGACTCGCTGCACCAGGACTCCAGGCAAGAGTTTTCTGCCCTTTTAGATAGATATTAGTTAGTAGATAAGATGTTCCTTGTTCACTGGGAGGCTGTGCCCGGTTCTGCCGGTTTCAAATGTTGTCTATCATGCCCGGAGGCAATCACAGTAAGTGATGGGCACTCTTGGTGCTTCTGTTGCCTCGGGAAATCGCACATTGCCCAGAAGTTTAACTTCTGTCTGGCATTGAAATCTAGCGCTAGAAAAGACAGGGAGGTCAAACTTTGTCTCCTCCCCGGCTACTGACCCATGTCCAGGGACTGTGTCTGTCATCCCCTCCACCTCCTCTCCTTCCCCCCCCCCCCACCCCCTCTCCTTCCCCCCCCCCCCCCACCCCCACACACCAGTCTGCGAGCAAACCCGCTACCTCCACTATCTCTGAGCTGCACTCCTTCAGGGCATCTAAGAGGAAGATGCAAGACTTCTCTCATAAGTCTTCCCAAGATTTTGCCTCAAATTCACTGGGTAGGGAATCTACCTTGAAAAAGCCTAGGTTCTCAGTGACTTCAGCTACTTTAGCACCATCCGCACTCCAGTCAGGTGCACGCCAGGCTGCTGGTTCCTCAGGTACTCAGGGCACTGCTAGACTGAAAGACAGCAAAGTCTCGGGCCTGGAGAGACCATTGGTACAGTTAGTGGACCAAGGGGGCAAGAGGAGCTCCTCTGCTTCCTTGGTACCAAAGAAGCCCACTTGGGCTCCGACGGCACTTCCCTCGGAGTGGCTGAAACTTATGGTACCATCAGCTCCCTTGACCACTATTACCTTGGTGCAGACCATGGCTTTGGCACTGATAGTATGCTCGGTACTGCAGGAGTTTTGTTTTCTCCATGACCTGGGTGTATTTGAGGTGCCTAATTTTCCACTGCTCATCTCTGACGTATTTTCGGTACCGCGGACATCAAGATCGCTGGAGGTTCACCTGGTTCTGACAGTTTCACCTCAGATTTCTCCAAGCACTTCACCATTCCATAGCGAGTTTGAGGAAGAGGATTCTGATGAAGACCTTGCCTTGGTATCCCAAATATTGATTTAGGGCTCTCCTCCTCACCTGTATAGAGGCCTCCTTTCCAGAAGTCTCTGAGGCTATGACCACTTGTGGCACAAGGTAGCCACTACCTTGCTGCTGTGAGCATCCATGTGAGCACCCACTACCTTGCTGTTGTGAGCCCCCTCCTATGCCTTATGCGCCCCCTCCTATGCCTTATGCACCACCTCCTGGGCCATACTGGGACCCTTGGGCACCTCTCACCAACAACTTTCCAGGACTTTGAGCAACACCCATTGCAAAGATAAGCAACCATCATCGGCTGCCCTCTCTAGGAGATCTGATCCTCAAAAAGAAACCTTTGAGGAGCAGGAAGCTAGAGCTGATGAAGAGGTCTCTCCTCCAGCCAACACCTCCTCTTCATCTCAAGATGAAGCAGTCATGCCTCCTCTTCCATCCTTAGCAGATGATTTTAAACAGTTCCAGGATCTGATCAAGAGAATTGCTGACTCCTTGCAGATCCCTCTTGAGGAGATTAAAGAACATCATTGTAAATTGCTTGATATCCTTCATTCACCCTTATCTGCCCACATGGCTTTGCCTGTCAACGAGGCCCTTTTGGACCATGTGAAGATTGTCTGGTACACCCCAGCTACTATTCCACCTATCTACAAGGAAGTGGATAAGAAATATTCCCTGGAAGGCAGCACTATGCTAAATCCATGCCCCATGAAAAAGACCATAAGCATCTAGACGTACTTGATGGAGAATCTTATTTGTCAGCGTCACTGAACTCTTTTGTTGATCGCCTACCAGCAGAGCATAGAAAGCAATTCTAGGCAGTCATTGTGGAGGGTCACCTACTTTCCAGAACATCTCTACAAGCCTCCCTTGATACTGCTGCCTCTTCTTTCTCTACTGCTGTAGTTATGAGAAGGGCTTCCTGGCTCCAGCTCTCTGGCTTTCCAAAAGAGGCCCAAAATAGTGTAGAGGACCTTCCTTTTGATGGGTCTAAACTGTTTGCAGACAGCACGGACAAATCTCTATGCACATTAAAGGACTCTAAGGCTATTTTGTGTTCTCTTGGGACCTATACACCTGCCTACAAGAGAACATTTAGCAAGTCCCAAATAGTTCAGAGATCCCATCCTGCCCAGTTTCTGACCTCCCAGTGGCTGTATGAATGACCTCAAAAGAGACAGAAATTCCAGAGTAGGAAGCCTTCCGCCTCACATCTTTCTTCCTCCAAGCAGCAACTTTGACTGGCTGGTTGAGGGCCTGAATTACTGTCTTCATCCTTAACAGCTGCACCAATTCACCTACCTTCCTCCCTTCAGCAACCACCTTTACCGCTTCACGTGGGCTTGGGAGTCAATCACTACAGACAGGTGAGTTTTGGAGATTATCTCCAAAGGGTACACGTCCACTTTACATCCAGTTTTGGAGATGGAATCCACTAGATTGGAATCAGCGTATTTACTTGATGTTCACTGTTATTGCAGTCTGTTTAAACAGTTAATCTCAGACTCACGTCTGAGGCTGATATTTCTGTACCCTGCAGTGTTCATCTTTGTTCATTACCTGTAGAGAGATTTTGGTGCACAGCTAGTGGTTACTATTGGTACCTTAATCCCCTCTCTGCTGCTTCCATTCATTAGCAGCAGAGCTGCTAGAACACAGCCAGATACACGAGTGTGGCTGTAACGTGCGAGCCGCAGGCTCAGAGCATATGGAACTCACTATCAGGGTCTCTCTACTATGTCTTTCCTTCACTTATTTTGCTAAATGTTCCTCATTGATTCATTTCTCTCTTTTCTTTCCATTCAGAACCCAGACCTGAAATCCATTGCTCCATCTCAAGGCCCTAAAGCTGGAGGAACCTGCCTGACCCTGCTGGGCTCCAAGTTGCTGACTGGGTGCCCCAGTGAGATCAGTGTTCTAGTTGGAGACCTCCCTTGCCACATGTAAGAGCTGCTGTGTAGTTGCAGACTGTAACTGTAAACAGACTGCCATGCGCCATTCCCTTCAGGTTTGGCCCAGACTTCTCACTAGAAAGCACTTCAGCCATTCACTCTAGCAGCAATGATGGCTAGCTCAGACATTTGTCTTGAGTGCTCCTGTTTGTAAGGGTAGTAGGTGGGACACAAGGCCTTTAAGAAGGTGGGCGTTAAACCTGAGCAGCAAGCTGTGGGGTGCTTGGAGCGCTTTCAGCAAAATGAAGGTGCAGCATTTCAGAGGATGTTTTAACCTTTTATTGGTCTCTCCTCTGTGTGTCTTAGTCTCTCGGAGGTGCAGGAGAATCAGCTACACTGTCAGACGAGCCCCAGTAACATGTCTGTGGAGCTTCCAGTAACTATCAGATATGGACACAGGGAACGGAGATTAGAGGGTTTCCTCTTCAAATACACTCTGGATCCCAATATCACTTTTGCAGAGCCGGCCAAGAGCTTCCTCAGGTACTGAGAGCTGCACTGCAAGTGCACGACTCTTCCCACAGGGCATCAGGGATACTGAGAGCTGTGCGTGCATGCATGCATGCCCACGCACTCCCACAGCAGGTACCGGAGCATTAACCGTGTCTGTATGGATGTCTAAGTATTTTTACTGCACTCATCACCTTAGTATCTGAGCATCTGGGTAGAGTGAGTCCAGACTTGTGTATTGAGCCATCAGATGGATGCATGGCCTACAAACGTTGGCACCAGCCATGGGTCGGGGATGACACAGCTTATGGGTTGTTATATGGTGACTAAATAAGTGACTCTGACTGCTTCTGTGTGTTGCAGTGGTGGGAGAGTGATCCGCGTTCATGGACATAACCTAGATGTTGTACAAAATCCAAAGATCCGGATTACAGTTTCACCATCAGAACGCCGCCGGCGAGGGCTGGGGAGATGGCGTAGGATCATGCCAGAAACCGAGTGCCCACAGAATGCCCTGTGCAGCATCCAGCAGGTATCTTGACCTTTGTGCTGGCAAAGTATGCAATAGAATTGAGGCTGAAGGCCTCTCAGTGCTACTGACCTAATGGCCAGAGACCTCCTATGTCAGAGGCTCTTGTGCCCCTTGTTATAGCTGTCTTAGGTCTACAAACTAAGAGAGAACATGAGAAACAAAAAGTCTTCCTTGGTGAAACATTGTCCCCCAGATTCAAAGTTTAACACTCCCCTCCCCACTTTGTAAAATTCCAGCTCCCAAATCCCCATCTCTCCCCAGAGCCTGTGCAGAAAGTTACAGTGTGGGAGACAGAAACGACATGACAGCAGCAGAAGGCATGAGGAAATCTACAATTACATTGTGAGGCCTGGCTGCACAGTGCCCCCACAAAGACAGACTTCACCCTGTCCTAGCGCGGCTCTGCCTTAGCGGGGCCAAGGCCCTGCCCCACACAGAGAGATGACAACAAAACCAAAGTTAAATGAAGTTGTTATACCCTCAATTCCACCTGCCATTTACAGCACCTCACCTGCCATTAGGACTACCCCAGAAGAAGAGTCCCTGTGGAGCAGCTGCTCTAGTGTCTCAGACTGTATAGAGTCCATCTCAGTAGGGGCTCCAACGTGGTAGGGTTTCATTTAACAGCCTGGTAGCCACAGGACACCACCGAGCTGGACGTCCACTGCTGCACATGTGCTGTACGTGCAGCAGTGGAGGGCTTGGTGCACATCCCCACTGCCTCTGAAATGCTGACCTAGACACCTCTGCCCATCCCCTGCTGAATCATACTGCACAGTTGGCAGATTGCATTATTGGGTGGCCACTTTTCTCTGAAATAGGTGGTGGTGCATTATTATTATACTCATTTAAAAAACTCTTGTGACCAAGGGGTGAATCTCTCTGGGTATACTAGGTACATCCTGGACTGCCATCTAACAGGATGCAGGACCGGTCAGGCCATTGGTCTGCTCCACTGTGACAATTCTTATGCTTTATTGAAAGCCATATTTCCCTGTCATTCTGGACAGGTTTTATTTGTGGCTGTGAATTCCAGCGGGGGAACAGAGGCTATTTGATATATTTAGACATTAATCTTTTGCCATGTTTACAAAATGTAAAAACATTACCACAAAGGTAACAAAAATCACTGATAAATCGGGGCGGCAGCATCCTCCACCCCCTAGAGGCATGCAGCCTCCCAGGCAGCTGAACCACAGAAAACTCCAGTGAACAGATGGGCTTTGCTGTTGGCCACGAAAGTAAACAAACAGGTTTTGTCAGATCCATGGGGCTGTGAATGCTAGATCTGAGAGCTCTCTATGGGGAATGCCCGGTCACCAGCCCTGTAGTATTTTAAATATAGGGACTATTGACAAGGGGATTCCAGGTGCTCCACGCAGCTGAGAAGAGTTCGGAGACCACTAAAATCACCTGGAGAATCCCTTAAAGTTCAGACTTGTCCTCTGCATTTGGGGTGGGTGACTGGGATGGCACCTAGACAGGATGAGTGCAGGGGATCCCTGTGCTCTGCTTTACGCTTGTCCCACAGAACCCTGGTGATGGGATGCCACAGGGGAGCAGAAGCATTAGAACGGAGGCTGACTTATTCTTTCAGATTCCTGACTCTCTTCCCTTCTGCTCCTAGTTTGAAGAACTATGTCTCATTAACTCCTCCTACCTTATCCTGTGTAAAACTCCGGCCATTAACCTGCTGTTGCGGATTGTCCAGGTCAAACTGGAATTTATTCTGGATAATCTGAGCTTTGATTTCAAGTCCTTGCATCCCACACCCTTTTCCTATGAAGTCAATCCAATCCTGAAACCCCTGAATGCTGAGGACCCTGCCAAACCATATCGGCACAAGCCAGGAAGTGTCATCTCTGTGGAGGTAAGGCTACAACCAACTCAAAATCACAATAAACACCACATAAACCTACTTCCTAGGTGATGGCCTGGGACTGTTCTGATATCCTGGCAGTGCCATAGATCTTAATGGCACTTCACTGGCATACGGTAAGAAAGGCAGTCCCTGCTTTTATTAGCCTACAGCCTAAATGAGATACAATATGACACAATGAGAAATTGCCCAACAGCTGGAGGAGGAGTGCAACAAAAAAGCTGTGTGCTATATGCATAGCTTTTTATCGCCATGCATTGTTGCTGGAGGGTTCTATGGGGCTTGAGGAGGGCAATTAGAAATAAAACAGCAATATAGAATGAATGGGAAAAGGGGGAAATAGACAGCAATCAATAGCAATTAGAAGTTATGGAGTGTAGAAAATTGATAGGAAAGCTAAAAACATCAGGGAAGAATCCATGACTGATGAGGTGAAGGACAATAAAGGGTTTTTAAATATATAAGGAACAAAAAATCCTAGCAATGGTATAGGCCCATTACTAGATGGAGATGGCATAACTGTTCATGATGCTATCATGAGCTGGCTTGCCCTTGAAGGGGAGTTGTGCCCAGCTTCGCCTGTGACAGATCAGCTACTCTCCTAGTTGGTTATGACTGGCTAGGGATCATGTGGCCCTGTTCAATTCTTAGGCCCGGCTGATGAGCCTACTGAGAGCTCAGTTAGTAGTGAAAGCTGCAGAAGAGTAGTTGACTTCTCTGGTAGGTGCTGTGGAAGGGTAACTTCCAGACAGATGATCTGGAGGAGGACTGAAGAGCGGCAGGAGAGAGACAGACTCCTGCAGTAGGCTCTGAGAGAGGCAAAGGGCAAAAGCCACTGGGAGCTGTAGCCCAGGGTGGGCTCGGGAACTGTTTGTGTTTGAAGTTTTGCATTTGTGGAATAAAACTTTCTGGAAGAAGACTCTGGGTGAGGAGGCCAGCTGCATACAGAATATGAAAAGGAGTGTTCAATAAATTTGTCTGTTCTGTATTTGGAAAGAAACAGGATGGTGTACTCATATCACATGAAGATGTTGAAGTCCTTTCCAGTTCGTTAGTAACCAAAGAAAATGGTAAACAACATCTACTAGGGTTAAACATGTTTAAGCCACCAGCCCTGGATAATTTGCGCTCAAGAACTGTAAAAGAAGTGATTGCGGAGATCTCTGTCCCACTGATGTTAATTTTTAATGAATGTTGGAATAGTGGGGAAATCCCGAAAGACTGAAGAGTGCTAGTGTTGTGCCAAAAAGAGCAAATGGGAGGATCCAGGTAGCTGCAGGTCAGTTAAGCTGACCTAAGTCCTCGACAAAATAATGAAAAAGCTGATATGGGATTCAGTCTATTAACAATTAAAGGATAGGAATATAATTAGTGCCAGTTAGGTCTTGTCAAACAAACCTGATTTCATTCTTCAAGATTACAAGTTTGGTTGATAAAGCAGTAATACTTAAACTTTTTACAGCACTTGACTTTGTACCCCATGACATTCTGATTAAAAAATTAGCACCATACAATATCAACAAAGCACATATAAGAATTGTAATAGTCATGAGGAATCATTATTTAATGGGAGACTTTATAGTGGGATTCTGCAAGGGGTCTTTACTAAGTCTGGTGCTATTCGACATTTTCATCAGTGAATGGAGAGTAAATATAAAATCACTACTGATAAAATTTGCAGCTGACACAAAGGTTGACAGAGTATTAAATAATGATGAGGCCAAGGCAGTCATACACAGCAGTCTGGATCACTTGGTAAGCTGGGCCCATTCAAACAAAATGCATTTTAATAGAGCCAAATGCAAAGACTGTATCCTGGAAAGCGGTGACTCTGGGGGGGAAAAAAAAAAATCTGAGCCCCAGTTAACAAAGAATTGAACCGGAGCTCCCAGTGCAATGCTGGGGCAAACAGGATGAATGTGAACCTGGGATGTACAAACAGGAGCAGTGAGTAGGAGGAGAGAGGTGATTTTATCTCTGTTTACGGCATTGGGGAGATTGATACTGGAATACTGCATCCAGTTCTGATGTCCACATTTTTAAAGGATGTTGAAAAACTAGAGAAGGTGCAGAGAAGAGCCACAAAAATTATTAGAAAGCTCGAGAAAATAGATTGCAGTGAGAGACATAAAGAGCTCTACCTGTTTATCAAAAAGAAGCTTAAGAGGTGACATGACTACAGTATATCGGTACCATCACAGGGAAATAATACCAAGTACTAAAGGGCTGCTTAATCTAGCAGAGAAAGGCAGAAAAAAACCCAATGGCTGGAAGCTGAAGCCGGACCCATTCCAATTAGAAATTAGGCACAAATTTTTAACAGTGACATCCTATAATGATGGATGAGATTTTTTTATCTAGCAAAGATTCCAGCTAGTCCTGTATCCCATTGACAGGCCCTTTTCTTATGTTGAATTATCTGCAAATTTTGTTTCCCAGAATCTCCAGTGCAGGGGATGCTTGTCCATGCATAGCACCTTCATCTTAGGGTTTCATGCTGCCTGCTCCCAAGTGGCAAGCTTACTTCCTGGTGAGACTAGGGAGGGAGTTAATAGGGCTTTTGTAGAACTCTCAGCATGCCCTGTGGTTGGCCTGTTAAATCCCGTCAGCCTCTCTAAAGTCAGGGGTTATGCACACAGCTGCCTTCCCAGAGAGGCCCAGGTTTGATATCCTTTTGCACCTGTATTCCAGGGGGAAAATCTGGACCTGGCCATTTCCAAGGAGGAAGTGGTGGCCATGATTGGGGAAGGGGTCTGTGTTGTAAAAACCCTGACAAGGAATCATCTGTACTGTGAACCTCCATCCGAGCAGCCAGCTCCACAGCACCGCACAAAGCCGGAGGGAACAGACTCGCTCCCAGAGTTTACAGTAAGAGCTCAGCTAAGCAGCGGAGACAGCAGTGGGGGTGGGAGTGTAAACACTGAATTAGTGGGGGGAGAAATCTACAAAACAAAAAAACCCCATGGTACTGAGTCTCAGAGCCCGGGTTAACTGACCCCCCTTCCCTGGGTTTCAGTGCTGCTAGTTTTTGCTCCATAGTGTGAGCTGGAGTCAGCTGACTGTGCCTTGAGACTTGCTGCTGCAGGTCTTTTTGTGTAGAGATACTGGGGAGGGGGAGGTGCTGGTGGTGGGGAAAGGGGGGAAATGGAGGCGGGGGGGAAGGAGGAGACAGAGGTGGTGGGAAGACAGGTTCTGGTGTGGAGGGAGGGAAGAGACAAGTGCTGATGGTGTGGGGGGGAGGAAGATGGAGGCATTGGTGGGGGGGAGGGGAAAAGGAACACTGAGGCACTGGTGCGGGGGGAGGGGAAAACAGAGGTGCTTGTCATGGAGCTGGTAGTGTGGGGTAGGGCGAGACAGTCAAGCATTCCCCTTGGAGCCCATGACTCAGTCTGCAGGATGAGGAGAATCTGACGCTCTGATCTTGCCTGGGCTTGCATTTCGTTTGCAGGTGCAGATGGGGAATTTGAACTTCCTACTGGGCAGAGTGCAATATGACACAGAGAGCCAGCTCACCTTCCCCTTGGAGGCCCAGATTGGCTTGGGTGTCGGAGCCTCCTTTGTCGCTTTGATTGTCCTGATCATTGTCTTCATCTACAGGTGAGAAGTGCCTGAGTGCGTGTCTATGCTGCTCTGGAGGGATGATTGCAGATCCGGGAGACATACCCAGGCTAACTGCAATCTCGCTAGCATGGCTGAAAATAGCAGTGAAGACATGGCTGCACAGGCTTCAACAACATGAGTATGTACCCAGGTCCCTGGGTGTCTTGCACTGCCCATGCTGAAGCCTCATGCCACTGCCTCTTGGCTGCTATTTTTAGCATGCTAGCTAGCTTAAAGCTAGCATGGGTATTCCTAGCTGAGCTGCAAGCATACCTTGGATTGTGTTGTAGACGTACCTTCAGTGATGACCTGCAGAATCTTTGGGCACCCTGATCACCGTCAACAGGAATGTTCAATGGGCATAGCTAGGCCTCTACATTTGGGACCTAATTTAGTCCCTCAATTTTCCTTACTTTGGGTGAGACTCTGCAGCCTTCCCATTAGACTTCAGAAGGTGCAGATTTGGCATTGGTGACAGAACTCCCACCTGAAAGGCCACTTGCCTCTGGAGTTCAGAGTTTGCAAGTAAATCCCAGACACACCTTCCAGTGTAAGCTGAGGGTTTGCAAAAGGATTTAGGCCACTGGCCTCTGCTTTTGGGTGTTATGGTCTATACGGTGTTCAGAGATACCTCCCCCTATTTTGCTCCCTCTTGGGGCACGTGGATTTACTATCACGGACCCTCCCTTGCCACCACTACCAACTTCACAGTTGAGATCTTCCTGAGGGGCTGATGGAAAGAGAAGACAGGCCCTAAATTCATTTCCAAAAAAATGCTGCAGATAAAATGTTTATCTATAGTTAGATGCATGGTTGAATTGTATGGAAGCCCCCAATGATGCACTCAGGATTGCCTCCGTATAAGACATAACACAGAGTCGGAAACTGGAAACCAGAGAGTTAGAATCATAGAATATCAGGGTTGGAAGGGACCCCAGAAGGTCATCTAGTCCAACCCCCTGCTCGAAGCAGGACCAAGTCCCAGTTAAATCATCCCAGCCAGGGCTTTGTCAAGCCTGACCTTAAAAACCTCTAAGGAAGGAGATTCTACCACCTCCCTAGGTAACGCATTCCAGTGTTTCACCACCCTCTTAGTGAAAAAGTTTTTCCTAATATCCAATCTAAACCTCCCCCATTGCAACTTGAGACCATTACTCCTCGTTCTGTCATCTGCTACCATTGAGAACAGTCTAGAGCCATCCTCTTTGGAACCCCCTTTCAGGTAGTTGAAAGCAGCTATCAAATCCCCCCTCATTCTTCTCTTCTGCAGACTAAACAATCCCAGCTCCCTCAGCCTCTCCTCATAAGTCATGTGCTCTAGACCCCTAATCATTTTTGTTGCCCTTCGCTGGACTCTCTCCAATTTATCCACATCCTTCTTGTAGTGTGGGGCCCAAAACTGGACACAGTACTCCAGATGAGGCCTCACCAGTGTCGAATAGAGGGGAACGATCACGTCCCTCGATCTGCTCGCTATGCCCCTACTTATACATCCCAAAATGCCATTGGCCTTCTTGGCAACAAGGGCACACTGCTGACTCATATCCAGCTTCTCGTCCACTGTCACCCCTAGGTCCTTTTCCGCAGAACTGCTACCTAGCCATTCGGTCCCTAGTCTGTAGCGGTGCATTGGATTCTTCCATCCTAAGTGTAGGACCCTGCACTTATCCTTATTGAACCTCATCAGATTTCTTTTGGCCCAAACCTCCAATTTGTCTAGGTCCTTCTGTATCCTATCCCTCCCCTCCAGCGTATCTACCACTCCTCCCAGTTTAGTATCATCCGCAAATTTGCTGAGAGTGCAATCCACACCATCCTCCAGATCATTTATGAAGATATTGAACAAAACCGGCCCCAGGACCGACCCCTGGGGCACTCCACTTGACACCGGCTGCCAACTAGGCATGGAGCCATTGATCACTACCCGTTGAGTTGCTCTTGTGCAGAAGATGATCACGTAATCTGGTCTAAAAAAGGCTGTCAGCCTGGGAGTTGCAATGTAGGATGCTGTTGTTAGCAGGTTGGTCTGGAGCAGCCTGGAGTTATTAGCCAGGAATTTTGTCACCTCCTGAGGAGCAAGGATGAGCTTGAGGCCTCAAAAGAGAGGCTCCTCCATTCTTCTGAAGAGGATGGGCCCCTCACGCCCAACTTGTGATCCAGCTCAGCGCTAGCTCCTTTTGCCCAGCCAGCCCTCAGTTCTTTAGCACACATGGTAAGGCCCATCCTTTTCTCAGTTTGAGGAACACTTTGGGGGAACATCTTTTTCCCTGAGATGTGTAGACGGGGGAGTTTAGAAACCAAAACCTAAATTATGTTAAATTAAGCCCAGCCTGATGGAAATCTCATCTGCAGTGAGTCAGCCAGGTGGTCTCCAGCTCTGCTTCCCATTACAGGAGGAAGAGCAAACAGGCTCTAAGGGATTATAAGAAAGTTCAAATCCAGTTGGAAAATCTGGAAACAAGTGTTCGGGACAGATGCAAAAAGGAGTTCACAGGTAAGAGAACTTCCCTCCCCTGCAGCTGCAAATAGAGGGGTTGGGGAACCATCTCTGGCCCTTCCATCTCTACCAGGCCCTATGGCCCTTGTCTCAGGAGCTGCCTCTGTGTGAGCAATCATACACCTTCCTATGTCAGTGTGTTACAGTTTACAGCTAAATTCTGCTCAGCTACCCACATGCCCTTGAGGTCAGTGGAGTGGCACTTGTGTAACTGGGTACAGAGTTTGGCCCATACTGGTCTCTGCAGTTCTTCATCTGGAATATCAGAATCTAGAGATGGGATCATTAGTGTCCCCCTTTATCCACAAACTATAATTCTGTAGTAGCAAGGAGCATGGGGAAGGGGGGACACTAGGAGCTACAGGAGAGACTAATACAGTGATTTCTAGTTAGAGGTGGAAAGCAATGAGACACATGAAAGTCATGGTGCTGTAGTGACTGTATAATACTGTGTCTCTGACCTGTGATACCGCCTATTATCCATTGAGCCTGACTAAACACAAGGCCAATCCTTTATTAAACATCATCCTTTCGCAATCAGTAGTCTGCTTGGTAGAGCTTTTTCTGCTTTTTTTAAACCCAAAAGATGGCCCCCAGCTGTAAACAAGAATAAAAACCTGTCAGACCTTTCAGTCCCTCTCCAGGAGCCAGGGCTGGAGAGCTCCCTACAGAACATTTGCCAGTGCTCCGAACAGTCTAGTTTTAAATGCCCCAGATGACAGGGCTTCCACTCCTTCCTTTGGAGAGGATTCCACAAGATGAAGCATCTAACTGATATTTAGCGTCTGTTTCCTTTGTCAGTTCCATCCCATTACATCTAGTTACCTCACAGCCCCATGTTCCACGCTCTGGGACACACGTTCTCTTGGTCTAACTTTGTAACACAGAAGCTCCCTTTATTTTCAGACCTGATGACGGAGATGATGGATCTCACCAGTGACCTTGTTGGCACCGGAATCCCCTTCCTGGATTACAGATCCTACGCAGAACGCATTTTCTTTCCAGGACACCGTGAGTCGCCGCTGCAGAGGGGCCTGGACATGCCCGAGTGTCGGCGGCAAACAGTGGAGCAAGGCTTGGTGCAGCTCTCCAACCTCCTCAATAGTAAACTTTTCCTTACCAAGGTAACATTCCTTCCTTAGTTCCCTGCAGTAACTGGCTCCTGTGCCATTTCACAGGCAGTTGTTACCAAGAGAGACATAAGGGACTGTGAGCTCAGTACAGCATTCTTTAAAGTGCCTCCTGATGGAAAGCAAGAGACTGGAATAGGTGGATACTCCCCATATCTATAACACTCCCCACAGCACCTCCTACTGGGAAAGGCCATAGCTGTGGTTACCCTATTTTAATAGATTACAGCATTCTTTCATCTTTGACTCTCTCTCTCTCTCTCTCTCTAGTTTATCCACACTCTAGAAATCCAGCGCACATTCTCTCCAAGGGACCGGGCCTATGTGGCATCCCTTCTCACTGTCTCATTGCATGGGAAGCTAGAGTACTTTACTGACATCCTAAAGACTCTCTTGAATGACCTCGTTGAGCAGTATGTGGCCAAGAACCCCAAGCTGATGTTGCGGAGGTGAGTGATTCAGTAATAGTCTCACTGTCTTCAGCCTGGTCATGGCTGGTCCCTGGACAGAACTTTTCTTGGCTGTAATAGAGCTCCGTAATCCCTCTGTAGTAACAATGAGACCATGTGCTGTGCAGCAGATCCAGATCCAGTAGGTGTCCAGACATGAAGCTCTATCAAAGAAGAGGCAACAGAAATAAGAGATCCCAGCTGTAGACAGTGATGAGACAGAGCAAGAATCCTTCATGCCGATCCTCCTTCCTCCAAGTTCATGCTAGACACTGAACTCCCTTTTTTCTGCCCCCATTTCCCTTTTTCAGCTTCTCTACCATGTGGTCATTCTTCTGTCTCCCCTTGCCCTGGGCTATGCTGAGCCCTTAGCCAACCTTCCTGTCTTGTCAAGCACAATCCTTTTTATGGATACTTTTTATGGATACTTAAATCCTCACTTTCTAAATGTCACTGGGTCTGCAACACTGTGGGCAGACACTTTTTCTGAAGGAAGCAGAGGCATGGCGCCCCTATCATTTGGCCCCTTCACTAGCTTCCTGCCCATCTCTGAATCCTATTCTGAATTGTTTCCCTGGTTTTCAAAGCTCTCCAGGGACTGGCATCTACCCACCAGCTTCCTGCCCTCTGACTTCTGCCGCTCTAATCCTATCCCCTTCTGGTCCCTTCCTGCAACAGTTAGAGATGACATTTAATTTGTGCTCCCTCTTCTGTCTAGGTCACTCCCCCTTTGCTGCTGAGTCATTTCACACAAGAAGTACTTGAAATCTCCCTATATGTCTGTGTGTGATGTGGGGCGGGGCAGGGAGCTGGGACTGTGGGTCTGTGTGTGATATTGTAGGGGAGGAGCTGGGATATGGGTCTGTGTGATATTGTGTTATATTGTGGGGAACTGGGACTGTGGATTTATATGTGATATTGTGTTATATAGCATTTTGGAGATTCTGGGACTGGGGGGTTGAATAGAATATTGTATGATATTGTGTGAGGGAGAGGCTGGAACCAAGGCTTTTAGGGAGGCATTTTCGCCATAGAGTGGATGAGGAGGTGTGCAGTGAGCCATCTGGAGAGAGACAAGTCTCAGTGGGAATTTTTTGACAAATCTATTCCTCCCAATTCCCAGATATTAGCTTCCCCCCAGGGTTTTGTAGCAGGTGCTGCTGGATGTTACAGGGCAGCATGCATAGGATATTTCCTCATGGAGGGTGGGGTTTCTCACAGCATTCAGCATTGGCCTAACTCTGCTCCTGTTAAAGTTGTTGGGTGTTTAGCCCGTGATTTCAGTGGGACCACGGTTAGGCCAACACTGAGCTTTTTCTAAACCCTGTCCGCTCTGCAATGAGCTGGTAGCATGATTGGTACCTTGCAAGAGATCTGGTCCTTTTATTCCTAAATCATTCTTTCTATAGGTCTGAGAGAGAGCAGAGGGGCATAGACACCTGACTGCCCTGTTGTGAGTTTTGTCCCATTGCAGGAAGCTGGAGATACAGCACAGAGTTTTATGTTTGGGTCCTTCGGGCAGCCTGTAGAGGCATTAATGGCCTCTTGTGACTGCAGGTTAATTGCTTGCCTTACTGTTCACACACCAGAAGTTCTGTGCCCCATTCAGTCTGAAGCCTTGAAATTTGTACTTGGGTGGGGTCCTAGAAAGCGTGTCCTGATCCTTATCATCCACCCCACTCTCTGCTCTGGTGCCTCCCCGTGGAGAGTAACATACAGTAACCAGCCTGGGGTTCTCTTTCAGGACAGAAACAGTAGTAGAGAAGCTGCTCACCAACTGGATGTCCATCTGTCTGTATGCTTTTGTAAGGGTAAGAATTCTCCATCCATGGGAAGGGTGGGGAAGCCAAGAGAAATGGAGACTAAAAGAATGCCACAACCCTGCTGCACTAATATAGATCAATAGTCTGAGCGCCTGCTAAAATGGTGTCACAAATTACCCTGTGTGCAGAGAGCAGAAAAGGAGAGCTGGGTTGCTCACAGCATGGGTTGCATCCAGCACTTCATCAACCCCCTCATTTGCACTTTTCAATAAGCCTGCAGCCAAGGGCTGAGCTGGACTGTTGCATGCCCACATGTTGGTCTGGCAACCACAGCCCTACCACTGTAATAGCTGAGTGTCTCTCACGCATGAGTGGGATGATCTGCACAACACCCCTGTGCGGGAGGAAACTGGTGTGAGCTTATGATGGGGTTTACAGACCCCACACAAAGGCTAAGGGAGTGAAGGAGTGGTTGTGGGCCAAGAGGGCCCTACCCCTCAGCAGCTGGTGAGCATGCACCAAATGGAGGACCTGCTTAAAAGGGGACTCTGACAGTCAAGCAGGGGGAGAGTGAAGGAGAGGCTGTCTGTAGGGAGGATGCCAGATTGCTGCTTCTGGGACAGAGCAGCCTACAGGAGAAGGGTCTGGACTGTGGGTAAGACCTGGCCAGGGGCCCCTGCTTCCTGACAATGGAGAATATCTGGACCCTGAGACATGAACTGAGAAGTCCCCATTTGGCTGTTTGAACTGTTGAGACTCATTGGGAACTCTGCTAGGGAGAGGCAGAGTGCTGTGACCACATCCCAAACTGAAGAGAGAATGGGGTGGTAGGAGTTGGCCCAGGGGAAGCTGGTCCGATGTATTGGCCAGAGGGTGCTGAAACACTTCTTGACCCTTCCTCCTTGGGCCCTGCACTGGGACCTGGTGGAGAGGTCCCATACCCCTGTCTGGCTGGGAGAACCTGGGGAGCACTGGGGAATGAAGGACCATAACCCAGCTGCTAGGCTTGTGGACTGCCTAGCAAGGCCATTCCAGACTTTGGGGGACGGTTGAGCCAGAACCTGCCCACAAGGCCTATGCAGGCTCCCAAGTGAACCTGGCTACAGAGCTCCATTTTACAGATGAGGAAACTGAGACATGGTGTCTTGCCCCAGGTCGCTCAGGGATGCTGTGGCACACATGGAATTGAATCCAGGTCTCATGAGTTCCAGTTCAGTGCCTTAGCCACCAGACAGTTTATCCTGAACATGGAGCAGGGATGGGATGGGTGGAACCCTCCGACTTGGACTCTTTGAGTTGCTTTGTTGACTGGTGCCTTTGGCTATGCTCCTGGGGGTAAAGGGGTCCATGTTCTGAGGCCTGAGGTCACTGTCAGGCAGAATGAAAGTGACTTCTCTCAAGAGTTGAGCCTCTTTCTATCTCTGCCAGGACTCTGTCGGCGAGCCGCTGTATATGCTCTTCCGTGGAATTAAGCACCAAGTAGATAAGGGACCAGTGGACTGGGTAACAGGAAAAGCCAAATATACCCTGAATGATAACCGACTTCTGCGAGAGGACTTGGAGTACCGGACTCTGGTGAGAACTCCCTACTGCACATCTCTTTGTGCCTTCTCTTCCCTCCTTGTTCTGAACCAATGAAACACCATCCCCTAATCCAGTGATTCTCAACCTGTGGTGCACGGACCCATGAGTCTGCGGGACTATGTCTAAGGGGTCCACAAAAGACTTAGACTGAAAACTGTGTGAACAGAATTCAACTATATGTACAGACAATAGATTTCCAAAGGGGTCCGCACCTTCATTTGAAATTTTAGGGATCTGCAAATGAAAAAAGATTGAGAACCACCGTCCTAATCCGCCATGAGTCAGGACTAAAGCCACCCTCTCACTAGTGTCCTGTCACTGCCCACTGGAAGCCATAGCTTTACACCAGGATCTGGGGTTGACATATTCCCCAGTGTAATTCAGAGCTCCTCTGCTATTGACGGCCTAAAGAGGTCCAACAGCCAGGGACTGCCACAGCAGAGCAGTATTCTAGCCACATCTCCTCCTCACCGGCTACATCCACTGCGGAATCATGGGAGAAGGAGGAGGGGCCGCAAGAGGCTACAGCAACTCTTTTCCAGCTGAGGAGGCCGCCTACATAGAGGCAACCTTCAGGAACCCTGCTGAACCAGCTTTACATGCCCTTCATGCCACTTGAAGCAGGACTGAGAATCTGGCTCATTATATTCATGGTATTCCCTTCCCCAGTGGTCTGGAAATGTAAAAGGTTTATCATTAATATTAATCACTTCTTAGTGGTTTGCTAATTTTAAGTGTAACTATGGGGGGAGGGGAGTGCAGGATTGATTGCTAATCAGGCTCTTCACCGTATGCAGCCATTTCAGCTATCTTTTCTTTCCCCAGACTTTAAATGCTCTGACTCAAACTGAAGCTACTGTGGGAGAGGCAGAGGATTCTCAGGGTGTCTCTGTGAAAGTGCTAGACTGTGACACCATAACACAGGTGAAGGAGAAAATCCTAGATCAGATCTATAAAGGAACGCCGTATTGTCTCCGCCCAGACCCAGACTCCCTGGACCTTGGTGAGCACAATTCATTGATGGCTCAGTGATGAGGTTGAAGAGTGGGGTTATCTAATAACTGGCTCCTGTGCCATTGGTGTGCCTCACACTGTCCATTCAGCAGAGAATGGAGACAGTCCCTGTCCCCAGGAGATTATGTTCTAGTCTGGATTCAGTGTGACACGATCAGTGGGGGAGAGGGATAATAGCAGGAAGTGGGGTGGAAAAGAGGATACTTGTAATCTGCTGCTGACACCTCTTGTTTGCATGGTACCTTGTGTTCTTTTCACTTTTGTCATTGGAAGTAGCTACTGGGCCTGACTGGTTATTGTCAGAAGGATGTAGAGGAAGGTGGTCTTTGAGAAAGGATTTGAATGAGGAAAGGGATGTGTATGAAAAGCATATGGGATCAGAGAGGGCACTCAAGGTGTAGGAGACAGCATGGGACTGGTGCAGAGGTGCTAGAAGGTTATGGGCTCAGTCCAGCTCTTATCGAAGGCAGTGGCAGAACTCCCATTTACTTCAGCAGTGCAGGATTGGCCCTAAGTGGGCTAATGAAATGCAGGGCTCGTGTTGGCAGATGAGCTCTCCAATTTTTCCTCCTCTTTTGTTCCTTTTTCTCAGTTGGCAGCAGTCAGGCATCTGCACACTGCTGTATTCATAGGACATGCTCTCGCTCAGTAATGCATTGCGTGATTCAGTGTTTGCAGCTTACTCTGGACACACTTCTTGACATGCCTCCCTCTTCTCCCATCCCTCCTGGCCTTTGGGATGTGGAGCCATCTTCCTGTCTATAATTGCCATTGCTTGGGAGGGAGGGAGAGGATGACTATGGCCAACAAAATTACCAATAAGTAATGATCCCATATTGATGCTGAAAGCTCAGGTTTTAGCTTGGCAAGGAAGGCGGAAAACACAAGTCTGAGTTTCCCCTATATTGAATTCTGTAGCACGTAGAACTCCACTCTTCATTCAAACCATTCATTGCCATTGCAGCAATTAATCCACGGATGCAGACAGGTAGAAAGAAGGTGGCGGCAGCAGCTCAAACAGGTTGTTGGGCCCCCCTCTCCTGTGCAGAGAGGCTGCTGTGCTCCCAGCTTTACAAAGTTTGTAGCCTATGCACAATGAATGCCAGGCAAGGGTAAGATGCCCTTGTCTGCACTAGCAGGGTGGCTGGGATGCCTTTACTCATTTAAAGTTCTTTGGGGCAAGGACAATATCTTCATGTCTTCTGTGAAGTTCTAGACATTCTGGCAATAATCTGCTGTCCTATGTCAAATAATGTTATAAAATAGTAAGTAACAATCCTAATAGACACAGGGCCTTTAAACATACCTTTTTCCTGTAAAACATGCTGCACATTTGTGCTGTTTTGTATTACAGCATAGAAATTGTGTGGTTACATTATTGCAATGTACATATCCAAACGGGTAGAGTGTGTTGCTCCTGGAACTCTACCCCGCATTTCCTAACAGCTATGAGATTAAACTTTCAGCACTCATGCAGTGCACTGCTGATACAATTCTGGCATGTTATTAGTCTTACTTGGCATTGGTTTCTGCTTATTGAAAGTGAAATATACAAGAGAGTTTTAAAGACAGTTCAACTTTCACAGTAAACATTTTTTTTATTTTCTGTTTTCTGTGTTTTGATGACTGCAGAGTGGAGATCAGGTCTGGCTGGTCACCTGATCCTTTCGGATGAGGATGTGACCTCTGTCATTCAGGGGACCTGGAAGCGCCTGAACACTCTTCAGCACTACAAGGTCAGAACTGAGCATTCTTCTTCCCTTCCCCTTTTCAGTGACCTTTCAATTCCAAGTGTACACTCCGCTTCTAGATGTGACTCCCGCCTGATCCCACCTAAAGAACCTTTTTAGTCCCACCTGTGATGTGGTCAAGCCTCTGACTTGCTCATGACACAGGAACTGCTGTTCAGTCAGTGTAACCTCCTCTGTACTCTGCATCTCCACCTCTGACAGCCTGAGCCAGGGATGCTGGGGAGGCAAATGGTGTCTGAATATATAGCCCTAAGCTAATTTCTGGAGACGCTGTAATCAGGGCAGGGTTGCTGGATCTGTTGGTTAGCGCCTAAGTCCTTTGACTCTGGAAATTAAGACTCAAATCCTACCTTCACTCACAATTGAAAGCAATTTTGGTGCACCTCTTCCTACTCCTACCATAGATTTGTCACCATCAAAGAACCAAGCAGCAGTCACACAAGGATTGTGGGAATGTGAGGAAAAATGGTTAGACAAATGGGTCCCTTTCTGGGCACATGGAAAATTTGTGGGGCTAGGAAATGGCAGCTGTGCTGTTCAGCACTTCACTCTGTGTAATTGATTCTAAGGCCAGTATGGACCTTTATCTTCCACTTCTCCTTTAGCCTCTGTCAAATGCACCCTTCACCGCAGTATCTGCTGTCACTCTCCCTCTATACTGCTCACCCCCTACTTTCCTTCTTTCTCAGTATCTTCTTTTATTTAAGGTTGTAGAAGTTGGGTTGCACTAGACTGTATCTCACTGCTGTCGTTGTCGATACACCATGTTGCAGACCTGCAATTGTGTAACTCTTCTGTCAGCAGGAGACAGGCTTGCTGGTTGAAGTCAATATAAGGGCTACTTGCCAGTATAGCAGATGATGGTCTCCAGAGCTGGGATCAGGCTGCTGGGAATGAAAAATAATGTTTAAAATACCTTGCCCTTACCTTGCTTCAAAGTACCTGACAGACATCATTGACCCTCACAGCCCTTTTTACGGATGGGGAAACTGAGGCATGGAGTGTTGATGAAACTTTACCAAGCTCACAGAGTGAGTCAGTAGCAGAGCCCGGAATGGAACCCTGGGGTCCTGAGTCCTAGTCCCCTCTTCTAACCAGGAGACCATTCTTTCTTGTGGGTGGGCTGTTGTACTGTTTAAAGTCTGCCTGTCACACTGAGGAGAAATGTACACTATATTGTTAACCCGAGTTCTGCTTGTACACAGGTGCCTGATGGAGCAACTGTAGCTCTGGTCCCACGTCTGACCAAACATATCCCCAGGGAGAATCAGGATTACATCCCTGGAGAGAGTGAGTCTGATGCTTAAGGCCTTAACGTTCCATCCTCATAAAATAGTTTCACAGAGTCCATAAGCTGGCAAGCTAGGACTTTGTACTCCCAGGCAATAGACTTAACTTTACGGTAACCCCCAATAGCTACTGGGTGAGTTGGGCCTTCCTCACTATTAGCATTGACAGGATAGCCAAACTGTCAGCACCAGGGGCTTCTGTAAGTGTCTGGGAGCCAGAGGCCCCTAAAAACAAGGAATCAGGGCCAGCAAGGAGAGTCCAGCTTGAGCTGGAATCTTCTAGTTGCTAACCACAGGGGCTGGGTGCAATCCATAGCTAATAAGCCCACTAGTTAATAAACCTAGGGCCTGGGCATAATCCCTATCTTGCTGCATGTTCCCTTAGTGCAGGGAAATCTTGGGGCGGCAAGTGGCTCCAAGCAACGTGGCCAGTCTCTGAGGGGAGCCTAGAGATTTC
The DNA here is from genome assembly GCF_015237465.2 of Chelonia mydas. Taxonomy (NCBI): domain Eukaryota; kingdom Metazoa; phylum Chordata; order Testudines; family Cheloniidae; genus Chelonia; species Chelonia mydas. The sequence continues at coordinate 293,871 of NC_057853.1, forward strand.
AGTAGTATTTATGTTTCAGAAACGCCGATGCTGGAAGATGCAGATGAGGGTGGAATAAAACTTTGGCACCTAGTAAAACCAACTGAAGAGCCAGAGCTCCCCAAACACAGGCGAGGAAGCTTACGGGATCGGGAGCGAGCCAAGGCCATTCCTGAAATTTATTTGACACGTCTCCTCTCTATGAAGGTAGGAAAGAACATAGTGTTGGATTAGCTAAACTGGGTCATGCCTAGGATACTTCCTTCCCCAATGGCCAAGGCTTGGTGCTAAACCCTCAAGCCCCAGGGTGTGCTTTGCCAGCTGTGCAGCACTGCACATGAGGAGATAATTCTTTGCTGCCCAGATTACTGATGTATTTATTTGTTGGTTTCCCTGTAACTCCAGCACCATAATATCTGAGTTACACATGGTAAGGGAGTTGTGCTCTGGCTCTGCTCCAGCTCCAGGCAAGAACCTGCCGCTTCAGTGCTCTGGAGCTGCTCCGCGCTCCAGCTCCAGGCTCCGCTCCAAAGCCCTGATTTACAGACAACCCATTACCAACCATGAGTGGAGCTCTATAGAGCTCCATTGTTACCCTAATATCACAAAACCAAGGTCAGACATTTCATCCAGATAACAAATCATTGTATCAACCAGCCAGTATTCAGGCTGTCCGAGTGCTACTGACAGAGATTGCGCTACAAGATATCCTACTGCAAAGAAGAAAGTTCTCCATGAGGAAGACTTACTCCTCTAAATGGAAAGGATTTTTAATTTTGGGCAGCCCAACACAACCATGACCATTGAAAGCCTCGGTACCTAAAATCCTCGATTTATATTCTGCATTTTTGAAACATTCTGGATGCTTGTTCAGCTCCATCAAAGTCCATCTTGCAGCAATCTCAGCATACTCCTCACCCATGTAGTCATGTTCAGTTTTTTCCTGTATCCCACAGTATCTAGATTTCTACTTGCTTATCCACCAGTCAGAGAACCCCCTCTGACCTGGGATCTTAATATTGTCCTTACAAGTTCCATGGAGCCCCCTTTGAGCCTCTCTCTTTATAGCACCTTACTCGCAGGACCGCCTTTTTGTTCACCATCACATCAGCCAAACGGGTCAGTGAACTTGCATTGATCATGGCTGACCCTCTTACTCAGCATTCCAGAGAGGGAAGGTGGTGGTCAGACGTCATTCCCAGTTTTTTCCTAAAGTTGTCAGATCTCCTGCTTTCTTTCCCAAACCCCATTCCTCTCCAGGGACAAACTAACTTCGCACCGGGGATGTTTCACAAGCCTTGTTCTATTATCGGGGAAGGACAAAGCCCTTCAGACAGACTCCTTGTCTTGTTGTTGCCATCTCTGGTGCCTCTCAGGGGCAGGCCATCTCCCAGAGAATACCTCTGTGGATTACCCAGTGTATTTCAATCTGCTATCACATGGCTGCTACCCTTCTCCGTTCAAACATCAGAGCTCATTCCAGTAGAGCACAGGCTGCCTCCTCTGCCTTCTTCAGCTATCTGAACCTGGCAAGGCAGTTACATGGAGTCAGCCCCGTACTGCTGTTAACCGTTATGCTCTTGACCTGGGGCAAGATGAGATGCTAGATTTGTTAGGTAACGTCACAGTCACGGTTCAGTCAGTGCAGGTTTGGACTCCTCAGTGTCACCTTCCAGATGGGCCACTGCTCATCAGTCACCTAGGAAGAGATCCACATGGACGTGTACTTGAACAGAAAACAGTTACTTACCTTACTGCTTTGACACATCGTCATCCCGGATCTCATGGCCCACCCTCCAGCCCTGCTTTTTGCGAGCCTCTTTCCCTGCCGTTCTGAATTAGTGACAGAACTGAGTGATGGTTGTAGTAGCTGCTCTGCCCTCTATGCCCTTGGGTGGGGAGCGGGGGCACAAGGACACGCATGGTGCAGGCACAGTCGAACGGACACTCCTGATCAAATATTCTGATCTCCCATTCATGGGACACATGTGTACCTACAATGGGATCCATGCAGACAACTGCCTCTCATAGAAGGTAAGTGACCGTTCTTTACAGATGGGAATTGAGTGTAGTCTTCTATTTTATTTAAAGTTAATTTTGTAAGGCAGTATTACACTACCGTGGGTTCGGCTCTGGTGTCGACAGTTTCAAGCTCAACAGAGTGAAAGTCACCTCTGCTATTTGCTTCAGATTTAGTCTCAAGGAACACATAAAGACCCAGGATAGTGACCATACACGTACTTACAAGTATAAGGTCTAGTCTGTTTTACAAGTTTTATTAAAGGTACAGTTAAAGTTATGATTAACCAAATATATAGAAATTTTATACAGACCTATGCACAAGTTACAGATATAGTCATACTTGCATTCTTAATGATATTCTTAAGGTCTGATGGCTGCCTTGCTAATCAGCAGTAGAGGGATGGTTCCCTCTGGAGTTTCCTCTAGGGCAGGGGTGGGCAAACTTTTTGGCCTGAGGGCCACATTGGGGTTGCAAAACTGTATGGAGGGCTGGGCAGGGAAGGCTGTGCCTCCCCAAAAAGCCTGGCCCCTGCCCCTATCTGCCCCCTCCCACTTCCCGTGCCCGACTGCCCCCCTCAGAACCCCCGACCCATCCGACCCGTCCCCCCGGACCCTAACCACCCCTGCCCCCGGGACCGCTCCCCCTATCCAACCCCTCCCTGTCCCCTGACTGCCCCCCCAATGCCTGTCCACACCCTCACCCCCAACAGGCCCCCCAGGACTCCCATGCTTATCCAGTCCGTCCGTCCCTCGTTCCCCATCCCCTGACCACCGCTCCCCACCCCACAAGAACCTCCGTGCCATCCAACTGCCCCTTGTCCCCTGACTACCCCCCAGGATCCCCTGCCCCTTATCCAACCCCCCGGCTCCCTTACCATGCCGCTCAGAGCAGCATGTCTGGCAGCCGTGCTGCCTGGCTGGAGCCAGACGCACTTCTGCGCTGCCCTGCAGGATTGCGCAGCCCTGCCGCCCAGAGCGCTGCTCGCGTGGTGGCGTGGCTGCGGGGGAGGAGCCAGGCAGGATGGTCCTGCGGGCCGGATGTGGCCCATGGGCTGTAGTTTGCCCACATCTGCTCTAGGGAGCTTAATTTTCCTAATCTGGGCACCCTCTATTTTATAATGTGATTCTGACTATACCTCATTAGGATTTATGCACATAGTGTACCTGCAGTTAGGGTATGTGTTAGAAAAATGTGACTACCCAGGTATGTTGTAAGCAAAAAAATTACTCATGTTGTTAATTTTTCACAATATCACCCATTGGTACCTCTTTTCCTGTAATCTTACGGCATAGGGTTATTCTTTGGTCACTTATTTATGTCAAGCATTCTTTAAGCCTATGGCGTAGTATGACTAAACTCAAATCTCACAGGCCTCACCCTGTAGGCGTTATGTTTCAGCTCTACTTACTTAGATACCTAATACATAATTATCCCTTCTGACTATTGATCAATCTTATATTTCTATAATCCTACAATTTAAATCTATTTGGCATACAATGATTATATATATTTTTAGTTAATTGTAACATCGCACAATAAATGAACAATAAACTAAAATCATTGGCTACAGGAGACACAGTGAGACTAGTGTCTTGTGCAGGGATTCTGTGGCACGGCTGGGAAAATAATCTCTTGAGTCTGTCCAGTGCCTTAAACACGAGTCCACCCTTCCTCACATGCACCCTATTGTGGATGGTTGTGTTTCCTTGTTCTTAGCTTACAGAAATAAAGACATGCTCAGCAAAGAATTCTGATTTTTTTTTTTCCCTTCCCTTATCCTTTCCCCAATAACAGTAGTCTTTACTGAGTTCAGTCTGGATTTTACTCAGACCATAGTATGGAAATTGCTGTCCTCGGATAGGTGTCAAAACTCCTTCTTGTGTCTGAAGAAGGACCCTTTTCCCTCCTTATTCTGCTTGATCTATGAGCAGCCTTCAGCATGTGGACTGCACCATCTTGCTGGTTACTTTTGTTATGGGCTATCTCTGATTCCTTCCTATTGTGGTTCCGCTCACTTTACCCACCCTCAGACACCTCCTTTGGTTCCCCAGCAATTTGAGGATCAGGTTTAATGTTCCCCTTGTATACAATCTGGTTCTGATTTGATGGGAGGGCTACTTCTGAATGAAAGGAAGTGACCTGCAATGAGCTGGAAACAATTGAGCCAAATCAATTGGAGTGGAAGAATTTAATCAGAAAAATGGGAATGGTAGTTGGGAATTGCTTAAGAACACTTTACTAGATGCCCAAAAAGCCACAATCCCAGTCAAGGAAGAAGCCTGTACTAGTTAAAGAATTGAATAGGTTTAGAGGGGAAGTGAAGGCAGCTATAAAAAATTAAACAATAATATATAACAAATGGAGGAAAGGGGAAATTGATAGTAATGAATATAAATCAAAAGCTGGGACTTGTAGACAGCTGACAAAGGAAGCAAAGGGACATAAGGAAAAATCTATGGCCAGCAAGAGTAAAGAACAGTAAGGAGTTTTTAAAGTATATTAGGAACAAAAAGTTGTAAAAGATTTAAAAATGGTATTACTAAATGGAAATGGTAAAATTATGAATAGTAATCCAGAAAAGGCAGCAGTGTTCAATAAATACTTCTGTTCCATATTGGGGGGGAAAACAGATGTCATACCATATGATAACACTCTTTCTATTCCACAAGTATCTCAGGAGGATGCTAAAGAACAGCTATTAAAATTACACATTTAAATGATAACTTGCATCCAAGGATTTTAAAAGAGGTGGCTGAGGAGCTTGATGGACTGGTAGTGATTTTTTTTCAGTAAGACTTGGAACGCTGGGAAAGCTCCAGAAGACTGGAAGAATGTCAGTATTTAAAAAGAGCAAAAGGGATGACCCAGGTAATTATAGGCCTGCCTGTCTGACATTGATCCCAGGGAAGAAAATGGAGCTGCTGATACAGGATTAGATTAACAAAGAATTGAAGGAGGGTAAAATTAATGCCAATCAAGATGGTTTTATGGAAAATAGATTCTTTTAAACTAATCTGATTTTTTTTTTTTACGAGATTACAAGTGTAGTTGAGAAAGGTAACCGTGTTAGGCTTGGTACCACATGACATTTTGATTGGTGCGGGGGAACTAGAAAAAGATAAAATTAACATGGCACACATTAAATGGATTAAAAGATGGCTAGCTGTTAGGCTGCAAAATGCAATTGTAATAGGGGATCGTCACTGAGTAGGTGTATTTCCAGTGGGTCCTGCAGGCATCAGTTCTTGGCCCTACGCTATTTAAAATTTTTATCAGTGACCTAGAAGAAAACACAAAATCATTACTGATGAGGTTTTCAGGTTACAGAAAAAATTGGGGAGTGGTAAATAATGAAGAGGACAGGTTACAGATTCAGAATGATCTGGATTGGTTAGTAAACTGAGCTTAAGCAAACGACATGCATTTTAATGTGGCTAAATGCAAATATACACATGAAGGAATGAAGAATGCAAGCCATGCTCCTAAAATGGGGGACTATCCTGGGACACATGGACTCTGAAAAAGATGTGTGGATCATGGTGGAGAATCAGCTGAACCTGAGCTCCCAGTGTACTGCTGTGGCCAAAAGGGTTAATGTGATCCTGGGATGCATCAACAGGGAATTTTGAGTAGGAGGAGAGAGGTTATTCTACATCTATATTTGTCACTGGTGTGACTGCTGCTGAAATACTGTGTCCAGTTCTAGTGCCACAATTCAAGAAGTATGTGGATAAATTGGAGAGGATTCAGTGAAGAGCCACAAAAATGATGAAATAATTAGAAAACATGCCTTATAATGGTAGATTGAGCTCTTTGAGTCTATTTGGCTTAACAAAGAGAAGGTGTCTTGATTACAGTCTATAAGTACTTACATGGGGAACAAATATGTAATTTTAGTCTCTTCAGTCTATCAGAGAAAGGTCTAACGTGATCCAATGGCTGAAAGGTGAAACTAGACTGACTTGTAAATTTTTAACTGTGAGGGTGATTAACCATTGGAACAGTTTACCAAGGTTTGTAGTGGATTCTCCATCACTGGCAATTTTTAAATTGATTGGATGTTTTTCCATAAAATCTGCTCTAGGAATTACGTTGAGGGAGTTCTCTGGCCTGTGTTATACAGGAGGTCAGACTAGATGATCACAGTGATCGCTTCTGGCCATGGAATCTGTGAAAACCTTTTCCCTACCAAGGCGCTGAAATATTTGTTTACATTCTTCCTATTCATTTTGCATGATCTTTGGCTTGTCCACAGGGGACCCTGCAGAAGTTTGTGGATGACTTGTTCCAGGTGATCCTCAGCACCAGCCGCCCTGTGCCTCTGGCTGTCAAATATTTCTTTGACCTGTTAGATGATCAAGCAATGCATCATGGAATCCTGGACCCTGAGACCATTCATATCTGGAAGACAAATAGGTATGGAGTCATAGTAGCAGCCTGACACTTCCCTAGGGCAGAGAATCCCAAACTGTGGCCCCTGGAGTACTTGCTAGTGGTCACATGGTGCTGGCAGCTCCTATTTCCATTGGAGAGAAACAGTAGAGCACCCATGCACTGTCGATTGGAGATTTTAGTTAGCAGTGTCTCTAGGTCCACACCTGGACACTAGACATCCTTGTGCTCTGGTGGGAGCATATATTGGTAGGCGCAAACTCACCACCGCTTCAGTTCCTTCTCAACCGCCTTTGTCTCAAGACAGTTTAGAGTAGTGCCCACTGCTTCTGTAGCTTCTTTGTTGTTTTAGGCTTAGTTTGTTTCTCATAGCTCTTTGGTGGTATATGCTGTCAATGAAAGATTGTGGCAAGCGCACATCAAATTCTCTCACAACACTTTAAGGAACTTCCATTCTGAGTCTATGGCTACCTATTCATTCCTCTGCTTCTTGTTGAAAACATCATAGAATCATAGAATATTAGTGTTGGAAGAGGCCTCAGGAGGTCATCTAACCCAACCCCCTGCTCAAACTAGGACCAACACCAACTAAATCATCCCAGCCAGGACTTTGTCAAGCCGGGCCTTAAAAACCTCTAAGGATGGAGATTCCACCACCTCCCTAGGTAACCCATTCCAGTGCTTCACCACCCTCCTAGTGAAATCGTGTTTCCTACTATCCAACCTAGACCTCCCCCTCTGCAACCTGAGCATTGCTTCTTGTTCTGTCATCTGCCACTACTGAGAACAGCCAAGCTCCATCCTCTTTGGAACCCCCCTTCAGGGAGTTGAAGGCTGCTATCAAATCCCTCCTCACTCTTCTCTTCTGCAGACTAACTCCAGTTCCTTACAGCCTCTCCTTGTAAGTCATGTGCCCCAGAACCCTAATCATTTCCGTTGTCCTCCGCTGGACTCTCTCCAATTTGTCCACAGCCTTTCTATAGTGGGGGGGCCAAAAACTGGACACAATACTCCAGGTGTGGCCTCACCAGTGCTGAATAGAGGGGAATAATCACTTTCCTTGATCTGCTGGCAACACTCCTACTAATACAGCCCAATATGCCCCTGGCCTTTTTGGCAACAAGGGCACACTGCTGACTCATATCCAGCTTCTCATCCACTTGTAATCCCCAGGTCCTTTTCTGCAGAACTGCTGCTTAGCCAGTCGGTCCCCAGCCTGTAGCGGTGCATGGGATTCTTCCGCCCTAAGTGCAGGACTCTGCACTTGTCCTTGTTGAACCTCATCAGATTTCTTTTGGCCCAATCCTCCAATTTGTCTAGGTCACTCTGGACCCTATCCCTACCCTCCAGCTTATCTACCTCTCTACTATCTACTTATCTACCAGCTTAGTGTCATCTGTGAACTTGCTGAGGGTGCAGTTCATCCCATCATCCAAGTCATTAATAAAGATGTTGAACAAAACCGACCCCTGGGGCACTCCGCTTGATACCGGCTGCCAACTAGACATGGAGCTGTTAATCACTTCCCATAGAGCCTGACAATCTAGCCAGCTTTCTATCCACTTTATAGTCCATTCATCCAATCCATACTTTTTTAACTTGCTGGCAAGAATACTGTGGGAGACCGTATCAAAAGCTTTGCTAAAGTCAAGATATATCACGTCCACCGCTTTCCCCATATCCACAGAGGCAGTTATCTCATCATAGAAGGCAATCAGGTTGGCCAGGCATGACTTTCCCTTGGTGAATCCATGCTGACTGTTCCTGATCACCTTCCTCTCCTTCAGGTGCTTCAAAATGGATTCCTTGAGGACCTGCTCCATGATTTTGCCGGGAACTGAAGTAAGGCTGACCGGTCTGTAGTTCCCTGGGTTCTCCTTCTTCCTTTTTTTTAAACATCATTTATGGTAGCTGTCACGTTGGACAGAAGGGTGGGCAAGCTAGGGGAACTCATTGCTGATCTCACCTCCCCCACCATCACTAACTTCTACAATGTTAAGGTGATCCTATGCCTTCATCCTCTCTTCTGCCAAGGCACCTCTGGTCATCACTGAACTGGTTTCGAACAGGACAGGGCAACTGTACAGCCAGTTATTGGCTGCAATCTCTTTAAATGGTTTTCTTTTAATGAGCTGCTATGCAGCTGTGGTAAACATCAGACTGTTTATATACTTGACAAGTGCCCACTGACTTATTTTGATAGTGGGCTAACAGCTCTCCACCTGGCTGATGATGACACCATCAAATGACTGGGCACATTGCACATATGGTGATACATTTCTTCTCTTCATGCCTAAGGTCTCCTCAGAGTTTCATATCAACCAGGACATTCGACTTCCAGTGTTTTTTACCCAAAGCTTCATTCTTTGAGGGAAAAAGTTAGTCTCCATACTCTAGATGTAAGGACTCACCTTTTACCTTGACAGAGCTAAGCCTTTCAGGGTTCCCCTAGACTCCTCACTTCCTTTGCTAAGAGGATGAGAGGCCAGCTGATCTCAACTTAGAGACTCTGTGTGTGGGTATCTGGATGTATGCTAGCTTACTATGAAGCTTCTGAGGTGGATCATAGTCTGGTAGGATGACTGGTCATTTGATCAGGGCTCAGTCCACCTTGATAGCCCTTCTCAATGACATTCCTGTCAGGGACATCTGCATGCCATGGGGAGGGCACCACATGATCCTCTGTCCACATGTGTGACAGAATCACAGGTCTGATGCTCTGGAACTGCTCGGTATGAAGCCAGCCAGGACTCTGGGTAGCGTGCTCCCCTCAGGGCACTCTTTCCAGGACAAAAAGCCTCCTTGGCTACAGCCTTCCCAGTCTGACCTTGGAGCATTCAGCATCCCTGTTCCCACCGCACCCTTCCCCTTGGTGGGCAAGCCAGAGGGCCCTGCGCCCCAACTCCGCAGTCAGACGTGACTCTCAGCCAGTGTTGTAAAGCAGAAGGGTTTATTGGTCAACAGGAACACAGAATCGTACAAAGCTTGTTAGCTCAGAAGTCAGTTGTCATAAGACGTCACCTGTGTGGTGCTCTGCTGTATTCAATGATGATAACAGTTGGCTGCTGCATGTGTGGTCCCTCTGTGTGCTACCCCGGCTCTGCACAGATAGCTGACACAGCAGACTCCGAGAGAATCCCCAGTGACCACAGACTCTGATAAGGTACGAAGGCACCCGGCCAGGTTTATTGTGAAATGAAACACAATAATAGTTCCCCGCAGACTCTACAGGACATACGACGGATATGTGCCCCTGACAATGGACCGGCTCAGTCAGGGGCGGGACTCTCCACTGCCCCCTAGGCCAGACAAAGCCAGCTCCTCAGGGGTGCATTCTTGTACACCGGTACAAACAAGTTACACATCACTCCAGCCGTATTGAGGTACAACCCCTCAGCATGTTAGGGTGCCACCTCTCACCTTGTACATGTTGGTTCGAACAAAACAACTCTATCCATCATATTCTCCTTTTGACCCTGTCTTTAAGATGGGTCAGCCTGTTCCTTATTATCTCTGTGGAATGTGTTCATACCAAAATGTTCTGGTGCCATCCTGGCACATGTTCATCTTACTAGTACTTGGTACTTTTTAGGTATGTGTATAATTGCAATTATCAGCCGCCTTCTTGCCAACTTCTGTGAGCAGGGCCTGCCTCTGGCTTACAGCTTAACTTTGCTTTATGTTAGCAAAGTCTTGACCATTACTTTAGTTCAGGCCTCAGTCCTCATACTGGGCCTCTGATAGAAGCCTTATATTTCAGGGCCTCATCTTACTACATTAGTGACATTCAGCAGAGTTCATCTTGGGGGAACCCTGTGCCAGATGGCCTGGACTCTCCCCTTCTAGTGCCCCACTGCAGATTGCCTTAGATCCTTCTGCCTGGCTTCCAAGCCACCCGTTGCTCCTCCTCTGGTCTTTTTCCTGCTTCCCGGGCAGTGTCACCTGGTCGCACCCCGCACCCTGGGTCTCAGGTTACGAAGGGCGTGGGCCATTGCCTACATGCAGGCAGCTGGGCAACCTCACTTGCCCTGAGGGCCTCAGCAAAAATCACACACCCAATTCCCACCACCTAGGCATTGGTGCATTACACAGGGAAACTGAGGTACACACAGTATTAGCATAGGACAGTAAGACTCACATGCAACATAACAAGGTGAATAAAACCCACTTCGTCACAATATGTTCTCCAAGCATACATATCACCTATGCCTCCAGATCCACATGGCCTTCGGTGATGCCTCAGGTTTATGCTGGATCCCCTTCCTCCGCACTCACCTCCATATTAAGATACTGGTTTTGGAGTCTCCTACAGTAGAGTACCCATAGAGACATATACTCAAAGAAGAGGTTACTTGCCTCTACAATAACTTGAGTTCTTCTAGATGTTTTGTCCTTCTGGGTGCTCCACTTCCAGCCTCCTTCCCCTCTGTTTTGGAGTCTCTTTGGGCTTTGTGGTTGAGAAGGAACTGGAGTGGCTGTGAGTTTACACCTAACTATATACCCTTGCACTGGAGCAAAAGGATGTGTAGTGCGCAAGCACAGACTCTGCTAACTAAAATCTCCAATTGAGTGCACAAGCGTGTCCACATCTTACAGTGGAGCACTCATAGGGACAAAAATATGTTGAACTTAAGTTACTGTACAGGTAAGTAATTTCTCCTTCAGAGGACAAAGCACTTAGTGCACTAAAGACAGCTACAAATTCAGGAATACTGCATGGGAGGAAGGGCATTAAGTGGTGGTGAGTGAGATGGGGAAGGTGCTCAAGAGACACTATCTCTGTAAAGATGTGGTCTGCACTAGGAAAGTTGGAGAACCACAACCCTAGATCTACCTGGAGATGTGTTTGTAACAGAGGAGATTAGTGACTCAGCAGTACAGTAAGATGGGATTTCCTGATTTGCAGAATGGCCTTATTAACTCTCACAGCTCCAGATCTCAGCCTGCAGCTTTTGATGTGCATGTGACTGTCCATAGACTCTAGGTTTGAGAAAGGCCTCACAGGATGGCTTTTCTGGGAATGTGATGTGATAAAAGTTAAATTTCTCACAGCAAAAGGGATTCTGCTTTCTGAGAGGCTCATCTGTGCCTTTTTCTGAATGTATAGCACTGGCTGCTGGGTCTTCCATGAGATTAAATCTCTGGCCAGTTCTCAGTGGCTTGGGAACCTTTCTGTTCTAGCTGAATTGGGAACTCCATGCTGATGTTGAAGTGCTTTGCAATAAGCAGGATTAGTACCTCCTTTGAGGGCATGATACTCATCCCTGCCTCTCCTCATCCCTTCTCTTTGCAGCCTGCCCCTCAGGTTCTGGATCAACATAATCAAAAATCCCCAGTTTGTGTTTGATGTGCAGACGTCGGACAATGTAGATGCCGTGCTCCTGGTCATTGCCCAGACCTTCATGGACTCCTGTACTATTGCCGACCACAAGCTGGGGCGGGTAAGCATGGAAGTGGGGTGGAGCAGCCAGTGTGTGCAGTGTGGTGAGATTTTGAACACTGTATCCTCCAAGCTGCATCTTGTTTTGAAGTGCTGTAGAGTCTGCATGCTCGAGGGAGGTGCAGGTTCATTGTCGGGGAGAACAGTGTTTGTTACTCCATTCAGATAGATGGATCAGGTCCCTTTGCTACTCTCTGTTTGCACATTGTGTGCTGTCCCTACAAACTGATGAGAGAGTGAGACATTTGGCCTGAATATTAACGTAACATTGGAATGGTGCCCAGGATGTGTGAGGTGCCTGCCCAGATAGTTGAAATACTGCTTTGGTATTTCAACTATCTAGCTGTGCCAGACAGGTTCCGAGACAATAGTGGGGCTGGGGAGGAGGGATAGATGACATCAGTAACATTTCTAGGATGATCAGGGAAATGGAGGGCCTACTTTATGAGAGGAGACTAAAAGAGCTTGGCTTGTTCAGCCTAGCAAAATGAAGGCTGAGAGGGGATCTAGTTGCCCTGTATCTATCTCAAACTTTTGTACTGGTGATCCCTTTCGCACAGCAAGCCTCTGAGTGCAACCCCCCTTATAAATTAAAAACACTTTTTAATATATTTAACACCATTGTAAATGCTGGAGGAAAAGTAGGGTCTGGGGTGGAGGCTGACAGCTTGCAACCCCCCATGTAATAACCTCGTTACCCCCTGAGGGGTCATGACCCCCAGTTTGAGAACCCCTGCTCTGTATAAATGCTCATGGGGGTAAGCACTAGGGAGGGAGAAGAGCTGGTTAAGCTAAAGGACAACATTGGCACCAGAACAAATGGGCATAAACGGGCCATGAATAAATTTAGGTGGGAAATTAGAGAGAGGTTTCTAAGCATCAGAGGAGCGAGGTTCTGGAGCAGTCTCCCAACAGGAATAGTGGGGGCAAACATCCCAACTAGTTTTAGATTGTGAACAGAATTCCATGACAGGGCCGCCTGTGATAGCAGGGGACTGGACTCGATGATCTAGGGTACTCCTTCCATTCCTTTGTTTCTACATTACAAGGTTACACAACAAGGCTAACTCACAGCATGGGGGAGGAAGGGCTGTTTGATTTGTCTTTCAAATTTGATTAGCTGGCTGAAAATTTTATTTAATTTCCTGTAGATGTCATGGAAATGTGGCTGGCTGTAATAAAAAATTAGAAGCAATGGAGCAATTTGCTTGTCTGTACAAGGTTAATGCTGTGAGGTGTAGGGGAGATGAGCCAACAAGCAGGAATGGCCAAATGTCAAAAATGGGTAGAACCATATCACTCTGGTGGCTTGTGGCATCTCCAGCCTCCGCCCTATATGGTGTTTCTCACCCTCTCTTTTGAGTGATGAAAGGACAAGTTCTGTGTCTCTTTACCGAGGGGTCAGTGACTGCAGGTGGATGTGAGACACTCAAGGAGGGCACTCCATGCACGGGTGGGGCAGTGAGGAGCAAGCAGACAAATGGGGCAGTGAGGCTGCAGTGATGCAGAGAGAAATGCCATGAGAAGAAACTGGTTGTGGTAGATGGGAAGGAGCCTTGAAAGCCAGGACAGAAATTTTTGTGTTCTCTAGGGCCTATAGCACTATAATTAGAGTCTAGACTATGTCAGGGTCTCCTTTCCCTGTTGTGGAGACCAAGCTAGATGGGAATCCCTGAGTCTGTATTAATGGACAGAGGCGGTCCTGCCTGACATTTGAGGTCATCACTTCCTGTTCCTTTAACAGTTAGTCAGTACAGCACATTCCCTCTGTTAGGCAGGTGGTACTAGCCCATTAGGATAATACTGCGTCCAGTTTTCATAGAATACCAGGTCCTTAGTGTACCTGTCTGGGGGCCTCCCACTAAGAGATATAGATTGGATACAGCCATGTGATGGCTGTTGTCTCAGGCACCCACTCTCCACTCGAGGTGGCAGGGAATGGTCCCTAGTCTGTGCTCATGTTGAGAAATGTTTGCATAATTGGCGACCTTTGTGGGTACCTAGAGCCTGGGACAGGGCCTCCCTGCCACTTTTGCAGGAGGGGATTGCCTGTTCTCTGCACATCTTGCAGGGAAGGGGCAGGTTCTGCCCACCTCTATGAGAGCAGGGGAAGGACAGAGGCTGCCTGTCCCTGCGGGAAGCTGGGGTTTGTATCTCCTTTCCCTGGTCTTGGTTTCTGTAACCTGTCAGTCTGTTTCTGGCCTTTAAAGGACTCACCAATCAACAAGCTGCTCTATGCCCGGGACATTCCTCGCTACAAGCAGATGGTAGAAAGGTAAAGTCTGAGTGAGCAGGTGGGGACAACTGGGTTGTTTGGCAGGGGGAGGAGGCAGCAGAGGAGCAGATACCGCATTAATTGCCCATGCGCTCCCATTGCATAGGTACTATGCGGACATTCGCCAGACCATCTCCGCCAGTGACCAGGAAATGAACTCTGCCCTGGCTGAGCTGTCAAGGGTAAATAAAGCAACTTATTTCAGAAATCAGTGCATTTTCCATTGGGTCCCACAGGGTGGGCAGTCTGCCTCCCTGACACAGGGTCTCCATTAGCCTTTTCCCCTAGAATATCCCACCACTGCTCCCACCAGAATTCCAATGTTAGTGCTGGCAGGGGCCAGGCATTTTAACCACGGCATCATGACTTGGCTCACAGGAGGTCTAGACCACATGATGGTTGAAAAACACTGGCTGCTGGTGTCTTGTCTGTGCTTGCCCCAACATCACTGCTAGCACCAATGGAAAGTTTTAGGGGAAAAAAGACCAATGTAGCTAAGGCTTCTGAGTGCAGGAGCAATGAATTACACATATTGAATCTATTTCCCCATGTTAAGTATCCTCACACCTTCTTGTCAACTGTCTAAATGGGCCATCTTGATTATCACTACAAAAGTTTTTTTCTCCTCCTGATAGTAGCTCATCTTAATTAATTAGCCTCTTACAGTTGGTATGTTCCACCTTTTCATGTTCTCTGTGTATATATGTGTGTGTGTGTGTATATCTTCTTACTATATGTTCCATTCTATGCATCCAATGAAGTGGGCTGTAGCCCACGAAAGCTTATGCTTAAATAAATTTGTTAGTCTCTAAGGTGCCACAAGTACTCCTGTTCTTTTGGCTGATTATATGTTTGTTATATTACCATAGAATTACTCAGGTGAACTCAATTCGGTGGTGGCTCTGCATGAACTCTACAAATACATCAACAAGTACTATGACCAGGTGAGTGCAGCTCTGGCTTACTGGCTCCAGCCTCAGTGGGCGATTTCACACACATCCCTCCCTATCATTATCTTATGCTTGCCCTTCATAGGTTCATCTAGTCCTGTCTCCTGTTGGATTTGTGAACAAAAAAATTAATAGTCAAGGACATCATAAATGTCCCACTGCCCACATAGTACATAGGCCCATATTTTTAAAGGTATATAGGCAATACTGCACTCAGTTTTGCAACACCTAACTGACTGAAGTGCCCAAATCTCACTTTCAAAAGTGCTTTAGGTACTTAGAGCCTAAATCCCTTTTGAAAATGAGGTTTAGACTCCTAAATCGGGTGGTGCAGTGCTGAGTGCAGCAATGCCTAAACACATTTAAAAATCTGGGACAGATTAATTGACCTCATCAAATAGGAAGAAATGTGTATTTTGTCACAACAAAAGAGCCTTCACTCTCACCCAGGGATTGTCAATATTGATGTGTTTTTGTTATCTTGCTTTTTTTGGTATCTAAATATTTTAGTTTAAGGCATAGCTTAAAAGGGAAATGATCAGTTAAACATCAGTTAACAATAGAAGAATTTGAGATTGCCGTTTCTTAATACTGTTATGTGTATTTTAATAGGTAAAGTGTACAATATAAATTTTTACAGTGAAAATTATGCGTGAGGACTTACATTTGAGACTGTTTCATGTTTACATATTTAATTTTTGTTTCTTTTTCAGAGGGCTTTGAAGGGATTTGAGATTATTGATGAAAGACTATTATCTACTTTGGGGAAGAGTTAAGGCTGTTTTGCTGTAATGAAACATGCATTTCTTTGTACTTAATGAGAATAATGACTTTGTTACATTTGCAGTGTAAGATGTATGCATTTCCGTGCATCTAATTGTTAAGGAAATGACGTTAGAGAGACAAGGTGGGTGAGGTAATATCTTTTATTGGACCAACTTCTGTTTGAGGTTAAGTACGAAAGCTTGTGTCTCTCACCAATCAGAAATTGGTCCAATAAAAGATGTTACCTCACCCACCTTGTCTCTCTAATATGCTGGGACCAACATGGCTACGGTAACACTACATACAACAGAGGAAATGATGTGTCAAGTGACTACTCTACTGTCATTTAGCCATTTTTATTGGCTGTTTTAAAATGAAGATTTTTGCTTTTGGCACCCCCCTTGGTTTTTGGATAAGTGTTTTCTGTAGGTAAACAAAATTATTAAAAAAATAAAAAAAGGGATGAGCATTGTTTGGGGGGGAGGAGTGGGTGATGGCACAGAGGAAAACATAGGGGTGCCCAGAGGGGACCACCACTGGGATGGCAAAGTTGCAGGGGGTCCCTCTGAGACATACTGTCACTGTGGATCCCAATACCCATAGCTGCAACAGAGCTGAGGCTTGCCTTCAGCCAGGGGAATCTGCTGCTAAGAGTAGTCTGTTCACAAGGGAGGTTGCCAGTGAGCTCTGAGTCTTGTTGCAGATCATCACAGCCTTGGAAGAAGACCCGACAGCCCAGAAGATGCAGTTGGGATACCGACTGCAGCAGATTGCAGCTGCTGTGGAGAACAAAGTCACTGATTTGTGACCCAGACAAACAGACTGTGATGCTCTTGGGTGGCTGAACAGAGATGAATAGTGCTGCTCACTGGAACTTCATAGCTTCACACAAGTTGTCCCACTGCCTTTGGAACCAGACGCTCTGGGGAGCTGGCATGTGACACAAGAGGAGGTGGCCAAGAAAATGCAAAGTACAAATGTCCTTACATCTCAGAGAATATTTTTTTACAGATTTTTTTTCCTTTTTTAAAATGAACTTTAAACTATGGGAGTTTCTACAAACCACAGTGAGAGACAGAGAGAGAGAGACCAGGCAGCTTCTTCCCACACGTTGTGAATGTGCCAAGTTTCCAAACAATATTGCCAAGGAGCTGGATAACACAAGAGCTTCAGAACAAAGCTAAAGACCATACATGGCTTCCTGTGAGCCTCTAGCCTCATTTTGGTACTAAGGATAGGAGAGACTAGTGCTGTGCCTGCTGCCCTGAACATTGTATAACCACCACTGCTATGATGGTAATAGCCCAGGCTACTGCACTCATGGTAGTGCTGGACAGTCAGTGTGTGAGCTTCCTGAGCCCTCATGGAACTAGCTGGGGCACTAGGACTGATGTAGTCTGTTAGGGATTGGCCCAGGCGTGGTAACCTCTCTAAGGACCAGAGTGTACTCCTCCAGCATACAGCCCGAGAAGCAACGTGCCTGCAGTTTGGCCCACCTGTTCCATGGTCTGAGCTGAGGAGCATCTCCCACAGCATGACCACCAGTGCACTGGAGGGGTTGTGCCTGGTACCCAGAAGTATTGAATGTAGGGATGAGAAATAGACTGAGAGGGAGATCAGAAAAGTCGCTTGGTCCCAGGGTTCTAGTCTTCCTCGCTGCTTGTCCGTGACTCATGCTAATGAGACTAACATGCTCGCCAGTTCCACGTGTTGACCCAGTAGGCTCAACCTAGTCCTAGCATAAGCAGGCACCATGCCACTGCCATCTATGGAGCTATACTGGACTGAATTTAGCATGGCTTGGGGAGAGGGCAAGGTGAACTTACTGAAGTGCCACTAACTTAGATGTATGTCTGACCCTCTGGTTCTCTGTGGTCAGATGCTGTCCTGTCACTTGGAAAGCACAGTGAAGGCCTTGTACTTATTTCCTTTCTCTGGCTTGTAGCCATTTTGGTACTCTGAACTGGATCTGTAAATACCCTCAAAATTACAAAGTATTTACATGCTTAAGGGGAATGTTAATTTTGTTTTTCTGAGACAATACTTAACTTGAATGAGCATCTCCTTGGACACCATCATCATCACAAACTCCCTAGCTAAGCACTGCCTGTGTCACACTGCTTCTGCATAGTCTTTGCCCCACTGGGCAGATCAGGGGCTTATGATTTTTTCAGAAACATCTGGAGTCGCACAGTAAAATTGGCTTTTCCCCAAATTTCCCACTAAGCTGAAATAGTTCAAGGCTCAATCTCACAGCCAGATATACCTTCCTCACCTTTATCTCTGCCTAAAGTGAAACTCCAAATACTCCCCTGAAGCTGAATATCTTCTTCTCAAATTCTCCTGTGTGTGGCTCCAGTTTAGTGACCTACTGCACACTTAAAATCTTAGTGGAAATCCTGAACTGTTTCCACAGCCCACAGAAGAGCAGAGCAAAGGAACCAAGTGGCCAGGAGCCCCAGTGGATGAGCACCAGGATGAGGAGACCAAACAGCGACCATGCTCTGTAAATTGACCAGCCCCTCTGGCAGCGTTCCCTCTTTCCAAATTGAATGGAACCAAACTCAGGCTCTGCCCTAGTCCCTCCCACCTGAGATTGTTTCCATTCTCTCAGAGAGGACTAAAGGAGTTCCCCTCTCTCCGCATCTAAGCAGGGCTTGAGGTAATGCTTGCTTCCTTGGGGCTCAAAGGGGAGAGATTTCTCTCCATTCCCCCAGCCATGTCTCCCCAACTGAGCACATGGGGAGTGTCTTTGGTTTCCTCTTACTCACTTGTCCCCCCCCTGTGGAGCCAGGAATAGCTCCAGTGCTGAATGACACCACCCCTACATTCAGACCATGTACAGAGTGCAACTTTGACTGCCAATCCACTCATTTTGTCTGGAACTGCTGATCACATGGAGACGGCTAGTCTCCAGAAAAGAAATACGGTGTCTCTATTGTGTGTGTTACCTGGAGGTGCCAGCCAGATGAGTCTTGTTGGGCTGAGCCCTGTGCAGTCATACAATTAAAAAAAAAGCACGGCCCCAGAGAATTTACAAGCCTAGGTTCAGGCAAAAGTTAATAGGTGAAATGAATGTGCGAGGGAGGACGGATGGGTAAGAGTGATGATGCCATCTGTGCAGTGCCAAGCAAACCTCCCGGAGTTGGGGAGCATGAGATTCAAAACTCTTTTGGCATCTGTCTTTATAACTTTTCCAACCAGACACAAGAGCTGGCAGACTTTCCTCTGCTGTTTGTGGCCCAGCAGTGTCTTTGCTTCTCCCACATTTTGGAAAATCTTTTATCTGCGCTCTCACAAAGTCCTATCAGTCAATTTGAGAGGAGGGGAATTCTCTTGTTTATCCAAGATTTACATTAACCTGAAGTCAGATGTTTGTCTCTGTCACCAACCCCTCCCCGCCAACTTTTGGCTCCTGCTTGATCCATCAGCTTCTCTCTTTGAATTTGCCTGCCAGAACATGATGGCAGGCAACACAGGTCAAGGAGCGTACATCTTTGTCTGCGTACCTTGACCAGGATTGAGGTGGGGTGTAGGTACCATTCAGTACTGGAGATAAGATTTCTTGTTTCTCCAGGGACGTTCGTGTGATTTACCCATATAACAATAATATTAACAAAAAGAAGTAATTGAAAAACACTGCAAAAATGGTGTCAAAAGAAAATAAAGTAACATCTCCAGAGTGACCTGTCTCATAAGCTAAAAAGGATACAACATTCTCAGCTTAGTCAGTGAAAACAGAAAAGATGACAGCATACATTTCTCCTACGATCTGTCACCATCAAGCTGTCAAATACCAACTCCCTCTTCCTGTATCCTGGACCTACTTTTTAACGTCCCTGTGACTGTCAGTTTGCAGGTTCAGACATGCCTCTTCTGGTCTCTCCATTCGAGCCTCTCCCACATGGTAGAGTCCACTACCTCAACAGGTGAGGTTTCATTAATGCTTGCACAAAAGTCTTTAATAATTCCTGTTGTGGGGGGTGGTAGATTCCTAATTACCTCTGGGAGGTTCCGTCCAGCCTTCCTGACTCCATTGTAGTTGTGTCAAAAGCCCCAGGGATTTTTATTTCCTTAGATCACCTTTGGATATGTACCATGTTCCTACAGGACCTAGCTTCTGTAGGCGCTTGGTCATGCCCTCCTGCTGTATACACCTAGTCTCTGTCTCTGCAGGACACAGAGATAGCTCTTTACATTTGTTTTATTAATTTCTCGCCATGAAACATAACTTGTTGACAGACCTTAGATCCTCCCTCTCAGATATGAAGTGATCTTTGCGTGGGGGAAGAGAGGGAGAAGTTAGCTTTCAGCTGTCAGAATAGGGGAGGAGAAACTGAAATGGTAATCAGTACTGAGATGTTTCAGAGTAACAGCCCTGTTAGTCTGTATTTGCAAAAAGAAAAGGAGTACTTGTGGCACCTTAGAGACTAACCAATTTATTTGAGCATAAGCTTTCGTGAGCTACAGTTGCATCCGATGAAGTGAGCTGTAGCTCACGAAAGCTTATGCTCAAATAAATTGGTTAGTCTCTAAGGTGCCACAAGTACTCCTTTTCTTTTTGCCAGTACTGAGATATAAATTATCAATAGATTTCAGTTAACCCCCCTTTGTGATGAATAGGGGTTCCTGGCACCTTACATGATGGAACCCTACATTTTGTCTCTCCAGCTTTAGATTCAAGCTGGCCACAGGTTTGGGGGTCACACTCAGAAGTTTTTCTTTATAACCATAAGCGCTTAAAAAATCTATAATGAAAGCTTAAATTCTGCAGAAGCTGACAGGGTCTGGTTCAGTGAAGCACCATGTGCTGCCTCAGTCTGACCCCTGGTTGCTGTTAGATGTCACTTTTTGATGCCTTTCTCCCTGAGCTGATTTCTCTGGCTTTCCAGGACACCAGGGGCATTGCTTGGCTATTTCTGCTCCTTTGGCGGTGGGAGGGCTGTACGTACACATCTTCTCTTGACTGACTTAATTTTGTATTTTCCGGTTTGTTGTGGCCTGGCCAGCCCCACATCCACATCCTGCCCCTTCTTTTTGAGTTCTTGGAGCTCCCAGCATGCTCTCTTTCTCAACAAATTGGAATTAATAATTAATATAAAAAGCTTGAAAATATGAATGTTGTTACATAGTGTAATAACTGTAGATACTATTGTGAGATGTAGGAATCTATTGGTGAGACAAGGTTATGTCTGTAAATAATCAGTTTAGAACCCAAATGATTTTAATAAAGAGAGAATTCTTACATGAGTGATTCAATAAACATTAATATACAACATGGAATGGGTGCCATGGTTTTGTGTCTTAAAATAATTTGGCTGCTACTTATGCTCCAGAATATGCTGCCCCTGGCCCAAGTGCCAACTCCGCAGCTCTCCTTGGCCGGGAATCGCGGTGCCTGCAGGCAGGAGCAGCCTGCGGAGACCCCGTAACCCCCTGCCTAGGAGTCACTGCCAGATATGTGCCAGTCACTTTTTGGAGCTTCCCAAGATAAGCGCCATCCCCCCTCCACCCTGCTTCCCCAGCCCTGAGCCCCCTCCAGCACCCAAACTTCTACACCCCTCACCCCACCCCCAGCACCCAAACTATCTTCCAGAGTCCACACTCCCTCCCACACCCAAACTCCCAGCCCAGAGCCCACCCCCTCCTGCACCCTAAGCCTCTACCCCAGCCTGGTGAAAGTGAGTGAGGGTGGGGGAGAGCGAGTGATGGAAGGAGGGGGCATGGCCTTAGGCAAGGGGGTGGGGCAGGGGCTGAGTGGGAGGAATTGGGGGTCCCTGAAAAAAATTAAATCAAAATTAAATCAAAATAGGGGTCCTTGAGGCCAAAATAGGGGCTAAAGTTTGAAAACTGCTGGCCTGAGGTACCAATCCTGAAAGTTTCTTCGGGGGGTTGGAGGGACCCCTGCAGCTGGGCAGAGCCCCCCAGTCCTATCCAAGGTGCCGGGGGGGAATGGGGTCCCTTTAAACCATGGCATGCAGCTCATTGTAGGAGCAGCAGCTCCCTGGCGCTGAGAAGCCTGCTGAAGCTCCCTGGCTGTCACCAGGCGCGGAGTCTCGGCCCCGCCGTGCCCAGGCTTTGCATCCGCTCGCAAGCTGCATGCAGCTCTGTCCCGCAGTCGCCGCCTCCGCCGCGCCGGAGCCGCGGGGACCCCGGAGGTGAGCGCTGCTGCAGGCAGGGCGGGGGCGCCTCCGCCCAGGCTGGGCCCGCTTGGGCGAGGCTCCGTGCTCGCCAGGTGAGCAGCCTGGAGCAGGCGCTTCCGGACCCAGGCCAGCTGGGGCTACGGGGGGGGCCGGTCGGGCCGCTTGCAGCGCCTGCCCAGGCACTGTGGCCTTCCGCGACCGGGGTGTCAAGGCAGCGGGGCGGCGAATTCCCGCGCAGGCGCAGCGACCCCAGGGCGGCCCGGCTGGAGCAGCGCTCGCGCCCCCGCTGCCGGACGGGCTCGGGGGGCGGCTCGCGCGCCGCGCTCGCGTCACGTGGCGCGTTGCCGTTGACAACGCCCTTGGCGCCGAGGCTCGCGCTGCCGCCGCTGAGGCGAGGGGCGGCCGCCGTCGGGCCCCGCCAGCGGGACCCGGCCCGTCGCTTGGCCCTGGCGCGCTCCGGTCACAGCGGCCCGAGCGGCGGAGACCCCGAGGGCCGGGTCAGGCCGTGCCGCCGGCAGCGGGGGGAAGCGGCGCGGGCCGGGGCTCCGATCCCTAGGCCTCAGCCTGTCCCGCGCCTCGGGGCCCCGCGGCCCTGCCGTGGAGCAGCGGCCTGGCCGGGCTCTGGGCCCAGCAGTGCGGCAAGAGCCTGGCGCCTGGGCAGCTCCTGCAGCTCCGCGCTTCGTGGGGCCGCGTCTCTGGCCGTCGTGGCTGAAAGCCGCTGCTGGGCTGCCCCTCGGCTCCTCCGGTTCTCTGCGGGCCAGGCCTACACGCGTTGCGAAGCAAGGCTCCCCTTGGTGCGGCGTAAACCTGCTGCCTGTTACCTTACGGGGGCCCCAGTTCCTGCGCTCTGAGAAGGTGGGAGTAACATTTCCTGCTTCGCTTGGTCCACGCTATTCGCATCCCCCTTCGCTGTCTCATTTCCGCAGCGAGCCGGCCCAGTTCTGTTCATGTCTCCCCATATGGAAGCTGTTTCATATCCCTCATCATTTTTGATGCGCTTCTCTGTATTTTTTCCAGTTCTAATATATCATTTTTGCGACGGGGCAATCAGAACTGCATGCAGTATTCAAGATGTGGTTGTATCATGAATTTATACGGTGGTATGATATTTATTGTTGTCTTATCTTGCCCTTTCCTGATGGTTCCTAACATTCTGTTAGCTTTTCTGACTGCGGTTGCAGTCAGCAGATGTTTTCCGAGAACTAGCCTCTATGATTCCAAGAGCTTTCTTGAGTAGTAACAGCTAATTTAGTCCCATCATTTTGTAAATTGGGATCATGGTTTCCAATGTGTGCATTTATCAACATTGAACCAGAGGGACAGGAAGACCCGGTGCCCCCGCAGACATCTTCCGCATTCTCCCCGGATGAAGTGTTGGCGGGCGCTTCCACCACACCACCTGCCATGGACAACAGGGCATACCAAGAGTTGCTCAAGAGGGTGGCTCAAAACTTAAGTATTCAGGTGGACATTCTCATCCCTGAAGGTCCTTTGAGTGTGACTTTGCCCCTCATTAAGACGATCCATAACACCACTAAGATGCTGTGGCAAACATCCACCTCTCTTCTTCCCCCTCCCCCCCCCCCCCATGGTAAAAGGGGTCAAGAGAAAATACTTTGTGCCCTCTAAGGGGTATGAGTGCCTGTTTACTCATCCTCAGCCGGGTACTCTGGTAGTGAAGGCGGCCAGCCAGAAAGAAAGGCAGGGACAACCGGGGCCGAGTCCTAAATCCAAAGAAGTGAAGAAGCTATGTCTCTTTGGTAGGAAGGTGTATTCTACCGGGGGTGGGGGGGGCTTCAGCTTCGCATTGCTAACCAGCAGGCAGTGCTTAGCCACTATCGTTATAATTCCTGCAACATGCTGACCACGTTTCAGAAACTGCTTATGGCAGTCTCCCTTTCGGAGTTTGTGGCTGTCCTGAAGGAGGGCAAGGTCATCGTAAGGACCTCCTTACAGGCCTCCCTGGACTCAGCAACCCAGACGATGGCAACTGTGATAGCCATGAGATGGAGCTCATGGCTTCAAGTGTCGGGGCTCTCACACAACATCCAACACACTATTCAGGACTTTCCTTTTGACTGTTCAGGACTCTTCTTGGAGCAAACATATAAGAGGCTCCACAGCCTGAAAAACTCATGGACAACCCTGAAGTCCCTGGGGGTTCATATGCCAGCCCCCCAAAGAAATCCTTTTAAGCTGCAGCCTGCCCATTGCTTCTATTCAGCTCATCCTAGGCAGGACTATAGCAGGAATCGGGGCAGGAATAATATACAGACGCCCTCTCAGTCCTCTAACCAGAGCGAAGACACAGCAAAGCAGCCCTCAGCCTCCAACTTTTGAAGGTGTGCCCGAGGACGACTCACCAGTTCAGATCCCAGATTCTTCCCCTCCCTTTGTGAATCATCTATCTCATTTCTACCATGCCTGGGCTCAAATCACCTTCGACCAATGGGTCTTGGGTCCAGTAAAATTGGGATAGTCTCTCCAATTCTGTTCCCTCCCACCTTCCTATCCTCTTCAGGGACCCTTCTTATGAACAACTTATAGTGCAGGAGGTGCAAATGCTCCTACAATTCGGGGCAGTCGAAAGGGGTTCTACTCCCGGTATTTCGTAATCCCCAAGGCCGAGGGTGGGCTCAGGCCTATTTTAGACCTGTGAAACCTAAACAGATTCATGAACAAATTGAAGTTCCGCATGGTCTCCCTGGCTTCCATTATTCCCTCCCTGGATCTGGGGGACTGGTATGCCACCCTTGACTTGAAGAACATGTACTTTCAAATGTCCATAATCCTGTCCCACAGACAGTTCCTCCATTTCATGGTCAACAACACCCACTGTCAGTTTATGGTCTTTCTCTTCGGCCTCTTGGCAGCCCCTCAGGTGTTAACTAAGTGCATGGCGGTTGTGGCAGCCTTCCTGCGGAAGTGGCAAGTGCAAGTATTTGCGTACCTGAATGACTGGCTAATCAAGGGTCGCTCCCGGGCCCAAGTGGAGGCCCACATGAGCTTGGTGCAGATGACATTCCACAGGCTCGGCCTTATTTTGAACACAGCAAAGTCAATCATAGCCCCCACTCAGAAAATAGAGTTCATCAGTGCTCTCCTAGACTCTGATCAGGCCAGGGCATTCCTCCTGGAATCTCTCTTCCTTGCCATGGGCACCATCATAGAAGATCTCAGAAGATTCCTCACTACTATGGCGCAAAATTGCCTGAAACTGCTCGGACATATGGCTCCTTTTACGTTTGTGGTACAGCATGCCAGGCTGCATCTCCGTCCCCTTCAGGCTTGGCTAGCCCAGGTATACAGGCCAAACCAAGACCGCCTAGACAGATTGGTCACACTCACTCCTCAAATCCTTGAGTCCCACTGTGGTGGCTCGACCCACAAGGAGTATGTGCAAGAATACCCTTCTCCAGACCTCAACCATTGCTGTCCCTAGTCACAGATGCGTCAGTGATGGGATGGGGGGCGCACCTAGGAAGACTCAGGACCCAAGGTCTCGGGTCCCAGGCAGAACTTTTGCTGCACATCAACGTCAGGGAGCTGCATGCGATTCGCCTCGCTTGCCAGATGTGCCAAACCCATCTACAGATGAGTATTGGTATTGACAGACAATACCACAGCCATGTTCTATATAAACAGACAGTGCCGTGCTTGCTCCTCTCACTTGCGTCAGAAAGCTCACAAGCTGTGGAACTTCTGCATCGCCCACTTGATACATTTGGAGTCTTCCAGGCTCGCAGAACGAATTGGCTGATCATCTCAGCAGGTCCTTTTAGGGCCACGAGTGGTCCCTCCACCTGGATGTTGCCATCAACATCTACCAAAGGTGGGGATTTCCCCAGATAGCACTAGTCACAACATGGCGTAACAGCATGTGTCAGCAGTTCTGTTCCTTCCCATGGTGGCCTGGGCTTGCTCGTGGACGCCTTTCTCTTCCCTTGGAAGGGGCACTTGCTGTATGCGTTCCCGCCCTTCCCGCTCATTCACAAGGTCCTGCTGGAGGTCTGACAAGAGGGAGCATCAATAATCTTGATAGCACCAGCGTGGCCACGTCAGCCACTGGTTCACCACGCTTCTAGACCTGTTGGTGGACACGCCTATAACTCTGTCCCTGGTCCCGGACTTCATCACACAGGACCAGGGCCGCCTCCAGCATCCCAGTCTAGAGTCTCTCAACCTCACAGAATGGAAACTCTATGACTAATCCCATTAGAGCTTGCATGCTCAGACTCAGTTAGGGAGGTTCTCCTTGGCAGCAGAAAGCCATCCACTCAGGCCACTTATCTAGCTAAGTGGAAGAGGTTCTTGATTTGGTCGTTGCAGAAGGGCACTCCTCTGTTACAGTCAGCAATTCCCTTCATCCTGGACTGTGTACTTCACCTAAAACAGCAAGGCCTGACAGTATTGTCAATAAAGGTGTACCTGGCTGCTATTTTGGCTTTCCATCCCAGCTCAGCTGGACAGTCAATATTCGCTAATTGCATGGTTTGCCGCTTCCTCAAAGGGCTAGATAGACTGTACCTTCAAGCAGTGTTCCCTCTAATTTTTTACATCCAGGTGCGGAATGAATTTTGTTATGTGCACCAATATGGAGGTAATGTGTGACACATCACCTTCATATTGGGGCACATGACAAAATTCATGTGGTGGGGGTGGGGCTGAGGGGTTTGGAGTTTGGGATGGGGCTCAGGGCTGGAGTGGAGGGTTGGGATGCGGGGGGGGGGGCTCAGGGCTGGGGGGCAGGCTCTAGGGTGGGGCTGGGGATGAGGTGTTTGGGGTGTGGGAGGGTGTTCAGGGCTGGGGTGGGGGGGATGAAGGCTCTGGGGTGTGGGCTATGGGGTGGGACCAGGGATGAGGAGTGCGGGGTGGGACCAGGGATGAGGAATTCAGGGGTGTAGGCTGCCCCATGGCTGTGGTGGGGAAAGGACTCCCCCCAGCCCTCTCTCTCTCTCTCTCGCCGCAGCAGGTCAGGGCAGGGGGAGATGCGCCTCTCCCTGGCTGCGGCAGGTCCACACTGGGGCCAGCAGGTCCATGCTGGGGGAGAGGCATCTCTCCCCTTCAGAGCCCTTGCATGGGGCTTAATAGGCAGCTGCACGGCCACGCAGCTTAGAGTGAACTTAGCCCTCAAGTAAGGCAGCCGATTCCCCCATGGCATCGCAACCTTGTGCTCTTGAGGCCGATGGGTCCTCCCTTTGAGCCCCTAGGAACATGCTCTCTACTTTACCTTTCTTGGAAGGTGGCATTCCTAGTAGCTATGACGTCAGACAGGAGAATGTCTGAGCTCAAGGCCCTGAGATCCGATCCCCCTTATATTGTGTTTTATAAAGACAAGGTGCAGTTGTGGCTGCACCCAGCTTTCCTCACAAAGATAGTTTAGCAATTTCACGCAAATCAGGACATTTTTCTGCCAGTGTTCTTCCCTAAGCCACATCCTAATAACCAGGAACGGGTGCTCCATTCCCTGGATGTCAGACAAGTGTTAGCCTTTTATATTGAGCGGACAAAGCCATTTCAGAAATTGACACACCTCTTCATTACGATTGCTGAGCAGATGAAAGGGGCTCCCAGTGTCGTTCCAAAAGATCTCTTCGTGGATCACAGCTTGTATCAGGGCGTGCTACAACCTAGCAAAGATACTGGCCCCAGCATTAATGGCGCAAGCTTCATCTGCAGCATTTCTGGCGCAGGTTCCAATTCAAGACATTTGCAGGGTGGCAACATGGTCGTCTGTTCACACCTTTACGTTGCACTACACCGTCACACAGCAGGCTAGAGACAATGCTGCATTTGGCAGAGTGGTGCTGCAGTCTGTGACTTGGTGAAGTCTGACCCCTCCTAGGGATTGCTTGGGATTCACCTACTTGGACGTGACATGAGCAATCACTTGAAGAAGAAAAACGGTTACCTACCTTTTTTACCTGTTGTTCTTCGAGATGTGTTGCTCATGTTCATTCCAAGACCCACCCGTCTCCTCTCTGTCAGAATATCCGGCAAGAAGGAACAGAAGAGGCGGCGGATCAGCAATGACCTATATACGTACACCTCCATGAAAGTGCAACTCCAGGGGGCTCCACAGCCAACCCGATGGGTACCACTAAGGGAAAAACCTTCCGGCAACTGAGCATCCGGCAGGCACACATCTACTTGGAATGGACATGAGTGAGGCTACATTTTAGTCACATATATTTTTAGTAACAGGTCACGGGCAGTAAACAAAAAGTCATGGGCCGGTGACTTGTCCATGGCTTTTGCTAAAAATACCTGTGACTAAATCTTACCTTCTGGGAGTGGGGTGTTCCTGAAGACTGCTGTTGGGGTGGGCAGCAGCGTGGGGCGATGCTTCTGCTGGGGGGCGGCCTGGGGCCCCTGCTGCTGGTGGGGGTGGCCCGGGGCCCCCTGCCGCTACTGCTGGTGGGCGCGGGGCCCTGCTGCTGCTCCCGCTCCAGGTAGGGGGTGGCCCATGGCCCCCTGCTGCTGCTGCTGCTGCTGGAGGCCCTGGGGCCCTGCTGGTGCTCCCGCTCCAGGTAGGGGGTGGCCTGGGGCCCTGCCGCCACCACCGTTAGTCCAGGCGAGGAGTGGCCCATGGTTCTGTTGCCACTCTGCGTGGGGAGCGGCCAGGGTCACCATTGCTGGTGCCGGACCGCTGTTCCAGGGCAGCGCCGGGGATAGGTGCCTGGGGCTGCCAGAGCAGCAGCTCGTGCCGCTGGCCCCTAGGCTTCCCCAGCTGCTGGGGTGGTCCTGGGGTCAGCTGCACCAGTGCTGCAAAATTCACGGAGGTCATGGAAAGTCACAGAAGTCATGATCTCTGTGAATGATTCGCAGCCTTAGACATGAGTAGCACATGTCAAAGAACAACACTTAAAAAAGATAGATAACCATTTTATTTTTATTTTTTTCATGAAATGTTATTGCTAAGAGTGATTACTTCATACAGTTTCTCACTTGTCTTATGTGTTGAAGCTGTACTGACTGGATGCCTCTGGGCTTCCAGCTTATAATAGAAGAAGCAGGTGTGCCTCGTGAACACATGCCATGGGACCCTAGTATAAGGCGAGTCTCACCCACAGCTGCTCTTCTTCTAGCATATTCAACCTTTTTCCTGATGCTTGACGTACTTCCTCTCTAACCTTCCCAAATTCAGTTTAGGTGCACTTTTTATGTAGAGTGCCACCAAGCATTTTGTTAAACAGGTCCTCCGTGCTGGTATTCTCCAAAGATTCAGCTGCTAGTCGCTACTCTTCATTTTCCCATGGAGGCCTAAAAATGATCAAGACCAAAGTAAAAACTGATTTTGTAATCAATTATTTTGGAATTGTAATTAATTATGGTAAGGAATGTATGTTCTATAACTACATGAATACCGTTCACGGACCAGGTGCTTGCTCTTGCCAAGGCTGTAAGTGTCAGCTGAACATTGTCAAATTCATAGCTGGCAACCAGACCAACTCACCTTTGTTAGTATTATTCAAGCTAGGTGTTAAACTTGTAAAGATGTGTTTAATGTTTGCACTCTGTAAACTGCTTGTAAGTTGCTGCATGCATTAATCTTACTTGTAATGTCTGTATCTGGTGTTGTAAGGTAGTATGCAAGTTTTGCTTTATACCAGTAAAAATGCCATCTCTGGACTTGTGAACCCAGGCAGAGGAGGAGTGGTTTCCCCCACCCATCCAGAGGAACTATCAAAACTAAGTGGGCCATTGTGGAACATCACGAGACAAAGACTAGGTTAATGGCTCTTTCACACCCATGAAGGTGGTATGTGCAAGAAAGCTCCTCCCATCAGCTTGAATTCTGGAAGAAGGAAATAAAAATAGCTGACAGGAAAATTCTTCATCTGTTCGCTGTTTGTACTCTCAGACGGCTGGAGTTAGGAAACAAAAGCAGAGATCCCGAGAGCCAACCTGGATTAACCCTAAAAGACATTCAGTGCTGACAGATTACTACACCGCTCACCTTTTGGAACCCTGGATTGTAACTCATGTATATATGTTGTCTGCTTTAACCTGTGAATAACTCATATTTCTTGTTCCTAGTTAATAAATCTTTAGTTAGTTTACTATAGGATTGGCTACAAGCGTTGTCTTTGGTATGAGAACTGAGGTACAAATTGACCTGGGGTAAGTGACTGGTCTCTTGGGACTGGAAACAACCTGAATCTTTTGTGATCTTTGGTATATGGCAAACAACTGTTGCTAAATCCAGCTTGCCTGGGTGGCAAGATAAACTAGAGTGCCCAAAGGGACTGTTTGTGACTCCATGATTAGACTGTTTATAGTGCTTCAGGAGTTCACATTTGTTAATGGGTTAGTGAAGTCTAATTTTAGAGCATATAATGAGTTTGGCATGTCTTCCCTGCTTTTAGACAGTGTGCCCTGATATTGGCTGTGAACCACTCCAGACAATGTGACAACCAGAGCCTAATCATAACTCTTTTGGCACAGTAAAGAAAGCTGATAAACAGCACTGAACTGGTTCTTTTTTGTCAATGATTGTGTCATAAACATAGAGATAAGGGTAGCATAAAATCCCTCCTGGGCAGCTGTACTGAATCACTTTACCTGTAAGGGGTTAAGAAGCTCAAATAATCTAGCTGGCACCTGACCAGAAGGACTAATGAGGAAAGAAAATACTTTCAAATCTGGGGCGGGAAGGTTTTGTTTGTGGCTCTCTTTGTTTGTTCCCTCTCTGGACGGAGAGAGAGACCAGGCAGGTACAACATCTCCTGAAAACATACCTGAAATGAACCATCTAAAATTACAAAAATTGTAAGTAAGGCAAGGAAATGTGTTAGTTATCTTTTGTTGTGGCTTGTGAATTTTCTCTATGCTAAAGAGGTAGTTTCATTCCTTTTTTTGTAACTGAAGCTGAGTCGAGAGGGGAGTCCTCTGTGTTTTAAATCTTTTTATTACCCTGTAAAGTTACCTTCCATCCTGAGTTTGCAGGTGTGATTCTTTTACTTTTTTTTTTTTTTTTTTAAAGTTCTTCTTTTAAGAACCTGATTGATTTTAGTGTCCTAAAGATAAGGGTTTGGTCTGTACTCACATTCTAAGGCAATTAGTTGGTGTATTATTCTCAAGCCTCCCCAGGAAAGGGGGTGAAGGGGCTTAGGGGCTATTTTGGGGGGATAGAGATTCCAAGTGACCCTCCCCTGAATTTTTGTGTAAATCACTTGGTGGTGGCAGCAATACTATCCAAGGACAAGCAAAGGAATTTGTGCCTTGGGAAGTTTTTAACCTAAGCTAGTAGAAAATAAGCTTGGGGGTCTTTCATGTGGGTCCCCACATCTGTACCCCAGAGTTCAGAGTGGGGGGTGTGGAATCCTGGCAGATGGTAAATCAACTTGAAGCACTGCTTCCATTTATAGTAATTGTAACATTAAGAAAATTAATCAAGTATCATTTGTGAGCATTAACTATAACGCAGTACTGTCAGTCGAAGGCCACAAATTAACTTTGTTAGGGCTGCACATTTGACATGCCTGTGTTAAAGCGTAGTTAAAACAACTGATTTTAAAACATTTTCTCAACTGTCTGTCTCCATAATTGTTCTAGGTTTGTCATGTTTGGTATCATTGTGTTCATGTGAGAAAGGGCTTTTGAATGAGACCCCAACTTGATCCATTTCCAACAATGTTGAATTATCAAAATTTCTACCAACTGGAGGATCTGGAGCCAGCGAGGAAGGGGGACAGAGAGTCCCCCTGCCACACTGCAAAGTGTGACACCACTGAAATTATGATTCTGTAGATTTTTACAAAACAAGTGACGCTTTCCTTACTTTTCTGTCATTAACTTGCCCACAGAATTACACATGTCCCCACACTATTAAGGGCTTTTAAGGGAGGCTCAGGCCATTGTACTGAAGTCTAATTAGATTCCCCTTTGTCTCTTGTCATCCTTGTAGATGCCTTATTTCTTTTGCTAGCTAACGTCTAAAGCCAGGAAATCCTGTTAACCACTGTTCCCTCTAAGCTGTGCACGTGTGCGCGCACACACAGATCCTAAATCCCACGCACACGGTGAAACACTGCGCGCACAAAAATTTGCACAGAAGCACAACAGTTTGCACAGAAGAAATTTTTTGCGCACATGGCCTGTCAAAAATTAGCACAGAAGAAATTTTTTGCCCACACGACCTGTCAAAAATTAGAGAGAGCATTGCTGTTAACCTGAATCTACCCCACATGGAGGTCACAGGGTGTAATGGAGGGAGGTGGAGAATGTTAGAGCTAACATACTTTCTCCTGAGTGTGCCCTATTTTCTCTTTGTTAGTGTAGGTGGATGGTGGTTATTGAGAGAGATTTCTTCAGGTGAAGGAGATGGGCTTCTACATCAGCTCCTTGTCCAGAGCTGCCTGTGGCAAAGCATACCTGGACTCCCAGTCACCCCCAAGACATTATCAGGTGGCTCCAAGCTACAATTACAGATAGACAGATCTTTACTACAAGGCTAGCAGGGGCAAGGTGGAGAAACTCCAACAACTCCTAATGACCTCAGGTATGTCATTCTCCTAAAGCAGGGCAGGTGTGAGAGAGCCTTTCCTGGCTACTGGAGATATAGTGAATGCAAACATTCCCATGGGAACATAAGAGTTGCCAGACTGGATCAGAATGATGGTCCATCTAGTATAGTGTCCAGTCTATCAGTGACTGATACTAGTTATTTAAGAGGAAAAGTGTCTCCTGTCTCTGCTCTTTAGAGGTTTAAGATTCAAATACCCCAGTTTAAGCCAGCCTCTAGCCAGACCATCATGGCCAGTTCTCTGTGCTACAGGCAGCTTCCCTGTGAGCTTGCTGATGATGTCCCTTTGATTTTTAGACAGGGAGCTGGTTGACAGGAAGAATTACTATGGCAAGACTCCACTCTACTGGACTGCGTATAAAGGGCAGAAGCTTTCCATGGAGTTACTGCTACAACATGGAGCCAGCGTGAACACTTGCTGTATACATGGATGAATGTTCCTTCATGCAGCCATTGGCCTCTTCCCAGACTGCACTCTGCTGCTGATACAGGGAAGGTGTTTTGAATCCACTGCCACCTAATCGCCTTGTGATGTGGCTCCTGTTGCGATTCTCAGAATGTCTCTGAACTCAAATGTGGAAAGTCTTCTAACTGGGCAGCACCTAAACCAGCCCAATTCAAGGTCCCCATTGTGCAAAAGGGGCTACTAATAACAGGTGTCTCAGTTTTGAGATTTTCAATTTAAGAATATAGGGGCCTGATTTTTCTTAGGATGCTGAGCACCACAACTCCAAGTGAAGTCCAAGAGAGCTGCACCTGAAAATAGGGCTTAGGTGTTTACAATTAGACATCCAAAACTGCAAGTACACAAAATCAGCGCTCACTTTAGGAAATTAGAGCCTAAGCTTTTGGCCCATCCTCCACCCTGGGCCACGTGTCTAATTTGTATCTTGGAGAACAGAGTTTCCAACCCTGCTAGGAAGCTATTTGTGGTCAAAGAATGTTCAGCTTAAAATCCTTCCCCCTTTTGCAAGGAGCAGCCATTTATAATGTATTATGTGTTTGCAGCTACAGCTGCATGTGACAGTCCACATTTCAGCTGTGGCCTTGAACATCTGGATAGGGGGTCAGATCCAGGGCACCTCAGCAAGGAAAAGTGGGTCAAGTGAAGCATTCATCCCCTCCCCCTATCCCTAGCAAAGAAATATGGAGCCCTTCCTTGAAGTAAAAGTAACACCTACTAAATATAGTAAAGCTGGTCTCAAAGTGCTAATAGGAGGGGATTTATCACAGTAGAGCAGTGACACTCAGGCAGACATTTGGTGGTTGCAAGTGGCTCTTTAATGTGTCTCCTTTAAGGTGATTTAATTATTAACCAATCAGGATGCTTTCAATAAATTCTCACTTCTGTGGCTCTTTTGGGTAATGTTAATCACTAATTTGGCTCGTGACCCACTGGGGTCTGAGTATCACTGCATTAGAGACATCAGTAACCCGTTTGAATCCTCATTCTGTGCCAGATGCTTGTAATTCTTACTTGTCAGCGTCCCATTGAGATAGATGGGATGAGTCTCTTGTTTGCAGGGATGGGAAACAAATATTAAAGCAGTTGTTTTTATTTAAATAATGAAACAGAATGATGGGAAGCTTCCAAAAAGCTAATGAGAGACCAAGGCAGGTCCTGCTCAAGAAGGCCAATGGCATTTTGGGATGTATATGTAGGGGCATTGCCAGCAGATCGAGGGACGTGATCGTTCCCCTCTATTCGACATTGGTGAGGCCTCATCTGGAGTACTGCGTCCAGTTTGGGGCCCCACACGACAAGAAGGATGTGGAAAAATTGGAAAACGTCCAGCGGAGGGGCAACAAAATGATTAGGGGACTGGAACACATGACTTATGAGGAGAGGCTGAGGGAACTGGGATTGTTTAGGTCTGCGGAAGAGAAGAATGAGGGGGGATTTGATAGCTGTTTTCAACTACCTGAAAGGGGGTTCCAAAGAGGATGGATCTAGACTATTCTCAGTGGTAGCGGATGACAGAACGAGGAGTAATGGTCTCAAGTTGCAGTGGGGGAGGTTTAGGCTGGATATTAGGAAAAACTTTTTCACTAGGAGGGTGGTGAAACACTCGAATGCGTTACCTAGGGAGGTGGTGGAATCTCCTTCCTTAGAAGAATTTAAGGTCAGGCTTGACAAAGCCCTGGCTGGGATGATTTAGTTGGGGATTGGTCCTGCTTTGAGCAGGGGGTTGGACTAGATGACTTCCTGAGGTCCCTTCCAACCCTGAGATTCTATGATTCCTTCTATAATAACCCTTCTACAATAACTCATATGTCCCCTGAAGTTCTCCTGAGGCTGCCCTGTTTGTCTTGGGGACCCTCTACTGTGCAATCAGACACACAGAGTACGTGGCAAACTGGGATCATTACTAAAGTGAGTTACAGAACTCTGATCTAGTTTGGGTTCTGTCCTGATGTCTGAATGTAGGAATTGCCATACTAGATTGGACCCAGGGTCCACCTGGTTCAGTCTCCTGTCTCTGACAGTGGTCAGCGTCAAATGCTTCAGAGGAATGTGCAAGAATGCCAAAATAAGTAGTTGTTTTATAATCTGTTCCTATGAACGTCTCAGATCTACTGCCCAGATGCTCCCTGTGCATCTGAAGAGGATCTGATTATACAGGCACCAGATGGGAAAGATACAAAACAGTTAGTGACTAGTGGAGCTGGGGCTGGGAGAAGGAAATAGAGCAACTCAAGGACTATTTTCACCTCCAGCAAGGAAACCCAAAGACCTTCCCTGCTACTAGGCCAGTGGTTCTCAAACTTTTGTGCTGGTGACCGCTCTTACACAGCAAGCATCTGAGTGTGACCCCCCGCCCCCTTAAAATTAAAAACACTTCTTTAATATTTAACATTGTTATAAATGCTGGAGGCCAAGCAGGGTTTGGGGGTGGAGGCTGACAGTTTGTGACCCCCATGTAATAACCTCGCAACCCCCTGAGTGGTCACGACCCCCAGTTTGAGAACCCCAGTTTTCTTCTGGTTTCAGAGGAGCAGCCGTGTTAGTCTGTATTCGCAAAAAGAAAAGGAGGACTTGTGGCACCTTAGAGACTAACAAATTTATTTGAGCATAAGCTTTCGTGAGCTACAGCTCACTTCATCATCTCACTCAGTCACTCACGGCTTGCTCACTTTTCTCCCTGCTCAGGCCTGTACTATATGCTATATGCCTTTGTGTGTGATCTTTAGCACCACCATTAATTTCAGGACTTAGTGACCATTACAGAGCGGGCATGGGGGTGCCTGTATGTCTGGCCACCAGGCCTGATTATTGCAGCTTTTTGGTAATTCAGACATGTATGTAATTTTAAAATGGAGTTGTTTTCTCCCCTTCCCTCTGCATGGTGCTGATGTGAACCTTCAGGATAACTGGGGAGTGACTCCCATGTACCTGGCAGCTTGCAGTGGGCAGATAGAGTGTATCCGGCTTCTGGTGCAGGCTGGCGCTGACATCACTTACAAGAACAAGGTATTTAAGTTTCAGTGAGACATTCACAAAGGCACATGAGATGCTCTAAACCTGGTCTGTAACTGCCCCACCATGAGCTGGGCTCTTGTCCATTTTCACAACCTGAGCACAATTGGGTTTGGTTGGTACTCAGGGGGAAAGTACCATAGGAACACCTAACATGCCATGGGACGTGTCAGTAAGTGGCACTTTTCCCTCAGTCATCTCTGAAGTGATGCTCCAACATGGTGCTGGAGATGCCAGCTTCCATATGAGAACAAAAAGAAAGGTCCTGCCTGTCTGTTGTCATTAAAGGTTACATGGAGCTTTTGACAAGAGCTGGAGTGTTAGCCCCAGTGCCCACGTGAATTATTACATTCTGCCTCCCTAGATTTCCCCTGCAGTTTCAATTCGATATGGGATTCTTCACTTCCTAATATAAACTGATTTGTACTGTTGCTTGATGCTGCTGGATTTTCCAGCTCCCACTTCTCATGGGTGTCTGTGAAGCTGTATAAATAGTTGTAAAGTGCCTTGAGATGGAAGGTGCTCTGAAAATGTAAAGAATTAAGAAACAAAGGAATGGCCATACTGGGTCAGACCAAACGTCCATCTAGCCCAGTATCCTGTCTTCCAACAGTGGGCAATGCCAGGTGCCCCAGAGGGAATGTACAGAACAGGTAATCATCAAGTGATCCATCGCCTGTTGCCCATTCCCAGCCTTTGGCAAACAGAGGCTAGGGACACCATCCTTGCCCATCCTGGCTAATAGCCATTGATGGACCTATTCTCCATGAACTTATCTAGATCTTTTTTGAACCCTGTTATAGTTTTGGCCTTCACAACATCCTCTGGCAAAGAGTTCCACAGGTTGACTGTGTGTTGTGTGAAGAAATACTTCCTTTTGTTTGTTTTAAACCTTCTGCCTATTAATTTCCTTTGGTGACTCCTAGTTCTTGTGTTACGAGAAGGAGTAAATAACACTTCCTTATTTACTTTCTCCACACCAGTCATGATTGTATACACCTCTATCATATCCCCCCTTAATCGTCTCTTTTCCAAGCTGAAAACTCCCAAACTTGATTAATCTCTCATCATACGGAAGCTGTTCCATACTCCTAATAATTTTTGTTGCTCTTTTCTGAACCTTTTCCAATTCCAATACATCTTTTTTGAGATGGGGCGACCACATCTGCATGCAGTATTCAAGATGTGGGTGTACCATGGATTTATATAGGGGCAATATGATATTTTCTGTCATATTATCTGTCACTTTCCTAATGATTCCCAACATTCTGTTCGCTTTTTTGACTGCCGCTGCACATTGAGTGGATGTTTTCAGAGAACTATCTACAATGACTCCAAGAGCTCTCTCTTGCATGGTAACAGCTAATTTAGACCCCATCATTTTATATGCATAGTTGGGGTTATGTTTTCCAATGTGCATTACTTTGCATTTATCAGCATTGAATTTCATTTGCCATTTTGTTGCCCAGTCACCCAGTTTTGTGAGATCCCTTTGTAGCTCTTTGCAGTCTGGTTTGGACTTAACTATCTTGAGTAGTTTTGTATCATCTGCAAATTTTGCCACTTCACTGTTTACCCCTTTTCCCGGATCATTTGTGAATATGTTGAATAGTACTGGGCCCAGTACAGACCCCTGGGGGACACCACTATTTACCTCTCTCCATTCCAAAAACTGACCATTTATTCCTACCCTTTGTTTCCTATCTTTTAGCCTGTTACCGATCCATGAGATGACCTTCCCTCTTATCCCATGACAGTTTACTTTGCTTATGAGCCTTTGGTGAGGGACCTTGTCAAAGGCTTTCTGAAAATCTAAGTACACTATATTCACTGGGTCCTCCTTGTCCACATGCTTGTTGATCCCCTCAAAGAATTCTAGTAGACTGGTGAGGCATGATTTCCCTTTACAAAAACCATGTTGACTCTTCCCCAACAAATTATGTTCATCTATGTGTCTGACAATTCTGTTCTTTATTATAGTTTCAACCAGTTTGCCCGGTATTGAAGTCAGGCTTACTGGCCTGTAATTGCCGATATCACCTCTGGAACCCTTTTTTAAAATTGGCGTCACTTTGCTATCCTCCACTCATTTGGTACAGAAGCTGTTTTAAATGATCGGTTACAAACCACAATTAGTAGTTCTGCAATTTCACAATTGAGTTCCTTTAGAACTCTTGGGTGAATACCATCTGGTCCTGGTGACTTACTACTGTTTAATTTATCAATTTGTTCCAAAACCACTTCTAATGATACCTCAATCTGGGACAGTTCCTCAGATTTGTCATCTAAAAAGAATGGCTCAGTTTGGGAATCTTCCTCACATCCTCAGCCATGAAGACCGATGCAAAGAATTCATTTAGTTTCTCCGCAATGGCCCTATCGTCCTTGAGTACTCCTTTAGCATCTCGATCGTCCAGTGGCCCCACTGGTTGTTTAGCAGGCTTTCTGCTTCTGATGTAGTTAAAAAATTTTTGCTATTATTTTTTGAGTCTTTGGCTAGCTGTTCTTCAAATTCTTTTTTGGCCTTCCTAATTATATTTTTACACTTCACTTGCCAGAGTTTATGCTCCTTTCTATTTTCCTCACTAGGATTTAACTTCCACTTTTTAAAAGATGCCTTTTTGCCTCTTACTCCTTCTTTTACCTTGTTGTTTAGCCATGGTGGCACTTTTTTGCTTCTCCTGCTATGTTTTTTAATTTGGGGTATACATTTAAGTTGAACCTCTATTATGGTGTCTTTAAAAAGTTTCCATGCAGCTTGCAAGGATTTCACTTTTGGCACTCTACCTTTTAATTTCTCTTTTAACTAACTTCCTCATTTTTGTGTAGTTCCCTTTTCTGAAATTAAATGCTACAGTGTTGGGCTGCTGTGATGTTTTCCCCGCCACATGGATGTTAAATTTAATTACATTATGGGCACTATTACCAAGCAGTCCAGCTATATTCACCTCTTGGACCAGATCATGTGCTCCCCTTAGGACCAAACCAAGAATTGTTAAATCGTTCCATCATCTGACACTACTACAGCATCTTCCATCCCAAAGGGCTTCACGTACCTTGTTACAATGACATAATTCATTTGAAGAATCACATTTCTCTCTGAAAAATATTATACCTACTATTGTTACAAATATTCCCCCAGTAAGTTTGTTCTAACAGAAAGTTGTTAGAGAAAAATTTCTCTCTCTTTTTTCCAGGGTGTTCCTTTTGCGTTTTAGTGTGAATTCATGCTGAAATTCACAAAGTTCAGTGGTCCCAGCAGCTCCCCTCACATGTGCAGTCATCCCCCGCCCCTCTTCTTTTGGGTGTGGGACGTCGCAGCAGCTCCTCTTGGACATGCAGTCGTCCCCTACCCCCTCCCTCTCAGCATGGTCTGAGGCTCCCTCCCTCATCCTTAGGTCGCTGGTTCATCTCCGACTCAAAGGAGTGGGCTTTGGATGATTTAGTTGGGGACTGGTCTGCTTTGAGCAGGGGATTGGACTAGATGACTTCCTGAGGTCCCTTCCAACCCTGATATTCTATGGCACATCCCAGCGACTCCCCTCACATGCACAGTTAGGTTGACCAGATGTCCCGATATTTGGGGCTTTTTCTTATATAGACCCCTATTACCCCGCACCCCTGTCCCGATTTTTCACACTTGCTATCTGGTCACCCTATGCACAGTCGTCTTCTGCCCCCAGTGACTCCCTTCACCCCACCGCACCCTTTCCCAGCGTGCTGTGCTTAGGCTTTAACCCCCTCCCTACTAGTCAAAGCAGGTGGGCTGAGACCCTTCTGCTTGAGTATTTATTCACTCTAAACGCTGACTTTGCTTGCTCGACCTCAACCCCATGTGGCCTTTCACAGCACCAGCCCTTAATATTATCCCCTGGCTTTCCTCACCCCTCAGCTCCACCCCACCTTCTCTACCTCAGCCATGCTCCCCAAGCACCTGCCCTCACCCTCTAGCCCCACTCTCCTCCCTCAGTTTGTTTATCAGATGATCATCCAGAACAAAGCCTGACCCCAGCTGCTTTCTTCCTATCTCAGAAGACAGGAGATCCCCCTAAGCATCTGGTCTCACAAACTGCACGGATATCCTGGATTGAATCCTGCTGCCAGCAGCCACGCTCCCTGAAACACCTCAGCTGCCTGCATATCCAAACTGCCCTTGGGCATCAGAGGCTTGAAGCCATTGGGGGATTTGACCTCCCACCCCCACTGAAGTGCTACCTTATGTACGAGGACCTTGTTCTGCAGGAGGGCCTGTAGCGGTGAAAAGTCTGGCCAGTCGATACCTGTACCCTCAAAGACAAAGTGACAGTGGGGAGAGGAGCTGACATTGTTTCATCTTTTCAGTCTTCAGCTCCTCAAAGCCACAAGAGATACAGATTTTGTGTTGTCATCTTACCTTTCTATAGCCTAATCTGAGCCCCATTCTGGAATGTGTCAGAGGCTGCTGTCTGTGGAGACTGTTGGTGACTCTTACTCTGTAACATGCCTGTAGCTCCAGGGTGCATTCTGAGGAGAGCAGAGCTCTGTCTCCTGCCCTGAAGAGCTTGCTAGGTAACATGCTACAGCAGGAATCAGAGAGCTGGTCTTCGCCAGGAGGAGAGAAGGGGAGAAGAGGTTTCTCTCCCTCCATTTCTTGTTCAGGTATGAGTTTGACAAGTGTTACAGGAACAAAAATGTGCATACAGGCACCCACCTGCAGTCAGACCTTTTACTGTTGGAATACTGTCTGGCCCCAAAGGAAGGCACTGGGGAGTTGCTGTGATTCTCCATTCCATCTGCTTGCCCAGGTACTATAGTATCAGAGCACCGGTGATTCAAGGCAGGGAGGAAGGTGGACACTGACCCATTGCCATCCCCTACTGTTCTGCAGCAGCTAGATCTGTTTTTACATGTCCCTTTGACTCATGTCCCTCACTTCACTGCCACCACATTCTCACCTCCTGTCACCTGCTGCACCTCCGTTAGTTTCTGCCCCTTGTCCTCACTCCCCTCCCACGTTACTTGCTTACTTGAGTCAGGCATCTTGCTTTCCATGAAGTGTGCGTAGAGGAAAGAAGAATCAATTCCAGTCCACTCTCCATAAGGCCAGATTTTCAGCTCCCATGGAAAACAATGGTGACCCTCTGTCTCTGCTCCATTGAGGAGAATCGGAGCTTCTGGGTGGGGAGCCCTTTTGGAAGTGTAGCCCATAGTATGCCATTAACTGTTGGGTTCACTGGGTCTGATTTCCCTGTATTAAAGGCTGCCTCAGATGCCCGGGGAAGAGCCTGGACCAAATGCCAGCAATTAGAGTTGCACAATTAGGACATGTGATCTGAGTCTTCACAGCCTGTCTTGGCCAAGAGGGGGCTCCACAGCTTTTCCTGGCCACAGAGCTGGGTCGGGGGCAGAGCCAGACTTTTATTTAAATACTGTGAAATTATTGCAACTAGTTGATATTAAACAGTGCCCTCGAGCCCAGCTAGTGCTGACAGGAGGTGGGGGCTGTTAGGGGTGTGGCTGGCTGGTGCAGAAAGCCATGGGGTGTGACTGTCCTCATTCAAACTAAAATACAGGCAAAGGCTGCCTGAGTGTTTAAGAAAGCACAAGCCACAAGGTGGGGGAGCTCTGCCCCCTGCCTCAGTGACCTTCCTCATCTCAGTCATATGGTGGGGGGCTCTCTAGCACAACTGCGGGCCTGTCTGTGTGCCCCTTGTGGGTGTAGCCAATCCAGGATGTTTGGCTCTTTGGCAAGGCCTAGCTCCAAATTAGGAATGAGGATTTCTCTAGGGGGGTTGGAATGAGCC
The DNA here is from genome assembly GCF_015237465.2 of Chelonia mydas. NCBI lineage: Eukaryota > Metazoa > Chordata > Testudines > Cheloniidae > Chelonia > Chelonia mydas. The sequence continues at coordinate 335,627 of NC_057853.1, forward strand.
AGTCCCAATAGGGATTTTCCTCACTGTCCTGCCTGTCTGCATTGGCAGTTATTCTTAATACTGGAGGAAGAAGGGTTAGAGGTCAGGGAACAGCAGCTTGGGAGGGGAGGGGGGAGAAAGACCTACTCTCTTTAAATCACAGCCTGACTTCCCTAGCCCCTCCCCATGCAGTGTTGTGGCTTAGCTGGAAGATCTAATTTTAGGAGGTGATAACCCCTCCCCAGTGACTTCCCTAACAGACAGTAAGTCAGCTTGTGCAGCATTAGCAAGACATATTTAGGAATAAGATCCAGGTAGGGGTCCTTGGAAGAGGGAAGGACCCAAAGAATGTCTAGCTTTACTGAAAGGAGGCAGTGCACAATGGGGGAGGAAGGTGTATGATGTCATTTTAATATCCTTGTTTTCAATTATTCCCATTGCAAATACTAGCTGCTAGAGGACCTGGGGGAATAGGTAGGGTATCAAGGGTTGTGGGTCTCCAAGGACTCACTCTATAATGTGATTATGCAACTGTATAAAGGGCCCCACAATTTCTTTCTGCCAAGATGGTGTATAAAACCAAATCCATTTTCCAGCCCTAGAGTTCAGAGTGGGGAAGGAACTTTGACAACTCCAAGATCTCTTTCTTGAGTGAAAAGAAAAGGAGTACATCCGATGAAATGAGCTGTAGCTCAAGAAAGCTTATGCTCAAATAAATTGGTTAGTCTCTAAGGTGCCACAAGTACTCCTTTTCTTTTTGCGAATACAGACTAACACGGCTGCTACTCTCAAACCTGTCATTATGCAAGGCACTGAATTTAGCCATATGGAGTGGAAATCTATCAACTTCATGAAAAAAGTCATACAGTGTGTATGGTAACACCCATTGTTTCATGGTCTGTGTGTATATAAATCTCCCCACTGTGTTTTCCACTGAATGCATCCGATGAAGTGAGCTGTAGCTCACGAAAGCTTACGCTCAAATAAATTTGTTAGTCTCTAAGGTGCCACAAGTATTCCTTTTCTTTTTGCACATACACAAAGTGTTCTAGTAATACAATACTTAATACAATGAAATATGTGTGGTCTCTATATACTCCTATGAGTACATTCACAGTTAAAAGCAATTACTTAACAGTCACATTAATATTTATCATTAGACATTTAACTATTAACGCTTAACTAACACTTAACATCCTAACATTTAACATCCAGTAAGCACTGGCCAGGCAGTTATCAGATGGATAGTAGGGGAAGATCTCACTCAAACCACAGGCAGTTGGCTTTATTTACAGTGAAACCCATATACTCTTGGATAGTAAATAGAAAGAAGATTAGGCTTACACAAACACCACAATTCCCTCTGATCGTCTAAGACAGTGGTTCTCAATTTTTTTTTCCCACAGACCACTTGAAAATTGCTAAGGGTCTCAGGGGACCACTTAATGATCTTCCCAAGTGTTGTTTATACCATTCGTTAACTATTGTAAATCACTTTGGATAAAAGCGCTATAAAAAACAAACTTAATAATGTGCTTTTATTTGTAGAACAAAAAAAGTTTAACACTCATATTTTAATATCAGTCATCCTACCTTTCTAATGCGATGGATGTGCCCTCTCTCCCCTGCCATAGCAGCCCCCGAGCTGGGGCTGGAAAGGAGGGGTGTCTCCCTCTCTCCTCTGCCCCCGCAGCACCCGAGCTGGGGCTGGGAAAGTCTCTCACTGGCAGCCGCAGCCCTGGAGCTGAGGAAAGTTGCCTCTTTCTCTGGCCGCCGCAGCCCTGCACATCCCAAATTCCCCCCGCTCCTCTTCTCATCCCACTGCCCCCTCCCACCTACACTCTATTCTCCCAAGGCCATCACTTCACCTTACATGTGCATCTTCTCCAGGGTCCAGGCACTTAATTAGTGGAGCCCGGCCTGCACGGCTCCACTAATTAGGTGGTTGGCCCTTCATTTTCTCATGTGCAGACGGCCAGGCATGCACCTTAGAGGGAACTATCCACAGACCACCTGAATGGAGCTCGGACCACAGTTTGAGAACCTATGGTCTAAGAGGTCCTTCTGTCCTGTCAAATTTCAGAGTAGCAGCCGTGTTAGTTTGTATCCGCAAAAAGAACAGGAGTACTTGTGATACTTTAGAGACTAACATTTATTAGAGAACAAGCTTTCGTGGATGCATTGAATGGATGCATAGAATCCATTGGATGCATAGAATGGAACATATAGTAAAAAGATATAGATAGATAGATTAGATATAGATATATATACACACACACACATACAGAGAATGAGGAAGTTGCCATACAAACTGTAAGAGGCTAATTAATTAAGATGAGCTATTATCAGCAGGAGAAAAAAAACTTTTATAGTGATAATCAAGATGGCCCATTCAGATAGTGGACAAGAAGGTGTGAGGATACTTAACTTAGGGAGATAGATTCAATATGTGTAATGACCCAGCCACTCCCAGTCTCTATTCAAACCCAAGTTAATGGTATTTAGTTTGCATATTAATTCAAGCTCAATAGTTCATAGAATCATAGAATATCAAGGTTGGAAGGGACCTCAGGAGGTCATCTAGTCCAACCCCCTGCTCAAAGCAGGACCGATCCCCAATTAAATCATCCCAGCCAGGGGTTTGTCAAGCCTGACCTTAAAAAAAAGTTTCTCGTTGGAGTCTGTTTTTGAAGCTTTTCTGTTGCAAAATTGCCACCTTTAAATCTTTTACTGAGTCGCCAGGGGGTTGAAGTGTTCTCCTACCGGTTTTTGAATGTTATGATTCCTGATGTCAGATTTGTGTCCATTTATTCTTTTGCGTAGGGACTGTCCGGTTTGGCCAATGTACATGGCAGAGGGGCATGGCTGACTTAGAACAACGCTTCCTTAGCTCTCATCCCCTAATGCCCCTACTCTACTTGCGCTACATTGATGACATCTTCATCATCTGGACCCATGGAAAAGAAGCCCTTGAGGAATTCCACCATGATTTCAACAATTTCCATCCCACCATCAACCTCAGCCTGGACTCCAACGAGAAACGGCTGAGCTTGAATTAATATGCAAACTAGATACCATTAACTTGGGTTTGAATAGAGACTGGGAGTGGCTGGGTCATTACACATATTGAATCTATTTCCCTAAGTTAGGTTTCAGAGTAACAGCCGTGTTAGTCTGTATTCGCAAAAAGAAAAGGAGTACTTGTGGCACCTTAGAGACTAACCAATTTATTTGAGCATAAGCTTTCGTGAGCTACAGCTTATGCTCAAATAAATTGGTTAGTCTCTAAGGTGCCACAAGTACTCCTTTTCTTTTTCCCTAAGTTAAGTATCCTCACACCTTCTTGTCAACTGTCTAAATGGGCCATCTTGATTATCACTACAAAAGTTTTTTTCTCCTGCCGATAATAGCTCATCTTAATTAATTAGCCTCTTACAGTTTGTATGGCAACTTCCTCGTTCTCTGTATGTATATATATTTATCTTCTTACTATATGTTCCATTCTGTGCATCCGATGAAGTGAGCTGTAGCCCACGAAAGCTTATGCTCTAATAAATTTGTTTGTCTCTAAGGTGCCACAAGTCCTCCTGTTCTTTTTGTTCTGTCAGGGAGTCCGCTGGTTTTGAGAACAATGGTTATCTGCTGCTCTGGTACAGATGGCTGCTTTGGGGGGAGCTGCTTGCTGCAGTGGCAACTGCCATTGAGGTAAAGGCAGCTGCAGAGGCAAATGCTGCTGTCTGGTGGCAGATACGGAAGGCCTGCTGGCTGCTGAGGCTGTTTGGTAGCTGCTGCTGGAGAAGCCTGCTGGCTGAGTTGCTTACGGTCGTTGTTGCCAGGGCAACCTCAGGGTTCTCTTGCTGCTGCTTCTTTTGCTGCTTGAAGCTGCATGCAGGTGGCTGCTGCTGCTTTGCAGGTATCTTGCAGCTTCTGCCCGTTAAGCTCCGAATCCACAACTATTATTACAAGCTCAGCCTATTGGCTGCTGCCCTTATCTAGTGTGTGCGCGCGCTCATGGTTCGAGCCTTCAGCCAATCAGCTTTCTAGCTCCTCCCCTAGTCCCTCCCTTGTGATGTTAGCTTTAAGTCCCTCCTCGTCACATGTACCTGTATATCATCCTCTGATGATATCGTCTTTAAGCTCCTCCCCTGAGGCCATCTTGGATTCTAGGGCTTTTTGCTGAGTCATTCCCTACCGGAGGTGGAATTCCCTAGTATGTCAGAGGAAATGTAATTTCCTGCTACCTCACACTGTATCTCTCAGAGGTGGAATCTTCCATTACCCTCTCCCTATATCTGCCATTTTGGTCAGCCATGTTGGATTTTCTGAATTTAAATTATCATTCATTTCTACGTAATTAAAGCCTTTATCTTAAAACTAATTACTCTTTTATGCAGCCCAAAGCATCCTGATACGGTTACCAATCTAATTATTTCAGTTGGGGGAAGTGAATTTTATGGCAATTTTAAACCCCTTCTAAGGTTTTTCTGCAAGGTACTGCAAGGTATTTCAGAACATCTAAAAGTGCAATCTCTTGGTACACTAGCGGGAAAAGTACTGCAGAACTTGAAAGGGGGGTGTGGTAGAGAAAAGATGCAGAGCCACTGCTGGAATTCTGCATAGCCAGCTTTTTGTGCATGCACATAAGTGCTCATGGGAGTGTGATTCTGGGATATGTACGGTAGTGATTGCACAGGCAATTCCATTCACATTTCCTGGGCTGCATATGCCGGAGAGTGCTGACCCTGCACAGAAAAAGGAGAGGCAAGACAAAACTCAGGGAGGGGCCTACTAGAAAGGCCATCAACCTAACAGGCCCTGTCTGCTGCTCATTGTGCGCACTAGGACTGCTGTTGAGCTGTGTGTGTTATGACCCCTGGGGTTGAGCTGATCAGTGTGCAGGAAAGATTTTGTATTTCCATCTCAGCTAAGCTGTAAACTTTGTTCTATAAATAGGGTGACCAGACGTCCCATTTTTAAAGGGACAGCCCTTATTTAAGTCCTCCTGCAGGTGTCCTGACTTTTTCTTAAAAATGGGCAAATTGTCCCATATTTTCTGTTTTCCGCCCTACCCACCCGCCCACCCATTGGTACTGGTGGGTCCTGCTGCCAGCCAGATCCCTGCTTGCCAGCCGCCCGCCCACAGCCAGGGGGAAGGGGAGTCAAGTGGCTGCTGATTGGGGTGGGTGTGCAAAGCTGGTGGCTGGGCAAAGGTGCAGCGCGCAGGGCTGGCTACTCCCCCTGCTGGTCTGTCAGTGCAGCCCCCGCTGTGTGCCGGTTCTCAGCCAGCAGGGCCCTGCCCCCGGCCCATCCCATTTCCAGCCGGCGCTGGCTGCACGCTGCAAGCTGCGGTGGCTGATGAGTGTGGGTAGGCGTCAAGCGGTGGCCAGTTACGTGTCGCCTCTGCTGCCCACCCATTGGCCCTTTACATGTTCCCCCTCTTCCTGTCCTCTCCCTGTTTTGCTCCTTCGCCGCAGCCCCACTGCTCCTCCATATCCCCCCTGGTGGGGCTCGTCCATCTCCCAGCACTGTGCAGAAAACCAGCCCCTGGTTGGAGTGCTCAGCTCACCAGGAGCGTGGCCGGCAGCCTCCTTCCTTCCCCCACTGCCTCTGGCTGGGCTAGCGCCCCAGGAAAGCCCAAGACCCTGTGGCCCAGGGCGCTGGCCAGGAGGCGCAGAGCCCTGCATGTGCCAAAGGGGAAGCCTCTCCCCTCCTCAGCTAAGCTCTGGAGTGGTGAGGGGGAAGGGGGGGGGCGCGATTTCCAGCCTGTTCACACCCTGAATCTTCAGGCTCCGCAGCAGGCCCCAGGGCAGGGGCTTAGCACCCTCTTCACCTGCCCCTCCCTGTCCCGGGTCCAGGCCCAGGGAGCGCCGGGCTGCTCTGTCCCCTAGACACCCTCCCCTGCTGAGCCGCCTCTCTGGCTGGGTTCGCTGAAACCCCTGCAGTCAGTTTCCCTGGGCCCTGGTGCATGATGCATCCTTAGGGCTTAACCCGTTCCTGCCCGTGTTGTAGCCAGGGGACAGGAGGTGGCTGGGCTATGTCGGTGGCCAGCAGCAGCCTGGAGGTGTTAGCTGCCTTTCGATACTGTGCAGGCAGGAAGGGACAAGCTGCTTCCAGCCATACGGGCGGGGGTCGGGGAGAAGAGATCAGCTCTGCAAAGACATGGGGCAGGTCATTCCTTCCTTCCCTCCCCCTACCCCCCTGCCTCCCCTGAAGCTGGAAGTAGCTCTCATCCTTTCCCTCTTGCACAGTGCCAAAAGGCTGCTGCAGGCCACATTCTGGTGTGCACCCTAGCAGAAATCTGGAGAGCGGGGGCATGAGATCCTGCGTGCCCCCTCCCCACTTGTGTTTCCTCGGGAAGACATGGCACGAGGTAGCAGGAGAGGCGTGTCCGTCCCGGGGGCCCAGACAGGCATAGGGGGTGGAGTGTTCCCAGCAGGGAGGAGAGGGTCAGTCGGTCACCCCCCCTCACCCTCCCCCCATGAGAGAGAGGGGTGTGTGTGTGTGACATCTCCCTATGTGTATAAGTGGAGGAGGGTAGCGGTGTGTGTGTCACCCCTCCCCATGTGAACCCTAAAGCCTTAAAGATAAGAAGATAAATAAAAAGAATCCAACTACACAGTATTTCTTTTTAACAGGGGCTCAGTCAACTTGATGTTAATTTGAACGTTTGTACTGCATAGTTCTGATTGATTGCCGTTGAACTCGCTTGAATACGAGTAATTTTACCAGGTGTCCCGTATTCAGCATTGGAAAATATGGTCACCCTACCTATAAATAGCCTCCAGGGAACTTTCAAAGGATTTACTTTGTGGCTGGATAGACCTGATGCTAGGAGAGAGTTAGAAGCAGGAAACTTAAAACAGGTGCAAAGTTATGAGTACAGTAAAATGACCCTATCCCAAAATGTCCAAGGTCTATTCTGAAGCCAGTGCTGTTTCCAGGGGCCTTGCTGTGATCTGATCCCATGTCCCTTTCCTCACCACATACCTCCAGTGGTGCAGAGGAACTTGCTCCGCTCAAGGACACCCCTCCCATCCAAACCAGACTAAAAAGGAAAGCAGAAGCTCTCAGTATCACTCTTCCAGGAGCTCCTGTACACCCCAGGTCTCAAGTAGAGCCGTGAGCTCTGCCTCCATGAGCTACTACATGGTGAGTCTGTCAAGAACCAATGGTATTTAGATCTGCAAGGGCTGCTTTTACTGCATGTGCCAAGGCTTGCAGGGATGCTTACTTGGAAAGCCCTGCCCAAACTGTGTCCTGGCATATGTCTCTTTCACACATGAGAGAAGAATCTACTGCTCTCTGTGGGTTCAACTGCTTTACTCTCTACAACCATCTTCCAAAACTGAGTATGCCAGGTATCCTCATGTACCTCACAGGGGTGCCTGGAGATGACGCAAACCCAAGAGGAGGGATGCTTGCTCCTAGAGCCACTCTGGGACACTGGAAGATGGAGCTTGTTGGATTGTACAGGACAGCATCTCCAGCAATGAAGCACTGCTGCTCCTTTTGTAGATTATTTTTTTAAACTAGAAAGGACCAATGTAATCATCTAATCCAGGGGTGGGCAAACTTTTTGTCCCAAGGGCCACATCTGGGTTTGGAAATTGTTCAGTGGGCCATGAATGCTCACAAAATTGGGGTTGGGGTGCAGGAGGGTGTGAAGACACTGGCTGGCAGTGCAGGCTCCAGGGTGGGGCCAGAAATGAGGAGTTCAGGGTGCAGGAGGGGGCTCTGGCCTGGGGCAGGGGGTTGGGGTACCGGGGGGGGTGAGGGCTGCGGCTGGAAGTGCAGGCTCTGGGGTGGGCTTGGGGATAAGTTTGGGGTGTAAGAGGATGCTCTAGTCTGGGATGGAGGGGTTTGGAGGGCGGGAGGGGGATCAGGGCTGGGGCAGGGGATTCGGGCCCTAGAGGGAAGCAGGATTGCAGACTCTGGGCGGCACTTACTTTAAGCAGCTCCCGGAAGCAGCGGCATGCCGCCCTCCAGCTCCTACGCAGAGGTGCGGCCAGGGGGCTCTTCGCGCTGCCCCGTCCGCAGGGGCCACCCCTGCAGCTCCCATTGGCCGCAGTTCCCGGCCAATGGGAGCTGTGGGGGTGGCGCTTGAGGCAGAGGCAGCGTGCGAAGACCCCTGGCTGCCCCTATGTGTAGGAGCCAGAGGGCAGACATGCCGCTGCTTCTGGAAGTTGCGCAGAGCTGCAGCACGCGCGGCGTGCCCCCTGACCCCGCTCCCCAACTGGAGTGCGGGAGCAGGGCAAGCCCCAGACCTTGCTCCCCAGTGGGAGCTCGAGGGCCGGATAAAATTGGCTGGTGGGTCGGATGTGGCCCACGGGCTGTAGTTTTCCCACCACTGATCCAGTCTGACCTTTTGCATAATACAATATAGAAAACTTCATGCAGTGGTTTCTGCATTGATCCCATAACATCTGTTGAGTTAGAACATCTCTTTGTAAAAAGATATGTAGTCTAGATTTAAACACTTTGAGTTCTGGAAAAGCCACCACATCCCTAGATGATGTGTTCCAATGGATAATTACTCTCACTATTAAATATGTGCATCTTTATTTCTGGTCTGAATTTGACTAGTTTCAAAGCTTCCAACCACTGGATCTTGTTATCCCTTTTTCTGCTAGATTAGAGATTACTATCAGCAACGTCAACCCCAGGGGAGCCAACCTGAGCCTGAGAAGGAGCCAGAATTTACCAATGTACATTGCCAAGAGCCACAGTAATACATCAGCAGCACCCGCTCGCAGCGCCTCCTGCCCACAGGCAGCCCCGCCGATCAGCGCCTCCCCCTCCTTCCCCACACCTCCCAATCAGCTGTTTCGTGGCATGCAGGAGGCTGGGGGGGCAGGGGTGTGGAAGGAAGGGGGAGGAGCAAGGGCATGGCAGGCTCAGGGGAGAGTGGGAAGGGGTGGAGTGGGTCCAGGCCTGTGGCAGAGCCACGGGTTGAGCAGTGAGCACCCCCCGGCACATTGGAAAGTTGGGGCCTGTAGCTCCAGCCCCAGAGTCGGTGCCTGTACAAGGAGCCGCATATTAACTTCTGAAGAGCCGCATGTGGCTCCGGAGCCACAGGCTGGCCACCCCTGTGTAGGGCTTGTTACTAGAGCATTGCGTACCTCTTAACCTTTTTTTTTAGTGATGTAAATAGTGAGATGTGAGAAGCTTCATCTATAAGGCACGGTTTCCAGATATCAACTCATTCTTGTAGTTGTTCTTTAATGCCCTATCAGAGTGTTAGGAGATAGATGGCAGGGCACTGTGCTGCTCTCCTGGCATGGCAGTAGATTGAACAGGCCCAGTTCTCTACTCACCCCAGTGCAAACTGGGGATTAGTCCAGTGATTTCAGTGTTACATTGGTATGAATCTGGTCATGGAAAGTTGTTATTTACAAGAGAGTGACAAGTGGAGGATTGGGGCTTCTGGAACTTTGCATCTAAAAAGAGACAGAGGCTTGAGATAATGCATTATGCTTCAGTAACAGAACTAAGAAGGGAAGTGGGTTAGAGGCAGTCACAGTCCCTTTTCATGGTGCATTCTAACCTGTTCTTCCTTGCTTCAGCCTCAAGCAGGGGAAAATAGAGCAATGGAGACTTTTGCAGTCCCAGACTCCCTTTACATAAGTGTAGCCACAGGCCAGGGAATCTGCTCATACCCCGCACTCATGCAGCATCAACCAGAAATGCAGCTACAGCTTGTAAGGTTTGGTCCTTAAGGGCAGCTTTGTTGCTAACAAAGGAAGAGCAGGATGTGGTAAATGCAATTAGCTGAAGAACCAAAAATGACAGAAGAAGCCACAATTCCATTCCAGAGTTGCTGGGGAAATGCTCTTATTGCTTTGTCTACACTTGGAAATACCAGAATAGCTATTCTTGAATAACTATTCTAAAATAGTTATTCCAGATAAATTCTCATATGGACAGTCTTACTAGTCTAGTACATTTCAAGTGTAGACTAGCCCTTAGGTTTCACCAACTAACTCCTCAGACTTTAAGGGCAGTATGTCTAACATACTAATAATCTAATCAGACTAACTAATATCACATTTGTTAGGATTCAAGTTAGTGAAAATTGCCAGATGGCCACTACACAGACAAATCCTTAGCATGAATCGCTATGTTGGGTGTTATTTTTAAAATGGTTGACTCCTAGAGTGCCAAAAACAGTGGTCTCGCAGAGTTTTGAAGCATTATTTCAAGATAATCTGTGTTATAGCCAATTAGCTTTTGTCCTGGGCTGGGCTGCAGAGTACTGGAGTTTCCAGCGCATATTTAATACTAAAATAGAATGTGAGAATCTGCAGCTCAGTTAGACTGTGCGCACATTAGAGACCAGCCCTCTCCCTCTGCTGAGCTGGATCTGTGTGCTGTCTGCAGGAGGCCAGGCCAGCACTGTAGCCTGTCAGAGGGAATGCCTGGCCCTTTCCTTCAATCCCCACTAATCCTCTGGAAATCAGAGCAAGGCAGCAAGAAACCTGAGACTCCTGCCTCTCTCTGTTCTAGCTGCACCCAGCAAGGAGCTCTGCTCAGCCTGAGTCATCTCAATGTCCCTATTTTGAAATCTTAAAATAATATCTAATCCCTCAGGAAATGCCAGAAATTTTCATAACCCAGGTCCAATTCTGAGGAAACATAGGGGAAGGAAGAAGGGATGTAGAGGGGAGAGGGATCAAAGATGAGATCTGAAAGGAAGAATAGGTAAGCTGCAAAGGGGAAGGCACGGGTGCTTGGCTGAAATACCAACAGGTATGCACATACATAACTCTATTTACAGGAGTAAAATGCTGAAGATCGTGCTGTGTCTGCTCCAAGTGTCAGATCCCTGTTCCCCACACCAGCTCATCCTGAGGACTGCAGCAAGCCTCTGGCATGGAGGAGTGGGGATGCCAGGAGGACCCTGCAGAGTACTGTGCAGGTGAGTCCCAGCGAGTGTTACCAGTTTGGTACCCAAACCTCCTTGCAATTCAGCCTGGGAGATTTGTAGACTCTGGGCTGAATTGTTGAGGTCAGTCCCTCTTTCTGTTTGGTAGCATTTTGAAGACCTGTCCCACTAATGGAGCTATTGGTGATCCATGTCTGTAGGAGGCTACTACCCTGTGCAGAAGGGAGACACATTCAGTGGAAGATACCAGGTGGTGCACAAGCTGGGCTTTGGCTACTTCTCTACAGTCTGGTTGTGCCAGGACATGGTGTGAGTAGCACAATAGAGACTATTCCAAAAGGAGGGGAACTCTGTAGAATGGGGCTGTAAAGGGAAGTTTAGAGTCCATCTAGGGGGGAAAGGGGAGGAATTGACCCTCTCTATCTAAGCAGAGGAAAGAACAGCTCAGAGTAATAGCCTGCCCTGAAGGCAGGGATGTGGGTGGTGGTGGGAGGGGATCAGCAGAGCTAGCTCAGCTGTGAGGCATTATTTCCCAAGCAGCCAGTTACAAGAGGGCTCTATTGAAGTGAGTGGGGGGTGAGTCTGACAGCAAGAATCAGAGGGGAAGGATCTCTAGCAAGGGAGCTGGTGCTTGGGCACTAGGCAAACAGCCTAGGTTAGACAGAAGTGAGATGACATTGGTGGGTGGAATGCTTTGTAGTCTGCGGTGCTGAGCTGTGCCTGCAGGAAACCCTACTGGATTTGTGTTTGGCCTGAAGGGGACAGGTCTTTCTTTATATTTACTTTTCTGATTTATAATATGCTCTATCTCAGCCTGGCCAGACCTCTTCTGCTCCCAGAGGGCGATGGAGCTCTAACCTTAAAGTAATAGTTGCCAGAGGGAGATGAATACAGGTCTCCACCCTGCTGTATGTAGAAGGTATGAGGGTGGGGATGTTAAAGGCAGAGGAGAGGTGTAGGGCAGCCTCTCTCAGTACAGAGCACAGGCATTGGGGGGATCACTACAGGGAAAGGAAAGACATGGAGACTCCTCCAGGCTGTATGGTGGGAAGCTGGGCGGACAGAACTTTTGTGCACTGGTCTGCAGGTGTGATTCCTTTCACAGAGAGAAGCGGCGTGTAGCTGTGAAGGTGGCCAAGGGTGGGGAGAGCTTTGCTGAGGCTGCCCAGGATGAAATCTCTCTCCTCCAGTGTGTATGTACCTTTCCAGGGAGCATGTCGGCTCATTTGGTTTCTGCACTGTAGGGAGTGCAGCTGTTTTCAGAGCTCTGCAGTACTAGTCCACTCCTCCAACAGGTCTCAGCCTGATGGGAGCCTGGCTGGCACCAGGGAGAACACATCAAACTCTATGTAGAAAAGGGCCTCAGGTCCAGCATTTGCTTCGGAAGCAGCCTCCCACCCCAGGGTATGTTTATTTCTGGTATGCTTAGTGATCATTCTGTTCTTCTCTGAGTGTGTGCAGACATGTATTCCACTCAGGTGGGCATGCGCCCAGTGCACTGAAGCTGGAGAACTTTGCCTAACAGTACCTATGGGCAGTGCTCATGCCTTGTGGCTCTTGCCCTTCCCCTAGCTATTTAAGGTTAGCAGCACCCTGACCAGTCTCACTTCCTTCTCGCTCCCTGTGGCTAGAGTTTGAGCATTCTGTGGTGCTTTACTTTACATGTTTTTTCCTCAGTTTCTCTAGAAATTTATTGTATATAGTTCATTGTTAATGTAACTTAGTAGTGCTGGCACCATTCCAGTCTGACCCAGCGTGGTCGCCTGGCAGGGAGGTGTAGTGTTGCAGGTGAGCCCTTATTTGATCTTCCCCTCACCCAGGGTTTCAACAAGTTCAAACAGCCCTTTTAAGTGCTAACAAGCAGCTCCTTGTGGACTCCTGATGCCAGTCCATCTAACTGCCTCTGGTTTTGGCCATGGGGCATCTATTGAGTCTGGTATTGATAATGGCAGCATCAGCAATGTAGAATCACAGGGCTAGAAGGGACGGCAAAGGTCATCTAATCTAACCCCCTGCCAAAGTGCAGGATTTGTTGTGTTAAACCATCCAAGACAGATGGCAATCCAGCCTCCTTTGGAAACCTCCACTGAAGGAGGTTCCACGACCTCCCGAGGCAGTCAGTTCCACTGTCCTTATAGTTAGGAAGTTTTTTCTGTGCTTTAATCTAAATCTGCTATGGTTTGAACCCATTGCTTCTTGTCCTGCCCTTGGTGGCAAAAGAGAACAACTTTTGTCCATCTTTTTTGTGGCAGCCTTTCAAGTATCTGAAGACCACTATCAGATCCCCTCCCTTAATTTCCTCTTTTCCAAACTAAACCAGTTCCTTTGCTCATCTGGCTTGAATTCCATCCCTTTGATCATCTTTGTTGCTCTCATCTGGATCCTTTCCAGTTTCTCTGTCCTTTTTATACATTGGTGACCAAAGTTGGACACCACTACTCCAGCTGAGATCTAACCAGCACTGAATAGAACGACAGTATCACCTCCCATGACTTGCATGCTATGCCTCTGCTAATGCAATCTAAAATTGCATTTGCTTTTTTTTTTTTTTTTTTTTTTTTTTTTTTGACAACAGCATTGCACTGTTGACTCATGTTGAGGGTTTGATCTACCACAATTCCCAGATCCTTCTCAGCAGTGCTGCTGCCAAGCCAGTTTCCCCCCATTCTGTATTTGTACATTTGATTTTTCTTCCCTAAGTGTAGCACCTTACATTTGTCTTTGTTGAATTTCATTTTGTTGTTTATAGTCCAGTTCTCCAATTTATCAAGATCCTTTTGAATTTTAGATCTATTCTCCAAAGTATTGGCAACCTCCCCCCACCCCTGCCAGCTCTGTGTCATCTGCAAACCTGATCAGTCTGCTCTCTGTATCTACATCCAGGTCATTAATAAAGATGTTAGACAACACTAGACCCAGAACAAATTCCTCTAGAACTCCACTTGAGACCTCCCTCCAATCCAACAACTTTCCAATAATAGTTACTTTTTGTTTGCAGTTGTTTAATTATGTATGTATTAATGGTAGTTCTGTTGAGCCTGCTTTTCTCCAGCTTACTTATCAGAATGTCCTGTGGGACTGTGTCAAAAGCCTTGCTGATGTCCAGGTATATTATGTCCACCACATTCCGCCTTTTCACCAAACCAGTTACTCTGTCAAAGAAGGAAATCAAGCTTGTTTGGCATGATTTGTTCTTGGTAAATCCATGCTGGCTGCTGGTGATCACCCCTCGGTCCTTCAGGTATTCACAAATGTAATGTTTTATATATTGTTCTCATAGCTTCCCAGGTATCAAAGTCAGACTGACTGGTCTATAGTTCCCCAGCTCCTCCTTTCCCCCCCGCTTTTTTAAAAGATGGGCACAATGTTAGCCCTTCTCCAGTCTTCCAGGACCTTTCCTGTCATCTATGAGTGGCTCCGTGATTTCTTCAGCTAATTCCTTCTGTATGCTTGGGTTAATAGCATCCAGCTCCACTGATTTTAATTCATTCAAATTGGTCAGAAGATCTCTGACATGTCCTTTACTCATCCCAATCTGCATCTCTTCCTCTTCATTGTCTGTGGTAACTTTTGCTAATCATCTGCTCAAACTTTATTTTTTGTGAGACAACTGATGCAAAGTAGTCATTGAGCAACTTTGCTTTTGTATCTTCTTCCATGCCCCTCCTTCCATTTCCTGTATTTATCCCTTTGGGATTTTAGATATCTAAAAAGCTCCTTGTGCAGCCACACTGGCCGCCTGGGACTGTACAGCTACTGTAAATAAAAGAACACGGGTGAAGCACCTGCAAGAGGCATCTGAGACCCTTTCTTTTGCCAGCCCAAGCACAGGGCGCAGTCCCAATTTCCCCTAACACTGGTCCCCGCTCCGACCCCTCACTGGGTCCCCTGGCCTTTGAGGCTTGTGTCAGCCATCAGAGACGGAGCCTCTATCCTCCTGCCTGGCTAGCCTCCCCCTCTGAGCTCTTCCCTGGGTTTATATTTCTTCCCAGTCAGCAATCCAGCTGGTTCCACTTGGCTCAGCAGATTACACTGAGCCTGCCCTCGTTAGGGCCTGCAGCTGGGCTCCCAGCTAAGGGTCTTGGCCCACGTACCCGGCCACCCTACAGGAAAACAGGGGGAAGCCAGGTCTTTAGCAGAGCATCCAAAGGTTTTACACCTCTGCCCTGTGACACACCTCCCCACTTTAATGAGCCGCCAGGCTCAACCAGCCCCAGCCTCTTCTCAGATGGACATATTGGCCCTTTGGAGGGGGTTCGTTTACCCCTGCTGTGAGTTCCTGCCGGTCCTCCCTGGGATTTTTAGGACCCCCCTCCCAGGTAGGGGCAAGTCTCCCACACATGTCCCTTGGCCCGACAGAGTCCACACTCCTGTTCAGGCTGTGCCTGAGTGTTCCCTTGCCTCCCCTGGCCTTCTCTCTGGCATGGCTGGGTGCCTAGATACCCCAACTCCAGGGTCGGTTCCAAGGCCCCAAGTCCCTTGCCTTCCTCGGGCTCATGAGGGCTGCACTCCTGCCTGGAGGGGTCTTCGTTACCATAAAACCAACGTTTGTTGGTTTCTTCCCACTACTGTCTAGGAGTTTCTTTTCCACACACCCCCTGCCACATTCCCAAGGCACAGCAGATAGGGGGGATTCGGGGTGCCTGGCCTGGCCCTCCTCCTCCCGGCAAAGTCCCCTCTCTTCTACCCTGGGCTCCCCGCTATCCCTTACTCTTTTCTTCTCCTTCGGTGGTCTAGGGGTTCTTGCTACTTTTAGGGGTTCCACACACCCCCACCTCCATGCACCTCCCTGATTGGGTTCTACCAGCCCCCTTCCTTAGGATCCGACTTCCTGTCTCTCAAGAAGGGGGTCCCCAATCACTTCCCAGTAGGACTGGGTAGGGTAACCTCTCCACTACCCCGACCTGCTGCCACCGGAAGCACCCCTGGACCTCCAGGGGAACTTGGGCCATCTGGTAGCTCTGGGTGTCCCCATGGACACACCGAAGGGCTACCTTTGTCCCCGGAATCATCCAGCGTGCCTTCACCAGACCCTTACAGACCAGTGAGCGAGTGGAGGCGGAGTCCACCAAACCCTTTCGGGGCTTCTTCCCCACTAACACAGTTATGGTGGTTAAGGGCTGTTTTACCGGTCCCTTCTGCCCCCTGGTCCACCCACAAAAGTCCACTAGCCCACACTCCATTTGAGAGCAGTCCTGTTTTTTATGGCCAGTGCGCCCGCACTTCCAACAAATCTGTTCATGGCTGCAGGTGGGCCCTGGGTCCACCCCCCTCTTGGGTGCAGGCTCTGGTGGACTCCTTGCGGGTCCTACTCCCCTAACAGGCTTCACCGCCCTCCTGGGTGCCTCCGCCTCAATGTACTCTTCTGTCAGCCGGACTCCATCTGCTACGTGGGCCGGCTGATGTCATCGGACCCAAACACACACTGGGTCCGGGAGCCCCTGGAGAAATTGTTCCAGGATCACTTGGTCCATTATCTCCTCCACTGTCTGGCTGTGGGCCTCAGCCACCTAGTGGTCAAGTCAGTTAACTTCCGGGCAAATGCCCTGGGTCTCAGGCTCTCTGTCCAGCAGGCCGCCTGAAAGCGCTGATGGAACCTCTCGGTTGAGAGTCCGACCCTGTCCAAGATAGCAGCCTTCACAGTCCCAAAGTCTCTTGCTTCAGTCTCTCCCAAAGCCATGAACGCTGCTTAGGCTTCACCTCCCAGTACGGGGCTAGCCGCAAGGCCCAGGTTGAACTCTTCCAGCCTGCTGCTGTAGCCACCCGTTCAGATGTCCCCAGAAGGGCATCAGGGTCGTCCGTGGGGCCAATCGTAAAGAGCCCCCACCCTGCTGTCCTGGTTCCGTCCCCACTCGCCGCACTCACCACCCGCTGGAGGATCTGCTATTGGGCCGCTGACTGCTCCTTGATGAACTCTTGGGGGACCAACAATGGGCTCTCCTGCCATGCCGTCAGGGCCTGACTTTCCATCTGGTGGGACTACTGCAGCTCCTGCACTGCAGTAACCAGCCATTTCAGGGTCTCCTCCATACAGGCAGCCACTGGTATCGGTGGCTAGGAGGGATCCCGGACAAGCCCCCACATGTCACAGACGCAAGTTTCCTTCCCCTTGTCCCTGCGCCCTGTGCTTGGGCTGGCAAAAGAAAGGGTCTCAGATGCCTCTTGCAGGTGCTTCACCCGTGTTCTTTTATTTACAGTAGCTGTACAGTCCCAATTTCCCCCAACACCGGTCCCCGGTCCGACCCCTTGCTGGGTCCCCTGGCCTTTGAGGCTTATGTCAGCCATCAGAGACAGAGCCTCAACCCTCCTATCCTTCTGCCTGGCTAGCCTCCCCCTCTGAGCTCTTCCCTGGGTTTATATTTCTTCCCAGTCAGCAATCCAGCTGGTTCCACTTGGCTCAGCAGATTACACTGAGCCTGCCCTCGTTAGGGCCTGCAGCTGGGCTTCCAGCTAAGGGTCTTGGCCCATGTACCCGGCCACCCTATAGGGAAACAGGGGGAAGCCAGGTCTTTAGCAGGGCATCCAAAGGTTTTGCACCTCTGCCCTGCGACAGTCCCCATATAGGACTTCAAGTGTTTTTACTCTCTTCCAACTCCTAACTCTCTTGTGGTGATAGCAGTAAACGAGAGATCAGAACAGGGGAGGTACAAGTCCATTCCAAAGGATTTGGAGTCTGAGAGGTTAGATTTGATTGGGAGGAAAATTTATATGAGTTCATCAATTTAGATGCGCATTGGAAATCAGCAGCTCCGTTATCCATCTGTGGCTTTCTTAATTGGGATGCTCTGTCCAGATTCACAGAGAAGTTGATGAAAGCCTCCCGGGAGGAATTTGAGGCTTTTGATACAGAGGCCCCTCTGGAGGCCAAGACTTCATTGCAGTCAACTCTGGACGTAGGAGATGTTTCAGTTGGAATTGTGGCATCAGCTGTGACCATGAGGAGGGCCTTGTCATTGCAGAACTCCAGCATAGCTTGTGATGCTCAGTGGATCATAGAAGACTTATCTTGATGGTCATTTTTGTTTTCAGAAATTGGCAACACTTGACATTTGTTTAAGTAGCCCGGGGCTACTTCGCATTCCTTGGATGTTTATACCCCAGCCACAAAGAGGCCCAGCTAGGGGAGGCAGAAGCAATGCTACCCGCAGCAGTTTTGCTGCCATTCATCCTTTTCTGAGAAACCGCAGATTTTTCCAAGAAGGGTCATAAGATCACAGAGGAGGAGGTCTTCTGGGTGGAATTTCAACCAACTAGATAGTCCTCCTCCAGTGTCCAGCAAGCCTCTATTTTGACTTGCCTGTCCAGGGCAGCATTCTAGTTGTGACCTCCGCATCTACGTCTCCTCAGTTCAAAGACCGGCTGTCTCACTTCTACAGTGCTTGGGATGTGGTTACCATAGATAAAGGGGTCCTAAGTACCATGTGATCGGGTCATGCCATAATTCCTGGCCATTGCCCTCTGCCCCATCCCTCTGCAGGGACCCCTCTCATGAGTCACTGCTCCTGCTGCAGGTCCAGAGTCTGATTGCACATGGAGATATAGAGGAGGTTCTCCTACAGCATCAGAAAAAGGGGTTCTGTTCCTGGTATTTCCTGGACCTCAAATTCAAAGGAGTGATGAGACCTATTATTGACCTCTGCAGCTCCAGCAAATACACTAGATACTTCGGAATCCATATGGTCACCCTAGCAACTATCCTTCCTGCATTGAGTCACAATGATTGATTTGCTGCCCTGAGCCTTCAGGATGCTTATTTCCATATGGCAATTTTCCTGAGCCACAGGAAATTTCTGAGATTTGGTATGGTGGGGTAACACTATCAGTACACTGTGCTTCCTTTCAGCACCTCACATTTTTAAAAAATACATGACTGACTGTAGTGTCAGCATACCTCAGAAAAAGAGGAATTGGACTATTGGTTAGTGAGAGACAAGTTCAAAGAACATGTTTTCCCAATTCACACTACATCTAAGAGAATGTTAGGAACCATTCAGAAAGAGATAGATAATAAGACAGAAAATATAATAATGCTGCTATATAAATTCATGGTGCATCCATACCCTGAATACTGAGTGCAGTTCGCAACATCTCAAGAAAGATACATTAGAATTGGAAAAAGTACAGAGAAGAGCAATAAAAATTATCAGGGGTATGAAACAACTTCCATATGAGGAGAGATTAAAAAGACCTGGACTGTTCAGCTTGTAAAAGAAATGACTGAGGGGGATATGAAAGAGGTCTATTAAAATTGGGATTGGTGTGGAGAAAGTGAACAAGGAAGTGTTGTACCCGATGAAATTAATAGGTAGCAGGTTTAAAACAAATATGGAAGTACTTCTTCACACAATACAAAAATCAACCTGTGGAATTCATTGCGAGCGGTTGATGATCTGAATGCCAAAAGTATAACTGGGTTATAAAAAGAATTAGATAAGTTCATGGAGGATAGATCCATCAGTGGCTATTAGCCAAGATAATCAGGGATGCTCCCCATACTGTGCATGTCCCTAAACCTCTGACTACCAGATGCTTGGACTGGATGACAAGGGATGGATCACTAGATAATTGCCCTGTTTTGTTCATTCCCTCTGAAGCATCTGGCATTGGCCACTATCTGAAGACCGGATACAGGGCTAGATGGACCATTAGTCTGACCCATTATGGCCATTCTTTTGTCTCTTCAGTCATCTGGGAATGATATTGAACAAAAAAATGTCCATGGTAGCACCAACTCAAAAGATTATGTTCATTGGGGCCCTATTAGCATCTACAAATTTGAGAATGTTTCTGCTAAATGAATGATTTCAAACAATTCAGCATCTATGTCTGGCACTGCAATGTCCGCCTTCAACTATGGTCCATGTATGCTTGAAATTACTAGGTCATATGGCTGCATGTACTTACATCATCCAGCATACAAGACTGCGCCTTCGTCCTCTTCAGGTGCGATTGAATTTGCTCTGTTGCCTAACGTGTCATATGTTGGACAGGCTTGTCTGAGTTCCTCAGAAGATCCTTATGGTACTGGACAGTTCAGAGCAATGTATGCCAAGGTGGTCCCTTTGTTCATCCTCCCCCAGCCAGGACTGTAGTCACTGGTTGGGGAGCACATCTAAGAGTGTTAAAAGTTCTTGGCTTGTGCTCAGAACAGAAAGTTTCCCTCCAAATCAACATTCTGGAGCTCTGGGCCACTTAAAATGCCTGCCAAGTTTTACGGGATTACATATGGGGCACACTGGCTCATATACTCAGTAACGCTACCACCGCAGTACTATATGAACAAGACGGGAGGAACCTCCTCCAATCAGCTGTGTCAGGAAGCAATAAAGTTACGACAGTTCTTCATCAGGGAGAGCATTGTTCCCACAACAGCTCACTTACCTGGGGTCCAGACTCACTTGGCCGATCACCTCAGCAGGAATTTCTCCCACAATCACATGTAGTCTCTGAAATCCAGGGTGCTGAGTCCATCTTTGCAGAACGGGGCATTCCAACTATCAATCTGTTTGCGATTAGACACAACAAGAAGTGCCACAGTTTTTGCTCTCAAGTGGGTCTCGATACAGATTCCCTAAGTGACACCGTTCACCTCAAATGTGGGGGTCTCCTTTGAGGTACGTCTTCTCTCTAATCCCAGAGGTCATTCTCACGCTAAAGCTGAATCATACCAAACTTATTCTTATTGCTATAGCTTGGCTCAGGCAATGTTAGCCCTCCGACCTACTGGTCTATTGGTTTGACCTCCTGTATCGCTGCCTCTTCATCCCAACTTACTAACTCAGCACTATGATCAAGTTTTGCTTCCAGCAGTCACCCCTCTTCATCTCATGATGTGGATGCTTCATGGCTAGATGAGGAGGAAGGATATTTGGAAGGCGTTGTTTTGCTGTGGGTTAACAGCAGGAAAACCTCTAGTAGGGTAATCAAGTGGAAGTGTTTTTCAGCTTGGTTGCTTGCTTGGGGAAGCCAGCTGATGCTTGCCTGTATTCAGGACATTTTAGCATACCTATTGTACTTTGAGTCTTCTGGTCTCTCACTCAGTTCATCGTGGGTTCATTTCAAATCTTGCCATTTCATCTGCCTATCTGAGATCAGCCACTTTTCTTGAACCCCATGGTGGTTAGGTTTCTAAGGGATCATTTGTCTCTATCCACCTGTGAAAGAGCCAGTTCCCTTGTGGGACCTTAATATTGTCCTGGCCATGGGTACTCCTTTCGAGCCCTAGCAACCTGTTCTCTGTCCCTCCGGTGCCAGAAGACAGGCTTCCTTATAGCTGCAGCAGCATTATGCAAGCTGCAGGCCTTAATGGCACAGCCCCCATACACAGGTTTTCAAAGACAGTGTGGCCCTGGGGCAGCAGCCACTTTTTTGTCAAAAGTGGATTCTCAGTTTCACCTTAACCAAAGGATTTATTTTCTAGAGTTCATTCCTAAACTGGACTCCAGCACAAATGAACAATGTCTTCAGATGTTGGATATGAGGCAACACTTGCCATCCTACCTAGACAGAACTAAACCTTTTCAAGCATTGCCTCATTTGTTTATTTCCTGTGTGGACTGAAGGAGGGGGGTCAGGTGGTCTCTGTGAAAACCATTCCAAATTCATAAATTCTTGCATTACACCAACATCTGAAGTGGCTCAGACCATGCCTCCACAGAGATGGTGAGCTCATTTGACGAGGGCCTTAGCAACGGCAGTAGGATTTCTCAGTGATATTTCAATATGGACATTTGCAGGGCGGCTACCTGGTCATCTATACATACTTTTACTGCATCTAGATCTGATGCAAACTTTAGGAAGGCAATCCTGCAGTCACTGCTTAGGCAGATTGTGAGCCCCACCTCCTATGAGAACTGCTTGTGAGTCACTTGAATGGAAAATATGTCTGCACGCATGTCTCAAAGAACAACAGTTACAATACCAGTAAGTAACCAGCTTTTACGCTGGGTGCTGCCGGAAACACAGACCATCTCTCAGTGCACTATAACACTGAGTATCTTGGTGGTGGTTCTCCTCCTGATGCTTCCTCTTCCTCCATCCCGTAGTCCTTACTCTCACTATTCACAGGGTGAGCTGAGCTGTTCCACTCTGGCCTCATTCCTGCAAGCTGCTCTAGACATCCAATAAAACAAACCAAGGGAGAGCCTCAGGGTGGAGGATCTCCACCTTTGCAACAGGAAAAAATGGAAATATTGCTCCTCCTCGTCAAAGGTATTTAGGTGCCTAAATGGAAGATCTGGGTCATTGTCTTTAAATGAAAAGCTCGTCTGGGAAGGGGGATATTCTGTGTTTGTACAGTACCTAGCACAATGGTCTCCTAGGCGCTATGGCAATACAAATAATTTATAACTTTTGCAAAAAGTGTATAATGCAGCAAAAAGTATAACAAGACACTAAGCATGTAGCCTGAGTTTCTTTGTGTGCTCATGCATATCTCATCCATTAAAGTTGGTATAGTGATGTCACTATTTGTTCCTGAAGATGACCTGAACTTTTAGGTCTGTGGTGGTGGTGACAAGTCTTAGGACTTGTCTACATACAGAAGTTGCACCAGTTAATTTAAATTGGCTTCGTTAAACCAGTGCAACTTTTTGTCTGGACTTTATGGTAGTGGTTTAGTTTGGGCTGGTAAATTTACAGGCCTAGAGTTAAACTGATATAAGACAGGTTTATAGTGATATGAGTCCACCCACAAAGTTGCAACAACTTAATTATATTGGTATAAAATCGCCCCTTTAGGTATATTGATATAACTTTGTTTGTAGACCTGGTCTTAGTCTTAACTTAGAAATAGTTTTGTTTGAAATCCTTTCTATTTAGCAGCGTAGCAGACCATAATTCTCCAGTACTAGGCCTGGGAGATGTTACAAGGAGGGCTGTCAATTAATCGCAGTGAACTCACGCGATTAACTCAAAAAAATTAATCGCGATTAATTGCACTGTTAAAATATAGAATACCAATTGAAATGTATTAAATATTTTTGATGTTTTTCTACATTTTTAAATATCAATTTCAGTTACACCACAGAATACAAAGTTTACAATGCTCATTTTATATTATTTTTATTACAAATATTTGCATTGTAAAAATGATAAAAGAAATAGTATTTTTCAATTCACCTCTTACAAGTACTGTCATGCAATCTCTTTATCATGAAAGTACAACGTACAAATGTGTAGGGGTTTTTGTTACATAACTGCACTCAAAAACAAAACAATGTAAAACTTTAGAGCCTACCAAGTCCACTCAGTCCTACTTCTTGTTCAGCCAATCGCTAAAAGAAACAAATTTGTTTACATTTTATGGGAGATAATGCTGCCTGCTTCTTGTTTACAATAGCACCTGAAAGTGAGAACAGGCGTTTGCATGGCACTGTGGTAGCCGGTGTCGCAAGATATTTACATGCCCGATACGCTAAAGATTCATATGTCACTTCATGGTTCAGCCATTGTTCCAGAGGACATGCTTCCATGCTGGTGACGCTCGTTAAAAGAATAATGCGTTAATTAAATTTGTGACTGAACTCCTTGGGGGAGAATTGTATGTCTCCGGCTCTGTTTTACCCGCATTCTGCCATATATTTCATATTATAGCAGTCTCAGATGATGACCCAGCACATGTTGTTCGTTTTAAGAACACTTCCACGGCAAGTCTGACAAAATGCAAAGAAGACACCAATGTAAAATCTCTAAAGATAGCTACAGCACTCAACCCAAGATTTAAGAATTTGAAGTGCTTTCCAAATTCTGAGAGGGATGAGGTGTGGCGCATGCTTTCAGAAGTCTTAAAATAGCAACACTCTGATGCAGAAACTACAGAACCTAAATCACCAAAAATGAAAATCAACCTTGTGCTGGTGACATTTGACTCAGATGATGAAAATGAACATGCGTTGGTCCACACTGCTCTGGATTGTTATCAAGCAAAACCCGTCATCAGCATGGACGCATGACCTCTGAATGGTGGTTGAAGCATGAAGGGACATATGAATCTTTAGCGCATCTGGCGTGTAAATATCTTGCGACACCAGCTACCAGAGTGCCGTGCAAACGCCTGTTCTCACTTTCAGGTGCTATTGTAAACAAGAAGCAGGCAGCATTTCTTCTGCAAATGTAAATGAGCTTGTTTGTATGAGTGATTGGCTGAACAAGAAGTAGGATTGATTGGACTTGTAGGCTCTAAAGTTTTACATTGTTTTATTTTTGAATGCAGGGTTTTTTGTACATAATTCTACATTTGTAAATTCAACTTTCATGATGAAGAGATTGCCCCACGGTGCTTGTATTAGGTGAAATGAAATGCTTTTTTACAGTGCAAATATTTGTAATCAAAAATAAACAGAAAGTGAGCTACTGTACACTTTGTATTCTGTGTTGTAATTGAAATCAATATATTTGAAAATGTGGAAAACAAAAAAAAATTAAATGGTATTCTAGTCATCTTTTTAATCGCGCGACAGCCCTAATTACAAGAAAATATTTAGGGGAGCTATAAGTTTCTAAAAGGAAACGTGCCAACATGCTGACATATTTTTCACTGGACCAACAGAATTTGTTATACCCAGATGATGGGCCAAAAATTCTAATTTTCAGGTTCTTGAAGTGATACCATTTTTATTATTTGTTACCTGCACTGCAGTAGTTTCTAGATATCTCATCCTCATTGTGCTAGGTGCTGTACAAACAAACAGCAAAGAGATGGCCCCTGCCCCAACAAGCTTACAATATAAACATAAGCCAAGAGAGAATAACTGGATGGGGGTACACAAACAAGGAAATAATGAGACAATTCTGATGATAAGCTGTGGTCATGTGGAAAAACAACCTTTCCATATATGTGGGAAATACCCTTGGAAGGGAGTCAGTTGTGATGGCTTTAGTGGTGGTAAGTACCCCAGAGTGGGATTGTCAGGAAATATCTGAGCTGATCAGACAGCTAAGCTATTTATGGGGAATTGTGTCTACCCTTCACCTGGGATACGGCTGGATAATTATGAGGAAATTCACCATCAGGGATCGGACTCCGCTAATGTAATTGGTGTTCAATTCCCTCATTGTTGGGTTTCACCAAAAGAACATACATGAAAGCATCCAAATTAAGCAACCATCCACAAACAAAATACCCCAAGCAGAGCTATTAGCCCCAAAAAAGTGGAGAGACTTACTATAGAATCCACTAGGGACCTTGATATCGATTTTTACATGGAAGAGGCTCAGATATTATGGTGGTGGATGGCAGGATAAAATGCAGAGAGCGAGAGAGAGAGACCCGATACATGTATTCCACTAAATAAGAGGTTTTTTTTGACCACTCTCAGGTGAGCAGCATGAAGAAGAAGGACCGGGCAGGGAAGAATATTATCCATTGTTTAGATGACTTTAAAATGATTGGAGCAAATGGCTTCCATATCCTTCAGCTAAGAATAGTGGCTTTCTCTGTTTGCAGTGCCATCAGCCAGACAGAATGCTATGCTGTTGAAAAGACTGGCTGTGTCCGTGTGGGAGGGATGGGCCTGGAATTGGGAGCAAGGGGCCAGCCTGGGGTATGTAGAATGGCAGCTGGGAGTGCAAGAGAGGGGCTGGACTCGGGGGGGGGGGGGGGGGGGGGATGGGGACTGGGTGTGGGAGCGAAGGACTAGCTGAGGGGGCATAGGATGGCAGCTGAGAGCGGGGGCCAGTCTGGGGGGCATAGGATGGCACTGGGAGTGGGAGCCAGGGGCCAGCCTGGGGAGTGGGGTGTAGGAAGGCAGCTGGGAGCGAGGGGTTGGCTGTGGCTTGTCTAGTTAACATCAAAGTGAGTGGGGATAGCATTCTCTCTCTCTCAGTGAATCCCTGACTTTCCTACATGTGTGCTTGGTATTTGAGTTGCTGGGCCCTTCTCTGCGATGTCTGATGAGGAGCCATGGAGCCCAGGGTCTCCCCTTGCCCTTTGTGAAAAAAGCCCTACAGGAGGTGAGAGCTCGGAGCACTGGAAGGGTGAGGACACAGGGAGCGGGGTGGGGGAGGCCTGGGGGTAGAGAGGATAGCTGGGCAGATTGGGGGTGCAGTGAAGGAACCTTTTAGAACACTCAGGATTATTTTACTAAAGCATAAAATCCAAATGTGGTTTTGTCCCAAATTTAAATACAATTCCGGTGAGATGGAGATCATTTCCCTACCCAATTACACACCTGCCCTCTCACATACACATCTTAGGCTAGTATGTTTTTGTCTTCCAGTGAAGAGGACTGGAATAGCTAACGATATACTGGTTGGATTTGTCTGCAGTTTATTCCAGTGTGATTAAAATAAACCACAGAGGAACAGACCAAAAGGGTCAAACCTGTTACAAGGAAGTACTGGCCCGTCGTCCCTTCAGGGAAGAAAACAAAAAGTAAAAATGTGACATAAATCCAAGGAAGAACAAACAGAGCAAGAGCTGTGCCCAGGTCTCATCTCTTGGGCTAGCAGGACCAGTTGCGAGTCTTCCAAACCGGTACAGCCATATCCGCCCAACAGAGCTCGAACGAAGCAGCCTCAGGTTGCAGAAACAGACCCGGAGGCACTACTGAGGCACTTCTTTATGTATTAAACTGATGTGTGCTGTTACTGTGCATGACAAAACAACTTCCTCGTCCTGCTCCAGAGGTGCCTGCACTTCAGTGGCAGAAATAAGCTCTGACTAGATTTATTTGTCAAACGCATCAGGACTTTTTGCTATGAAAAGTCAATAAAAATCCAAGATATTTTTAAGACATTACCAAATTAGTTAACAAAAATACCAAAATGATGAAATAACTAAAAAGCTGGTTTCAGAGTAACAGCTGTGTTAGTCTGTATTCGCAAAAAGAAAAGGAGTACTTGTGGCACCTTAGAGACTAACCAATTTATTTGAGCATAAGCTTTCGTGAGCTACAGCTCACTTCATCGGATGCATACTGTGGAAACTGCAGAAGACATTATATACACAGAGACCATGAAACAATACCTCCTCCCACCCCACTCTCCTGCTGGTAATAGCTTATCTAAAGTGATCACTCTCCTTACAATGTGTATGATAATCAAGGTGGGCCATTTCCAGCACAAATCCAGGTTTTCTCACCCTCCGCCCCCCCCCCCCCACAAACTCACTCTCCTGCTGGTAATAGCCCAGCCAAAGTGACCACTCTCCCTACAATGTGCATGATAATCAAGGTGGGCCATTTCCAGCACAAATCCAGGTTTTCTCACCCCCCCCCCCCAAAAAACACACACACACAAACTCACTCTCCTGCTGGTAATAGCTTATCCAAAGCGACCACTCTCCCTACAATGTGCATGATAATCAAGGTGGGCCATTTCCAGCACAAATCCAGGTTTTCTCACCCCCCACCCCCACCCCCATACACACACAAACTCACTCTCCTGCTGGTAATAGCTCATCCAAAGTGACCACTCTCCCTACAATGTGCATGATAATCAAGGTGGGCTATTTCCAGCACAAATCCAGGTTTTCTCACCCCCCCCCCCCGCCCCCCCCCCCAAACTCACTCTCCTGCTGGCAATAGCTCATCCAAACTGACCACTCTCCTTACAATGTGTATGATAATCAAGGTGGGCCATTTCCAGCATAAATCCAAGTTTAACCAGAACGTTTGAAGGGGGGGGGGGCGGGGGGAGGACAAAACAAGGGGAAATAGGCTACCTTGCATAATGACTTAGCCACTCCCAGTCTCTATTTAAGCCTAAATTAATAGTATCCAATTTGCAAATGAATTCCAATTCAGCAGTTTCTCCCTGGAGTCTGGATTTGAAGTTTTTTTGTTGTAAGATAGCGACCTTCATGTCTGTAATTGCGTGACCAGAGAGATTGAAGTGTTCTCCGACTGGTTTATGAATGTTATAATTCTTGACATCTGATTTGTGTCCATTTATTCTTTTACATAGAGACTGTCCAGTTTGACCAATGTACATGGCAGAGGGGCATTGCTGGCACATGATGGCATATATCACATTGGTGGATGTGCAGGTGAACGAGCCTCTGATAGTGTGGCTGATGTTATTAGGCCCTGTGATGGTGTCCCCTGAATAGATATGTGGGCACAGTTGGCAACGGGCTTTGTTGCAAGGGTAGGTTCCTGGGTTAGTGGTTCTGTTGTGTGGTATGTGGTTGTTGGTGAGTATTTGCTTCAGGTTGGGGAGCTGTCTGTAGGCAAGGACTGGCCTGTCTCCCAAGATCTGTGAGAGTGTTGGGTCATCCTTTAGGATAGGTTGTAGATCCTTAATAATGCGTTGGAGGGGTTTTAGTTGGGGGTTGAAGGTGACGGCTAGTGGCGTTCTGTTATTTTCTTTGTTAGGCCTGTCCTGTAGTAGGTGACTTCTGGGAACTCTTCTGGCTCTATCAATCTGTTTCTTCACTTCCGCAGGTGGGTACTGTAGTTGTAAGAATGCTTGATAGAGATCTTGTAGGTGTTTGTCTCTGTCTGAGGGGTTGGAGCAAATGCAGTTGTATCGCAGAGCTTGGCTGTAGACGATGGATCATGTGGTGTGGTCAGGGTGAAAGCTGGAGGCATGTAGGTAGGAATAGTGGTCAGTAGGTTTCCGGTATAGGGTGGTGTTTATGTGACCATTGTTTATTAGCACTGTAGTGTCCAGGAAGTGGATCTCTTGTGTGGACTGGACCAGGCTGAGGTTGATGGTGGGATGGAAATTGTTGAAATCATGGTGGAATTCCTCAAGGGCTTCTTTTCCATGGGTCCAGATGATGAAGATGTCATCAATATAGCGCAAGTAGAGTAGGGGCATTAGGGGACGAGAGCTGAGGAAGCGTTGTTCTAAATCAGCCATAAAAATGTTGGCATACTGTGGGGCCATGCGGGTACCCATAGCAGTGCCGCTGATCTGAAGGTATACATTGTCCCCAAATGCAAAATAGTTATGGGTAAGGACAAAGTCACAAAGTTCAGCCACCAGCCCTACTATCAGAGGCTTGTTCACCTGCACATCCACCAATGTGATATATGCCATCATGTGCCAGCAATGCCCCTCTGCCATGTACATTGGTCAAACTGGACAGTCTCTACGTAAAAGAATAAATGGACACAAATCAGATGTCAAGAATTATAACATTCATAAACCAGTCGGAGAACACTTCAATCTCTCTGGTCACGCAATTACAGACATGAAGGTCGCTATCTTACAATAAAAAAACTTCAAATCCAGACTCCAGCGAGAAATTGCTGAATTGGAATTCATTTGCAAATTGGATACTATTAATTTAGGCTTAAATAGAGACTGGGAGTGGCTAAGTCATTATGCAAGGTAGCCTATTTCCCCTTGTTTTTTCCTACCCCCCCCCCAGACGTTCTGGTTAAACTTGGATTTATGCTGGAAATGGCCCACCTTGATTATCATACACATTGTAAGGAGAGTGGTCAGTTTGGATGAGCTATTGCCAGCAGGAGAGTGAGTTGGGGGGGGGGCGGAGGGGGGGTGAAAAAACCTGGATTTGTGCTGGAAATGGCCCACCTTGATTATCATGCACATTGTAGGGAGAGTAGTCACTTTGGCTGGGCTATTACCAGCAGGAGAGTGAGTTTGTGTGTGGCGGGGGGGCGGAGGGTGAGAAAACCTGGATTTGTGCTGGAAATGGCCCAACTTGATTATCATAGACATTGTAAGGAGAGTGATCACTTTAGATAAGCTATTGCCAGCAGGAGAGTGGGGTGGGAAGAGGTATTGTTTCATGGTCTCTGTGTATATAATGTCTTCTGCAGTTTCCACAGTATGCATCCGATGAAGTGAGCTGTAGCTCACGAAAGCTTATGCTCAAATAAATTGGTTAGTCTCTAAGGTGCCACAAGTACTCCTTTTCTTTTAACTAAAAAGCTGTTAGCTAACAGGAAATACAAGTATATGTTTTAACCTGAATTGTGTGGCAGTACCTAACGTTAAAATGCATACGGTGAAAAGAATCAATGTCCTTACGTGACCTTTGGGTTGCCTAGCCT
Organism: Chelonia mydas; assembly: GCF_015237465.2. Taxonomy (NCBI): domain Eukaryota; kingdom Metazoa; phylum Chordata; order Testudines; family Cheloniidae; genus Chelonia; species Chelonia mydas. The sequence goes on from NC_057853.1 coordinate 365,456, forward strand.
AGCCTAACCCCTAATTTTACTGGAATTTTAAAAGAGCTGCTTATTCAGATTTCAGTGGTCTTTTGTAGACCGGTGCCTGGGAAATTCACTACTGATATTCGCAAAAAGAAAAGGAGTACTTGTGGCACCATAGAGACTAACCAATTTATTTGAGCATAAGCTTTCGTGAGCTACAGCTCACTCTCAGGTGCCACAAGTACTCCTTTTCTTTTTGCGAATACAGACTAACACGGCTGCTACTCTGAAACCTGTCACTACTGATATTGTTGAGGTTGCAGGTTGCAAAGTGACATATTTAGAAAGTTGGTTCAGCTCAGAATAGTCAGTATTATGGAGTGTTACTTCACTGAGCAACTCTTGAAAATTAATCTGCTGCCCACAGGGACACATGAAACAAACCTGCCTGTCACCCATACCGTCTGTTGACATAAGAACCTCCATCTGGCTGCTGTAGCTTTGACAACATCATGGAAAATTCTTTTTTTCCTCCCTCCACAATTAAAAATCTGCTATTGAAAGCTGACTTCAGTGTGCAGTCATAGCCAGCACTGAAAGCAAGATACACAGGGAGACCACTTAGTTAAGCAGTCTTGAGTTGGCTCCAGTTTGACTGTGAGGTTTGTCTATATAGCTTTCTTCATGGTATTACAAATTGCTAGCACTTTGCTTCATAGCACTCTCTTTCCTTCCACGCAACACGACCAGAGGCCTGGGCTGCAACAAGTGCCATGGCTGAATGATATTTTCATTCAGGGAGTAATCCCCCATGCTCTGATCAGAACCACAATCTTTCTCCATCCTCCACATAGTCTTGGTATTTTACTTAAACAAACATGCCAGAAACGACGTTTCTTACACAGCGTCCATGAGCTGCTAGGGAATGGAAAAGGCTAACAGAGATCTCAAAGTTCAGTTACAACCACATGGTACATCTCAGAACTCTTGAGTTTTTCTGTGATCCACTTGTCAAGATGTCAGAGGAACATTTGCTACCTAAGCACCCCAGCCTCTTCCAGAGGCTTGGTGTAGATGAAGTGGACTCTTCCTCCTTTAGCCTGTTTCTCAAATAGCATCTGAAACCCTCTATGGATGGGAATTAAGAGGCCATCTTACTCTGAATTAATTCCTGCTCCCATGGGAAAATTCATCTGAACATCTTGGAACTAACAAGCTGTGTGCTCAACTTCACTCAAACGTTGCTTCTCATTGTATCCCTTCCTCCATCCTTTGTCTACTTAAGATCTTGGGACAGGAACCTTTGTTTTCATACCTGTCTGTAAAGTGCTAAGCAAACTAATTCTTATTACTAGAGTTAGGGACTGCTGAGGTGGCATTTTCCTTCTGTTCCCTCCATTTGAAGTGGGTTAGGTACTCTTCCCCCCCACAAATTATCTTTGAGGCTGAAATTTCTCCTTATTTGATGTGCAGCCCAAAAAGTGGTTTATTTCGAACGTGTTAAGAAAATCTGTCAACACGTGACTTAACAGAGTGTAAAACAGGACTTTTCAGTAGCCATTCTGCTGCTACTGATATTATATTTGGCTAACTCAGAAACAATGTCTTGTGAGTATCAGTGAGTCTGTTAAAACCTTCATTTCCTAATCAATGTTCATTAGTGGGTTATTCTCCATGTGTAGAGTATGTTTTCTTCCCAAACAGTTAAGTCCCTAAATTCTTGACTCTTCAGACTCTCCATGCTCCATAACAAGGTATCCTTTTCCTGCAGCGATGAACCGTTGTCCTTCTCTTTTCCCCACACACTTTAACTAACTCTATATATTCTTGTTTGGGTCTCTCCCCAATACCATTGCAGGTTTTATTTCTACTTATTTGTAATATGGTAGTGCCTAGAGACCAAGGCCCCTTTGTGCTAGGTACTGTAAAAACCTATATAACAAAGAGAAAGTCCCTGTCTCAAAAAGCTTACAATCTAAGTGTAAGATTACAGACAACAGATTGATGCAACAAACAGTTGTGGGTGAGGCTAGAGAGACCAAGAAACAATGAGATGATGTTGGTCAGCATGATAATTAGTGATCACAAATCTGAGCCAGTTCATGAAAAGCCATGTCTTGTTGCTTACGTTTTTCCTGGTCAAATTATATCCTTTTGCACCTTAATTACAGTGTCCCCAGCCACTTCCTTATGAGTGATTGTAATACTTCTTTCCACTGCACCTTGCTGCTTGGTTCCCCAAAATCTACTCTCTTTGTACGAGTGCAATGTGGGAGTTCCCCATTTCTCACTAGGCTAAATCCAAGTAGCTCAGACGTCACCTCTTTCCTTCTAGGTCCTATGATGAAACCATTAGTTGTATCACACCACTTGCTCCCATAATGCCCCTCTAGCCAGTCAAGGTAGGTAAGGTAAGACAAACTTCTGCCAGTATTTCTCTGCTGACAGCCCTATGCGGTCTAGGACGGCTGCCTTCACCACCTAGTCCTTGGCCTGGTCGTTGCTCAGTACCATATAGGCGGCTTGAGCCTTGCCGGCCACATCCCATCCCATCCCATCCACATCCCATCCGGCACCCATGGCTACCCACTCAAAGGTACAAAGAAAGGTGTCCGGGTCATCGGCCATCTTACATAGGCCTAACACCGTTGCGCGGGTGCCCTCACCTCCCAGGGGATTCACCAGTCTTTGTAGGAGCTGCTGCTGCACATTGACCTGCTCCTTTATAAAGTCCTGGAGAGTTTTCTGTTGCTCCGCCTGCCAGGTGAGTAAGGCCTGCCTCTCTAGCTGGTGGGATTGCTGGAAGGCTTGCAGTGCCTTCCACATCTTCTCCTGTTGCTTTGCTAGCCACTGCAGGGTTTCCTCCATCTCTGAGCCGCCAAGTTTTTGTGCTGGCTTCAGATCCCGGACAAGCCCCAGGTATAGCAAGGTGCATGTTGGGCCCCTCTGTTTTCGGCCCCTGTTGCCCTCTCCAGTCAGTCAGGAACACCTCAACTTGATGCAACACCAGTGTTCTTTATTTCCACTTGTTTTCCCGCCACCACTTTCCACCAATGTACAGGTTTCGCAGCCAACTGCAGGCCTGGTCAGCAACAAACCAGAAGACTCCCACCTCCCTCTGTGCCGTGCCTGGCCTGGCCTGGCCTCCAGCTTCCTCCCAGCCTTTATAGCCCTGGCTAATGAGGCTGGCAGGTACTGCCTGTTTACCAGGTAGACACCGGGCTATTCACCCAGCCCCAATCCATTCCCCTTGATTGAGGCTGGAGTGACAGGGGCTGAGTAAATCCTTCTCACTCAGCACCCTGTCACAGATGCTGACTCCAAGCAGATGCATGGGATTCCCTATATTGGGATGGCCTCCTTCAGAATTTTCCATGTCATCTGTGTCTCATTCTTCATAAACATCAGAATCTGTGTGAAACACCAAGTCTATTATGTTGGACTCTTTCCTTTGTGACATCACCTAAAGCTGCTCCTAGGAGTGGTCTCTGCATTCCTGATTGTTAATCACTGTCTGTGGTTCATACAGGTACTGGCAGGGCTGCAGTTCCTGCATACCAATTGTCGGATTATCCACACAGACATCAAGCCAGAGAACATCTTGCTGCAGGTGGATGAAGAGAGTCTCCAGAAGCTTCTGCATGACACAGCTGCCTGGATCCAAAGCATAGATGTGGGCCTAAAGAAACCAGGTAGGCTGGAAAGGGTAAAGATTTGCAGAGTTTAGTACAGAAAGTGGGACTCATACAGGTGCTAGGATTCCTGCGAGGAACAAGAACATTCCTGCTTACTGCACCCCAACTTCAGCCTATGGAGACTTCGTACCAAGCGTAAATATACAGTTGGAGAAATTCCTCCACTGGCTGGTAAGAGGCCATTGGCCTAGATGACCCTGTATTGGCAGGCCTTTTCCACCTCTAGTTTCCAGGAGTAAGCCCATCTGTCTCATATACCAATCACTCAAATCCCAGTCTAGGTCTGTTTGTGCATAGACATACTGCTGCAGATGGGTTTGTGTGTAGGAACAACTGGAAAATTATGAGCATTTGCTGATACTGTACATTTCCATCACTTCTGAGCAATTACTCACAGCCTTACAGTACAATACAGGTCCACCTTTTATAGCACTTTTCGTGCTAACTGTAACCCAAAGTACTTTGTTTTAACCATGCAAAGGCCCATCTCCAGTATTGGATGTTTAAAGGAGACCATGCTCTTCTTCAGGCTTATATAGGCATGCAATGACTTCTCAGGGTCTCTTCATCTCAGTGCTTCCTCTGGTTGTGGATAGTACCTATGTAACTCAATGGGCTAATGTTTTTTTCCTGTGTCCTCTTTCACCTGGGGCAGTCTGTGAGCCCTGAAGTCAGTGCAGATAGACCAACAGCCTTCATAAACAGCAAATGCTGGAAAATAAAGCCCTCCCTTGTTTTTTTTTGTTTGGGTGGAGGTTTTTTCTTTTTTTTTCTTTATGCACTGGCTTCTGTGACTTTAAAATAAAACATTCTCATTTGTGACTTCTATTTTCTCCAAGACAGTTTAACAGCAGCCACAGTCAAGATCAAACTCCTGTTTCACAAAGCTCAATGTCCTGGCATCAAGAGCTGCTGGGACAGGCTCTCGTGTCTCAGAGAGTACAGTTATCCCAATAAATGTCTCTGCCTGACCGGGGCACCAGCAAGGCCCAGTTGCTTTCCATTAGTCCCATCAAAATTGACGAAGTAGGAATTCCTATCCAGCTACTCTTTGCCCAGTTAAATTTATCACCATAGATCTGAGAACCATGTCTGACAACCAGAATATCAGAAACAGAGAGGGGGATTGTATTGGCACAGGAATGGAAACAAATCTGATCTGCTGAAAGGGAGCAGCAGCCTCAAAACTGTGCAATTCATGGGGACATCACAATGAGATGGACACACAGCTCCCCCTGCTATTCTGACTCAGTTGATGCCCCTCAATCCAGCCCTGCAGCATCTCCTCCCACTCCCTCCTACAGATCTGCTGATGCCTTTTACTCCTGCTCACACATATACACAGCTCTATCACTGCAAACTAGTCCTCACTTGTGGTCCAGACAGTCACATTTGACAAGAAATCTTCAGAGGAGAACATCTAGTTCATGTTCTCAGTGTGTTAAACTATTCCGTTCTATTCTGTTCTATTTAGGTTCTTATTCTGAGAACGCTACTTCCTTTCTAAAAAATAATGATGAGGGGTCCTTGTGGCACCTTAGAGACTAACAAATTTATTTGGGCATAAGCTTCCTTGGGCTAAAACCCACTTCATCAGATGAATGGAGTGGAAAATACAGTAGAGAGGTATAAATACACAGCATTTGAAAAGATTGGAGTTGCCTTACCAAGTGGGGGTCATGGCTAATGAGCCAATTCAGTGAAGGTGAGAATAGCCCACTTCCACCTTAACTGAATTGGCTCGTTAGCACTGACCCCCCACTTGGTAAGGTAACTCCCATCTTTTCATATGCTGTGTATTTATATCTCTCTACTGCATTTTCCATTCCATGCATCTGATGAAGTAGGTTTTAGCCCACAAAAGCTTATGCCCAAATAAATGTGTTAATCTCTAAGGTGCCACAAGGACTCCTCGTTGTTTTTGCTGACACAGACTCTACCACTCTAAATCCTACTTCCTTTCTGTAATTTAAACACAACACCAGCACTTATAGTCTGAGTCTTTGCACCAGAGATATTCCTCACCTTCTAGGAATGATCTGGGAGATGTAACACATTTTATGTCAGAGCTTGTCTCACGGTGCTGCTGTTTCATGGACCTAATGTTCTGGGGTGAATGGTGACACTAAATTATTGACAGATTTTTGCTTGAATCAGGCTTGCATGATAGTGTATGACATATTAACCAGCACTTCATTGTAAAGTAACATAATCTGGAAGATATTTGAGGGAAAGGGATGTCTTTTCCAAGATAAAAGTCAAAAGAGAGGAAGGTGATCAGGAACAGTCAACATAGATTCACCAACAGCAAGTCATGCCTGACCTACCTGATTGCCTTCTGTGATGAGATAACTGGCTCTGTGGATATGAGGAAAGCGGTGGATGTGATATATCTTGACTTTAGCAAAGCTTTTGATATGATCTCCCACCGTATTTTTGCCAGCAAGATAAAAAAATATGGATTGGATGAATGGATTATAAGGTGGATAGAAAGCTGGCTAGATTGTTGGGCTCTACGGGTAGTGATCAATGGCTCGATGTCTAGTTGGCAGCCGGTATCAAGTGGAGTGCCCCAGGGGTTGATCCGGGAGCCAGTTTTGTTCAACAGCTTTGTTAATGATCTGGATGATGGGATGAATTGCACCCTCAGCAAGTTCGCAGATGACACTAAGCTGGGGGGAGAGGTAGATACGCTGGAGGGTAGGGATAGGGTGCAGAGTGACCTAGACAAATTAGAGGATTGGGCCAAAAGAAACCTGATGAGGTTCAACAAGGACAAGTGCAGAGTCCTGCACTTAGGGCGGAAGAATCCCATGCACCGCTACAGGCTGGGGACCGACTGGCTAAGCAGCAGTTCTGCAGAAAAGGACCTGGGGATTACAGTGGACAAGAAGCTGGATATGAGTCAGCAGGGTGCCCTTGTTGCCAAGAAGGCCAGCAGCATATTGGGCTGTATTAGTGGGAGCTTTGCCAGCAGATCGAGGGAAGTGATTATTCCCCTCTATTCGGCACTGGTGAGGCCACACTTGGAGTATTGTGTCCAGTTTTGGTCTCCCCACTACAGAAGGGATGTGGACAAATTGGAGAGAGTCCAGCTGTGAGCAATGAAAATGATTAGGGGCCTGGGGTACATGACTTATGAGGAGAGACTGAGGGAACTGGGGTTATTTAGTCTGCAGACGAGAAGAGTGAGGGGGGATTTGATTGCAGCCTTCAATTACCTGAAGGGGGGGTTCCAAAGAAGATGGAGCTCGGCTGTTCTCAGTGGTGGCAGATGACAGAACGAGGAGTAATGGTCTCAAGTTGCAGTGAGGGAGGTCTAGGTTGGATATTAGGAAACACTATTTCACTAGGACGGTGGTGAAGCACTGGAATGGTGGAATCTCCATCCTTAGAGGTTTTTTAGACCTGGCTTGACAAAGCCCTGGCTGGGATGATTTAGTTGGGGGTTTGTCCTGCTTTGAGCAGGAGGTTGGACTAGATGGCCTCCTGAGGTCTCTTCCAACCCTGATATTCTATGATTCTGTGAAAAGGTAGCTGGTCGCCTTTCAGTTGTCTGGCAGACAGAATCTGCTCTGAAGTCAGTACCCTGGAGGGGTCATATTTCCTCTGGCTGATGTTGTCAGAGGAGAAAAGCCAGTGCTGTGGCTCTGGTCTGAGGGACTCAGTAGGGAGTGCTCTTTGCTGAGTCAGCGTTGGCCCCAGTGCCCCAGCTCGGGGGTAAGGGCACTGTGACGCGGCGTGGGTGAGTGACTGAGTAGAGGGCACTCTTCCCTCTCAGTTGGTGCTGACCCCAATGCTCCGCTTCAGACAACGACAGGCTGTTCTTCTAAAATCCTCTTGCCGATCTAACTGGATACCAGATTCTTCTTCGTGTCCTCTCCTAAGCACATAGAAGTTTCAGTGGTAGGTAAAGAGGAATCACCTCTCTGTAAAGCATTGTAGGATCCTTTGGGCTGAAAGACATTAGATAAAGGCAAAAACATACATGAATGATCTGTGTTGAATGATATACCTGTTAGTTTGGAGACAGAGAGACAAGGGTGATGAGGTAATATCTTTTATTGGTCTGACTTCTGTTGGTGAGAGAGACAAGCTTTGGAGCTACACAGAGCTCTTCCTCAGGTCTGGGAAAGGTACTCAGGGAGTCACAGCTAAATACAAGATCAATCAGATAGTTTAGCTTACGCGCTTAGCACATATTCTAAGGGATCATTTAAGGTGAAGTGGCCTGATAACCCCCTGAGTCATAGGACAAAAGGGGGATTAGTGGGTTACAGATTGTTGTAATAAACCATAAATCCAGTGTCTGTCTTAAAACCATGATTTATTGTATCTAGCAAAGTTGTGAATTTAAGCTCTGTTTTTTCTCATTCAGGAATTCTTGCCAATCAATTGGATCATTGCAATATAATGAAAATGGGAGTGAAAATTGCAGACCTAGGCAGCGCATGCTGGACCGTGAGTCAGTTTCAGCTCTGACCCCCCCATGATAAAGGAGGCTGTTCTCTCTTTTCTGACTCTGATCTTGGTGTCTGTCCATCACTGTACATCTCCTTGAAAAGTTTTATTGCAGTGTGTGCTGTGAAAGAGAGAGTGATTTCATCTTGTAATGTGTGTATTTGTCCTCTGCACTCCCAGCTCAGAGCTGAGCTCTATACTCTGGGTCATGCTGCATGCTTTAGACAAGGTTGTATGTGCATACAGTTAGCTTCTACAGCTAGGAATGTCAAACAATGTCAATCCAGTAGAAATGTCTAATCATGAAGAGAATGAAGGGAAATCACACCAGGTGTTGTGGGGTTCAGAATGTAGATCTGCTGTATCCTGCATGAGATTGGGTATGTGCATTCAGCACGTTCCATCCATGGTTTGTCACACTGTGTCCTGGACTTTGCTGTGATTTTCTTTGTTTTTAATCAGTTGTGAACCACTAGCCATAGTCTGTCCTTTCTGTTTCAGTACAAGCCCCTTTCCAAAGAGATCCAGACCCAGCCATACCGAGCCCTGGAAGTTCTTCTTGGGTTAGATTACAGCACTCCTGCAGATATCTGGAGCACAGCCTGCCTGGTAGGGACTCTCAGCCCAATGGACATGGTGACTGCAGTTTACCACAGATGTGAACATGAATGACACACCAGCAACCCTGCGAAAATATCTGTCTGCAGCCATTAATTTATCTTACTGCATTTGGGAGTAAGAAAAATCTTGTCTGAAGAAGTCATGTTATTAAAAATAGGCACTCTGCAAATACCAACTTCTGTTCAAAGTTGTACTGCAGATAAACCTCCTCTTAATTGTCTTGTCCCTATATTATTACAAGGCAATTAATATCCTATATATGGAACCTAACATATGTCAGATTGAACCAGATACACACTGAGATTTACCCAGGCAACGGGGAATGTGATGTCTGTGGTGGCAGATCACCTGCAGGTGTTTCCATATCTTGGGAACATTCCTGTGTCATGGAGTATTGGAGAAGTGAAGAATGGGGTGGTGCTGAGGGAGTGGAGGGACTGGTGAAGAATGACTCTCTTGGCTGTCTGGCTTGGGCACTGAGTTGGATTAATAGGCTATTTCATTTCCAGGCATTTGAAATGGCGACCGGCAACCTCCTTTTTGAACCTCAGGCTGGGAAATATTTCTCCAGAGATGATGGTAGGATTCTGTCATCTTCAGTGACTTTATTGATGACATGGTCATAAAATCTAAATATCCAGCTTCTCATTTTCCCCCATTCTCTCTCTCTCTCTCTAGATCATGTTGCTCGTATCATTGAACTCCTGGGAAGAATTCCTCCTAAAATTGCTTTCTCCTGGAAACAGTCATCAAAATTCTTCAGCGGACAAGGTGAAAATAGGAGCTGGGGAGCTATCCAGAGAGGCAGAGGCGCTGACTCTGTGGGTGCTCCAGGGCTGGAGCACCCATGGGGAAAAAATGATGGGTGCTGAGCACCCACCGACAGCCTCCCTATCCCCCACCTCCCCTTCCCCCCAGTGCCCTATCCGTATCAGTGCCTCCTGCCCACCAGTGGGCCCTGCCAATCAGCGCTTCCCCCTCCCACCTGCCTGCTGCAATCAGCTGTTTCGCAGCATGCAGGAGGCTGGGGGGAGGAAGGGGAGGAGCAAGGACATGGCACACTCGAGGGAGGGGTGGAACGGGGCGGGAAGAGTCACAGCAGGGGTGGGAAGATGTGGGGCAGGGCAGAGGTGTGGCCTTGGAGACAGGGGTGGAGTGGGGGTGGGGCCTAGGGCAGAACCAGGGGTCAAGAACCCCCCGGCACAATGGAAAGTCGCCACCTGTGCAGAAGGGAGCAGATCTCTGACCCACCCCTAAATAACTTGCTCTTTGAAAAACAAACAAAAAGCTATCTTAAGCAAAGCTCTCTGTTATCAGGGAGGAGAGCTGAAGACTCCATGAAGTCCTCTAGGACCTTGCTATGTCAACCTATTGACGGATGCCAGTACAAAATTCTAAAGTTGGTAGCATTTTCTTAGTCCAGTGAGGACTAAGAAATATCCCAAAAGGACCGAGAGAGAGAGTAGAAACGGGATGAAAATAATTAAATGAGAGTCAAGCTGGAAGAAGCCTGAAATTCAGGAATTATGCTGAGAGAGGACAAGCACATTCTCTTCCCAGCTCCGCCCCCTTTTCCTCCAGCCCAGTCTGTCTAAAATGCGCCCTCTCGTCTGTTTGAATCTCTTTGCTGCCTCTCCTTTGGCTCATCAAGTTTAAACATTTTGTCCTTGACTCCAAGGCCCTATCTAACACTGTCCCTCCCCACTTTCCCACTTAGTCTCTTACTATGTTCCTTTCTCCACTCAGCCAGTGAAACAGCCTCAAAGGACCTGCCACTAATATTTTTCTCTCACTACCATTTCTGTGCCTTTTTAGTGCTCTATCATGCTCCCATATCTGGGAGAACCTCCAAATATTGGTCTGACAGTCCCCTCCCAGCTCATTCAGGTCCCTCTTGAAGGCTCATTCTCCTTCGAATGCTTGCTCATGTCAATTCCTTTCTAAGTGTGTGCGCGCCCACGTGTGTGGGCGTCAGAGATTTTTGCCGTAGCAGTATCCTTAGGGTCAGCAGTGGCGCTCCCTTGAGTGCCATGCTCATGCCTTAGTATATCAGGCGCCTCCAGCCCTACACCCTCTCAGTTGCTCCTGTGGTGGTTAGTTGGAGAACCTTTCATTGCATCACAAGGGTTAGCGGTTTCCTCTCTACTGACTTGAGTCTTAAGGCCTTGTAAATAGTTTGTTTATAGTAGAAAGAACGAGGAGTACTTGTGGCACCTTAGAGACTAACAAATTGATTTGAGCATAAGCTTTTGTGGGCTAAAGCCCACTTCATCAGATGCATGTAGTGGAAAATACAGTAGGAAGACACTCACACTCACACACACTCACACACCATGAAAAAATGGGGGTTGCCATACCAGCTCTAACGAGACCAATCATTTATAGTAGTTGTAGTTGTTAAGTGTAGTTAAGTAGTTAGCAGTTAGAGTCCCCCCCAGGCGGGGCATGCCCCGGTCTCTGGGTTTAACCCCTGTGCAGATTGAAACAGGCCTAGGCCAGTAAGTGATCCCCACAGCAGCTGCCTCAACTGCTTGGGAGAATCACAAGTGAAGGACAAGTGCTGTATTTGTAAAAACTTTCAGCCCAGGACTCAGAGGGAGCAGGATATTCGTTTGCAGGTTCTCCTCATGGAGACGTGCCCGTCATCCAGATTCCAAGCTGTCCCACCGAGACTCACCGAGTACCTCGGTCTCAGTCACAGCACACCCCCAGCCGTGAGCTCCACCTGGCACCGCTCCCTACCACCTGTTCCCAAAAAGAAAGCAAGGAAGCCTGGTTCCCTGGCACCAGACAAGAAGGGCCATGGGACATAGGGCAAAGGACCCAGTTCAGGCTGCCCAGCCACTCCAGAGCCATGTGGACGTGCCTCCCTGGTCGGGGCCTTTAGCCCCTTAAAGGATCAACCACCGACTCCCGAAAGTGGTATAGGACCCAAACTCCTGACGGGATTGACTCCTTCCTAAGATCCGAGAGAGCACAGGCCTCTACCCGTGCCACCAACACAGCATGTGCCAAAGGAAGGGCAAAGGTTCCCTATGGGGGCAAGCCAGCCGCTAAGACCCCTCAAGGGGCATTGGAGCGCCACTGATCCCTCGAGACAAGACAGTGCTCTCTACCTCCATGCCGCAGATCACTGGAGTCACAGCCCGGATCCTCTCAGGCTCACCCTTGGTCACCGGCGCCGCGATCACAGTCCCTGCTGTCTCGAGGCGGATCACCTAGAGGGAGGCGCCTGTCTCCATACTACCAGCACCATTTGTCCTCCCAACGGTCATCCTCTTGGCACAGATCTCCGTTGCCTGCCCTGTGGGAGCACTCCCCGTCACATCTCTGGTCCCCCTGGCACCGGTCCCCTCGATACCGGCACCGATCCTCTCGCTCCGGGCACTGGTCTCCAGCAGCGACAGTCAGCAGGCAGATTCAGGCGTCGACAGCCCCATCACGGTCACTGGAAGGGGATTCCACTGGTATGGAAGAGCAGTTCAGCCCCTCACCTAAACTCCACTGGTGCAATTGGGCACCTGAGGCCGCATCGACATCGATGGCACCACTTTGGCAGCACGGCCAGTGGCCAGCGCAGTGGCCTTATTGGAGCATGTGGGGAGTGCCGGTCATGTTGATGCCTTCTTTGCACCGCACATCTGCCGCCGCCTTGGAGCAACAGTTGGTGGCACTGACGGCACCGGGCTAGGTCAGTGCATGAGGCATGCCCTTTGGCAGCCCGTCTAGGGCCTGCAAGGAGAAGGGATGTGGACATAAGTTTCAACCGCTGCCGCCGCCCTTCCTCCTCCCACTTGCCTGCACAGTCCACCCCAGCAAAGCATCTCAGGGGTCGGAAGCACTCATTTCAAGAGGGCGCTCAAGAGCGATGTCCCAGTCAACTCCCAGGATCCATCCCGTTCTTTCCTCAACCGACTTCGTCCCTAGCACTCGGCCTGGGCATGGGTCACCTCAGACCGCTGGGTGCTGGACACAGTGTCAAAGGATACACCCTGCAGTTTTCGGCTACCCCTCTCTCTCACCTCCCCTCCTTCCCATCCCTCTTCAGGGACCCTTCTCATGAGCAACTCCTTGTTTATGAGTCGAGAACCCCCTGTGCCTGGGGGCAGTGAGGAGATCCCTCACAACATGACAGGAAAGGGGTTCCACTCCCACTACTTCCTCATCCCGAAAGCAAAAGGGGGCCTCAGACCCATTTTGGACCTGCAGCGCCTCAGCAAGTCTCTCAAGAAGTTGAAGTTTTGCATGGTTTCCCTGGCCTCCATCATCCCCTCCCTGGATCCAGGAGACTGATATGCCTCCCTTGACCTGAAGGATGGTTATTTCCATATTCCAAGGTCTCAGGCATTTCGTCTGTTTTATAGTGGGCGGACGCCATTTCCAATTCACTGCGCTCCCCTTTGGCCTCTCATCGGTCCCAAGGGTCTTCACAAAATGTATGGCGCCAGTGGACGCTTACCTGAGATGTCGAGGGGTCCAGGTCTTTGCATATCTCAATAACGGGCTTATCAAGGGCAGGTCTCAGGAACAAGTGCAGAGAAGCCTTGATCTGCCATGACCTGGGCCTGCTGGTAAATGAGAAAAAATCCACCTTAAGGCCAGTCCAACGCATAGAGTTCATGGGGCGGTTCTCAACTCCACGTGAGCCAGAGCCTTCCTTCCAGAGGCATGTTTTCAGGCCATGTAGGACCTGATCTCCCATGTGAAGAACCACCCGCTCACCACGGCTCATACCTGCCCACAGTTGTTGGGCCACATGGCCGCCTGTACATATGGAGTCAGTCGTGCCCAGCTCCACCTCCAGCCTCTGCAAGTGTGGCTGGTGTCGGTTTACATCCCCAACAGGCATGACCTAGACTGGGTAGTCAGGGTGCCGCATCACATCCTATTGTCCCTGGAATGGTGGATGAGCCCTGGGTTGGTGTTGCAGGGAGTTCCCTTCACAGCTGTGTCCCCTTTACTGACCCTGGTCTCCGATGCTTCGGACCTGGGCTGGGGAGCCCCCCTGGGCAAGCTCAGCACTCAAGGCCACCAGCTGCGAGACGATCTGGCCCTCCACATCAAGGTCAGGCAACTCAGGGGCAAGTGGTGCAGGTCCTGACAGACAATACTGCAACGATGTATTACATCAAGAGGCAGGGCAAAGCCAGGCCTTTGACAAGAAGCTCCCAGCCTTTGGGACTTCTGTGAGCGGCAGGCCATTCATCTGGTAGCTGCATATCTGCCCAGGAGCAGGATTGTGTTTGCTGATCGCCTCAACAGGACCTTCTCGTCTCACCACGAGTGATCGCTCCATCTGGAGGCTGCCAGTATGATCTTCCGGAAGTGGGGAACTCCCCCAGTGGACTTGTTCGCGTCCCGTCAGAACAGGAAATGCCACATGTTCTGTTCACTCTGGGAGATGGATGGAGTTCCCTGTCAGATGCTTTCCTGCTCCTGTGGTCAAGGGCCCTGATGTATGCCTTCCTGCCAGTGCCATTGATCCACAGAGTCCTCCTGAAGATCAAACAGTACAGGGTGAAGGTTATCCTGATGGCCCCCAAGTGGCTTTGCCAGCACTGATTCGGCACGCTGCTGGACCTTGCGGTAGCTGCCCCCTTTCTGGCTGGACCTGCTGTCCCAGAACCATGGCAGTCTTCTGCTCCCGAACCTGGTGGTGTTGTACTTGACAGCATGGCTACTGCATGGCTGAATGTGGATGAGTGGGAATGCTCGGCCCAGGTTCAACAGGCTTTGTTGGGTAGCAGAAAACCCTCCCCAGAGCGACTTACTTGGCCAAGTGGAAAAGGTTCATGTGTTGGGCTTCAGAACGACGCATCCAGGCTGAGCAGGCCTTGCTGCAGGTTATTCTGGAATATCTTCGTACCTCAAACTCCAGGGCTTGTCCCTGTCATCAGTCAGGATCCACCTGGCCACTATTTTGGCTTTCCACCCTCCGTTCCAAGGCAGGTCGGTCTTCGCTCATGACATGACAGCCCGGTTTTTGAAAGGTCTGGAGTGTCTCTACCCTCTGTGACAGGGTCGGGCCAGATGGGTACAGGAGAGTGACAGAAGGTAGATATATTAGCCCCAAGTTAAGTAGGTCCCTTTTCCCTGGGTAAGGAACTTTCTGGAAACAATTAAGGCAGACAGGCTGATTAGAACACCTGCAGTCAATAAAGAAGCTGCTAGAATCAATTAAGGCAGGCTAATCAGGACACCCTGGGTTTAAAAAGGAGTTCACTTCAGTTTGAGGCACATGCAAGGAGCTGGGAGCAAGAGGTGCAAGAAGCTGAGAGGGAGAAGGCATACTACTGGAAGACTGAGAAGTACAAGCATTACCAGACATCAGGAGGAAGGTCCTGTGGTGAGAATAAAGAAGGTGTCGGGAGGAGGCCATGGGGAAATAGCCCAGGGAGTTGTAGCTGTCACGCAGCTGTTACAGGAGCCATTGTAGACAGCTGCATTCCACAGGGCCGTGGGCTGGAACCCGCAGTAGAGGGCGGGCCTGGGTTCCCCCCATCCCCTCAACTCCCTACTTGATACCGGAGGAGTTGAACTGGATTGTGGGTTCCACCAGAGGTGAAGGTCTCTGGCCTGTTCCCCGATCCACTAGGTGGATCAGCAGAGACTGCGGGGATTGTTCTTCTTCCTTTCCCCATGCCTGGCCAGTGATGAGGCTAAGTGAGTGAACGGCAGATTTGAGCCACGGAAGTGGCCAAACTGAGGGCTGCCATGAACCTCTGAGGTGAGCAAACCCGCCAATAAGCACAGGACCCACCAAGGCAAAGGAGGAACTTTGTCACACCTCACATCCGGGAGCTTGTCCTTCTTGGGACTTGAATCTCATGCTGTCGAGGCTCATGGGGTCTCTCTTTGAACCTCTGGCTTCCTGCTCTCTTCTCCTTCTCTCCTGGAAGATGCAGTAATGTCTGCTCACAGGGTGTCTGAGATCAGGGCTCTTATTTTAGAACCGCCCAACATATTCTACCAGAATAAGGTCCAGCTGCGACTGCACTCAGTGTTCCTGTGCAAGATAGTTTTCCAGTTCATACTGGCCCGGACATATATTTGCCTGTCTTCTTCCTGAAGCCTCATAAATCGGAAAAGGAATGCAGGTTGCACACGCTGGACGTCGGGAGGGTGCTGGCCTTCTATATCGACAGGACGAGGCTGTTTCGCAAGTCAACGCAGCTGTTCATTGCAGTGGCAGACAGGATGAAAGGTTGCCCAGTGTCTGCTCAAAGAATTTCATCCTGAATCACAGCCTGCATCCGCTAATGCTACGAGCTAGCGAATGTGCCTTCACTGGCAATAGTCATAGCGCACTCAACTAGAGTGCAAGTGTCAAAAGTGACCTTCTTGGCTCAGGTGCCCATCTAAGAGATCTGTAGAGCTGCTACCTGCTTGTCTGTCCATACATTTACATTCCATTGTGCGCTTACCCAGCAGGCCCAGGACGATGCTGGCTTTGGCAGAGCAGTGCTGCAAGCTGCAAGACCATGAACCCTGAGCCCATCTCCATTGGCACTGCTTGTGAGTCACCTAGAATGGCATCGACATGAGCAAGCACTTGAAGAAGAAAAAAAGGTTACCTACCTTTTGGTAACTGTTGTTCTTCAAGATGTTGCTCATGTCCATTCCATTACCCGCCCTCCTGCCCCTCTGTTGGAGTTGCAAGAAGGAAATGAGGGGGTATAGGGCCGGCGCATGATATACAATAGACACGGGAGCACCACTGCCAACTAGTGTTCCCTCTAATTTTTCCCCACCCATGTGTGAAATGAATTTTATGTGCTATGGAGGTGATGTGTGACAGAGGGTTGGGGTGCAGGTGTGTGAGGGCTCCGGCTGGAGGTGTGGGCTCTGGGGTGGGGCTGGGCATGAGGGGCTCAGGGCTGGGGCAGAGGATTGGGTGCAGGGGCCTCTCCAGCTGCACCTGGATCCCAGGCCGGGCTGGGCTGCCCTGGCCGCGGCAGATCTGGGCTTCAGCAGAGTTGGTGCCAGGGGAGGGGTCCACCGGCTGCGGCAGGTTGGCAGCCGGGCTAGGTGGAGGCTGGGGAAGGGGCGTCCCTCCCCCGGCTGCGGCAGGTCCCCGTGGCGGTTCCCTGAGCGTCTACACGGCGCTAAGTAGGTTGCGGCTGCGCAGCTTACAGTGAACTTAGCTGCTGACCCTTCGGATACCGCTAAGGCAAAAATCTCCAACAACTGCGCACATGGGCACATGCACACCTAGAATGGAATAGACATGAGCAAAACATCTTGAAGAACAACAGTTACGAAAAGGTAGGTAACCATTTTTTTTCCTTCCATGGTGCCAACAAGAACTAAGTCAAAAGATAGTCATTATTTATATTTTTCTCATTAATTGTGTATATTTGTAAATTTAACTGACCCATTGGGTACTGCCCGTGCCTAACCTAACTTACTGCATGCTCTTTAGGCAAGGACTGTGTCTTCTGTCTTCTGTTAAGTGTCTACCAGACTTCTGGACCTGTAAAAGCAATAATCATAATAAAGAAATTATACATGAGTTTGCAGTGAGATATGGCAACAAAAAAGGGCCAGTGCATTTTTGGGCTGCATTCACAGAGGCGTCACGGAGCAGGGAGGTGATGGTCTCTGACTTTATGGCCCCTGGTGTGACTGCATTTAAAATATTTAATTCACTTTTGGGCATATTATCACCAGAGCAATCTTGACATACTGGGGGGAGTTCAAAGATCAGCACAACTGGCTGACAGGTGGCACCTTACAGGTATCGAGTAAGTATAAAGAGTGAAGAGCAGGAGAATTATTTAAGGTGGTACAGGGAGAATCCAGAAGGAGGTGGTGTGTAAGAAAGCAGCAAGAGGAGAGGGATTTAGGAGGTTTTTATACTCAATGGTGAAGTATTGTGCTTATGTCGTCTTTGGCAGGTGCTCTCTTACGGATTTCCAGGCTTTTCCCCTGCAGTCTGTACAACACCCTAATGGACAGATACAACTGGACAAAGCATGAGGCCGCTCCATTTACTAGCTTCCTTCTGCCAATGCTGGAATACATACCAGCCAAACGGACAACAGCACTGAAATGCCTTCAACACCCATGGCTGAGTAACCAGTGTCCAGATCAGCCTTGTGACTCTTTCTCTGGAGATGGAACACAGAAAATAAGTTTATTCCACAGGACATAGAACTATACCAGATGGCAAATCTGTTGAAGATGCAGGCCATAGAATTCATAGTGGAATTCAAGCATTGGCAGCCTTTCTCTCTCCCACTGTGTTCCTGTCCTTCACCAGGCTCCATTTCCCCAACACCATAATCCAAGCAGCCTGATTGAGTCTCGCGCTCTTTCCTCAGCAGCTTGTCATCTGTTCCTATGGATCCATCGCCTCTGTTCCTGAACCTAGGTGCTTTTACTCCCTTACTTTCCCATTTATTGCCACATCTATGAACCTGCCACCAATCTGTCTATGGAGATGGCACAACTCAACTTCCATATTGGTTTCTGCAGAAGCTAGACTTCCATTAAAAGAAAAGTTAGGTTTCTAGTCCTCTGTGCAGAGATCTCTAGCCTGCTGCCTGCTGAATGTAGAAAGACACAAATAGCTAATGCTGTAGCCTTCTCCCTCAGCAGATATAGAAGAGCTAAGCACACTGGAACCACTGTAGCTTCTCTGAATCAGAGTACAAGCAGTGCGAGGAGGCTCCATAAAGGGGTTTCATGGTCCGACAGTGGTACTGCTGGAAGCAGATCTTTAGGCCTAACCCCCTAACCAAGTAGGGAATGTTCATGGGCTCCATCAGTTACTCTAGATTTGGAGAAGCTGCCAGGCTTTGGGAAGGATTTCTTTCCCCTCAAATCTTAAATTCTGTGAGAAAAGCCCCTTTGCTTGACTTTTGCCTGGGGCAGGAATGAGGAAGAGAGGGGACCCGCAAGTCTTTTAGTGTGAACTATCTAATACAGCAGTTCTCAAACTGGAGTCCGCGAGTCATGTCCAGGACCGCCAGCCCCGCCAATCAACTCCTCCCCATTTCTCCCAGTACCTCCTGCAGGCCGCAGAACAGCTGTTCAGTGGTGTGCAGGAGGTGCTGGGAGGGAAGGGGAGGAGCGGGGATGGGGCTCACTTGGGGGATGGGGTGGAAAGAGGCAGGGAAGAGGAGGGGTGGGGGTGTGAAGATGAGGGGGGGACTTGGGGGAAGGGTAGGGGTGGGGCTTGGGGCTGGGCTGGGATTGAGCACCCTGGGGAAAATTAGAAGCCAGCTTGGGGGTCTGTGAAAAATTTTAAATTAAAATGGGGGTCCTTGGGTTGCTAAAGTTTGAGAACCGGTGATCTAGTACATTTTGATGATGGGTGTTAACTCTGACTCTAATGATGGTGAGTTGCATGTCAACACTGTTAACTATTTCCGTGCTGATCATTTTATCAATATTACTCAGCTCCTCTGGGATTACAGGTAGGATGGGGAGGAGAAGAGAACTACCTTCTCTCCCCTTATCTGATCCCAGTACTGCCCTCCCTGATGCCATTTCCACAGCCCAGTTACCACATCTGTGGATGCTTCTGTCTCACTGGCCATCCAGGTACCATTGCATTTGCTGAAGCTTTCTCAGTTGGATCCTGCATCAAAGGATATTCCAGCTATTTTAGCTGCAGTATCTCATCTTTATATTTGTATGTTGTTTACCTTAAGCAGGCCTAATTCTGAAAAGGCTTCAGTTTAATTAATCCCTTTATTCCTGAATGGTTTGTAAGCATATGCAAATACCACACTTTGATGGGTCTTGGGAATTGAGGGGTAAGCACACTAAATACAGAGGGACCCTGGATTAAGTTTGGCAATTCCTCTGAGTGGTCTGTCTAAAGTAGTATCCTTTCTCAGACATTGGCCAGTAATTCATGTTGCAGGGAGAGGTGAATGAAACCTCATAATGGACAATTATGCAGCAACCTCTCCCTAGGGGCAATTTCTTCTTAAACCTGTTTAGTTGGCAGCTGGTTCGTGGCCTGAGGCTTCAGGGTTTACAGACTATTCCTTTTTAATCCTGTTTAATGTAACTGCAAATGTTCATGTTATCCATATAATTATTCAATATCTTTCTGAATTCTATCTTCAATTATATCCTGTGACTGAATTCCACATGCTAATTATGTGATCGTTCCCCTCTATTGGACATTGGTGAGGCCTCATCTGGAGCACTGTGTCCAGTTTTGGGCCCCACACTACAAGAAGGATGTGGAAAAATTGGAAAATGTCCAGCAGAGGGCAACAAAAATGATTAGGGGACTGGAACACATGACTTATGAGGAGAGGCTGAGGGAACTGGGATTGTTTAGTCTGCGGAAGAGACAAATGAGGGGGGATTTGATAGCTGCTTTCAACTGCCTGAAAGGGGGTTCCAAAGAGGATGGACCTAGACTGTTCTCAGTGGTAGCGGATGACAGAACGAGGAGTAATGGTCTCAAGTTGCAGTGGGGGAGGTTTAGGTTGGATATTAGGAAAAAATTTTTCACTAGGAGGGTGGTGAAGCACTGGAATGCGTTACCTAGGGAGGTGGGGGAATCTCCTTCCTTAGAAGTTTTTAAGGTCAGGCTTGACAAAGCCCTGGCTGGGATGATTTAGTTGGGGATTGGCCCTGCTTTGAGCAGGGGGTTGGACTAGGTGACCTCCTGAGGTCCCTTCCAACCCTGAGATTTTGTGATTCTGTGACAGGTTTCAGAGGAGCAGCCGTGTTAGTCTGTATTCGCAAAAAGAAAAGGAGAACTTGGGGCACCTTAGAGGCAAATAAATTGGTTAGTCTCTGAGGTGCCCCAAGTTCTCCTTTTCTTTTTATGATTCGATGAATGCGCTTGTGGGTCAAATCCACGTGGGCGCGGTGCTTCCTCTCCCGGGCTCAGACTTGGGCGTCTGCGCCACAGGCCCGCAGGTGGCCGCGGCGCCCGGCTGGGGGCGGGGCAGTGCTGTCTGCCCCGGCGGGGTGGGGGCAGTGGGGGAACGGTGGGGCACGTGACCCTGGCTGGCGCGGCCTGGGCGGAGTGAGCGGCCCTGGCCCTGCAGAGCGGCTGGAGGCGGGGCGCAGAGACGAGGGGCGGGGCGCGGGGGACGTTGGGTCGCAGAGGGGAGGGGCAAAGGGCTGGTAGGACAGCGGAAGACGAGGGGGATTCCTTGCCGGGGTGTGGGCGTGGCCGGGAATCACATGGAAGCGAGGAACAAATCGGATTGGGCAGGCTACGGCGGGCGCAGCCAAGAGCGGAGCGGAGCGGCCGCAGGTCACGCGGCGGGATGGAGGCAGATGAGGCGCTGCTGGGGCCGTTGCGGGAGCTGGGGGTGCCTGAGGCGGCGGCGCGCCAGGTGAGGCGGGGCGGCCCCTGCCGGGTGAGCCGGGCCTGGCCTGGCATCGCCTCGCCTCACGCCGCTCTCTCTCCACCCTGTAGGCGCTGGCCCTGACCGGGAATGTGTCCGCGGAGGCGGCGGCGCAGCTCTACTTCGGCGGCCTGGAGAGGCAGGTAGGAGCCCGGGGCCCCTCTCCTGGTGGCGCCCCCCCCCCCCCCCGCTCGCGCGCGGAGCCCGGGGCCCCTCTCCTGGTGGCGCCCCCCCCCCCCCCCCCCGCTCGCGCGCGGAGCCCGGGGCCCCTCTCCTGGGGGCGCCCCCCCCCCCCCCCCCCCGCTCGCGCGCGGAGCCCGGGGCCCCTCTCCTGGTGGCGCCCCCCCCCCCCCCCCGCGCGCGGAGCCCGGGGCCCCTCTCCTGGCGGCGCCCCCCCCCCCCCCCCCCGCTCGCGGAGCCCGGGGCCCCTCTCCTGGTGGCGCCCCCCCCCCCCCCCCCGCTCGCGCGCGGAGCCCGGGGCCCCTCTCCTGGCGGCGCCCCCCCCCGCTCCACCCAGGTTTCTTTTCCAGGAGCAGGCGGATGGTGGCGGCTGCTACAAGATGGTGTTTGTGGTGAACATGGAGCTCGCCATGGGCGTGGGGAAGGTAAAGTTCAGTGGTGGCCCGGAGAAAGCTTCGAGCAGCCCAAATTCTGGCCGGTCAAGCTGCGGGGAGGGGGGTGGTCGCCCGCCCTGCCCAGACTGCAGAGCCACCTGTGAAAAGAGCTAGGTGCCAGCCAGTGTGGGCTCTGGGCTCGGGCATGGGCTCTGGAGGGGGGGCTGGGGATGAGAGGTTTGGGGGCCTTTTCCCCTTCAAATCTGGGAAGGTGATGGACTGCCTCCTGCTGAAGGCCTTACTTGAATGCATAGGACTTGTGCCCCTATTATCACACCAGTGGGAGGAGTGGCTTCAGTGGCTCACCTATTCAGATGTAATGTTTCACCTTACAGATAGCAGCCCAGGTCGGACATGCAGCTGTTGGCCTGTACCAGTTAATACAGGAAAAATCCACTGGGAGGGAGATGATCTGCCAGTGGGATGAATGTGGGTAAGATGGTAATGTATGCCTGACAGACAAGTGTCCAGGCATCCCTTTGAATATATGTTGTAAAATTCAGAGACAAAGTGGAGCACTCTGACTCATGTTGGTCAGGCTTCCTTGTTGGGAGGGAGGGTGAAGAATTGAAATAACAACAGGCAATATCAGAGACTAAGCTTGAGGGGCAGTAGCAGCAGAGCTTTCACACTGCATTCTCCTTGGCTGTCCCTCTTAACCTCCCCTGTCACTAATTTAGCATTCTCACTAAATGGTTCTTCAAGCAGTTGTCTGAAATGGTTAAACAGATAAAGGTGAGTCGACATCAGAATGTTCTCATTCTACTTGGTAGTTAAAAGGGCCAAAGGGGGGAGGAGCCTTTCTGATCTGGGTTTTTTGTGTCTCTTGTAGATAATTTATCTGAAATTTAACTTAATAAATTCAGAATAACTATTCTCATATCTGAAGCAAATGGGTTTGCAGTTGCTAGATGAATGGGAGATGGATCTCTAACTGTTTTGTTAGGCTAATGACTTCCTTAGCTTGTACACTGCTCCCCTAGTCAAGCAGCCTGTGATAAGAGGTCGCGGGACAGTATGTGCTCTTTCTGATCACTTGCTTTTTCCTTGTTAGTGCAAAGAAGGTTGTAGTTCAAGGATCAAACACTGCCCACCTGATGGATCTGCAAGCATTGGCTTTGAGCCTGGAGCTGCCAACGTACCTGGTGCAGGATGCAGGGAGGACACAGGTAACCAAGTTAGGAATTGAGTGCATGTGTGTAACTAATACAATACATTTGGCACTTTAAAAGGGCCAATGTCCCAAAGCTTGAAAACAATTGTGAGCAAAACTGGAAGGAAAAATTTAAAACAATATGAATAATAATTGGAAGTCACTCTAAGAAAACTTTACTAGATGTCTTAAAAACCCCATCATTCAACAATTATCAAATGATTCTTCAGTTAAATTGTTCTAGTTAAGGGATTTGAAAGAAGTGATAAAATTTAAAAAAAAATTGGAAGGGGAAAGTAGACACTGATAGCAATGACAATAAATTAGCAGTTTAGCAGTTTCTGGAGTAATACTGCTCCAGAACAGTGCAATGTGGTAACCTGTAATCACTGAGGGGGAGAGTGTATGTGCCTGTGAGTGAGCATGCCAAACACAAGGTCATACATCTAGGATCCAGGAATGTAGGTCCTAGGGATGTAAAAGGTTAACCAGTAAGCATTAGGCTTACCATTAACCAACCTTAACCGTTAGCCCTGGCTATGTTGGACCGGTTGGCCGGACCCACTTGTAGGCTGGGGGACTGCATCCTGGAAAGCACTGACCCTGATAGTGACTTAGGGATCAGGGTGGAAATCAGCTGAATGTGAGGTGCAGTGCAATGTTGTGGTTGAGAGCTAATGTGACCCTTGGATGATGTAGAATTAGGGAGGTGGTATTAACTTTATATATAGCATTAAGGAGACTACTGAAATACTATGTCCAGTTCTGGTGCCAATACTCTAAAAACATGTTGGAAAGGGTTCTAAGAAGATCCACAAGAACGATTTGAGTTTTTACTGTGTGTACTTTCCAGACTAAAAAAGCTAGATCTATTTAGTTTATCCAGGAAGTTGAGGTGACTTGATCAATCTGTAACAGGGGTGGGCAAACTTTTTGGCCCGAGGGCCACATCTGGGAATAGAAATTGTATGGTAGGCCATGAATGCTCACAAAATTGGGGTTGGGGTGCAGGCTCCGGGGTGGGGCCAGAAATGAGGAGTTCAAGGTGTGGAAGGGGGCTCTGGGCTGGGGCATGGGCTCTGGAGGGGGGGCTGGGGATGAGAGGTTTGGGGTGCAGCAGGGTGCTCCAGGCTGGGATCAAGGGATTTGGAGGGCAGGAAGGGGCTCAGGAATGCAAGCTCTGAGTGGCGCTTACTTCAAGAGGCTCCCGGAAGCAGCGGCATGTCCCTTCTCTGGCTCCTACGCGGAAGCGCGGCTGGGAGGCTCTGCGTGCTGCCATATCTGCAGGCCCTGCCCCTGCAGCTCCCATTGGCTGGGGTTCCTGGCAAATGGGAGCTGCAGGGGTGGCACTTGGGGCAGAGTGGAGCCCCCTGGCTGCCCCTATGTGTAGGAGCCGGAGAGGGGCCATGCCGCTGCTTCGGCATGGAGCGGCCCCCAACCCTGCTCCCCAGCTGGAGCGGGGCAAGCCCCAGACTTCGCTCCCCAGAGGGAGCTCAAGGGCTGGATTAAAACGGCTGGCAGGCCGGATCCAGCCTGCAGGCCATAATTTGCCCACCCCAATCTATAAGTACGTATACAGGGAGAAGATTTGATGGTGGAGGACTCTTGTCAGACCAAGGCATGAGAAGATCCTATGGCTGGAAACTGAAGCTAGACAATTCAGACTACAAAAGGTGCAAATTCTTAACAGTGAAGATAATTAGTCATTGGAACAACTTATGGATATGGTGGACTCTTTCACTTGAAGTCGTTAAATCAAAATTGAATGTTTACCATCATCTGAATTGCTGTTGACACAATTGCATGTTCATCTCTCCACTGCAGGTTCCAGCTGGATCCTACACTGTCCTTGCCATTATCGGAGAAGAAGGAATAATGAATCAGGTGACTGGGAAGCTGAGGCTGTTGAACTGAGAGCAGCACCAAAGCCTATTTTGGGCTGTACCTGACTACGCGCGTGGAATTTGCAAGTGACCTCTCTGCAATGTGGAGAAAGAGGCACCTGTTAACAGCATCTTGGGCCCTTCAGAGAGTCATGGGAACCAGACGGCTTCTCTCCTTTCTGCCTGCTGGAGCTCAGGGGAGGTGTGCTGTTCGAGTGAGGAGGCAGCACTCTTCCTTCTGTCTGAGGGAGTCTGTCTTGCTAGCCCAGGACGGTGAGAGGCAGGGTTGCTCCTCTGCTGCAAGTGGATCAGAGAGACTGCTGCACAGTTCTACCTCTAGCTTCCCTAGAATTGTCTTGGAAAACCAAGGCTTGTATTTTCTGAAACGTGCTTATGAACAAGATGAAATTCTGACATACCTTGCCTTTCGTTGAAGTCTGTGTGATGAGCTTATGACTCTGTTCATTCCCACTGTCAATACAGCCTGAAATTCTAGAGTCTGATTGGAATCCAGGGAATGTACACTGCCATGCTGAGGATGGGAGGGCTTTTTATTTTTGTGGAGGGAGGTGTATGTCCTTTCATCTCCTGCATAAAAATGGGTTTCAAATATTGGATGATTAAATGACTAAGAACATAGGTTTATGGGGGTCAGCTGGATAAGAAGGGATAATAAACCTTCTTGTTTCAGAGCTGGGAAGACATTTCCCTTATGGGCAGGTTATTCCATAATTGCCTTCTACAGGAATTTCTTGCACTTATGTATCTGGGACTGGCCACTGTCAAAGACAGGATATAGGACTAAGTAGACCTGGGTGACAGTAATGGCTTTTAGTTATGTGTAGGCTTGGCTGATTGTATCTGTCTAGGTACTGGCCGATGGCAGCAGCATCCAGGTTTGCATGGTTCTGTAGTGTTCATTTTTTGCCCATAACACCTCCATGCCAAGTACCCCATACAGAACAGTTCTGGAATTGGAAGAGGTGAAACTGTGGCTGTCCCGTGAACTGGATCTTATTACCTGTGGTCTGAACTGCCAAGACAGGTTTTTAAAAATTACGTATACTGAGGGGGGAAAGAAGCAGAGGCATTGCTTTGTCATAAGGCTTGTGATGAGAACCTGCTTAGACCTCCTGTATGCCCTATGGAGAGACTTTTGGCTTACACGATATGGTCTCCACACTAAACTTGGATGCTTGTTAATAAGCAAGGTGTTGATGTGCCTGAATAGTTTCTTGGGGGGGGGAACCCTCATGCTTGTCTGTAGTGTCAGTGTTAGAAGATAAGAACAGCCAGGCTGGGTCAGACCAAAGGTCCATCCAGCCCAGTATCCTGTCTTTCGTCAGTGGGCAATGCCAGGTGCCCCAGAAGGAATTAAGAGAACAGGTAATCATAAAGTGATCCATACCCTGTAACCATTCCCAGCTTCTGGCAGTGTAGGTGCTTAAAGTTCACTAACAGCACTTATTATCTGTTTGTACTTCACCTGCATAGCAAATTTAAGACTTTTTGTCAAATTATAGGAATGTGCCTATGTTGCAGATTGCAGTAGAACACACAAGATGTTATGGAAATAAGATCCTTTGCTGGAGTAGAGGTGACCATTTTTTATGGCAGTCACAAACTTCCTGAAGTCAGGGATGACTTTTAATGGAAACAGTGTTGTTAAGCACACAATTATCCAGTACATAAGTAATGTTGGATATTTATAGCTAACTGTAGTTGCCAAACAACTGGTAGATGTTTTCTGCATCATATGTTAATTTAAGGAGGGAAAATAGGTTTGTGAATGAGAACTGATGGGTGCCATCTGAATAAGATACTCCACCTATAAGAGTTGGAGGTGCCCTATAGAGTGATAGAATAGCATTAAAATTGAAGCACGAGACCTGGACTCAAGACATCTGGATTCAGTTCCTGGTTCTGCCACTTTCTCCCTGTTTGTTTGCTCACTATCTATAGAAATTGAGGCTGTATAAGTACCTAGATTTACAAAGTGATGCTGCAGAATAACCATGCAACTTAAATTGCACTAGTAGCCAGAGGCTCCCAGTAGCTCCTCATTACGCCCGGTGCGGTACAACCTGACATGGACCCTGTCCCAAAAAGAAGTATTTCCTGATGGTTGTACTGTTCTGATTTGGTTTTGTTAAACTTTTATTTGCCTTCAGGAAGAGAGTAGAATATCCCACTTTCCTTCTTCCACTTCCCTTTTCATGGGGGAAGGGGGAGTGGTTTCTATAGTTGCCTGGCTTATTCAGCATTCCCTTTGTGTATGACTTGGGGGCAGTACCGGAAATGCTCTTGTTGTAGATTCTCCATTTGCTGTGGCTAAGACTCTGGGAAAAGGAGAGAACCCATGAGTTCAGTGGGGTCCTGAAGGAGCTGCATGTTGAATGATTTGAATGACTGTCTGTTTTTAACATATCTGATAAGAAAAGGTGCTACTGAGTGCACTTGAATTCTTGCCTGCTGATAGCAGCAGATTTGTTTAGGCTGTTCCTGGGTAAAATATGAGCACAGCTGTCGGGTATGATGTGGTTACAACATCTGCTTTGGAAGAATCATTGGATGAGATGCTGAAAGCTCTGCATAGTCACCTGTGTGCTCTTACAATCTCAGGGATAGGTAAAACCAGGAAGACACGTGGCCCATGGTAGTTCAAGATATTCAGTGCCAAACTCTATATTTTTTCAAAGTTTGAGACTGTTCCACATGACATCACATGATGCAGCTAGAGAATTTAATGCTTTGGAAACATTCCAACTTCCAGAGTTTCCCTAGATTTTTTTTTTTTTTTTTTTTTTTTGGCAGGTCACTGTACCAGAGATTGGGGTGAAATTGTCTGCAGAGTCTCATCTGCCTCTTGCTGCTCTAGGTGGCACTCCTGTTGTGTCCTGTCTTCTCTGTTGCTGTATCCACCAAGAGTAGCAATCTTCAAAGCAGCAGTAGTGATGAGGTGGAAAACCCTTTGCCACAGCAGCTTTGCTAAAGAGGCAGTAGGTAGGTGAAGATATTGAGACTGTGTGCATTGTGGGGGAGATGGTATTTGAAAGGGTCATGGGGAGAGCAGGCCAGGGCAGTATCCTCTTAGAGTGAAGGTAGCTAGACTGGAAAATGGGGCAGGGTGCCTGCTGTAGTGGAGATGAGGATTTCACTGGAGAGTGCTGAGAATCCTCAGGGTCCAGGCAAAGCTTGAGTGAACTCTGAATTAAAGAACATAATAGACCTGTTGCAGTATAGAGAGGAGTAAGATGCCACTTCCTGCTGTCCAGTCACATGCTGTGGCCTAAGTGCTTAAAATGACTTCACAATATGTATCTTGTCATACAGTGTGTGTAGAGACTGCATTTCCTCCACAAGATGGCCCTCGATTGTGTTTCAGATAAGACTCTGGGAAGCTGCATCAGTTTGTTCTCTACATCCTGCAAGAGGATGGGAGGAGTTAGGCTGCTGGATTATATGCCTGATTCTAAGTGAATCAGGCTTGGGGTTTTCAACTTTTTTCTAGCCCTGTGCTGAGATCTCTCAGACTAGTGCAATGACTAAAGTGACAGGAAGCATGTTGGCTGCACCACTATTAAATGTCCTCCACTTGGCACAGGAACAAAGCCATGAGGAAAAACATTACTGAACATTGTGGGTAAAGTATCAGGAGGTAGCTGTGTTGTCTGTATCCACAAAAACAACAAGGAGTCCGGTGGCACCTTAAAGACTAACTGATTTATTTGGGAATAAGCTTTTGTGGGTAAAAAACCCATTTCAGATGCATCTGAAGAAATGGGTTTTTTACCCACGAAACCTTATGCCCAGATCTGTTACTGTTCAGTAAAAATAACATGAAAAGGCAGCTTGTCCTCTTCAGATGTTTTGCAGTAGCCCCATCCCCTTGCGCTAGACCTTGAGGAAGATGAAGCCACTCTTTCTGTTGGGAAGTCAGTGAGGAACATGCTTCAATGGGACTCATCCTTCAGCTGCAGCTAGGAATGCTTCTGGGGAGACTGGCTCCAGTGTGCAGGGAGGTGACCCTGGCACACTTTACGTTGTCATTAGGTCCCCTCAGAGCATCCAGGAATTAGTGTTCGCTTTCCTACAGCGAGCGAAGACGGAGTTTAGAGGGCAGGGCCTGGTCCACAGCTGCCCTTCCCTCAGTTAGCTGACCTCCTCCTGCAGAGGCCTGTGAGCAGAACCTGCCGGTCTGGGAAAGTGGTTCGCCGGGGACAGGTCACTTCCTTGCCTTAGCGTGGCCAACGCAGGGGCCTGTCTCTCTGTTTTACAGCAGGCGGGTGATAGGTGTGTGGCCAGAGGCGGCCAGTCAGCCAGCTCTCCGCTCGGGGAGGCGCTGCGCGGGCTCTCCGCAGGGCTCCCCGCGCCCCGCTGGGGAGGCCGCACCTTTCAGCAAGCCTTACAGAGGGGCGGACGCTGTCCCCCGTTCTCGTAAAGCTTTACAAGGCCCAAAGCCGCGCGCTCCAGGGGGCCGCGCCGCGCCGCGCGCAGGGCAGGCCGCCCCAGCCCGGCCTGCGGCTGGAAGCGGCCCCCGGGGGGCGCTGGGCCGAGGGGAAACCCGACAGGCCGCGTCTCTGCGCGAGCCGGGGACCAGCGCCGCAGGCCGGCGCGTGACCCGCTCCACGTGCGGGGGCGCTCCTCCGGCGCGCGGCCCCCCTCGCCGGCTGGGCGGGGAGGGAGGCTGCGTGCGCGTGCTCTGCGAGCGCTAGGAGTCCGGTTCGCAAACCGCCCCACCCCTTCTGTCTGCCACGTGTCCTGAGGCGGGAGTTACACCCCGGGAGAGGGGCGCACCCACGTGGTGCAAGCGGCGCCGAGCCAATCATAGGCCGGCTCCTCCCCTTTTACGTAGCGCAAGGCGGGTACTTGTCCCTAACTGACGGGAAGCTCGGCCAACCAGAGCATAATTTCAAGACGGCCTGATACACACCGTAGCCAATAGGAACCGCCCTCGAAGCTGCGGCGGGGCTCCTGTATTAGCAGTAAGGCAGCCGCTCGCGCCTTTTCTGTGTCGTCGCTACCCCCGTCGCAGTGGCAGCTTGGGACACCAATAGGAAGCCGCCTCTGTGGCGAGAGCCACTGGGCGGGCCAACTGTAGCCAATGAGATGTGGGAATGGGCGTGACCTGCTCAACCAGGGGCCAATCGAAAGTGTGAGGAGGTGAGGCTCGAAGAGGGGCTGCTGCCAATATATGGTTGAAATGGGTGGAGCTAGGCGGCGGTGCAGCCAATGGGGAGTGGCAGTGGGCGTGTCCGGATGGCCCCTGGCGCCAGCGCTGGGGAGCCCCGTGCTCTCAGTGCCGTTTCCGCCAGGCCCGTGGAAGAGGTGCAGCCACTGGTGCTGAGGGGGAGGGGCCGAGGCGGCTGCTGCTGCCGCCGCCGCCGCAGAGGGTCTCGGTCCCGTCTGCTGCCCAGGAAACGCCGTGGCGCCGAGCCGGGCCTAGTGGTGCGCGGGGGCCCGGGCATCGGGCCGGCCAGGTAGGGGGCGGGCTCTGGGGGGAAGGGAACCCCGGGGCGCCCGCAGGGTGACGGGCCCGCGGCCTGCGTCCCCGGCAGCACCTCACGGGTGCCGGCCGGCTGCAGCCGCCCCTGACCTGCCTCTCTTCTCGCTGTGGCCGCCGCCGCTCGCTCGCTGCCCTGTCTCCGTCCCCGCGGGACTGCGCGAGAGAAACTCCGCGCTGGGGGGATGGCGGGGGGGCCCCCGCAGCCCAGCCGCGCGCGGGGAGGAGAAAACGAGCCCGGGGGGCCCCTGGCCGAGCCCGGGGGGGACCGAGCCCGGGGGGGGCGGGCCGAGCTCGGGGGGCCCCTGGCCGAGCCCGGGAGGGGCGGGCCGAGCCCGGGGGGAGCCTTGGGTAAGCCCTCAGGCGGCGGCGGGGGGGCAAGTGGGAGGGAATCTCGGCTGGGTGTGCGGAGGTGTTTGTACAGATGGGAGCCCCAGCCAGGGTATGGGGGACTACCCAGCTCGGGGGCTGTGGGGACGGGGACTCCTCGCTCACTGCCAGGGGGAATCATGGCGTTTCTCCTCTGTGTGTGCATCTGCCTGTCTTGGGAGGACAGAGTTGTCGCTATCGTGGTCGAGGGTGATTTAGATTCTGATTAATTCAGTTTGTTTTGGTTCCCAGGCAAGTCTGTGTGTGGGTGGTGGTCGGTACAGTGGAGGGCTTTGTCAGTTGCCTTTGAGCTGCTTGTAGAGAGAAGGAGAGGGGAAAGTCACTATTGTGGGAAAGCCCCCTTTTGTGCTAATCACGTCCAGTCCAAAATTATTGCTTCACAGGAATGAGAGGATCACCCTCTGTCTTGAAGCAGCCTGCTCTGGGCTGCTGTTTCCTTTCCTGTCCCTGCTGTCAGCTCTGAGCTGCTGGTCCCTTCGGGGTATGGGGGAGGAGGTGTTTGACCTGCATTTTCTGCTTTCTCATGGTGCCTGTACAGTGTGCTCACTAATAATCCTCTCCTCTTTTCTTGCCTTGTGCTGGAGGCTGCAGCACGGATTTTCCTGCATTGGGTTGTCTGTCGTGTGTTTCCTGCTGGGTGGCTTCCCAGCCTCCCTACCTGGCTGTTTAGGCTCAGGACCTAACTAAAACACAGTTCATGTTTTTAACAGCATACAGCTGTGACAAGGTCACCTGTGTCTCCAGCAGCTCGTCCTTGGATGCCAATGGCCTACTGTTCAAACAGAGCTCCTTTGTTGTATGTCATATGTCTTGTAAAATGTTGGGCTTGGCTGTCTAAGCTGGAAAGTGGCTCTGGGAAGAACTTCACATTCCTGTTCCCTGACAGAAGGAAGGAACCGAGATGCGGTTCCTTGTGCTACTAAGCAGGGAAAATTGATGTAATAAAGGGGATTCTCAACAGGCAGCAGATAGTCTGTTGTGCAGAGGGGTACTGGGATTTTATTGTACAGTGATTAAAATATACCATTGGGATTCTTCCAGCTCTCTGCAGAGGCCAGTGCTGCTTTAAGGAGATAATAGCTCTTTGCAGGCCTTGCAGTGGCCTCCTGCAGTCTCTCTCTGTCCCATTATGTAATTGGAGTGTTTAAGGTTCACTCAGGCAGAGGTTGTGGGCAGGAGAGTGAATTAATATCTTGTGGGGGATGGGACTATTGTTGCAAAACCCATGATTTTGGTAGCATTATTATTTTTTAATTTCCAAATTGACACTCTGGAAGTGTTGCTGTTAAAAGCAAAAATCTAAGGCTAGACAAAGAGTTCAGTATGTCCTTAATAGGGAGTAGGAGTTTCCCGTTTCACCTATGAAGGAGGTACTAGGAATTTTTCTGTAACTGGCCCAGGAAGTCATTTTGTTTCCAGCCTTCTGGCTTGAAGCACAAAGGTGAAGGAAGGAAGGAGGGTGTTGCTTTGCTTTGGATCCTGTGGGTAAGTGTTCAAGGCAGTGACAGCAGCTGCAGTTGGCTCTGGAGCTCTGGTTGCTACGTGAGAAGCTTCAGTAGTGCTGGCTGCTGTCTCCAGGGAAGGACAGCAGAACAGCCTCCATTAGTACTGTGCTTAGGAGATGGCTGGTTCCTGTTCAGAGAAGGGGCTCTGCTTTTGCATTTCCATAGCTCTGAAGCAGAAGTGTGTAAATCTTGCTCCAGCTGGATAAAACTACACGCTGGATTTCATTGTTTGGTTCACAGAATTGCACTAGTATGTGGGCTGGAAACCCTGAGCTGGCTTTTTATTAGTAGTTTTGAACAGACTGGAAACAAGTTTCCACTGTTGCTGTAGCCGTGTTGGTCCCAGGATATGAGAGACACAAGGTGGGTGAAGTAATATCTTTTATTTCACCAACAGAAGTTGGTCCAATAAGAGACAAGTTTTTGTGCTCCACAGAACTGAAGAGTTCGGTGGAGCTTGAAAGTTGTCTAGTAAAAGGTATTACCTCACCCATCTTGTCTCTCTCTATGCAAAATTAGGACAGTGAGAATTTATACGGTTTTCCTATAGCAAGAGAGACAGTTGTAGCCTTGGATCTGGGACTGCAATCTACATCTGACTCCAGTCTCCTTTCCAGTTAGTCATACAGCCAGATGCTTTCCTTATTGTTCGTATGTCTCCTTCCTCCCCTTCCATCGGCTGGGCCCCATTTGCCTTATTGACTGGAATTTCTGCTGTGTGCAGTGGGTGTGTGCTGCAGACACCAGCCTGCTACTGCTGAGAGGGGATTTTCCATTCACAGCAGAGAACAGTCAAAATAGTGGCTGAGCTCAACTTTGGAACTAGCAACAAAACATAGTCTAAAGAACTTTCCCCTTTTGCTGTACCCGCAGAGCAAAATGTATAGCATATAGCCTCTTCTGCAGTTGGATGCCTACAAAAAGATGTAGGAAATACTTTCCCTTGGCTGCTGAGCCATTTTCCCTGCTGTAGATAGTGAAATATATGTCAAATGCCACCTCTGCAGACATGTCACTCTGCCTGCAACATTTAATGTAGCAACAATTTGCAGGATCTGTGGCAAAGGGCCATTTTTGCCACGACTGTGTATTGTGTGAAGAGCAGCTGGCAGGCAACACTGCAGTGGACTGTCTAATTGGTTTTAGTAGAGATTTCCTTTTTAGGAGAAATAATTGACTTAAACTATTTAAATCTAACCACTCTACTTTTTGAGATACATCTTGTGTTGGACTTTGTCTGTACCATGTTGAATTATTGAGATAAAACATACCCCCAATTAAAAATATATATTTAAAAATTAATATATCTGAAAACTTGAAATTTGTATACATAATTCATGTAACAAAGTGATAAAGCTATATGTAAAACAGGTGTACCCCAGTGTTTGAAAACAGTCATGATCTTAGCACAAACCAGATGGGTGTTTGCAAAGAAAATCTAACTACTAGGCTTTCTTCATAAAATATCATGTTAGTTTATAGTTTTCTGATTAACTGTACATTTTATCTAAACTAATGTTTGTAATAAATTTGCTTGACTGTCAGAAATAATTTTCTCATTCCAAAACAATATAATTGATGCATAACATCTTATATTTGAGATGGAGATCCCACAGTATTTTAGAAAGTAAACTTAGAGTAATCTCTTCATGCACAACTGAAATGTAGCCACCTTGTGGGTGGAACGTGGCAGTTATTTAATAGTACACTACAACAGGACAGCAGTAATTACCCCATTTAGAATTTGGACAGGGCACCAGGTCTTACTTCCTCGCTTGTGTAAAAAGCATGAAGGGATCTTCAGTAGTTGCAAGTTAGACTTTATTTTGGGCAGTGCCCCCAACACAATAAATGGGGCATTAATTCACTGCTGACTCAGTGAGAAGGCAATACTGACAACACTTTCTAGACCACCCTGGGATTTGTTGGAGTTGTCCTGACCTGAATGCAACGCTGATTAGCTAATGATATCTGAGATTACAATCCAAGGTGGCATGACCATTTTTTACATATACTTTAATTCCCTTTTACAGTAGCTGTCAGTTGCAGCCAACTCTCATTTTGAGAGGCACTGTTTTCATTCAAGCTAAGTTAGAAAAATTTAGTATTGCAATATTAAAGAGATACTGTTGGAGCAGATTTCACCCCAAGTTTATGCTCTTTAAGAACAAACCTTTAGAAAATTTAAGATCAGTAGAAATGTTACATGAAATATACAAGTATTTCCAGTGGAAACAGTTTTTTTAAAATACTGCACTTTCTGTAGCTGAAATACTGGGGTTTAGTGCATGATAACTTGAAAATGAAATTGACAGACTGACTTATCTGTCTTTAGTGTCCCAGCTGAGAGAGATGCAGCAAGTCAGCTTTTGAAAAATATTTAATTTTTTAATGCGATAACAGACAAAAATGTGGATTTTAAATATCTTGAACAGTGTTCCTTTAAGGCACTGTGGTAATACAAACATAGCAAATGTACAAAGTTCAAGAAATTCAAAAGTCAAGGTTCACGTAAAGTTACTCTGCTCCTGTGCATGCACATTGGACTTATTCTTTGAGCTGTTAAATGCATAAGTTAATGTATGTAAGAGATGCTAATGAAATATTAAGGTTATAAGTTTTTAGTACACATCAAGATATAGGTATGTGAAGGTTTTTACAGTAACATTAGCATAATCAGTATTGTGAGCAAGTAATGAATATATATTTAAATAAATACACATGTGATATGGGCAAATGAAGATTAATATGAACACCTTAACAGTTCTGTGTCTTCACTTATTCGCTCTTAAATAAACCTATTACATTAACAACTTTGTATTTAATTTTTTTGGTCTTTTACACACGGTTATTAGGCTGATATACACTCTAAAGTCCCATGCTTCATGTAAAGGAATAGGCCGTGGCAGCAGTTAGTTTGTAGCACCTTTGCTGCTCGTGTTATTTCATTTGTAGACAGTAAAAGTCTGGGGTAATATGACAATGACACTGATGTTTACATCATAAAGTATCTTGACAATAGGAAAAGGGGACTAACCTTTAATCATAAGCAAAAATTAGACATCTAGAAATTGTGGAATCTACAATTTTTCATGTCTTCAATTTTCTCCTTTCCTTGCTGAAGTTGCTGTTTGGCAGGAATTTGCTCTTCCAGTGGCACTTTTCCAGTATTCCTGCAGCAAGTCTTCCTAGCAGCAGCTCCTGTCCCTACTGAGCAGGGAGAATATGCAGTTTGCCTGGTCTCCTCACTGAGCTACAAAGGGGTGGGGCTTATTAAGCTGCTGAAATCTTAGCTAATTCCCACTGAGCATACTGAAGAAACAATTTTTCAGCTGCTCCCAGTTTCTAACTTTTTCTGTAATTAGCAAAGATGCATTCTTCCTCTTGGAGGATGAACTATGTGACAAGTCTGGAGATTTTTTGTTCAGCCAATTTTCAGTTACTGGAGTCCTGTGATAATTTTCCTTTACTTTAGAAAGTGCCTAAAGAGATTTTTTAAAAACTTCGTCTAAGGGCTGAGATCAAGATTGAAAAGTTATAGGCCCCAAAGAAGAAATTTGCAGAAAGTGAAAACAAGTTACATTGGAAATTTGTACATAACTTTATCACTAACATTTGCAACTGTGAACCTTATAGAATGGTATGTGCCATGTGTTCTAGTGAACATTGTTCTGGAAATCATAAATGTACAAAAATCCTGAAATTCTAAGCTTAAGTACTTAGATTTAGTGGCTCATAACTTGGAGCGCATAGGATGATCCGGTGGTTAGGGCACTGGGAGACCTGGATTCATTTCCCTGCTTGCTAATAAAAGGAGGACTTGTGGCACCTTAGAGACTAACAAATTTATTAGAGCATATGCTTTCATGAGCTACAGCTCACTTCATCGGATGCATCTGATGAAGTGAGCTGTAGCTCACGAAAGCTTATGCTCTAATAAATTTGTTAGTCCCTAAGGTGCCACAAGTACTCCTTTTCTTTTTATGGATACAGACTAACACAGCTGCTGCTCTGAAACCTGCTCTCTAATGATCTTCCTGTTGATCTTGAACAAGTCACTTAGCCTCTGTGCTGTTGTTTCCCATCTATAAAATGAAGATGATGCTTCCCTATCTCACAGGGTGTTGTGAGAATAAGTATATTAAGGACTGTGAAGTGCTTTGAGATCTATGGATGAAAACCAATGTAATACATAGGCATTATTATTACTTGGAAGGGCTATGTTTGAACAAAGCTGGTATTTCAATCTCTCACTCTCACAAAAAAGCAGTTTAAAAAGGAAAACTTTGTTTACCCACTTAACTCCAAAGTAGCTGAACTGATCTTTTTCTCACTTAAAAACAAAATCTTTTGGGTTGAGACAATCTGAGAAATTTTATCCCTTAAAGAATTTTAAGAAAACTATGAATCAAAAAGGAGTTTAGAATGGAACCCCATATCATCCTTAGTGTGTTTATAGTCAGAAGAGAGACTGAAAATGTCACCACTTTACCCGTTGTTAACAGATGTTGTATTTGTCATTGTTGCTAACTTACTGATTCAAACAAGCCTATTCCCGTTGGCCCTGCAGAGCTCATTACACTCAAGGAGAGTGATCTAGGTTCTCTACCTGTTGAGTCAGTGGCAGAGGAAACAGTTTGGAGTGCTGGTGCTAAAATAATCCTTTTTTATCTTTTGAAGTGAACCAATTTGGTAGGCAAGTCGCTGATAAAGAATGAATTTGAAATCACATATGTAACCATGCTTCTTAACTGAAGCGTATCTATTGATACCACAGGACAAGATCAAGTTTAAGGAGGAACTTGGAGTTTTTTCTTGAGAATACTAAATGATGTAGTGGGGGTTTTTTGTGCACAGACTTCCAGTGTTGCAAAAATAATTTGACATTTGAGCTCCCTATTTATGGAGGATTGTATTGTATGAAAATGTCTTATTCTTTTGTTGAATGAGCAAAACATATTCTATTAAATTTTGAATGCCTCTGGAATTAAACTTGCAGTTCGTATATTTCAGAGTAACAGCCGTGTTAGTCTGTATTCGCAAAAAGAAAAGGAGTACTTGTGGCACCTTAGAGACTAACCAATTTATTTGAGCATGAGCTCACGAAAGCTCATGCTCAAATAAATTGGTTAGTCTCTAAGGTGCCACAAGTACTCCAGTTCATATATTAAACAGTAAGCTCATCTCAACCTTAAATATGGTGGTGTTACCTCCCCATTGTGGTATTGTTTTAAATACTTTTAGTCATTTAAATTCATGAAACGGTATGGGAATTCTCCAATGACCAAAGTATGCCTTTAAATCATTATGGCTATTAACCAAAGATACTGCTTAGTGAATAAGTTTCTACTGTGTTCTCAAGGTTTTGACTTCAGATCCTGTAAAGTTGCACTTCATAATAAATGTTTCCAATAGTGTGATTTTAGGTTAATTTTTAGTACGGCAATAAGCGTGATCCACTATGTTCTGCTATACTAGAAAAAGAAAGTTTACCATAGCTATTATCTTTAGGAAAAGGTTACATGGTTAAATGGGCAAGTTAAGTAGGATGTGGTTGGGATTCACTTGGCTTCCCATGTGCAATTCAAAGCATCTTTGTAGATTTATGAATTCTTAGGGTGCAGGGGATGTGCTTGGGGTGTTTCACTGGGACTCAGGTGGTGTGGTTATTTGACTCTGCCACAGTCTCCCTTGTAACTTCGGGCTAACACTTAGTCTGCATTTGAGTTCCTCATGGAAAATGGAGGTAATGCTTCCTTTCTTCCTCCTTGCTTGTCCTATGTTTAGTTTGTAAGTTCTTCAGGGCAGGGACCTTTACTATGTGTATTTACAGTGCCTCCCACAATGGAGGCTCAATGTCAGTTGCGGCCTCAAGGTGGTAGTGTAATAAAAAGTTTTGTTTAACTTAGGTTTTTCCATTTTAAAACTCTTTTAAATATTTTTAGAAAATGTAAATATAAAATTTAACTGATTTGCACACCCCATAACTTGCACATATAAGGCAGTCTCTCCCCGTTTCTCACAAGTTTTAATAGCAGGGAACTGCAGTGATGTCTCATTACTTCCGTAAAATATATTACAAAAGATTCTTTAGTACGCTATACAGTATTATAAACAAAACTAAATACTTGTCAAATAAATGAACAAAGTACATTTTGTAATGGATTATCCCTTTTTAACTCAGAAATTAGCTAATTCTTTATTTCACGGTGACTTTTGCAGTCATAATATCTGTTTTGCTTGTAAAATATCAAAGCACTATAGAAAATTGTGCATTACTAAGGTTTTACTGTCATATAGTCACATTTATGCATAGAAATGAATTAGTAAAAAGTCAGGGTTATAGATATCTTCTGGATACCTGTGCTGGAAAGGACTTTTCTGTAAAATAAGAGTATGGCTGAACCCAAGGGGCTGCGTTGGAAATTTGTTAGGGGCCCACCTCTAACTTTTGTATATGATAGTGTATTGAAGCTTCTTGTGTTTAATATGGAGAGGTGGTCTATCCAGACTACAGATCCTGGTATGCAATGCTCCAGTCAGGCATCTTATTCTTATTGCATGCTGGGACTTGTAGTCTCTAAAGATGAATACAGCCATTTGGCCATATTGTGTTACTCAGGCATTACCCTGGGCTGGAATTAGGTTATTTACAGCTTTAAACATGGCCTGCAAGATCAGCAAGTGCACTTGCTTTATAACAGGTAGTGTAGACCATAGGTGTCACCTATTATGAAAGGCAAAGGCCCCTAATCAATTTTGGTGGTGAACTATTAACTGCTGCAGTCCTACGGAAAACTTTCAAGGGTAGCTGCAAATAAGCCATGTTACACTAACCTAGCCAGGTCATCATCATCTGGATTGCAATTTGCCATCTGCTCATAAGGTTGCAGCTTCTCAGTTTGGTGCTGGACCTGCTGTTGGTATGTATGTGGGATGTCCAGTCTGTTAGGTCCTCAAGAGGTGCTGTCCCTGTTCGCAGGGTCTTGTCTGTTAGACTCTATGGTCATGGGTGCTATAGGAAAACCTGAGTGCTGCAATCTAGCACCATATGGCAAAATGAAAAGGAGGACTTGTGGCACCTTAGAGACTAACAAATTTATTTGAGCATAAGCTTTCGTGAGCTACAGCTGACTTCATCGGATGCATTCAGTGGAAAATCGAATGCATCCGATGAAGTGAGCTGTAGCTCACGAAAGCTTGTGCTCAAATAAATTTGTTAGTCTCTAAGGTGCCACAAGTACTCCTCTTCTTTTTGCAGATGCAGACTAAAACGGCTGCTGCTCTGAAACCTGTCATATGGCAAAATGCAGTTTGTGATGGATCTGATAAGCAGGGGAGCACAACTCCCATCAGCCCCCTCCCACTACACTGCTCTTTCCCCTGGCCGGGTAGGAGGAAGTGCTTGAATCAAGATTTGAGTGAGCTGTCTGGGAAGCAGCAGCCAGCAGCGTTAGTCAGGAGCTGCTGAGAAGCACCTCCAGGAATTGTGCATAGAAACACATGTGGAGCATGCTGTGACTGCTGGGCATTACAGCTGGGTGCAGGTCTGCATGGGACTTGGGCAGGGAGCCAATGCTGCGGGACCCCATTGAGAGAAATACGACTGGGTCTGGCCTGGAGACCTGCAAGCTCCTATTGGTTTGACTAGAAACTGAACTGGAGAGGGACCCCCAGGCACTGGGCCTGAAGAGCCCTAACCCTTGATTGGACTGCCCTCAGAGCCCACACAAGAACTACTGTTACTCATTTTGAAGCGTGCCTGTTTAAGCCTCTACACCCATGATATTTGCAACCTATCCCTTTTCTGGCCCCCCCCAACGTACCTGCTCCTTTAACCATGTGTCTGAATGGTTGTTTGAACCTACCGGGGCTAGCGCCAGCAAGGCCTAACTGCTGAAGTACTTACAGTGCTTGCCTCAGAATTGTGGTATATCTGGCACGCTCTTGCTACCTTGGGGGTTTTGCGTACTCCGGCTCTGAGTGGCTATAATTACAAGATCTTGACATCTAATGATTCAACTGAGGCTCGGCTCTTTCTTCAGTTGGCAGTGTGCCACCAGAAAGGTGGCAAATTCCCTGGAGTACTAAGAGCGTTCTTTTTCTGTTCCTCTTGATATTTGAGGGTCTTTTCAGCAAGAGAAACTTTGACTGAGTTTTAAGGGGAACAGTGAAACTACCTCTAACACACAGTGCTGTTAAATACTGTGACAAAGTTCCTGCTCTACCTTGCACTTATTGGCAGATTTGCTCGCCTTGGAGCTTCACGGCAGCCCTCAGCTTGGCCGTTTTTCTGAATTCACAGTCCAGGTTGACGACTCCTGTGTCTGACCAGGAGTTGGGGAGGATTTGGGGGGAACCCGGGCCCGCCCTCTACTCTGGGTTCCAGCCCAGGGCCCTGTGGAATGCAGCTGTCTAGAGTGCCTCCTGGAACAGCTGTGCGACAGCTCCAACTCCCTGGGCTACTTCCCCATGGCCTCCTCCCAACACTTTCTTTATCCTCACCATAGGACCTTCCTCCTGGTGTCTGATAATGCTTGTACACCGCAGTCCTCCAACAGTCCGCGTTCTCACTCTCAGCTCCTAGTGCCACTTGCTCCCAGCTCCTCACACGCACACGACAAACTGAAGTTCAGCTCCTTTTTAAAACCCAGGTGCCCTCATCAGTCTGCCTTAATTGATTCTGATTGGCTGCAGGTGTTCTAATCAGCCTGTCTTAATTGTCTCCAGAAGGTTCCTGATTGTTCTGGAACCTTCCCTCTTACCTTACCCAGGGAAAAGGGACCTACTTAGCCTGGGGCTAATATAGATACCTGCCTTCTATTACTCTCCTGTAGCCATCTGGCCCGACCCTGTCACAATACACAAAAAGAAGACCCTGGAAAAACATATTTTTTTTTCCTTTAAATTTCAATTTTAGTAACCATAGACGTTTTAAGTATAGAAGGTACAAGATTTCCGGACATGGAATTTAAGTTGATAGGATCCCTTTACTTATGAAGTTTATCATTTGTTGGCTCTGCTAGAAAAGTGTTGGTTGTCACTTTTTCTAGATTAGTTTCCAATGTACTTTGAGCATCGGCTGGATTAGTAAAGGAGCTATAAACATTTTGAACAGAGAGGTTCCAGAAGCTAGAATGGCACTGCCTTTTGGTGGATTCTAATTGGCTACTGGAGGTCTGGTATGGTCCTTGATTACAGTTCAGTTTAAAACACCTACACCTGGCAATTAAAGTCTGTAGAAAGATAAATTACCAAATAACTGCTCACATAAACCACCATAATACTTAACAGTAAGACCAACATGCAGTATAATCCCTGTCTCATGGCCCTATACCCTAAATATGTATGGGTAAAAAGACTGGCATTACAGCATCCCCAGAAAGTTAACCAGTCTGGTCTTTGGCATGCCAAGAAGTGGTAGTGCATTCCAGCATCATTGGTCCCCTCACAGAATATATCCTGCTACTACCCTCCCTTCGTCTTTAAATCCGGGCTGCCAGTTCGGGTGCCTCTGGCTGCAGCTACGGTGGTATTGCATGTAGAGGTTGGGTCTCTTGAACGACTCACAAGACATGGAAGTGGCGGCATATTAGATGACCTTTGGAACCACTGCTGATTCAGGGCTTTTGGCACTGGGAATGTTATCTGCAGATAAAACCACTAGGTACTCTGGGTAGAGTACTTGGAGTTTTCAGCTAGAATCCACCTGCCACTGGCCATTTCACTTGAGGGGATTTTGGAGCTAACCAGTCTCAGGAAAGGAATCAAATCTGAAACTTAATGGTGCCACTATTACGCAAGAGTTTGAGGATTGACTCCCTTCTTCCATGCACTTATGGGTTCACTTCTCTTTACTGTAAGGGTGTGAGAGCCAGTGCAACATGCTGAAGGAATTATGCCATCAGAGTTTTTGGGCAAGATGACAGACAAACCAAAAAATGGCCTATTTAATGTATATTCCAAAAGTGATGACAAGTTAGCAATCTCTTTTAGAACAAGCATAAATGTTTTTTGTGTGGCTCTTTGAAATTTAGAGAAGAGGCTTTTAGACAAGGGTAGTGTGTGAGGTTAAGAAATAAAAATGTACCTTGAGTAACCTGAGCTGCTGCAGGCTGTCATTAGAAATGGAAAAACTTTGATTTAGGCCTTGTCTGTATGAGAAAAGTCACACTGTTTAAGTAGAATTTAAATCTATGTAGCTAAACCAGTCAAAACACTCTTTATTAATGACTTAAACTAGTTTAGCTTCTGTCAGTGAATTATCAAATTGCCAGACTGATTTAACTAGTTTAAATATCTCTCTGTTGGACTTTGCATCAGTTGATAGAGATTCCTTTAAAATCCATTTAGTTAAAGCAGTGCAACATTTCTCTTAATATACTTAGCTGTTATATAGTGCTTTTCACTGGGAGCTCACAAAACAGTGTCACTATTCCCCGTTTTACACATGGAGAAATGTTGGCAAAGAGAGGGGGAGTGACTTGCCCAAGGTCATCCAGCGGGTCGGTAGCAGAGCCAGGAATATAATTCAGGTCTCTAGAATCCAAGTCTAGGGCTCTATTTACTAGGCCACAGGACCTCCCATTTAAACTCCTATGATTTATTTAGACTGCCTTAGACTTCTCTGCTGTCACTATGCTGAAAAATTAGAATGTTAGTATTGGCCTGTGTGTAGCTGGTATATTACAGAGCTTCCACACTTGCATTCATCCCTAAGGCTGCATACAGCAGTATAGTAAAATGATGCAAGGACACTGCCCTCTGTGACCCTCTACCAGAGTTCCTGGAATAATTGCTATGAGCAGAGGTTTGTGGGGTGGCTGGTGTACTGTGGGACAGTAGTAGCAATAATTGTATTGGGTGAGCTAATTTGCCAGTTCCTGGGTACACTAGTACTGTAATATTACCAGATGGGCTCAAAACAATTATTTAGACTTGCAGGCATAAGGGCTAACAAATGGTATTAAGCTCCCCTTAGAATATGTGTAGCAAACTTCTGTGTAGATGCTTAGTGTTCTAGAGTCTAGTAACATTTAGTATGCCAGAAATCACCAGTAACTTCCCACTGTGTTAAAATCCCAGGTTCTGAGATTTCTCCTTTTTTCATCTGTGGAGAAATGAACTCAGCCCTGAGTTCACTAGTGTGTGTGGAATTTCCTTTGACTAAAAGCTGCTGTTCTGGGTATTCTCTATAGTATTTGTGCTGGGGAAAATTCAGTATCTCTGTAGCTGGGTGAAAGAGGGGGGTAAAGGAAACAATACACCTCAGGAAATGCTGGCTCTAGAGATTTGGCCTTTCTCCAGAATGCAGCTTCCAGTCTTGTAGCATCTGAAGTCTCTGTCTAACTGTGACATGGTCATCTTCCTTTACCTTGTGTGTACACAGTAAATCGCCTCCCTCCTGACGAAAGCAATGTCTGGTGAAAACTGCTTACCTGAGCCTGTATCTGACAGCCCATCTCCATCATAATGCCAGAGTTAATTATTCATTTGATGCCTCTGCCTTTGGACCCTGGTCTGCATGCCCCCCAGGTTGAGAGGCTTCAGCTATTGTCAAAAGGAGTGCAGTCTGTGATCTGAAGCAGGAGTGAAAGCTAATGTGGAGGGGACTACAAAGGCTTGTCTACACATAAAAGTTACTGTACCACTATAGTTAAAGCGGAACAGCCCCCCTAGTTTGGACTCAGTTGTATTGATCTCAAGCTGCTTCTTACCATTATACCTATTCCTGTATGGGAGGGGCACTAACTGTTCCAGTGTGTCATCTTCACACCAGTATAACTCTGTTCACATTAGGGCTTTTGCCTGCGTAATTGCTAGGGGGAAAAATCACACCCCTAGCTGAAATAGTTATCAGTAAAACTTCTAAGCATAGACCAGGCCTAAGAAGTAGAAAAATATGCTTGCTTCAATCACAAGTTACTGTGCTAGTTGTAGGAATGATTAGGTAAAATTCTCTGGCCTCTGTTATGCAGGAGGTCAGGTGATGATCATAATAGTCACTTCTGGCCCTCAAATATGTAACATTTGTGCAGTCTGAGGCCTCAGGCAAGGACATGGAGGTGAGGATGCACTTAGGGCCCCAGGAAAGGGGATCAGAGTTAAAAACCAGTAGAGACAGAGTTGTGTTTGCTCTGGGGCCCTGGATGGGGAAGGCAGAAGTTAGAGGGGAGAACAGAACACATATTGAGTCCCAGCGGGGATGTGGGTGGGGAGTGATAATAGAGAAAGCTGTGTGTGCAATGAGACCCCAGGTACGCAGCTTCTCTGTTAAGATTCTATGAATAGCTAATTCCCGTACTCAAAACCAAGTTAAGATGAAGAGTCTGATTGGTGAAGGGCCTCCCCATGTTCAGAACTAAAATGCAAAACTCATCTCTTCCCTGTAGCTTTCCCTCAGTAGTTGGTTCTGTCGGTCTCATCTATGAACAAGCTATTCCTATTATGGGCTGAGAATGAAAAGAGAGAGTCCTATTTTTAAATACTTGAGTGATGTTCAGATGTATAGAGCTTGAAAAATCAACAAATATCTGTGGTGTTTTGTGTTGTTTTGTTTTAAACCAACCTAGGATGTGAATGCAGAGTTAAGGTTAAATCTTATGTCCCATAGCTTCTGAAAACATGAAAATCCACAGTTAAGTTTGCTCAAACAACCTCAACTCAGAGTCCGTAATGATTCATTGAAGACCATCAGAAACTTTGGGACAAATTTAATCATCCATAAT
Organism: Chelonia mydas; assembly: GCF_015237465.2. NCBI lineage: Eukaryota > Metazoa > Chordata > Testudines > Cheloniidae > Chelonia > Chelonia mydas. The sequence continues at coordinate 410,293 of NC_057853.1, forward strand.
AAATGTAAATTTCATCAGGAAACAAGAGTTGTGCAGCTCTCTGGCTGTCACGTTTTACAAAAAGGCGCTCTTTCCCCACATATCCGTTATTGGTCCAATGCTTGAGATTACCAGTTTGGTTGATAAAGGGAATAGTGTTGACGTAATGTACGTAGACTTCTGTAAGGTGTTTGACTTGTGTACCCTACAACATTTTGATTAAAAAAAACTTCAACAATATAAAATTAACATGGCACATAAGTTGGCTAATTGGTAGTTCTCAAACTATAATTGTAAACGGGGAATCATCATTGAATTGGAGTGTTTCCAGTGGGATCCCAGAGGGATCAGTTCTTGGCCCTACTCTAATTAATATTGTACCAGTGGCCTGTAAGAAAACATAAAATTATCACTGATAAAGTTTGCAAATGACACAAAAAGTGAAGAGGACAACTCACTGATACAGAATGATCTGGATTGGTTGATAAACTGGGTGCAAGCAAATAATGTGTGTTTAAATGGCTAAATGTAAATGTGTACATCTAGGAACAAAGAATGTAGTCCATACTTAAACAGAATGGTAGACTCTATTCTGGAAAGCAGTGACTGAAACATGAGCTTCCAGTGTGACCCTGTGGCCAAAAGAGCTAATGCAATCCTGGGATGCGTAAGCGGAGGGGATTCTCACGCAGAAGTAGAAAGATTATTTTACCTCTATTTAGCACTGGTGTGCCTGCTGCTGGAATACTGTATCCAGTTCCGGTGCCTGCAATTCAAGAAGGATGTTGATAAATTGGAGAGGGTTCTGAGAAGAACCACGGAATGATTAAAGGATTAGAAAACGTGCCTTATAGCGACTGAGCTCTTAAAGTCTTATCTGTTTAGCTTAACAAAGAGAAGGTTAGGAGTTAACTTGATTAGTCTATAAGTACCTACACGGGGAACAAATATTTAATAATGGGTAAGGCTGAGATTTAATCATGGGCATTTTTAGTAAAAGTCATGGGCAGGTCAGGGCAGTAAACAAAAATTCATGGCCCCTGACTTGTCCGTGACTTTTAGTATAAATACCTATGATGACTAAATCCCTGCTCTTGGGGCCCTGCTTTTTGGGGAGCCCATTCTCCAGCAGTGGGGGCTGACTGCCTCTGGTGGCTCACTGCTCCAAGGCCCCCAGGGACTGCTCTACTGACCACCTCTGGGGCCGTTGCTGCTCGGGCTTTCCCTGGGGCTTCCCCCGGGGCTGATGCTTGGGTGCTCCCCTGGGCTGCTCCTCTGGCCACTCCCAGGACTGTTGTTGCTCAGGCATTCCCAGGGACAGACGGCGCAGCTGGCCCCAGGAATTGCCCAAACAGCTGGCCCTGGGGCCGCTCCAACAGCGGCTGGTGCGGTTGGCCGCAGCACACCTGAGCAACTGGATCCGGGGTCAGCTACGGAAGTTGAAGCTAGACAACTTCAGACTGCAAATGAGGTGTAAGATTTTGATTGAGAGAATAATTAACCATTGGAACAATTTCCCAAGGGTTGTGGCACATTCTCCATCAACGATAATTTTTAAAACAAGATTGGATGTTTTTCTAAAAGAGCTGCTCTAGGAACTATTTTGGGGAAGTTCTCTGTCCTGTGCTATTCAGGAGGTTAGGCTATGATCACAATGGCCCCTTCTGGCCTTGGAATCCATGAACCAGGATGGATTTGATTTAAATCACTAGTCAGGAAGACTCAATTTAATCATGGTTTTCTACATAAAAGTGCATTCTTGTTGGTTGTTATAACCTTAATACATATTCTTCACAACTCAGAGATAGATGTAGGTTTCATTTTTAGAAGGTACACACTATACATTTTTAAACAGTGATTTATTTTGAAAAGTTTTCAGATTAGTTTTACAGCTATATCAGAAAATGAATGATTGGTTATTTCATTTACCAAAGGTAATTGAAGCAGATATTTATGAAGTCATAGGGAGGTGAGCTATCTCCAATTCAACAGGTTAATCATTAAAATTTGGAGGGTTTTCTTGCTCTGCTATATTAGGAGGAGAACATCACCATACAGACATTTAAATTGTTTTATTTAACTAAAACAACAACATTAAGTATTCTGGATATTTTTTCTTCAACAGCAAACATATAATATTTTAACAAAACAAGTATATGTCCCTCGCTTCTCACATTTATCTCCAGACTTCTTCTCCTTGTCCAGATCTATTCCACCCCCCAACAATCTTCTATTCATTGAACTTTTTGAAACTTTTCTCTTCTAGAGAGAGGTAAGGGATTGACTCGGTGTACACAAATTTGTAGAGGGACAATAGAGTTGAGGTCTGTTTTCTCACCTCTATGTATTATTTATTTTAAAACATTTTTGCTGTTAACAAGCACGTTACCTCTGGAGACACAAATCCACAGTTTGAAAAGTGCAAAACTAAGCATCTCTGATGGAATCTTCTACACTAAGCACTGAATTCTGTTTGGTAGATAGAAAGATTAACCTAAATCTATACAGAAGCCTGTGCAACCCCATAAAATTGGGTCCCTAATCCATGAACTATTGGAACTCATTTGTAAAACTTTTCTTAATCATTACATGAATATATTGTCTCAAACTATAGAATTAGAATTTATAATCCATATTCCATGATGAGATATCTTTGAGCTATAATGTATTTTAATTAAAACTATCTTTAGATAGGTTTATTTCTCAAAAAGCGTTTTATCAAAAAAATCTGATTTTTTTTTTTTTTAAATAATTGATTTTTATCCACGCTGCCATGAACAGATAAATAATTTTATTAGGGCTGTCACATGATTAAAATTCGCAATTAATCATGAGATTAAAAAATATAGTCACAATTAATCACAGTTTTAATCGCACTGTTAAACAATAGTAGAAGACCAATTTAAATTTATTATATGTGCATGTTTTTCTACAGTTTCAAATATACTGATTTCAATTACAACACAGAAAACAAAGTGTACAGTGCTCACTTTATATTATTATTTTTGATCATAGATATTTGCACTGTAAAAAAGATAAACAAAAGAAATAGTATTTTTCAATTCACCTCGTACAAGTCTACTCAGTCCTACTTCTTGTTCAGCCAATCGCTAAGACAAACAAATTTGTTTACATTTACGGGAGATAATGCTGCACGCTTCTTATTTACAATGTCACCTGAAAGTGAGAACAGGCATCCACGTGGCACTGTTATAGTCAGCATTGCAAGGTATTTGTGTGGCAGATATGCTAAACGTTCATATGCCCCCTTCATGCTTCGGACTTGTTGGCTCTAAAGTTTTGTTTCTGAGTGCAGTTACATAAAAAAAATCTACATTTGTAAGTTGGACCTTTTTTATGATAGAGATTGCACTACAGTATTTGTATGAGGTGAACTGAAAAATTCTGTTTCTTTTGTTTGTTTTACAGTGCAAATATTTGTAATAAAAATATGAAGTGAGTGCTGTACACTTTGTATTCTTTGTAATTGAAATCAGTATTTTTGAAATTGTAGAAAAAATCCACCAATATTTATAATAAAATTTAAATTGGTATTCTGTTGTTTAACAGTGCGAGTAAAACTGCAATGAATCATGACTATTTTTATCTAGTTAATTTGTTTTGTGTTAATCGCATGCATTCACTGATAGCTCAATTTTTTATCAATAATGTAAAATCTTTGCTGGTAAAATGCAGATGAAACAGATTGGAGGGAGATAATAGTGAGGAGGGCGGGTTACTGTTAGGGAATGATCTGAATTACCCTAATTAAATGATCACAAGCAACAAAATGTGTGTGAATAAAGCCAAATGCAACATAATATATCTGGGAACGAAGAGTGCAGGCTATGCCTACAGGGTATGAGACTGTCTTGGAAAGCAGGGACTCAGCTATGTCTACAGTAGGGACCTCTAATGGCACAGTTCTATCAGTCAGGGGTATGAAAAGATGTGGTCCCTGACCAACAGAACTGTATTGGCAGAAGCTCCTCGAGCAGACTGTTATATTGGCAAAACTGTGCTTGTACCAGTGTCTTATTTCTCTCATAGGGGTGGTTTTATTATACTTGTATGTGGTGCAGCTTTGCCAGTAGAGGTGTATCCGCACTAGGAGTGTCTTTCTGATCTAGTATACTGGTAACGTGCTCCTAGGATAGGCACAGCGTCAAAAACAGACTTAGCAGACGTAGATAACCATGTTGGCATAAGCTCTCAGTGCAGTCCTGTGGCCAAACAGACTAAAGCGATCATTAGACGTACAAAAATGGGAATAGCAAGTCAAAATAGGGAAGTCATTTTGCTCCTGCATGCAGTTTAAGTAAGACCTCTACTTTCACCTTAATTGTATTGCCTCGTTAGCACTGACTCCCTCCCCCCACTTGGTAAGGCAACTCCCATCTTTTCATTTGCTGTGTATTTATACCTCCCTACTGTATGTTTCACTCCATGCATCTGATGAAGTGGGTTTTAGCCCACTAAAGCTAATGCCCAAATATTTGTTAGTCTCTAAGGTGCCACAAGGACTCCTCATTGTTTTTGCTGACGCAGACTAACACGGCTACCATTCTGAACACCTGTCACTGTGTTCTGGTGTCCGCACTTCAGAAAGTGTATCGAAATACTGGAGAGAGTTCAGAGGAGGGCCACAGAATGATCCAAGAGCTAGAAAACAAAACTTACAATGTGAGGCTTAAAGAGTTCAGTTTTTTCAGTTTATTGAAGAGAAGGTTGAGAGGTGATTTGATCACTGTATGTAGGTATCAGAGTAGCAGCCGTGTTAGTCTGTGTCTGCAAAAAGAAAAGGAGTACTTGTGGCACCTTAGAGACTAACAGATTTATTTGAGCATAAGCTTTTGTGAGTCTCTAAATTTGTTAGTCTCTAAGGTGCCACAGGTACTCCTTTTCTTTGTATGTAGGTACTTATGTATGGCAAAGATATGTACATTTGTCTGTGTGTGTAATCTTCCAGACAAAGGCACAGTAAAATCCAGTTGTAATATGGGGACATAAACATAACGATCCAGGCCCTAAGCAGCAACTAGAGCAGGGGTGGCCAGCCTGAGAAGGAGCCAGAATTTACCAATGTACATTGCCAAAGAGCCACAGTAATACATCAGCAGCCCCCTATTAGCTTCCCCCTGCCCTGCTTCCAGCGCCTCCTGCCCACCAGCAGCCCCGCCAGTCAGCACCTCCCAATCAGCTGTTTTGTGGGGTGCAGAAGGCTCTGGTGGGTAGGAGTGAGGGCATGGCAGGAAGGGCTGGAGTGGGGGCAGGGCCTGTGGCAGAGCCAGGGATTGAGCAGTGAGCACCCCCCCAGCACATTGGAAAGTTGGCACTGACTCTGGGGCTGGAGCTACAGGTGCCTATAGAAGGAGCCACATATTAACTTCTGAAGAGCGGCACGTGGCTCCAGAGCCACAGGTTGACCACCCCTGAACTAGAGAACGGGAAGTCCCCCTGTTTGTTATGCTCCCACTGCATCACATACAGGTTCTCTCTGGTAACTCTCTCCCTTTCTTTATAAACCTGTGTGTGTACACACACACAAAGATTTAAAATAAACTTCAAAATCTTTAAAACTATTTATGCTACCATGTGCCCTTATCAACTGCAATTAAGTAGTTCTGAGCAGTTTTCTAAAGATTAGGTGTTTGAGGGGCTCTGATCAGTCTTACACACCATGTTCTCACTTCTATTGAATTTGCATGTGGAGCTCCCTGTGGAGGGATCTCACTTCCCGACTGAATATGCAAAGGTCCCAGACTCTTTTTTTATGTCGGGAAATATTGAAGATGAACTCCATTCCTCTGGAGAAATCCTTTTAGAGTTTGTAGTAGGTAGGATCTGGGAGCTTCTGCCAAATTCTGAACAGTTCCATAAGTCTGAGAGCCTTGGATCCACAGTTTGTTCCCTGGTTTCAGTTCAGGTAGTGCTTGTGTTCTATGACAGACCTTGACGTTTTATTGCTGCCAAAGTTTTATTTCAGCATCCTGTTTTCAAAATTCCTTCAGGTTGGGCCACTTAGGTGTAAGCCGTGTCAGTGCCACAGGCAGAAGCATTCTTATTCATCTTCCCATCAGGAGTTCTGCTGGAGACAGTCCACACGCAAAGGGTGTTGATGGAGTGGGAGGAATGCTTTATGTGGGTCCACTGATCTTTGCAGAAGTCTCTTAAAAATCTGCACTGCTCTAGCCACTGCTCTGGGGTGAAGTGCACTATTAGTCTTATATTCAAAATCAAAGTTCTGTGCAGAGGCTAGCTAGGAGTGTTTCAGAATTAAATTGAGGCCCATTATCAGATGTGAGGGCTTCAGGAATTCCATGTCTTGCAAATATTAACTTTAGTTTCCGGGTGACCTGTGCCGGTGAGGTCTATGTAAATGTATCCAAGTCTATATGTGTGGAAAAACAGCTACAGTCATGTGGCTGCCCTTTCCAGAAAAAGATACGTTACTACATGCTGCCAAGGTCTGTTAGGTAGCTTTGTAGAGTAACCGTGCAGGCAGTTGGTTTTTGCTTTGGTCTTTTCCCCCTAGTTATGTACCTCTCAGCCCTCCAATAAGGTTTGAATTTGCCTACCCGGACCAGTCCACCAGACAAATAATTGTGCTCATGTTCTGCACTTATACATTGGTGTTCATGGATTTTGGAGACCATCTGTTTTTAGAGTACCATAGGGATCAAAATGCACCGTCCTGTCTGAAGCAGGCCAGTGGTTGTGCACAGATCATTTTGGTCCTGGCAGTATGGTGACAGGCTTGTTGGAAGTTGACTCCTTCAACCCCACGTTCTTTGGGAGAGTTGAGTAAGTTTCTGGCATTGTGTCGTCCTTGCATTGTTCATTGCTAATTTGCTTAAGTTGGTAGGCAGACACAAGAATTGCTGCCAGGATAAGTAGACTTAGACATCTTTCATAGAATCATAGGACTGGAAGGGACCTCGAGGTCTTCTAGGCCAGTCCCCTGCACTCAAGGCAGGACTAAGTATTATTTAGACCATCCCTGACAGGTGTTTGTCTAACCTGCTCTTAAAAATCTTCAATGATACAGATTCCACAACCTCCCTAGGCAATTTATTCCAGTGCTTAACCACACTGACAGGAAGTTTTTCCTAATGTTCAACTTAAACCTCCCTTGCTGCAATTTAAGCCCATTGCTTCTTGTCTGTCCTCAGAGGTTAAAGAGAACAATTTTTCCCCCGCCTCCTTGTAATAACCATTTGTATAATTGAAAATTGTTATCATGTCCCTTCTTCAGACTAAATAAACCCAATTTTTTCAATCTTCCCTCGTAGGTCATGTTTTCTAGACCTTTAATCATTTTTGTTGCTCTTTTCTAGACTTTCTCCAATTTGGCCACATCTTTCCTGAAATGTGGCACCCAGAACTAGATATAATACTCAGCTGAGGTCTAATAGCGCAGAATAGAGCAGAAACATTACTTCTCATGTCTTGCTTACAACACTCCTGCTAATATAGCCCAGAATGGTGTTTGCTTTTTTTGCAACAGTCTTACACTGTTGACTCCTGTTTAGCTTGTGATCCACTATGACCCCCAGATCCCTTTCCGCAGTACTCCTTTTTAGGCAGTCATTTCCCATTTTGTATGTGTGCATTTGATTGTTCCTTCCTAAGTGGTGTACTTGCATTTATCCATATTGAATTTCATCCTATTTACTTCAGACCATTTCTCCAGTTTGTCCATCATTTTGAATTATAATCCTATTCTCCAAAGCACTTGCAACCCCTCCCAGCTTGTTATCGTCTGCAAACTTCATAAGTGTACACTCTCTATGGCATTATCTAAATCATTGATGAAGGTATTGAACAGAACTGGCCCCAGACCTGATCCCTGCAGGACCCCACTCGACATTCCATTCCAGTTTGACTGTGAACCACGGATAACTACTCTCTGGGAACAGTTTTCCAATCAGTTATGCATCCACCTTATAGTACTAGGTTGTATTTCCCTTGTTTGTTTATGAGAAGGTCATGCAAGATGGTATCAAAAGCCTTACTAAAGTCAAGATATACCATATCTACTGCTTTCCCCCATCCACAAAGCTTGTTACCCTTCAAAGAAAGCTATTAGGATGATTGGATATGATTTGTTCTTGATAAATCCATGCTGACTTTTACTTATCACCTTATCTTCTAGGTGTCTGCTAATTGGTTGCTTAATTATTTGCTCCATTATCTTTCCGAGTACTGAAGCTGGCTGGTCTGTAATTCCCTGGGTTGTCCTTCCCCCCTCATTTTATAGATTGGCACTATTTTGCCCTTTTCCAGTCCTCTGATATCTCACTTGTTTTCCATGACTTTTCAAAGATCATCGCTAATGGTCATATATCTCCTCAGTCAGTTCCTTGAGTATTCTAGGATGTATTTCATCAGGCCCTGGTGACTTGAAAACATCTAATTTGTCTAATTTTTAATTTTCCCTATTTTAGCCTCTGATCCTACCTCATTTTCTCTGGCATTCATTAAGTTAGATGTCCAATTGCTAATAACCTTTTTGGTGAAATCTGAAACAAAAAAGTCATGTAGCACTTTTGCCACTTCCACATTTTCTGTTGTTGTTTTTCTCCCATCATTGGGTAACAGGCCTACCCTGTCCTTGGTCTTCCTCTTGCTTCTAATGTATTTATAGAATGTTTTCTTGTTACCCTTTGTTTCTAGGTAATTTCATCTCATTTTGTGCCTTGACCTTTCTAATTTTGTCCCTACATACTTGTGCTATTTGTTTATATTCATCCTTTGTAATTTGACTTAGTTTCCACTTTTTGTAAGATTCTTTTTTGAAAAAAGAAAAGGAGTACTTGTGGCACCTTAGAGACTAACCAATTTATTTGAGCATAAGCTTTCGTGAGCTACAGCTCACTTCATCGGATGCATACTGTGGAAACTGCAGAAGACATTATATACACAGAGACCATGAAACAATACCTCCTCCCACCCCACTCTCCTGCTGGTAATAGCTCAGACACAGAGAATTCTCTCCGCCCGCGTCCTCCGGCTCGTCTCGCCGGGCCCCCTGGCTGCTGCCGGTCGCGGCTGATCTGCATAACCCCGCCCCCTGACAGGGGACCCTCCCCGCGCTGCCCCCTCATCTCCTGCCCCAGGCGCTGTGTGCTGCGCTCCGCCGGAGCCCCGCTGCCCCTCTCGGCCCCGGCCCCGGCCCGCTCTAGTTTCAGATCATTGAAGATCTCCTGGTTAAACCATGATGGTCTCTTACCATACTTCCGGTCTTTCTCTAAAGCCTTTTTTTCTTGGCTGCTTAATCAGGGTTCTAGATAGTGTGCTATCTGCTATGAATGCATTCCCTGGTATGTGTTCAACATTTAAAGAAACATGCAGCAGCTGGAGTAGCAATCTTTGAATCCTAGGTTGAGGGTCATCCAGTGGTTTTGAACCCTGTAATGCCAGTAAGGGCTTGTGATCTGCTCTTTGTTAAAATTCAAGCTGAGATATTCACTTAGCTGTTTGCAGGGCCAAGTGACTCCTAAAGCTTCTTTTTCCACTTGAGCACACTGCTGCTTGGCTTCTGTGAGGCTTCTTGATATAAATGCAAAAGATCTCTGGTCTCCTTCTGTCTGCTTTCATTTGATCACTGTTCCTAAACTGTATGAAGATGCATCTGCTGCTACTGTAGTTGAATAGTTTACTGAGTATTGTGCCAAAACGGGTGGAGATGTCAGTAGTTCATTTATTTTATTAAATGCATTTTGTGATATGCTCTCCCATATCCACATATTTTGTGACCAGTATGGAGATCTCTTAATGGATATTTTTTAAATAAGCTGCATTTGATAATAATTTTCCAAATAATCTGTCATGCCCGGGAATCTTCTTACAGCAGAAACATTTTGGAGTTTGTCTGAATCTATTTGAATTCCCTATTTGTTAATTATGCATTGTACACATTTTATATGCTCATTTTCAAATTCACAGTTTTTATTCAAAGGGAGGCTGGTCTGTTGGAAGCATCTCAAAACTGCATGTAGTTGCTCATCATGTTCATTTTTATCTCTACCATTTACCAATACATCATCTGCATGGAAAGGAATGCCAGGCAAACCTGACATAATCTGAGAGATTCTTTTGGAAATGTTCTGGTGCTGAATATAGGCCAAATGGAAGCTGATCAAAACAGTACTTCTAAGTGGGGTGATGAATGTAGTCATTTTTGAGACAGGACCACACAAGTACGGATGTTGATATTGGGCTTTGGTACTAGAACCATTCCCATACAATTTTCCATTCACCTTAATTTTTCCCTAGCAAGGGTATAGGGAGGTGGGACTGTGAGAGTAAATGGAATCACTGATGGCACCAGTTGTTTTGTACTCCCCTGACAGCTTTCCTAGATGTGTGAAGACATAGATATGTTTCCTGTATAGTTCTCTTTCTGCCATTAATACATTCCAGTTTCTGTACTAGGTGTAGTCCTTGTATTACTGGCAACTCTAACAAGGAAGTGTTAGTCCTTGTATTACACATTATTTGTTGAAGAGCTTGTTCCGTCCTTTTTCTGGTTTCTGAGGGAATTGGCCATAAACATAAACATCCAATGTATTGTTACTTAACCCCATGTTAATTTTATTTGGTCTTTGCAGGATAGTTTATAATTTTTTTTGGAATTACAGAGATTGCTGCCCCAGTATCAATTTTTAATTTAAGGCTTTGACAATGTAGGTTCATGCTAGTGTACCAAGGTGGTGTCTGTTCTGTTGAGGACGTAGTCTCGTGGACTTATTGTCGTCTGAGGACAACCCTGCCTGTTGAATTGTTTCCTACTGCTCTTGGTGTCCTGCATGCTGTTGTAAAATGCCCCATTTTTGAGGCATCTCCTACATTCTGCTTCTTTTGCTTTACATTTTGCCAGCTGTGATTTGGTGTCTGGCCATGTCTTCCACAGCTTCTCTATTCTTCCCTCCTGTTAAGGTTCTTTGGTCTCCAGCTTTCTAGTTGTGCACAGTTCTTATGTCATGAATTTGGTCTGACTGTTCCTTTCAATATTGTCTGATGCAGTCTTCCATATGCTGCTAACATGCAAGTCACGTTGCTATTTCTGTATGGATTCTTGCTTTTGCTAGTGTGGGATCAGGGTTTAACTGAAGCTGTGATGGTAAATTGGAGTCTTATACCAACAAGTTTGAGTAGCAGCCGTGTTAGTCTGTATTCGCAAAAAGAAAAGGAGGACTTGTGGCACCTTAGAGACTAACCAATTTATTTGAGCATAAGCTTTCGTGAGCTACAGCTCACTTCATCGGATGCATTCAGTGGAAAAGGAAAGTGATCACTTAAGATGAGCTATTACCAGCAGGAGAGTGGGGGGCGGAGGGGAGAAAACCCTTTGTAGTGATAATCAAGATAATCAATGGCCCACCTTGATTAGATGGGGTGGGATCTGAAGTTACCCAGGAAAGAATCTTCTGTAGATCTGGCTGGCGAATCTTGCCCATATGCTCAGGGTTTAGCTGATTGCCATATTTGGGGTCGGGAAGGAATTTTCCTCCAGGGCAGATTGGAAGAGGCCCTGGAGGTTTTTCGCCTTCCTCTGTAGCATGGGGCACGGGTCACTTGCTGGAGGATTCTCTGCTCCTTGAAGTCTTTAAACCACGATTTGAGGACTTCAATAGCTGAGACATAGGTGAGAGATTTTTCGCAGGAGTGGTGGGTGAAATTCTGTGGCCTGCGTTGTGCAGGAGGTCAGACTAGATGATCATAATGGTCCCTTCTGACCTAAATATCTATGAAACTATCCTGTCTCTTATTAGTTTTTTTAATGTTCCATATTTGAAATGTTCAGCAAGACTATGAACTGCAGTAATAAAAATATCAGCTATTTCCCCCTGTTCCTTACACCTTCTATTAAATTTGGCCGTTTACTGTATTCTATCTGTCTATGACATGGGCATCGAAAGCTTCTTTGACTTTGATCTTTTCCTCTCCAGTGAGGGATGCAGCACATAGAATAGCAGCGGCATCAATGCCAAATAGCAGGGCATTTACTTGGTACTCTTTGGCTTTCTCTGGTAAATCAGAAGCCATCTGAAATCACTCATCTCCGAATCCAGCATGGCCAGCAGCCAGAGATGCCAAAATTCAATTTCTCTAACAGCCATTTGTACTATGGGATCCATTGCTGTGCTGAGACAGGGCTGCCTCTCTGCTGCAGTTTTCATAGATCTCCTCCCCGATTTTCCACTTTTGTGACACACTCCCCACTCTGGAAGACTGGAGATCTCTCTCCTTTCCCTTATTCCTTCTTTAGAGAGAGGGATTCGCTCACTTCTGACACCATGTGGTGTAATCACAAAGAGCCATGCCCCTGAGCAGCAGCTGGAGAACCCCCATAACTGGGAAGTTCCTTGTTTGTTTTGCTCCCCCTGCAACACATCCTGCACCTTTCTGATAACTGTGGAGGACTGGGAGCTCTATAACCGCTCTACACCAATGGCTGGAAGTTCAAGTTTGACAAACTCAGCCTTGAAATGTGATACAACGTTATAGCGGTAAGGGCAGATTAAACACTGAATGTGTTGGAGTCACCGTCATGTGGAGCTCTTAAAATGAGGCTAGATATCTTTCTAAAAACATTTTAATCCACCTTCTGGGGAAAATTCTATGGCTTGCATATACAGGAGGTCAGACTAGATGATCAGAGTGGTTCCTTCTGGCATTAGGGTTATGTCCCATTCAGAAATTGCTAGAGCTAGTGCATGTGTGCTTACACATCAGTTAACATAAAAAGACCAAAGGTTAGCCTGGTGACAAAGATGCACCATGTGTGTGTGAAACCAACTATAAAATTTATGCTCTGTGGTTCACATTTTCAAAACTCCACCAAAAAGCTGTGAAAGTATGCTATCTTCAGCCACACCTTAAATGTGGAGAGGACTTCTAAAAGCTCATAGGAGGAGGTGGAGGAAGAGATGGCTGTGACTATTCATGCAGTAGCTTTTCCAAATTCTAGATGCCCACAGCAGAAGCCTACAGACTTCTCAGCCCTTAATAAGAGTCATACATTAAAAAATAACATATCAAAGTCAATATAACTAGTGGTGCCACTAGAGGGCAGGGTGTAGGCTATTTGACCATAAATGTGCATTTACATACTTTCAGAAGTTTGAATTTTTTAATTTTAACCTGAAATCTGAATGTTCTGTTTTCCAGTGCTTTTTTTTTATAAATGCAATGCTCTTGTAAGAGCTTTTATCCTTGAGTTATTGTAATGCATGCTCTCAACCTTAACTGCAGTTTAATGGTTTTTTTTCTTGTCTGGGAATTTTCTTATATTTGAAAAAATGCTTAAGGATTGTCCAAAGACAGGATTTCTGATGGAGTCTGGGTACTTGCTTCACTGTGTCTTCCTGCTGTTTGAATTGCAGTCCCCTTCAGAGCTTTGGAGCACTGAAAGTTCATGCTTTTCCCCTTGCCTTATTTCCTTCTGAAACTTAGTGGCTCCATTGGCGATTTTTCTAGGCCATGTGTGTTCCTTACATGCTCACTCACCCATTCAGTGCTGTTTGGATCAGTGCCTGGGAGTTTCTGCACTCCACAGACTTCCTTGGCCCTAAATGCTGCTGCAGACCTGGGGTGTTCTTAAGTTCTCTCCAGAAGCTCTAAAGAACAGCTGCTTCTTGCAGCCAGCCTTCACCTCCTCACCTGCTTCATTATTTTTGGTGCATTGGTCATTTGTAGGTCTACTTGCTTTGCTATGGCTTATCTTCATGCTGGCTGCAGTTTTGACTCCTCTGAGTCCCACAAAAGGGAAGCAAAAAGAAAAGGAGTGTACTTGTGGCACCTTAGAGACTAACCAATTTATTTGAGCATTTATTTGAAAAGGGAAGCAGTTTCTCTGTGGATATGAAAAGTTCAGCAGAAACTGGGGGATATGCTATAGCTCCAACCTTATTTGAATTATACAGATTTTCCTTCTCCAGTGCTGCTCCTGGGCGACTTGGATGTTTTGTGCGCTGTTACTTTGTGTTGCTTAATCACTGCCAGCTCACCAACTATAAAGCAAAGAGGAAGTACTTTAGTATAGGATGCATCAAAAGGCAGCTGCAATTTGTACCCAGAATCTGCTCATGGAAACTCTGAGCTGTTCTTCTGCAGGAAATAGATTGTTTAGCAACTGTGAATTTCCTTTCTTAATGCCAGAGGAATTGCTGGAGGAAAAGCACTGGGCCTATGCACGGCAAAGGCTTTCAGCTTCAAGGTTTAATGCAGTCTACATTGCTTACCGTCTCTAATCAGCCTTGTCTGTTCAAATCTGCAGGAACTACTAATAGGAAGTAGGACCCAAAAGACAGCCTGGGGGTGGATTAGAGAAGAAACCTCCTCCTTTACAGCAGCCAGGAGGTTGGGGCAAGGATAAAATAGTGGAAGGAAAACCCCACCTCCAAAAGTAGTAGCCAGGAGACTCTGAAGTTAGGGAAAAGACACAGCTTCTCCATTCCATCAACTATAGAAAAAAGGGTGAGCGAGAATAAAATGTGACTCGTATAGGCCAGAAGCTTATGCTTCAGATGGAGCCCCTGAGCTGTGTTCAGGGTCAACTCCAGACAGGAATCCTAGCATATGGGGGTGACAGAGGATCTGGACTTCTCACCGTGACATTGTCTCTGGACCTTGCTGGTAGGTATCCACACCACATCTTTTGTATCTAAGTTTGGCTAAAATGTGTTGAGTAAATTTTTCAAGCCTTGTATTACTCTCAGTGCTTAAAATGATCAGAAGCACTTTGGCACCTCCAGTGTCTGGGACAGGGCAGTAGCCTGTGGAGTTCTATAGCAGGCCTGATGGTCTGGTCTGCACCTAAAACTTAGGCCAACCTAGGTACATCACTCGGGGTATGAAAAATTCACATTCTGAAGAAGTTAACGCCAGCACCCCGGCATAGACACCACTAGGTTAATGGAAGAATTACTCCATTGACCTATCTGCCACCTCTCTAGGGGGTGGATTTACTATGATGACGTAAAAATCCCTTCCGTTGCGTTGTAGCCTCAGCTGTGGTGCTGTAGCACTTGTTGTGTAGGCAGAGCCTGAATATGTTGATATTAGGGTACTGTAGCAGTCTGAACTTAAAGACCGTATGAGCCCATTATTACCTGTGGGAAGTTCATGGATTTTGATGTCTTTGCCATTGCATAACTTTTAAATGTGCTTTTGAACATCTGCAGTCTTAGTTTGCATTTCTTCAACATACAAAGAAAGATCTTTCAGGTTACCCCCATTTGAAGTGTCTTGGACAAACTGTTTTTTAGCATTAGAATAACTTTCAAACTAACATTAATATCTATTTTTTCTTTTCCCCCTTTTAAAAAGTTTATTTGAATAACCTCAATTCTGGTTGAAAAAATGAAAAAATTGTCTGCTGTCCACAGGCCACGCATGCTCGAATTGAAGCTTGTAAGGATATTTAGTGGTGATTTTAGCAGGGAGGGTTAAAATGAATCTTACAATGGAAAGTGAGACTGAACCTTAACTTTGGAGTGGCTGCCACTGCTCCATAATTGTGTCACTGTATTGTGTTGCCATGGTTCCTGTGCATGGTTTCTTGATTTTGAGAGTGGTACTGAAGCTAGCAGTCAGAGTGGAGCTGCTGTATGCATGCAGGGAGTTTAGTCTTGCACTGGCAAGAAAGTGATTACGGAGAGATCCAGAGCTTAGGTTTTTGAGACTTTGAACAGTAGTTCGGTTTCTTGCCAGTCTGCACTCTCGAGTGGGTTGTAAAGTGAACTCTAGTACTACAGGAGGAATTAAATTTTACTTGGTCTTTCATCATCCTCTCCCTCCCTGTCATAGGATCCCTTTTTCTTTCCCTGAAATGGAGGATTCTTGCTATATTGCATCCAGTGTGGCGGGGGGAGGGGGTTTGCCATGTCTGGATTGGCTCAGAAGTGTTTTGATCAGAGATCCTTGGCTGTCTTGCCATCTGCATAGGCTGTGAATACTTTTCTCTGGCACAGACCTTGTTTCTCAGGGTTGCGTCATCTCTGGGAGAATGGCCAGGTCCGGAGCCTTAGTACAAAGACTTTCTGAAGCAGATGAGGCTTGTTCTGTCTCTGAAGTATCTGTTCTTCCTGTCTGTCCTTTCCACAGGATTCCTGAAACAAACTTGTTCTGAGAGCCTCTCAGTAAGTCAGCTTCCTTCTCCCAGCTGCTTCCTGTACACCTGGCTGATGCAATGTGTTTCTTGAAATCCCTGTTGGAATCCGCTCTAGAGCGGTTTTGTTTGCTCTTTCTGGGAGTGGCGAGGCAGTCAGTGTTCTGTGGATTATCACATGGGGTCCTTAAATAGATGTATAAAGGAAATACAGCCAGACTTGAGATGTGGAGTCCTCACCAGGATCAAGAAATTCTTTCCAATCCTAGGAATATGGTTATAGTCATTTCCCTGAAAATTATGTTCATGGTCAGCCTTCACTAGTCACAACTTCTGGAGTAAAAAGAAAAGGAGGACCTGTGGCACCTTAGAGACTAACAAATTTATTTGAGCATAAGCTTTCCTGAGCTACAGCTCACTTGTGTTCAGTACCAGTGAATTCTGCTAATTCTAGTTCTATATTCAGTGACTTCCCGCAACTTCATGTGGACTGTTTGAATTCACCTGGGAGTTGTGATGCTGAACATAAGAATGGCCATACTGGGTCAGACCAATGGTCCATCCAGACCAGTATCCTGTCTCTGACAGTAGCAAGTGCCAGATGCTTCAGAGGGAATGAATAGAAGAGGACAATTTCAAGTGATCCCCTGTCGTCCAGTCCCAGCTTCTCGCAGTTGGAGGTTTAGGGACCACCAGAGTATGGGGTTCCGTCACTCACCATCTTGACTAACAGACATTGATGGAGCTGTTTTCCTTGAACTTATCTGATTCTTTTTTAAACCCAGTATGCTTTTGGCCTTTCCATCATCCCTTGGCAATGAGTTTCACAGGTTGGTTGGGTATTGTCCAAAGAGGTACTACTTTTTGTTTGTTAAATCTGCTGCCTACTAATTTCATCAGGTGACCCCTAGTTATGTTATGTGAAGGGGTCAATAACATTTCTTTATTGACTTTCTCCGCACTGTTCATGGTTTTATAGACTTCTATCATATCCCCCCTTTTAGTTGTCTCTTTTTTAAACTGACCAGTCCCAGTCTTTTAATCTCTCCTCGTGTGGAAGCTGTTCCATACCCCAATCATTTTTGTTGCCTTTCTCTGTATTTTTCCAGGTTTTTTTTGAGATGATGGGGACCAGAACTGCACTCAGTATTCAAGATGTGGGCATACCATGGATTTATATAGATATTTTCTGTCTTCTTATCTATTCCTTTCCTAATGGTTCCTAACATTCTGTTAGCTTATAAAAGCCATATTGACTCTTCCCCAACATACCAAGTGTATCTATGTATCTGATAATTCTGTTCTTTGCTATAGTTTCAACCAATTTGTCTGGTACTGATGTTAGGCTTACTGACCTATAATTATCAAGATTGCCTTTGAGGACTTTTTTTAAAATAGGCATTGCATTGTCTACCCTCTACACATCTGGTACAGAGGCTGATGTAAGCTATCACTTACATATCAGTTAGTAGTTCTGCAATTTCATATTTGAGTTCTTTCAGAACTCTTGAGTCAATACCATCTGGTTAGAGACTTATTGTTTCAGTTTGTTCCAGAACCTCTGCTACTGAAACTTCAGTCTGGGACATTTCCTCAGATTTGTCACTTAAAAAGAATTTCTCAGGTGTGGGGATCTCCCCCACATCCTCTGCAGTGAAGACGAATGCAAATAATTCATTTAGCTTCTGTGTAATGGCCTTGTCTTCCCTGAGTGCTCCGTTAGCACCTTGATTGTCCAGTGGCTCCACTGTTTTGCAGGCTTCCTGCTTTTCATAGAATCATAGAATATCAGGGTTGGAAGGGACCTCAGGAGGTCATCTAGTCCAACCCCCTGCTCAAAGCAGGACCAATCCCCAACTAAATCATCCCAGCCAGGGCTTTGTCAAGCCTGACCTTAAAAACTTCCAAGGAAGCAGATTCCACCACCTCCCTAGGGAACACATTCCAGTGCTTCACCACCCTCCTAGTGAAAAATTTTTTCCTAATATCCAACCTAAACCTCCCCCACTGCAACTTGAGACCATTACTCCTCGTTCTGTTACCTGCTACCACTGAGAACAGTATAGATCGGGGTGGGCAAACTTTTTGGCCTGAGGGCCACATCGGGTTTCCAGAATTGTATGGAGGGCCAGTATGGGGAGGCTGTCTCCCCCCCAAACAGCCAGGTGTGGCCCGGCCCCCACCTCCTATCCGATTCCCCCGCTTCTCGCCCCCTGACGGCTCCCCGGGACTTCTGCCCCATCCAACCCGCCTTGCAGCCTGTTCCCTGACCACCCACCCCTGACTACCCCTGCCGCCTCATCCGAACCCCTGCCCCATCCACACCCCCGATCTAACCCCCCTTACCGCGATGCCTGGAGCACTGGTGGCTGGCGGTACTACAGCCGTGCTGCCCGGAGCACTGGGTTAGGCCGCGGCTCTGCAACTGCGCTGTCCAGCCGCCCAGAGCGTGGTGCAGCACATTGAGGCTGCGTGGGAGGGGGAACAGCAGGGGAGGGGCTGGGAGCTAGCCTCCCGGGCCAGGAGCTCAGGTGCCGGGCAGGAGGGTTCCACAGGCCTTAGTTTTCCCACCTCTGGTCTAGATCCATCCTCTTTGGAATCCTCTTTCAGGTAGTTGAAAGCAGCTATCAAATCCCCCCTCATTCTTCTCTTCCGCAGACTAAACAATCCCAGTTCCCTCGGCCTCTCCTCATAAGTCATGTGTTCCAGTCCCCTAATCATTTTTGCTGCCCTCCGCTGGATGCTTTCCAATTTTTCCACATCTTCCTTGTATTGTGGGGCCCAAAATTGGCCACAGTACTCCAGATGAGTCCTCACCAATGCCGAATAGAGGGGAATGATCATGTCCCTTGATCTGCTGGCAGTGCTCCTACTTATAGAGCCCAAAATGCCGTTAGCCTTCTTGGTGTACTTCACCTTTTTTTTTGCGGTTAGTTTTTCAGTTTTTAGCTAGTTGCTCTTCAAATTGTTTCTTGGCCTGCCTTATTATTATACTTTACACTTCACTGGCCAGAGTTTATGCTCCTTTCTCTTTTTCACACTAGGGTTTGATTTCCATTTTTAAAGGATGCCTTTTTGCCTGTGATTCTTTTAGTCTGCTATTTAGCCATGGTGACGTATTTTTTTATCCTCTTACTGTTTTTAAATTTGGGGTATATGTTTAATATGAGCCTCTATTATGGTGTTTTTAAATAGTCTCCATGCAATTTGCAGGCATTTCACCCTTGTTACAGTTTCTTTTTAATTAACTTTCTCATTTTTGTGTATTCCCCTTTTCAAAGTTAAATGCTACTCTCATGGGTTTGTTGGGCATTATTCCCCTTACCAGGATATTAAATTTAATTACATTATGGTCTCTATTACTGAGCAGTTCAATACCTCTTGGACCAGATCCTGTGCTCCACTTAAGACTAAATCAAGAATTGTGTCTCCCCTGGTGGGTTCCAAGACAAGGTGCTCCAAGAAGCAGTCATTTATGGTGTCTTGAAATTTTCTCTCTGCATCCTTTCCTGAGATGATGTAAGCGCAGTCAATATGTGGTTAGTTGAAATCTCACGTTGTTATTGCGTTTTCTGTCTTTGTGGCCTCTCTCCTCTCCCTGAGCATTTCACAGTCACCATCACCATCCTGGTCAGGATTCCTACTGCTATATTCCTCTTGTTCAAGCATGGAATTTCTATCCATAGAGATTCTCTGGTGTACTTAGATTCTTATGCCAAGGTAAGGTTGAATTCCATACTAGCCACTGCCCTTTATTGCACCATTTCACTACGACCCAGCAGGCTTCATGGGATTTTCAGTGCAAGTCCTTCAAGTTGGTGGCCCCACCAGACATTCATTTCAAAGAAGCACACCGCCTTCTGTCTGACAGCCCCTTTAATTTGGGGCTTGTCTTTGCAAGAAACTTTTACAAGTTATGCCAATATAAATCTCTGTGTGAACATTCTTATTTCAGTGTAATAGTGTCTTATTTTTTTTGGTTTAGCTTAGGCCCCCTTCCCGCATGTCATAAACTAAACCGAAAAAGGCACTCTCTTATACTGGAATGGGTG
Source organism: Chelonia mydas (assembly GCF_015237465.2). NCBI lineage: Eukaryota > Metazoa > Chordata > Testudines > Cheloniidae > Chelonia > Chelonia mydas. Next base: position 430,441 of record NC_057853.1, read on the forward strand.
TGTTCACACAGGGAATTTTATTGGCATAGCTATGTCCGTTTGAATTCACGTCTTGGCTTATGCATTGTAAATTTCCCGTGAGGACAAACCTCTTTAAATTTTAACTTCTAATTTAGTCTTAATCTCAATAAGTACTCTAAAATATTTTAATTTTTTATTTTTCACTCACTCTTGTGACACACTGACATCTGACAGTTTTCTTCCGCCTGTTGAGAGGAAGAGAATGATAGAATCAGAAATTACAGAAGAAAGAGACCCCTTAGGACAGCTAATTTATCCAGCTGCTTGCAAAATGTGTTTTTCCTATTATTGTCCCTTATCTAAGATTTCTAAAACTCAGAGTAGAGAGAAGTATTATTCTTTTTTCATTGTTTATTTTGTGTATTTGATAATTCTTTTTGCTTAGTCAGTTCTTGGAGCAGATGCAGCCGTGTATTCCACTTCGGTATGTTCGTGCTCAGTGCACCAGAGCCAGAGAATTTTTCCTAGAACAGTGGTCCCCAAATTTTTTCCATCATGCCTCATCATCTCTGTAATGTGTCCCTGCCCTGGGACCGTCTGAGGTTGGGAGTCAGGGCTGCGGCTGGAGACCATGGCTGGGAGCAGAGGTGTGGCCAAGGCTTGGGGCCAGGAGTGGAGCTGGGGGCCAAGCCAGGGGCTGGGGCCAGGGCTGAGAGTGGGGCCATAGTGGAGCTGGGGGCAGAGTGGGACTGAGTGGTGCCCCTGCACCACATGGGGGCTGACTGGGCCCCCACGCATCCCCCTGAATGTTCCTCCGTGCCCCACTAATGGTGTGTGACCCACATTTTGGGGACCACTGCTTTAGCAGTACTGGTAGAGGGGGGCACTCATGGCTGTAGCCCGTCCCTGGCTACATGAGATCCCCGCCCCCCCCGAGTTCTTTCTTACCGCCTGTGGCTGGAGTCAGAGCTTCATGTGGTTCCTAACCTTACAATTTTCTAGGTTTATACAGTTAATTAATACCATCAGGATACTGTTGGCTAGCTTAGTTTAAGTATTTTCCTGGTGATGGACCTCATCAGGGTTTAAACCAGGGGTGGCCAACCTGGGGCTCCGGAGCCACATGCGGCTCTTCAGAAGTTAATGTGCAGCTCCTTGTATAGGCACCAACTCTGGGGCTGGAGCTACAGGCACCAACTTTCCAATGTGCCGGGGGTGCTCACTGCTCAACCCGTGGCTCTGCCACAGGCCCTGCCCCCTCTCCACCCCTTCCCACCCCCTCCCCTGAGCCTGCCGTGCCCTCGCTCCTCCCCCTCTCCCTCAGAGCCTCCTGCACGCCACAAAACAGTTGATTGGGAAGTACAGGGAGGGAGGAGGAAGCACTGATCGGCAGGGCAGCCGGTGGGTGGAAGGCGCTGGGACCAGGTGTGGGGGGAGCTATTGTGGGGGCTTCTGACGTATTACTGTGGCTCTCTGGCAACGCACATTGGTAAATTCTGGCTCCTTCTCAGGCTCAGGTTGGCCACCCCTGGTTTAAACTGTCTGTCGTGTGGGAAAGAACTGTGCTTAGGGGATACCCACATCAAGAAGCAGGGTTCAATTTGCAAATCATTCACAAAATGGACTCAGGTGGTGAGGGATCTTCATCTAAAGCAGCACTGCTTGAACAGGCCATGCAAACTGCTTTGGATCAGAGGCTGCCCTCGGGTTCTGAGACTACTGCCACTTCTCATCGTGAAGCTAGCGCTTCTCCAAAGAGATGGAGGCATTGCTCCACATCAAGTGTGCTGAGGGAAAGGTCATATAAGACTGATAGAGGTCACTCCATCTCATGTGGGGAATCTTCAGGAGGAATGTGGACCAGTGTTCCCTCTTAATTTTTTATGTCCATGTGTGGAATGAATTTTGTTAAGTGCACCAATAAGGAGGTGAGGTGTGACACATCACCTTCATATTGGGACACATAACAAAATTCATGTGGTCGGGGTAGGGCCGAGGGGTTCAGAGTGTGGGAGGGGGCTCAGGGCTGGGGCAGAAGGTTGGGGTGCAGCCAGGGTGCGGGGTTTGGGGTGGGTCAGAGGATTGGGGTGTGGGGGAGAGGTAGGCTCTGGGGTGGGGCCAGGGATTAGGGGTTTGGAGTGCAGGCTATCCCAGGGCTGCATTAGGGAGAGAGGACTCCCCCCCAGCCCTCTCTCACTGCAGCAGCTTGGGGCTGGGGGAGAAGCACCTCTCATTGGGCGTGGCAGCTCGGGCTGGGCTGGGCCGGGGCAGGAGAGGGGCTTCTCTCCCCTAGCCACGGCATATCTGGGGCAGGTCTGCGCTATGCCTAGCACAGAGGGACGCCTCTCCACACCGCAGCAACTCCATGGTGGGGGAGAGGCATCTTTCCCCACCTCAGCCCTGAGCCTCTGCATGGGGCTTAATAAGTGGCCGCACAGCTTAGAGGGAATTTAGATGTGGACTGGCACAGTGTAAATGCTGGTGCACGGGATGGAGCAGGTCCCATTACCCTGGTATTGCACAAGTAAGTCTGAGACCCTGTACCATCGACTCTGGTTCTGGCCCCAGGGCATCTGTTGAGTCCAGCACTGGCTGTTTCTGAGCCAGCAGCATATAAAGTGGCAATGGACCACCTCTGCCTTTCTGTCCTGACCTCTCCCTTGGTTCGGGACTTTGCCATGGCTGTGTTGTATAACCCTGTTAGCTGGGCAGGCTGCTGAATCTGTCAGTCTGTTGCATTGAACACTGATGTTTCCCTTCCGCTGTCTGTGGAAGTGGGTACAGTGCTGGGCTCAGCACAAGGGATGTCCTCGACGCTGGGAACTTTTTTGGCACCCGTGCTGTCAGCATTGCCAGCGTTATTGTGGCGGCACTGTCTGTCCGTCCATCTACCACCATCAGTCATATCGGAGGAATTTTGGGCATTCATCTTCGAAGGCTGCTTGGTGGCTAAGACTGTGTTGCAGTCTGCACTGGATGTTGTGGATACTTCAGTCAGTCATGGCCTCAGCGGTGACCATGAGAAGGTTGTGGAACTTGTTGCCAGAGGATGTTGTGAAGGCCAAAACTATAACAAGTTTCAAAAAAGAACTAGATAAGTTCATGGAGGATAGATCCATCAAGGGATGTTAGCCAAGATGGTCAGGGATGCAACTGCATGCTCTGAATGTCGCTAGCTTCTGTTTGCGGATGATGGGATGGATCAGATGGTTGCCTGTTCTGTTCATTCCCTTTGAAGCATCTGGCATTGGCCGCTATCAGAAGACAGGTTACTGGTCTTAGATGGACCATTGATTTGACCCAGTATGGCCATTCTTATGGTTATGTTGAGATCCTTACTGGTTCTGAAAGAAATGCACAGACAGAGTTTTTCCTCTGTCCCTATATTGGACGGATTTTTATGTACCTTCATAATTTACTATAGGAGACGCTAAAGCAGGGGTTCTCAAACTGGGGGTTGGGACCCCTGAGGGGGTCGTGAGGTTATTACATGGGGGATTGCAAGCTGTCAGCGTTCACCCCAAACCGCGCTTTGCCTCCAGCATTTATAATGGTGTTAAATATATTAAAAAGAATTTTTTATTTATTGGGGGGGGTCGCACTCAGAGGCTTGGTGTGTGAAAGGGGTCACCGGTACAAAAGTTTGAGAACCACTGCACTGAAGTTTAGTACTTTTCCTTCAAATGATTTGTGCACATGTACATTCCACTGCCAGTATATGTGCACCCAGATCAGAGACTTTTGCCAGCAGGACCACTAGGCGACACATCTGCCTGGCTCACCTCATTCTTTCAGGTGAGGGCATAAAAGAGTCGTGTCCACCACCTCTTTCTCAGTTCCTTCTCATTGCCCATGGCGAGAATTGGAGCTCCACATAATATTTTCTTCTGTTATCCAGTGCTTCAAAACTCTTCAGTGTATATAGTTATAGTTAGTAATATTTAGTGTAATATTATTAGTTTAGTTGCAGTTCTAGTAGTTACCTGGAGGATTTATTATGAAGAAAATATCTGGGTTTTAAGCAATGTGCCACTTGTTATCCTTGGGCACAAGAGCTGTTTGATTTGTCTTGATGAGGAACAGATGCCCTGTTTGTACCTCCTTCCCCACCAGGACTAAAAAACCAATTTCTACCTCAAAGATAACCTCACAAAAGAGGCAATGCATCCTGCATTGGAACCAAGGCCTGACCACGAGGCATCGTATTCCGAATAGACAAAGAGCACCACTCTAGCTGAGGCACAATTTGAGGCACAAGCCTGGTGAGAAACATCACTCTTCACCTTCGCCATCAGCCTCTTCAAAGCACTCCAAGCATTCTGATGCTTATCGTCCCATCCTACAGCGGTACATGTGTGATGGACAATCTATTGCATGCGAAATCATCAGGCCTTTCTATTAGTTGCATCAGAGTCCACCTGGCTTCCATTTCTGCAGTACATCTGCCAGTAGAGAGGTTTTCCATTTTCTCTCTCCTTCATTTACTGTTTTTTGAAAGATCTGCTCAACACTTTTCCTCCTTTGTCTGATCCTGTACCTGTATAAGTTCTCAACCTACTTCTTTCCGAACTGAAAGGACCTTCCTTTGAACCTATGGCTACAACCTCACTACCTTGTCTGTAAAGACTGTGTTTCTGGTGACAATCACTTCCACAAGAAGATTTTAACAATTTCAGGCTTTCCTGGCTTGACCCTTCTTTCATGGTCTTTCCCTTAGATCACACCTTAAATTTTATCCCTAAAGTAATGTCAGTTTCCATCTGAGCTAAGGACTTGTCTACACATATAGCACTGCAGTGGCACAGCTGCAGCGCTTAGTGAAGACACTGCCTATGCTGATGCTAGAGGGTCTCCCATCGGCGTAGGTACACCACTTCCCTGAGAGGCACTAGCTATGGCCCTGGGATTTCCACACCCCTGAGGGATGTAGTGATACCAACATAAGTGTGTAGTGGAGAGCAAGCCTAAGCTATTCATCTTTAAGTAGTTTTCCTGAAACCCCTTTCATAGCGCTTTGGCATTCTACCAAGACCACACTAGGTCCTTCAGGACACCTCTGAGCCTTTTTGTACCCTACAGTGAGAGAGTTAAGGGTCAATCATTATCAGCTCAGCAAATCTCACATTGGATTTCTGACTTCATTAAGTTCTGCTACAGCAGGGGTTCTTAGACTTCTGTACTGGTGACCCCTTTCACATAGCAAGCCTCTGAGTGCGCCCCCCCATACATTAAAAACACTTTTATATATATTAAACACCATTATAAATGCTGAACATAAGAATGGCCATACTGGGTCAGACCAAAGGTCCATCCAGCCCAGTATCCTGTCTACCGACAGTGGCCAATGCCAGGTGCCCCAGAGGGAGTGAACCTAACAGGTGATGATCAAGTGATCTCTCTCCTGCCATCCATCTCCACCCTCTGACAAACCGAGGCTAGGAGTGCACCATTCCTTGCCCATCCTGGCTAATAGCCATTAATGGACTTAGCCTCCATGAATTTATCCAGTTCTTTTAAACCCTGTTATGGTCCTAGCCTTCAGAACCTCCTCAGGCAAGGAGTTCCACAGTTTGACTGTGTGCTGAGTGAAGAAGAACTTCCTTTTATTTGTTTTAAACCTGCTACCCATTAATTTCATTTGTTGGCCCCTAGTTCTTATATGATGGGAACAAGTAAATAACTTTTCCTTATTCACTTTCTCCACACCACTCATGATTTTATAGACCTCTTATCATATCCCCCCTTAGTCTCCTCTTTTCCAGGCTGAAAAGTCCAAGCCTCTTTAATCTCTCCTCAATGGGACCTGTTCCAAAGCCCTAATCATTTTAGTTGCCCTTTTCTGAACCTTTTCTAATGCCAATATATCTTTTTTGAGATGAGGGGACCACATCTGTACGCAGTATTCAAGATGTGGGCATACCATGGATTTATATAAGGGCAATAAGATATTCTCCGTCTTATTCTCTATCCCTTTTTTAATGGTTCCTAACATCCCGTTTGCTTTTTTGACTGCCGCTGCACACTGCATGGACGTCTTCAGAGAACTATCCATGATGACTCCAAGATCTTTCTCCTGATTAGTTGTAGCTAAATTAGCCCCCATCATATTGTATGTACAGTTGGGGTTATTTTTTCCAATGTGCATTACTTTACATTTATCCACATTAAATTTCATTTGCCATTTTGTTGCCCAATCACTTAGTTTTGTGAGATCTTTTTGAAGTTCTTCACAGTCTGCTTTGGTCTTGACTATCTTGAGCAGTTTAGGATCACCTGGAAATTTTGCCACCTCACTGTTTCCCCCTTTCTCCAGATTATTTATGAATAAGTTGAATAAGATTGGTCCTAGGACTGACCCTTGGGGACCACCACTAGTTACCCCTCTCCATTCTGAAAATTGACCATTTATTTCCTACCCTTTGTTCCCTATCTTTTAACCAGTTCTCAATCCATGAAAGGATCTTCCCTCTTCTCCCATGACAACTTAATTTACGTAAGAGCCTTTGGTGAGGGACCTTGTCAAAGGTTTTCTGGAAATCTAAGTACACTATGTCCACTGGATCCCCGTTGTTCACATGTTTGTTGACCCCCTCAGAGAACTCTAATAGATTAGTAAGACATGATCTCCCTTTACAGAAACCATGTTGACTTTTGCACAACAATTTATGTTCTTCTGTGTGTCTGACCATTTTACTCAGGACTAGATCGAGAGTTGCCTCTCCCCTGGTGGTTTCCTGTACCAGCTGCTCGAAGAAGCAGTCATTTAAAGGATCGAGAAATGTTGTTCTGCATTTCGTCTTGAGGTGACATGTCCCCAGTCAGTATGGGGATAATTGAAATCCCCCACTATTACTGAGTTCTTTATTTTGATAGCCTCTCTAATCTCCCTTAGCATTTCATAGTCACTTACGCTGTCCTGGTCAGGTGGTCGATAATAGATCCCTACTGTTATATTCTTATTAAAGCATGGAATTACTATCCATAGAGATTCTATGGAGCATGTGGATTCGTTTAAGATTTTTGTTTCATTTGATTCTACATTTTCTTTTGTGCCCCGGAGTGATTGTGTCCCATTGATTGTCCTCACTCCACCAGGTTTCTTTGATGCCTATTATTTCAGTATCCTCCTTTAACACGAGGCACTCTAGTTCACCCATTTTATTATTTAGACTTCTAGCATTTGTGTACAAGCACTTTAAAAACTTGTCACTGTTTATTTGTTTATTTTATTTTATATGCTGGTCGCAAAGTGCGGTTTGGGGTGGAGGCTGACAGCTTGTGACCCCTTCCACCCCCATGTAATAACCTTGTGACCCCCTCAGGGGTCCCGACCTCCAGTTTTGAGAACCCCTGTGCTACAGTCTTGCTAACTTCTCTCCTCCATTGAGGAAAAGCAGCTCTACCAGGGCTCAGTCCATTTAATCAATCTTTGTGAGCAATATCATAGTACAGGGGTGGGCAAACTTTTTGGCCTGAGGGCCACATTGGGGTTTCAAAACTGTATGGAGGGCCGGGTAGGGAAGGCTGTGCCTCCCCAAACCCTAACCCTATCAGTCCCTTCCCACTTCCTGCCCCCTGACTGCCCCCCTCAGAACCCCTGACCCATCCAACCCCCCCTGCTCCTTGTCCCCTGACCACCCCCTCTTGGGACCTCCTACCCTTAACCCCCCCCCCCCCGGACCCTCCCCCCCCTTCCAAACCCTCCCCCCACTCCCTGACTGCCCCAACTCCTATCCACACCCCTGCCCCCTGACAGGCCCCCCCGGGACCCCCCCCCCATCCAACCCCCCCCCCCCCCCCCCCAAAGCCCTTTTCAGAATGTGGATCTGCGAACATAAGCGGAGGCCTCACAGCTGGAGAGAAGCAGCGGTTTCCCCTTCAAAGCACCGTTTCTCTCCGGCCAGCTACACAGCCGCCCGGTGCTCCTCCTGAGTCCTCCACGTGCGTTTCCCACGCTCCCGCCACCTGCACCGCCCGCCTGCTCCCCTGAGGCTGCAGATGAGCCTCCCTTCCTGCTCTCCCCTGCCCCCGCAGTGCAGCCCCCTCCCGTGCTGACGGCACTGCACGCTGAGGCTGTGGGAGAGGGGGGACAGCGGGAGAGGGGCCGGGGACTAGCCTCCCTGGCCGGGAGCTCAATAGCCGGGCAGGACGGTCCTGTGGGCCGGATGTGGCCCGCAGGCCGTAGTTTGCCCACCTCTGTCCTAGTAGCTGATACCTGCACAGCAGCAACATGTTCATTTATTCATACCTTCTCCAGTCACTGTGCCATCACTCAAGCCTCTCGTGATGATGCCAGCTTTGGCAAGTATTACAATCTCTGTTAAATGATCCAAAGTCCCTCCACTTTAAGGGAACTGTTGATGAGTCACCTGCAGTGAAATGTATATGTGGACAATCGCTGGAAGGAGAAAAAAGCATTTGCTTAGCTGTACAGTAGCTGTTCTTTGAGGTGCTTTGTGCGCAGATACAATACATGACCCTCGTACCTTCCTCACTACTTTAGATGTTACCTCTGTGACATAACAGAGGAGTCAGCAGCCACACCCCTTTTATGCCCTCACCTGAGAGCACAAAGAGAGCAGGGGTGCATGCGCTGTCTAGTGGTGCTACTGGCAAAAAGTCTCTAGCTGAAGTGGACTGAATGCACATACATCTTTAGTGGACTGTACATGTGCACAACACCTCTCGAAGAACAACCTTTACTGTACAGGTAAGTAAACTTTCTTTCTCGTTACTCATTCACAGTTTTAGGCCAGCTCCTGGGAGGGCTCATTTGTGCACCTCCTAGTTTCTTGTGGTTGATAGTTCCATTTTTCATTGGTTCTTTGTTGTGATGGGCAGTTGTGATCACAGAGGCTAGGCAGTCCCTTGGGACTTAGGCATTGTCTACATAGGCAACTTACAGTGGTTTAGCTAAAATCAGTGTCTCGTTAATTTAGTGGAAACCCATGTGTAGACACACTTAAGATTTGTTTACAGTTGGCTCAAAAGCATAAGGGAGGTAACTGTGTAGGTTTCAGAAATTTACCAAATTAAGCTAAATTGATTTAAACTAGTTTTTAAGTGTGTCCATACAGGGCTTTGTACGTGTTTAACCAAATCAGTGACAAAACTGATGTAGCTAAACAGTGCAAGTTGTATGTTAGAACGGGGTGGCCAACCTAAGCCTGAAAAGGAGCTAGAATTTACCAATGTATATTGCCAAAGAGTCACAGTAATATGTCAGCAGCCCCCCATTAGCTCCCTCCCGCCCGCTCTCAGCGCCTCCCGCTCATCAGCAGCCCCGCCGATCAGCGCCTCCCTCCCCCCACCTCCCAATCAGCTGTTTCGTGGCGTGCAGGAGAAGCAAGGGCACGTCAGGATCAGGAAGGGGTGGAGTTGGGGCAGGGCCTGTGGCAGAGCCAGGGATTGAGCAGTGAGGCCCCCCCCCCCCCCCCGGCACATTGGAAAGTTGGTGCCTGTAGCTCTAGCCCCAGAGTTGGTGCCTGTACAAGGAGACGCATAGTAACCTCTGAAGAGCCGCATGTGGCTCCGGAGCCACAGGTTGGCCACTCCTTGTGTAGACCAAACTTTAGGTAGCTTCAGGTGCTTCTATGGACAGCTTTAAAGATGAGAACAGAACCCTTAAAGTTGACTGTGTATCCCATAGGGAGCTAGTGCATCACTGAGGGTTTGTCTAGACGTAGAGTTAGGGCATGGAAATCTGGGGTGTAAATCTACAGTGCACTGGTGTGCCACACATTTGCTGGTCATGTGGACCCTGCTACTGCACACCATGGAACTTCGTGCAGCAGCAAGGTCCACATGACCAGTGAATGCATGGCACACCAGTGTGCTATAGATTTACATCCCAGCTTGCCCACTGTCCATCTAGACAAGCCATGAGGTGTTGTGTTCTAAATGGGCTGTTCATTTTGAACCAGTTAGTGTTTCGTGGTTGGCGTCTGCATTTCCGTGTATAATGCAGTAATCAAACCCACAGGTTGCTAATGTGTGTATCACAGTGCCCAGGTCCAAGAGAAGAGGGCAGTGCACTAGCTCCCTACTGGATACAGAGTCATGTTAGAAGGGTGGGACTGTTTTATATCTTGCTCTTGTCTCATTAGTCAGCCAGCAGATGTAGGTGTTACTGATAATTAATAATGGTGCATACAAATAATATTTTTACCTGCCATTCTGAGCAACCACCACCTGACACAGCTGCTGCAGATAAGGCACACCCTTGCCAGCTATAGTGAAGCCAACCTGCTTTCACAGCATAGTTGTGGATTCAGATTGGGAGAATAAGGCGCAACCCAAATAATTTTTAGAAGTCCAAGTCCTATGCAGTGTTGGAGCTAAGTTATTTGAGGCTGTATCTGCGGTGAGCCAATGTGTTTGTCTAGGTACATATAAGAGAGCCTGTCATTCTAAGTGTCTGAGTGCCTTTCAAGGTAAAGTATAGTACATGGCAAGCATGGGCTTTATTTTAATGCTTTCTGGTTAGTTGTGAGATTGTCCGGGGAGCATAAGTTCCTCGAAGACACTAATAATTGAAACAGTAGGTCTCTAAACCGCTGAGGGTTTGAATTGTCTTAGAGCTAGTTGCTTATGCTTCCAAAGACTTGGGGGGGGCTGTTTTTAGTTTTAATAAATTAGTTCCCTCTTTCCTGTGACTATCTGAACCCTGCATGAGGAGGGTTGGCACATGGCTTGTGTTGGAGAATTGGCAGTGCTTGCTTTTCGAAGGGTATGTCTTCACTGCAATTGGGAGACACAGTTGCAGCACACATAGTCATACACAAGTTAGCTTTGATCAGGATCATTCACTAACGATAGCAGGGCAGCATGGGCTAGTGGCGCAAGTACAATCCTGCCTAGGGTCCTAGGTACATATTCAGGTGGCTAGCCCATGCCATCGTGTGGCTGGCTACCTTGTTATTTTTATCAAGCTAACTCAGTCAAAGCCTGCCGGTGTTATGCCTACACAGGCTGAACCAGTTGCAGTGTAGACATATCCAAAGGGTGGAGTCCCCCATCTCTGAGCAGGGTTAAATGACATGGTGTAAGACTGTAAGCTCCTTGGGGTAGGGCGTTCCTCTTTTTGTTGTGCAAAGTGCCCAGCACAGTGAGACCCTGGTCCATGATTGGGGTCTCTAGTCACTACCCCAATACAAATAAGTAATAACATGGTGGTGGTAAACTGCTGGCTTGTCTGCATTAGGGCTTCCAGTGGCGGATCTGTAGTGTTGGGAAACTTTAGGGGGTGGGGAAGCCAATGTAGACTCTGCCTAGTAGACTCTGGGAACAACAATTGTTTCTGTACTGGTTACTTGTGACCAAAGCCAGAGGTTCTCAACCTTTTACTTTCAGTATGTCTGGTTAAAGAGACTGGGAGCTTTGAGATTGAAACACAAGTACTTCTTTGGGGTGCTGTGTTCTCAAAAACAATAAATGATTTGAGTCAGCACTGTATTAACAAACACAATCCCTGCCTTCACCTGGCAGGAAACCACCTTGTTTAAAAAAAAATGTTATGATGAAGCAAAGAAGCTTTGTGCCGTACCCTGAAGCTCACCAAACTTTTTTTTATGGCATGGAGTGTCAGGAGAACTGGCTCCTTAGGTTCTAGTGGATCTGGAGGGCACCCAGCCGCTCTTTGCTGCTGTGCTGTTCTGCAGGGGATGGCGTGAGGCAGAGGGAAGTCTTACATAACTGGGTCCCAGATCATTTAAAGTTCAACGATCATAACTCCCCTCTTGGACTGCACATGGAAGTGAATTATTAGATGTTCTGAGCTCACAGCACCCCATCTCACTGCACTGGCTACAGCACTGGTGCTTGCTTTCTGCACTGGCTACGGCTTTTGGATGCTTTGCAGATGTCTCCTTAAAATGAGCAGATTGCCGTAATCCAGCCTGAAGGTAACATAGTCATAGATGACTGAGATCTTCATTCAAGAGGAGCATTTCAGGGCAGCCTGGTCAGATTTAGATGAGAATGGAATTACTAGCTGTTGCTACTTTAAGATCCAGGAGCACCCAGGAGCCAGCATGATACTGAAGCTGAATCATGTTGGCAGACTGAGCATATACCCATAGTAATGCTCCTCAGCCTCTGCCCTTTCTGTTCTGTTCTATATAGGTTTCTTATACTGCTCTCTCAGGACTGTAATATCTAAGTGTCTTCCAGTCGTGCGATAAGCAACGTGACTAATGTCTGGTCACCTAATGCTTTCTTTTTTTATCAGTTCACCTTGTTTGAGCCAGCAAACCAGCAGAAGGCAGAGAAACAGCAACTGGGTTTTAACACACCCAAAAAAGCTGAGTGTTGTCGTCTTCCTGGTAGTACTGCAGCTCATAAAATCTGTTTCCCCCAGTGACGCATGCTCATTGAACAGGAAGGGAGAGAAAATGGAATGTGCAGGGGCCCTTGGACATAGTTGTGAGCATTTACTCTGGTCTGTCTCTGCTGGAGGGACTATAACCATTTTAAAGGTCTGGCATGGAAGTCTTAGGGTCACAGTGACATGGAAGGCTGCTAATGTAGTGCCAATCTTTAAAAAAGGGAAGAAGGAGGATCCTGGGAACTACAGGCCAGTCAGCCTCACCTCAGTACCTGGAAAAATCATGGAGCAGGTCCTCAAAGAATCAATCCTGAAGCACTTACATGAGAGGAAAGTGATCAGGAACAGTCAGCATGGATTCACCAAGGGAAGGTCATGCCTGACTAATCTAATCGCCTTCTATGATGAGATTACTGGTTCTGTGGATGAAGGGAAAGCAGTGGATGTTTTGTTTCTTGACTTTAGCAAAGCTTTTGACACGGTCTCCCATAGTATTCTTGTCAGCAAGTTAAAGAAGTATGGGCTGGATGAATGCACTATAAGGTAGGTAGAAAGTTGGCTAGATTGTCGGGCTCAACGGGTAGCGATCAATGGCTCCATGTCTAGTTGGCAGCCTGTATCAAGTGGAGTGCCCCAAGGGTCAGTCCTGGGGCCGGTTTTGTTCGATATCTTCATAAATGATCTAGAGGATGGTGTGGATTGCACCCTCAGCAAATTTGCGGATGTTACTAAACTAGCAGGAGTGGTAGATACGCTGGAGGGCAGGGATAGGATACAGAGGGACCTAGACAAATTGGAGGATTGGGCCAAAAGAAATCTGATGAGGTTCAATAAGGATAAGTGCAGCGTCCTGCACTTAGGACGGAAGAACCCAATGCACCGTTACAGACTAGGGACCGAATGGCTCGGCAGCAGTTCTGCAGAAAAGGACCTAGGGGTTACAGTGGGCGAGAAGCTGGATATGAGTCCTCAGTGTGCCCTTGTTGCCAAGAAGGCCAATGGCATTTTGGGATGTATAAGTAGGGGCATAGCGAGCAGATCGAGGGACGTGATCGTTCCCCTCTATTCGACATTGATGAGGCCTCATCTGGAGTACTGTGTCCAGTTTTGGGCCCCACACTACAAGAAAGATGTGGATAAATTGGAGAGAGTCCAGCGAAGGGCAACAAAAATGATTAGGGGTCTGGAACACATGACTTATGAGGAGAGGCTGAGGGAGCTGAGATTGTTTAGTCTGCAGAAGAGAAGAATGAGGGGGGATTTGATAGCTACTTTCAACTACCTGAGAGGTGGTTCCAGAGAGGATGGTTCTAGACTATTCTCAGTGGTAGAAGAGGACAGGACAAGGAGTAATGGTCTCACGTTGCAGTGGGGGAGGTTTAGGTTGGATATTAGGAAAAGCTTTTTCACCAAGAGGGTGGTGAAACACTGGAATGTGTTACCTAGGGAGGTGGTAGAATCTCCTTCCTTAGAAGTTTTTAAGGTCAGGCTTGCCAAAGCCCTGGCTGGGATGATTTAATTGGGGATTGGTCCTGCTTTGAGCAGGGGGTTGGACTAGATGACCTCCTGAGGTCCCTTCCAACCCTGATATTCTATGATTCTATGAAATACAGGGATGGCACAGAGACTGAACTGTTAGTTGTGCCTCATCTTTTCCTCCTATCACAGAATGCAGATAATCGATCCATAGTAATTATTAGATGGACACTACATTAGCCTTTTTCCAGTCATCTGGGACTTCCCCCGTTCGCCACGAGTTTTCAAAGATAATGGCCAATGGCTCTGCAATCACATTCGCCAATTCCTTTAGCACTCTCGGATGCAACTCGTCCGGCCCCATGGACTTGTGCACGTCCAGCTTTTCTAAATAGTCCCTAACCACCTCTTTCTCCACTGAGGGCTGGCCATCTACTCCCCATGCAGTGATGCCCAGCGCAGCAGTCTGGGAGCTGACCTTGTTCGTGAAGACAGAGGCAAAAAAAGCATTGAGTACATTAGCTTTTTCCACATCCTCTGTCACTAGGTTGCCTCCCTCATTCAGTAAGGGGCCCACACTTTCCTTGGCTTTCTTCTTGTTGCCAACATACCTGAAGAAACCCTTTTTGTTACTCTTGACATCTCTTGCTAGCTGCAGCTCCAGGTGCGATTTGGCCCTCCTGATTTCATTCCTACATGACCGAGCAATATTTTTATACTCTTCCCTGGTCATATGTCCACTTCTTGTAAGCTTCTTTTTTATGTTTAAGATCCGCAAGGATTTCACTGTTAAGCCAAGCTGGTCGCCTGCCATATTTACTATTCTTTCGACTCATCGGGATGGTTTGTCCCTGTAACCTCAACAGGGATTCCTTGAAATACAGCCAGCTCTCCTGGACTCCTTTCCCCTTCATGTTATTCCCCCAGGGGATCCTACCCATCCGTTCCCTAAGGAATTTAAATTCATATTGATAGGGATCCAGGGAATCTGTGTAGTGGCCACAATCCCTTTTTCTCAATAGTATTCCTCAAAAGAAGGGAGTTCCAGCCTTTGTAATAAGCAGTGCAGCTGTTGCTGTTCAGGTAATTTTGAGCTAGAGTATAACAGCTGGCATTAGCCATTCTTGTCCATGTGTCTCACATCTTATCCCTAGTTTTCATTCATCTGGAGGGGAAAGATTTAGATCAGAAGTGGTGGAATACAACTTGTTCAGCATCTCTAGTGCATCCAGTAGCAGTTCTGGTCTCAGAACTCAGCCAGAGAAGATGCTGATAGTTACCACCTTTCTCACTCATACAGTATCCAACATGCTTAGTCAATCCGTCTCCCCTAAGGCACATACATATTGAACAGGAAGGGTGAGATTGTTCGGGGCTGGTGGGGGGTTGTCAGAGAAGTACTTTGAAAACTCTTCTGAGAGAAATTCCAGTCTGTTAGTGTTAAGGCTTCCTAGATTTACCTAGATTCACGTCTCAGCACTGGTTTGGGCGTCACTGACTCAGTGGTGGAATAAAATTGCAATGTAGACTCTGTTATGTCATAGGAGACTAAATATTCTGTTTTCTGTAGTCAATGGGATGTGGAGTAAGCTTTCTGCAGAGGGCCTTGTGAGCAGGAAAGAGTGCATGTCCCTGTCTGAGGGATATACCAGTGTGTGGTGGGTGCTCTTATGGATAGAGAAAGAGACAGGTTGTGTACAAGGAAGGGTGGATTGGATAGGAACTAACAGTAGAGGAGAATGATCATACAACCCGCTTCCTTTGTTCAGATGTGTGTAGTTTTCCAAATCTGTGTAGTCCCGCCTACTGTGTTTTGGTTTGCCAGTCATCTTTCCCTTAGATCTATACAGGACACTGGCACAGAGGTTTTTGGGACTCCACATTCACAGGTCAATATCAAGGTGATTGAACCAGAATAACTCTGCCAAACTGTTTTTGTTTTTTTCATGGTTGTCTCAGCTGATGTTTTTCCAGTAATAGGAGTTTACTGCTGTGGCAATAAAATGGTTTGAGCATTTGAACAGTTCTGGTGAAGGGAATGCTCCACTTGAACATACCCATTACAGCTACCAAGATATCTGATAAATTACAAAAGGTCCTAGAAATATTGAGCCCAGCAGCCACTCTGGAAATCTCCATCCCTGTTGATTTATAAGCAGCTAAGAGGTTAAATGATGATGATCACACTATGCAACAGAAGCCAGAAAGCTTGACAATGTGGGCAGAAAGATGGACTCAGGTACACTAGGAATCATGGTGCCAATGATCAGATCTTTCTGGCTGATATAATCAGCTACATCTTTTTGGAGTGCATGCTCCCTTTACTTGATTCCTTCCTGGAGGTTCAAAGGAAGGGAGCAAGAGCCATCATTGCTCAGGGCCACAGAGTTTTTAGGTGAGCACTGCTACAGAGCCCCGTGTGCCCCTGCCTCCTCTAAAGCTTGTTATGATGCATCAGGTAGATCAGCAGGAATTCTGATGGCTGACATTACTCTCTGCCAGTAATATTAGCTTAAGTCGATCAGCCTGTTTGTGGCTCAGACCTGCACAGAAGATCTCCCCTTGGAGAATGACCATTTGTTTAACAGCAAAACTGGTAAGAATTTGTAGGATAGATATTATCTGCAGTCTTTGGGGTTGAGTCCTCCTAGCCAGAGAAGGAGACACCCCGTTTTGTTTTTTGTTTTGTTTTTTTTATTTTATTTTATTTTATTTATTTGTTTGTTTTCAATTTCGGAGGCGTTATCTTTCATCTGGTTCCTTTTGCCCCCTCTTCTCCAGAAGTCTAGGAGAAGAAACTGTGTAAAAGGAGACACTGTAAACAAAGATCCAGGTCTTTTGTTGCTTGTTCTTCCTGAACAACCAGCTAGATTTGAATTTGATGGGTTGCCTGTGTGCTTCCCCCCTTCCCTTCTCCATTCTGAGGGCGTTTGGACCATGCTTTTTTTGCCTCTGTCTTCACGAACAAGGTCAGCTCCCAGACTACTGCACTGGGCACCACAGCATGGGGAGGAGGTGACCAGCCCTCTGTGGAGAAAGAAGTGGTTCGGGACTATTTAGAAAAGCTGGACGTGCACAAGGCCATGGGGCCTGATGCGCTGTATCCTAGAGTGCTAAAGGAGTTGGCGGGTGGGATTGCAGAGCCATTGGCCATTATCTTTGAAAACTCATGGCGATCGGGGGAAGTCCCGGACGACTGGAAAAAGGCTAATGTAGTGCCCATCTTTAAAAAAGGGAAGAAGGAGGATCCTGGGAACTACAGGCCAGTCAGCCTCACCTCAGTCCTTGGAAAAATCATGGAGCAGGTCCTCAAGGAATCAATTCTGAAGCACTTAAAGGAGAGGAAAGTGATCAGGAACAGTCAGCATGGATTCACCAAGGGCAAGTCATGCCTGACTAATCTAATTGCCTTCTGTGACGAGATAACTGGCTCTGTGGATGAGGGGAAAGCGGTGGACGTGTTGTTCCTTGACTTTAGCAAAGCTTTTGACATGGTCTCCCACAGTATTCTTGCCAGCAAGTTAAAGAAGTATGGGTTGGATAAATGGACTATAAGGTGTACAGAAAGCTGGCTAGATTGTCGGGCTCAACGGTTAGTGATCAATGGCTCCATGTCTAGTTGGCAGCCGGTATCAAGTGGAGTGCCCCAAGGGTCTGTCCTGGGGCCGGTTTTGTTCAATATCTTCATAAATGATCTGGAGGATGGTGTGGATTGCACCCTCAGCAAGTTTTCAGATGACACTAAACTGGGAGGAGAGGTAGATACGCTGGAGGGTAGGGATAGGATACAGAGGGCCCTAGACAAATTAGAGGATTGGGCCAAAAGAAATCTGATGAGGTTCAACAAGGACAAGTGCAGAGTCCTGCACTCAGGATGGAAGAATCCCATGCACCACTACAAACTAGGGACCGAATGGCTCGGCAGCAGTTCTGCAGAAAAGGACCTAGGGGTTACAGTGGACGAGAAGCTGGATATGAGTCAACAGTGTGCCCTTGTTGCCAAGAAGGCCAATGGCCTTTTGGGATGTATATGTAGGGGCATTGCCAGCAGATCGAGGGACGTGATCGTTCCCCTCTATTTGACATTGGTGAGACCTCATCTGGAGTACTGTGTCCAGTTTTGGCCCCACACTACAAGAAAGATGTGGAAAAATTGGAAAGAGTCCAGCAAAGGGCAACAAAAATGATTAGGGGTCTGGAACACATGACTTATGAGGAGAGGCTGAGGGAACTGGGATTGTTTAGTCTGCGGAAGAGAAGAATGAGGGGGGATCTGATAGCTGCTTTCAACTACCTGAAAGGGGGTTCCAAAGAGGATGGATCTAGACCGTTCTCAGTGGTAGCTGATGACAGGACAAGGAGTAATGGTCTCAAGTTGCAGTGGGGGAGGTTTAGGTTGGATATTAGGAAAAGCTTTTTCACCAAGAGGGTGGTGAAACACTGGAATGTGTTACCTAGGGAGGTGGTAGAATCTCCTTCCTTAGAAGTTTTTAAGGTCAGGCTTGCCAAAGCCCTGGCTGGGATGATTTAATTGGGGATTGGTCCTGCTTTGAGCAGGGGGTTGGACTAGATGACCTCCTGAGGTCCCTTCCCACCCTGATATTCTATGATTCTGTGATTTCCTTGTGGTATGGCATGAAATTACCAGAAATCTCTGTGTGTTGGCGATAAGCCAGTTCTCTTCCATGTAGTACTCCTACCATCTATTCCACTACAGACAGCCCTCTCACAAGATATTGCTCAGAGCTAAAGTGGATTCTTTATTATGGGTGAGAGCAATAGAAGTGCCAATGCAGTGCAAAGAGAGTACTGCAAGAGAGGTGGCCTTCATATCAGACCAGCTCATGGAAAGTAACTGCACTTTTGAATGTGAGAGAATCTCTACTAATGCAAAGAATCGGCCTTTCTGTAGCCCAAGAGCGTTCACTGAATGCCTCGTAGCATACCTAAAACACCCAGGGAGTAAGTGGGTCTCTACCAAGAAAACTGTCTGATTTGGATTGGCAATCTCCAAGCCATAAAGGAATCCCTTGGATTCCAGTCCCGAGGTATAAACTGGGAAAAAATTATTCAGGGCGAGCCTGAATTCAATACAAGTAAAAGCTTTCCTTCCAGAAAAGAGGATTCCTCAGGTCTGGTCTACACTGCGGGGTTAGGTCGAATTTAGCCACGTTAGGTCGATTTAAAAATGACTGCGTCCACACAACCAACCCCAGTCTGTCAACCTAAAGGGCTCTTAAAATTGACTTCTATACTCCTCCCCAACATGGGGACTAGCACTAAAATCAACCTTGCTGGGTCAAATTTGGGGTAGTGCGGAAGCAAATTGACGGTATTGGCCTCCAGGAGCTATCCCAGAGTGCTCCATTGTGACCGCTCTGGACAGCACTTTGAACTCCAATGCACTAGCCAGGTACACAGGAAAAGCCCCGGGAACTTTTGAATTTAATTTCCTGTTTGGTCAGCGTGGCGAACTCAGTAGCACAGGTGACCATGCAGTCCCCCCAGAATCGTAGAGTGTAGAATGTTTCTACGCTCCCCCTATCATCTCTGTCCCTGAGGTTATCACAGATTAGAAGGCGAAAAAAACGCACTCACGATTACGTTTTCCGAGCTCACGTAGTCCTCCCGCACTGATAGGGCAAAGCTTAATGCATGGAGGCATTCAGTGGCAGAGGCCAGGAAAGAATTAAGTGAGCGTGAAGAGCGGAGGCAGGATGTGATGCTGAGGCTAATGGGGGAGCAAACGGACATGATGAAGCGTCTGTTGGGGGAGCAAATGGACATGATGAAGCGTCCGTTAGAGCTGCAGGAAGGCCAACAAGAGCACAGACCCCTGCTGCATCCACTGTATAACTGCCTACGCTCCTCCCCATGTTCCATAGCCTCCTCACCCAGACGCCCAAGAACGCAGAGGGGAAGGCTCTGGGCACCCAGCCACTCCAGAGGATGGCCCAAGCAACAGAAGGCTGTCATTCAAACAGTTTGGTTTTTAGTGTTGCTACGATAAGCAACGTGGCCTTGTCCTTCCCTCCTCCCCCACCCCACCTGGGCTACCTTGTCCGTTATCTCATTTTTTTTTTTTTTTTTTAGTTAATAAAGAAAGAATTATGGTTTCAAAACAATAGTTACTTTATTTCGAAGGGGGGAGGGTGGTTGGCTTACAGGGAATTAAAATCAACAAAGGGAGCAGGTTTGCTTCAAGAAGAAACACACCCAACTGTCACACCAAAGCCTGGCCAGTCACGAAACTGGTTTTCAAAGCCTCTTTGCTGCTCTTCTAATCACCCTGGTGTCTGGCTGCTCAAAATCGGACACCAGGCAATTTGCCTCAACCTTCCACCCCACCATAAACGTTTCCCCCTTACTCTCACAGATATTATGGAGCACACAGCAAGCAGCAATAACAATGGGAGTGTTTGTTGCGCTGAGGTCTGACCTAGTCAGCAAACAGCGCCAGCGAGCTTTTGAACGTTCAAAGGCGCATTCTACCACCATTCTGCACTTGCTGAGCCTATAGTTGAACTGCTCCTACTACTGTCCAGGCTTCATGAGCCATGGGAGCAAGGGGTAGGGTGGGGTAGGTGCGACTGTGCAGTGCTGCTGGCTGGGAGAGCAGCCTGAGGCAGAAGCTTCCAACTCTCATGATATTCCAGGCGGGACTGAATCTCCATGAGACAAAAGTTAAAGAAGAGAATGACCTGGAGTCTCTGGCTCCCATTCGGTGCTCTAAGAGGAGGATAGCCATGTCTGTCCAGGCGCCCCGATCAACCTCACCGAGGTCTGCCAGGAGCATCCAGGAGATATACGACGGCTATCAGTCGTACTGCACCATCTGCCGCGAAGGCAAGGAGCTGCTGCTGTGTAGCAATGCAGTACTGCGTCTGCCAGCAGCACCCAGAAGACATACGGTGACAGCGAGCTGAGCGGGCTCCATGCTTGCCGTGGTATGGCGTCTGCACGGGTAACCCAGGAAAAAAGGCGTGAAATGATTGCCGCTGCTTTCACAGAGAGAGGGAGGAAGGGAGGGGGGCCTAAGGACATGTACCCAAAACCACCCTCAACGATGTTTTTGCCCCATAAGGCATTGGGAGCTTAACCCAGAATTCCAGTGGGTAGCGGAGACTGCGGGAACTGTGGGATAGCTACCCACAGTGTACTGCTCTGTAAGTCGATGCTAGCCACGGTAGTGAGGACACACTCCGCCAACTTAATGCGCTTAATGTGGACATATACAATCAACTGTATAAAATCGGTTTCTAAAAATCGACTTCTATAAAATTGACCTAATTTCATAGTGTAGACATACCCACAATGACAGCGTGTCCACCCAGTCTTCCCTGTCCTCCGCTTTGGCTCCAGCTCTGTCTGTGTGTGCATCTGTGAAATGCAGCAGCGTTGTGTAAAACTTTCTGGGGTTTGCGTAAAATAAAAGTTAAACAGGAGATGGTTTTCCCATCTGGTTCTCTGTAACAGTTTAGATGCATTTCATTTAGATCCTTCTGCCAGCTTCATATATGGTTATATTACCATTTCAGGGTATCTCACACACCTTTCTCCTACAAAAAGAAAAGGAGTACTTGTGGCACCTTAGAGACTAACACATTTATTTGAGCATAAGCTTTCGTGAGCTACAGCTCACTTCATCGGATGCATTCAGTGGAAAATACAGTGAGGAGATTTATATACATAGAGAACATGAAACAATGGGTGTTACCATACACACTGTAACGAGAGTGATCACTTAAGGTGAGCTATTACCAGTAGGAGAGCGGGGGGGAGAACCTTTTGTAGTAATAATCAAAGTGGGCCATTTCCAGCAGTTGACAAGAACATCTGAGGAACAGTGGGGGGTGAGGGGGGGATAAACAAGGGGAAATAGTTTTACTTTGTGTAATGACCCATCCACTCCCAGTCTTTATTCAAGCCTAAGTTAATTGTGTCCAGTTTGCAAATTAATTCAAATTCAGCAGTGTCTCGTTGGAGTCTGTTTTGAAGGGTTTTTTTTGTTGAAGAATTGCAACTTTTAGGTCTGTAATCGAGTGACCAAAGAGATTGAAGTGTTCTCCAACTGGTTTTTGAATGTTATAATTCTTGACGTCTGATTTGTGTCCATTTATTCTTTTACGCAGAGACTGTCCAGTTTGACCAATGTACATGGCAGAGGGGCATTGCTGGCACATGATAGCATATATCACATTGGTAGATGTGCAGGTGAACGAGCCTCTGATAGTGTGGCTGATGTGATTAGGCCCTATGATGGTGTCCCCCGAATAGATATGTAGACACAGTTGGCAACGGGCTTTGTTGCAAGGATAGGTTCCTGGGTTAGTGGTTCTGTTGTGTGGTGTGTGGTTGCTGGTGAGTATTTGCTTCAGGTTGGGTGGCTGTCTGTCAGCAAGGACTGGCCTGTCTCCCAAGATCTGTGAGAGTGATGGGTCGTCCTTCAGGATAAGTTGTAGTTCCTTGATGATGTGTTGGAGAGGTTTTACACGGGGGCTGAAAGTGATGGCTTCCTCCTACAGTAACTTTTATATTCTCGAGCTTGTTTTCTAAGCAGGGATTTACCCTGGGTTTCTACATAGTTCAGTATTCTCCCCCTCAAAAGTCTGTGACATTTTCATCAATTCCATAGGCTTTCTTTGCAGAAATTTTGGGCAGCAGTGAATATAGAGCTTAAACCTGGGTTTTCTCGTCACAGTACTGGGAGTTCTTTTCACTCCACACTCTGCAGAGTTGTGGGCCACAACTGCTCTCTCAGGGTGAAGTGATCATGATTCCACCTTCTTTTTCTGAAATGAACTAGTAAGGTTATAGTGTTCCTTATTGGATTAACCTATCAGAAAAAAATGTAACATCTGACTTGGCTTGGCTGTTAGGAGAGGTGCAAGATGGGATTCTGGAAGCTTGGGGTCTTCTGTATCAATGAGCTGTACCCCAAGTAATCATTACAGAATTCAGGGGATGGGCTCTCATGTAAAGAGCAGCCTTGATGTGACCTAGAAATAATCTGCCCACAGGTCAGACACAATGGCAGTGTATGTGACATGAATGTAAATAAAGACGTCTGGCTCCTTATTGCCCTACTACTCAGAATGGGGTTTGTTTGTATTTTGCGGAGGGGATGGGGCTAGGTTCATGAAGGGTTGTGGGGAAAGGTAAGAGCTGTTAGTAATTGGATGCAAAAGGAGTGAACAGCTTGTCTGTTAATCAGCACTGAGTTTAGTTTGGAGAAAGTAGCAAATTGGCTCCTTTTAGGTTGAGGCCGGGTTGTAAAGAAGGACTTTGGGGCTGCGGGTGATAGTTTAGCAACAAGCACAGGCGGTTGTGCATGCCACCTGCTGGAAAGCTGCTTACTCTCTCTCACCCCCTCTTCTGAAAGTCCCCATGGGGGAGTGGTATAGGGAAAAATATGTTCATATAACAAAGGTTAACAAAAATGCAACATACTGTTTTTTCTGCTAGGTTTCCCCATGTCCGTGACGTGCTGGCCGAGGCTCTGCGGCTCCTCCCCACCCTTGGAGCAGCCAGTCGCTACCTTTTGGACTCCGTGATCCCTGACGGACGTCATGAGCATTGCAATCCCTCTGGGAGTCACCACACCAGATACATCCTACTCAGATATGGCTGCAGGATCCGAGTAAGTGGTGTTTCCTCTGAATGCATGTGAGTGAATGCAGAGGCAGAGGTGAGCTCCTTTTCAGACTCCAGCATGTCTGGCAAACTCAGAATGGAGGGAACAGATGAACTTGAGACAGCAATTAGAGGAAGGGGGAGCTCCAGAGGTATCGAATTCCTCCTTCCCAAGGCCAATACAAAAGATATATGCTGTCCCCTTTGAACAGGCTCCAGGGAGAACATCCTTGTGGGAAATCCTCAAGTGCCCCCTTTGCATGAGCCTTGGTTGTGGGTGCTGAAGTTCTCCACATGGTTCTGTTTTTTGGCCCTGTGGCAGGACTGTTGTTTCAGACTCTGGTGAGTAGCTGTCTGGTAAAATTTCAAACCTTTGCAGTATTTTTCTCTTCCTCTCTTAAAATCTCTTTTGTATGGTGTTGCTAGTGCAGATAGCTGTAATGTTCTACCCCAAAGGAGGCTTCATTTAGGGTGGGTTAAGAGAGTCTGGTTGTGGCATTACCTGGGGTACAAACTGGACCATTGAACAGCTGTGTCCCCTTAATTCTCTAGCCTAGGGTGCCTTTTACACCTCTATGCTGTCAGAACATCCATATCTGGCCTGCTCACGCAGCCGTCAGCATGCAAATTCATTCCCAGCTAAATACATGAGCACTGTAACACTCACTCATGAATTACATACAGGGCAACACCTGCAAATTCTTAGTCCCAGCCTTGTTCCCCCAGAAATGTGCATGCTACCGAACAGCACAAGCTCCATCATTTCATCAAAGGAAAATGATGTATGCACCAGCCTGGCTTATCTCAAATGGAGCTTCCACACACTTTAATCCAAACACACTGGTTAAGATAAAAAAAAAAAGATAAGTTTATTAACTACAGAAAGATAGATTTTAAGTGGTTACAAGTGATAATGCATAAAAGTCAAGATTGGCTACAAAAGAAATAACAGTAATATGCAAGCTGATACCTAACTGACACTCTGCACCTCAAAATAGCACCCTTGAACCTCCATCTTCAATTCTATGCCTTGTGAAGTATCATTTCAGAAGTCTTGATTTGTTGAACATTACTATCCCATTGAATTGTGTGTTCCTATTGCATCTGAAGTTACGAAGTATTGCTGTGTGTTACTGAAATATGTTGTGAGCTTGGGAGATGTCCACAGCCAGCTTTTCAGGGGCAACAAAGGAGCACCTAATGAGACAGATTTACATCAGGATCAGCCAGACATGTGTTGATGGCCCATTCAGGGAATCCACTCTTCCAGTGGCCATCTCAGAGACTCCTCAGCGGGCAGGTACACTGTGGAGGTGGCCTAATTCATGTGACACAGCAAGAATCTTTCTAGCAGCTGGAGGAAAGTATAAAAGAGGGACAGTGACATCACCACTTGACCTCTCTCCTCCCCCATCTTAACACCTGGAATATTGCCTGGAAGACAAAGACTTTGAACTGGGGAGATTGTTTCCAAGCTCAAAGGAAGTACAGCCTGTGTATTAAGGACTGTGAGCTGCCTGTAACATCTATTAGGATGAGAAAAGCTGTTCAATTAAAATCTTGGTTAGTCTGAGTGTAGACTGCGTTTCTATCTTTATTTCTTATGTAACCAACTTTGATCTCTATGCCTGCTACTTATTATCACTTAAAATCTATCTTTCTGTAGTTAATAAATCTGTGTTATATTTTACCTGAAACAGTGTGTTTTCGGTGGAAGTGCTTGGGAAATCTCAGCTCAGTTTAACAAGGGCTGTTGCACGCCCACTACCCTTTGTAAGAGTGGCGAACTAATTAATGAGCTTGCAGTCTCTAAGAGAGTCTTGACCAGAATACGCAAAAAGAAAAGGAGGACTTGTGGGACCTTAGAGACTAACCAATTTATTTGAGCATAAGCTTTCGTGAGCTACAGCTCACTTCATCGGTTGCATTCGCGCAGCTTATGCTCAGATAAATTGGTTAGTCTCTAAGGTGCCACAAGTCCTCCTTTTCTTTTTGCGAATACAGACTAACATGGCTGCTACTGTGAAACTTGACCAGTATAAGACAGTATATTTCTGGGGTGAGAGGCTGGGAACTGCGGTGATTGGCTGGTGCCTCTCTGTATAATTCATGACTGGCTGAGAGCGCATTCATGCAATTTAGCTGGGTGTGGAGCTCTACATGCTGATAACTGAGTGATCACAGTGCCTAGAGGGGTTTGTTGTTTGTCACTGGCATAACATTGTGTGAAACAGCCCAGGCTGGAGAGTCAAGGGGGCACAGCAGTCACACTGTTCCAGGTTGTGCCCTGGGGATCCTGTCACGCTGTCTTAACAAGCTAAGTGTCCTTAAAAGCTAGGGTTTTGTCTCATCATATGCTGATGTAAATTTCACAGGCTGGGTCTCTCTTCAGCCTGGGACCACTCCCCCTTAGTTCAGTTCTTTGAGAGATGTTGCTATCATGAGCAAAGAGATGGGAGGAGAGGTGAAATGGAGGCCACAAGGTTTGTCTCTCTCTCTTTTATGTCAGCCTCCCCTCTTTGAGGATTACTCCTATCTGGGGTGCAGGCAATAGAAGTAGTCTATTGTGGATGTGAGGGTTGAGCCATCCATGTGATGAAACGTAAATTCCTTGTTTACACCTTCCTGTTGCTGAAGAACGGCTGTTTAAGCTGGTGATTGTTCTTTAACACCTAACTGGGGGGCTAGTATGTCTTTGTCTCAGAAAGTCAGGTCCAAACAGCTTTTCAAACTCCGGAACATGTGACGACAATGTTATGCAGTAGAAACGTATTACTTTACGTACAATGTTGTTATACGTATTTTACCAGGACAATAAAGTTCAACAGATTGAGTTTTCAAATGATGCCTCACAAGGCATACTTTGTACAAAATTTATCATAGTCATGTAAAGTGACCATAATAGTATAGATCGTCAAGCCAGTATACTTCCAGCTTCTATTCCCCTGCGTCTCTCAGTGAAGTCCTGACTGCATCTACTGTCTCCCAGAGATGGGCCACTTGTTTATTTTTTTTTCTTTGCATTTTCCTATTCTCTAAGGATATCGTCAGCACAGGATTCTCATACCTGAGTTTTGTGCTTCCCAACATCAGACAGACCACCCCAAGCTCTGTTAATGTTGATCCTGAAGGACTTTGGGTTAGGATATGAACTGTCCTTTTTCTCCCTTGGAATATTGATTGTGCTCAACCAAGAAGCTCCCCACAGTAGATGCTGCTCCTGCTCTTTATCTCTTAGGCCTAGTCTGCACTACAAAGTTAGGTCAATGTAACTTGCCTTGCATGGGCCTGTTTGTGCATTTTTGCCCAAATTTGTCTCTGACTGACATAAGTGACCCATTACAGTGACACAGTAAAATCTCCTTCCTGAACTGTGTAAAACTATGATCGACCTACTGTGGTCAATGCAGTGAGAGTGTAGACACCGCATGAGCCATGTCAACACTAACAGTCCTCCAGCCAATGTCCCACAGAACCCCAGGCCACACAGCAGTGACCTCTCTATTCACAATTTTAAACTCTATTACTTAGGGGTGGTAGAAACTGGAACCCCCCCACTTTTAGATACCTTATGTGTTTTTTGAAATGTCCTTTCCTGGTTGCCCATCTTAGCAAGCATACCTAGCAGCTCACCTTTTTTTGTGTCCAGCACATACAGAGAGGTACTAGATGCATTTTTGCCTGGAACAGGCAAGAAGTGTTGCATCTCCAGGGCCTGTGGAGAGAAGACGCTGTGCAAGCCGTGAGGAAGTGGGTTTTTTCCCCTTAGTTGTACGTGAACCTTAATGTTTTGCATGAATACTGTATGTACCTCAGTTTCCCCTGCGCATGACACTAATGCCTACATGGTGGAGATAAGGGTCTGTGTCTTTTGCTGAGACCCCTGGGGCAGATGAGACTGCTCCAGCTGCCTGCATGTAAACAATGGCCAAACCCCTTCGTAACCTGAGAACCAAGAGGGAGATGCGACCAAGTGACACTTTGCCAGGAAACAAGACACAGACTGGAGGAGGGGCAATGGGCATGATGGAAGCTAGGCAGCTGGAAGGGGTCAGACTCAGGGGGAGGGTCAGGATTCCAAGACTCTGGGGTTTCCCTCTCCCCAAGGTGGACTTTACTGAATGGTCCTACTCTCTGTGCTAACAAGATCCGTTCTACGCTATGTTCCTGTTGACTAATAAACCCTTCTGTTTTACAACACTGGCTGAGAGTCATTTCTGACTGCGGAGTTGGGGTGCAGGGCCCTTTTGGGGGCATGCAAGGCTTCCCTAGGCATCCCATTCAGGTGAACTCACTGCAGGGAACTCACGGTGTGAACAGGGGTGCTGAATGCTCCGAGACTGGACCCAGGAAGTGCCAAAGCCAAGGAGACTTCTTGCCCTGGACATCATGCCGTGAGGGGAGTCACACTGCACCAGAGTCTTGGCTAAGCTTCTCCCAGACTGTGACACTTGTGAGGGTCCCAAGCAAGTAGACTCCCAGAGGGGGCCCATGGTGAGAGACTGGCATCCTGGAGGTTCAGAGAGGTGTGGTTCCAGGAGGCACTGGAGCCCAGGGCTTATCCCCCAAGAGAGCATGGTCCCCTCGAGAAGGGCTGTCACAATGAAGGGGGGTTCCTCCCGGAGACCGTAAGGAGCCGAGGGAGCCTAGGGCCTATGAGTCCATGATACAAACACAGCTGCGGAACAGGCAGCTTGCACTGGGGATGCAAGCAAAGGGGTGTAACAGGGATCAGTAGCAGTGCCGGGTGAAAGCGAAGGAACTTTGCCAGGGATACCACAAGGCAGGGGAGGGCAACTCCTGCTACAGGTATCCTTTTCTCTTTGTGGCCCTCCCTTCCCAGTCCAGTGGTTCTTAGTATGGTTATTTTTCATTGATTCTTTCATTAACACCCCAATATATGAGTAAACAATGTAACACGGTTGCAAAAAAAAAAAAAAAAGAGAGAACATCATTTTGGGTTGTATTAGCAGAAGTATTGTAAGTAAGACATGAGAAAAATTCTTCTACACTACTCAGCACTGATAAGACTTCAGCTGGAGTATTGTGTCCAGTTCTGGGCACCACACTTCAGGAAAGATGTGGACGAATTGGAGAAAGTCTTGAGGAGAGCAACAAAAATGATTAAAGGTCTCGAAAACATGACTTAGGTTAGATTGAAAAAATTGGGTTGGTTTAGTCTGGGGAAGAGAAAGCGGCGGAGGGGGCAGACGTGATTAGTCTTCAAGTGTTGTTCTCCTTAGCCACTGAGGACAGGACAAGAAATAATGAGCTTAAATTGCAGCTTGAGAAGCACTGGTCTAGGGTTCTCAAACTGGGACAGGCACGGAATGTATACTTGGGAGGCGTGAGAAGGCAGAGTGGAGAGCAGCGGCTGCTGGCTGGGTACCCACCTCTGAAGGCAGCACTGCCGCCACCAGCCGTGCAGGAGTAAGGGTGGCATGGTACGGCATTGCCACCCTTAGTTCTATGCTGCTGGCGGTGGCGCTGCCTCCCGACTGCTCAGCCAGAGAGTTATGTACTCTATAGTTAAATGGCACTGTTTGAATCAGTGCCGTATTGGTTTTAATATTTTGTGGGAGTTGCACGTTGATTTTTTTTGTTATCAGTATATGTACTTGTGCGGGAGGGGGGGAACTACTACAGACACGAAGAAGAGGGGCGCGATCAAATATGTTTGAGAACCACTGGTCTAGATAATACTTAGTCCTACCTTAGTGCAAGGGACTGGACTAGATGACCTATTGAGTTCCTTCCAGTCCTACACTTTTATGATTCTATGATCTGATCAATCACTGACCTCCAGAGACCTCAGAAGGTGTTTGGGACTGAGTCCAGGACCACTTCTTTATTTCTAGCTTTCTAACCATCCGCACCTCTTACCTCAGTGCCTTGTTTCACTTTGAAGTCTTGGGTCTCAGTAACTTCAAACTGCAGCAGGAGAATGTTGGTAACAGGCTAAGACATTCAGCATGTTTTCTGCCTGGAGATCAAGTAGGACATGTAGGGGATTCAGATCTACCTGCAGATGTCACTCAAAGCATTCAGAATCCCTCTAACCCTTCTACAGGGCACAGTCTTCCTTCCCCAGCTGTGAGACTTCTGTATGTCCAGCATAGAGCTAGCCTGATGTGCTTTGAAAGAAAAATCCTCAAAATGTAAGCCTGAGTTGGTTTCAACTGCTGTGTGCCAGGACTCTGGTGGTGCCACCCACCTCTGTACGGTCCTAGCAGAATAGGTTTGCATCTGAAGCATCCTGCACCAATCCCTCAAAGCTAAGGACTTCCCCATATGCAGAGTCCCTGAAACCCTGCAAATCTTGGCATGTGAAGTTGGTGGTAGCTAGGCATTGGCTCTGAATATTAAGTATCAGCTGGCTGCACTGTCACTGATGAAGTTTCCATTGCCAGGCAGTGTTTTGTAAGGGTCTTCAGCATCAACTTATCCTTCATGTTCAGGGCAGAGGTGGAAACGTGAGTGGCAGTGTGTGTTGAAGGGCCTGGCCATGTTAGCCTTGTTTATCTCTGAAGCTGCCTTGGAGGCTGCAGGTGCTCCACCCTTAATTCAGTTCAGCTTAATTCATAAACCAAACTGAATTAAACGCTTAATGCAGTTTAACTAATCCAGTTTAAAATCACACCTTTAGTTAATGCAGATTAATTTTCCTAAATGTCCCTGTATAGACGACGCCTTAGGCCTGGTCTACACTACAGAGTTAGATCAACGCAAGGCAGCTCATGTCAACGTAACTATGTAAGTGTCCACACTAACATTTTGCTCCCATTAACGTAACTGCCTTGCTATACTGACTGAATATCTCCACCTTCACAAGCAGTGTAGAGTTAATGTAGCTAGGTCAATGCAGTGGCAGTGAAGACACTGCATTGGTTACATCAACTGTTGTTGGCTTTCAGAAGCCATCCCACAATGCCCCACACTGACAGTACAGTCAGTACAAGCGCTCTGGGTGAGGACACGAACCGTTGACACGAGTGAAGTGTGGACACACAAAAGAGATTTAATTACTGTGGTGGCTCTATGCCGATGTAACTGAAGTAGACATAATTTTGTAGTGTAGACATGCCCTTAGTGTTTCGAGTTCTGCTGGATTCACACTGGCAACACAAGACCCAGGAGAGAGAATCCTGCTTTTCTGTCTGCTTTGTCCTTTCTCCCATGCTGTAATCTTTGAAGGGGAGACTGGGGCCAGGTCTACATTATAAACTTACATCAGTATAACTACTTTGCTTGGGGTGAGAAAAAGCCACACCCCTGACCAACGCAGATATACCGACCTAACCCCCGATGTAGACAGCACTATATTGATGGCAGGGCTTTTCCCGTCGACACAGCTGCTGCCTCCTGGGGAAGTGGAGCCCCTTCCCTGATGGGAAAAGGCCTCCTGTTGGGGAAGTAGCATCTTCACAGAAGCACCACAGCAGCGCAGCTGTACTGCTGCAGCATTTTAAGAGTTGACCTGCCCTGGAACTAGACGTGATTCAGTTATTTCCTGTCTCATTTCCAGTGCACCCATAATTGTACACGTGCAGTAGTAGTGTGTCCTCTTCCGTCTCCTGTTCTGGAATGCTTCTCAGTTGAGAGGATGTTTCCTTTCTGGTATTCTGTTGCTGCCCTCATTACCTACTGCTTCCCTCTGCTGAATTGCAACTATCCCTGCTCTGCCCAGGACTCCTGCAGTCCTTCATCAATAGCACACTTTACAATTGATTTTGACCTGATATTTTTCACCACCATGTGGTGAAAATGTGCACTGTCACTTTAAGTTAGCAGCAAAATTCCCACTCAACAGTTGTAGGAAGCACAAAGCCAACCTGCTTTGCCTGGGCCCTTTTCTGTCCAAGCCATGAGTTTTATTGACCCTTGTTTGCAACATGGAATTATCTTAACCATCCCAAACTGTGCAAGATGTTTTTAGGACAACTGTATCTTCCATACAAATTATATTCCCCAAACACTGTGAAGTTAAGTGACACTAACGCTTTGTCTACACTAGCACTTTTGTCGGCAAAACTTTTGTCAGTCAGGGGTGTGAAAAAAAACACACCCCGACCGACATAGTTTCACTGACAAAAGCACCGGTGTGGACAGTGCTATGTCAGATGCTCTCCTGCCAACACAGCTACCACCACTCGTTGTAGGGGTGGGGTGGGGGGGTTAATTATGCCACCAGGATAGATCTCTCCTGTCAGCATACAGCGGTGCTGAGAGGAAGAAGAACAGGCATAAAGGCAGGCGGGGTGTGTTCAGCTGCAATTTGGAGATGCCCTTTTTGGACTGAGAGGAGGAGAACGTGGTGGTGTGTCAGTGTGGTGAGACTGAGACTAAATCAGCACTGGCCAGGCAGAGGGTGTGGAGTGGGGGACAAGAAGGGTGTGATAGGCCCAGATAGAACAAGTCCATAGAGGGTTTTAAAATCAAGGCAGGAAATCTTGAACTGTATCCAGAGGTGAATGGGAAGCTCGTGAAGGAATATGAAAGTGTGCACATAATGTGGCTGGCTGTGTCAGCATGTTTCTTACTCCTTTCCTGCTTCAGCGTGAGGAGATGAGTTAGTTACTCCTTATCCAGCATGACCTCTGCTTAGCTGCCTGTTCTGTCAATCACAGGTTTATCCAACACCCCCATCCCCCATGTATGGGCCACATTGTGAAGTGGATAATGTACCTCAGTTTCCCTGAGATCTCTTAACAGTGCATTTACAGTTGTGCCAAGTGGGAAAGAGGAGGATGCTGAGATATTGGCAAGTGCCTGATAAGGGGGGATTTGGTGCTACACTGATGTGTCTGTCTTCTGGCAATTTTTTGCAGCCCAGAGTCCGTGGAAGCTAGTCCAGCTGTCGATGAGAAGAATGTATACTCCAGTCATGGCTATGAGGCCACGCAGAGGCACAGCTATCGAGGGCTGCCTTATGCAGTGAGTACTCACTCCTTAATCTGCAGAGGATTACACTGTACTAGCCCCTTACTTTATACTCTGCTCCTCCCCTACATAACACTGAACTGCTGTTCTATTTAGCTCCAACTTTATTGGCTGCATACTATGTAATCTACTGTGTACCTCTATCTGAGAGAGACAGAGGCGATGAGTGGGTGGGGGCATGCGGAGTCACGTGCCTCCCCAGATTTCTGCCTTCTATTTAGCAACAGCTTCTAGAGGTTTTCAAACTGTGGGGCAAACCTCATCTCAGCAGGCCACCCAGTCTGTCTTGGTTGGCCGGGGCGCAACCAAAAATTGTACCTCCAAGGGGAGGCTCAGTTCAAAAAGTTCAAAATTGGCCTGGTAAGGTGAGTCAGGGAGTGGAGGTGGCGGTCCCTCTCCAAGCTATACTGTGCAGGGGCTGGTGTTGCTGCTTGCCCCCCAGAACATTCCTCCTTGCCCCCCAAATACTAAACCTCTGTACTAAATAAAATGCGTTGGTTTCCATTACAGGATTTTTCTCGCATACCTCCTGATGAGAGCTCATGTACCCCTAGGGGTATGTGTGCCCCAGTTTGAAAACTGCTGGTTTAGCTTATTTTGGGGCAACTGCGTGACTGAGTCCTGCCATACCTGCTGCATTTTGTGTGTTTGTTACTCTCAAGGCCCCACGTTCTCTTCAGCAAGCTTGATGTAGATTCAGTGGCAAGATCCCCTGGTTCTTATTCGAGTGATTGCTCATGTGTATTCCAGAATAGGTGTGCGTGCTCGCCACATGCACCGGTGCCCGAAATTTTCCCCCTAGCAGTACCCATAGGGGGGAGCACGCCCCTGCAACCCCTGGAGTGGCGTCTGCCTGGCGCGGTATAAGGGGGGCTGCGCTCCCCTCACCCTCAGTTCCTTCTTGCCATCAGTGAAGGTTGTCGGAACTGCTCAGCTCCAGCCTTGCTGCAGCTCGTCCCCAGAACTCTTCGTTTGTTCAGTGGTACCTGTAGTCAGTTAGCTAATTCAGTTAGTTTAGTTAGTCATTGAGCCCAGGCCAGGGCATGCCCCGCACCCCAGGCTTTAAGTCATGCGGCTCTTGTAAGCGCTCTATGCCAAGGAGCGACCGGCACACGGATTGTCTGCGCTGCTTGGGAGAAACCCATATCAGCGAAAGGTGCAAGATCTGTAAGTCTTTCAAGCCCCGGA
The DNA here is from genome assembly GCF_015237465.2 of Chelonia mydas. NCBI lineage: Eukaryota > Metazoa > Chordata > Testudines > Cheloniidae > Chelonia > Chelonia mydas. The sequence continues at coordinate 463,964 of NC_057853.1, forward strand.
CCAAAAAAGAAAGGGACATTAGGGTCCGGGCCATACTGATGGAGTCGGCACTGGCCCCGACCCCAGCACGCCACTCCAAACTGGTACCCGGCACTGCGGCATCAGTACTTGGAGACACTCTGGTACCATCGTCCAGTCGGCACCGCTCCCCGTCCATGGGGCACGCCAAGAGGACCGGAAAGACTCCCCTCGGTGCCATTGTGAAGAGGAAATCTGGGACAGAGGCTAGGCCCGTGTCAGCTAGTCCTCGATCCCATCAGGCTCTAGGCCTCCAACTCACTTTGAGCAGAGTAGTCCGGCCCCTTCGGAGGAGGCGTCTCCGGATGTCCGGATGCCATCTACACCCGAAGCCCTCCAGGCAGCCAGGGACGTCGTGTCCATGCCAGTGCTCGGAGCTCTGCCGATGTTGGCCCCACGCCACCACTGGGATCACCGTAGTCACCACTGGCCCAGTACCAGTCTCAGTCGAGGGAACGTTCCCGACACCACTCAGGGCTCAGTCCGTGTGGATCGCCCTCGACACCGGCCAGACTGTCCGGATGGGTGCCGTCTGACCGGGACTCCCGGCACCGCTTGTCTTCGCGAAGCGAATGCCGCCGGGACCGTGGCAGACGTCGCCAACAGTCCTCGTCTCACAGGACATACCACAGTTGGTTGCAACACGATCGTCGATGCCGTTCCCTCTCGGACTCCTGTTCCAAGTCCCCGCCAAGGCACCAAAGCCCCGGCCATCGAATGCTTGCGTCTCACCGACGCGGGTCCTCCCGTCGAAGCAGCTACTACCGTCGGTGCCGCTCCTCCGCATTGAGATCGTGGTCCCGTGGCCGGCGTAGATCCCGGCACCGCCGATACTCCTGGTCCAGAGGCAGCAGCGGATCATTCCCAGCCCGGCCTCCCCTCACAGACGCTCGTCTACAGGCCTAGCTAGCCAGCCTGAACAGCTGGCCCAACCGGTGCCTCAGCAAGTGTAATGGCACCAAGTGTTGTGGCCGGCCCAGTGGTACCAGCAGGCACTGTGGCCTCCGGTGCAGCCCTCTGTGGCCGGGGCCTCAGAAGCACCGTCGGCATCCATCTTTTGACCACCAGAAAAAAGGTCAGGGGGACCTGTGTCCTTGGTACCATGCCTGGAGTCCGTCCAGGTGGTGGATCCTCCGGTGCTGGACAACACCCAAAGCACCACACTGGCCTCGCCCCATCTGGAGGAGCTGATTGCAGCCCTGACCCCCTCCGTCCCACAGGAGGACTACCAGGCCCACCAAGACCTCCTAAAAAGGGTGGCAGCGAGCCTCCACTTCCAGGCTGAGGAGATGGAAGAGCCCTCAGACTCCCTGTTCAATGTGCTGTCCCCTTCAGCACCGGGCAGGGTGGCCTTGCCGCTCCATGAAGGGGTGGCAAGAATTTCAAATGCCCTGTGGCAAACACCAGCCTCGTTGGCTCCCATCTCTAAAAAGGTGGAGCGCAAGTATTTTGTACCCACGAAGGGACACAAGTATCTGTATACCCACCCGGCGTCCAACTCCTTGGTGGTCAAGTCGGTCAACCACAGGGAGCGGCAGGGGCAACCAGCCTCGACCCCCAAGAACAAAGACTCTCGGAGGCTGGATACTTTTGGGAGAAAAGTTTATTCTTCGTCAAGCTTTCAGCTACGAGTAGCAAACCATCAGGCTCTCCTGGGCCATTACGAATTTAAACTCTGGGAATCCCTCCCCACGTTTGAGGACTCTTTCCGGGAGTGCGATAAGGAGTTTAAGGCACTTGTGGAGGAAAGGGCGGCGGCCGCAAGGGCATCCCTGCAGGCCGCTTCAGATGCAGCGGACACGGCCGCATGGTCCATGGCCTCAGTGGTGTCCATGAGACGGGCGTCATGGCTTCTGCTCCCTGGCCTCTCCAGCGAAGCGCAGTCATCAATGCAAGATTTCCCTTTCGACGGGAAGGCTCTGTTTGCTGAGGAAACAGACACAAGGCTGCATGGCATGAAAGACTCCCTCATGACCCTCCAGACCTTGGGCCTCTATGTCCCTCCTCCGGCAAAACCCAAGTTCAAGCCGCAGCAGGCTCCTGCCCAGGCCGCCCTCCCGAAGTACGAGGCTGCCCACAAAAAGCGGCGGGACTATAGAAAGTGCCCACAACGGCAATTTCAGCCTGCTCCCCAACCTGGGTCTTCTAAGGGCAGGCGGGCGGGCAGGCAAAAGGCATTTTTGACAGGATGCTTGGGGGGACCCTGCCGGTTCTCAGATGGGACCTACCCCCACTAAAGCTCCCTTTCTCCAATCGATTGTGTGCTTTCCTCCCTGAATGGTCGCGGCTCACCTCGGACCAATTGGTCCTCAACACCATGTCCCAAGGTTACACCCTTCAATTTACCTGCTCCCCGCCCAATCCCCCTCTGCCCCCGTCCCTCCTGGGGGACCCCTCTCACGAGGCTCTGCTCGAGCAGGAGGTGGGGCGGCTCCTGGACCTAGGAGCTATAGAGGCTGTGCCCAAGGGGTATTACTCTCGGTATTTCCTTATCCCAAAGGCCAAAGGGGGGCTCAGGCCCGTCATGGACCTGCGAGGCCTGAACCACTACATGGTGAAACTCAAGTTCGGCATGGTTTCCCTGGCCTCCATCATCCCCTCCCTGGATCCCGGGGACAAGTATGCTGCCCTCGATCTACAGGACGCGTACTTCCACATCCACATATTCGAGGGGCACAAACACTTCCTCTGTTTCGTGGTGGGACAGAGTCACTACCAATTCACGGTCCTACCGTTTGGTCTGTCCACTGCCCTCAGCGTCTTTACAAAGTGTATGGCGGTGGTAGCGGCCTACCTCAGATGCCAGGGGGTCCAAATATTCCCATATCTGGACGACTGGCTAGTCAAAGGCACCTCCCGATCGCAGGTGAGGGATCATGTGGCGCTCCTGCTGTCCACATGTACTGCCCTGGGCCTGTTGATAAACAACGCCAAGTCCATGTTAGTCCCAGTCCAATGCATAGAGTTTATCAGGGCGCTACTGGACACAACGTTGGCCAGGGCGTCTCTCCCACCAGACAGGTTTGAGACCCTGAAAGGGCTCATCGACTCGGTCACAAGGTTCCCAGTGATGACAGCCAGGGCTTGCCTGCAACTGCTGGGTCACATGTCTGCATGCACAGATGCGTTCCATTATGCCAGACTAAGAATGAGGCCCCTCCAGCTCTGGCTGGCCTCGCAGTTCTCCCAGGCCACAGACAGAATGGACAAAGTCCTCACCATGCCAAACTCGGTGATCACCTGCCTGCGGTGGTGGTCCACCCCAAACAACATGCTCCAAGGGGTTCCGTTCAGGGACAGGGCCCCGTCATTGGAGCTGCTATCCGACGCGTCGGACCTGGGTTGGGGGGCCCATGTGGGGAACTTTCAGACCCAAGGCCTGTGGTCTCTACAAGACCTACCCTTTCATATAAAAGTCAAGGAACTCAGGGCAGTGTGACGGGCATGTATGGCCTTCCGCTCGCACCTGGAGGAAAAGGTAGTCAGGGTCCTCATGGACAACACGGCCTCAATGTTCTGTATCAACAGACAAGACGAAGCTCGATCCTCTGCCATGAAGCCCTCAGTCTGTGGGACTTCTGTATAGCCTACATCATCTACCTAAAAGCCTTCCACCTGCCAGGTGCCTGAATGTCAGGGTGGATCGCTTGAGCAGGAATTTTGCCTCTCAGCACAAGTGGTCTCTACACCCGGCAGTGGCTCACCAGCTCTTCCAAAGGTGGGGTACTCCCCAGATGGACCTATTTGCGACCAGGCAGAACCGATGATGCCCCCGTTTCTGCTCCAGGGGGTGCCTAGGGAGGTACACTATCTCTGATGCCTTTACCCTGTCCTGGACAGGCCAGCTCCTCTACGCCTTTCCCCTGTTCCCTCTGATCAGCAAGGTCCTGGAGAAAATAAAGACTGACAAAGCCAGGGTCCTCCTCTTTGCCCTGGCGTGGCCCAGGCAACACTGGTACGGGACCCTCTCGGGGCTGGCAGTAGCTCCGCCATGGCAGTTGCCGCTCCGCCAGACCTCCTCTCTCAGGACCAGGGCCGCCACCTCCATCCCAACCTAGCAACGCTTCACCTCACGGCCTGGCTGCTCAGGGGCTAGGTGGTGAGAAAAGGACATGTTCGGAACAGGTTCAGCATGTCCTCCTCGAAAGTAGACGGCCCTCCACTCGCCGCTCCTATGTGGCAAAGTGGTCTCAGTTTTCGAGGTGGGCTGCAGGGCAGGGTGTTTCCCCGACGGCCACCCCAATCCAGCTTATCCTTGATTACCTCCTCCACCTGAGGGCCCAGGGACTGGCACCCTCGTCAATCAGGGTACACTCGGCGGCCATGCTGGCCTTTCATCCCCCGGTGCAAGGGCACACAGTGTTTTCCCATGCTATAACCGGCTGGTTCCTTAAGCGTCTGAACCGTCTCTACCCATATTCCAAGCCCCTGGTTCCACAGTGGGACCTAAACCTCGTGCTGGCTCGTCTCACGAGAGCCCCGTTTGAACCACTGGCCACGTGTTCCTGGTCTCATCTTTCGTGGAAGGTGGCCTTCCTGGTAGCCATCACGTCGGCAAGGCGAGTCTCGGAGCTCAGGGCCCTAACCACCTTATACGGTTTTTCATAAGGACAAGGTCACGGTCCAGCTCCGCCCACACCCCCGCATTCTTTCCGAAGGTGGTCTCTGCCTACCACATGGGTCAGGACATTTTTCTGCCAGTCCTCTGCCCCAAGCTTCACGCTACTAGTGAGGAACACCGTCTCCACACGCTCGACGTGAGGCGGGCTCTGGCTTTCTACCTCGAGCGGACCAAGCTGTTCAGAAAGTCTTCGCAATTGTTCGTCGCCTTGGCTGAGCGCATGAAGGGTCAGACGATTTCCATTCAGCGCCTTTCTAAATGGATCAGTTCATGCATCCGTTCCTGTTATGAGCTGGTGGGGGTCCCCCCGCCGCCCATTGTGAGGGCACACTCGACTCGGGTGCAGGCCTCGTCAGCTGCCTTCGTGGCCCACATCCCCATCCAGGACATTTGTAGGGCCGCCGCGTGGTCTTCGGTTCACACGTTCACCTCGCACTATGTGATCATTTCCCAGGCCAGGGATAATGCCAGGTTCGGCAGGGTGGTACTCCATCCTGGGAACTTGTGAACTCCTACCCACCTCCAACAGATATAGCTTGGAATCACCTATTGTGGAATACACATGAGTAATCACTCGAAGAAGAAAAGACAGTTACCTTTTCCGTAACTGGTGTTCTTCGAGATGTGGTGTTCATGTCTATTCCACATCCCGCCCTTGTTCCCCTCTGTCGGAGTTGTCTGGCAAGAAGGAACTGAGGGTAGGGGGGAGCGTGCAGCTCCCCTTATACCTCGCCAGGCAGGTGCCATTCCAGGTGTCGGGGGGGGGGCGCTCCCCCCTACGGCTACTGCTAGGAGAAAAACTTCCGGCACTGGTGCATGTGGTGAGCACGCACACCTATTGTGGACTAGACATGAGCAACACATCTCAAAGAACACCAGTTACAGAAAAGGTAACTGTCTTTTCCTGCAATGCTATGTGAGGCAAATAGGAAAATCTGCAACAGCTTCCTTTAAATTTTAAAATGGAAGATTTTGTTGAACGAAGTATATGAATGTGTAACACCTTCCACAGTATCCTCGCTGGTAGTGTTTGATACCAACTGCAATTTATTTTACACTGTCTTCACACTTCGTTTTTAGTGTGCTGCAGATTTTCATATTGAGAACACAACTGTCAGAACTTGGGAAGGTTGGGGAGAAGTTGAAGACTTGAGATCTGCAGAGGGAAAGCATGGAAAGTGGTTTGAGATTTTGGGTTAAGCACATTAGCTGGAAGTTTTTTCAAAACGATTAGCAGAGAAAGTCAATATTGACATTTGAATTGTTCTCAGAGGTTTCAATGTCAACAGCCCATTGAGACAAATTGTGCAGTTCACATCTCTTAGAGCTATTGCTTCAAGCTATTTGCAGGCTGTTTTCCATTCAGATTGTGTGTTGGTTTCCTGGATGGCTGTTGAGTTAGAACTGAGTTTATGCCTACACTGTAAATTACTTTGGTATAATTTATGTCGCTTAGGGGTGTGAATAAGCCACACCCCGGAGTGACGTAAATTACCCCACCTTAGCACCAGTGTGGACAGCACTATGTCAGCAGGAGAGCTTCTACCGTCAACATAGCTACTGCCTCTTGCGGAGGCAGGAGTTAGTAAGCCAATGGGAGAGCTCTGTCCTGTCGGCTTAACGCACTTTCACCAGAAGTGCTTCAGCAGCACAGCTGCAGTGTAGACGTACTCTAAGACTTTGAACTCCCTATGTTCAGAATAATACTGATGGAAATGTTTATTTTCAGGATCATAATTATGGAGCTCCTCCTCCTCCGACCCCTCCAGCATCTCCCCCAGTTCAGACTATCATCCCTCGGGCCGAGCTGAATGGCTTGCACTCACCTGACGAGGAGAACTCCGGGGACAGTGAGAGCTCCTCAGAGGGAGAGTCCATTCCCAGCTGGTGTCACTGCACTCTCTCTCAAGATGGCTTCCTCATCAAGTGTGACAAATGCAGGTAACTTCTATTACATCGCAGAACGGAACGGTTCCTGCTTTCACTTCTATTGCCAGACCATCACATTTGAGTTGGGGATCAACTTTCTGTTGCTGGTTGAAGTGTTCTCTCGAGTGCTTTGCCAAGTATCAGTCCTCCCCCTTTGTTCTGTCAACCTGACAAGTGTTGGTGGCACTAGGAGTGGAGATGAGAATGACAAATTGATGCTCTTATCACCCTGGGCCCCTTGCAGGGCATGCAGCTTGTGACATCTGGTTGACTTTCAAGTTGACTGACCCTTACAAAACTGGCTTCAATTGTTCATTCTCTTTTTGCAGGGGAATGAGCAGGGGAAAAGTGATCAGACTCCGCCGCCGGAAGCAGGACAATGTGTCAGGTAGGGCTGCGATTATGCTGTGAGTAAAGGTGAGACTGTTGTCTCCTCCAACAGGGCCAGAAGGTTCTTTGTTACTGTCTCTCAGTGCTATCACCTGTAGCTGTGATAAACACAATAATGTGTCTTTTCCTCTCCACCCTTGGGAGTCGAGGGATATGGCAAGTTCTCTGCGGGGCAGAGAGACCAAATATGCAGTAATATCATCTTGTGCAGTGTCAGAAGGTTGGGAGAGCGGCGGAGGGGAGGTTGAACTTGCAGGGCTCTCAGGTTGAGGAGCAACGTCTAACTAGCAAATCATTGTGAAGGAGGACCGGGGGCATGCAGATCTCTCCAAGATAGACATAAAGTTGCTAACATGATACTCCTCCCTGCAGGTGGAGACAGTAGTGCAACCGAGAGTTGGGATGAGGAACTCTCTCCCTCCACAGTGTTGTACACAGCTACGCAGCACACACCAACAAGCATCACTCTCACTGTTAATCGGGTCCGTAGAAACAAACCTAAGAAGCGGAAGAGGAGTATGGAGAAAGCTCGCACTGCACCAAAGGCCAAGAAGATCAAGGTATGTGAGCATGGCAAAAACAGCCCAGACCAAATGCTGGGCAGAGTATTGGTGAGTGCAGGCTGACCCCTGCTGCGGTCAGCATGCCCAAAAGTGGGTCATCCTTTGGTTACTCCAAGTAAGCCTGTATGGAAAGGAAGTTCTCATGTCCCACCACTGCCTCGTCTTTATGAGCTGCTTAGCCACCCCAGCCTGGAGCTTGCAGATTGATCTGTCTTCCCCTCTGTTTCCCTGTACTGCCCTTTGGCATTCAGAGGCTTTAGGTTTGGTTTTGAATTGCATCTCCGTTTTTCTTGCTGGTTCATCAGAATTCAGAAAAACCTGTTCAGGGGTCCACATCTGCCTGGGGCAGAGGGTTCATTGATATGATGGGACTGAAACGTTAGGAGGACTGTGTTCTTCTTTCTCAGAGGTGTGTGCTGTGTGTCTGGGATGCAGTTACTGGTGGGGGTGGGCTGATTCTTGGGAAGGAGATCTCCCTGGGTGCTTTTCATTGTCTAACAGCCCCCTTTCTGGAGTTCCCACAACTTGTGGCACTTCTGGGTGGCTTTCTTTGAGGTGGTATGAGGCTGATGAAAGGATTTGGGGATTTTGAATTGCTTTGGATTGTTCTTCATCGTGCCTGTATGTGTTGTGAAGCAGACAATATATGTTGTTTGTGTCTTCTTCATCAGCAGCTTGATTAGTGTAATTTGCTACTTACTTGGGCTTTCCGTGAAATTGATCTGCCGCCACAGAGATAGCAGAATACGGCTTACTTGTTAGGGTTAAGGAATTGATAGCACCATCCCTCTGTGATCTGCAGTGGTTGCTGATAAACCAGCTGGTTCAATTCTTAGTATTACTGAATAATAAAGCTCAATGAGAGATGGTCCCCGACCCTCCTCCTTACCAAGGCAGTTGAGATTGGTCAGCTCACTCTTTCTCGTGGTCCCAAGGTTTTGCCTTAGTCAGGTCAGGGGGATGAACTTTCTCAGTTCAGGAATACTGTCTGTGAAACTCCCTCTCTGAGAATGTCTGCTAGAGTCCTTCTGTGGGGCTTTTCTGTTCAGGTCCAGCGCCTCCTGTTTAAATCTTCCTGCAGCTTCTGCCATCTTTTGTGAAATGCTGTGATCTCTGGGCCATTGGGCTGGGAGTAATTTACATGTTTAATGTTATCTAATTTAAATGTGATCCTTGGACTCCATCGAGCGGTGGGGGAGAGAGCTTCATAGAAATCTAAAGAAAGGGTATAAATACTGATGGGCATCGTTCTCTTGTTTTGGGCACAGGCCTTTCGAGAAGGTTCACGGAAATCTCTGCGGATGAAGGTGAGTGGAACTGAGCTGCCTGCATGATTGTGTCACTTCTCTCAGCAGTTTTTTTCATGATTTGTCTGTCTGGGGTTCTCTGATTCTGACACTAGCTTCTGGATAAGCCCTGACCTTTCACGCACCAGAAAGGAACCTTTTCTGAGTTGGTGTTAGAGGAATTTCCCATTGGTTGGTGAACTCTGCTTTCATCTGAGAGGGCTTATCAGTTTCTCTCTGCTGGGTAAACCCCATCCTGCCACCTAGGATGAGGTTGATCAGTGACACCTATGAGGAGAGATTTTGGGTGTGAGAATGCAGGATTGAGTCATGGCCCAGTATCTAGTGAGGTAAGCTGTCATTCGACTCATCTAATCTAATGTACTTGTAAGTTGTCTATCACTTTGGTATGTAACACCATATAAGTTTAAATAATATTGGGGTCCATAACAGAAATGGTGTTGTTCCTCTCCATGCCCCATGAACTGGGATGGATGAATGTAAGTATTCAAGCTTTCTGGGTTGGTAATGGTTGTCTCATAAGTCCCATTTCTGGGGAAAGGATTACATTTGGACCAAAGCACTGTCCTAGAAATGTAGCATTTATCCTACCAGATCAGACCAAGGTCCATCTGTGATGTACCAGGGTACAGTCTTGACTAATGAGCAGCTATGTCACCCCTGCCCTGCAGCTTTGGGTGCCGTACAATGTCTTGCTGAAGGAGTTCCCACGTGGATTGTTCACAAACAGCCTTTGAGTGTGCAAGCCACACCTTGAGTGTCTGTGCAACTGCAGCCTGCCAGCCATGCTGGGGTTACTCTGGCTCTCACCAGCCTTGGTTAGACTGCAGGGTGATCCCAACACACTCCGAGTCTTACATTTCGGGGGGAAAAGGGAAAGGAATCTGTGTCCTGTACTGTCCAGCCCTCTCCTGGACAATACAAGTTATTCTAAGTTCATTATCTCCTTATAGAAATAATATGAGTACAGCATGCCACTGCAAATGGAGTTTCCAGAACACTTCAGTATAAACGCACTGGACTAGATAAAATAATAAAACAAGTTTATTAACTACAAAGAAAGATTTTAAATGAGTACAAATAATGAGGCATAAAAGTCGGAAAGGGTTATAAGAAAATAAAGTTAAAATGCTACTAGTGTCTAACTTAATAAACTATAACAGAGTCAAGAAAAGTTTCTCATCATATGCTTTCAGCAGTCTTACTGACCAAACTTCTTAGGTCACAACCCCTTCTCCCATTGTCATTTCAGGTGCAGTGAATGCAATGGGCATTGAGGGAGAAAGGGGGGTGTCTTGGCGTGTTTGTCCTTCCCTTTTACAGTTTCAGTCCTTTCTTGAAAAACATTTCCAACTGGGTACCAGGAGACAAAAAGTCTATGGGGGAGGTTGTTCCCTGAATTAACCCAAATGGTAATATTGTGGACTCCTAGAGACCCATATCAGTGATGAAAGCAGATTTTTTCTGTGCATCCTTTTCGAAAGGAATCTGTCAATAACCTCTAGTTAAATCAAAAGAGCTGAGATATTTAGCTTTGCTTAAAATGTCCAGCATATCATCAGTTCTAGGCATGGGATACACATCTGGCTCTGTGACAGCATTGAGTTTTCTATAATCAGCATAAAACCTTACAGTGTTGTCTTTCTGAGAGACCCAGATCCCAGGTGAAGCCCAAGAGCTGTCAGAATCTTTAATTACTCCTAGGTCCACCATGCTTTGTATTTCTGTTCCTGCACCTTGACAGTGGGCCCTGTAGGGTCTGCTGGAAAAGGTGGCTGTGGCCCTTCTGTAATGATTTTTTTATGAGTTAGCAAGTGTCTTCCCTGGCTTGTTAGAAAACCCCTCTTTGTGTTCTTGCAGCACAGACAACACCTCTCTTTGACTGTTTCCAGCCACCACACTTGAGACTCACTTAAAATTTGGTGTACCAGTGCTTAAAGTGTAAGCCTCATTTAAAATAACAAGCTGTGCATAAACTTTGCTTGCTGCACCACTTTGACATACCAGGGTACAGTCTAGGCTGGAGGCTACAGCAGCAAAGCATTGTAAAGGGCACTCCAGGATAGAGGGCAGGGGTGACACAGCAGCTCATTAGTCTGGATTGTACCCTGGTATGTCTCACCATCCTAGTTCAGTATCTTGGCTCTGATAGTCGCCAGTACCAGATGGTTCAGAGGAAGTTGCACAAAATCCTGTAGTGGACAGTTATATATGTAACTCAAGCTTCTGAATATTGTTATCCTTTGTTTATCTGATCTAACAGAATTGTGAATGTTCTTATTATGCTCTGAGGTTATTCTGTGGTGCCTGTCACTGAAGTATCCGTCCCAAAAACATTTCAGTCCTTTATGAATCCTGCTAAGTTCTTGGCCTCAGTATCTTGTGTCAGAGAGTTCCATGGGTTAATTATGTCATGTAAAAAGAATTTCCCTTTTAAATATATTGCCTTCCAATGTTATTGTTTGGCTCCCTTGCTGTAGTCTTATAAGAGAGGGTAAACAGGAGCACCTAATTACGTTCTCTCTCATTCACTTTTAATAATGCCTTTATCATGGCCTCATTCATTTCCTGTCAAAATTACAATCCCAGTCTTCTCAGTATCGTCTTATGCAGAGGTCTTTCCATGCTTCTAGCCACTTTTCATTGCCCGTTCTGCACCCACGCTATTTGTGCTCAGGATTAGAGCCCTCCACTGTGTTGGGTGCTGCACTAACATGTAAAACACAGTCTGGTTTGAGAGAACGCAGCAAATGAGTGTGAAAACAATGGACGGGAAGGTAGGACAAGGTAACAGTGCTAATATTGTATACTTACGTATTTACTTTACAGTTATTTATTAATCACATCATTGTCGCACCTAGAGCCCTTGACATGGACCAGAACTCCATTGTGCTAAGTGCTGCACAAACAGAGCAAAAAGACAGTTCCTGCCCCCGAGGAGCTTACAGTCCACGTGTGAAACAAGAAACATGTATACAGAGGTGTGGGGTCACAGGGAATCCATGAGAGAGTACTAGTAGGCAGGGGTCTCAGCACACCAGCAGCCTGACTGCTGTCGGGTTCTTCCTGGGCATCCCAGCAAAGGAGCATTTGAAGGAGGATAATGAGGCAGCTTTGTAGGTGTTTATGGTGCGTGCCTGGCAAATGCAGGGTTAGCCTGGGAGAAAGCACGAAGGTGCTTGTTTGTGAAAACTTTACAATTAGGTGATGGAGGCTGGAATCACAGGTCAATTGGAGGCAGGAGTTGGCAGCAAATGAGAAATTATGTGTAAAGTGGGGATTGATCCTGAGTGGCCTTGAAAGTGAATACAAGCAACTTACATTTGATTCAGTAGAGAACATGGAGCTGGTGGAGAGATACCGAGAGACACGATCAAAGTGACAGGCTAGGACAGGGGTGGCCAACCTGAGCCTGAGAAGGAGCCAGAATTTACCAATGTACATTGCCAAAGAGCCACAGTAATATGTCAGCAGCCCCCCCATCAGCATTCCCTGAGCACCTCCCGCTCACCGGCCTGCCGATCAGCGCCTCCCCCTCCCTCCCCGCACCTCCTGATCAGCTGTTTTCGTGGCATGCAGGAGGCTCTGGGGGGGAAGGAGAGGAGCGAGGGCACGGCAGGCTCAGGGGAGGGGGCGGGAAGGGGTGGAGTGGGGGCAGGGCCTGTGGCAGAGCCAGGGGTTGAGCAGTGAGCACCCTCCAGCACATTGGAAAGTTGGCGCCTGTAGCTCCAGCCCCGGAGTCGGTGCCTAGACAAGGAGCCGCATATTAACTTCTGAAGAGCCGCATGTGGCTCCGGAGCCCCAGGTTGGCCACCGCGGGCTAGGAAGATGATCTTAGCAGCAGCATTCTTAATGGATACGAGTGGAGCAAGATTGCATTTGTCAAGATCAGAGGGCAGGATGTTGCAGTAATCAAGACACAGGATGATGAACCCTTGGACAATGGGCACAGCTGTAATGTTCCAAGCCGGAGTGAAGTGTTAGTTAAAAATAAAATATAAACAATTTTATTATGTGTCTATTTCTACTATATAATCCTCCACCTGTTCTGTTATTTCTAAAAAGAAAAGGAGAACTTGTGGCACCTTAGAGACTAACCAATTTATTTGAGCATGAGCTTTCGTGAGCTACAGCTCACTTCATCGGATGCATACATGCTGTAGCTCACGAAAGCTCATGCTCAAATAAATTGGTTAGTCTCTAAGATGCCACAAGTACTCCTTTTCTTTTTGCGAATACAGACTAACACGGCTGTTATTCTGAAACCTGTTATTTCTAAGTTTCCCTTTTTGCAGCCTCTACACAAGTGTGCATTTTTACTAGCTTATTGCTACTTTTTATTCTTAAACATTTACCTTTTAGTGTTTTGTCCTTTCTGTTGTTGAGGTTGGGAACTATAGAAGGAATGTTGGGGCGAGAGCAAAATGAGGAGTGGGGAATAAAGGGCTGGAAAGGGAAGAGTAGGCAAGAGGAGCAGGGAAAAAGGAGGAGGTCAGGAGGCAAGTGAGAAAAACAGGTCTTGTTTCTCTGTTCCCCATGCCTCTGAGTCTGTCTCCTTTCCATATAGGACAACTCAAGCAGTGTGTCCCTTATGGATTTCACCCAACGCTAAATTTTCCATGGCTCACTAGTAAGAAGCAGCTCTGTGATAGAGGGTGGAAAGTGTAATGGTACCACCTCTTGGATACCCATGTGGTCATCTGAGTATTTGAGTGCGGCCCAGGGCTGGTGAGCGACTCACTTTTCTAGTTCTGGCAACAGAGGAAGAAGACTGGTGAGCTCCAGCACTTCCACCAGAGCTTCTAGGATTGAGTTTTCTCCCAGCAAGTACTATTCATTCACCCTATGTTCTTTGATGCAGAATTCTCCTTCTGAAGCACATGCCCTGGATGAGAACACAGCTGAGGGTTGGGAGAACCGGATACGGCTCTGGACAGATCAGTATGAAGAAGCCTTTACTAACCAGTACAGTGCTGATGTACAGAACCTCCTGGAACAGCATCTAAGTGCCAATAAAGAATTTGTGGGCAAAACTGCTGTGCTGGACACAATCAACAAGACAGAGTTGTCCTGCAATAATACAGTTATTGGGTCCCAGATGCAGGTAAGAACCAGTGTGAATGCAGGAGCAGGTGGAGGCCAATCCACGGGGTCCTAGGTGCAAAGTCTCAGCTGGTGAGCAAGAAGACCATTTCAAGTCCCTGATGCAGATAAAGGCATATCTGTGTATAAGTATTTGCAGTAGAAATAGGGAGATATGCTGTTGTTCAAGGCGTTGGTTAAAACCTCATCTGGAAAACTGTGTGCAGTTCGGGTCATCCATGTTCAAGAAAGATGAATTCATACTGGAACAGGTGCAGAGAAGGGCTCCAAGGCCGATCATGGGAATTGAGCTTGTCTTACAAGAGGAGACTAAAAGAGCTTGGCTTGTGTAACTAGCAAAATGAAGGCTGAGAGGAGATATGACTGATGTCTATACATACACCTGAGAGGAGATGAGGTATTTAAGCAAAATGAACAATGTTGGCACAAAAACAAATGGGTATAAACTGCCTGTGCATACATTCAGGCTAAAAATTCAAAGAAGGTTTCTAACCATGAGCAGTGAGTTTCTGGAATAGCCTCCCAATAGGATTGGTGCGGGTAAATAACCCAGCTAGTTTTAGTTTATGGATATGATTATATGACGAAGTTGCCTGCAGTATCAAGGGGTTGAATTCAATGACCCTGAAGATCCCTTCCAGTCCTGTGTTTCTATATATAGAAGGAAGAGGTTAGCATAGTTCATGAGTAAGGCTAAGATTTTGTCACGGATATTATTAGTAAAAGTCATGGACAGGTCACTGACAATAAGGAAAAATTAATGGAAGCCCATGACCTGTCCCTGACTTTTACTAAAAATATCCCTGACAAAGTAGAGAGCCTAGCTGCGGGATCCCCACACCGCCTTCAGAGGTTTGGCAGCTGCTGGGCCACTCTGGGGGCCCGCACCAGCTGTGGGGGCTCGGAGCTCCAAGGTACCACCCACGGCTGCCAGAAGCTTTGAAGGACCCACATTGCCTGCGGTTGCTCGGAACTCCAGGGGTCCCGCCGCCTGCAGCAGCTAGGAGCTGCAGTGGGGGAAGGGAGCCCTGCCACCCAAGGCGGCCGGGAGCTGTAGGGGGGTCAGTTAAGAGTTGCCTGGGGCCCACAGTGGCTGGGAACTCTAGGGGAGCTGGGGTCCCCCCGCTGCAGTTCCTGGTCGACAGGGCTGAATTCACAGAGTTCGCTAGAAGTCATGGATTCCGTGACCACCGTGAAAAAATCGTAGCCTTATTTATGAGACATCAGGCCAAGAGTCTTTACCACTTCTTGCGCACCCTTCCCAACTCTGTTTACAGAAGAATGAGGCCCTTCTCAGGGATAGGTCCAGAAATCTTCCTGGCCTAACCAAACCATTGCTGCTACATAAGGGATGTTTTATATCTTCCTGGAATATATTTTCTTTTTTGTGCTAAGGTCCACACATTCATTGCAATGGGTACTTCAGTCTTACAGATTAGGGCAGAATCCCTCCTGTCAGTCTCTGGAGCAGGGGTTACTTCCTGCCTCCTGATGTTCCCTCCAGTTTTTTCTGCCTTTACAGCAGCCAGTGGCTCAACCAGCCCTCCCTGCTGCAAAGCTTTTCTGAGGGAAATTCCAAACTTTGCTTCAAATTTGTAGACTAACAGTTGGACTCAATAATGTCTTGTCTAATTCCCAGATGTGTCCCAGGGCTGTACTGGATTTTTGAGGAGATTGTCTCTGAGCTCAGGTTTGCTCCTCTCTCTGAAGCAGGATCATAGGGACAAACTCCCCAAAGGAGGATAAAATGAATAATACATTCAGCACCATTTCCCTCCTCACCTTCAGAGTGCAGCATTGCATATCAGTGCAGAAAGGACCAGGCCATAGATGTGCTGATTCTTGAAGCATGCAGATCTCTCCCACCGCCAGGGGAATTCTTCCTCTTTAGGAAAGGAAGGTCAGCATTTCACATCCAAGTTAGAGAACCAAATCGTAAACTTTAATTTTTTATTGAAACCAAATAGAGAAGAGACTGTCAGGCAAGAGTGTAATGAGTACTGTAAAATTACCCTTAGGAGGTCTGCATTGCCCTAGACAATCTATAACTATCTGTCCTCATACACACTGGGAAGGTATATAAAAGGGGCAGAGCTGTCCTGACAGACCTACAAGACTGAGAAAGTATCAAGTTGTCATCAGCTGCTGCTGTGGGTTGCCATGCCCTGGCTGTTGGGCTGGCGTTCCCAGCTGTGGGTCGCCATGCTCAAATATCCAGGTTATTGCTCGAAGTTTCTGCTGCAGGCTGCCATGCCTCTCCTCCACCTCTTCCCACCTCCCACCCCACCCCCCCTCGGCAGATAGCTGTGGAGTGATGAGCGTGACAGCTGCCCAAATGTGGAAGAACTGACAGGCTGTAAGGAGCCTCCACCATTTACTACTTTCGAACCCACAACCACCCACACAGTCTGAAGTTTATAAGGCCAGAAGGTTCCTCAGTATGCACCAGACAAAATTTGTCCTGTTGTCTCTAACAAAGATACGTGTGGCTATTATCCCTGGTGGTCAAGGACTCAGCATTTCTAACTGGGGGAGATTTTTACCAGACAATGGCCTCCTCACTGTGCAGGCCCTTCACAAGCAACTGAGTCCAGGCAGTCCTGGCCTCAGCCCCCTCCTTCGAGCATGAAAACTCTCAGGGGGCAGGTCAACAGAAACAAACAAACATGAACTGTCATCTGCCACCTTAAGCACCCTTGTCTCTCTCATCAGGGTGGACAATATTACAAGTGTAGTCTTCTCAACCTAAAAAATTCACACGGCTGAAGGGCTTCTCCCTGAAGAGAAAGATAGAACTAGAGACTCAAATCTTTTACATGCAGGTAAATGTGGTCTTGAGGCTGATTTGTTTGAGCATCTCATCCCCAGCTATCTTAGTGATACAGTGGGAACTTTATGGAAACCTGAGGCTATTCAGAGTCGTCAGAAAAGTTGGCTTTTAATTCTAACTCCTACCAACCACTATAGAAAGGAATAGACGTAATATGGCAAGTTGAAGCAATCTGTGAAGTGCAATAGGAGAAAATATCTCTTTGCAAGTGGTAGCTAGAACAAGTACAGGGTCAATAACTGCCCTCAGTTGCCTCAGAGCTATCTGCAGGTCTCCTGACCCTTGTTATTTGGAGTTAGACCCCAGATTGGTGCCTGGCTCTTTGAATTTGAGAGCAAAAGGGCTACTAATAACTTTGAATAAATGAAGTCATTGGACATTGTCCAGAGGGGACTGTGCAAGAATGCCAAGATGAACTTTGTCCCATTCACAATCTCAGCAACCCAGGGAAAAGCTGTGACATGAATGAAGGATTCAGAATCATTGGGGTTACAAGGGACCACAGGGGTCATTTAGTCTAATCCCCTGCCAACGTGCAGGATTTGTTGTGTCTAAACCATCCAAGAGAGACGGCTATCCAGCCTCCTTTGGAAAACCTCCAGGGAAGGAGTTTCCACAGCCTCCCTAAGCAGTCTGTTCCCCTGTCCTGAACTTTTCTTACAGTTAGAGGAAGTTTTTCCTGAGATTTAATCTAAATCTGCTATGCTGTGGTTTGAACCCGTTGCCTCTTGTCTTGCCACTGTGAATTTCAGATCAGAGCACTACAACCTGATCCCCATCCGATTTTTAGCCTCAGAAAATCATGAACAAGCAGAGATAGGCCCTGTCAGAAACATCTGCTTGTTCATGTTCATTCCATACTAGGTGTGTGCGCGCACCACGTGCACTGTTGCCGTAGATTTTTCCCTTAGTAGTATCCATTGGGCTGGCTCTATGGCCCTCTGGTGCCGCAGGTTATGCAGTGGTATAAGGGACGCTGCTGGCCCCTCACCCTCTCGGTTCCTTCTTACAGCCCGTGACAGTTGCTGGAACAACCCTTCTTGCTTTGGCAAGGCTTCTCCCTATTGGTTTTCTGAGGTTTTTCTGTGTTCATTGTTATCATAGTGTAGTGTATATGGATTCAAGTAGTTTTAGTGTATATAATTAGTGTAAATAGTTAGTTCCTGTCATAGAGGGACTTTCGCCCCAGGTGCCAGGCATGCCCCTTTCCCTGGTCTTCAAGCCTTTTACCTCCTGTGGCAAGCCTATGCTCCTGAGTGACCTGCATTCCAGCTGCTTAAAGTGCCTGGGTGAAACTCATGTGAAGGACAAATGCCAGATCTGTCAGGACTTCAGACCCCTCACCAAAAAAGACAGGGACATCAGACTGACAGCTGTCCTCATGGAAGCTACCCTCAGACCTGTCTCAGAGCTGAGCCTCTCTGATTTGGCGCCAAGTACTTTGGTGTCAGGGTAAAGCGCTCCTCCAGCATTGAGCTCTTCATGGCATTGTCTCTGGTGCCAAGGAAGTAATACAAGAAGCAGCATACTGAGAGAGGGCACTCTCTCGTGCAGAAGAGAGACAAGTGGAGAGAAGGCTGTTTAGTGAGACCTATGCCAGGCCACTCTTTTACCCCTGGACCTGTGTCGGCACTGTCGACTCTGCCGAGGGCATTCAGCCTGGTATGGGACCCTCTGCCGACACAAGGAAACCACTGCAGTGCCAGCGGACTGACAATGCTGTTGACCCCAGAAGCTTTTCAGGTGGCTAGGGACCTTCTCTTTTTTCCAGTCCCGCCAGCTCCAATGGGGCACCCACCAGCTCTGGCGTCCAGAAGCAGAAGGGAACAGGGTGCGTCAGGCGCCTTCCCAGCACCACCTAGGGGCAAGCCCCACTTGATTCCAGCCTCCCGATCTCTGGCACAGCACTGGTTCCCGGAGCGCAAGCAGCACATGGAGGCAGAAGTGGGTACTGCTCCACTGTGGTTGGTGAGAGAAGAATCCTCTTCAGAGTCTGAAGGGGAACCTTATGTACTGCCAAAAGCCCACCATCGGTACCCAGCCTACGCTCCATTGAGCTTCAGCGCCAGTCCTCCAGCAGGCACCTAGCCAGCAGGTCACTGGCCTATGCAGTGGCCCTATTGGAACCTCTGGGGGTTTCCCCCGATGCTGGGTCCTTCCTCCCACCAATCCTACTCTGTGGTCTCCGAAAGATGGGCTAACGCTCCTTCCCACTTGGCACCCCGACTCTGCTACTGACTCCAGTACTGACTTCCAGGAGATGCCTCTAGTGGACATAGTCAAGGCAGAAGAAGAAGGAGGAGCCCCTCCCCTGGTGCAAGCCTTCTCCTTGTCCTACCCAGCTAAGGCTGTCGCGGGTCCCAGTAGCCTGCTTCCATAGGACAATTTTTGGGCCCATCAGGACCTTCTGAAGTGGGTTGCTTCAAACTTGGACTTGGA
This sequence comes from Chelonia mydas, assembly GCF_015237465.2. NCBI lineage: Eukaryota > Metazoa > Chordata > Testudines > Cheloniidae > Chelonia > Chelonia mydas. Next base: position 483,164 of record NC_057853.1, read on the forward strand.
GATCGAGGAGCTCAGAGAGACATCAGAGTCTTACTGATATCCTGGCTGCAGCAGCTCCATCCAAGGTGGCCCTGCCCATCAATGAGATGGTGATGGGACCAGTCAAGGTCCTGTGGCAAACTCCTTCTTCTTTGGCCCCTACTTCAAAGAGGGCAGAAAAGAATTCTGTGCCGGCAGGCAAGTTTGAATACCTGCACTCGCTTTGCTGGGGAAATATGATATTAATCTGTGGGACTCCCTTAATAAATTCAAAGACTCCCTGCCCCAAAAGTCAAGACAGGAGTTTGCAGCCCTCCTAGAAGAAGGTTAGAAAATGGCCAGGATCTTTCTCGAGGCAGCTCTGCATGCTGCCAACTCGGCAGCCTAGATAGTGGCCTCTGTGGTCACCATGAGGTGCTGTTCTTGGCTCCAGTCCTCTGCCCTTCCCAGTGAGGTCCAACTGTCCATCCAGGACCTTCCCTTCGAAGGCTCCTCTCTTTTCTCGGAGCAGATGGACACAAGACTTCATGGGCTGAAGGGCTATGGGGCCACTCTACGATCCTTAGGCCTGTACGCTCTGTCTGCTTCCAGAAAGCACTTCAGGCCTCAGCAGCGTCCTTGGTTCTTGGCACCTCCAAGACAGGAGCCCTACAAAAGAAAAGGAAGGAGTTATAAACAGCGCCAACCATTTCTGCCCACTTCAGCCTCCCAGTCGGGTCTCAGAGATACTCTGGTCGGCCCAAGCAGGCCTTTTGAAGGTGTGTCCAATGGCGCTATATCAGTCTCCGTATCGGATCTGCCTCCCCTTTTATTTTTGGATCGTCTGTCACTCTTCAGCCTGGCATGGTCATTCACAACATTGGACCTGGACACAGTGACAGCTGGTTATGCCCTGCAGTTTCTGCCTCCCCTCGCCCCATACCTCTTCAGGGACCCTTTTCATGATCAACTCCTCCTCTCGGAGTGTAATCCCCCCCTACTTATGGGGGCCATTGAGGAAGTTCCTCAAGACTAGAGAGGGAAGAGGTTCTACTCCTGGTATTTCCTAATGCCAAAGGGGGCCTCCAGCATATCGTGGACCTATGTCGCCTCAACAGATCTCCGGAAATTAAGGTTCCACATGGTCTTCCTGGCCTCCATCATTCCTTCCCTGGATCCGGGGGACTGGTACACCGCCCTCGACTTAAAGGACGCATACTTTCACATTTCTATGTCCCGTGACCACAGAAGATTTTTCAGGTTTCCAGTGTGTCAACGCCACTACCACTACTTATCGGCAGCCCTGCGGGTTTCACAAAGTGTATGGTGGTTGTTGCAGCCTTCCTCAGGTAGCGAGGCATACAAGTCTACCTGTACCTCTGTGACTGGCTGATCAAAAGTCAGTCGCAGGCTCAAGTACAGAATAGCATCAGCACAGTCCAAGCCACCTTCTGAGCACTGGGCCTGCTGATAAACGAGCAGAAGTCAACTCTTGTCCCAGAGTTCAGAAAATGGAATTTATTTGGGCTGTGGTCAACTTGACCCAAGCAAGGACATTCCTGCTGGAGGCCTTTTTCCAGACCATGAGGGACCTGATATCCAATAACATGGCCCACCCAATCACAACAGCTCGGGTGTGCCTCAAGCTTCTAGGTCACATGGCAGCTTGTACTTACATGGTTCAATATGCAAGGCTGCGCCTCGGGCCCCTCCAAATGTGGCTAGCGTCAGTTTACTCCCTGAGAAGACACCACTTGGACTCAGTGTTTACGATCCCTCCCCTGGTTCTCACCACCCTGAACTGGTGGAAAGACCCAAGATAGGTAATAATGGGGGTGCCCTTCGTTACCCCACAATCATCAGTATCCTTAATTTTGGATGTGTCAAACATAGCATGGGGAGCCCACCTCAACAACTTCAGGACTTGGATCCTCTGGTCCCAGGAAGGAACTCTCCCTGCACATAAACATCAGGAGTTCAGAGCGGTGTACTTAGCATGCCAGATGTTCCTTCCCCAGGTCTCAGGCAAGTCGGTACAAGTCCTGACAGACAATACAGCAGCCAGGTTCTGTGTCAATAAGCAAGGATGGACTCGATCCTCAGCCCAGTATCAGAAGACTGGCCATCTATGGGAATTCTGTGCGAGACGCTCCGTTCATCTCCAGGCGTCACATCTCCTGGGAGCCTGGAACGTATTGGCAGATAACCAAATTCATTTTCCAAAGGTGGGGGCCTCCCCAGGTGGATCTGTTCGCCATTAGGCAGAACAGAAAATGCCATTGTTTTTGTTTGCTGCAGGGCACAACCCAGGCTTCCTCTCCAGTGCCTTTCTGCTCTTGTGGGCAGACCACCTACTGTACGCCCTGGCCCGCCCGCCCGCCCCAATCCCCTTAATGCACACAGTTCTTCTAAAAATCAAGCGGGACAAGGCATGAGTTATCCTCATAGCACCAGTGTGGCCATGCCAGCATTGGTTCAGCATGCTCCTGGACCTCTCAGTGGCATCTCTGCTCTCACTCCCAGTCTGACCGCACCCAATTTCTCAAGACCACAGCTGGTTACTTCACCTGAATCTCACCTACTTGCACCTAACTGCATGGATGCTGCATGGTTGAACCCTGAAGAGCAGGTTTGCTTAGAACAGGATCGGCAGGTACCTCTCCCCACCCCTACTTGCTAGGTAGTAGAAAGCCTTCCCCCAGGACTACCTACTTGACCAACTGGAAATGTTTCACTTGTTGAGCTTTCAAACGTGATCTCTATCCATCTCGATCTTTCCTTCAGTCTGTCTTGGACTATTTGCTTCACCTAAAACAGCGGGGCCTGGCCTTCTTGTCTATTAAGGTACATTTGGCAGCCATCTCAGCCTCTCCCCTCTTCCCACCCCCCCCCCAACCCGTGAACGGCAGATCAGTGTTCTCCCATGAAATAACAGTTCTCAAGGGCTTGGAAAAACTGTATCCTCAGATTCACAAACCAACCCTCCCCCACAGGGGATTTCAACTTGTTCCTGTCGAAACTCATCCTCTCCCCACCCCTCTGAGTCATTAGCATAGCGATCCCTGCTACTTCGCTCTTGGAAGGTCGCCTTCCTGGTGGTGATAATCTCAGCCAGAAGGGTCTCTGAGGTCAAGGCCCTTTTGTCAGAACCACCTTACATGGTGTTCAAGGACAAGGTTCAACTGAGCCCCCATCTGGCCTTCCTGCCAAAGGTGGTGTCACAATTCATTAATAACTAGGTCATATGCCTACCTGTCTTCTTCCCAAAACCTCTCAAGAACTCTGAGGAACGATGGCTTCATTCATTGGACATTAGGCAGGCCTTCGCTTTTTATATTGAGAGAACTAAACCCTTCTGCAAATCCATGCAACTCTGTGGCAATAGCAGAAAGGATGAGAGGGCTAACCGCGTCAACCCAAAGGATCTCGTCCTGGATAACCGCCTGTATTTGGTCTTGTTTCGAGCAGGTGAACGTTTTATTTTTAGCCATAGTAACCGCTCATTCCACAAGAGCCTGAGCTTCGTCAGCGGTGTTCCTTGCACAGATCCCAAACCAGGGCATCTGCAGAGCCGCAACCTGGTCTTCAGTGCATATCTTTGCATCCCACTGTGCCATCAACCAACAGGCCCAAGACGATGCCAGTTTGGAAGAGCAGTGTTGCAGTCAATGTGTCCATTAACTCTGAGCCCACCTCCTGAGGTTCTGCTTGTGAGTCACCTAGCATGGAATGGACTTGAAGAAAAAATGGTTACTAACTTTCTGTAACTGTTATTCTTTGAGATGTTGCTCATGTCCATTCCATGACCTCTCTGTCAGAGTTACCGGTAAGAAGGAAATGACAGGGCGTGGAGCCAGCCGCACCTCTTACACTGGCACATACGCGTGCAGCTCCAGAGGGTGCTACAGTCAGCCCAGCAAACACCACTAAGGGAAAATTCTCTGGCAATAGTTCACATGGCGCGCGCGCACCTATCGTGGAACGGACATGTGCAACACATCTCAAAGAACAGTTGTGGAAGATTATTAACAGTTTTTTTCCTAAAGAAAGCTTGTCTTCAAAGCATTGCACTCCCACTTAACCATGTTCTGATCATTCCTGTGTTTTTTAGATGGATGGCAGCGTCTTTCCTTTCCCTTCCCAACTTTGATCTTTACTATTTGATCTTCTGTGTGCTCCCAGAGTGTCTCTCTCAGGATCATGGTAGCAATAATGTTGGCTTTACGGAAGAAGAGAGTCACTTATCTGTTCTTAGACAATATTTCTAATAAGAGTCTGTACAGAAAAAGTGGAGGAAACACAGAGATATGGTTTCTAGAGTATCTTGAATCAAGGACAGATTCATGGTGCCAGGAAAGTCTATCATAGGCCTGGACTGAGGATGAATACTATCCGGAACAAAGTCTCAGATCAGAAGAAACATTGACATAAGATGAAGATGACCATAATGGAAAACAAGAAGTATCACAAACAAAAATCCAGTTCTTACAGGACCCTGTTTGGAATTTTGATCTCATACACAGGCATGCTTCAATGATCAGGGGTTTGTGAGAGATCTCTCCAGTAATTCCTGGTATCCCCTCTGCTTCTCACCCTCTTCTGTGCATTGGCAGAGATCTAGTTCCAGTTGCACACTCTTCACTTCCACAACTGGTGAGTGCAGAATATCAATTTTTTTTTAAAGTGATCTTCCAAATTCAGCTCAGGGAATAAATACCAGAAAAAGAATACAGCATCCACCAGCCGGAACACAATGATTCTTTCTTTGTGTTTTTTCCATGGAAAATGGAGCTGTTTTGGTTCAATAATCAATGTGTCTGGTAGGATTTTCGTAATAACAAAACACAATCAGCCCTACCACAGAGAGAAATTCTCCTGTCCTCGGCAGAGCACAGTTTCCTATCTGTATGTGCACTGTCAATTAAAGGATTAGCAGAGTGGCTCCTACACCTGGAAATATCTTATTCATCTTTTTTTGTATCTGGAAACAATAAAGTATCCTGCAGGGTCTCAATGTAATAGGACCTGGAATGTGAGGAAGTGAATGACACTTCAAAAGCTGGGTAAGTTCCCTCCAGTATGTCTTCCCACCTTTTCCATTGCTCCCAGGATAGGAAGGAGAGAGCAGCAGTGACACTGTTTATCTTTCCGGCTGTAGAAGCTATGGCTCTCAGGCCTGATTAACCTAGTATTGGCACTTTGGATGCCTCTCTCATAGAGGAGGTCTGCTATTGAAAGCAGTTTTCTACCCGGAACCAGACTGGTTTAAAATAAATACTTGGATGAAGTGATTATTGCTTTCATGGACCGCAAGAGAGAACTTGTTCTACTGGTCCATAGTTTTAACTCCATGTTAAACTAATGAAGCATAGACTTGAAATCCTCCAGAGGGTTTTATTATTGGTGTATAAGAGTGTCCAAACAAAAAGTACAAATCTCTATAGTGTAGTGTTCTCAACATGTTAAAAAAAAAAAAAAAAAAAAAAGAAAGGAAGAAAGTTTTGTACAAATTTCAACATTAAACCTTTGGGCATCAGTCTTATTCCAACCCTGCAAAGTCATAGAGCCACAACCTTCAAATCTCATTCTGCTCCTTACAGTCCAGATTGAACCACTGCAGGAAGTGTTGTTACACATCATATCTATCAGAATAGGCCTTCTGATAGTTGCTGTCTCCAATCAGAAGTGTGAGGTTTTTCTTTTGTTTTTTAAGTTTGGAGCTTTCTCCATTGGGACCCAGTGTCGTACTTTGAATTCAAACAGGCAGTCCTCACAATTGTCATAGCATTCGTTTCCTACGTGAATTCAAGAAATGTTCTTCCTTTAGTTAAGCATTTCAGCCCTTAGGAGCACTGACAGTCTCAGGGCAGAGTAGTCACATATTGAGATTTGCTACACAGATATCGGGTAAGTTCACCAAGTTTGTATATTGGACATCCAGTCTTAGCCGATGCAATTTTAGGGGGGCGGGGGCAGAAGTCTTCTCCGTGAATTGGTGTCCAGGGGGAGATGGAGGAGTTATGTATAATCTACCTCATTTTGCGTGTCCACATTTAAAGGATGATCCTGCTTCCCACCCTGGAGACACACTGCTTTGACAATCCCACTAACAGCTCTGTGGACCTTAGCATGAAGAAGAATAGGAAAGTTTATCCATGCTTACCTGAAAATTTGCTTTCTTCAAATATTAAGGTCCTCAGATCCTGGAGACAAATGAGTCATCCAGAATAGAGAAGGAAATTGGCATCCAAGGGTTTGGGGTTGTTGTCATTGGGAAGAATTTACCATGCTCAGCAGTGAGAGAAATTGTGTTTTTTTCCGCAATTTGTAATTTAGGAAAGTAGTTTTGAATTATCCTGGCTGTGGAAATTATCTTAACTAGAGGGAAGGAATTTAAGGAGGTGGGGCATTCTCCTACTGCCAGTGATTGACAGGTCTGGTTCTGCCCCCAAGCTGCAATCAGGCTGAAGTACCAATTCTAATGGATCTGTTGACCTTATTACTCAAAGAAAGGACATTTTTGGTTAAGCACAGATGAATTTTCCTATTCCCATGAATAAACATTATTTCCAAGTTATTGCCTGTTGCCCAAATGTCTGTCTTGGAGTGAGTGGTGTCATGAGCTGGTCAGAATTCCCAGGTCCTGTTACTAGAAGCCAGTTTGTTCATATGTAAATCATAGGATAAAATCTACAGGGTTGTTGCCTGAGGTTCTGTTTTGAGTTCTCATATTTTGTTCTGGTTTCCATTGCAGTTGCAACTGGGAAGAGTGACTCGGGTTCAGAAGCACCGGAAGATCTTGAGGGCAGCAAGAGACTTGGCATTAGATACCCTTATAATTGAATATCGAGGAAAGGTTATGTTACGGCAGCAATTTGAGGTCAATGGGCATTTCTTCAAAAAGTAAGAGTGCTATTCAATGACCAGTGTGAGAGCACGGGGGCATGGAGTGATTGAGGACCGCTGTGGGGGAACCCCACACTGCCAGAGACCCTGCCACAAGGGGTCATGCAATTGTGCCAGGCATAGAAAAGTAAAAAAGATATAAAACAGCCCAGATTAAGTTGAAGGAGATTCCCACAACTGAGCCATTCTATTTAGGTGACACATCTGAGGAGCTGTCCCAGACTGAGGTGTCAGTAGAGGTGGTTTTGGAACAAACTGATACATTTAAACAGTAATAAGTCGGGACCAGATTGTATTCACCCAAGAGTTCTGATGGAACTCAAATTTGAAATTACAGAACTGCTAACTATGGTATGTAACTTATTGCTTAAATCAGCCTCTGTACCAGATAACTGGTGAATAGCTAATGTGACACCGATTTTTAATAAAGGCTCCAGATGCCATCCTGGCAGTTACAGGCCAGTCGGCCTAACTTCAGTACCGGACAGACTGGTTGAAAATACAGTAAAGAACAGAATTATAAGAGGCACAGGTGAACACGATATGTTGGAGAAGAGTCAACCCAGATTTTGTAAAGGGAAATCGTGCCTCACCAATCTTATTAGAATTCTTTGAGGTGTGAACAAATGTGGACATGAGTGATCCAGTGGATATAGTGCACTTGAATTTTCAGAAAGCCTTTGACAAAGTCCCTCACCAAAAGCTCTTAAGCAAAGTAAGGAGTCAGGGGATGAGGGTCCTCTCATAAATCAGTAACTAGTTACAAGATAGGAGACAAAGGGTAGGAATTAATGATCAGTTTTCACAGTGAAGAGAGGTAAGTAGCGGGGTCCCCCAGCGATCTATACTGGTACCAGTGGTGTTCAGCCAATTCATAAATTATCTTGAAAAAGGGGTAAGCAGTGAGGTGGCAAAGTTTGCAGATGATACAAAATTACTCAAGATAGTTAGATCCAGGGCAGACTGTGAAGTGTTACAAAGTGATCTCAAAACTGGATGACTGGGCAACAAAATGGCAGATGAAATTCAATGTTGATAAATTCAGAGTAATGCACATTGGAAAACATAATCCCAACTATACATACAAAATGATGGGGTCTGAATTAGCTGTTACCCCTCGAGAGAGACCTTGGCATTGTGATGGATAGTTCTCTGAAAACATCTAGTCAATGTGCAGCGGCAGTCAAAAAAGCTAACAGCATTAGAAACCTTTAGGAAAGGAATAGGTAATAGCACAGAAAATATAATTCCACTATATAAATTCATGGTACGCCCACACCTTGAATACTTGTGCAGTTATGGTTGCCCCATATAAAAAAAAATATATTCGAATTAGGAAAGTACAGATGGGGAGGCAAGAAATGATTGGGGGATGGAGCAGCTTCCATATGAGGAGATTAAAGAGGCTTGGACTGTTCAGCTTGGGAAAGAGGAGACTAAGGGGGGATACGACAGAGGTCTATAAAATCATGAGTGGTGTGGAGAACGTGAATAAGGAAATGTCATTGACCCCCTCACATAGTGCACAAGCCAGTGATCACCCGAGTCCATTAATATGCAGCAAGTTTAAAACCAATATAAGGAAGTACTTCTGCACACAGTGCACAGTCATCTTGTGCACTCGTTGCCAGGGGATGTTGTGAATGCCAAAAGTATAAAAAAAAATTTTGATAAGTTCATGGAGGATAGATTCATCAATGCCAATTAGTCAAGATGATCAGGAACCAAAGCCCATGATCTGGGTGTCCCATAACTACTGACTGCCAGAAGCTGGAACTGGACAACAGTGGATAGATAAATTGCCCTGTTCTGCTCACTCCCTCTGAAGCATCTGGCACTGGCCTCTGCCAGAAGACAGGATACTGGGCTAGATGAACCATTGGTCTTACTCAATATGGCCATTCTTATATTCTTATGTGTTTTTCCATTTATGGAATAAAAATCTCCCCTTTTTTGGGTAGATCTGTTGTATTATGAGTTAGGAGCTGCATGAACTCCCTGAGTGAAAGAAGCAAAGGAAGAGCTGCTTCCCATATTCCTGTTCAGTAAGGAGTGGCTGTTATACTGGTGGTGGGAATTGAGTCTGGGGGGATTACAAGAGTTTGTTACTTCCTTAGGCCATACCCCTTTGTGCTGTTCTACTCTAACTTCAACGGTGTTGAGATGTGTGTGGATGCCCGCACCTTTGGCAACGACGCCAGGTTCATCAGGCGTTCCTGTACACCGAATGCAGAGGTAAACTTCCTGCTCCCCTGTCAGTGGAAAAACAGGCCAGCAGTGCACAGGTGTTAGTGTAGCCCCTTTCACGAGCATTCAAGCCCTGAATAAAATGAAGTGGCCACAAGTAATGTCAGTGAAGAGAAGAGAGAGAGTTTGATAATCCATCAGAGGGTTGTACAGATTTTTCCCATTTGGCTGCCTGTAGGCTGAAGATGGAGGGACAGGGAGGGAAGAGGTAGGGGAGCACAAGGCCTTTCTCTCGAAGGCCTAAGAGAGCTAGAGAAGGGAAGACTTGTAGGTTTCCTCTGGTCAGGGCACAGGAGTGGTCCAGGATAGGACAAAGTAATGGATGGGGAAGGGCAGCAAAGCAGGCTTTTTTCTAGGGATAATTGAGAGGGTAATTTTAGCGTGCCATGCAGGAACTCCCATCTCTCTTGCGGTGTTAGTTTCTGTCTGTTTTGTTTGTGAAGGTCCGTCATGTGATTGCTGATGGGATGATCCACCTGTGTATCTATGCACTCACCACCATTGCCAAGGACACAGAGGTCACCATTGCCTTTGACTATGAGTACAGCATCTGGTGAGTCCCTCATCTCACCAGCCTGCGCTGGTCTCCTGGCACAGACATCCTCCTCCTCCTGCCCCTTCCTCTTTTCTTACATTTTGCTCCATCATCTGCTGAATTGTATTTTCATGTATTCTATTCTACCCAGTTCTACTGGCCTCTTCTCTGATAGAGGCTGGAAGGTAGCAGGCTCTCCTTGCTTTGGTACCTGGTGAGATCTATAGTAGCAGATGCATTTAATGTCTCTCTGTAGGAGGGCTGAGAAATGAGGAGTGACACAGATATGTTTGTGTTTTGGACCAGCAACTATAAAGTGGACTGTGCATGTCACAAGGGGAACAGGAATTGCCCTGTACAGAAACGGAACCCAAATGCTGCAGAACACCTACCTCCACCTGTTCTAGGCACACTGATGATTGGGGCAGAAACAAGGCGTCGGAAAGCCCGTAGGAAGGAACTAGAATTGGAACAGCAGGGCATTGCATCAGATGAGAACAGCAACCAGCAGGCAGAGGAGGTTCCAGAGGGACCTTCTGCAGCCAGTGACAATGAGGTAAAATTTGACACTTTATAATGTCAGGTGTCTAATCATTCACTGTGGAGGAGTTTGGTCCTACAGGGTGCTGGTATCTCCAGAACTGCCACAGGTCTTTTTTAAGCCTCACCCTAGTGAGATAGCAAAACTAATCCTAGCGATTTTTCAATTGCTCCATATTTTCATTTTGCAATGGTGACTGCTCTGAGTCCTGGCTTCTCTCTGCTCTTCAGGCTGCAGATAAAGAAGAGAAGCAAGAGGAGGGGGAAAGAGAAGAGGCTGTGGATGAGCAGGGAGCCCTGGCTCACAGCAGACGGGTGAGTACCTCTTCTACTCTGATCTGTAGTTTCGTTTTTCGTGACAGGTGTATAGGATGGAGCAGGTCACACAGGGCCAATTGGTTGTTTCTCTTGTTTAGTGACATGATTCCAAATGTTCAGAAACCACTGACTTGTCAGGAAGGGTGAACCAGGCAGATTTCACATCCCACAATGTCTGTACACTGCTGGTTAGGCTCCAATAAGTTAGAGATGGAGAAAATCTAGTAACCACCATTTGCTTTGTGGGACTGTCTCACAGCCTACAACATCCAATTGGTAAGAATGTTTTTCCTTTCTTGGTTTCATTCAGTTAGTCCTAGCTCCTTTCTTGGTCACTAAATAATTTCTCCTTACTCCCTGGTGTCCAAACACTTCAAAGTAAATATTGTTAGGTTACTATCATGTCCCTATGCCTCCTCCTTCCCTCCCTCCTTTGTAGCCTAGCCAAGCTTATATATACTTAGCTGTTTTAATCTTTCATCACACCTATACATCAATCCCTCCAGGTCCCTGATCATTTTGCTTTTTTCTGAATTCCCTCCAACTTTTCTGCAAGGTTGCTAGCTAATGCCCTAGGAGGCATGTCTTCCCCGTATCTTTTATTAGTGATCCTTGTTTTGCACACACATGGTTGTAAAAGTCCTTCTTAGTCCGCTTAGATTTTTGGCAACACACAGTCCTTTTGCTCTTTTTCTTCCCTTTTCCTTGCAACCCTAACTACTATGGTTTTCTGGTGTGGTTACTTGCTGTTTATCCTCAGATCTTTGAGGAGACCCTTGAACTAACACTACAATCCTTGATTTTTTCCCAAGGATTTGTAGTCTATTGTGCCTTCTTTATAGCATCTGGGTTGGTTTTCTGGGTGGTAGTTTTCTGTATAACTAAGAACTAGGTTTTTTTAATGTATGTACTTCAAGAGGATGTTTATCCTGAGATGTGTGCTTGACATTAATTGAAAGTGCAATGAAAATAACAGCAGTACATACTCCATCCACCAACCAGCACATATATCACAGTTCAAAATCACCCACTTTTCGTGTTCACCCGAAATGCTTCAGCCTTCTCTGAAATGCCTGCTTCCACAGATTGGGTTTGTTTCCAGTGGTATCCTGCATGGATCAGTTCTGATCCCTACTCTTAGTAACATTTTTATCAGTGACTTGGAAGAAAACATAAAATCATCATTGGTCAAGTTTTCAAATGACACAAGAGTTGGGAGAGTGGTAAATAACGAAGAGGATAGATCACTGACTCAGGGTGATCTGGGTCACTTTGTAAACGGAGTGCACGCAAACACTGTGTGTTGTAATCCAGCTAAATGTAAATGCATACATCTAGAAATAAAGAATATAGGTCATATTCACAGGATCGAAACTAAGGTTGAGTTTCCTAGGGGATTCAAGCAGATGATGGGGAAAAGGCAAGACGAGGCTGAAGGAAAATGTCAAGACTCGCAGATGCAAGCTGGACTGGAGAACTGTTAGGGTAGACTGCTAGGTGAGGAAAATGGCCAGCAGAAACATGTGACTACAAGAACCGGCAGAGGAAAAGACCAGCTAGTGAGGGAGAAATAGAGCTCAGGAATATGTTTGCTGAGTTGGAAAATGAAAAAAAGACGCATCAGGCGTAACAGAAGGTGGGAGGGCAAGGAAAAAGAGAAGAGCGGCTATTCCTATAAGAAGAGGGAAAGAGTCAATGGAGATAGCCAGAGTTTGGAGCCCCAGGAGGATACAGGATGACTCACAGAAGATTACAAACGAGAACAATAGGCAAGAGAACTTGCAGTCAGAAAAAACAGGAGGAAGGCTGGAGAATCACACCACCACCAGGAAGAGGCAGGTCTGTGATTGGTGACTCCCGACTGAGAACAGACAGGCCTGTCACCAGAGCTGATCCGGGAAACAGAGGGGTGTGCGGTCTGCCGGGAGCTCAGATACAGGATATGGAACTGAGGCTGAAGAGGATCCTAATGGGATCAAGAAAGAATCCACTGATTGTCCTTCACATGGGAACAAACAATACTGCTAGAACATATCAAAGGAGATTTTGCCAGGCTGGGGAAGACACTTACTTAAATAAATGGAGGCTCAGGTGACCTTCAGTGGGATTCTGCCTCTCTCTAGAGGAGGAGAACCAAGGCAAGACAAGATTATGATGATCAACAGATGGCTCAGGCAGTGGTACTATAATAAGGGCTTTGGGATGTTCGTCCAGTGGGAGGCATTCATGGACAGAAGACTTCAGTGGATGGACTCCCCCTGAGTAGGGAGGGAAATGGACTTTTGAGGTGGAGGTTGGCCCAACTAATTAAAAGAGTTTTAAACAAGGAGCTCCAGGGAGACAATTGGGAGATGCTCAAGTAATCTCCGCGCCTGATTCTAATATTGACCAGGAGGAAGAGAGAGAGAGAATATACAGCAATGGAGAAAGGAAACAACGGTGAGTAAGAGAATGGACATTAAGAGGAAAGATAGTGCCAGTGAAGCTAACAGTCAGGTAGGCGATAATGGCAGTAGAATGACTACCCAATCAGATGAGGAATGTGGGCAAAGCCAAGCAGAAACAACTAAATTGTCTGTATATCAATGCAAGGAGCCTGGGTAACAAAATGGAGGAACTAGAACTACTGGTGCAGGAAGCAAAAACAGATACTATAGGAATAACAAGAAGAGTGGTGAAATAGTAGTCATGACTGGAGTACAGGGTTTGAAGGGTATGAGCTGTTCAGGAAAGACAGAAATAAAGGTAAAGGTGATGGAGTAACTCTGTATATTAACGATGAGGTAAAGAAATTAGAAGTGATGTAAAGGATAACATTTAGTCTGTTTGGGTCAAAATCACTTCGGGGAAGAAAGGTTCCCCTTGGATAGTGCTTAGGGTCAGCTACAGACCCCTAGGATCCAATCTGAGACCTCTTTAATGTTTTTAATGAAATAATACTACTGGGAATTGTGTGATTATGGGAGACTTTAACTTCCCAGATAGAGATTGAAGAATAAGTGCTACTAATAATAGTAGGGCCTAGATTTTCCTGGATGTGATGACTGGTAGATTTAGGTTCAGCAACTATTTAGTGAAGAAAAGAGATGACGCCATTTTAGATTTGGTGTGGTGGGTAGTGAGGACCTCATAGAAGGTTGTAGGGGACAAACTTGTTCAAGTGATCATGAGCTAATTCAGTTTAAACTAAATGGAAGGATAAACAAAAATAGATCTGCAAGTGGGGTCCCTGATTTCAAAAGGGCAAACTTTTAAAAAAAAAAATTAAGGGAATTAGTTAGGAAAATGGACTGGACTGAAGAACTCCAGGATCTGAATGTGGGAGAGACTTGGGATTACTTTGTCAATGTTGCAGAAACCATCTGAAGCCTGCATCCCAAGCAAGGGGAAAAAATTCATAGGGAAGGGTTGCAGACCAATCTGGATGAACAAGCATCTCAACAGGTAATTAAGAAAAAGCAGAAAGCCTATAAGGAAGGAAAGATAGGATGGATCAGCAAGGAAAGCTACCTCTTGGAAGTCAGAAAATGTAGACAAAAAGTGAGAGTTGCCAAAAGCCAGGCAGAACTGGACCTTGCAAAGGAGATTAAAACCAATAGTGAAAAGTTACATAGCCATATAAATAAAAAGAAAACAAGGAAAGAAGAAGTGGAACCGCTAAGCACTGAGGATGGGGTGGAGGTTAAAGATAATCTAGGCATGGCCCAACACTTAAATATGTTGCCTCCATTTTTAATAAGGCTAATGAGGATTTTGGGAATAGTGGCAGCATGGCTAATGAAAATGAGGATATGGAAGTAGAAATTACCACATCTGAGGTAGAAGTCAAACTCAAACAGCTTAATGGGACTAAATCGGAGGGCCCAGATAATCTCCATTGAAGAACATTAAAGGAACTGGCATATGAAATTGCAAGCCCAATAGCAAGGATTTTTAATGAATCTGTAAACTTGGGGTCATGCCCTGTGACTGGAGAATTGTTAATATGGTACCTGTTCAGAAAGGAAAAAACGTGATCCAGGAAACTACAGGCCCGTTGTTTTGACCTCAATTGTATTCAGGGTCTGGGAATAAATTTTGAAGAAACAGTAGTTAAGGACATAGAGATGAATGATGATTGGGATAAAATACAACATGGTTTTACAAAAGATAGATCATGCCAGACCAACCTGATCTCCTTCTTTGAGAAAATAACTGATATTTTTAGACAAAGAAAATGCAGTAGATTTCATCTACCTCGATTTCAGTAAGGCATTTGGTACAGTTTCACGTGGGGAATTATTAAATCGGAGAAGATGGGGATTAATATGAGAATTGAAAGATGAATAAGGAACTGGTTAAAGGGGAGACTACAACAGGTCATACTGAAAGGTGAACTGTCAGGCTGGAGGGAGGTTACTAGTGGAGTTCCTCAGAGATCCGTCTTGGGACCTATCGTACTTAATGTTTTTATTAATAATCTTGGCACAAAAAGTGGGAGTGTGCTAATAAAATTTGAGGATGACACAAAATTGGGAGATATTGCCAATACAGAGGAGGACCATATTAGATCTGGATGACCTTGAAAAATGGAGTAATAGAAAAGGGATGAAATTTAATAGTGCAAGGTCATGCATCTAGGGACTAATAACAAGAATTTGTTGCTATAAGCTGGGGACTTATCAGTTGGAAGCAACAGAAGAGGAGAAAGACGTGGGTATATTGGTTGATCACAGAATGACTATGAGCTATCAGTGTGATGTGGCCGCAAAAAAGACTATTGCTGTCCTAGGATGCATCAGACGAGGTATTTCCAGTAGAGAAAGAAAAGTGTTAGTACTATTATTAAAGGCACTGGTGAGACCTCGCCTGGAATACTATGTGCAGTTCTGGTTTCTCATGTTTAAGAAAGATGAATTCAAACAAGAACAGGTGCAGAGAAGGACTAATGCCAAGGTGGAGAGGAGTTACTTAAATTAAGCACCAATGTGAACGCCGGAACAAATGGATAGAAACTGGCCATCAACAAGTTTAGGCTTGAAATTAGACAAAGGTTTCTAACCATCAGAGGAGTGACATTCTGGAACAGCCTTCCAAGGGGAGCAGCGGGGGCAAAAAACCCAACTGGCTTCAAGACTGAGCTTGATAAGTTTATGGAGGGGATGGTTTGATGAGACTGCCTACAATGGCATGTAGCCGATCTGCGACTGCTAGCAACAAATATCTCCAATGGCCAGTGATGGGACACTAGATGTGGAGCGCCCTGAGTTACTACAGATAATTCTTTCCTAGGTGTCTGGCTGCTGGGTCTTGCCCACATGCTCAGGGTGGAACTGATTGCTATATTTGGGGTCAGGAAGGAATTTTCTCCCAGTTCAGACTGGCAGAGACCCTGGGGGGTTCCCCTTCTTCTGCAGCACGGGTAACTTGCAGGTTTAAACTAGTGTCTCTGTAACTTGAAGTCTTCAAATCATGATTTGAGGACTTCAGTAACTCAGCCAGAGGTTAGAGGTCTGTCACAGGAGTGGGTGGGTGAGTTTACGTGGCCTGTAATGTGCAGGAGATCAAACTAGATGATCATGATGGTCCCTTCTGACCTTAAAGTCTATGAGTCTACGATTTGGGATTCTCTCCTGAGAAGCAGTGATTCTGAAAAAGATTTGGGTGTGATGGTGGATAGTCAGCTGAACATGAGCTCCCAGTGAGAAGCT
Organism: Chelonia mydas; assembly: GCF_015237465.2. Lineage (NCBI taxonomy): Eukaryota > Metazoa > Chordata > Testudines > Cheloniidae > Chelonia > Chelonia mydas. The sequence continues at coordinate 499,358 of NC_057853.1, forward strand.
GTGGCCAAAAGAGCTAATGTGATCCTGGGATGCATAACCAGGGGAATCTCAAGTAGGAGTCGAGAGGTTATTTTACCTCTGTATTAGGCACTGGTGCGACTGCTGCTGGAATCCTGGATGTTGATAAATTGGAGAGAGTTCAGAGGAGAGCCATGAGAATGATTGATAAGCTCGAAAGCTTGTCTCTGTCACCTACAGAAGTTGGTCCAACAAAAGGTATTACCTCACCCAGCTTGTCTCTGTGAAGGATTAGAAAACAGTCTATCACTATAAAGAATAAGGGAACTTCATCTATTTAGCTAAACAAAGAGAAGGTTAAAGAGAGACTTAATTATTCTGTAAGGACCCACATGGGGAACAAATATATGTTGGTGGTTTTTTCACTCTAGCAGAGACTGGCGTAACACAATCCAATGGCTGGACATTGAAGTTAGACAAAGTCAAATTTCCAAAAAGGTGTAAATTTTTAATTGTGCGAGTATTTAACCATTGAAATAATTTTACCAAGGGCTCTGCTGGATTCTCCATCACTGATTTTTTAAAATCAAAATTGGATGTTTTTCTAAAAGATCTGCTGTAGGAATTATTTTGGGGAAGTTCTCTGGCCTGGTGTTATACATGAGGTCAGACTAGATCAATGGTGGGCAACCTGTGGGCCGCATGTGGCCCATCAGGGTAATCTGATTGCGGGCCACAAGACATTTTGCTGACATTGCCCTTCCACAGGCACAGCCCCCCGTAGCTTCCAGTAGCGGCGGTTTGCCATTCCTAGCCAATGGGAGTTGCGGGAAGCGGCAGTCCGCAGGGACGTGCTGGCTGCCGCTTCCTGCAGCTCCCATTGGCCAAGAATGGCAAAGCACGGCCACTGGGAGCTGCGGACAGTCAATGTCAGCAAAATGTCTTGCGGCCCACAATCAAATTACCCTGATGGGCCGCAGGTTGCCCACCACTGGACTAGATGATCACGGTCCTTCTGGCCTTGGTCTATGCATCAGTGAACTGATGGTCATTACAGCATGCCCAGAAAATGAAAAAATTCAGGGTATGTCGAACCAAGCAGGGTGGGAAGCAGAGAATTCAAAAGTTGAAGGCACTTCATGAAGGGTGCCCCATCCGCAACTCTCATATGCTAAGGTTGCTGCACTCGAATGCCCCACTGATACCAACTGAAGCAATAGTAAAACATCTGACTTCTGTTGTTCATGTTGGAGATACATGCTAGGTTGTTTGGGTTACATAAAAGGTCTCCTCCTCTCCAAACAAGTCTGCCAGTTCTAATGCCAGGAGGCTGGTCCCTTACTTGTTTAAGCTGAGACAGTCTCCTTTCATTATGAGACATTCCAGTTCTCTGTGAACCATTAATCCCCTCCCAGCCCTCTTCTGCACCATCACCTTTGTGGACCATATGCTGTCCGGCCCCCCCGCCCACTGTACTTTTGATCTTTTTCCTACCCCTTACTGTCCTCTTGCTTGCCTGGTATTGCTGACCTGGACATATTCTTGTGTATGCTAGTCCCGGGAGGAGAGGAAGGTAGAAGCCATCATGCACATGTTTGAAAACTTGGAGAAGAGAAAGAGAAGACGAGAGCAGCCATCAGATCGGAGCAGCACAGATGCTGAATTCATCATTAACCCTGAGGCTTCTGAGTTGGAGGAGGTGAAAATGGAGACTCCTGAAACTGAAGACAGCAGTTCAGCTTTAAGTGGGGCTGCTCCAGGCACTCCTAACAGCATCAGCAATGTTGGGGTGAACACACGGAGGTCCACACAGACAGCAGTAAGTTGGAGGTAGGGCTGTTGCATAGCTTACACCAAGGCAAGTTCAACACAGCCCCTGTGGTGCCTTGCAAGGGTTAATATCTAATGGCCAAGGGTCTGGATCTTTTTGTGCACTGATATGCTCTCCAGCTGGCTGCTTACGCTGGAGCCATGGAGAAAGGTATTTGCACCGTTTCAGTTAACAAGTCCATGCTGGATCTGAATTCCCATTGCCAAATGTCTCATGGTGGTGGGGCAGGTCATTGTCTGGGACTGAATCAGTGTTATCAGTGCTCAGGAATGGCAACAGTTACTTTCAGACAGGGGGTGAGTCTCATGCTGCTGCTTTCTGATATGTGTCTTGTTGAAGCTGAGACCACTCCTGAGTGTGCCAGTCAGTCCCTTTTCCAAACTCCAGAGTGGAGATGCAAAGGGGAGAAAAAGCAATAAACTGAGGCACAAAGATGTCCAGCCCTTCAAGAGGATTCACAAAGCCATTCCCAGCCCTACCCTCTCAGAGCCTGGCATTAATGGGGTGTAGTCTAACAAAGCTAGCTAGATAGTGCCAGAAAATAACTGATTCCTAATTCCCACATGCAGAATAAAGGAGAAGAGGGGAGAACCTTAGAAATTCTCAGACTGATGATGTGGTTTGCATTGTAGGATGCAATTCCAGAAAAGACCATCACTAAACCAGCTCAAGCCAAACCCTCCAGGCCCCGACCCAAAAGCCGTTTTTCTCGATATCGGACCAGTTCAGCACAAAGATTGAGACGGCAGAAGCAGGCCATTTCCCAGCAGACCGAGCTCTCCCAGGCTGTCCCAGAGGAGGGAAGCAGTATCAGCTCAGTAACTGCTGCAGATGTCAGCAGTGTAGAGGGTCCAGGAGAAAGTAGGCAATTGATGGGGTCTGACCCAGCTGTGGTGCTGGCTGCAGGATCCCAGTCTAACCGAGCCACAGTAAAGTACCCCAAAACTAAAAAGGTAAGTGGTGTGAGAGTCTTCATCAAACATGGGAGGGGGTGGGCTCTGCCAGGCCCGTCTGGAGTCTCTGGAAGACTTGCAGTGAATCTGATGCACAGTGTGAATATAGTTCTCCTCCAGTGTGTTTCCTTCAGGACACTGTTGCTGTCTGTGATGAGATATATCAGGTGCCTCCCCCCTGTGCATTTCCTGCAGAACATAACTGAGCTCTTGGTGTGGTGGTGTCTTGGGCAGTACACCCTTACATGCTCTGTTTTATTGCTTTCATTCTTCGCCTGTTCCTGCTGTATTCGTAATTGCTCTCTTCTTCAGTATCTAGTTACAGAATGGCTGAATGACAAGGCAGAAAAGCAGGAATGCCCCATCGAGTGTCCTTTACGTATTACTACAGACCCCACTGTTTTGGCAACAACCCTCAACATGTTGCCAGGTCTTATCCACTCCCCACTGATTTGTACCACACCCAAACACTACATCCGCTTTGGCTCGCCTTTCATCCCTGAGAGACGTCGAAGGCCTCTTCAGCTGGATGGGATATACAGCTCCTGTAAAAAGGTATGTCTGCTCATTTCCTCTTCTGTTAAGGCTTCAATACCCACGTTATATTAACATCAGCGCACTCTTGTAAAGGCTTTTCATGTCAAGCTTGTCGCTATGCAGTCACAATGAGTTAACTCTGTCCAGCATATTTCTGCATACTCTAGAGTAGTGTTTCTCAACAACTGGTCTGTGACAGCTTTTTTTCCAGTCCCTGAGATTTCCCTCACACAATTTAGAAAGGCAGCAATCCAGTCCCTGGAATCAAAAAGGTTGAGAAACACCGCTGTAGAGTAAGAGGTCAGTGGAGCTGAGGGTGAGGACATGGTGTGTTAGTGCATGTTCTCAGACTCCTTGTGGACTGTTCTCAGAGCTCACGGAAAAATGAAATAGTAACAAGAAGGAGATTGGAGTCTGGGTCTGAATGTGCCAAAGTGCCCCTTGGAGTGGAGTGGGTGTGCCAGGGCTGTACAGGAAGCACAGAAAGAAACCACTCTTCTCGTGTCTACATGTGTTGAGGAATTGCTCAGGGAGAAGTTCAAGGGTTAGAGAGCCTGGGGTGTTCAGCCCCTGAGCAGAACTCTCCTGTCCCGTCTGAGATCCAGCGCCCTAGAGCCTGGGCTCTCCTGTGCCTGGCAGGCAGCACCAGAGCAAAGGGAGAGGAATGGGCTCATACTCTTGCTGAGTTGGACTCAGAAGCAGCCAGCATTGGGTGAGATCTGGGCGGGGAGCCTGGTTCGGCTCCCTACCTCCTTTCCTGAGTGAGGGGCCAGCCTTGCTGAAAGGCTGAGATCATCCTCTGAAACTCAGTCTTGCCTCTCCCAATGTGGTGATGGGGATGGTGATGACTGAGCAGCTCCAGGGGCAGCCACATGATGTGGGATTTTTCATCTTCCAATGTTGCTGCAGTTCCTAACCTGAAAGAGAGGTCAGTATTCTGTATGATGGATTCCACTGTTTTAATGAGACTGTAAGAACTGGATTAGCTCACAAGGTGTTCCTGACTCCACTACATGGATTAGCTGGTTGGATAGGATTGCAAGAGTGAATCCCTGCATTTCTTATGAGCTGGTCCTAGTCAGTGTAAGGAGTAATACAGTTAACCTTGAGGCCTCTCCTGTTTACGGTTCTACGGAGAGTGGTTCTGTCACTTTTGATTATGTATGTCGGGGTAGCCAAACCATGGCTCGCGAGCTGCATGTGGCTTTTACAGTTAAAGTGCAGCTCGCAGAGCCCCCTTGTGTGTCCCGTTTTTCCCCCCCTTTCCCCATTCTCCACCCACCAGACTGGAGGGGGGAGCTCGGAACCTCTACCTTGCAGTGGAGAGGGGCTTCAGCCCGAGCTTGGGGCTTCAGCAGAAGCAGGGCTGAAGCCCCGGCAGGCACTTCCCATGGGGCTGAAGCTCAGAGCCCCAGCAGGTGTGCCCCGGCTCTCGAACTTCTGAAGATTGTTGTGTGCAGCTCGAAAGGTCAGTAAGTTTGGCCACCCCTGATATATGTGAACCTATAACACTGTCATCCAACCATATCTGCCCTGTCCTGCTGCTTGGCTGAAATTTAGAATGAATCCAGGCAGATAAAATGAAGATACTGTGTTGTAAGCAGTGGTCTGGAGGAGTTTGTTACGATATTTGTTTGTAGTAGTGTTGTAGCCATGTTGGAGTTCCAGGATATGAGAGAGACATGGTACGTGAAGTAGTACCTTGTATTGGACCAACTTATGTTGGTGGAAGGGACAAGCTTTTGAGCTTCACAGAGCTCTTACTCAGGTCTGTAGAAGGTAACGAGAGTGTCCAAGCTAAATACAAGGTGGGGCAGATTACTAAGCATAAAGGGTTCACACATGCTGTAGGAGACCACTTAAAATGAAGTGGGCAATTAAGGTTAGCAGGCAGTGAGGTGTGTTACAAATTGTTCTAATGAGCCATAAAACCAGCTTTCGAAGTTTTATGATTTTTGTGTCATTTTTGTTCCCAGATTGAATGTAGAATGGTAAATTCTTTTAGGGATCAGATGGGGCATTGTTACCTCTGAAATGTTTTGTAGCTGAGCTCTTCTCTGTCTAGATTCTGGCCTCACCATGCTGAGTCAAGCCTTTGTGGGCTCTGTGTCTTGTTACTGTACTGCAGTTTATTTATTGAAAACTATGTATAGGCTTTAGCTTTTACAGAAAGTGGTAGCATAACTGCCCAAGGGCCTTCTTGCATCAGAGATGCACTTCATGTGAGCTGCTATATCTGCTGATTGTCCAGCAAGCATGATTCAAGGCTTTTTAAATTGTTTAAAGTGAGCATGGAATGTGTAAGTTTCACCATTTGGATTGTTGAAGGAAAGATGCCCCTGTAGCTTGCTGATCTGGGAGTCTGCTAAATCTGGGTTCTTTTTCTAATTTTTCCAGACTTGGTGAGTGACCTTGGTCAGGTCCTGCTCTGTGCCTCAGTTTACCCATCTGTAAAATAGGATTACCTCCATCAAGGGGGTGATATGAGGCATAGGTTGGTAAAGTGCTGTGAGATCTTCAAAGGGGCTGTATAAACAAACATCAAATTCAATGCTAATGTGATAAAAACAAGGCCACTGCACTTCATTGTCTGTTTCTGAAATCATTGGTGTTATCTTTAACTACGAAAAAGAAAAGGAGGACTTGTGGCACCTTAGAGACTAACCAATTTATTTGAGCATAAGCTTTCGTGAGCTACAGCATGCATCCGATGAAGTGAGCTGTAGCTCACGAAAGCTTATGCTCAAATAAATTGGTTAGTCTCTAAGGTGCCACAAGTCCTCCTTTTCTTTTTGTGAATACAGTCGAACACGGCTGCTACTCTGAAACCTATCTTTAATTAGGGTGTTTCTCTCCCTTTCTTCTTGGGTTTAGTTTCACTGTCACTTTACTGTCACACCAATGTGGTCCTTAGCACTTTTTGGCTTCTCTCCCCAGCTTCTTACATTACTTCAAATAACTGGAATCAGTAGGAAGAGATCTTGTGCTGTCAAAGGTCACTTGCTGCAGAATTTAGTGTTCCCATACAGCTGCATTGCAGCAGGTGGGGAAGCCAGTAAATTTGGCAGGTGAGGTGATGTAGATTGGCTCTTCTCCACGTATCCATGGGGAATCATCTCTTATTCTATGCTCTCCCCTGCTATGATTTTTCTTATCTTTTCCCCCCACCACTGTTCTGTCTCCTGAGGAGGGTCCACTTTGATTTTTCTCCTCCTGGCTAGCCCCTCTTAAATTGTAGCGCCCACACTATCAGGTTTGCATGTTCATTGCTGCTCTTCGACAGCAAACACACGCCTGGGAGAATTACACTTGAGTCAACTTGTCACTTCCTTGCCCTCTGTGGTAGGGTAGAAACTCTCCTTGGTTCTGATGTGTCTTCCAGAGCAAGTGGAGTGGGGATCAGAGTGCTTCCCTGCCTGTGCATGAAGCTGGGCTTTGTGCAGAAGGCATATTCTCTGGGCAAGTTCTGAATAGCCATACTTTCCTAGATTGCTTTAAAAACCTCTGCTTAGAGTTCCCTAGCTTCCTAATCTCTGAGTTTGGGAAGTCTGTGTTCTAATGAGGTTGTACCCTTAGATTATTAATACAGATTTATTACCCTTAGCACCTGTCTCATCTAGAGGACCAATTCAGAACCATTCATAGTAGTCTTTGGGCCCAGCTTTAACAATTCTATCATACCAATTTTTTTGGCTGGGAGCATGTGACGCAGAGCTCTACAGGCGTTTGCCCTGCTGTACAAATGTTTAGGAGTTCTTGAGTATACCCTGCACATGCACATGTACAGCACAGGGGGACTGCACGCTGACGTAGTCTAGTTCTGTTGCAGCGTTGGATGAAACAAGCCCTGGAAGAAGGGATGACTCAGACCTCATCTACTCCACAAGAGAACAGAACCCAATGTCTATACCAAAGTAACCAGAGCAGCAGTTCTTCTAGCATCTGCAAGGACAATGCAGGTATGTATCCAGAACCCTCAAGTGCGGTGCTGGGGTGCCTGGTGTATGCATTTATAGAAGGCTATGGGCCATTAAGGGGTACTGACACACAGGATGAGACACAGGCTTTGCAAACATGCATTGTTGCATGTTCGTACAAGTTTGTGGCAGGTGGAGATGTAGTTTTACCACCCATCCCAATTTCCATAGGCTCATCCTAGCTTGAGGCATCCCGACTCCTTTGCTGTGACAGTGTGGTGATACTGCATCTCACAGCACTCTCACCAGAGTTGTATGATACAGAGTTTGTTCTGCAGGACAAAAGTAAACAGCGTCATGCCTTAGAGTGTGACAGCTGGCTATTTAAATGTATGCTGAGAGAATTAACAAGGGTCACCAGGTAAATAGGTAATAGGCACAGGCTTAAAAAACAGCTACTCAAAAACATTGGCTTTTAATCTGTGAGAAAAGCAGTAGCCGAGTTGTGAAATAGTTAATTTGCATCTGTCTTTACAGAGGAAGAGGGTGGAGATCTGCCCAAGTCAGGGATCAGTTTTCCAAGGACGACAGACGAGGAGCTAGACAGTGTACAGATAACAACAGAATTGGTTATTAAAAGGTTAGATGCACTTAAAGTGAACAAAACACTAGGTCTGGATACTATGCATCCCTGAGCAAAACCTGAAGAAAGTGAGCAAAGAAACTAGAGAATTTCTAAAAGACACTTTTAAAAATAGAGAGAATTTAGGATAGGTTCCTGAGGTCTGGAAAGGGGCAAACAGCATCACTTTACAAAGGTCATGACACAAGGAAATCAAGAGCTTCTTGTTTCTAGAATTTCCCTGATTGATGTTAAACTCTTGCATAAAGGACCTGGCAGTTAGTTCCTAGGAAGCCCAGTTGGCAGATGGCTTTGCCAAGGTGGATTCAGGCAGCAAATCGTGTGTGTGTAACAGCAGGGGACCGGGGAGGGTCTCGCTGCCGAGAAAGGGGGAAATCAGGGATCAGCAGAGAGTTGGTCTAAACAACAGACAGGATTCTACATCCTACAGAAATGGCTCATGGCAAAGCACAGGAGTAGGAGGAGAAACAGGGGAACTGGCTAGAAAAGTGTGGGAGCATGAGACAAAGGGGGCTCTTAGGAGACTCACCCAGCTCCAGAATGGCTGAGTGGAGATTTCAGGGTGGTTCTAGGATCTCTACTCATAATGGAACTGCATTGGATGTGAGGGGATTGAAAACAAGCTCTCTGGGTTCACTAACCTTGGGGCACTGCAAATAATGATGCAGGGAGATTCCAAAGGGATGCCAGGGTTTCGAGGACTGGACAGCAGTGGGGAAATGCAGATCAATGGAGACCAGTGTAAAATCATGACCCGGGGAACAAGGACTCAGTCTAGGGAATATGAGCTAACTGGACCAACCACAGAGCACCCAGGTCTTGAGAAGCTCCCAAGCTGATTGTGAGGAAGCGGCAAACCTGGCAGCTTGGTAAAAAGGCAAATGAAATACTAGTCATAAAGGCAGAATCCCAGACTGGGTGCTACTGTTAGTCCCTGTCTGTGAGCGCTGGGTACCACCTGACAAGAAGGAGATTACTGCCCTATGGAGATCCTGGGTCTGAAGAAAGGATGAGTCAAATTTCTTCTGCTTGGAACAGAGGAGACTTGCCTCATTGGGGGCCTTTAGAGCTGGGAAAGAGGTCAAAATTCATTCAGAAACACTAGGGGCCAAGACCAAGTAGTGAGGAAGCTAGGGGTAAACAGGTCAGGAAAAGCATCTGGGAAAAAATAATGGGGAAGGCAGCTGCAGCATGGAGGGGTTCCAGAGGGGTCCAGGTAAACTAAAGCTCCATAGTAGGAGGGAGCACGGCTGAGGGTGAGGAGGCAGTTTGGGCTAGGCACACTGATGTGGAAGGGGGATAATGGTATTGAGGCAACTGGAACCCTACCCTTGCACCCTTCACAGAGGAGCTGGGGGCACTGTGTGATAACACTACATGGTAGTGATCTGGAAATATCACATTGTTTTTTTTCTCTCTAGTGTACAGCTCAGATTTCCTGCCTTGGTAAATTATTTTCTGTATCTCAAAATAGGTTGTGCTCTTCACAGAAAACCAGGCAGAGGCTAGCCATTGCCCCAGAGAGCTTACAAGTAATTGAAAAGTGCGGTACCGTGCACTTAGGAGGGTAGGGCTGAGGCAAGGGTTCCTCTTTGTGGGAATGATCGTTTCCGGGGGTTATGTTTATGCAAACTCTAGAGACATTGTGGAGCTCAGCTGGTGAGAATTGTGCTGTGCTGTGGTTTATCCACAGCAGTCATAGAGTGAATTTGTCTTGTTTTTGTCACCTCTTTGTGCCAGGAAATGTAATCTCTCTCTCCTTCTGTTTCAGTCCTGTCCTGACACCGCTCCCCGCACTTGACCATGTTGTTCCCCACATGTCATTTATTATAACTGAGTTGTTTTGTTACCTTTGTTACGTGTCTCCACATTCCTGTGGGATGAGAAGGATTTTCATTGGTATTGGGAGCTCCTCGTTTTTTAGGGGCCTTTAATGGGATGCAGTTACAGCTGAGCATTCATGGGGCTCTGGCTGGGAGGGGAACTGTTCATGGTTTGGCATTAATAATGGTGCATTATGATTCTCAGTTCAGTTGTGTTCATGTTTCACAGACTTGCTGAGCCCCCTGAAGAAGTGGAAATCTCGCTACCTGATGGAACAGAATGTTACCAAGTTACTGAGGCCACTATCTCCCATCACGCCTCCACCTCCTGGCTCAATGAGCCCGCAACTCACCACACCCTGCTCATCTCTGCCAGGAGAGGAGGAAAGTCGCAATGGTTATGGCATGATGTTCTCACCAATTCCTTCTCTGGCTGCTAGTCGCTGCAATACTCCACTACAGTTTGAGGTAAATTAGGATAGAGGTCTGGGGGCTCCAAAAGGGGAGAGACTAGAAGAGGTGCATTGGGGGCAGTCTGCTTTCAAACACATGGCTGGGTTCCTGAGCAAGACCCCAAGTGTCCCACACAGGGGCAGCTATTACCTCTCTCCTCTGTGGCACCCTTGGCTGTAGCAACTCTCTCGCTCCCCAAAGCCATCAGTGATGTGGTAGCTCCTGCTCCCTCTGTTACATGTCATACTTCACTGCAGTGCAGCAACCCTCTTGCTCTCCAGGGGTACCAGTCAGCATAGCCTCCATTCCCTTTCCTGCTGCACACAACGCACAAACTCACTTTTGCTTGCACCCCTCCCCCTGCTGCAGCACAGCAATCCCCTCGCCTACTGGGACAGCACATTCCCCCATGCCCTTTCTCTCACAGTGCAGCAAACCCCAAGCGTGTCAGACATACCACAACCCCTGCTCCCTTTCTCTTACGCGGCAGTCCCCAGAGGTTTGGGGGACAGACATTTCAGATCCCAGAACTGCGAGGGCTCACAGCTCCCACCACCCAGTGTTTAATGTCCCAGGTGTACTGATTCTTATTGTGCTCCCATTATATGCGTTTGCCTTTGATTTTGTGTTTCGGAAGCATTTAAAGAGCTTGGTGGGTGTTTTTCTCTGCTCAGCGCTATCTGAGGGGGAGTTGCTAGTGCCTCTCCAGTCTGGAGCTTCCTCCTCCCTCTTGCCATGTTCCATCTCGGTGGCGACGATTGGCAGGAGGTGCCAGGTGGTTTGCAGTTCTCTTTTTATTTTCCATTATTGCTCATTCTCATTGGAAAGTGGAAGTCTCGAAACCTGCTGCTTCCATTACACTACCATTCAGACCCAGGTGGGAACAGTCTAGTGAACAACAGCATGGCCACTGGCTTGAGAGAATCCTGCAGAGATTCCTCCTCTGCTCTGCAGCAGTGCAGAGTCCTTTGCCGATGGGGTCTGTTAGCTTGGTGCTTTCACTTTTACTTTGAGAGTTCTTTGCTGAAAGCTGTTGTAGAGGGATACTTGTCGAGGCTAGTGGAGAAGATTGTTTAGTACTGAGGAGTTAGGAGGGAAGGACTGAGTCAGGTATAGAGCTTGAGCTGGCCATTATCCTCGGGCTCTGCACTGGTACAAGTTGAATGTTAGAGGCTCAGTAGCATAGTGGACCTCAATAGCCTAGCTACAAACCTCAGTCCCATGTAAAATAGCATTAGTTGCTCCTGCTGCTGAGTATGACAGAGAAGAAACTTAGAGCCTACTGGGCATCTACCTCCTACTTGCCCTTGCTGCCTCTATTTTCCTCTAGGGAACAGCCCTAACAACTTGGTAGACCACAGGCTTCTGTGTTCAAGCTTTATATTTCACTAAATGCAGCTCATTGATAACATTTCCATTTTAGTGTCTTGTCGGTTTCATTTAGTTACCATCAGTTCTAACTCAAGAGAATGCATATCATCATGTATACAGATTGTATACTTCAGTCCTATGACCATGGCTCTGGGAGAAGAGAATGGGGGGCAGGGTCTTTTATCTGGTTACCAGTAGGACAGGCTCCTCGATTAGAGAGCTGAAAGTGACCAGACACTGGGTTGGTGGGGAATTTGGTGTCACTTTAAGACTTGATGTTAACCAAGTGGTTCTGAATGCCACTTTTGAGATGCTCTATCCTGAATTAATCTGCTGCATCTGCTCTTCTGGGGAGCTTGTCCCACACACTCCTGAAACCTCTAGCAGGTCAGGCCTTACGGACCAGGGCTTTAGAGCTAATTCGAAACCAAATGAGGTTGGGACCTCAATTTGGATTTGCTTGGGCCCATCAACATTTGTAGCAGAGACTTGGAGCTTAGTATCCTTCATCTGCTTTATCCCTATGGAGTCTGCCCATCAAAAGTCTCCACAGTTGAGAAGGTTCTGAAAGTCCTTATCGCTTTGGGTTTTTGTAAGTACTCCTGTCCAGCAGGATCCACCCAACCACAGCCCCATCACTGGTAGTACCCTACCTCTGGAAGAGCTTCCCTCTTTCTGACTCTCTGATGGGGATGCTCTGTAACACCAAGTGAGGGTGGAGAGGCTTGCACATACCACTGCATGTGGATGGATTGCTCTCCCTTGCACTGTATCCAGCTGTGACCTCTGTAGCTCCCTCAATCAGTTTATACCTATTCCTTTGATGGTACCTAAGAGGAAACTCATGGTGAATTGAAGGAGCCATTTTATTTTCCCCTCGTTTAATGTCTAATACTAACTACAGCATCTGGGGAATTTTCCTTAGGCAAAGCCAGGCTTTCCATTCCAGCCTTTCCCATGTCATTGGACTAAATGCCATACATGGATTTCTCTATATTTCCTGGTGTAAACTCTTTGGCTAGCAGCATCAGAAATATAAGGAAATAAATACTTCTGGCTAACATCTCTTCTGTTCTCTGGTTTGGATACTAAGTTGTGGCATGGAACACAATAACCCAGTCCTGTCTTTGTGCTTCCAGGAGGCTTTAGAAACTGCTTAACCCATTGAATCCCCCTCTAATCACTGAGGCGAGTTCCTGGGGGGAGTGTCTGTTTAGAATAGCTGTGGCTAACCTCTGTGCTTGTTTTTACTTTATTTTATTTTGCTTCTTGACTTTTTAAGTAGATGAATAACAAGATGCTTTTCCCTCCTCTAGAACGTATCCTCCCCTGAGAGTTCCCCTGCGCATAGGCCCGAGTCCCTGTCACCCGAGGTAGTTATCACACCATCTCAATTGCACTCTGAGGCTCTGTGTGTGTGTGTGTGTGTGTACCAGAGGTTCTGGAGGGTGGGGTCGAGCGAGAGTGAGGAGACTGCAGAGGAGAGTGAGAGAACGGGAACGGGGAGGGAGGTGGGGCACTAGTCACAGTAAGTATGTGGAGAGACTGCAGGATTGTCAAGGGAGACTAAAGAAAATAAAGTGGATTTTATTTGGAAAACTGGGATGTATTAATAATACTGCAGATGCTGGTGGGAAATGGAGGCAAAGTGTTAAGAACCAGTGTCTTGGTTATTAGGGTGAAAGGAAAAAGGTCTGGGGGCCCTGGAATTATAATAATTGGCATCAATTTCAGCTCAATAGAAGTGGTTTATATGGTGTTTACTTCTTGTAGCAGTAAAGGGGCAATTTCGATTGAGGGAGGAATGGGAGAGGCTTGTCCCTGGTTAAACTGAAGGATGTTGGAGCAATGAGAACTCTGTCCAGAACCTTCAGCATCTTCATCACTCATTGGTTTTGATCAGCTTCTTGGGACAAGGTCGTGTTCTTTACCTGCTGTGTTCACCTCACTGCAGCCTAAGTCCATCAAACAAGTACCAGGGAAGAAGAGTCCAGATAACAGCAAGCTGGTCTAAAAATGTTAGGAAGTGATACAGTCATGATTCCATTCCTGGGAACAGAGCTGTAATATAGCAGAGGGTATGCCCTTATTGATGGAGGTGCCCAAGTGCTGTAATACAGTGAAAGGGATGCAGTTGGTGCTCGTTACCCAATGTTCCAGGGGACTGTAACATGGAGGGGGTGCAGCCGTGACTCAGTGCAGGAGGTTCTTGGGAGCTGCAGTATAGCAGAGGAGATGCATTCAGTGGCTGTGATATAGCAGAAAGGACACAGCCATGTTTTGGCTCCTTAGCACTGTAAGAAGAAAAGGGGGTGTACTCCTGTTTCAGTCCTGGAGGTTCCTGGAGACTGTGATTTAAAGAGAGGATGCATTTGTGTCTTGGTTCTGGAGGTTCCAAGGTGCTGTGAATATAGCAAAGGAGTTGTGGATGTGTCTCAGTGCCAGAGGCTCCTATGGGATGGGATGTGTCAAAGGGGACACAGTTGTGTTCGCTGTCTGAGATTCCCAGAGCTGTAATATAGTGGAAGGCGGGATATTATCTTGGTGCTGGAGGTTTTCAGGTGCCATCTTGTAAAAGAAGAAATGTAAGTGTGTCAGTGCCCAGAGTTCCCAGGTACTGTGATAGAACAGAGGTTGGCAGTTATGTCTCACTGCTGTAAGATGCTGAATTATAGTGCAGGTGAAATGAATGTGTTTGTACCAGCAGTTCCCAGGTCTTGTAATCAAAGTGATTGCACATGGCTTGGGGTTCCTGGGCAATGTACTGTCATAGTAGAGAGAAATTGTAGGTGGATGCTTGCAGTTTTCATTACTGTGTATTTGGATAGTCAAGAAGTTGTCTGATAAGACAGCTAGTGAGCAGTGAATGTCCTTGAACTATTCTTCATCTTTAGTGGACGGGTAGTTTAATACCATGTGTTAATGTTGCGTGGGTCCAGCTGAAGACATCAGTTCTTTTTCAGCGAGTACCTAGACTTGAGCATTAGGGTCAAGGATACCTTTTACAGCAAACCCAGTTGGAAGGGAAAGGGCCCAGCAGACTGGACAGCCATGTTTGGATTATTCTGTAATGCTCATTTCCCAGCCATTTGCTACTTAGGCCATGTGTACATGGGATTATTTAAAAAAACAAAACAAAAAAAAAAACTCAGATGACTTGGGCTTGTGGGGCTCATGGTCCAGGGCTGAAAAATTCCTGTGTAGACACTTGGGCTGGAGCCCAAGCTCTGGGACCCTCCACCCTTGCAGGAACCTAGGGCTTGGACTCAAGCCCAAGCTCGAATGTCTACACCGCAATTTTTAGCCCTGCAAGCCCGAGTCAGCCGACCTGGGCCAGCCACAGCTGTGCTCCAGGGATTTGATCCCCATGTTAGATGTACCCTTCAGAGTAGTGCAAGAAAGGACCCGGGGGGATCAAGAGAGGAGCTGGAAAGGAGTGAGTTGTCTTCGGAGCAAGTGTTTCCTGACTTTAAAAGTTTCTCTCCCCACCTGTGTCTATCCCTTCTCCTGATTTCCCCTCCCTCTCCCACCCCATATCTTTGTTGGATTTTCTAGCTCTGCCTTCGAACAGACTTGGATTTGGCAAAGGTGGGCTACCTGGATTCCAATGCTAACACCTGTCCAGAGAGGCCATCGCTACTGAGCTCGGGCCACTCTGATCTGGCTCCACAGTCCTCCATTCACTTCACTTCTGAGACCAACTTCCCAGGAAAGAGTGGGGAGGCACAGCTGCTGCTAAGAAGCTCCGATCAGGCTTTTCGGACAGAGTTTAATTTAATGTATGCCTTCTCCCCTTTGAACGCTATGCCCCGTGTAGATGGATTGTTGCGGGCTTCCCCTCAGGTGGGAGACAGGAAGCCCCTGAGTTCAGAAGGGGGATGTTGCAGCTCTCCTGCAGATGGATACTTCAGCAGACATGAGCCGGGACTTCTTAAAGAGACATTGCATGGATCCATGTCTCCTGGTGGTGAGCGGGTTTGTGAAGGAGTCAAATCTGCTCCCCAAAACCCACCACAAAGGAAAAAGGCAAGTATTTCCTGCTAAAGAAATCACAGATGACACTAAATTGAGAGGAGTGGTAAATACCAGTGAGGGGAGGAATAACCCAAAGGATCTAGAGAGAGTAGAACCATGGGCAGAAATAGCTAAAATGAGATACAACATGGAAAAATGAAGCTAATACGTCTGGGGGGGAAATAATCCAAACTCGCGTGCTGAGTGGAAGTGCAAAAAGGCTGAGGCAGACCTGGGGAAAGGAGGCAGCAAGTTGGGCAAGATTTTGAAATGAGGTATGGCAGCAGAAGGGCCCACTGAGAAGTATCATGTCCAGGAGCAGGGAGAGAAGAGTGGTACAGTTTCACCTTGGTGAAATAGGAATAGCTTGCCTAGGTGACGATTAATCTGGGCTGTAACAGTATAAATTCCTACAGCAGATTTTACAGAAAAACATTCGATCTTGATTTTAAAATGATCAGTGATAGAGAATCCACTGCAACCCTTGGTAGATTGTTCCAATGGTTAACTACTCTCACCGTTAAAAATATATGCCTTATTTGCAGTCTGAATTTATCTAGCTTCAACGTCCAGCCATTGGATCATGTTACATGTGTCTCTGTTAGACTGAAGAGCCCATTATTAAATATTTGTTCTTTTTTAAGTGCTTGCTCATGTCGATTCCATTCTAGGTATGCATGTGCCCACGTGTGCGGTCGTCGGAGTTTTTTGCCTTAGTGGTATCCGTAGGGCCGGCAGTGGTGCCCCTTGAGTGCCGTGCTCATGTGCCAGTATATCCGGCGGCGCCAACCCTACACACTCTCAGTTCCTTCTTACTGCCCGTGGTGGTTAGTCAGAGCGCCTTTCCTTGCATCGCAAGGGCTAACAGGTTGTCTTCTACTGACTTCAAGCTTTAGGGCCTTGTAAATAGTTTGTTTCTAGTAGTTAGTGTTAAGTAGTTAAGTGTAGTTAGTAGTTACCAGTTAGAGTCCCAGCAGGGACTTCACCGCAGGCAGGGCATGCCCTGGTCTCTGGGTTTAAGCCCTGTGCGGACTGCAACAGGCCTATGCTAGTAAGTGACCCCCATAGCAGCTGCCTCAAGTGCTTAGGGGAGTCACACGTTAGAGACAAGTGCTAAGTTTGTAAAAACTTCCAGCTTCGCACACAGAAGGAATGGGATATTCGGCTACGGGCTCTTCTGGAGACCACCCTTCGTCTGGCTTCCGTGCTGTCCCACCAGAACTTGCTGAGTGCCTTGTGCACAGTGCCCCCTGGCACCGGGCTCCGCCCAGCACCGTTCCCTGTTGCCAGTGCCCAAAAAATAAGACCCAAAAGCACGTTTCCATGGCACCGGGAAAAAAGGGCCATGAGTCATCAGGCAAGGGACACGCTTCGGGCCACCAGGCCACTCCGGAGCTGTGTGCTTATACCTCCCTGGTTGGAGCACTTACCCTGTGAAAGGTCCACCACAAACTCCCAGGAGCGATAGGGGACCAAAATCCCTGGCGGCACCGACACCTTCACAGGCTCCCCCAGCACTGAGAGCACAAAGGCCTCCTCCCATATCGCTGATGCATCATGTGCCCCAGAAAAGGCTCATGGAAAGGCTCAAGGCTCATCATGTGCCCCAGGAAAGGCGCAAAGGCTCCCCAAGAGGACAAACCAGCCGCTAAGACCCCTCAGGGGCCAGTGGAGCACCGCCGATCCCCTGAGATAAAGCAGCACTCTCCACCTTCACGCTGGAGTCACAGCCCAGACTCTCTGGGGCTCACCTTTGATCACCGGCGCCATGGTCGCCGCCATGTTGACACAGATTGCCTACAGCAAGATGCGGGTCTCCATGCTACCGACACCACTCGCTCGTCCACCGGTCTTCTCGGTGCAGGTCCCGGTCATCTGCCTCATGGGAGCACCCCCCGTTGTGTCTGCAGTCCCCCCAGCACTGCACCCCTCACTCCAGACACCAGTCGGCGAAGGTCAGCAAGCAAACTCAGGGATCGATGGCACCACCATGGTCACCGGAAGGGGAGTCCTCTGGCACGGAAGCCCAATTCAGCCCCTCGCCTAGACTGCACCAGCACGAATGGGCACCTGAGGCCACGTCGACAGCGCTGACTTGGCAGCACGGCCAAGTGGCCAGTGCAGTAGCCTTATTAGGGCACATGGGGAATGCCGGTTGTGGCAATGCCCCCTTCACACCGCTCATCAACCACAGCCTTGGAGCAACAGTTGGCGGCACTGATGGCACCGGGCTCCGTGCATGAGGCACGCTAGGTGGTCGAGGCAGAGGAACTGCGCCCACTGCTAAGCCTCCCTCCCCCGTGGGAGATGATGCCCTGGAGCCTGCGCCGGCCATGCAATCACCATCCTCATCCCCAGATGAGGCGGTTTCAGGACCTTGAGGGCAAGCCCACTGGATGGTTTCAAAGAACACCATGTCCTGCTGCGTCGGGTGGCCGAGACTTTGGGCCTGGAGGTGGAGGAAATGGCTGAGCAGGTGGACAGCTTGGTTAATATCCTGTCAGCACTACTGGTGCATGACGGTGTCTTTAATATTGCCAAGGGCCCCTGGCAAACTCATTCCTCCCACCTCAAAAAGGGCCGAAAAGAAATACTCTGTCCCGGCCAAGAGGTTTGAATACCTCTATACCCACCCTCCCCCGGGCTCGCTGGTGGTCTCTGTGGCCAATAAAAAAGACAAGAAGGGGCATACCAGTTCAACCCCCAAGAATAAAGAGGCCTAACAGTTGGATCTGTTTGGAAGAAAAAATTTTTCGACAGCCAGTTTGTAGTTCCGAGTGGCAAACCATCAGGCCCTCTTGGGCCATTACAACATATGGGACACCTCAGTAAGTTCGAGGAGTCCCTTCCTCAGGGTTTGGCCCAGGAATTTGGCATCCTGCTGTAGAAAGGCACTGTGGCTGCCAGGTGTTCCCTCCAGATGGCGTGGGACACGGCAGACTTGGCAGGCAGCGTGGTCACGTCAGCAGTGGTAATGAGGCGCAGCTCCTGACTTCAGACTTGCAGGTCTCTCCCAAGAAATGCAGACCTCCATCAAGGACCTCCAATTCGATGGGAATGGTCCCTTTTCCGACCAGATGGATGCAAGGCTGCAAGAACATTAATGATCTGGAAGATGGTGTGGATTGCACCCTCAGCAAGTTTGCAGATGACACTAAACTGGGAGGAGAGGTAGATACGCTAAAGGGTAAAGATAGGATACAGCGGGACCTAGACAAATTAGAGGATTGGGCCAAAAGAAATCTGATGGGGTTCAACAAGGACAAGTGCAGAGTCCTGCACTTAGGACGGAAGAATCCCATGCACCGCTACAGACTAGGGACCGAGTGGCTCGGCAGCAGTTCTGCAGAAAAGGACCTAGGGGTTACAGTGGATGAGAAGCTGAATATGAGTCAACAGTGTGCCCTTGTTGCCAAGTAGGCCAATGGCATTTTGGGCTGTATATGTAGGGGCATTGCCAGCAGATCGAGGGACGTGATCATTCCCCTCTATTCGACATTGGTGAGGCCTCATCTGGAGTATTGTGTCCAGTTTTGGGCCCCACACTACAACAAGGATGTGGAAAAATTGGAGAGAGTCCAGTGAAGGGCAACAAAAATGATTAGGGGTCTGGAACACATGACTTATGAGGAGAGGCTGAGGGAACTGGGATTGTTTAGTCTGCGGAAGAGAAGAATGAGGGGGGATTTGATAGCTGCTTTCAACTACCTGAAAGGGGGTTCCAAAGAGGATGGATCTAGACTGTTCTCAGTGGTAGCAGATGACCGAGCAAGGAGTAATGGCTCAAGTTGCAGTGGGGGAGGTTTAGGTTGGATATTAGGAAAAACTTTTTCACTAGGAGGGTGGTGAAACACTGGAATGGGTTACTTACGGAGGTGGTGGAATCTCCTTCCTTAAAGGTTTTTAAGGTCAGGCTTGACAAAGCCCTGGCCGGGATGCTTTAGTTGGGGATTGGTCCTGCTTTGAGCAGGGGGTTGGACTAGATGACCTCCTGCGGTCCCTTCCAACCCTGAGATTCTATGATTGACTAAAGGACACCAGGGCCACCCTTCGTTCACGGGGCATGCATACACCGCAGCCTGCAAGAAAGCAGTTCCGGATGCCCCTGCTGCCTAGGCTTTGACAGTCTCGTCAGGGATCTGCAAAAAGAAGGGACAAAGAGGCCAGTTTCAGCCGCCGTCGCCCTTCCTCCTCCAGCTCTCCCACGCAGCCTGGCTCGGCAAAACACCCTGGGGGCCAGAAGTGCTCGTTTTGAGGGTGCGGTCGAGAGCAATGCCCCAGTCACCTTCCAGGATCCACCCTGCTCTTTCCTCAACCATCTTCGTCCCTTCTGTTTGGCCTGGTCCCAAGTCACCTCAGACCATTGGGTGCTGGACATAGTATCTCATTGTTACACCCTTGCAATTTTTGGCTGCCCCTCCCTCCTCGGGACCCTTCTCATGACCAACTCCTTGTTCAAGAGAACTTCCTGCACCTCGGGGCAGTGGAGGAGGTCCCTTGGGACATGAAGGGAAAGGGGTTCTATTCCCACTACTTGCTAATCCCGAAAGCAAAAGGTGGGGCCTCAGATCCATTCTAGACCTGCAGTGCCTTAACAAGTCTCTCACAGAGTTGAAGTTTCACATGGTCTCCCTGGCCTCCATCATCCCCTCCCTGGATCTCGGGGGAAGCAGTGAGAGATAAAATGTCATCTTTTAAAAAGTGGAAGTCAAATCCTAGTGAGGTAAATAGAAAGGAGCATAAACACTGCCAAATTAAAAGTAAAAATGTAATAAGAAAAGCCAGAAAGTTTGAGGAACAGCTAGCCAAAAACTCAAAAGATAATAACAAAATGTTTTTTAAGTACATCAAAAGCAGGAAGCCTGGTAAACAACCAGCGGAGCCCCTGGACTATCGAGATACAAAAGGAGCACTTAAAGACGGGTAAAGTCATCACAGAGAAACTAAATGAATTCTTTGCTTCTGTCTTCACGGCTGAGGATGTTAGGGAGGTTCCCAAACCTGAGCCATCTTTTGTAGGTGACAAATCTGAGGAATTGTCACAGATTGAAGTGTCACTAGAGATGGTTTTGGAATTAATTGCGAATCTTAACAGTAACAAGTCACCGGGACCAGATGGCATTCACCCAAGAGTTCTGAAAGAACTCAAAGGTGAACTTGCAGAACTATTAACCTGGTTTGTAACCTGTCCTTTAAATCAGCTACTGTACACAGTGACTGGAAGATAGCGAATGTAACACCAATATTTAAGAAGGGCTCTAGAGGTGATCCTGGCAAGCGGTAAGTCTAACGTCAATACCGAGCAAATTAGATGAAACAGTAGTAAAGAATAAAATTGTCAGACACACAGAAGAACATAAATTGTTGCGCAAAAGTCACCATGGTTTCTGTAAAGGGAGATCATGTCTTACTAATCTGAGTTCTGTAAGGGAGTCCAACAAACGTGGACAAGGGCGGTCCAGTGGATATAGTGTACTTAGATTTCCAGAAAGACTTTGACAGGGCAAGAAGAAACTGAAATGGCGTAGGGTTGGTGGCACCTGATATACCGGCGCATGAGCACAGCACTCAAGGAGGCGCCACTGTTGACCCTATGGATATCACTAAAAATCTCCAACTGCCACGCACATAGGCACATGCACACCTAGAATGGAATAGACCATGAGCAACACATCTCGAAGAACAGTTACAAAAGGTTGGTAACCATTTTCCCCATGTAGGGCTCTGTAGACTAATCAAGATCCCCCCTCCAACTTCTTTGTTTAGCTCAAGGAGCTCCATCTACTTATGAGAATCCTTTAATCATTCTCATGGCTCTTCTTTTAACCCTCTTCAATTTATCAACATCTGTCTTGAATTGTGGGCACCAGAACTGGACACAGTATTCCAGCAGCAGTCACACCAATGCCAAATAACAGAGGTAAAATAACCTCTCTACTCCTTCTCAAAATTCCCCTGTTTATGCATCCCAAGATTGCGTTAGTTCTTTTGGCCACAGTGTTATACTGGAATTTCACGTTTGGCTGATTATCCACCACAATCCCCGAATCTTTTCAGAGTCACTGCTTCCCTGGATAGACTTCCCCCCAATCCTGTAAGAATGGCCTACTTTCTTTGTTCCTGGATATATTAATTTATATTTAGATGTATTAAAAGACACACCTGGTGCCCAGTTTACTAAAATGATCCAGATCACCCTAAGTCAGTGACCTGTGCTCTTCATTATTTACCACTCCCCCAATTTTTGTGTAATCTGTCATCAGTGATTTTGTTTTCTTCCAGGTCATTGATAGAAATGTTAAATAGCATAGGGCCAAGAACCAAACCCTGCAGAACTCCACAGGAAACACTCACTCAATGATGATCCCCTCTATACTGTTAGCCAGTCTTTAATTCATTTAATGTGTGTCATGTTAATTTTATGTCGTCGTTTTTCATCAAAAGATCATGTGGTTCCAGGTCTACGTATATTTTGTCAACACTACTATATCAACCAAATTTGTAAACCCATCAAAAAAAGACATCTTTAGTTTGACAGAAACTATTTTCCCTAAACCCATGTTGATTTGTATTAATTACATTACCCTCTTTTAGTTTATTATCGATCAGCTCCCATATCAGCTACTCTGTTATCTTGCCCAGGATCAATATCAGGCTTACAGGTCTATAATTATCCATTTGCCCTTTTTAAAAATTGGCACGTTAGCTTTCTTCCAGTCTTCTGAACCTGTCCCATTGCTCCAAGACTTACTGAAAATAAACCTTAACGATCCAGTGAGCTCCTCAGTCAGCTCTTTTAAAACTCTTGGATGCAAGTTATCTGCATCTGCTGTTTTTAAAAAGGTCTAACTTTAATAACTTCTGTTTAACATTCTCCAGATATTCTCAAGGAATGGAAAGAGAGTTATCATATGAGACTATGTAACGTGTTTTCCCCCAAAATACAGTTGACTTATAGAATCCTTTGTTTTGTGCCTTTGACCAAGAATCATGAGTGTGGCAATTTTGCAAAAGTTTCCCACTTTTGCAAACAGTAGTTCAGTTCTTCTGGTGTTAACAAGATTGCAAGCCTTGAATTGGCCATTGGCTGCTGCTGCCTTTTTAATCACTTTGTCAAATAGATCTGCTCTGAACAGGATGAGATGACACAGCTTAAAATGCTACAGGCCATGTCTACACTAGGCTTCGCAAAAGTGCTAACACTAGTGGAGCAGAGCCAATGTGAGCAATTGTGAGAATATTTTTGCAAAATGTTAGTGGTGTAGATATGCATATGTATTAAAATAAAATGCCCAAACAAGACACCCCACTGCATATGTTTCACCTCTGGGGGCAGGATGAGAGAACAAACATATGACAGATGTTCGTCACATTGTTTAATGCAGTGCTGGAAGGTGCTCAGATCCTGTAGGGGTGAGCATGGTGTTTGAACCTATATAGAATAGAAGTAGAGAACGCTTTTGTTTTCAGCTTTCAGAGTGCTGCAGATTTTTGTACTGTGTGGACCTGTATTGCACAAGTTGTCAGGAGGATGCTGGAGATTTGGCAACTGGACAGAAGCCATTGAGGCTTTTGACAATTGAGGAGGTGCAGGAGGAAGTTTGGGATTGTGGGATAAGCACACTACTAACAGCATATTTCTTCTGAAATGATCATCCATTAAATAGTTAAGTGTGGAAAAATACGACAGTCACACCTCTGAGCTATTGTTTCAGCCTATCTGCAAATTCCAGAAGACATGTGACTCCAATATAAAAGGATGCAAACTTTGTTTTCTTTGTACACAGAACTAGAAATGTACATTGTTCTAAATTAACGTTTAAATTCTGCAGTCCAATTCTGAGGCTGGGATGGATTCTATGGTAAATTTGCAATCAGTTCATGGGGTTCTGATTATAGGCTTAAAATTCATAACCATATTTTTCATAATTCCATATTTCTCAGTAATATCATGCTAACTATGATTTATTGATGGTATCTAATCTGTCACGTGGGATTTTTCCCCTGTTTTGAAACTGATTTGGTGTATGATTCTTACAGACAAGTCATTTAATCTCTGCCTCTATCCCACCTGTAAAATTCCTACCTTCTTCCCAGGGGAGGCTTCATTCATGTTTGTAACATGCTTTGAGATCCTTGCACGAAAGGAACTATAGAGATGCAAATCATCTCTTGTTTTTCATAAAGTCTAGTCCTAATTATAGCTCAGGGATGCCCTATCCTGCAGTTTTATGCATGTTAAAATGTGTACTTGTATATGTAATCAGTGCTCCTAGGGCAGCATATGAAGGGATAGCATCTTTCCCCCCCCAGGGACCTGTCAACTTAGTGATCTGTCTGTTCAACTAACAGCCTCAGTCTCCCAGGCTCATGGTGATGTTTCTCTCTCAGGTTTCTCTGCTGGAGTACCGCAAGCGAAAACAGGAAGCCAAGGAGGGAAGTGATTCAGTGCGATGCACAGTGACTCCTACCCGACAAGGCAGCAACAGCTCTGTGACTGACACAGATGCCAGCAATGTGCTGGGCTCAGTAGTACGAGCCCCATCCTCCCCACAAAGTGGCTTCTCTCCCTCACATCCCCCCCTGCCTCACATAGAGGAGATCAGCCCACCAGACCTGAGGGTGGCTAGTTCCTTGACCTCACACTGCAAATCCCAGGAGAACATCAGCAGTAGGTGGTGAGTGTTCACTCTTCTGACAAGGTGGTTGTTGCTTCATAGGAAGTCGGTCAGACTCTCTGCTTGGGGCTTTCCCAAGATGATGTGTGTAAAGGCCTACAAATAGAATCCATCAGAAAGTCAGACAGCACTAGCAAGTGTCTGCTCACCCTGGATGGATCTTGAGTTAACCTTCATATGGAATGGCTCTAGATATATCTCCTGGCTTTAGAATGGGGCCACAGCACTGATTCTGGTCGGCTATATGAGTTGAATTCGACAATATAAACACAAGTGATCCCAGCAGCCTCTTGAGCCAGCCCGATTGTAGATTAGATGCCAAATATCCATGGTGGAAATTAAAAAACAATGTGAAGTGTCTTCACCAATTTTTCTTTTGTTGGGCTTATTCTCCAGACTCTAGGACCATGTGTTTGCCATGGGATTTGCACCTTAGCGTTCTACTGCAAGACCTTGACTCTCACAGTATGGGCTGCTGTGACATCTTAATGCTCGCTTTTATTGAAAAAGAAATGAAATAATACACCTCCCCATGACGTCCGAACAGAGACTTACACCTTTGGCATGATGGCACATGCGGGAGATGAGGGGAGCACTTGGCACATCTCTAGTCTGTGTCATGTGCAAATACCCTAGAGCATAGGTTCACAAACTGTGCTCCAGGAACCTGTGGTGGTCCACATGGTGCTTGCCAGGGTTCTGTAGAGAGCTGGTGTCACATGATGCTGGCCTCACTTTATTTCCATCTGCTAAATTGCATTAAAAGTAGGGCTGTCAATCAATTTAAAAAAATTAATCACAATTTATCGCACTGTTAAACAATAATAGAATACCATGTATTTAAATGTTTTTGGGTGTTTTCTAAATTTTCAAATATATTGATTTCAAGTAAAACACAGAATACAAAGTGTACAGTAGCTCACTTTATTTTTATTACAAATATTTGCACTGTAAAAAACAAAAATAATATATTTCAATTCACCTAATACAAGTACTATAGTGCAATCTCTTTATCATGGAAGTTGAACTTACAACTGTAGAATTATGTACAAAAAATAACTGCATTCAAATATAAAACAATGTAAAGCTTTAGAGCCTACAAGTCCACCCGGTCCTACTTCAGCCAATCGCTCAGACAAACAAGTTTGTTTACATTGGAGGAGATAATGCTGCCCACTTCTTGTTCACAACGTCACCTGAAAGTGAGAACAGGCATTTGCATGGCACTGTTGTAGCTGGCATCACAAGATATTTACATGCCAGATGCGCTAAAGAGTCATATGTCCCTTCATACTTCAACCACCATCCCAGAGGACATGCGTCCATGCGGACGATGGGTTCTGCTCAATAACGATCCAAAGCAGTGTGGACTGATGCATGTTCATTTTTACCATCTGCGTCAGATGCCACCAGCAGAAGGTTGGTTTTCTTTTTAGGTAGTTTCCACATGGGAGTGTTGCTCCTTTAAAACTTCTGAAAGCATGCGCCACACCTCATCCCTCTCAGATTTTGGAAGGCACTTCAGATTCTTAAACGTAGGGTCAAGTCTCTAAAGTGCCACAAGTACTCCTTTTCTTTTAGCTATCTTTAGAAATCTCACATTGGTACCTTCTTTGCGTTTTGTTAAATCATCAGTGAATGTGTTCTTAAAACGAACTGAGTCATCGTCCGAGACTGCTATAACATGAAATATGTGGCAGAATGCAGGTAGAACAGAGCTGGAGACATATAATTCTCCCCCAAGTAGTTCAGTCACAAATTTAATTAACACATTTTTGTTAACGAGAATCATCAGCATGGAAGCATGTCCTCTGGAATGGTGGCCAAAGCTTGAAAGGACATACGAATGTTTAGCATATCTGGCATGTAAATACCTTGCAATGCCGGCTACAACAGTGCCATTCAAATGCCTGTTCTCACTTTCAGGTGACATTGTAAATAAGAAGTGGGCAATATTATCTCCTGTAAATGTAAACAAACTGGTTTGTCTTAGCGATTGGCTGAACAAGAAGGAGGACTGAGTAGACTTGTAGACACTAAAGTTTTGCATTGTTTTATTTTTGAGTGCAGTTCTGTAACAAAAATCTATAAGAAGTTGCACTTTCACGATAAAGAGATTGCACTACAGTACTTGTATGAGGTGAACTGAAAAATATTTTTTCATTTTTACAGTGCAAATATTTGTAATAAAAATAATATAAAGTGAAGAGTGTACTATTTGATTCTGTGTTGTAATTGAAATAACTATATTTTAAAATGTAGAAAAACATCCAAAAATATTTCATAAATTTCAATTGGTATTCTGTTTAACAGTGTGATTAATCCTGATTAATTTTTTAATCGTGATTAATTATTTTGAGTTAATCGCACGAGTTAACTGCGATTAATCAACAGCCCTAGTTAAAAGGCAAAAAGACATTCTTTTCATGATACTAATTCTGTGTGTAGGCAATTGCTGTAGTTGACATAGAAGGGAAAGGGAGGTGGGTCTGGGCAATACTGTGTAGGAAGTGGGGTCCACAAGAATTTCTATTAAGATTTGGCGCACAATAGAAATGCCTGAGAAGCCATATGCTGGAGTGAGTTTACTGCAATGACAACCGCACAGAAAGGCATGAAAGGAAAGAGTTCGTTCTTTCAGAAACCAGCGTGTGTTGCCCTGCTGTCTCAGTGATCCACACACAATGGAGATGTTGGGAGAAGCTGGGACTGGCTGAGCTGGGGCCCTGCACTTAAATGATTGCTCACTTTATAGCCTGTCTTGTAAAGGTTTAAAAGCAACCCCCCCAGCACACACACACACACACATCTGTGCCATCCCCCGCTGTCTGGGACTGGGGCATGGCTGAATGCAACTGCCAGGCGTAGGGATGTGAGACCACCTCTCCACATGGCAGTCAGGCTCCAGTGTCCATCTTTACATTACCTGCTTCATTCAGCTGCTCTGGGTTTGGTTTCCACTATGGCCTCATGAGCAAGTATCATGGCATAAGGCTGGGGGCCACAGTGTCATGTGGTTACCAAGTGTGAAGTGTTATCGGTATCTGTTTAAAATTGGATTAACCGGTTTTGCTACCTTTCTTATCCTATTTCCTTCTTCTCTGGTTCTACTGGATGTGGCTTGAGAGTGAACAGTCCCATTTCACTTTCAAATGGTGTTACAGAAGGCTCATGCTAGAGTAAAGGTTATAAAACAATTTCATCCCGCCCCATTTACACCTGTTCACAGTTCCCTTGTACATTTTCAGACATACTTGTTGGCATAACAGGGACAGGAGGAAGTGGGAACTAAAATTACTTGCTGTGATTTTTAGAGGTCTCCATAGTTTTGCTGCATTCTACAATATCTGCAAATAGCTTTCATTTAAAAAAAAATAAGTTTCTGTCTCTTTCAGTTGCCAAGATACAGCCATCACAATGTAAACAGATGTGCTGCTGCCCTGTTAACCCAGCCTTGCAGAAAACTGTCTCCAGCCAAACAATAGCAGCAAAGAAGGTGTGAATTCACCCCCCTCACCCCATTCACCTCAGTGAGGAGTGAACTCTGCCCCTACCCCATTCACCTCACTGAGGTGTGAATTTCAGTGTCCATTCTGGGCCCTCAAAATGCTAATGTTGAGAACAAATTATATTTTCCTTTATAAAAAAAAAAAAGAGAGAGAGAGAAAATAAATGCAAAAACCACTTAATACAACATTGCGGTTGCACAGTTTAATTTTTATGTTTCCTGTCTAAGCTCCTGCACAATGTTAATCCTGCTACACTGCACATATGTGTTTTATGCTACATATTTACTGTAGAAAAAGCATTGGCTTTCTGTCATCTATGTACAGTGCCTAGAGTAATGCGGCCCCTCACGGATCCGTGACTGGGGCACCCAGGCACTGCTATACTACATATTAAATAACAAGAATACACCTTTAGAAACTGCATGATCCACTGGACAGACTGTTACTCAGGAGACCGGGGTTCTGTTCCTGGCTCTGCCATTGTCCTGCAGTGTGACTTGAGGCAAGTCACTTATCTCTTAAAAAGAAAAGGAGTACGAAAGCTTATGCTCAAATAAATTGGTTAGTCTCTAAGGTGCCACAAGTACTCCTTTTCTTTTTGCGAATACAGACGAACACGGCTGCTACTCTGACACTTATCTCTTGTTTTCCTCTTTGGGGCTGAGATTTTCACTGTGTGTTTGGACTGTGGGTAACACTATGTTGTACCAATTTTGTGTGGGCCTCTAAGTGCTACAATATTAAAAACAAAAAACAAATTGGACAAGGAAAACAGGAATGGAAAGTAGCATTTATAGGCAAAATGGCTAAGTTATCACTGCTCCAGGAACCTTGCTTTTGCTGATTATATTTTAACAAAGCTACCTTAATGTTGTATTATTATAGTGTGTTGCATTAAACTGCTTTTTCAGTGCAAAAAAACCCTCATTTCCATATGGTGACTATATCTAGACTTATGTATCCTAGGATTTCCAAAATGCTGTTAAATTTTGATACCCTTTTCTGAGAGAGGAGGACCCACACTCACTTAGACCACAATGAAACATTAAATATCTCACAATCATTTGACAACAAAGAGCAGAGATCTCATTGCACCAGTGCAGTACTTTAGAAAACACTTCACAGTAGTCCTATTTGGTAGCCAGCAACTGACAGAGTAAAATCCACCAGGGTTGTTGACATCACAAAAGCAGTGCAGTACCTTAATTCTCATAATTGTCTGGTGAACCCATTCTTCTACCACCCCTGCACCTCTGTATGGCAGGGACTTGCACTCCAGCCCTGACTTCATGCTAATCGTTCTAAGCAGAATATTTTAAGAGCTTAAAAACAAAGCCCTCTTGTAAGTGTATCAAGGGGCCCACAACCCGCACACCTTGGTCATTGTGCTCAAAGATGTGTAGTAACAGCCCTCAACTCTTATTGCTTCCTCTTTCAGGATGGTCCCCACATCTGTGGAGCGGCTTCGAGAGGGCCGTGGTATTCTCGAGAAGGTTCTGCGCAGTGGTGCAAAGATATCCCAGAGAGGAGAGCCCTCACCAACAGGTGACAGCACTGCTGAGAGAGATCCAGGTAAACAGATGAGCCTTTTGAAGGAAAGCTGCATTTCATACTTAGGTGGAACTGACTCTGTTCAGAATAGAATTAGCTGCAGCCTTAGCTCTCAGGTAAGAGTGGCACCTCCATGTTTGACATCACCAGTATCCTATGGGAGCCTTTCCTTGAGCACATTTTCCTCCTGAATCAAACAAGACCCTTAAGTCTTCTTCCCTCACCCTTCAGGCCTAGAAAGCCTTGAAGTTGACTACAGCGTTCGATATAAGTAGGGGCATTGCCAGCAGATCAAGGGACGTGATCGTTCCCCTCTGTTTGACATTGGTGAAACCTCATCTGGAGTACTGTGTCCAGTTGTGGGCCCCACACTACAAGAAGGATGTGGAAAAATTGGAAAGAGTCCAGCGGAGGGCAACAAAAATGATTAGGGGACTGGAACACACGACTTTTAAGGAGAGGCTGAGGGAACTGGGATTGTTTAGTCTGCGGAAGAGAAGAAAGCAGCTATCAAATCCCTCCTCATTCAACTACCTGAAAGGGGGTTCCAAAGAGGATGGATCTAGACTGTTCTCAGTGGTAGCAGATGACCGAGCAAGGAGTAATGGTCTCAAGTTGCAGTGGGAGAGGTTTAGGTTGGATATTAGGAAAAACTTTTTCACTAGGAGGGTGGTGAAACACTGGAATGGGTTCCTTATGGAGGTGGTGGAATCTCCTTCCTTAGAGGTTTTTAAGGAGAGGCTTGACAAAGCCCTGGCTGGGGTGATTTAGTTGGGGGTTGGTCCTGCTTTGAGCAGGGGGTTGGACTAGATGACTTCCTGAGGTCCCTTCCAACCCTGAGATTCTGTGATCCCACAACTATATCACAGATTTGCTCTTTGACTTTGGACAAACCACCCTTGGCCTCAGTTTTCCTCTTCCTGTACAATGGGGATAATACTGGCATCAGGAAGCTGGTGGAGTTAATTAGCTGTACAGTTCTCTGAAGATACCAAGCACCAAATTTCCTCACAAAAAGTAAGCTGAGAATTATAGACACTTTAAACTCAGGAAACAGGTAGTTAAGGTTCCAATCATAGTCTTAATTCTGACCCTTTATTTCCTGCCACCTACCAAGTGAAGATCCTGGTCAGTCGTGAAGTTCACCTAACCTCTTGCTTATATCATTTTGAAGAATTTGACCTTCAGTTACATGTAGCTATCCTTCCCATCTCTGGGTATAGGGGAGCCCTCACTGTGTGTCAGGGTTCTGGGGTTTGAGGGTATTCAGGAAAGGGGTCCCTGAATGCTCTCACCCTCTGCTTACTAAGACTCTGGGTGGATCTACAAATATAACAAATGACCCTAAGATGTCAGGGTCAACTGAACTGAACAGAGCTCCTTCAAAACCACCTTAGTGGTGTACCTACCATCATCAGACAAAGGCCTGAGATCAACAAACTCAGGCTATATCAGAGCAGCAGGGAAAGCAAGTACCAGGAGCACTGCAATGTTATGGTTGAAATCCTGGCCCAATTGAAGTCAAAGGGAGTTTTGTCATTGACTGACTTCAAAGGGGCTGGGATTTTAACACAAAAGAGACAGTGGTCTTGTGGTTAAGGAACTGGACTTGAGCTCAAAAGGTCTGGATTTAATTCCTGGTTCTTGGAACTGGCTCCTACTGTGACCATGAGCAAGTCACTTAATCTCTATGTCTCAGTTCCCCATCTGTAAAATGGAACCTTTACCCTTTCTATTTAGATTTCAGACTTTTGGGGGGCAGAGATTATCTTTTACAATGACCAGCACAATAGGATTCTGATCTCACTTGAGACCTAGAACAAATCGTTGTGGACATTATTAAGCAACTTAAAAATACTGGAGAGAGAGCAAGCTTTGCCCCCAGTTGCTTATATGTAGAAGCTCACAGGAGAGGCACTCCAACAGATCTCTCTGTCCATTGGTAACTTGTAAAAGGGGCTGAGTATCTCAGGTAGCCAGGACCCAAGTCATGTGGGGATTTATAGATCAAATCAACACCTAGATTGCACCTAGAGGTAAGTTGGGAATCAGTGCAGACTCTAGAGAACAAGCATTACGTTCCCTCCAGCTAATGCTAGTTAGCAGGCTTCTGCATTCTGCACTAGCTGAAATTTTGAAGTGGTTGTCTTCTGCCCCCACACAGCTGGAGGAAGTGTCTCCACCTCCCCTTACTGAAGAGCCATGTTCAATCAGCATCATTGTGCTAGTTCTTGTTTTACAGCAAGTTTTTTGATTTACAAATGGACCAGGGTTTTCAAACAGCTAAATACTCACTATACAAGAAGTGTCCCTAGGGGTGCTCAGCTTCAGGATGTGTATGTGCCTGGGCATTTTTGAACAGAAACTTTCTTCAACACTGTCCTTAGGTCCACAGCGGCGCCCTACATACCCTCAAGCGCTGGTGTGAGGGTATATGGGGGTTGGGCCCAGTGCCACTCCAGTTCCTTCTCAACCTCCTGCAGCTTGAGAGGGAGTGTTGCAGTGTCCATGATAGATAACCATGTGGTTTTCTGCTTTATTTTCTTTATTTTTATGCTTCTTTCTTAGTAATTTTTTAATATTTAATTTTTCTGTTTAACACAGTTTTGTGGTTTGGGGGGTTTACTCCCTTCTTTCCTTTGCCCAATCTGGGCTTCTGGGTTTGGCCTCAGTCCCCTACTTCAACTAATAGGTTATGCCCAAAACCCCTGCCGGACCTGCCACAGGTCTCTTTCCCACAATGACAGACATTGAATCTGCCTCTGCTGATTTGAAGAGACTCACGTTCCCTCCAAATACGTGGTCTGCTCAAGTTTTAAAAGCAGATTTCAAAAACTTGAGGAACAGCTGAAACTGATGGAGCATTCAAGTCACCCCCTTGAACATCAGCTTTGGCTGCTCAAAGAGCTCCAGTGACTGTCTCTGCTGCAGTAAGTAGAAACCCTGGGGCCCTTCAGAACCATCCAGATCTTTTTAAAAAAATTTTCTCCAGAATGAGAATCTAAAAGAACCATATAATCATAGGACTGGAAGAGACCTTAAGAGGTCATCTAGTCCAGTCCCTGCACTCATGGCAGGACTAAGCATTATCTAGACCAGAGGTGGGCAAAATACGGCCCGTGGGCCACATCCAGCCCCTGGGACAGTCCTTCCCGGTCCTTGAGCTCCCAGCCGGGGAGGCTAGCCCCCGGCCCCTCCCCTGCTGTCCTCCCCCCTCCCCTGCAGCCTCAGCTCGCCGTGCCGCCAGCGCTCTAGATGGCACAGCTGCAAGCTCCCGCCGGGTAGCACGGCAGCGCGGCTGGCTCTGGCCAGGCGGCACGGCTGCCAGACATGCTGCTCTGAGCGGCATGGTAAGGGGAGCGGGGGGGTTGGATAAGGGGCACGGGGTC
This sequence comes from Chelonia mydas, assembly GCF_015237465.2. Classification (NCBI taxonomy): domain Eukaryota; kingdom Metazoa; phylum Chordata; order Testudines; family Cheloniidae; genus Chelonia; species Chelonia mydas. The sequence continues at coordinate 531,985 of NC_057853.1, forward strand.
CCGGAGGGCAGTCAGGGGACAGGGAGCAGGGGCGGTTGGATGGGCGGGATAGGTGGGAGTCCCAGGGGGCCTGTCAGGGGGCTGGGGTGTGGATAGGGGGCGGAGAAGTCAGGGGACAGGGAGCGGGGGGAGGGGGTTGAATGGGGGTGGTTAGGGGCGGGAGCTTCCGGGAGGGGGTGGTCAGGAGACAAGGAGCAAAGGAGTTTGGATGGGGGGAGGTTCTAAAGGGGGTAGTCAGGAGGTGGGAAGTGGGAGGGGGTAGGAGCCAGGAGCCAGGCTGTTTGGGGAGGCACAGCCTTCCCTACCCGGCCCTCCATACGGTTTTGGAACCCCAATGTGGCCCTCAGGCCAAAAAGTTTGCCCACCCCTGATCTAGACCATCCCTGACAGGTGTTTGTCTAACCTCTTAAAAATCTCCAGCAATGGAGAGTCCCTAGACAATTTGCTCCAGTGTTTAATCACCTTGACAGTTAGGAAGTTTTCCCTAATGTTCAGCCTAAACTTCCCTTACTGCAGTTTAAGCCTCTTGCTTCTTGTCCTAGCCTCAGAGGTTAAAGGAAAACAGTGTTTCTCCCTCCTCCTTGTAACAACCTTTTATGTACTTGAAAAATGTTATCACCCCCTCACTCTTCTCTTCTCCAGACTAAACAAACCCAGTTTTTTTAATCTTCCCTCATAGGTCATGTTTTCGAGACCTTTAATCATTTTTGTTGCTCTTCTCTGGACTTTCTCCAATTTGTCCTCGTCTTTCCTGAAATGTGCTGCCCAGAACTGGACACAATACTCCAGTTGAGGCCTAATCTTGCGTCTTGCTTACAATACTCCTGCTAATACATCCCAGAATGATGTTTGGTTTTTTTTGCAACAGTGTTACACCGTTGACTCATATTTATCTCGTGATCCACTATGACCCCCAGATCCCTTTCCACAGTACTCCTTCCTTGAAAGTCATTTCCCATTTTGGATGTGTGCAACAAATTGTTCCTTCCCAAGTGGGAGTACTTTGCTGAATTCCATCCTATTTACTTCAGACCATTTCTCCAGTTTGTCCAGATCATTTTCAATTTTAATCTTATCCTCCAAAGCACTTGCAACCCCTCCCAGATTGGTATCATCTGCCAACTTTATAAGTGTACTCTCTATGCCGTTATCTAAAACATTGATGAAGATATTGAACAGAACATGGGGAAGTCAACCTCTTGGTCTGTGTCTTGTATCCCAGCACTGGTACTGCTGTGGCTTCCACCTTCTCCAATATTCAGAACCTGACACCAGTTTAAAATGCCATGCCATGTACCAAGAAGTCATCTGTTAAACAACATAGAGTGGCATTGCTGTTAGCACCAGACTCAGTACATTTGAAGCATAAAAACTCTTCTAAAACGAAACCAAAATCATCATTGGTACAGTCTTCTGCAGCCAGTCAAGGAAAACGCCCAGACCACGCTTCGGTACTGTCTCCAATACCCCTACATATACTGACTCCTGAGGTTTCCTATCCAGAGTCCCTCGTACTGTCCAGGTGCCTTTCGCAGAAGGACCTTCAGATTCTGAGTCTCCATTGCTGAGAGGTACTGAGACACATTCCCCACTGATACCGACTTACCTCCCAGAGTCACTAAGAGGCGTTTCAGCCAGTACCAACATATCCTCCTGTGGAACTATCTCATCAGCCAGCGAAGTCTCTGCTTCCATACCAGTGCGGTTACCAGACCCACTCCAGCCCCCAGTACCAGCGTAGTCTTTGATAGCAGCACCATTTGTCCCTCAAGTGGACACAGGAGATGACACTGCGTCTGATTCTCAGAAGTCTGTACAGGGCTCCTCCACCTTCCCATTCCGGCTTCCCTCCCTTGAGGTGCACCCCAAGGAAGAAATTCCCAGCAGGAGATACGCCCAGCAATCTTGGGGTCCTGCCTTTTCTCTTATGCCCCACCACAATGGGCTTATTAGAACCCATGGGCCTCTTATGGCAAGGAGTTCTACACAGTTCCATCTCATAAGAGGGCATGTCAAGAGCAGCAATCACCGACCCTGGTTCCTGCTCGACCGGAGGACTTATAGAGGATCAAGAGCCAGGTGGGGAAGAAGAAAAAACATCTTCCCATAAATCCTCCTTGCCATACAAGGCTGTTATGCCTCCCCCACTAATGATTTCAAGGCCTTCTGAAACGGATCGCAGAGGCCTTGCAGATCCCATTGGAAGAGATACAGGAACCCAACATTCCCTGCTCCAGATGCCTCCTCAGGGCAAAATTGCCTTGCCCATCAATGATGCTCTGCTGTCTCCAGCCCCTAAGGTGTGAGGTAAATTCCAGCTACTCTACCACCTACTGTAAATGTGCTGATTAAAAAATGCAGTATTCCACCCAAAGGCTCAGGGTATTTTTTTTTCTCCCACCCTAAACCTAACTCCCTGGTTGTGAAGGCCACTGACGAATGAAACCAACGTCAGTCCTGCTCAGCGCCATCCGAGAGGGAGCTAAAATGGCTAGATCTTGGCCATGAAAGCTGCTCCTCAGCCTCTTTGTGGTTCAGAGTAGCCATTTACCAGGCCCTGATGGCAAAACATGATTTTACAAATTGAGTTTTTGTCTTTTGCGCACCTGCCACAGGACCAGAGGGAACAATTTCACCCCACCGATAATAGAACCCCAGACAATCTCCAAGCTTCTCTCCTGATCTTGCTCAATGGCTGCCAATACAGTTGCATGTTCTGTATCTATGGCAGTGATCATGCATCAAACATCTTAGTTCCAGTTTTCCCCAGGAGGTACAAAACACTGCTGAGGACCGTACCTTGAAAGGACCCAAGCTGTTGAGGGAGGCCACAGACAGGTCCCTTCATTCACTAAAAGGCTCCTGTATGACACTGATCTCTGGGCATCTGTACGACTGTGACAAAGAGAAAATATAAGATCAGAGGCAGCTCAACAATCTTGTCCAGTCCACTATTAACCCATGAAGCCAGCTGAACCCCCATCTCCCCCCAGGAAGAAGCCTATATTCACCAAGAAGGGGGCCATCCTTCATAGTCAATGACATCTTAGAAGCAACCATTTTGACCTGTTGGTTGAAGGTCAAGCACTATCTCCTATTCCGGATCCTACAATGCATCTTTCTCCATCCACCCTTATGGAGATTCTCTCAACCGCGTTCTGTCCTTATGGGAACTCATCACCTCAGACAGATGGATCCTGGAGGTGAGTCCTACAGGCTGTTCCGTCCAGTTCAGCTCATCCTGCGTGCCCTCCCTCCGTCCGTCTTCAGGAACCCTTCACATGAGTCTCTTGAGGCAGGAGGTGCAGTCCTGCCTAGTCAAACCTGTTCCACTGGCCTTCATCAGGAAATGATCCTATTCCCAGTACTTCCTCATCCCCAAGGAAAATGTGGGGTGGAGAGCAGTTCTGGATCTCAGGGCTTTAAACATCTTTATCTGCTCTCAACAGTTCAGAATGGTCACTCTAGCAGCACTGCTTCCCTCCATGGATCCAGAAGATGGGTTGGTTTGTCTCCCTTGCCTTTAGGATGCTTATTTTCATATAGCCGGACACACCTTGTACAAACGTTTCCTACATTTTGTTGTTGGCAGGGACCGCTGACAATACCATGTCCTGCCCTTTGGCCTCTCCGCTGTCCCAAGGTCTTTATCAAAGTCCTCTTGGCCATCGCAGCCTATCTCTGCCAGATGGGAATAATCATCTTTGCTTACCTGGACGATTGGCTCCTGAAGAGTCACTCATTTCTTGAAGTACAAATAGCAACCAACAAGGGCCCTATCCCTGTTCCATTTCCTGGACCTCTGCCTTGGCATGGAAAAGTCTACACTCGCGCGCAAAAAACATAGACTTTGTTGGGGCCACGCCAGATTCCTCTACCACCACCAGAGCATGCTTGCTAACAGACAGGTTTTCCACAAAGTCCAGCCCCATTTCAACAGTACAGCAGAGCCTGCAAACCACAGAAATGGCTTGCCTGCAACTCCTGGGTTGTATGGCAGCCTGTATGTTTGTGACACCCTTAGCAAGGATACGCTTTCTGTGTCTTCAAGCCTGGCTGAGAACCATCTACACTTCCAACAGTACAGTCTATCCAAGTGGGTGTCCATACCTCAGAGAGTTATCAGTTTTCTCAGTTGGTGGAAAGGTCCCCAAAAGGTATGGGTGGGAGTTCCATTTTAGCAGCCCCTTCCCACAAGGATCATCTTTACATATGCCTCCCTGCTAGACTGGGGCATGCACTTCCAAGGCTTCACAGTGTAGGTCAAATGGGCCCACAGGAGGCAATCCTCCATATCAGCATCCTGGAACTCAGGATAGTGTTATGCTTGCCCGCAGTTCCTTTCCCATGTCGGGCCACGCAACCAGAATAATGATGGACAACAGAGCAGCAATATATTATCTCAACTGACAAGGAGTAGCAAGATCACATTCGTTATGTGCCGAATCCATAAGATTATGGAACTGGTGCATATCAGCAATCACATACAGATCTCAGTGGTTACTACCAGGACTGCAGAATACAGTGGCAGACCTCCCTCTGCCTCAACCACAAGTGGGAGCTGAATGATATGGTATGTCGAAGGACACATCTTACCTGGGGCCATCCGGAGATAGGTCTCTCCATGACACCATCCAGTGCAGATGATTCTGTTCAGGAGGCGAGGGAGCACAGCAGGCACTTGACGGGAGGTGCCCTAGTCATCTTTTGACCCCATGTATCTCTGTATGATCATCTCCCGACACCATCACTACTCAAGGTCCAGATCAGAAACAGGAGAAATTAGTAGCCCTCCACATTGCAGCATCATGACCAAGGCAGGTATGGTTTCCAGAGCTTGTTTGCATGTCTCAGCAACTGCCTCCACCTTCCCCTGACAGCAGAGTTCTTCCCATGGAGTTGGGATTGCTCCCAACCTTCCCCTCAAGGCCTGACTACTAGATGGCTCTCTGGTATAGAACAAGACCGCTCTCCAGAGGGACAAACAGTGCTGCTCCATAGTGGAGAACCTACCTTCAGCGGTGGAAACATTTTCATTTTTGGTGCAGCTGCCAATCTATACCTCCTGTTGAGTCTTGTCTGACACACATTTTTGATTATCTGCTAAATTTAAAAACCACAGGATTATCGCTGAGCTCAGTTAAGGTTAGTTTGGCAGCTGTCACAACTTTTCACCTCCTAGTGAGGGGTTTTCAGTCTTCACTCATCCACTGACTGACATTTATTAAAGGCCTGTTCAACCATTTTCCTCCTCTCAAAGAACCTACTCTACAGTCGGACCTCATCTTAGTCCCTACTGCACTGAGGAAACATCCATTAGAACCTGTGGGGAGCTATCCCCCTCCAAGGGTGATAGCTCATTCCACCAGGGTCTCGTCTACCATGTGGCCCTACTAAAACATATGTATCTCAGACATCTTCAAGCCAGACACCTGGTCTTCGGCACCCCCTTTCCAGCGCTATACTCTCAAACCTGCTTTCAGAGCCAATACGGCCTTTGGTGATTCTGTTCTATACTCTACTGAATCGGCCTCCTTAGCACCCTTCTCCGTAATTGAAGTACTGCTCAGGAATAACCTCACGTGGAACACTTTTATAGGGACTCTACTTGAAGAAGGAGAGGTTACTTACCTTCTACAGTAAGTGGAGTTCTTTGAGATGTGACTCCATATGGGTCTTCCACTGCCCGCCCTCCTTTCCCTCTGCCTTGGAGTTTTCTGATTGTTCTTTTTTAGTAGAGAAAAAACTAGAGTGGCAGCAGGTCCACACCCTTACCCCGGAGCATGACAGTGTGTTGGTCACAGGCTCTGACCTACAGATGCTGCTTCTGAAAGTCTCTCATCAAGAGGGCATGGGCATGTTCTGGTGTGGAGCACCCATAGAGACTTACTTCTCAGAGAACTCCAGTTACTGTACAAGGTAAGTAACGTTTCCTTTTTTTTGGCCTTTCATAATTCAGAAAAAGTCTCCTCTCATTAGCCTTAAATTTGCAAAAAAAATTCTCCTCTGGGAAGAGTTTTATTAATGCATACAGCACTCTCAGCCTGTGTGGCACTTTACAGACATAAAGCGACAGCTCCTAGCACTGAGGGCCTTGCATCTAAATTTGACATGTCAGAGCAGAGGATGACTATAAATGGCAAGAGCATCAGAACACGGGTGTTAGCTCTTGGTCTTATAAAGCGTTTTTTTAAAAGTTTGCCCTTTAATAATAAAATTAGGAACAATCTCTGGCATGACTCTTTACAGGGGCACAAAGGCCAGGGCAGCCAGGACGCTCTGTTCTCCGTTACACAGCACTGAGACAGAACCTGGCAAGTGTCCAACCTGCTAGTTCTTAGCTTTGGCTAAATTTCTTCAAACTCTTCCCCAAAAAACTCTTTGTAACACTTCTGATTTTCTGATGTACAGCCTTCCTGAATTAAATCGACTCACCTGTACCGAATATTTTACAGTCAGCATCTGTGTACAGGGATTCTCAACATGAGGGATTCAAACCTTCAGGCTTCAAGCTGCACCCATCCTGCAGTGGACTAATTCCTCTGAAATATGGACCCAGCAGGTGCCTCATCTGCTTAGGAGAGTCCCAGAAAACAAGCAGGTCTTCAGTATTGCCATTCTTTCTCTGTAAGAACACACAAGCTTCAGGAAGCATGGTTGAAGCTTCGTTTCTTGGAACAGTCTATGAAGGTCTCTTCAGATCCTGAGAAGATGAGATTCAGGGTCCAAGTAGTGGACAAGGTAACTTCACCAGCATCTGATCTAGCAAAGCATCAATTCCAAAGACCAGCATGGAGAAGAGACCACTGAGGAAAGACCCGGCACCAAAGAAGGAGCACATGAGCGCAGCAGGTGCTATCAGCACCAAAGCAGATGATGACAGTCTCAGGATCAGTCTGACACTGAGCAGGGCTGCTCTGAACATAGAGGCAGAGCTCAGTGTCCTTCCATGAGGACAGGGACCACCTGATGCCTCAAAAGATAAAGCCACCAAACGCCACACAGCATTTAGGACTAATAAGGAATACCCCGCAGCACAAAATAAGCCTTCTCTGACACCGATCCCAGCTCCAGCAACTCATCCCTGAGCAACAACACTGCAGCTGAAAATGAGCTACTACGAAAACCAGGGCCATCAGTACTGAGGCATCTACGGGTGCCAGTGCAAGTCCCTGAGTACACTGTATACCTTGGCACCACCCATGGAGAAGGTCTGTTCCTTTCCATCACCAGGGCATACATTCTCAGCACCTTCAAGCACGGAAACCTCCTCCTCTGAGATCTGTGGTAAACATCACTGAGAGGTCTGCCAGCTCTCCTCATAGCACTTAGCTGCTGTCTCATTAGCAATGACATTGGACTGACCACTACCAGTCAAGCTAGCTATACCTCTGTTGCATACTGCCATGGCCCTCTTGGGTTTCCTGGGCCTATTCTCACAGGCCTCTCTGAGCGGTCTCCAACACATTCTAGGAAGAGATCACTTTCCCTGCCTGCTCCTCTGGCCAGACCACCAGGGCAGAGCAACAGCAACATCCTGTTTCACTACCAAAGGTCCTGACTACTTCTTCACCCAACAAGGCGGTGATCTCAGCATGAGATGACTTCATAAATTCCAAGGCCAGAAGAGCCCATTGTGATCATCTAGTTTGACCTCCAGTATAACACAGGCCAGAGAACTTCACCAATGTGTTTCCTAGAGCTCCTTAAAAGAGTTGCTGAGACTCTGGAGAAAGAGAGACTTCAATCACATCAGAGAAATCTCATAAGTTGTTTGATGATCTGACAGCTCCCAGTCCACCCAGAACCATCCTCCACATAAATGAGGAGTTGCTCGACCTGGCAAAGACCCTGTCAGTGGTCGCTGGCCGCAGTAACAATGACTGCAAAATGACTGGAGAAACGGTGCCAGGTCCCTCAGCCTGGGTTTGAGTACTTATATGCCCATCCCAGCCCAGGCTTCTTAGTCATTACAGTGCTCCAGGAAAAATCTAAATCAAACAATAACCCCTAAGGACAAAGAAGCAAACAGCTTAACCTGCTTGGGAGAAAATCTTACTCCTTTGCCTCTTTTATAAGTCCAAGTGGCAAACTACCCAACATTCCTGGCCAAAAATGACTTTTGGGGCTGGGGTAGCGTTGACATCTTCTCTCTCAAAATAAGGGCAATACTCAAGAAAGGCCAGTTAGTGGCAGACAACTTTACAGGCAGAAATGGACTTCTCCAATGCTGCAGCCAGGTCTATGGACATGGCGGTGACTGTGCACACAGCATTCTGGTTTCAAGCATCAGGCATCTCTAGGGAGATACGGGCCATGATCAAGGATGCCCTTTGAGGACACAGACTCAAAGCCCACCTGGGGACTTGCACACCAGCCCCATATCACAAGCCTTACCGTCCTTAACCCAAGTTGAGACAATAGGTACCATCCTTTCACTCCAAGCAACCCAAGTACCGTTCCATGAAGAAACGAAAATACAATAGGAGTTGTCAGCCTTCTGCCTCCATGACATCCCCTGACCCTACAGCACTTCAACAGATGTGACAGGACTCAGGAGCCACACTAGTTTCAGTCCAGAGAGCACCCCTTTGGAAGCTACCTCGCCCCATGCCACCGAGCATGGTGAGCAATGACATCAGACAGATGGGTGCTAGAGATCATCTCCTCCTCCAATTGCACCGCCAAATTCAGAGGAATGGGCTTCTGCTCTGACTATTTCCTTATTCAGAAGAGGGCCTTCATCTTATCCTAGAACAGAGGAGACTCAACTAATGCACATGCCATCTCAGGTTTAGGATGGTCATGCTCATATCCACCATTCCATCTCTCTAGGATCTAGACTAGTTGTTGGCTCTCGACTTGCAGGATGCATACATCCACATTGCCGTCCACCTCGCACACAGGAAGTATCTGAGATTCATACTGTGCAGCCAATCATTGCCTATGCAGGTGTCACATTCTGGAGTGCAATCCAGACCAGTGAGAAGTTGTCGCTGCCTGCCCCTTAGCCCGGGGTGCCTCACAGTGATTTGCTGTGTGGCTTCCAACCAGGGCTACTCACCACTAGCCTACCAGCATGCAGGTCACACCCTGAGTGTCTGTGTGCTAGACAGTCCCTGTTCAGCAGCCTGTCAGCAGCCATGCTTTGGCTTCCACCAGTCTGGGTAACCACTAGCAGGGTGACCCCAACATACTCCCAGTCCTGAATTTTCCCAAAAACCTGTGTTGTGCGCCGTCCATCTCTCTCCTTAAAGTGTAAACCTCAGTTAAACTAGCAAGTTGTGTATAAATCCTATTTCGACTACACCACTGTCACATTCTGAGGTGCAATCCAGACCAGGGAGTGTTTGTCACCACCTGCCCCATAACTTTGGGAGCTAGAAATTCAAAGCATTGTGAGGCACTGAAGGCTATGGGACAGGTGGTGACCCAATCTCTCCCTGGTCTGGATTGCACCCCAGAATCTGACAACAGGGTACTGCTCTTTGGCCTCTCCACAGCACAGGTTGTAGTCACAATGTGCATGGCAATGGTGGCAGCCCGCGTAGGGAACTGATGTCGACTTGTGTTTGAACAGTTGGCTGATGATGGTCTCCCAGCAGAAGACCGCAGCAACCCTGGAGTAAATTCTCATGAAAGCTCCTTCACTGGAGGTTTCCAAAGGAGGCTGGAGACGTCCGTCTGGGATGGTTTAACACAACAAATCCTGCCTCTTGGCAGGGGTCAGACTGCATGACTCTTGCAGTGCCTGCTAACCCTGTGGTTCTATGAAATGCTCTCTCTGCTCTCCTGGTGAGGAGTCTTTGTGAACTACTAAGCTGGCAATGGGCGACGGGTGGATCACTTGATAATTACCCGTTCTGTTCATTCCCTCTGGGGCACCTGGCATTGGCCACTGTCAGCAGACAAGACACTGGACTGGATAGACCTTTGATCTGACCAGTATGGCCGTTCTCGTGGTAAATCATCTGTCACCATCACAGACAATAGAGTTTGTAGGGGCTGTGATTGACTCTTGATCACAGAGAGCTCACCTGCAAGAGGCCAGGTTTCAGACACCAGCAAGGGACCTAAGATCAAACTCAACAACAACAGTGCGTTCGTGTCTGGGGCTGCTCAGCCGCATGTCAGCATGCATGTATGTGACACTCCCATGATAGATCTATTTACCACAGAGGACAGTGCTAAGTGCCTATAATTCGGCTCCAGAGGAAGCATGAGTCCAAGCTTCTTACAAACTGCTTGCCTGCTACAGTGGGCTCCAAACTTCCTGTATGCCTTTACCCCAATCTCCCTGATCTCCATAGACAGCACAAGGCCGCACTTCTCCTGATAGCTTCCTACTGGCCTAGGCATATTTCCATCCATCTCCCAATCTGCTCAGACATGATATCCCAGCACAGTGGCCCAATATTGCACCTCGACCCACATTAGTTGAATCTGACCTGAAAGTTGGCTGGCTGCATACCACTGGCAGACTGTTCTCAATAAGAAATCCTCGTGCAGTGCAGAAAGCAGTCTGTTGGGAAGACCTACTCCTTCAAGTGAAAATGGTTCTCCATATGGAAAATCCAGCATCATCTGGAACCTGTTGATGCTCCAATACCCCAGATTCTTGACTGTATGCTTCACCTGAAACAGGCTAGCTTGGCATTTAATTCAGTCAGAGTCCACTTTCCAACAGTATTAGTGTGTCACACTCCGATACAGTCATACTCAGTCTTGTCACATCTGACAGTATTGAGATTTCGCAAGGGCCTGCCACATACTTACTTGTCTGGCAGAGACCTGACTCCTACATGGGGTCTCAGCTTACTCCTCCTAAAGTTCATGGAGCTTCCATTCACACCACTGTCAGAGTGTTCAATACATCTTCTTATGCTTAAGCTAGTCTTCCTGGTAGCTATCACAGCACAGTGTGTCCACTAGCTCCATGTCCTCCTGGCCAGACCTCTTTACACTTCTTTCTCAGGGGCAAGCTAGTTCTGAGAAGCGATGTCTCTTGCCTGTTTCCAGAGTCTTGCTTTCTTACCTGGACAGGACCAAATGCTTCCTCGTCTCTTTGTGGCTATATCTGGCTTGTTGAAAGGCAGCCATCTCATCACAGAGAATTTAAGTGGATCATAGAAATGCAGGGCTGGAAGCGATTTTGAGAAGTCATCAAGTCCAGTCCCCTTCACTGAGGCAGGACTACACCATCTCTGACAGGTGTTTGTCCAACCTGTTCTTTAAAACCTGCAGTTACAGGGATTCCACAGCCTCCCTTGGGAGCCTATTCCAGAGGTTCGCTACCCTGTATAGTTAGAAAACTTTTCCTAGTATCTAACCTACATCTCCCTTGCAGCAGATTATAAACCCAATACTACTTGTAATACCTTTTGTTGTTATGGAGAACTGTTGATCACTCCTCCTTTATAACGGCCCTTAACAGATTTGAAGGTTTATCAGGTCGGTCCCTCAGTCTTCTTTTCTTAAGACTAAATATGCCCAGTTTTTTTAACCTTTCCTCATAGGACGGGTTTTCTAAACCTTGTATAGTTTTTGTCACTCTCCTCTGGACTCTCACCAATTTGTCCACATCTTTCCTAAAGTGTGGTGCCCAGAATTGGGCACAGCCCTCCAGCTGAGGCCTCGCTAGTGCTGAATAGGGCAGGACAATTGCTTCTTGTCTTACATACAACACTGCTCCAGTTAATACACACCAGAATGTTAGCCTTTTCACAACTGTAGGATATTGTTGACTCATTCAGTTTGTGATCCACTGTAACTCCCAGGTACTTTTCAGCTGTATTACTGCCTAGCCAGGTAGTCCTCATTTTGTAATTGTGCATGTGATTTTTTTTTTCCCTCTTCCTAAGTGAAGTACTTTGCACTTGTCTTTATTGAATTTCATCTTCTTGAATTCAGATCAATTCTCTAATTTGTCAAGATGGTTTTAGATTCTAATCCTGCCCTCCAAAGTGCCAGCCTCTCCTCCCACCTTAGTGTCATTTGCAAATTTTGTAAGCTTCTCTTCACTCCATTATCTAAGTCAGGGGTTGGCAGCCTTTCAGAAGTGGTGTGCAGAGTCTTCATTTATTCACTTTAATTTAAGGTTTCACGTGCCGGTAATACATTTTAATGTTTTTTAGAAGATCTCTCTCCGTATAAAAGTCTCTATATTATATAACTAAACTATTGTTGTTATGTAAAATAAACAAGGTTTTCAAAATGTTTAAGAAGCTTCATTTAAAATTAAATTAAAATGTTGATCTTATGCCGCCGGCCCACTCAACCCGCTGCTGGGCTGGGGTTCCGTTCACCTAGGCCAGCAGCGGGCTGAGCAGGGCCGGCGGCCGGGACCCCAGGCCGGCAGCGGGCTGAGCGGGGCTGGCGGCTGGGACCCCAGGCCGGGCAGCGGGCCGAGTGGCTCGGGGGTTCCATCCCCCAGCTCCTGCCAGCCGGGATCCCGGCTGCTGGACCCGCTCAGCCCACTGCCGGTGTGGGGTCCCGGCCCTGCCCACATACAGTGGGTACCTACCTTGTCCCTGGTTCTGGCCCATTCTCTGCCTCTCTCTCTGCACTGAGCTGAGGGTGGGAGTGCACTGAGCACAGGGCTGGGGGTGAAGGAGCAGGCTGGGGGTTGGGGTATAGGGTCTGGCCAGGAGCTAGAATGAGGGAGGGGGCTCAGGGTTGGGGCAGGAGGTTTGGGTGTGGAGTGCTTACCTGGGCAGCTCCCATTTGGTTGAGGGGTGCAGGTGGGGGTGGGGGGTGCAGGAGCTCCCGTTTGGTGCTCAGGGTGGGAATGTATGGGGTGTGGGGGGGCTGGGGTTGTGGGGCGGTGCAAGGGTCAGGGCAGAGGGCTGGGAGCCTGTGAGAGGGGTGCAGGTGTCAGGGCATGGGGTGTGGGGGGGTGCCAGTCAGGGCTGGGGTCGTGGGGGGGGCTGAAGGAGTCAAGCAGAGGGCTGGATATGTGAGAGGGGGGTACAGGGCTCAGGGCAGTGGCTTGGGGGGTATGCAGGGCTCAGGGCAGAGGGCTGGGTGTGTGTGAGGGGGGGCAGGGCAGAGGGCTGGGGGTGTGGACTGGGGTTGTGGGGTGCTCACGGCAGGGGACTGGAGGGGGTATACCCCGCTTCCACCCCCCCTTCTCCAAGGCCCTGCCCCCGCTTCTTCTCTGCATCCGCTGGGAGCAGCGAGCACACTGACCCTGCTCCTCCCCCACCCCTTCGGGAGGGCCATCAGCTGATCGGCCAGCAGGGAAGGACGGAGAGGAGGAGGAGGGACAGGAACCCAGCACACTGTGGGAAGAGGCAAAGGAGCCGGCAGGACCAAGCTTCTGCCCCTTGCCCCCTGTCCCTGCGGGAGGGGGCGGGGGGCGGAGAAGAGCAGGCCGGGCTGGGCTGGGCAGGGCAGGATTTTTAATGGCACACTGCTGGTGCCGGCAGGCAGGAGCGTGCCGTCTTTGGCACGCGTGCCATAGGTTGCCGACCCCTGATCTAAGTCATTAACGAAAATATGAACTATTACAGGACCCCAGACTGATCGCTGCAGGACCCCACAAGATATACATCCTCCCAGTTTGACAGTGAACCGTTGATAACTACTCTTTACTACCATCTTTCAACATGTTGTGCAACCACCTTATAGTAATGTCATCTAGGCTATATTTCCCTACTTTGCTTATGAGACTAGCATGTGGGACTGTGTCAAAATCCTTATTAAAATCAAGATATAGCTCATCTACTGCTTCCCTTCGATCCACTGGACCAGTAATTGTGTCAAAGAAGAAACTTAAATTGGTTTTGCATGATCTGTTCTCTACAAATCCATGCTAGCTATTCCTTATATCCCTATTATCCTCTGGGTGCTTTCCTTGAGCAGGTCCTCAAGGAATCGGTTTTGAAGCACTTAAAGGAGAGGAACATGATCAGGAACAGTCAGCATGGATTCACGAAGGGCAAGTCATGACTGACCAACCTAATTGCCTTCTATGAGGAGGTAACTGCCCCTGTGGAAGAGGGGAAAGCAGTGGACATGTTATTCCTTGACTTTTTAGCAAAGCTTTTGATACAGTCTCCCACAGTGTTCTTGCCAGCAAGTTAAAGAAGTATAGGCTGGATGAATGGACTATAAGGTGGATAGAAAGCTGGCTAGATCATTGGGCTCAACGCGTAGTGATCAATGGCTCCATGTCTAGTTGGCAGTCGGTATCAAGCAGAGTGCCCCAAGGATCAGTCCTGGGGCCCGTTTTGTTCAATATCTTCATTAATGGTCTGGAGGATGGTGTGGATTGCACCCTCAGCAAGTTTGCAGATGACACTAAACTGGGAGGAGAGGTAGATACGCTGGAGGGTAGGGATAGGATACAGAGGGACCTAGACAAATTAGAGGATTGGGCCAAAAGAAATCTGATGAGGTTCAACAAGGACAAGTGCAGAGTCCTGCATTTAGGATGGAAGAATCCAATGCACTGCTACAGACTAGGGACCAAATGGCTCGGCAGCAGTTCTGCAGAAAAGGACCTAGGGGTTACAGTGGACGAGAAGCTGGATATGAGTCAACACTGTGCCCTTGTTGCCAAGAAGGCTAATGGCATTTTGGGCGCTGTATAAGTAGGAGAGTTGCCAGCAGATTGAGGGACGTGATCGTTCCCCTATGTTCGGCATTGGTGAGGCCTCATCTGGAGCACTGTGTCCAGTGTTGGGCCCCACACTACAACAAGGATGTGGAAAAATTGGAAAGAGTCCAGCGGAGGGCAACAAAAATGATTAGGGGACTGGAGCACGTGACTTATGAGGAGAGGCTGAGGGAACTGGGATTGTTTAGTCTGCGGAAGAGAAGAATGAGGGGGGATTTGATAGCTGCTTTCAACTACCTGAAAGCGGGTTCCAAAGAGGATGGATCTAGACTGTTCTCAGTGGTAGCAGATGACAGAACAAGGAGTAATGGTTTCAAGTTGCAGTGGAGGAGGTTTAGGTTGGCTATTAGGAAAACTTTTTCATTAGGAGGGTGGTGAAGCACTGGAATGGGTTACCTACGGAGGTGGTGGAATCTCCTTCCTTAGAGGTTTTTAAGGTCAGGCTTGACAAAGCCCTGGCTGGGATGATTTAGTTGGGGGATTGGTCCTGCTTTGAGCAGGGGGTGGGACTAGGTGACCTCCTGAGGTCCCTTCCAACCCTGATATGCTATTATTCTATTAAATAAATTGGTTAATAATTTGTCCCACTATTTTTCCAGGTATCATATTTAGGCTGACCAGTCTATAATTTCCTGGGTTGTCTTTGTTCTCTGTTGTAAAAATAGGTACTGTTTGCCCATCTCCAGTCCTCGGGGATCTCTCCCATCCTCCGTTCTCAAAGATAATTGCTAACAGTTCCAAAGATTGCTTCAGCTAGTTCCTTAAGTACCCTTGGATGAATTTCTTCAGGCCTGTCAACTTAAATACATCTAACTTATCTAAATATTCTTTAACGTAGTACCACCCTATTTTGGCTTGCATTCCTTTTCCCTTGTTATATTAATTGTGTTGAGTATCTGGTCACCATTAACCTTTTTAGTGAAGACTGAAGCAAAATAGGCATTAAATACCTCATCCTTCTTTGATGTCATCAATTATTAGCTCTCCTTCCTCACTAAGTAGAGGACCTACTCTTTCCTTCATCTTTCTCTTGCTCCTGATGTCCTTTTTCCTTTACATCAGGATAGCTTGTAACTGTATGTTTAATATTGTCTCTTTGAGGAACTGCCAGCTCCCCTGAACTCCTTTATTCCCATGAGCCCTGACCTGCCAGTTCTCTGAGTTTGTTAAAGTCTGTTTTTCAAAGTCCATTGTCCTTATTCTGCTGCTTTTAGTCCTTTCTGTCCTTAAAGTAACTAAATCTGTCATTTCATGATCACATTCACCCAAATTGCCTTCCACCTTCAAATTGGCAATCAGTTTCTCTGTTGGTCAGGATCAAGTCTAAAATGGCTGTCCCCCTGGTTAGTTCTTCCACCTTCTGCAATGAGAAGTTGTCCCCAATACAGTCCAATAAATTATTGGAAATTTTGTGTTTTGCCATGTTACTTTTCCAACAGATGTCTGGGTGGTTTGTCCCTAATTACTACCAACTCTTGTAGTTTGGATATTTCTCATGTTTGTTTTAGAAATGCCTCATCCCCCTCCACTTTGTGATTTGCCTATAGTAGAACCCTTGCCCTGACATCATCCTTATTTTCCCTTTTATCTTTACCCAGAGTCTTTCAACCAGTCTGCGTCTAATCTCCTTCTAGACCTCAGAACAAGTCTATATATTGTTGATACATAATACACCACCTCCCTTTTTATCTTGCCTCTCTTTCATGAACAAGTTTTAGGCCTCCATGCCAGTATTCAAGTATGAGACTTGTCCCACCAAGTGTCTGTGGTGCTAATTATCATAATTTCTTATCTGCTAATACTTCCAGTTCTTCCTGTTTATTCTCCACACTCTTTGCATTTGTGTAAAGACATCTAAGATGTTGAGCAGATTCCCCCGCTATTTGTTGCTCCTATGACCCTATTTTAATTTTCCATGTATTCACCGACACAGCAACATCTAGTCTTCTGTTAAGATTGCCTTTTTTATGCTTACCTGTGGGCTTTTGTCACCTGCCCTCTTTGAACCTAGTTTAAAGCCCTCCTTGCTAGGTAGGCAAGTCAGTGCGTGAAAATGTTCTTCCGCTTCTTGGTCAGGTAAACCCCGTCTCTTCGCAGCAGACCTCCTTCCCAGAACAGCACCCAGTGGTCAAGGAAGTCAAGGCCTGCCTGCTGACACCATCTGTGCAGCCATCCATTCATCTCCAGGATGTGCATTTCCCTGCCTGGGACCGTACCCTCAACCAGGAGGACAGACACCACCACCACCTGCACTCCCACCGCCCTGTAGTCACTGCTGATCTGCCCAGGGTCATACCTGGCAGTATTCATGCCCACACGGATGAGCAGCATGGACTAGTGGTCAGAGGGATGGAGGAGCCTCAGCAACCTTTCCGAGATTGCAGTATGTCCACTTGGCATCAGCTGGCTAGCGGGCCTTTCCCTCCAAATGTTAGGGCATGCTCTGCCCAAGGAAGAGACAGAGTCTTCCACCTGCTTCAGAAACTTGCCAGTGTGTGAGATCTGTAAAGCTGCGCTGTGGAGCGCCCCACTCAGTTTTGTCAAGCACGATGCCTTGGACATGGTGGCTGGTCTGATGCCGGGTTCAGAAGAGCAGTATTCCAACTGGTGTTTGACTGATGTGGCTGGCACACCTCCATCTCACTGCCTAGAAGGGATACTGTTTGCCAGTCACCTCCAGGGGGATCCGCTTCAACACACACTCGAAGACCGTTTATTTCCCCTGCAGTAACTGTGGTTCTACAGGATGTTGTAGTCCGTGTGGATCCCACAGCCTGCCCTCCAGCCCCGTCTTTCGGAGGCCTCCGCTTCAAAGGTTTGAACTGTGAGGGAGGGACCTGAGGGAGGGTTGGGGCTGCGCCACCCTTCGTGCCCTCATGCAGAAGCACCGGGAGGCTCAGAGCACAGGCACAGCCCCAACAGATACGACTGTGAAAAAGTGAAAAGATCTTGTGCACTTGCGGCTCATGCTCCCTACAGTGTGCTCCATGCCAACCACAGCGTCTTGAACAGCCAGTTACTGGCGGGTAAATAACGGTTCTTTACTCACGCTGGCGGCTCTTGTGTGGTGTTGGGATTCTCCAGATTGCTGTTAGTTAACTTCTTTTGGCTTCAAAGGCCCCAATGACTTGAGGTGCTGGGTGGGGCTCCTGCCTTACCTGCAGCAGGACTGTGGAACAAGATAACGGGAGTGCACACAGATGAGCTTAGGAGAGAAGAGTTGTGGCCTGGTCCAGGAAGTGAAGTTTAAGGCTTGACTGTGCTGTGTCTTCTAGGTACTGCTGAGGGAGACACCCCAGAAGTTCTCAGTGCTGCACTCAAAGGACCAGCAGTTTACAGCCCTTCTAGATACAGCTACCAGGTAAGATCCATCCCTGATTTCTAGTCACAAGCAAGCATTAGAACCTGCAGTTCATTCTCAGCAGTGGATCAGGCTGTTTGAACAGCAAACAGTGTTGCTCAGTGGGGGTTAGTAGAGAGAGGAGGAAATCTTTGTGCTGTGACGCTTTTTCTCTCCCTCCCTCCCTTCTCCAGCTCCTGCAGTCTGACAGCCCCCGAGCAGAGTCCCAGGCCCTCCTTCAGCAGAGTTCCTCCCCCTACAGAGGACACTCTACTCCATCTCCTGGATACAGCTACCGAGCAGCTCCACCAAGAACAGGACACAACCCCGCTCAGGGCTCGTCGGAAGCTTCCCTTTCCTCCACCTCCTATTCCAGCCCTGCCCATTCAGTTCCCACGGACTCCCCAGCTCTCTTTGCAGGGAATTCTGGGTATTACAGCAGCCAGCAGCACTCTGGAAGTAGCATTAATAGCAACCTTCTGAAGAAGAGTCAGTCTGCTGCTGCCAGTCCAGCACAGCAGGTTGCTGCAGACTCAGTGTCCTTGGGGTCGGTTTCTCAGCCTTGCACAGGAGCATCAGGCTCCAGCTCTGCTCCCCAGAGTTCCAGATCATTGCAGTCAGACTTGCGGACTATCAGCCTGCCTAATTCTGGGCAGCCTGCTCTCCACCAGAGCTCCAGAGGGCCAGGGGTTTCCAGTTCACAGCACTATCCACATCATGGGGGAGGCAGTGTCCATCAGTATAGACTGCAGCAGCTTCAAGGTCCAGGAGTAAAGACTCAGACAGGACTTTCCTAGGGATGCCTGGATCCAAGGAGGACCGAATTGCCCATAACTCCTTCCAGCTGCCTCTGGAAGTGGCTTCTGGGCCAATGCTGGGAGCTTGCACCTGATGCTGGGGGCCCAGGGGGTCAGATGCTGGAGTCTGGAGTAAATGAGTCAGATTTATGAGCAGAGGCAGCCTCTGCCCTTGGAGGAGGATGCAAATTTCTCTGAGGCAGAGACTAGCAAAGCTGGATACATTGTAGGAAAGCAAATGGTTCTAAGTGCAATGACTGCAATGCAGCCTCTGTCTCCTGTCCATGCCCATAGCTGTAGTCACTTGTGCAGTGAGGACATCTTTTTAAGTATGAAAACAATTTAAAGAAAATTCTGGGGGAAGTTAAACTCCAGTTCCAAAGCTCCCTTGCAGGTCAGGTTCTCAGTTCATCTGGGGGGGGTTTCATCCGTTATGATCATTCCAGTCACAACAGACCAGCGCATGCACCACCTTTAGGCCTGGGCTGTGACCCCCACAACCAGACCCATTTCCATTGTGACAGACTCC
The DNA here is from genome assembly GCF_015237465.2 of Chelonia mydas. Taxonomy (NCBI): domain Eukaryota; kingdom Metazoa; phylum Chordata; order Testudines; family Cheloniidae; genus Chelonia; species Chelonia mydas. Next base: position 551,271 of record NC_057853.1, read on the forward strand.
AAGAACTGGTCAGTTAGCGCTGGGACTAGGAGACAGTGAGGGTGTGGGGGGCTCTGTAGGATGTAACTAAATGGGGGGCGGTTCCTGTGACTGTCACTAATGGGGATCTGTGAATGTTTGTCACTAGCTGGGAAACTGAATTGGGGTCGTATGCTGCAGTGTATCATCAACGGGAAGGTTTCCATGAACATTGTCACTGTGTGACACTGGGTGGGGGGTGGGGGATGAGTAGGGGTGACATTGTGGCGTCACTGCTATGGGGACTGTCCAAATGAGTCATGTTCGTACTGGGGTCTGTGGTGGGCAGTGGAGTGTGTGTCCCAGAGTGCATGGTTGGTGGGGACTCCAGGCCTCGGTAAGTTGAGTGCCGTAGGTGTAAAGTATCACACACAGTGAATGTGAGCCTTGGGGTTCCTCCCACCTGGGGGTCACATGCATAGAGTGGCGCCAAAGCCAGCCCAAAGGGGGTGCGCTGTCAGTTCAGCTCCATACAATTGCCAGCTTCTTTCTCACTTGTTTACTGTAATATCAGGCGTGTTTTTATTTATCTAATTTTATATTCAGTTATAACCATATTAGGTTAGCTAATATACAACAGGTAGAGTCCCTGGTGCTGCAGTGGGCCTTCTCCTTTTTCTCTTGGACGAGATAATGCTGTGAGTCTGTCTCCCTGTCTTTCAAATGCACAGTCTTCTTCCTTTTTTAGGGCTGTTACAAGTTCTCTACTTCACAATTGAAATCAGGTGTTTGTTCAAGGTAGGGGAGACTTTTAAAATATTAAAACAAAGTAACTTTCTCCAACAGTCTGGCTGAGTGTGTGTTGGGGATGGAACTTGTCACCTGGAACACGGGTGTCTCTGTATACTGTATAAAATAGGTGTAAACTTCACTCAGTTTAGACCTGGGTGTGTAGTCTCCCATTTCATGCTGTGTGCAGCATGGGGCAGGCAGGCTCTGCCCTGCCTAGTGGCAGCAGTGGATTTGGGGGTTGGGAGCAGCATGCAGAGGTTCCAGCACCTCAGCATGTGCAGGGTGCAGAAGGGAGGCACCCTAGAAAGCTCTTGGAAAGGTGGGGGCTGCAGCTTCTGACTCTAGTGGGGTTTTTACACCATGCTGTAACATTTGAACTTTCACAAGAGATGTAATAATTTTGATAATAAAAATACTTAACTTGAAAATCAACATTTTGGAATTTTCCTTCCCATTTTTTAGCGGCTTTAATGTCCTCGCCCTGAGAACAGACATACGGCCAGGTATTTTATGCATCTCTGCCCTGCTTTGCCCCCCTACCCGTAACCCAGGTATGTAAAGCATTGCAGAGGTCTTGAGGCATGGAGAAAACTGCTTGTATCAGTAAAGGAGATCTGGTAGTTGCAGAACAAATCTTGAATTCTGATTTGGGTTATTATCGTGGGCAAGTCACACAACCTGCTCATTTATCAGCTTAGCTGGAATATTGAGTAAAATTCAAAATCCCCGGTGAGATTACATGCTGCCTTGGAATTGAATTTTCCTAGGGATTCGAGTTGCTTCCCTGGAATCATGAGATTCCCTGTAGTTAGCCACCCACTATTTCATCAGCCCATAGCAGCTAATGATGTATACTGGTCCGAAGAGGGGTTGCCTTGAGTTGGCATCGTATTGTGATACGCAGTAGAATTTTTTTTAAAAATGAAATGAAATGCTCACAAGATAAGCAAAAAGTCAATTTAACATTTTCTGGAAGACACAATAACTTTCAATGAAGAGAATTAATCACTTTCCACTTTACAACTTTTATTATGTAAATCTGCTGTTGGAAATTATCAAGCCCTAAGTGCTGAGATTCTGGTTCTTTACGTAGATCCAGTTCTTCCTGGATATTGAAAAAAATCTTCTGAACATCTGTGCATGCCCCCTATGCACTCCTGAAGCGGCCAGTGAGATTATCACATTACGGGGTGTCAAAACAAGAGAACAGTCTCTCTGGCCGAGCTGCACAGCATCGTTCCATTACACAGTTCAGAAGTCTGAGTCTTCAGCTGCCTTCTCCCAGTTGGCCTTTTCATTTAAAAAGCCTTTGACCAGACTTCATATCTCACAAAACAAAAGTTTACCTTGTATGGGTCACTCATAGTTTAGCTATGAACAGGAAGGTCATAGGTGATCAAGGTTCTAAATAGTTGTTTTATTGAAAGGGATATGAGGAAAACCTTTCTCTAGGATAGTGGTGTGGCCCCAGGATAGGGGAGTTAGATTTTTTTTTCTCCCTTACTGCTTTCTTGATTCTGACTTTACAGTAACTTCATCCTTTAAAGATACCATCTGTTTGGGATTCTCACTCCTGGCTCTTGAGCACAAGACTGGCAAAAATCCCCTAGTTTTTGTTTTTCTGTTGTTGTTGTTTTTTCACCCTTGAGGCAGAGTGTGATAGCAGGGTAGAGCACAAGCCAAGCGCCTACTAGCTGTTCTGTGTCACACCCCTGAACGTTGCAGCCAGTTCCTCCAACTGAGCAGGAGGTAAAGGAACTTCCTGCAGGGGAATGCACTTCATGAGCCATCTAGTTCCTTGCTTGTTCCTAATGGATACGTTTCAGAGGAGCAGCCGTGTTAGTCTGTATCCTCAAAAAGAAAAGGAGGACTTGTGGCACCTTAGAGACTAACAAATTTATTTGAGCGTAAGCTTTCGTGAGCTACAGCTCACTTCATCGGATGCATTCAGTGGAAAATACAGTGAGGAGATTTATATACACACAGAACATGAAAAAATGGGTGTTATCATACACACTGTAACCAGAGTGATCACTTAAGGTGAGCTATTACCAGCAGGAGAGCAGGGCGGGGGCTGGGGAACCTTTTGTAGTGATAATGAAGGTGGGCCATTTCCAGCATTTGACAAGAATGTCTGAGGAACAGGGGGGGGGGGGGGGGGGGGGGGGGGGGGGGAAGGAATAAACAAGGGGAAATAGTTTTACTTTGTGTAATGACTTGACCACTCCCAGTCTCTATTCAAGCCTAAATTAATTGTATCCAGTTTGCAACTTACTTCCAATTCAGCAGTCTCTCGTTGGAGTCTGTTTTTGAAGTTTTTTTGTTGAAGAATAGCCACTTTTAGGTCTGTAATCGAGTGACCAGAGGGACTGAAGTGTTCTCCAACTGGTTTTTGAATGTTATAGTTCTGGATACCTTTTCCATAGCTATGCCTGCCTTCCAGTCAGATCTGGTTAGTTGTCTGAAAGACTTGAGGCCTTTGGGACATTTTGGTATGGTGGGTTGGTTTTTTTGGATGGTGTTGCTGCTAACTTAGGGAGGGATTGTTTCTAGTTAAGTCCTATGGGGATCTGTTCCTGGCCCCATGCAATTCAATATCTTTATTAACAATCTGGAAGAAAATATAAAACTATTGCTGGTAAAATTATTGCTGGTAAAAACAAATTAATAGTATGGTAAATGATGGGAACAGGTCAGTTATACAGACCAGCCAGGATGGCTTGGTAAGATGGACTAATTTAAACAAAAGATACAATGTAATACAGCTAAATGCAAGGTTATATATCTAGGAACAGAGAGTAGGTCACACATAGGGTGTGTCTGTACTAGTGACTGTTCACTTGTCCATGCATGTGGCTGTGCCCTAACCCCCCTGTGGTCCACCCCTAAATCCCAGAAGCACGTGTGTGAAGGCAGGTAAGCTAGCGTGCATGAGGGGTGTGAGGGAGTACAGCCCTTGGGCCGTAGCATAGCCCCATGGCAGTGTGGATGGGGGTTAGGGTACCTAGTCTTGAGCATCTGCAGTCCTCCACCCCCATTCCCATAATGCACTGAACCCTTTTCTTCCTGACCCTTACCCAGTCTACAAAGGTACCTGTCTCCCTGTTGTCACAAGCCGTAGCAAGCTGTGTTGACAGCACGCTTTACACATTGTGCAGGTGACAATGGATCCTGCTCCAACAGCAGCTGCCTGGCCTGCTGACCACACCCAGGTGCTGATCAGTGTGGGGTGGGATTACACCATCCTCCACAACTTGTTCTGGAGCAGCAGGAACTCCTGTATTGCCAAGTTTCATGGAGGCTGGAGCAGGCAGGTGTTCGGTTGGCTCTGGCCCATCAAGCACTTGAGGCTTCTGTATAGGAGGGCCAAAGACTCCAGCAGTGACTTCGTGAGGGCTCATTGTGCATGCCCCTTCTGCACTGTACTGGACCAGGTGCTCTCCAGGGCTCCCTGTACAAAGCCTGAAGTGGCTCACAAGCCCCTCATCAACCGTACTGGCCTCATTGTCCAATGGGATGCTGATGAGGGCCAGGGAGAGAGGGCAGCAGGTACCACGGGGGATGTCCTGCAGGACAAGGAGTATGTGTTTCCGCACCTCTAACTGGAGGAGCTGGTGGAAGAAGCCCCCCTCCCTCCCCCTCTCCTGAACCTGTGGAGAATCCCAAGCCACAGCAGTGACCAGAACTTGAGGCTGGTATGTTAAAATGGATCCCCACCCTCCCTGACAACTCTCACCTCTTGCTCTGGTGCTAAATTCCTGATTTTAAGAGCCCGGTCATTTGAAGTTCTGTGCTTCCCTGGATAAGATGCCATGCATTGCTCTGCCTCTGAGAGATTGAACTGCACTGCTGAAGCCAAGGCATTGTCATGCCCCATCTCCTTACCAAACTTCTCCAACTTCCCCCCTCCATCCAGCCCCAGCTCTGCTCCACCCTGAAATGGGCCCGGAGCAAGAGATGGTTATAAATCAATTGTTTTATTGATTTCCGATGAACCACTGTTACACATTTGGCTAAAGCTATTTCTTAAAAGCAGATTAGCAAAACATCACTGTGCCCTTGTGTCTGCGTTTCTTGGCCAGCATTCAGGCAGCGATGGGCCCATGGCTACATGGACTGGGAGAAGGGAGAGGCATGTTAGAAAGGTCCCATTTGGGGATGGGACAGTTGTAGAAAACGTATAGTTGGTTGTCTAAAGTTAGTAAGAGCTTTCTTCTGTCCCTTAGAAGATTACACAGTTTCAGTGTTTCTCCCAATCCCCTCATCTTACCTTTCAAATGGGAGCTGCATGGATATGGGTGGGAGGTGGAGGGAAGGGAAAAGAACACCAGCTGTAGAACACTTTGGTTGTCTGAGGATAAGTTAGGCACAGCAGTCCTTTCTCTCTTGGAAGAGTACAGGGTTTTTTTTTACCACCCTTGTCCCTGGTGTCTGGCCTCTCCTTCCACCAAGCTGTGCTGCACAAGCTAGGGGAAATAGGGTGGGGGAAGGATCCAGTCTGACTGCTGGATAAACAGTGTGGTGTCCTTTGCAGTGGAGAGGCAAGGGGCTTGTGGTGCTGATATGAAACTTCAGGGACTCAAATAAAGTTCAGTTGTCTTTTTCCCTGTCCATTTCACTGTTAGGCAGGCATAGGGGCAGGATTTTCCAGAGATGCAAAGGACAGTGGGGAGCGGTGTTCATGGTTCACATTTCCCTTTGCACAGACACTCTACGCTAGCTGAGAATATAGTCAATTTTCAGCCAAATTGCCTCCCAGCCCTTTAAACATATTTTAGCAAATTTCTGTTGTAGCAGAAACTCCAGCTGCATCTTAAGGTTAAATGGCAGTTCAAATCTGCTTGGTCCACCTTCATAGCTGGCCAAACCCCTCCATTCAATAATATGTAGAGGGGTGACCATTAGCAGAACCATCCCCTCCACAGGACTGGAAAGCCACAGCCACTTCCCTTTTCAGTCCTGGTACCTTGAAAAGCACCGTGTTCTCCAAAGGGTGGGCAGTCTTTAAAGAAGAAATTGCAAACTGGTAACTTAGCCCCTGGAAAGAGCTTGCCACCAACCCCTTGAGGCTCTATGAATGTTTAAAACCATTAGTAGCCATTAATAGCTTATGATCCTTCCTCATGGGCTTCAAAAGTTGGCTGAGAACCAAGGATAGTCTAACCATGATATTCCTGGAATGCTGAAAAATATCAAAATTGTGGCCTTTTACATCAGTTTTATTGTATGGGAGGATTTCTCAGCTTCTTCCAAAGAGGGGAGAAAAAATATAATTGTACCTTTTCTTTGCATTGGCAGGATCTTCGTTTCCTGAGAGGGAAACCATTTCACGAGCAGGGCTGGAGCAGCACCGCAGATGCAGAGGGAGAAGGACCCTGGTATAGCTGCTCAGAGGGACGGACAGGAGCCGGTTGAATTTCTCAGGGCACAGGAGGATCAGGCTTCTCAGCTGGAAGAGACACTGATGAACTTGCTCAAGCCACAGGAGACATGCAATTGGGAGCTCTCCCTAATAGAGAGGCTCATAGAACCAGTGGCCAAATGAATTCAACCTCCTCCTGGTGTCTCCTGTCCATCCCTTTGAGCAGCAACCTGCTGCTGAGGCCACTGAACCAATTAGTGTATCCCTGCTGCTGCTCAGGGTGCTGCTGAGCTGCAGGATCCTATTTCAAGGACTGTCCCTTCCAAGTGACCGAGAGGAGAACAGGGAGCCTGCAAGACTCCTGGGACTTCACCCTCCAGTGGCACCAAAACCCCTCACCGGGGCTCCTCCCTTAGTGACCATCTGTGGGAGTCCTACACCCCTGTAGTAGAAAAAGAGAGCTTGAGACATGAGGCCTGGTGAGACTAAGGCCCAAGCAGAGTCAAGACCTGCCACTCAAGAGCAGGGTTAGCAAGAGTCAGGCCCTGCCCTGTTAAAGCAGAGGCCTGCTTGCACATTTGCTGTCCAATACATGAACTTGGCAGGAACAAGGCTGCCACTGCAAAAACACAAGCATTCATAGGCAGTAGGTATTCACGTAAACACATTCCCGGGGCATAGTGCTGGAAGAGTGGGGTTATGATGTAAACACACTCCCTGAAGATGGCACAGGGACACACTGACCAGCTTTCAGGATATGGTCAGCCTGATGGACAGAGATGTTTTCATGGAAGCAACTTGTGCAAGGTGCAAGGTGGTAACTAGCCACGTCAGAGGGGTGATACGTAACTTGTGCTAGTGTATAAAGAGGATCACGGGAGGTGTTTGTCCAGCTGAGGGGGGAACGAAAAGTCCCATTGTTCACGGGGCTGAGTCCATTGTCACGAACCTACATGCATTAGTGGCCCCGTAGAGTCGGCCGCATGTTACTACCGAGCTTTGTCAGCAATAAACCTGGTGTGCGTCTTCCCTACGGACCTGAGACTGCGGTCGTCTTGGGCAGCTCAATCGGAGCCGGCTGCATGGGCTAGCTGGCCAGAGCCCATGCAGCAGGCAGCGAGAACACAAACAGCCAACAACTGGTGACCCCCCCCCCCCACCCTTCCCTTAATTTTCTTAAGATTGGTGGTTGATACATTTCAATTATGTGTTCCATGTAATAAGTATTATACTTTTCTTTTACTTGTGTGGGGCCTCTCCATCCCACATATGATGCACTGAAGATGTTTTCAGACCTGGTCCCCAGGATTCTCAACACAAGAAACTTCATAGTGTATAACTGGTGCCACGATACTGCAAACACTTTTCTGTCTGTCCCCACTTCCCTTCCCAGGTTCAGCAATAGTCAAAGTCCACAGTTACAGCGGGGGTGGGAAGTGCAGCTGATGTTACATGCTGAGCCTAGAAAGCACGACTCGTTTCCAATGTGTCAGAAATCTAAAACACAGAAAAGGGGTAGGTGAACATCTTTATGGCATAGTTCACAGGCCAAAAAATCCAAACCCAATTCCAGTAACAGTGCAGGCACTGACAGCATCGGGCACTACCCTGTGCATCACCAGCCCCTCCTTCTCCCTGCCCCCAAACCTGTCAACAGGTTCAACCTTGGAGGTTATTTCTGTGTAACAGCCACAAGGTGCAGTAAGCACCGTGAACCTGCAACAACAAAAATGGCTGCCTTGCTTTCGTGCCCCGCCCCCCCCAATAAATGGTCATGGGAGCAATCGAATACTCCCACGAAGGGGTGTGTGAACAGGCAAGACACAAGCATTGCACCATGATTGTCACAGCTCAGCCACTACCCGTCAGTGCACAGATCCCACCCTAAGGTGATAAACCAGGGGAGGTGCCTTGTTAAAAAATTATTTTGTGTGCGCAACTTGTCTTTTGTTCAACCAAGCTCTCATGAAGGACAAGTATGCACATGGGTGGGATCCTGCCAGCTGTACAAAGCTTTTGTAAACGGGACTTGTCCTGAGCCGCCTCAGGGTGGAAGCAGGATAGATTGGTCAGCTGCTGTCTCCCCGCCCCAGACACACCACTCTCCTCCCCCCTTCCCCCCACATTTGATTTGAAAAAGCAGCTGATAATCTATCAGGATGCCCCTGGAATGATGGGATTGAGAAACCTGCACCATGTGATGCTGTCCCTGCCCCATGTGGCATTGCAAACGCTTCCCAAAGCACCCTGCAGCCAGCTGCACAGTGGGATGTGTACTGCTCTCTGTGTCGATGCAAGAGCTGTTAGCATGGCTGTGCCCTGCCGACACACACAGCTAGTATGGACATGCAACAGTGGTTTTAATTAAAGAGGCAAAACTTTGGGCATGGCTACGCTTGCAGATGTAGGGTGCCAAGAGTTAAACCAGCCGTCGGAGACCGCAGCAGGGAAAGTGCTGCTGTGTGTTCACACTGTCAGCTGCAAGCGCACTGGCGTGGCCAAGTTAGCAGCTCTTGCAATGCCCCAGAGAGCAGTGCAGTATGGTAGCTATCCCAGTGTGCAAGTGGCTGCATCGTGCTTTTCAAACGGGGGGCGGTGGAGTGTGACAGGGAGTGTGTTGTGTGTATGTAGCGGGAGAGACTGTTTTGGGGGGCAGAGTGTATCAGCATGCTGTCTTGTAAGTTCAGACAGCAGCAGGGGAAAGGGGGAAACCCTGACATCAGCCCCCCCACCCCACCCCGCCTCTCTCTCTCACACACGTGCACAAACGCCTGCTGCTGCAGCAGGAGCATTCCACAGTAATGGTTTGCTTTGTCCCGGAGCAGATAAGCATGTGGGCTGTCAGAAGTGGAGCTTTGAAAGGGGATCTCCGCATGAATCATAGAATATCAGGGCTGGAAGGGACCTCAGGAGGTCACCTAGTCCAACCCCCACATGAAATCATCCCGGCCAGGGCTTTGTCAAGCCTGACCTTAAAAACTTCTAAGGAAGGAGATTCCACCACCTCCCTAGGTAACACATTCCAGTGTTTTACCACCCGCCTAGTGAAATCGTGTTTCCTAATATCCATCCTAAACCTCCCCCACTGCGACTTGAGACCATTACTCCTTGTTCTGTCATCTGCTACCACTGAGAACAGTCTAGATCCATCCTCTTTGGAACCCCCTTTCAGGTAGTTGAAAGCAGCTATCAAATCCCCCCTCATTCTTCTCTTCCGCAGACTAAACAATCCCAGTTCCCTCAGCCTCTCCTCATAACTCATGTGTTCCAGTCCCCTAATCATTGTTGTTGCCCTCCGCTGGACGCTTTCCAATTTTTCCACATCCTTCTTGTAGTGTGGCCTCACCAATGCCACATAGAGGGGGACGATCACGTTCCTCAATCTGCTGGCAATGTCCCTACTTATACAGCCCAAAATGTCATTGGCCTTTGTGACGGGTTGGGTCACAGAAAACCCCTTGGGAACTGCCACCTGATGTGCTGAGACTACCTCTGAGCCCGTTTTCTCTGACAGCTTGGGACGTCAGCGCCCTGCCTGGTTGTGTCAGACACGCCAGCCTGCTGCAAACAGACCCACGTCTGAACAACTGTCCCCACACGCTGCAGGCTTAACTGAAAACAGCTTAAGAAGTGTTCCTGTCTCCAGCACTCAGATGCCCAGCTCCCAGTGGGATCCAAACCCCAAATAAATCAGTTTTACCCTGTATAAAGCTTATTCAGGGTAAACTCATAAACTGGTCACCCTTTATAACGTTGATAGAGAGATATGCACAGCTCTTTGTCCTCACCACCCCCAGGTAGTAATACATACTATGGGTTAATTAATAAGTAAAAAAGTGATTTTATTAAATACAAAAAGTAGCATTCAAGTGGTTCCAAGTAATAACAGCCAGAACAAAGTGAATTACCAAGCAAAATAAACTAAAACATGCAAGTCTAAACCTAATAGAGTAAAAAAGTATTACAGATGGAAATCTCACCCTCAGAGATGTTCCAGTAAGCTGCTTTTACAGACTAGCCTCCTTCTAGTCTGGGTCCAGGAATCACTCACACCCCTGTGGTTACTGTCCTTTGTTTCAGTTTCCTTCAGGTAGCCATTAGGGGTGGCAAGGCTACCTCTTGAAGACCAAATGGGGGGGTCTCCCAGGGGTTTAAATAGACTTTCTCTTGTGTGGGGAGACCTCCTCCTCTCCCCTATGCAGAATCCAGCTGCACCCTGGAGTTTTGGAGTCACCTGGGCAAGTCACATGTCCATGCATGACTCAGAACTTTACTGGTGGCAGCCATTGTTCACATGCTACCTTGAATGTTCCCAGGTAGACTTCTTATCTGGATTGGAGTCTTTCAAGGTTCCATTGTCAGTTAAGTGTTTCTTGATTGGGCACTTTACTTTCAAATTCCTTTCTCAAGAAACTGACCAAATGCCTTACTAAGACTACTTAAAATCAAACAAGTACACAGCCAATATTCATAACGTTGACTACAAAAATGATACATGCATACGAATAGGATGAATATATTCAGTAGATCATAACCTTTACAGAGATATGTTACATGGCATATGTAGCATAAAACATTCCAGTTATGTCATATATACATTCATATATACACCTGACTAATCTAATTGCCTTCTATGACGAGATAACTGGCTCTGTGGAAGAGGGGAAAGCAGTGGATGAGCTATTCCTTGACTTTAGCAAAGCTTTCAATCTGGGCTCCCACAGTATTCTTGCCAGCACATTAAAGAAGTATGGGCTGGATGAATGGACGATAAGGTGGATAGAAAGCTGGCTAGATCATCGGGCTCAACGAGTAGTGATCAATGGCTCCATGTCTAGTTGGCAGCCAGTATCAAGCAGAGTGCCCCAAGGGTCGGTCCTGGGGCCCGTTTTGTTCAATATCTTCATTAATGATCTGGAGGATGGTGTGGATTGCACCCTCAGCAAGTTTGCAGATGACACTAAACTGGGAGGAGAGGTAGATACGCGGGAGGGTAAGGATAGGATACAGGGGGACCTAGACAAATTGGAGGATTGGGCCAAAAGAAATCTGATGAGGTTCAACAACGACAAGTGCAGAGTCCTGCACTTAGGATGGAAGAATCCCATGCACTGCTACAGACTAGGGACTGAGTAGCTAGGCAGCAGTTCTGCAGAAAAGGACCTAAGGGTTACAGTGGATGAGAAGCTGAATATGAGTCAACAGTGTGCCCTTGTTGCCAAGAAGGCTAATGGCTAATTTGCATTGCCAGCAGATCGAGGGACGTGATCATTCCCTCTATTCGGCATTGGTGAGGCCTCATCTGGAGTACTGTGTCCAGTTTTGGGCCCCACACTACAAGAAGGATGTGGAAAAATTGGAAAGAGTCCAGTGGAGGGCAACAAAAATTATTAGGAGACTGGAACACATGACTTATGAGGAGAGGCTGAGGGAACTGGGATGGTTTAGTCTGCGGAAGAGAAAAATGAGGGGGGATTTGATAAGCTGCTTTCAACTACCTGAAAGGGGGTTCCAAAGAGGATGGCTCTAGACTGTTCTCAGTGGTAGCAGATGACAGAGAAAGGAGTAATGGTTTCAAGTTGCAGTGGGGGAGGTTTAGGTTGGATTTTAGGAAAAACTTTTTCACTAGGAGGGTCGTGAAGCACTGGAATGGGTTAGCTAGGGAGGTGGAATCTCCGTCCTTAGAGGTTTTTAAGGTCAGGCTGCCTTGACAAAGCCCTGGCCGGGATGATTTCATGCGGGTGTTGGACTAGATGACCTCCTGAGGTCCCTCCCAACCTTGATATTCTATGATACGCATATCTCCAAAAAGCATTATCGGGGGCAACGGCACAGCCTTCTTGGCAACAATGGCATACTGTTGATTCATATCCATGCCTGCAGCTGAGTTCAAAACAATGAGAAGAGTGGCCACGTGACTTCAAGGGATTATGGGACATTTCCAGAGGCCAATCACAGAGTCGTAATGCAACACTCGTTTACACTGACACCCGGGCATTTCAGCCGGGGCACAGCAAGCTCTGTGCTGCTCATGGAGGTGGATTATCAGGAGCGCGCCAGCTTCAGCGTCCAGGCACTCTAAGTGCCTTGCCAATGTGGACACCTCAGGAGCTAGGGCGCCTGGGGCTGATTTAATGCGCTCTAACTTGCAAGTGTAGCCAAGGCCTAAGCCTTGCAGAACAAGGGACTAGTAACTTTTTCATTTTACATCCTCACCCCTGTGGGCAAAATAGTGGGATATGGATGCCAGCTACGTGCCCTACAGAGTTTGAAAGTCAAGGCCTCTGAACACCAGCTTTTATTTTTGGAGCTTTTCTTAGGGCGACCCCCTGTGGGTAGAACAGTGTTACCTGCACCACTAAACAGTAGCAGTTCCAACCCCCCAAAGTGGAGTGTGACAGACCTATTGCTGTCTGTTGTAGCCAGTGTCCAGACGGTAATAATACAAACCGACTTGGGCACGGCTGTGGCTTCCCTGACTCACGTGTTTTGCTGCTGGAGGTTTAGTGCAAACTTCTTGCACAGCTCCAGGAAGGTCCGTTCTGAAGCCACTACTGGTCATCCCTAGTTTCCCAAACAATCTGAGTCCACCACACTGGTCTGGGTCTCCTGCACCAGACTGAATCCCGCCCCCACAAGAGAAGACCACGGCAATACTGGCAGGCACCAAATCTGTAGTAAGTAAACTGTCATGGACCCTCAAGGACAGCTGTTTTGGATGGGTCAGACAGTTTTGTCCAAATTCCATCCAGGAGCTCATTGATGTCATTCTCCGCTGCATAACCATTTGTCCTGCAGTAAAGTGCAGAACCAGCTAGTTTTCCCAGTGATCCACATCTTCCATCAAGTTTGGCAGGAAACAGCAATGAGCAGGCACTGCCATTGGCAACTGTCTGAATGGGCCAATACCAACAGCATGCAACAAAGTGGTTCATAGAGGGTCTCCTTGTTCCCACAGACCCCTGGGGTACTGCCCAAACATACTAGCACTGAACACTGTGTCACGGGGCAGGGAGGCCCCTTGGCCTGGGGTGTATGTGTAAGCATCTACATGGTCCACTATGCTCAGACATGCACAGGCGTGGGCACACCCTTACAGACAGCAGGGACTCTGAAAACGATTTGGGGTGGGGAGGCCCACGCTAGAGAACCACTTGGCCATGAATGTCCAATGCGACCGCTGTTGCAAAGTGGACAAACTCATTCCTTAAGTGGAGGACTATCAGGTAGGAGTAGAGCAGTGTTATTACCTCTGTATACAGTACTTGTGAGCCCATTACTGGATACTGTGTCCCAGCCGTCTGGCCACGCTTCAGAAAGGATGCTGAAAACTTTAAAATGGTTCGGAAAAGAATGCTTAGCAGATTGGGGTGGGGGATGGGGGCTGCCTTTATAAAGAGTGATTTAGGTAGCTCAATTTAGTTTATCCAGCTGAAGGTTAAGAGGTGACTTGAGCTTGGTTGAAAACTAGCTACCTGGGAAGGAGATTCTGGTAGGAGAGGGCTCATCAGTCTAGCAGAGAAAGGCAGAACACAACCCAGTGTTTTGGAGGCTAAAGCTAGATAAACACTGCAGACTAGAATTCAGGGGCAGGTTTCATGCTGAAGGTGATTAACCATTGGAACAACTTACTGGGAACGAGGTTGAGGCCCCATAATTGGAAGTCTTCAGCTCAAGCCCAGGTGTCTCTCGCACGTAACTGCTATAATGCAAACAGCAGCCTGAGCTTGTTTCACAAATTACTGGCTGAAGCGCTGGCCTGTGCTGTGCAGGCCGTCAGACTTACATGGTCACGCTGTTCCCTTCTGACTTAAAAAAATCTATCGGAAACCTGTGAGCTCTGGACCTTACAGACCCCCAAACAGGGGACTAAGCACTGTAAAGTTCTGTCTTGGCTTTTGGGTTGGCATCTACTCCCTGTGTTGTCACTAAATGCTTGTGGCCTAACTGCCCAGGCCGCGACACTGACAGTGTTCCCTACTTGGGCTAGTGGCAGACCAGTGATACTGCTCTTGAAAGTGCAAATCGGTGTCATCACCAGGGGCTTGAGGTGCCTGATAAACTATCCAACGTGCCAGCTGTTTCCCAGCAGATGCTTTACGTATGTAGGAACGATTGTAATACTTGAGGCTACAAAGTACCCCACTTGGCCCAGAAAAAGGGATAAAAGTTTATGACATGGCACAATAACCTATAACAACGTTCATGAGGAAACAGTACAAAAGGGAGACAGACTGAAACCCCACAAAAATGTCTATGGATATAAATCAAGGCCTGTGTTAAGATCATGTCTGGTAAAGTTGTGGCAATTAAGTAACCAAAATTGGTGTATTGGAAATTAAGCCTAACGGGCGAACAAAATAAATGAGGGCGCTGGGTGGCTGTGAGTACGGGCTGATCGAAAGACGGGAAGGGACAGGAGCAAGCTTCACCATCATGGCTGCCGGTCCCACCACCTCGGCCTTCTTCATTCTCTGCTATGATTGTGCTTTGACAGTGCAGCCATTGCTCTGAGTATCGGGTCTGATGGGTGCAGCGTGTCTGCAGTAGCCACGGCACAGCTCCAGAGCAGTCGCAAGCTGTACACTTTCCTAGTTCACGTGGACAATGGCTGACACTGGCCTACTCGGCATCGGGTGCAGCACAGGGCCTCTCCAATCAGGTTTGACCTTTTAGACTTCCAATCAAACTTGTAGTAAAGAAGCATCATGTTCAGGAGGGAGAGTTCACGCAGCACAACCACCCGCAGGACTGGTCTCTCTAAGCACAGGTGCACATGGATAGTCTGATGGTTCAGGACCACCCTTATTGACTTTGGCCTTGGTATCCCAAATGTGGCCTTTGAGCAGAGCTGTCTGTCTGGAGCTACGTACTTAAACTGGCCAGCTAGAAGTCTCCCCTCCTCTGCTAGGATTGCAACTGGAGAGCCCCACATGAGCAATGCCCAGTGTCTGTGTGCCTGGCTGGGAAAGAAAAACTTGCTCATAAAGCTTAAGTTGACTAGCAGTGGGGTTTGAAGCAGGAGCCAGGAGAGCATGCCATGTGTTTGCCCTCACAATTGCGTAGCTACCAGTGTTCTGTATTGGGGACAAAGGCCTTCCTCCGTACGGCTTCCTCCAGTCCCGCAGCTGTGAGTCTGGGTGTGAGTCTTGGCACGCGGTAGGAACAGGGTGGCTCAGCCCATGGTACAGAGAACCTGATTGACCCTCTTTGTAACTGAGTCAGGGTTCCCTCCCCATCATAGCATATCAGGGTTGGAAGGGACCTCAGGAGGTCATCTAGTCCAACCCCCCTGCTCAAAGCAGGACCGATCCCCCACTAAATCATCCCAGCCAGGGCTTTGTCAAGCCTGACCTTAAAAACCTCTAAGGAAGAAGATTCAACCACCTCCGTAGGTAACGCATTGCAGTGTTTCACCACCCTCCTAGTGAAAAAGTTTTTCCTAATATCCAACCTAAATCTCCCCCACTGCAACTTGAGACCATTACTCCTTGTCCTGTCATCTGCTACCACTGAGAACAGTCTAGATCCATCCTCTTTGGAACCCCCTTTCAGGTAGTTGAAAGCAGCTATCAAATCCCCCCTCATTCTTCTCTTCCATAGACTAAACATCCCCAGTTCCCTCAGCCTCTCCTCATAAGTCATGTGTTCCAGTCCCCTAATCATTTTTGTTGCCCTCCGCTAAACTCTTTCCAATTTTTCCACATCCTTCTTGTAGTGTGGGGCCCAAAACTGGACACAGTACTCCAGATGAGGCCTCACCAGTGTCAAATAGTGGGGAATGATCACATCCCTCGATCTGCTGGCAATGCTCCTACTTATAGATCCCAAAATGCCATTGGCCTTCTTGGCAGCAAGGGCACACTGTTGACTCATATCCAGCTTCTCGTCCACTGTAACCCCTACGTCCTTTTCTGCAGAACTGCTGCCGAGCCACTCGGCCCCTAGTCTGTAGCGGTGCATTGGATTCTTCCGTCCTAAGTGCAGGACTCTGCACTTGTCCTTGTTGAACCTCATCAGATTTCTTTTGGCCCAATCCTCCAATTTGTCTAGGGCCCTCTGTATCCTATCCCCACCCTCCAGCATATTTACCTCTCCTCCCAGTTTAGTGTCATCTGCAAACTTGCTGAGGGTGCAATCCACACCATCCTCCAGATCATTAATGAAGATATTGAACAAAACCAGCCCCAGGACCGACCCTTAGGGCACACTGCTTGATACCGGCTGCCAGTTAGACATGGAGCCATTGATCACTACCCGTTGAGCCCGACAATCTAGCCAGCTTTCTATCCACCTTATAGTCCATTCATCCAGCCCATACTTCTTTAACTTGCTGGCAAGAATACTGTGGGAGACCGTGTCAAAAGCTTTGCTAAAGTCAAGGAACAACACGTCCACTGCTTTCCCTTCATCCACAGAGCCAGTTATCTCGTCATAGAAGGCAATTAGATTAGTCAGGCATGACTTGCCCTTGGTGAATCCATGCTGACTGTTCCTGATCACTTTCCTCTCTTCTAAGTGCTTCAGAATTGATTCCTTGGGGACCTGCTCCATGATTTTTCCAGGGACTGAGGTGAGGCTGACTGGCCTGTCGTTCCCAGGATCCTCCTTCTTCCCTTTTTTAAAGATGGGCACTACATTAGCCTTTTTCCAGTCATCCGGGACCTCCCCCGATCGCCATGAGTTTTCAAAGATAATGGCCAATGGCTCTGCAATCACATCCGCCAACTCCTTTAGCACTCTCGGATGCAGCGCATCCAGCCCCATGAACTTGTGCACGTCCAGCTTTTCTAAATAGTCCTGAACCACTTCTTTCTCCGCAGAGGGCTGGTCACCTCCTCCCCACGCTGTGCTGCCCAGTGTAGTAGTCTGGGAGCTGACCTTGTTTGTGAAGACAGAGGCAAAAAAAGCATTGAGTACATTAGCTTTTTCCACATCCTCTGTCACTAGGTTGCCTCCCTCATTCAATAAGGGGCCCACACTTTCCTTGACTTTCTTCTTGTTGCTAACATACCTGAAGAAACCCTTCTTGTTACTCTTAACATTTCTTGCTAGCTGCAACTCCAGGTGTGATTTGGCCTTCCTGATTTCACTCCACCATGGCTCCTGTGGTGAGGAGCGGAATCAAAAGGAAGTGGGTTTATGGAACAATCGGAGGTGCTCAGCTGTCTATCATGACACACAAAGTGGACATGCTAAAGGCTTGTGGCCTGCTCCAGAGGCACATTTGAAACCTTTCTTTCGCCCTCCCACAAAATATGTTTGACCCTATCTCAGATGTGAGTCTGCATTTAAGAACCTTCCCTCAAAACTCATTACCTGGCACCTGTCTGTTAAATTAGCCACTAGAGGGGGCCCAAACAGCAGAGAAACTTCCAGCATTCCACTGGGAAACAACAAATGTTTTGTTGACTAATATATGCTGGGCTAGCATATATGTATTGGTAATGTGATATATCTATATTATCCACACCATACATATATCAGTATATATTAAGCAGACAACAGTAATATAATAGCAGTTATATAGCCTAAATTGGCCTATGCTTTTTATATTATCCTGCTCACTTATGCTAAGTATCCCATAACCCCTTACAGTTATTTAAGTACTTTTTGGTTTATGTAAGTAGGGCAATTATCAAGACCAGACTCATGAGAGATTTACCATAGCAACAGGACTGTGGTTCCATCCACTGGAATGTCCCAGAAGAAGAGCACAAGACATATGCTTGGGCTACCCTAGTACACACCTAGGAGTTGCCTTCACAGCCTCTGGTTCTTGCAATGCAAGTGTTCAGAACAAAGAGGTATGGGATACACCATAGCCCAGAAAGATATGGTAGAAAACTGATTGGTTAACTCTAGTTTCAGATGATGTGGACAGTTCCTTTTACTTGTAACCAGGTAAAAAGATGGCTTTTGGGTTGTAACTTCTGGGAGCATAACTTCTGTGTAAAGTGAATTTTACAACATGGCTTGAGACGGCTTGCTGGAGATTGATCTCATATTGCAACTTATTCTTATTAGCTGTTAGCAATAAACCTGACTGACATTGTTAATTTGGTCTCAAATTTCATAACGAACCAAAGTGTGGGTAATTGATTGGACTATAGAGACTATCAACAAATTGGTGAGGCAGCCAGGAGCCATCTAGCCAATACCATCAGTCAAATCAAGCAGTGCAAGGTCATGACCACACTGCTTGGCAGGGATAGCATTCAGTATGAGATGGGACTCCAGTGTTTGTTACTCTCATGTACACTCGTACAGACAGGCCAGTGAGTGCTCCAAAAACTCCATTCCATGCAGGAGGTGCAACTGCGACTTCTTTATAAAGGTGCCACTGTGGCAAAACAGCTTTTTAGAAAATAACCAGTTTTACAGAAAGTGCCAATAAAGCACTCTAGGTGAAAGACAAATATTTTAGGAATTTCTGGCTAAAAGTCATACTTTGACAACATATAAAGGTTGATTACAAGTGAAACTTTTCTGGGCAAAGCACCCAGATACAGCAAAAGCTGAAACAGCAAAGCCCAAGAATTAGCTCTTATGGCAGCCGAAAATAATAAAGGAGCTCTTGAATCTTTGTAAGCAAATAAATGTAAGGGCAGTTCATCTGTGCAGGACAGGAACCAAAATCCCAACGCACCCACCCACCCAGGATTCAGTATGTGAAGTAAAAGTTAAACAATAAAACTACAAATGACCTAAGAGATGGTTTAAAACTAGAACAAAATCAAAACAGGCAATTAAAGCAGCGGGTGGAAAGCATAAGTAACTGTAATACCCCTCTTATCTACTCTTCCCTTAATTGCCAGCAAGAGGGAGAACACTTGGTGTGGCAAAGACAGGGTAGAAATCTTATAAACATGTATGAATTGCCCCAAAACAGTTAATTGCAGCAAGGAAGAGCACTCCTGTGATCAATGGGAAGTGCAGACGAAAGCAATAGGTACTTAGGGAAGAAATTCAGGTTTTGTGGGAACAGGTAGCAACCCCCTCTTCCAGATCTGGGTTAAAAGCCAGAGGTCCCAGTTCCCAACCCCCGTTCCGACCACGGAACCCGCACAGAGCAAATAATATAACCTTTCTCAAATATTTTTATGTATAGGTCAAGTTTTTCTTTTATCGCCTTTCTCAGTTTGCTAAACTCACTGCCCCTACAGCGTTAATTACACTCTCTTGGTTCATGTCTCCTTCCCTTCCTACACTTCTGTCTCCTCACTTCTGCCCTCCCTTTGTGTTAAAGTTATTACAGAGGTCTACACCGCAGAGAGAGACAGTAACAAAAATAAAACAAATAATCAAAATGCTTAAGGTAAAAACTTTACATCCCATAAGAGCAATTATTTTAACCCTTCCGGAATGCAGCAGCTGAAAATACTCTTAACTTTCTTGCAGAAATGCTAACTTTGCTTCTAATCTTAGCCACTAACTAATATATGAAATGTGGCTTTTGCTTAGTTCCTGTACAGTAGTATATGTAAGATAAAACTAATATACAATAATGTAAACTGCCTTAAATTCATTAAAGTATTACAACAAAGTGGGCAAATAACCTAATAGGGCTTTTTTAAAATTAATTCTTTACAAAATTTAAATAAAAAGATAACTTGCCTAATGTTTAATTCTTTTGCTTACTCTTTTGTTTGCTAACGTGGATTGCCTTAACTTTAAACTATTAATTCCTTATAATGTATCATTACAAATACAATTTTGGTACCATTTGTCTTTAAGTGTAAATTTGTCCTACATGTCAGGTATGTTGTTCTGTGTTGGTGTATGTTGTCATAGGACTAATTTTTGTTTTTATTTTATTGAAACAAAAGTAAATCTTTTACAATTATATGTGTGCGTGTGTGCGTGTGTGTATTTAACATTAGTGGTACCACACTATTTTAATATTTTGGTTGGGTTATAACCATCTCATAATACAAATTCAATTTTTTTGCAAAGCTCAAAAAAGGCCCCAGTTATAACTCTATGTACATGTATTTCTGCCTCATTGCAAACAAAAAAGATGATTCTTTTATTAATCAAAGGCTTTTTGTTCAAAGAAAAAAATATATAGAAAGAAAAACCACTCAAAATAAATGCAAAGACAATATTGATAAATTCATAACTTTAGGGTTTTATAAACTTGTTTGTTTCTTTATTAAATATTTAAATATAGTTATAAGTTTAGTCAATATGTTTAAAAATATAACAATATTATTTTTTTTGTTATGTTGCAAAAATGTTAAAACCAACCAAACAAATTTCAACAGGTTTCTACCTTCCTCTTCTGAGCACAAGCAAATGTCATAAAAGTTTATTACCCTCAAAGTGTTTGCATAACCCAGCATTTAAACTTCATTTTGCTTTAGTTTTATACTATTTTCTTTTGTGCTGTGTTAAAAGCTGTATGGGTTAATTAAAGTTTGTTTCTAAATATTTAACAAAATTGCTAACACAAACAGATTAACACTAAAAAGCTTGGGTAAAAAATTCTCTGCTAAACTCTCTTGGTAAAACAGAGTGCTCAGCAGTAGTGAGCAATGCATCTGCTCATAGAATTGATTGTGAGCATCTATTTTAGGAGTCAAGCACTGTATTCATTATGGAAGACTAGTAATATATATGTTTAGGAAGTAAAAAGGAATATCTTTATCCAAAAACTGAAAAAGCATCTAAAACATTCATATTTGAACATAACATAACATAAAACATAAGAACGGCCATACTGGATCATACCAAAGGTCCTGGATGGACAATGCTGTGTGGTAACTAATTACAAGGACTTTATACAGGGAGACCTCAGACACAATGTCACTACTCCAAATTTCTATTTTACTCCTCATGGATGTAGCACTGTGGGACACACTCTAATAATGACTATCCTCATTTTCAGAATTAATCTATTCTCCAAAGGAAGCCCCAAGATCAGGATGTAGTTGAAACTTACCTACTAGTTTTAAACACTTACTTTAAATTTAAAAATGTTACTAGATTGGAAACATACCCACGCAAAATTCCAGTTAGTCCATTAATGGCTATTAGCCAGGATGGGTAAGGAATGGTGTCCCTAGCCTCTGTTTGTCAGAGGGTGGAGATGGATGGCAGGAGAGAGATCACCCGATCATCACCTGTTAGGTTCACTCCCTCTGGGGCACCTGTCATTGGCCACTGTCATCAGACAGGATACTGGGCTGGATGGACCTTTGGTCTGACCCAGTATGGCCATTCTTGTGTTCTTATGACATGTATAAAGCAGGACAAGCCTTGAATCCCCTTACCCATGATGGGGACTTCAAATACTGATTTCCCACACTTGGAGAAATGTTGGATTTAAAGCTGTGTGTGTGCTACAAGGGGTATAAGTTATGCTTTAAATTACATATAAAGGCCCTATCACTGCCGCATATATTAATTTGGTAAAGACGTTGCCTTAACTATAATCAATTATCAAGTTGACAAGTGGGAGGGGAGCTGTTGACTAATATATGCTGGGCTAGCATGTATATATCACATTATCAATATGTATTATCTGCAGTCTGTATTAAGCTCATAATAGTAAGATAATAGCAGTTATGTAGCCTAAATTGGCCAATGCTTTTTTTATATAACCTTGCTCACTTATGCTAAGTATCCCATAACCCCTTGCAGTCACTTAAGTAAATAAGGCAACTGTCAAGACCGGACCCATGTGTGCTTTCTCGTAGCAATAGGAAGGGAGTTACTCTCACAGGCCTGTACTGGAATGTTCCAAAAGAAGAGGACAAGACATATGATTGGGCTCCCCTAGGACCTGCCTTCATGTCCTCTGCTCCTTGCAATGCATGTGTTCAGAACAAAGAGGTAAGGGATACACCACGGTAGCAGAAAAACGTGGTAGAAAACTGATTGGTTAACTCTAGTTTCAGATGACGTAGAGAGGACCTTTCACTTGTAACCAGATAGGGTATAACAAAATGGCTTTTGGGGTGTAACACTGGGCGCGTACCTTCTGTGTGAGGTGAACATAACACTTCACACAATGGCTTCCCGGAGACTGGTATCATATTGCACCTTTTCCCTGTAATATATTCTTGTTGGCTTTTAGCAATAAACCTGACTGATCTTGTTTATGTGAGTTCTTGAATATATTTAATAATGAACCAAAGTGTTGTGGTCAAGCAACTGACTCTACAATCTAGCAAGAGTTCCCCTCTGCAGGTAGCCACAAGGTTCTGAATTCATCTGCAAATCGTGTAAAACTGAAGCAAAATCTTCTTTTTTGGTGCAAGTTCCTACCCAGCCCCCTGCCTTTTCTAGTGAGTCTTGCGGCTGTTCCTGGAGGAAAACAGTCTAGGAATATGTGGTCTGTGGTAATGACTCTCCCAGTCCCAGTAGGAGGAGCCAGGCTGCATGCCCAAGAGCTGCAGTATAAATACCCCCAGGTCAGTGAGTAAATACCCCCAGGTCACTTGGGGGCTCTGTATGCTGCAAAGTAGAGATAAAAATTTCTACAGCAGGAAGAGAAGGGACCGAGCAGGGTGTGGGGCCTTTGTGGGGAGACTGTGGGGTAATGTGGGGGCACAATAGAGAGAGCGGCCGCACTTTGAGCTCGAGGTGCCTAACGCTAATGAAGAGACAGGTTTCTGAGCTGTGGAGGGCAGGATTCCCCGCAAGTTCAGTCCGGGACAGGGACAGATGCTTCTAATGGTGCTGTCTCTGATGTGGCTCCTCTAGAACGCCACAAGGTGCCTTCTCCAAAGATCTGCCTGGCTAAAGAGTCCTGAGAAAAGTCCATGCCCCAAATTCTACCCCGCAGGTCCCGCTTCCTGGGCCTGAGTCATGGCCCCATTTTCCTCACACTCCAGGGCATGAGTGCTCGGCTGTGCCCACTCCTCTCCACCCAGCCATGCCTTGGCATGGGCAGGCACCTCAAGGACCAAGCAGACACAAGCCTGGCTCTGAAGCAATCACTGTATCCCTGGCTCGTCCCCTGCTAGGTCCAGGGCACATGGTACTGTTCCAGGCCGCCCAGAGGATTCAAGGGGCCTGGGGTCTTCAGCCACGGGGGTCCTTCTGCTCCGGGTCTTCGGGGCACTTCGCTGAAAACATGGAGCGGAAGAACCCCCGCCGCCGAGTTGCTGTCGAAGACCTGGAGCAAAAGAAGCAGCGGCGGGTCCTTCACTCCGCTTGTGTTCGGCGGCACTGAAGGATCCCCTTCTGCCGAAGTGCCGCCGAAAACTCTTGTGGGGGCCCCTGAAAACCCTCGTGGGGGCCCCTGCGGGGCCCGGGGCCTTGGGCAAATTGCCCCACTTGCCCCCCACCCCCGAGGGCAGCCCTGTACTGTTCCAGGCCCGAGAGCTGGCACACCTCCCGCACAGAACCCCAGCTGCGTCTCGGGGAAGAAGAGCCTCGTAGCTGTTCCTCTTGCCAGGACAGGGTGGTGGCTCAGACAGATCTCTGCTGGCTGAATGAGGCCAGCTAGTGAGGTAGGGGAGGGGCAGGGGAATCCCGTCCAACAGCCAGGGCCATTTTCATTGTCAGTGGTGGCCATGTTTCCGCCATTCCAGCCACCCACTCACCTGGTGCGTTATCGCAGGGGAGATGGGGGTTAGGGGCACAGCTGGGCCTTGGCTGGGCTCTGTGAGAGGTGATCAGTGATTAGGCAAAGACTGAGTGCTGAGAGCTCCTCCCATGCAGGCAATTATCAGACACTCTACAAGCCACAGGAGTGTGGGTGTTGCTGAGCCTGAGGAAGGAGGAGGGCATTGGAGCAGTTGCAAAAGGATTGGGACCAGGGGCCAAGCCTCTTACCGTTCTTGACATCTAGCCCCTGCAGATCCCTGCCCTGCCTGCTTCTGGCCCCACCTCTAACCCTCAGGCTCTTGTTGGAGATGGAGCCACGCGGGGTGGCAGGCACAGCCAGGGCCGTGGGTTTGCCGTAGGACTGTCTAGGCCAGAGCCCGTTTCCAGGGAGCTTCTCTCTCCTGCTCAGTCCACCCGTCTATGTCCAAGGGAATCGCACAGCAAAGGCCTGAGACTTCAGCCTGCGGACTCCATGCACCAAACCCCATGGCGCTGGTGCCAGAAGAGCTGTGGAGGTCGAGTACAGGACTAGGCTGGAGAAACCCTCTGAAAGCTTGATCCAGATCCAAACTCCTGGAGACTCCTGGAGGCAGCGTCTGTCTTCCCAGAGGCAGCAGCAGCCACCCCACTGCGCAGCCCAAGGAGAGAACTAAAGACAGCAGGTTTTTCCTCCGGTTACAGCTTCCCCAGGAAGAAACCCAGGTGGGGGCTGGGCCCAGCATGACTCTCCAGATTGCCTCTCCTCATCTCTCTGCGGAAGCAGCTAGAAATTCAGGTCCCTTTCATCTTTCTGCACGTGGACTTGATTCTGTCTGAGTAGCTGTGTTGCCAGGGGCCACAGCTCTCGCTGGGTGTCAGGCAGGGATGTATTCAGGGCGCAGTAATGGGAATCCCTGGCCTTTCCCAGAGTGAGGCTGGCACAGCTGTCCTCAAACACATCACTCAAAAGCCAAGCCCTGCTCTTAGACATTCAGTCTCCCTCACCCCCGCCAAACCCCACAGCCAGTCACCGAAGGGATGGCCTCAGGCGCCCAGGGCCTGCTGGGGCAGCAACACTGCTGGACTCTTGGGCCCAGAGAATGTTTTTCTCACTGGAAGTAGCCAGCTGGGTCCCACCCTTGCACCCAAGCCCAAATGAGAGATGGCTCCAGCTCGGCGCCCTGAGCCCACCTTGTGGCTCCTGTCAGTGTGTCTTGCTGCACAGCGGGGAACAGAACAGGGTCTCTCTTGGTCTGGGTGGAGCCCTCAGAACCTGGATCCCCAGCACTGCCTAGAGCAGCAGCATGAGCTTCCCAGAGGCAAGTCCTGCCCTTGTTCCCTCTCAGGGGCCTTTATCCAGCCATGCAAGGTCTTCTCTACATGCAGCATCCGGGGCCCAGTCAGGCCTTGGTCTCGCTGGCGAGATTGCCAACAGGCAGAGACCTGATAGGCCTGCTGTGACTATGGTCTGTGACATGGCCACTTGCCCACTAAGAACTAGGCTGAGACCCGCTGGCACTCTTCACTCTTCCACAAACAGTATCAGACCCTGCCCATTGTTGACTTCATGTGCACGGGAGCTGCTGCTTTAGAGGCCAAAGCTCCTCTGTCTGTCATTCCCAGGTTCCTGAATTCTCCGGCCATCTGAGTGGGGCTGAATCTTAAATAAAGCTATAAACCAAATCTGAAGCTGTCTGGAAGCATCCCCTTACCCAATCTACCCTCCCTTCAGCCCCCAGTGCTGCCATAGTGCCAGCAACATCATCATCTCCATAGTTACACTCGCTGGCTTTCCATGGCAACAGCAGGAGAATGCTATTGACAGACCCCAGCTCCAGGTGTAACAGTGAGTCACCGTGGAGACACGGCAGCGGCTTGGGGAGCATCTCATTTCCTCACTTGTGCTGAGAAATGAGAAATTGTGAAGTGTGATTTCCCATTTCTGGTTTCTGACTTTACAGATGTCCTCGTTCCGGTCCCAGACCCTGGCTGCCTTTCACCAGTTGCTCCCCTTCAGACTCATCCTTTGTCCCTCATCTGCCATCCAGCCAAAGGCAGTGAAGGGCACTGAGCTGTCTCTGCCCCTCACCCAGGCTAGGAGAATGCAACCACCACACCCTCACTGAGGATGGAGACTGCTGCATAGCAACCCCTCTCCTGATTTAGCCTGGGCTTCCTGCACCAGCCTGGGGGCTGACATTTCATCAGCCTGGGGCAGGGCCCTATTTGCAGAGTTGTGCAAAAAGCAGCAGGCCCACCTGTGGCGCTATGTTCATGATAAATTGTGAGCATGCATCAGCACCAGCAAGACTGGGGCCTGCTGGGAGCGCCAGGTTCCTGGGCATCCTACCTATTGCAGAACTTCCCCCACAGCACAGACTCATCAGCATTGCCCTGTCTTTGGGGTCTGTAGCAGCCTCAGTCGGGGCAGCACATTGGCTCACCCTGCAGCTTCTCTACAGAGGATGGGTACAGGATAAATCAGCAGGGTATTGTGGGACAGCAGGGGCCAGTAGAGATGGGGACAAGATGACTAAGGAGTCCCCCCAGTCTGAGTAGAGTCACTGGGGTTGTTAAACCAGCTGCAGCTGTCTGCCCTGCCTGCCTTCAAGTAGTTCTGTGCATCACAGAATTTTAGAAATGTCAGGCTGGAAGGGACCTTGAGAGGTCATCAAGTCCAACCCCCCACACTGAGGCAGGACCTAACATGAAGACCATCCCCGCTAAGTGTCTGTCCAACCTGTTCTTAAAAATCTCCAATGATGCGGATCCCACAGCCTCCCTTGGAAGCCTATTACAGAGCCTAGCTGCCCTGAGAGTTGGAAAGTTCTTCCTCATATTTAACCTAGATCTCCCTTGCTGAAGATACGAAGCCAATTACTCTTTGTTCTACCTTCAGTGGACATAGAATCAGAGAACTTCTAGTCCAGTCCCCTGCACTCATGGCAGACCATCCCTGAGAGGTGTTTGTCTCACCTGCTCTTAAAAACCTCCAGCGATGGAGATTCCACAACCTCCCTAGAGAATTTATTCCAGCGCTTAACCACCCTGACAGGAAGTTTTTCCTAATGTCCGACCTAAACCACCCTTGCTCCAATTAAGCCCATTGCTTCTTGTCCTGTCCTCAGAGGTTAAGGAGAACATGGAGAACAATTGATCCCCACCCTCTTTAGAACGGCCCTTAACATATTTGACGACTGTGATCAGGGTCTCCCCAACCCAGTCGTCTTTTCTCAATACTAAACACACCCAGGTTTTTTAACCTTTCCTCACGGGGCAGGTTTTTCTAAACCTTTGATAATTTCTGCTACTTTCCACTGGACTCTCTGATTTGTCCACATCTTTCCTAAAGTGTGGTGCGCAGGATTGGACATGCTACTCCAGCTCAGACCTCCCCAGTCCCAAGTAGAGCAGGACAATTACCTTCTGTGTCTTACATATGACACTCCTGTTAATACACCCCAGAATTGTATTCTGTGAAATAATAATAATTGTATTCTGTGAAAAGAAATGCAGTCTTTTCACAACTGCATTACATTGCTGACTCTTATTCAATTTCTGATCTACTATAACCCCAGATCCTTTATAGCAGTGCTATCATCTAGTCAGTTATTCCCCATTATTTAGTTGGGCATTTGATTTTTCCTACCTAAGTGTAGTACTTTGCACTTGACTTTATTGAATTTCATCTTGTTGAATTCAGACCAATGCTCTAATTTGTCAAGGTAATTTTGGATTCTAATCCAGTCCTCCAGTGTGCTTACAACCCCTCCCAGCTTGGTGTCACATGCAAATTTTGAAAGCGCATCTCCATGCCTTTATCTAAAGCCATGTCTACACTACAAACTTAACGTAAATTATGTTGGCATACAGCTGCCGCAGTAATTAAATCGCTTATGCATGTAACCACTATGCTCATTGTGCCAGCAATGCGTGTCCTCACTAGGAGCGCTTCTAGTGACTGTACTGTCAGTGTGGGGCACTGTGGGGTGGCTTCTGAAAGGCAGCAACAGTCGATGTAGGCAATGTAGTGTCTACACTGACACTCTGTCGACCTAACTTCAGCAACATTGACTCTATGCCTCTCATGGAGAGGGAGTTATTTGGTTGGCATAGCAGGGCAGTTACATTGGTGGGAGTGAAATTTTAGTGTAGACGCTTACAGAATTAGGTCGACATATGTTGCCTTGAATCGACCGAATGCTGTAGTGTAGACCAGGCCTTAATCATTATGGCCTGTGCTATCCAGGGGTCAGATTAGATGAGTCAAGGAAAGTGTGGGCCCCTTACTGAATGGGGGAGGCAACCTAGTCACAGAAGATGTGGAAAAAGCTAATGTACTCAATGCTTTTTTTGCCTCTGTCTTCACAAACAAGGTCAGCTCCCAGACTACTGCACTGGGCAGCACAGCATGGGGAGGAGGTGACCAGCCCTCTGTGGAGAAAGAAGTGGTTCGGGACTATTTAGAAAAGCTGGACGAGCACAAGTCCATAGGGCCGGATGCGCTGCATCCGAGGGTGCTAAAGGAGTTGGCAGATGTAATTGCAGAGCCATTGGCCATTATCTTTGAAAACTCATGGCGATCGGAGGAGGTCCCGGACAACTGGAAAAAGGTTAATGTAGTGCCCATCTTTAAAAAAGGGAAGAAGGAGGATCCTGGGAACTACAGGCCAATCAGCCTCACCTCAGTCCCTGGAAAAATCATGGAGCAGGTCCTCAAGGAATCCATTTTGAAGCATTTTGAGGAAAGTGATCAGGAACAGTCAGCATGGATTCACCAAGGGCAAGTCGTGCACTGATTGCCTTCTATGATGAGATAACTGGCTCTGTGGATGAGGGGAAAGCAGTGGACGTGTTGTTCCTTGACTTTAGCAAAGCTTTTGACATGGTCTCCCACAGTATTCTTGCCAGCAAGTTAAAGAAGTATGGGCTGGATGAATGGACGATAAGGTGGATAGAAAGCTGGCTAGATTGTCGGGCTCAACGGGTAGCGATCAATGGCTCCATGTCTAGTTGGCAGCCGGTATCAAGCGGAGTGCCCCAAGGGTCAGTCCTGGGGCCCGTTTTGTTCAATATCTTCATTAATGATCTGGAGGATGGTGTGGATTGCACCCTCAGCAAGTTTGCAGATGACACTAAACTGGGAGGAGAGGTAGATACGCTGGAGGGTAGGGATAGGATACAGAGGGCCCTAGACAAATTGGAGGATTGGGCCAAAAGAAATCTGATGAGGTTCAACAAGGACAAGTGCAGAGTCCTGCATTTAGGATGGAAGAATCCCATGCACCGCTACAGACTAGGGGCCGAATGGCTCGGCAGCAGTTCTGCAGAAAAGGACCTAGGGGTGACAGCGGACGAGAAGCTGGATATGAGTCAACAGTGTGCCCTTGTTGCCAAGAAGGCCAATGGCATTTTGGGATGTATACGTAGGGGCATTGCCAGCAGATTGAGGGACATGATCATTCCCCTCTATTCGACATTGGTGAGGCCTCATCTGGAGTACTGTGTCCAGTTTTGGGCCCCACACTACAAGAAGGATGTGGAAAAATTGGAAAGAGTCCAGTGGAGGGCAACAAAAATGATTAGGGGACTGGAGCACATGACTTATGAGGAGAGGCTGAGGGATCTGGAATTGTTTAGTCTGCGGAAGAGAAGAATGAGGGGGGATTTGATAAGCTGCTTTCAACTACCTGAAAGGGGGGTTCCAAAGAGGACGGATCTAGACTGTTCTCAGTGGTAGCAGATGACAGAACGAGGAGTAATGGTCTCAAGTTGCAGTGGGGGAGGTTTAGGTTGGATATTAGGAAAAACCTTTTCACTGGGCGGGTGGTAAAACACTGGAATGCGTTACCTAGGGAGGTGGTGGAATCTCTTTCCTTAGAGGTTTTTATGGTCAGGCTTGACAAAGCCCTGGCTGGGATGATTTAGTTGGGGATTGGTCCTGCTTTGAGCAGGGGGTTGGACTAGGTGACCTCCTGAGGTCCCTTCCAACCCTGATATTCTATGATTCTATGATCACAATGGTCCCTTCTGGCCTTAGAATCTATGCATCTAGAACTATGAATTAATGAAAAGATTGACTACTACAGGACCCGCCCCACTAGCTACATCCTCCCAGTTTGACAGAAAACCACTAATAACTACTCTTAGAGTACGGTCTTTCAACCAGCTGTGCACCCACCTTATAATAATTTCAGCTAGAGACTGTATTTCCCTAGTTTGCTTATGAGATTGTCTTGTGGGACTGTGTCAATAGCCTTACTAAAATCAAGATACATCATGTTTACTGCTTTCTCCATCCACTAGGCCAGTCCTGGTTTGCGCTCCCGGGGGCGGGAGGATGGCAGTTCAGTCTGCTTCCCCCTCCTCTTCTGTGGGGTCCCACAGATTGTGTTAAACCAGCTCTTTTGTGGGGGAAGTGCACTGAGCATGTACAAAGAGATTGCCGCTGTAGCCAGGAGAGGAGTAACCCCCTTAATCACAGGTTTCAGAGTAGCAGCTGTGTTAGTCTGTATCCGCAAAAAGAAAAGGAGGACTTGTGGCACCTTAGAGACTAACCAATTTATTTGAGCATAAGCTTTCGTGAGCTAGTCCCCAGAGCCCAAAGCTCCCTGCTGCAACGGCCTAAAGAGTGGAACGCCCCAGGCCTTGGTGTGTGCTGAAGAGTGGGGCTATCAATCACTCATGCTGTATCCCTGCCCTTGACAAAACGGGCCTGGGCTCCAAAAGCAACAGGATCCTTTCCCCTGGGCCTATGCATGTGCCATTTCACCTGAGTGGTAGGTTCTGTCTGCTGCATGCTACCTGCATGTGCTTGCCAGCCCTCTGACTAAACTGCGACTGCTCCCTACCATTGCTGGTCTCTCTGCTCCAGACCCAGGGCTGGCCCTTCCCTGATCTGCTTGGATTATTTTCCAGTAGCACTGTGTAGTTTAGTGTCCTGAGGCTCCTCCCAGAGCTCACCCATTTCGTTCCCTCAGGCTTTGCCTGCACTGCAGGCTTTGCCCCCGTCTCTAACATCAGCTCAGCTCTGATCCTGGGCTTTAGGAGCCCTGGGCATCGGCTGTAGAGCAGCTGTGGTGTTTTAAGAGCTGCTGATGTTGCACAGTGACAAAGACCAGAGCAAGTGTTTGCAAAGCATGGAGTGGGAGCCCTCCTAGAGTCTGAATATGGTTAGGCAAGCAGAATGTGTAAGAGGAGACAACCCACCACCTTCTCTCCCCCAACCCAACCCAACCCAACCCAATCCCCTCCCTTTCCCCTCCTCCAGGAGCAGCTAGCAGGCCTGCTTCCTCTTCCCAAACCTACAGGTACCCTCTGGGGGCCAGCATCCCCCACACCCATCTTTTGTGTGCCAGAAAAAACATTTTGGGGGCCCAAGCTAGGATGTGGGGCCTGTGCAGGGGCATCTGTGGGACCCCAGAAACACTTACTGGTTCTGCTGCTGTGGGACATCTCTCCACCCCCTTGCCATGGCTGGGGGAAGTGGACGCCCAACCCCACACAGATGAAGCACTTCCCCAGGTAATGGGTGGGGAGGCCTGGGCTGGAGAATCCAGCAGAGAGAGCATCTCACTGACCTGAGCAACACTGCCTCAGCCCGTTCCTCAGGCCACTCTGGGCTCAAACTGCCCGATAACAAACGGCACTCAACCCATGCATCCCTGCAGCATCCCCGCGCCTGCTCCCTGGCCCTTCTGCCAGAACCTGCCTGGGAGATGGGAAAGGAGCAGGACCTGGGCTCTGGCGAGACAACAGGGAAGGTGAATTCCTCATCCAAGGACCCCACTTCTACCCCCTTGCCATTAAGCCAGGGTCTGCTCACTAGAACACCCTCCTCCACTCTGGGCTGTCCCACAAAAGAGGCAGCCTCTGCCTGTCTCTGAGCAATGGGGGTACTCTGTGTTCTGGCTGTATGGTCCAGGCCTTGGTCACTGTGGCCGTGCAGTACATTGCTGCAGGTGGTGAATGGCGCCCACCAGGCAGCAAGAGCAGCAGCTGAGAGTCTCCTGAAAGCTGGGAATTGTGTCTGAGTGTCCAGGGAGCACCTCCGGCCCGAGGGGCATGAGAAACAGCCAGGCAAGAGGTCCTAGAAGTAATACACATGTTCCTGCTTGACCTCTCCTTGCCCTTGCCAGGACAGGGTTGTTTGCGACAGGCTGCTCCCTACTGTTTCATCGATTCTCACCCCCTCAGAGTTTCTTCTCCAGCCTCATGAACTTGCTGGCAGAAGGTGGCTCCTGGTTTTTAGCTTCCATTTGTCCTTCCTTGTTTCCCGCCCCCCCCCCCCCGAGACAATTCCCCTCTCTCCTTGGGGTTTGCACTATTAGCAGGTCCTCTGTAGCTGTGCTAGACAGAGCGTCCCCATGAATCCTTCTCACCAGCCCCCCAACAACTTCTAAGTGGGGTCTGAATGAACTCTCCCCTGACAGCTAGTTCGGGAGGGGGAGAGACTTCAGGAGCAAACTGTATTTACATGAACGCACCTACTCTGCATAGGTATCTAGCAGACAGGAGCTGTGTCACTCCAAGGGATCAGCTTTGGCTGGTGTTGGGTTAAAAATCACTTTAGTAGAACTGGAAACGTAATCCCACTGAACATTAAACCCCACCAATGAGGGTAGACCCATCCCCACCCCCATATTCACTCACTGTACCCAGCATACTGAACTTAGCCATTGTGTGGATAACTTACCCCATATCTCGATGTCTGTACTCTGACCGGTTAAACTTTCCTCCCAGTCGGGGAGATTGCAGATTATTATGTGATCCTTGTTTCACCAGCTCCTAAATCGCATTTTGTACCCCTTGATAATCTGTACCTTATCCCCTGACAACCAGAAACTTCTATGCTTGAACTCTGTACCGTTGCTTATTTCAACATTATCTTAATAAAATGATTAAATTTGAATGCAGGGGTAGTGAAATGTTATCAGTGTTGTTATCTTCATTGTCTGACTTAAGGGGAGCAGAACCATGCTGAGCTTGTCCCGACTGAAGGTCACCCTCAGCTGAAAGGAACTTGCAAAGCCAGGGGCTCGAATGCCAGAGCCCTGTGAAAGTAAGAGGGGTGTGGACAAGTGTCCCAGCTAGTCAGTGTGGACTCTCCCTAAGGGTCCCCAGTCTGGTTTAACCTGTTACTCCCCACTGTTAAAAGACAGAGCTAAATAGGCTTCATTAGGAGCCTTTTTGTTATGTTAAAGTGCTCAAATGAGAGCTGAAATCAGTTGTGATGGGGCAGTGTTTCTTCCCAGTCTTGCTGAAAATCACTAAGAGACCGATGTGCAGAGGTCACACCAGAACGGCAGGTAGTAGCCGACGGTGACTGACAGTCTGCTGTCGAATGAGCAGCTGGTGAGGCAGCAAGTAGAACAAGCGGCCGGCGAGGCAATGAGCGGCTGGGGGGCAGCCAGAGGACAGGAACTGCAGCTGCCTGGATAGCTAATGGAGAGGCGCAGTGGCTGATGGGGCGGCCAGCCAAAGCAAGTGCTCAGATGGTGGAGCAAACAAGGTGCCTTCTTCCCCGGATGGGAGGTGAACCCTGAACCCTGGGTGCTCACTGACCAAGGACAACCACTCTGAGTGGGGTATGGTGAGGGAGCAGAGGGGGACGCAGAAAAGGAACTGTTGGTTGTAGGACTCAAGAACAGGGGGCGGAAAGCTCTGCCCCACGCACTCTGCGGTGGGTGTCCTGCTCACAGCTTTACGATTATGAATCCTGCTTGTGGCATTTTCCCAAATTAATGTCAGGTGACGTCCCTCCTTTCATTAAAAGTTTCTTTTCTACACTCAGACTCTGTGCTTGCAAGGGGGAAGTATTGCCTCTCAGAGGTGCCCACGGGATGGTGTGTAATTTTCCCAAGTTACTGGCTGGGGGCTTGAACTGGTTCTGTGTTGTATTGTTAAAAAGGAACGCCAAGATATTGAATCCGGCCCTGGTTGCTGCTGGCTCCACCTGACAGAAGGGTTACATTTTTCTCACCAGCTCCCAGCAACTGTTGTTGCTTTTTGGTGAACTCCCTTTGGCTTGTCAATATTTTTCTGCCAATGAAGCATCCCAAACAGAATGCACTATTCCATGGGCCATCCCAGGGCCCTACAAAGAAGGGGCTGGCCCCTCCCGGCTCCGTGACATATGTCTTGGGTGTGCCCCAATGCTGTGTGCCCAGGAGCCGGGGCCGGGGTGGGGCTGGGCAGCATGCTGGGGGGTGGGAGCTGACACGGGGCTCTCGGGCGGCAGGGGCAGGAGGAGCCTTGCAGAGGCTGCCCAGCAGCAGGACCTGGGACTGCAGCTGAGAGCCTCCCATGGTGGGGAGGGTGTGTAGGAACAAGGCAGTTGAGACCTGCCTACCCACGCCAATAACTAATGTGGTGGCTGCTCTGCCCAACCATTGTGCATAGTGCCTATAGGGGGCACAGCCTGGGACCAGCCTGGGGAGGGAGGAGCCTGTCGAGGAGACGTGGGCTCTAAGAGACAATCTATCAGGACTCTGGGCTCCAGTGCCTGCCTCTTCCTGCTGGGTCTTCCCCCTGTGGCACAGTGCCCTCCTCCCTGGTCACTGTGTCTCCACTGAGAGGTCAAAGGGGGCAGAAGCCTAGAGGGTGGAGGTGATCCTAAAGCTGAGGGCCTCCAGGTAGGTGAGTGCTTCACTTCTCCCCACAGCTCTGGCCTCTCTGTGAGAGCCTGGCATGCTCATAGCCTCCTCCCTGGAGCTTCGGTGCTATCTTCTGCCGCCCTCTGGCGGAAGATGACGTCCCCTCCCTGGCCTGTCTCACCCATGCAGAAGTTGCCTCCCTTGCCCTGTTCGCTGGTTGGCGGCAGCAGTTGGGAAGTGGCCTGTCTGTGCGTGGGAGGAGGACAGCACTGGTGCCAGCTGTGTCAGCTCCCCTGCCCTCACGCTGTTCCAGAGGGTAGCGGGTGCTCCCAGGATGCTGAGGGGCTGAGGATGAGCTGCTCTGTAGCTTGTTAGGAACTGGCATGGGATCCAGCCATCCTGCGTCATGCAGTTGACCAAACACTTCATCAGGTAGGAGCGCCTGTCGGTCCCTGCTGCCCTAGGCTGGCAGGACCCAGCCTCCGCAGCTGCGTGCTGGTGTGTATTCTGGCCCTAGCTTTGGAAAGGTTCAGCTCTGTTTATCGTGTGCCTGGAGGCGACTTAGGAGATGAGACTGCATCCAGCCCATCTCCCACCCCTGCCTCAGTGGGCCAGTGCAGAATTGCTCCTCGTCCCAAGCAATGGGACTCCCACTGCTCCCCAGGGACGGCAAGCCCACACTCTGGTACGTCTGATGGGCCGCAATAATGCAGCTGATAACAAGCCTGAACCTCCCCCTTTCTGAAGCTCCACCTGTGGTTCCCACTGCTAGTCCTGCTGGAGGCTCAGCCTGCCCAGAGTTTGCTCTTCTCCGTCCTCCCGAGTGTGCACTCAAGCAAGCACCCTCTGATGCATCCTGGCCTGTGCCATGCTTCTCTATTCTGGGGGAGGGGCAGGGCAGAACGTGCTCCTTTGGCGCCGCAGTAAAATGAGCCTCAGAGTGCGTCCCTTCCTTCACCCTCTGGCCCTCACTGTGCCAGCAGGGAAGCACCAGGACATCACCCAGCCATGGCCCCCCTTCACCAGCCCCCTTGCACAGCTACACTGAGGAAGGAGAGCCTTTGGCCCTTGGGATCTGCATACCAGTTACCTGTCATCAGCATATTCCCCTCCTCCCCAATTAGATCAGCAGATTTAGGTCCTTTAATCTTTCTTATGAATCAGACCCTCCATGCACAGCTTGATCGCTGGCTGCCTCTCTGAATGCCCTTCATGTCTGTGTGTCTGTGGTGGGGCGGGCCCTAGAATGGAGCACAGAATTCTAGGGGATAGCTGCTACGGAGCCTTGTACCGAGGGGCTGTCACGCTCTGCTCCACGACACCGCTGCACATGCAGCCCAAATCATGGCTTTTGGGTTTTTTTCCTACATATTACATTGCAAGCTCCTCTTCAAATTTCCCTGTGCAATGGCCCCAGTCTCTTTCAGCATTACTGCTTTCCATCTCTCTGACTGAATAACTGCTTCCAATTATTTTTCCCCAGATGTATTAGCTGCATTCTTACAGACTGCTTCTTGCTCTGTTGCAACCTGCCCATATTTCTATCCTTTCCATATCCCCTTGTATTTGTTCTTTGCCCTTCTTGGTCTTTGCAACTCCTCCCAAGTTAGTATGCTCTACTCTCTGAATTTAATTAAGGAGCTCTTTGTAAATAATCCCAGATTCAAACCAGTCCCTCTGGGCACGGCCCCTCATTAAACATATTGACATTCTCAAGCCGCACCACGGGGTTCCAATCCAATCCAGTTTGAATTATATTTTCCAGTAAGGTTTTGTGAAACACTGTATCAAACGTTGTACTAAAATACAGATATATTACAGCTACTGTATTCCCTTCTCCACTTCAATTAACAAAACCAATCACATTTGTCTGACATAAGCTGTAATTTCTATCCCCCATATGCAGTATCTGCTAGGTCAGTGGTTCTCAAATTGCTCTGTGGAGAACTGGCTGGTTGCTGGGTGTTGGCACCTTCTCCTTGTTTCTAGCGGCTAAATTGCTTTAAAAGAAATTTATAAATTCACCCAGTATTTTCCTGATGACTTCCCTGCATAAGCAATAGCAGTCATTGCTACAACCAAGTGTCGCTGATTGTGAACGGAAGGAGAGAAGGTGCTGGGGGTGGTGCTTACACGAAGCGTGTCAATAAGAGACCTGTGAGCTGTAACCCAAGCTTTGGGCGTTTGAGAACCCTGACTCTAGATATTGGAGGGTTTGTGTTTGTGTATTTTTCTTGATATTTGCTATTATTTTAGTGGAACAGAGGTTAGACTTGTCGGATAGGAACTGCCAGGATTGCACTCATCCTGTCAGAAAATTCACTGCTACATTTGCTTTTCTTCTATTCTCCACACCTTCCAATTGCTCTGGGATTTTTCAGAAAAATTCTCACTGGTTCAGGAAGTGAATCAACTAATTCCCTTAGTGCCCGGGGCTGCAGCCCAGCCAGAATGGCTGGCTTTGTATGTGTTTGCCTCTCCCCACTATCCCCTTAACTGCCTCTTATTCAAGATATATTTACAAAGTCTTTGTTGCTTCCTACTTGCCCAAATCTCTTCCCTTCTCATTATAGAGCGAGCTTTCAGAGAGCAGTAAAATACGCCTGACCCCTGGAGTCAGCAGGACTCCACCGCCAACCTGCTTTCCACCTTGAGCTGCTTCCCCTGTGGGGGTTGTGAAAGCCCCTTTGGCAGCTTCCACTTACTTTGTTTTCTTCCCTTTTCCCTGCAGAATCTGTATATCCTTGTTTAGTTCCTTCCTTCTCTTCCAAACAACAGCTGCCCCAACTATGACCCTGATTTCAGTGCCAGCAGCTTTCTTGTGCCTCTACCATACCCAGTGAAATACCAGCCTCTCACTCTGCTCCCTATCTCTCAGGCAAGCTGCCTCTCTGTTAATAAGTGGCCCTTTCCCCTTGACATTTCTCTCTCTTTCACACACACCCACCCCCTCATGTGCCCTGTCCAGTTTCTTCTAGCTCCAGGGGTACTTGGATGTTTTCCCTTCCTACTCCACCTTCAGGCTGTGGCTGAAGAGACAATCTCATGGTTGCCTCCACCTTTGTGCTCAACACTTTCAGTGCTAGTGCTTAGAACTTTATTGCATTGCCAAGGACTGCATGCTTTCCAACGCTGTTGGCTTATAAAGCCTGTGCCCATGGGCCTGTGAGGAAAACAGGAAACCTGACACACTGACCTGGCCAGCAAATCCAGATCCCTAGCCAGTGGGATTTGGTGTGGTGAGTGGCAAAGAGGGGAGGGTGTGTGTTTGAGAGGGCCTCTTGCTCTGCTCCAGCTAGAGGGTGTGATGTGGGCACATTGGTCTTGCAGGGTGTGGCTAAGGTTTAGCTCTGTTCCAGGGAGCTGTTGAGGGTGCTGCTGTCACTATGGTTACTCTGGGTGACTTTCCTTCCATTTCTCAGCCCTCAGCTCAGGCCTTGGGATGGTAGATTTTATGATGGAACAGGAAATGGCATCGTTCCCTGCAAGGGGCACTGCCTTTCAGGACTCCTAGCTCTGAGACTTCAAGAAAGCCAGCCTGGGAGGGATTCGTGTCTCTTTGGTCATGGGGAGTCCCTGCTGTTTTCTGCCTCTCCTGACACTTGGCCAAAGGCTACAGACTGTTCAGGCAGCTCAGCCCTCCACAGCCTGGAGCTGGAGCCGGAGCCTGTGAGGGGCAGGGCTCCTGCAGTGGCGGGGGCTCCAGGACAGAACGCCTCCCTCTGTTCCATTGGCCCCTCCTCCAAGGCTGGCCCTAAGGAGAGATGCCAAGTTGCAGCTTTGCTTATGCCAGTGGAGATAAAAGCACCATATATGTTGCGTATGGTATTTGGCACCGGCCTGAGACAGAATCAGAGAGGGGAGGGCCCCGGAGAGGGAACAGACCCAGCAGCAGGGGAGGAAAGACTCCCATCCCCACCCCAGGTGTGGTTTGCATTTCCAGTTGCTCCACCTTTTGAGGGGGCCTGGCTGAGGTTTACATTCAGTGCTTGTAGAGAGCCAGATGCCACTGCAGCCACATAGGCTGGGCCAAGCAGTGAGGCCCACAATCAGTAGAGGGAGCAGGCAGGGCAGGCCTTCTAGCCCTACACTCTGGGATAGGGAGTGTCAGTCTGCAACCCCTCCTGCCATCCCAGGCAGGATGGAGGTAAAGTACAAAGTCACGGAGGCTGGAATCCCCAGGGGACTCAGAGTAACTTTACCCTGTTCAGAGAAGATTCATTTACACATAAAAGTATCAAACGTTCCAGTCTCGGGTGCTGGGTTTCCCTAACAGCAGAGTGCAGAAAAGCTGAGCTGTACAAAACAGGGTGGGGGAGGGTTCCTGGCTGAGTCTGCTGTGCTGCAGTCCTGCGGGCGTCCCAGACAGACTGTTGCTTGCGCCAGCTGCATAAGGAAATGATATGGAGGAAACTCAGCTGGAAGCATTCTCCAGAGGGAGCATGGAAATTCCAGAGGTTCTTGGGAATGTAGAAATCTGTTAAAAACTCTGTCTTTTTCAGTGAAACAAAACTGCCGTTTGTTGCTCCTCTTGAAGCAGGTTCAGGGGGATTTGGCATCAAACTCCCTCCATATACAACCCCCGAGCAGGGGGAGGGAGCCAAAGCTGGTGAGTCACATGAAATGGGCGGGCCGTCATGGACACAGGGCAAGGTTGGCAAATCCCCAGAGAGGTTGGCAGATTCTGAGGCTTCAGGCTGACGTTATGGAACCATCGGCAGCAGAAAGAAGGCAGGATAGAGAGAAAGCGTCTGAGCCAGGTACCAGTGAGATAAGGGCCCGGCTGCATGTTCTCTACATTATATCCTCTGTGGAGAGAACACAGAGAATCAGCATGTGCCAGCCAGGCCACAACACCTACAGCACCAGAACCCTGAAAGGCAGTGTCAGCACCCCAAGGGGGTTGACGTAACCAATAATAACAATCAGGGCAGGGTGATTTAGTTGGGGATTGGTCCTGCTTTGAGCAGGGGGTTGGACTAGATGACCTCCTGAGGTCCCTTCCAACCCTGAGATTCTATGATACTGGGACCAGCTTCCTTGTGTGCCTGCAGACCCAGCAACTTCCCAGGGAAGGAAGGGCCCTTGCAGCTTGTGGCACTACGTACAACATCCCTGTGCCAGTTTCTGTATTCCTGGCACCTCTTTAGGGCCCCATGCAGCCACTTGTGTGGAACTGTTTTGCCCACCTGCATTTCTAATTTACTTAGCACAGAGAGCTCCATGCCAGTGACGAGACCCTACAATCATTTCCCAGCTCTTCAGCTGGCCAACTGGAAATTAACCCTTGGAGAGGAAGCGTAGAGATCTCAAAGTCATGGAGGGGCCCAGGAGCTTCCTAGGATCCTTATCCAAGTGATACCCAGAAACTCCCTGCACAGGGAGGGCATGGCAAGGTGACAGGGGCAAATTGGGAGAGAATCTCTGCCAGCACATCAGTGAAAGTCACTGCCTGAACCGCTGTTGAGAAGGGCACGCAGACCCCACCCCTGTCCAGCAGCATGGAGTTGAGGAGGACACTCTGCTGGGGCTGGGATTCTGTTCTCACCTGCTATGGAGGAAAGCAGCTCCTGGCAGGTGTGGTGAGTTACACAGTGACTGCTGCTGCTATGCAGCCCTTCCTGACCTGGGGCCAGCAGAAGCTTGTTACTTTTATGGTATGGGTATAAACTGTGTAGCCCTAAGCTACAGTCCTCCTGTACAGGGCCAAGGGGATACGTTCTGCGCCACTCCTGCTCTGCAAAGAGGCCCTGCCCCAGGCCTGCTGCATTCTCAGCCTGGCTCCTTCCTCACACCCTGGGGGCCCCAGTACAGCAGCATGTGACACCATCACAACTCAGCCCCACTGCTTGCCAGTGCGACACCCTGATGCAGTGCTCTCACACAGTGTCAGGCCCTTGCTGCCTCTGACTCCATCCCACACAAAGTCCCCTCCCTTCCAGCTTCTCTCACTTTCTGCCACGACAGCTGAGAGGGAAGGGTGGGGCATTTGTTGAGTGCTGGAAGGCTCTCCACACTCCCCCATGCGCTGAAGGCTGCATGGGGAGCACTCCTGGGCCTAGCCCAGGATGGACTAACCCAGGGGTTCTCAAACTGGGGGTTGGGACCCCTCAGGGGATCTCAAGGATATTACATGGGGGGTTGTGAGCTGTCAGCCTCCACCCCAAACCCCGCTTTGCCTCCAGCATTTATAATGGTGTTAAATATATTAAAAAGTGTTTTTAATTTATAAGGGGGGGGTCATACTCAGAGGCTTGCTATGTGAAAGGGGTCACCCGTACAAAAGTTTGAGAAGCACTGGACTAACTCTTTCTGTTGTCCTACAGCCCACCCTACTTAAAGGCAGGAAACAAAATCTCTGCAAAAGGCCTGATTCAGCTTGCCAATAAAACTGTAAGTAAATGCAAGAATGCATTGGATCTAGCATCCCGGGGAGGTAAGGGAGCCCACTGGTATGTAGACAGACATATGTAAGAATAGCACACAGTTAACTGTCTCTCTCTGACTCATCCTTCCCATGCTGCTTGCTGTCTTTAGACTGAGAGCTCATCAGGACAGTGATTGTCTCTACATCCCGGGTCTGCACCAGCCAGAGTGACACTGCCCTGCCACCTCAAGAGTGAGGCCCCAGGTAATCCCTCCCAGTACACACACCCCTCCAACACACCCCCATGTACCCCCTCCCAGTATGCACCTCCCCTCCAGCACCCCCCATGTACCCCCTCCAGCACCCCCAAATACTCCTCCCAATATACACACCCCTCCAGCACCCTTCAGGTACCCCCTCCCAGTACACAGCCCCTCCACTACATACAAACCCCTCCAGCACCCCCCAACTGTACCCCCTCTCCAGCTCTCCCTCTGACAGTGTCCTCATTTGGGAACCTGAAATATGGTAACCCTATGTACAGCATCCAGAACCATGAAGCCTTGATCTTGGCTGGGCCTCTCGGTGCTCCTGGGATATAAATAGTGAATGGAGTCCTGGGTGGTCCTGTCCTCTCACGTAGTGGCAAGATATTGCCTTTTTGGGACTTGACCCATTCATTGGACCAGTCTGAAGGTGAGGAGCACTGCTGGAGCAAGGCACGAGCTTCAAACAGGCTGTGGCTGATCCTGAGCGTGGTTCAGAACAGCAACCCCTTCAGTCCTCTTACTGACAGAGAAGGGACAGGCATGAAGGGGATCACAC
This sequence comes from Chelonia mydas, assembly GCF_015237465.2. Taxonomy (NCBI): domain Eukaryota; kingdom Metazoa; phylum Chordata; order Testudines; family Cheloniidae; genus Chelonia; species Chelonia mydas. Next base: position 592,708 of record NC_057853.1, read on the forward strand.
TGGGCCTGGTGAGCCTGCACCTCCACCCCGCCACTAGTGGGGACATGTCAGAACTTGCCACAACATCTCCCCTTCCCCCATCATCCCTCAGACTAACACGGTTGGACAGAACTGAACCAGCCCAACCCTTCCCCATGCCATACACACACTAGCTCAGGGGTGACAGCTCTTGTGAATTAATTGTGAGTTGCTCAATTTTGATCTGAGTTACCCAGGAAAGAATTTTCTGTAGATCTGGCTGGTGAATCTTGCCATATGCTCAGGGTTTAGCTGATTGGCATATTCGGGGTCAGGAAGGAATTTTCCTCCAGGGCAGATTGGAAGAGGCCCTGGAGGTTTTTCGCCTTCCTCTGTAGCATGGGGCACGGGTCACTTGCTGGAGGATTCTCTGCGCCTTGAAGTCTTTAAACCATGATTTGAGGACTTCAATAGCTCAGACATAGGTGAGAGGTTTTTCGCAGGAGTGGATGGGTGAGATTCTGTGGCCTGCGTTATGCAGGAGGTCGGACTAGATGATCATAATGTTCCCTTCTGACCTTAGTATCTATGAATCTATGAACCTGCAGGAGGAGCTCTTGTTATGACGTGAATATCTCCGTTCCCCCAATTTTCAGGATCGGTTACATATGCAGAGCTCTGGTTGACAGAGACCTGTCTTTGCCACAGCCCTGCCTTTGTCAGGCCCTATGTGAGTACAAAGGAGCAGAGGATCCTGGGGAAGTGGGAGGTAGAGTGTCAAGGGGGTCAGAGAAGAGCTGCTGCTGCATACACGGGAGGTCCCAAGGCAGGGTAGGGAAGACGGGGGTGGAGTTGGGGAATTACTGCTTCCCTCCCACTGCTCCAAGATCTCCCCCAGCAGTGAGTAGTCTTGGGGCAGTGGGAGCGAAGGATAAAGAAAATAAAAATTAGTATTCTCAGCAATTTGCACAATTATAATTAGTCATTTTTAAAATTTAGATAATGTTTTGGAGAGATTATTGGATGATTACATACTGGATCAAATTACATACAAAGGATGGAACAATTTTAAAAAATTGAAACGCATTGAAGGTGGGAACTGATTATTTCTTAAAAAGTCCAGGATTATAACTCTAATTACTGCACTCAGAATGGGTTTTGCAATTAGGCCAGACTGTGGCCTAAACCAGCAAATCCATTTGGTCTTAAAGCCTCAGTCTTGAACTCAGTGCACACTGTCCATCTGGCTTAGGGTCCGTGTGGCAGCCCATCGGTTCTGAGATGTGTGCAGAAAATAGCTCAGGTTTCCAAGAGAATCTCATGGTTCTTTGTGCCAGATTTCTGAAGGCGCTGGTGATCGGGCAGGAGAGTGCAGTGGGACAGGTCAGGGAAGAAAGCTGAGGCAGAGATCTGGGGGAAGGGCAAGGAGCAAGACAGTAAATGGATGGTAGTTCCCCATCTCAGGAGTGAGGAGAGAGTGAGTGGAGTCCCATCTGAGCAGCCAAGGAGTGGTCGCCATGTCTGTGGGTATTATAGGTTGGACATTTTCTCACACACACAAGGGAGGAGCAGAAGGGAGTTGAGACGTCAAGACAGGCTAAATATGATTGGATTTAAAAAAAAAAAACCCAACACTTATGATTTGGGTGCTAATCTCAACATCTTTGGGGTTGACTCAGGATTTTTGATCCCGTAAATTTAGTAGTACTGCTACAGGGACAGAACAGAACAAGGCCCAATGCCCCCCCACACAGATGCAGACAGAACAGAACTAGGTCCCAACACCCTTCTCTTCCCTGCCCCCCGGCGCACACACTAACTGGGACAGGATGGAACCAGGCCTGGTGAGCCACGCTGCAACACACAGAACTTACCGCAGTGCCAACAAAATCTGTGAAAAATATTTTAAAAAAAAGAGAGAGAGAGAGAGAGAGAGAGAGTTAGGAATCTGCTCTGGGTCTGACTCAGCCTCTGCTTCCTCCTGGCTGCGCTGCCACTCAGAGTAAGGGGTTCCTGTGGCACATCTCCAAGCTCTCTGGGGCTGCTCTGAGTTCAAATTCATGACTCATTAGTCTACATCCTATTGATCTGGTCTTGGTTTAGATGCAGTGGGTCAAATACTGTGTGGTTATACTGTCTCCTCCACCTCCCCTCCCGATGATTTGGCTGGATTTGCACCAGCGTAACTGGGAGGGGAATGTAGCTTCCTGGATGGAATGGTCAATACACCACACAAGCACATATAGCCTGATCCCTATTAAGGAGAGTGCACCTGCTTAACCATGCATGTTGAAAGCCTGTAGCCAAAGCTTTCCATGCTATACGCAGATATTTTTATGCACACACCTACGGCCATAGACAGACTGCTATACCCTCATGCACAGTAACACACTCAACTCTCCAACCCAGGTCTGAAGAGCCCTATCCCCAACTGAGGCGTAAGGGGAATCTGGTCTCATTTGTTCCTATGTTTCCCTCAGACTGTTTGCCATTGAGCCTCAGCCCTACCCTGGATGGACCCTCATCTCTGGGCTGGGTGTTTTTCAGTCTCTGTGACAATAGAAAAGTACAGGGCAAATTTCAGGATCTGTGTTTCTCTGTCAGAGGGAAAACTATTTCTGACATCGAAGAGCTTCCCTGCTCCCAAGGGGAGGCCTGTGTTACAGCTGAAAGGGCCCTGTTGCTATGACACAGGCCTCTTGTGCCAGGAGGAAGGGAACAAGTCTGTGGTCAGAGTATTGACCTACTGGGTAGTTCCCAGTTTTTCAGGCAGTGAGGGCATGAGTACAGTTAGTCTAAGATCAAATGAACTCAGCCATGATCTAGTTAAAAAATCCCTAATAGGACTGGTATTTATGTTTCTGGCTTTGTCCATAATGAACAGCATCTGTAGCTAGTATCTCAGTACATCATAAAAAAGCACCATATCAAACAGCAGTCATCCTAGGGAGAATGGATATTCACAAGAACTCACTGTAGTTCTGCTAGCACTCCCAGAAAGAGGATGAGGCAGGAATCAGAGATGAATGTGAGATCTATGAAGCTACTCCAGTGTGGCAGCTCACTTCTAGGAGTTTGCCTAGCATTGTGGATAGAGGCATGTTGCGCACACACGCACACACACACTCACACAGCTGCATGAACTCACACACACAAGCACTGAGTGAGAAACCCTGCATATATTTTGAAACCCCATTAAGCAGGTTCCCTGCCTTTTACAGTTACAAGGAACATGGCTTCTCTGAACTGTTCCTTGTTTGATGTGGATCTGTCCTACCACCAAACATTTTTGTGAAATCTGTAACTTATTATTCTAGAGACTCTTTGATTTGATCCCAAGATGGCTGTGGACCATCTGCAAAGGGCAGCCTGGTGCCAGCACAGCTCGCTGGGCAGTTTGAGGCTTGAAGAGTTCCCATTCCCATATAGAAGCATGGGCTGAGCATTCAGAGGCTGCATGCAGAGTCAATCTGGAACAGATGGGGGTCAGTGAACCTCTCCCAGTCAGAGGTGAGGGGCCAGGGATTCAGTCAGACCTAGGCTCCCACCCACTCACTGACAGACCCTAATGCGCCTGTGCTCAGAGCCTCTTCCCTTGGCTTCCAGCTAGCCATACCCACTGTAACTCTAGGTTTAATTCAAACAGATGGTGCAAACTCTAAGGCCAGTAGATTTATTGTGATTAATTACATTTCCACTTAGGCCCTTTAGGTCCTTCTGGCCTTTGTTCAAATTTTAGTGATGCCCAGGACAGGAGACAAAGTAACCAGTTGAGCAAAGCACAGACAGAATCAAGAAGGCACAGAGAGGAGGACGGGTGCCACAAATGAGAGAATTAGAGATATTGTTAATGCACCAGTTATGGGAGGAATACAAACCCTCCTGCTTCAGAAAAGGGACCAGCCTCTGACTGAGGAGTTAGGAAGAAACTTCCCCTATGAGCAGGGTATGCTCTAACTGCCCATTCAGGGGCTATCAGACCTTCTTTGGAAGCAGCTGGGCCTGGCTGCTCTCAGCAATAGGAGATGGGCTACATGAACCTGTGTGGACTGCTCCCACCTGGCCATTCCAGTGTTCCAAATTGAAACTGCACGGGCTAATCTGATTGGCTGGGGGACTGAGCCACGCACCAATCTGATCGCTGACTGGATGGCCATTCTTCAAAAATAAACAAATATTCAGCCAATCACAAATCAGGTTTTATTATTATGGATAAACTGGTATCTGACTGGCTGACTCACCATATAAAAATGTACCTTAACTCAATCCAGCTGCAGCAGGGACATTAGCCTGTGGGTGTCATAGGACTCTGATCTTGTCATGGGCCAGCAGAGAACTTTGCAGTCTTATAGCACGAGGGACACCTTCCCTTGGGAATAGATTATGCTCTGCTGACTCTGCTGCCACAGTGACTCAGAGGAAAGCTGGTTTGGGAGTAACACTAACTGTGCCCTGTCTGTGATAATAAGTCATTAAACCCCCTTCCTGTCTCTGGGTGTCTGAGGGATGCAGCAAAGGATGGGGCAGAGGCACTGGGACAGAAGTCTGTCATGCAGGGATTCCCCACCACAATGCACAGATGAATGAGCCCCTTTCCCTGCTCTGAACAGTGACTGACATCCTTGTCACAGAACCTGCCTATTCACAAACCCAGCAGAATGCCTAGAGCTGGAACCTGCCTGGCAGCTGCTCCCCAGCAGATAGGACTAGCTGGGGCAGATTCTGTTACGGTTAATTGGGAATGTGACACTGTCCCCCTTGCCCTGACCTTAGTAGAACCATTTGGAAGCCTGTCCCCTGGAGCAAGTTCTTGTGCTGTCTGGAAAACGTAGGGCCTGTAAAATATTTATTAAGTTTTACTGTACCCCACAGGGTGGCTCAGGATCCTTCACTGCAGCTAAATGTGGAGCGCTCCTCTCCTCCCCAGCTGACCCTATTTATAGTGTTAATTCTGGGCAGGTCTGGACCAGGCTCCAGGAAAACCAGACAGAGAGAGAGAACAGGATCGTGTGTCATGTGGGAAGGTTCTGCTTGCACATAGCTCCGCACAGATCTTGGTGGCTACTTGCACCCCCAACAGGATGGGGACTGGCATCCACGTATCTGGCCAGAGACTTGGACTTATCAGGTATCTTTCAGGCTTCAGCGCTTTTGGTGGCACCATGGCTGTGAAAGAGATGCTGACTAGATGAGAGGAGGAATAGAGATACAGTGCAGTGTGGAGAGGGTGGCATTGGAGTTCTTAAGTCCTACCACTATCTGGATTCATTTAAGGGAGAGGGGCTGGAAGGGACTCAGCCAGGAGAAAAACCTTTTGCTACATCCTATTGTGGAGGCATAGGCGGGATGGGGGCTGCAGCTAGGGGCAGGAGTAGTTCTTACCTTTGTTCTCTGTCTTGAGCTCCTCATGAAGCAAGTCATTCTGCCGGTTGCCAAGGACAAAGGCCAGGAAGGAGAGGATGAGGGCGTTGAGGATGCCGATGATGGCAAGGATGTAGGCCCAGCGTACAGAACAATCGCCCAACGAGTACTTCCCTGTCTTCTCCCCGCACATGTCCCTGACAGTCTCTGCATCCCAGCCATCTGGAAATATCATGCAGCCCAGCACCAGGCAGAGTGCTGGACAGGAAAAGAGGGATACAGGGTCCGGAGGGGGAGAGGAGGGTGGGGGGAGAGAGAGAGAGAACAGAAATTTGACAATAGCAGGCTCTTCAATCTAGCAGACAAGAATATAATGAGATCCAACAGCTGGAAGTTGAAGCTAGATACCCTCAGACTTGAAAATCACAGTTGTTCTTTCTTTCTTTCTTTTTTTAAACAATGAGAATAATTAACCACTGGACAACTCACCAAGGGAAGTGGTGATTCTCCAGCACTGGCAATTTTCAAATCAAGATGGGATTTTTTTCCTAAAAGATACACTGTAGTTCAAGCCCAGCTATTAGACTTGAAGCAGGAATTCGTTCAGGGCAGTCCTCTGGCCAGTATTATGCAGAAGGTCAGATTAGATATTCACCAGGATCAATTAATAAAGAATTAAAGGAAGGTAATATAACTAATGCCAGTCAACACGGCTTTATGAAAAACATCCTGTCAAACTTACTTGATATCTCTTTTTAGTAAGATGATACGTTTGGTTGATAAAATGTCACTGTAACAAACTCAGACTGCTGTAAGACATTTGACTTGGTACCACACAACATTTTGATTAAAAAAACCAGAACAACATAAAAGTAACATGGCACATATTACATGGATTAAAAGCTTGCTAGCTGATAGGTTTTAACTGCAAGCAAGGAATCATCATTATGGCTACGTTTTAGTCACTGGTGTTTTTAGTAAAAGTCATGGACAGGTCATAGGCAGTAAACAACAATTCACGGCCCATGACCCATCCATGACTTGTTCTATATACCCCTGACTAAAACTTGGGTGCTCTGGGGCAGGGGGTGACCCAGGACCCCTGCTGGTGCTGGGCGGGGGAGAAGAGGGCTGGCAGGCTCCCTACCCAGCTCCGTGCAGCTCCTGGAAGCGGCCGGCATGTCCCTGTGGCCCCTAGGTGGAGGTGCGACCGGGGGGGACTCCACATGCTGCTGCTGCCTCGAGTGCCCACTCTGCAGATCTAATTGACCAGGAACCATGGCCAGTGGGAACTGCGGGGGCAGTGCCTGCAGGCAGAGGCAGCACACACAACCGCCTGGCTGTGCTTCTGCCTAGGAGCCAAGGGAGGGACATGTCGCTGCTTCTGGGGGGCTCCCTGAGGTAACTGGGCTCTCACCCGAACCTGTGTCCCAGCCCTGAGCCCATTCCCACACCCAAACTGCTGTTGCTGGGAGTGGGGGCGCAGTGGCCTGAGACTGCCCCAGCAGCGGTCAGTGTGGCTGGCCTGGGGCCACCTGAGCTGCTCAGGCAGCCCCAAGGCCAGAAGTACCGGCTGCTGCAGAAGTCATGGAGGTCCTGGAAAGTCACGGAAACCGTGACTTCTGTGACAGGCTTGCAGCCTTAATCATCATCAAGTGAGTGAGCTTCCAGGGGGTCCTGCAGGGATCAGTTCTTGGCCCTATACCATGGGCAGTGGGTAAATAGGCCAGGGAAGGCTCAGCCTCCCCTGGCGCTGCCGCAGCTGCCACACCCCTGGTTGCAGAGTTTTGGGGGAAAGTTTTTGATTTATTATGCTCCATGCAGGTTCCAGGGTGGCTGAGGAGGCAGTATGTGCTATTCAGCTTCCCTAGTTCATCAGTAATCTCCCTGGACTCCAAAGAGAATACTGATGAACCCCGGAAGCCAAGTAGCACATACCACCTTCTCAGCTGCCCCGGAACCGGCATGGGGCATATCAAAAGTGTCTTCTGCATGAGAGGCTTTTCCCCAGGTTGGCTTGGGCTCTGGGAAGGGGAGGCATGGCTGTGGCTGACCCAGGGGCTCCTCCAGGTTGGGGGGGGCTCAGGGATTTGGCCATGGGGAAGGGGCAGGGAGTCTCAGGGCTGTGGGCATGTGCAGAGTCAGGGGCTAGCCTCCATGTGGAGCCCCCCTTCCTACTGCCCATGCCCTACACTATTTCACATTTTTTTTAATCTATGACCTGGAAGAAAACATAAACCCATAACTGATAAAGTTTGCAGATGACACACACATCTGTAGTAAGTAATGTAGAGGATAGGTCATTCATACAGAGTGATCTGCATCACTTGATAAGCTGGGCTCAAGCAAATAATATGCATTTTAATACAGCTAAACATAAGTGTATACATATAAGAACAAAGAATGTCAGCCATACATACAATATGGGGACACTATCCAGGGAAGCAGTGACTCTAAAACAGATTTGGGGTTTGTGGGGGATAATCAGCTAAATGTGAGCTCCTAGTGTGATGCTGTGGTCAAGAGAGTTAATGTGATCCTTGGAAGCATAAACAGGGGAGTCTTGCATAGGAGTAGAGAGGTTATTTTACCTTCATATTTGACACTCCTGTGACTGCTGCTGGAATACTGTGTCCAATTCTAGTGTCCACAGTTCAAGAAGGATATTGATAAATTGGAGTGGGTTCAAAGAAGAGCTATCAGAATGATTTAAAGGATTAGAAAAGCCTGCCTTATAGTAAAAGTTGCAAGGACCTCAATCTATCTTCAAAGAGAAGGTTAAAGGGTGACTTGATTAGTCTATAAGTATCAACATGGGGAACAAATATTTCATAATGGGCTCTTCAATCTTGCAGAGAAAGATCTAACATGATCCAATGTCTGGAAGTTGAAACTAGACAAATTTAGACTGGACATAAGGCATACATTCTTAACGGTAAGGATAACTAACCACTGGAACAATTTACCACGATGGGACATTTTTCTATAAAATCTGTCCTAGGAATTATTTTGTGGAAGTTCTATGGTCTGTGTTATACAGGACATCAGGCTAGGTCATCACAATGGTCCCTTCTGGTCTTGGAATCTAAGAATGTGTGGCCTCAGGCCTTATTTACTCACCACTATTTAAACACTGCACTGAATATGGAATTACTGATTTCCTCATGGACATTTCTATGGTGCTTCTCATCATAGGATCTGAGAACTTCACATATGCGAATGAATGTATAATTCCACCTTGCCCAGGAGGCAGGGAGGTATTGTTCCCCTTGTACAATGGGCACAGAAAGATTAAGGACACAATTATCAGGTGTCCACTGAGTTTGGTTGCCCAGTGTGAGATGGCTAGGACTTGATTTTTCAGAATACTCAGCATTATGTGTAACACTTCATAGATTTAGAGTGGCACTCCCAGTGACTTCAGGTGCAGCTGAGCACTCAGCACTTCTGCAAATCAGATTTCAGGGGCCTCCAGTTTGGTCCCCCAGAAAATGAACAGTATGTAATCAGTGGCCACCTGTGGAGAGTTTGTTAGCAATAGTTAGAGGCTGGCTCATGAGCTGAAGCAGGAAGATTTCCTAGCACTTTCCTAGCTCCTGTTTGCTGGTCAGTAATTGGAACAGGTGGCTCCCTGGTGGTGGTGATGGTTTGGGTGAAACTGAGGGACTTTACCCTGGATTACTGGCTTTGGGTGTTCTCTCTGAATCTGCTTCCAGAGCTTAGGCCTGATCTGGCTATCTAGTAACTTATCTGGCCCTGTCTCCAACATATCTGAGTATCACTTGAGATGAAGAGACTGGACAGAGTGGCCTGTGCCTTCATCTGTTACCTGTCAGCGCATTTTGTTAGGTTGCTTTTCATCCCTCGTTTGCACACTGTGTAAGAGCTGGCAGTTTGCTGGGGAGTCAAGGACCCTGCCACACCTCCCTACCCTGGGAGAAGAGAGAGGAGCAGGGCTGACCAGGTGGATTTTAAAGTTGCATTTGAAATGCTTTGAGTCAGGCACAGACAGATTTGTGAGTCACTAGTTCTTTCCTCAGAGGAGAAGTGTGTTGGGGGACATGCACACAGCTGTGAGAGATTCTAGGAGGAGGATGCAAATGTCCCAGCCAGGGCAGAGGAGGGAAGCAATTTCTGATTCTGGACTGACCGGGAATGAAAGTGAAGGGAGGTAGGGGAGCCCTAAAGTTCAGTGTTTGAGAAGCACCTTGCACTAGGCTTCAGCCATCCCAGATACAAAAAGGAGGTGCAGGAAGGATGAGCTATCACAGGCAGACCTCCATAGGGTATCACTCCAGGTGCCTGGCAAAAGGGAATTTTCCTCTCATATAAGTAATGTATAAAAAGAGAGCTCCCTATGACTTCAGCTGTGAGTGCTCAGTACTTCTGCAAATCAGAGCCCAGGGTCTCAGGTTGGGTCCCCAGAAAATGAGGAACACTTTTCACGAAGTGACTTACCAAGCAACACACAGGCACCCTGTGTCAGAGGCCGGGATAGATTGCAGTTCTTCAGGGTGGCATTCATCTGCTTAAGCTACAAGTCCATTCTTTTTCATCCTGCAATCCCCTGCCTCATTCACGACACACCTTCTGACAATTGGAACAAATGAGGCGGGGACCCTACAAACATCTAAGCCTGGCTCAGTGAGAAGGAGTTGAATATTCACAGACTTGGTGAGGCTGAGCTGCTCAATAATGACAATACTTCAGTCTACAGCTAGCAGACGTGACAGAGAAGTGCTCAGAGTGAAATGGAGTGTGAGGGACCTGTGAGGGCTGTGAAAGGAGCTGGCAGGACTGGGGGAGAAGCAGTCATCCTAATACAGGGCAGTGCTAGAGTCTGGTTGATGAGGTGCCCATGCTGCACCTTGCACCAAGCCACTGCAGTAATGGCCACAGTCACTTTAGGCTCTTGTGTTAATGTATGTTTTTAATTCGCCTCAATTTGTGACTGTGATCTAGCAATGCTCTTCTTGTCCCTTCAGGCTTTTACATGGCTGCCACAGGACCCAAGCTTCCTGCAGGGTTGAGAGTGGCATCAATCTTTGTAAAAACAACGAGGAGTCCTTGTGGCACATTAGAGACTAACAAATTTATTTGGGCATAAGCTTTCGTGGGCTAAAACCCACTTCATCAGATGCATGGAGTGGAACATACAGTAGGGAGGTATAAATACACAGCATATGAAAAGATGGGAGTTTCCTTACCAAGTGGGGGGTCAGTGCTAACGAGCCAATTCAATTAAGGTGGAAGTGGGCTATTCTCAACAGTTGACAAGAAGGGGTGGAAATCACTTTTGTCGTGCTAATGAGGCCAATGTAATCAAGGTGGCCCATTTCAAACAGTTGACAAGAAGGTGTGAGTATCAGCAGGGGGAAATTAGTTTTTGTAGTGACTCACCCACTCCCAGTCTTTATTCAGGCCTAATTTGATGGTGTCCAGTTTGCAAATTAATTCCAGTTCTGCAGTTTCTCACTGGTGTCTGTTTTTGAAGTTTTTTTGTTGAAGAATTGCCTCTTTTAAGTCTGTTGTTGAGTGTCCAGGGAGATTGAAATGTTCCTCTACTGGTTTTTGAATGTTATAATTCCTGATGTCAGATTTGTGTCCATTTATTCTTTTGCGTAGAGACTGTCCGGTTTGGCCAATGTACATGGCAGAGGGGCATTCTTTCCCGTGAAGAAGAGCTGCTATGTCAGTATTTAATGTTTAGTTTGTCTCTGCTGTTCTCTAGGAGAAAGAGGTGTTGTAAGAGCCTGGGAGGGGACCAGAGTGTCCCACCCTAACTCTGGCTTTCAACCTCTTCCCTATCTGTAAAACGGGGTGATGATCCTGACCCCTGCTGGGATGATGATGGCTAGTTAATATTTATAAAACTCTGTGAAGCTTAGTGCCTCATAATAGTAAATTAGACTGAGCTCTCCATTACCAGCATGAAGGGAGGTGTCAGGGTGATGGCTAGGGTCGGGAAGGGCAGGGAGAGAGGACAGATGGTTGTTACAAACTGTGTGCATGCATCTGTGTACGCATGTGCATGTACTTGTATGACACTGTCTGCACAGGTTTTCTAAGGGCCCAGGGTACTGCTGGCCTGTGTATCTCTCTCGCCCATCCTGTGTTCTCTGGGTGAGTAAGGGTATGTCTACGTTGCAGTGTGGGCTCAGACTCCGGCTCGAGCCCAAAGCTCCCTTCCATCTACACACAATTTTGTCGAGTCAGGCAGTAAATCCTCCAGGCCTAGGCCCAGGCCCTAGGACCCAGCAAGAAAGCAGGTGGGTTGGAGTCCAACCCTGGGACTTGGGTCCAAACTCCATTGTTTTGCTGTGTGGGCTCAGCTCAGGTCTGGGTCCCGCAGACTCATGTCCTGAGAGTCTGCCAATGCTATGCCACAATTCCATGGGGAATTGTCCTTTCAATCCCAAGATTAGCCAATCAAACCACCAGGGTTGCTTCTGTTTCCTGGGAGTCAAGTACAGCTGTTTGGGGTTTAAACCTTCCATTTATTTATTCTGACCACTGAGCTGTAAACAGAGTAACTTTCTTGTGGGTTTGAAGTGGTCACTGATAAGAAGTCCTCCGTTGCCAAGCACACTGCTACCTGGTCACATGATCTAAGCCAGCTTTTTGGTAAAACTGGTGCGAGACGAGCAAAACATTCGACTTCAGTAAGAGTTCCAAGAATGACCATGCACACCCAGAAATAGCAAAGAAGCTGGCAATGTTGGGGATTCACCGGACTGGAGACCTGGTCAGCCAGGATGGCAACTTTCTCAGCCCCTGATCCAGTCTAGGACTGGAGAAGAGTCAGCAGATGCCTGATCAGGCTAACAAAATGATTCTGGTGCTCACACCAATTTGCAAGGATCTTTAATGCCAGAGCAGCTGCAGTGCATCCTGGATCCACACTTAGAGGAGCTATTTGATGAGCCCCTGGAGGAGCAACGTGCCATGGTGCTGACAGCAGACGAGGCAGAAATAGTTCTGGACCCTGGTAAGATTCTGGATTCATTTTGTGGTTGTTAATATAGGGGGATGGGAGGTATTTCTGTTTTATGACCCAATGCAAAATTTATTGCAAGCTGTGGGTAGCAGCATGTATACACTGAGGGCAGATTGCATGCTTCCTCCTTGGCATTACATGACCACCACATGGAACTCAGAAGGGAAGCACAAACAGTGAAACAAACATTTCACATCAAATTTTTCCTTGATACTCTCACATTTTTACAGAGATGTCTGTGCCAAGGTGTTAAGAGTAAGAACCTTATAAGGCCTTCCCTTTTAGTATGCCGCTCTGTACAAATCAGCCAGAACACAGCATAACAAACTGTCTGTAAACAGTAAACTGCATAGGGGTGATGGAGGGCAGGTACAACGTAGTGCATGTGTGACAAAATCAATATCCAACATACAGTTTGGGGGTTTGTTTGCAGACTAGAAAATATACTGGGATATGTGGCTGGGGAATGGCTGTGTAGTTCTTTGAGTGTCTTTGTTATCATGTGTGCTTGCATGTAGTCCATAGGTAGATGTAGTCAGAGCAGGCTGTATAGGAAGCTGTAGGGAGGCAGTAATCCATGTGGACACTAATGCAGCATCCTGTTGATTTCCCCCATGAATTTTGACCCAGTCCCAGGTGCTGATAGCTGCAAACTTTTCCTGTAGTAGAAACTCCAGATAGATAGTAACAGTTTGTGTACGGGTATATTTTTCTGGGCCCATCTCTGTAGAACACCTGCCCACTCCACTTGTAGATATACTTCTCAGTCACCATCAACTTGAAAACCCCTATGCCATACAGGCTGGCTTTCCACCAGCAGCTTGGAATAGAATGTCCCTTTGCCATTCAAGAAACTCCAACATTGTTATGTCCTCCAGAATATGGAATGCCTGAAAGGATAGAGAAAGCTTAGGTAGTAAACCACAGGCCCCCTCCCCCAAGCTACAGAGATCTGCAATTTTTAAACATATAGCATTTGTAAATTTTATCTTGTGTTCACTCTTTTCACTTTGATTAACTCGGTTGTGTTCACGGAGCTTCTGGGCACCAAAGCATTCTTCTGACAGTATACTGAATCAGAGTTTTACAAAGTATCATTTTTTGGCCTTGAAATTCCACAGGCCCTTTTCTCAGTGAAGGCACTGAACGTTTTTTGAAGTACTGAGACGATGTACGATTGAAAAACTGTTCCCAGAAAATAGTTATCAGTGATTTACTGTCAAGCTGGAAGGACATATCGAGTGGTGGCCCACAGCGACTGATCCTGGTCTGGTTCTGTTCAATTTCTTCATAAATGATTTAGATAATTGCATAGAGAGTACACTTATAAAGTTTGTGGATGTTACCAATCTAGAAGGGGTTGCAAGTGCTTTGGAGGACAGGATTAAAATTCAAAATGATCTGGACAAAGTGGAGAAATGGTCTGAAGTAAATAGGATGAAATTCAATAAGGACAAATGCAAAGTACTCCACTTAGGAAGGAACAATCAGTTGCACGCATACAAAGTGGGAAACGACTGCCTAGGAAGGAACTGTGGAAAGGGATCTTGGGTTATTATGGATCACAAGCTAAATAGGAGTCAACAGTGTAGCACTGTTGCAAAAAAAAGCAAACATCATTCTGGGCTGTATCAGCAGGAGTGTTGTAAGCAAGACACAAGAAGTAATTCTTCCACTCTACTCAGCACTGATTAGGCCTCAACTGGAGTACCGTGTCCAGTTCTGGGCACCACATTTCAGAAAAGATGTGGACAAATAGGAGAAAGTCCAAAGGTGAGCAGTAAAAATGATTTAAGGTCTAGAAAACCTGATCTATGAGCATTGGAAAAAAAAATGGGTTTGTTTAGTCTGGAAAAGAGAAGACTGAGAGGGGACATCAGTTTTCAAGTGCATAAAAGGTTGTTGCAAGGAGAAGGGTGAAAAAATTGTTCTCCTTCATCTCTGAGGCTAGGACAAGAAGCAATGGGCTTAAATTGCAGCAATGGAGGTTTAGGTTGGACATTAGGAAAAACTTCCTAACTGTCAGAGTGGTTAAGCACTGAAACAAATTGCCTAGGGAGGTTGTAGAATCTCGTCATCGGAGGTTTTAAAGAACCAGTTAGACAAACACCTGTCAGGAATGGTTTAGTTATTACTTAGTTCTGCCTTGAGTGCAAGGGACTGGACTAGATGAGGTCCCTTCCAGTTCTACACTTCTACGATTTGATGTCTATTTTCAGGGCTTTCGGCCTGTGCAGGCCCTTGTGTTTCAGCAGCTTAGCCTACTTCAGCAGGAGTCCAAGAGGAACTGTTTCCATGATGAAAGTATGGTGGACATTCTAGACAGGGCGAACAAGCAGGTACAGTACCCAAGCAAAAAGGATTCATGGCAAGGGGAAAGACACAGACAGGTTGCAGGGCATGAGGACAGAATTTCAGTGCATGAGAAGAGGCTGGCAGTGAAGTTTCTGGAACAGGAATGTTGCTTGAGGGAGGAAGATAGAGTGCTCCAGAAAGACCTGTTTAAGAGGCTCCTGTTGCACCCCCACCACATCCTGAGTCCCCTACACAGTACCATATGCTGCAGACCAGGAATGCATTGGACAATTCCATGGCTGGGTGGCCCAACTGGGACAACACTAACTGGACAGGACAAAGGTAGCTCCTACTGGCATCCACCCCCATGCAGTGGCTCTAGTATGTGCTAAACACACAAGAAAGGGAAAGGAGATTAGGGAGCCAGAGAACTTTCAAAAGTAGGGCTTTTATTAGTTGGCACTGGTTTCACTGTTTGTACTATTCACAGGGTTTTCTTTATGCACTTTGTTTTATTATTGGCTTTGGCGTTGGTTTATTACTGGTGTTTTGGTGTTGCAATGACAGCTGGCCTGCCTAACAATCCTTTAATATTGCTTTTTTTTAATACAGTCATAAGAAAAGGCTTTTATTGAATTAAGTTTTTACAATTATTGCATCACATCATATAATGTGCATTTTTAATAAGAATGATAAAAACATGTAAAGTGCAACTGAGAAGTTGCATCCAAACACACTTTCTCAATACATCTATTCTGATCAATCCACAATGAAAATCCACAGTTCATGTCACACAAACCATTGTCCCACGCCATTATATTAACAGTCATCTCATCCACAATTAACAATTCATGATAATTAACACCCCCCATTCTTAGTATACAGTGACAGTACTTAATTTACTGTGAAAGCTGCTGCACAAATACATCCATAAACATACTATTCTCCCTCTTCCATTGGCCCAGGGAAGTCCATAGTGTGGGTGTACAAAGCATCCCTGATTTCTGTTGCCTGGGTGCATCCTGCTCCACCTATGACAGGTACGCTCACCCAGAAAATGCACCAGTTCAGCAATCCATTACTATCATAGGGCCACCCAGGGACAAGTGGCTCACCTTTGGATTCATAAAGATTGTGAAGAGCACAGCAAGACACAGTGATGCGGACACTGGAATCCAAACAGTTCTATAAACAGCGCCAGAAGGATTTCAATCTGCCAAAAGCACAATCAGCCACCTTTCTACACCTACTGAGAACATAATTAAACTCTTTTGCCAGTGCCTCTGAGATTAAGGTATGGTTTTATAAGCCAAGGCAAAAGGGGGTACGTGGGGTCCCGCAGAATAAGAGTGGGGATGGTTACTTCATGTATGACAGTGTCATTTCCTGGGAATAGTGTCCCAGCCTGACTATAAAGGTAGACTCCTGATCAGTGGGAAACCCTGGTGACATGAACATTTCCATAAATTGACCTTTGTGGTCCACAAGGGCCTGCATAACAATGGAGTAGTACCCTTTGTGGTTTATGTACTCATGCTCCTTGAGGGGAGCAAACTATAGGCATATGAGTCCCATCAATGGCTCCAGTGCAGTTTGGAAACCCCATTCGCTGAAAACCAGCAATTACTTCAGGGATATTATTTATGTCCACTACCACCTTTGGGTAAATAACACTCCTGATTGCCTTAAAAACCTCCACCAACATCTTACCCACAGTTGACTTTCCATGCCAAACTGATTAGCAATGGATATGCAGCAGTCCAGGGTAGCCAGCTTCCAGATGGTTATAACAACCCATTTCTGGACTGCATGTGTCATTATGCTTAGGGTTGAGGCAAGCTGCTCACAAAGCACCAGAAATGTAGCTTTCTTCATGTTAAAGTTCTGGACCCTCACTTGATCATCCCAGATCTGCTTGACTATGTGACCCACCAGTCTCTGCTTGTGGCCCTGCTCCAGAAGAGCCAGTCAGTGTAAGAGAATCAGCAGCTATACCAAGAGCTGTGAGCGGCGTCTGCCATGTCTGTATCATCCTCATCCTCCTCTGACAGGTGCCTTTGGTAGCTCATAAAATGTCACAAATGTCCACCAGTGTCTCATGGATGCTCTGCTCATTTCCTGAAACAGGAGTGAAACTCCAAGAAAGACAATGGTGACACTTCCGTGTTGCTGGCTCTGGATGACGGGAGCATGCAAACCCAAAAGGTGACATGGCAGTTTGTGTTGGCAGGTTGTGACCACTTCCTCTAACGTGGGAGGTGGACAGTCAAGTTTTCCCACACTTGCACCAAAAACCAAGGCCTACAGTTGCTACAAGTGGGTAGGGTGCTAGAAAGCCTGCCTAAGCTGGTTTGACTTGGGTCTGTGTAATCCAGTGTAGACTCCTGAGCACAAGCGTGAGACCTGGGTTCAGAAATTCTGAACCTAGGGTCAATATTCATCTGGACACTCAAGCCCAGGGTTACGAACGTTGAGCTAGTGGGCTCAAATCCCACTGATCTTTGGGCTAACACTGGAGGTTAGGCATACTCTGTTTCAGTGTAAGCCCAGGAGAAACAACTTTCTCCTGGGCTTGGTTTCCTCTTGCCTCACTCAGTTGCAGGTACTGATCACATTTGGAGCTGTCTGAGTTTATCTCCTACTCTTATGTGCAGCCTGGTTGAGCCACAGAGTATAAATCCCAGAGTTTATCTAAGGGATCTTGGGTCCCTGCTTCCCCCATCAAATATCTCTCACCTGTTAGTCAAACTAGGCTTTAGCAGATGGAGCAGAGAGAATATGACGTCCCAGAGCGATCTTTGCACTGCCCCACAACTCTCCCAGGTTCTTCAAACTAGCATGGCTTTCCTGTCTGCTGTGCATTGTCAGCTCAGCCACCTGGGACTCAGAGGTGGTCTTCCCATGCATACTCGGGAGTGGAATGTTCGGTGCAGGAGCACTGAGAAAAGCAACTAAAGACATGAACATCTCCATGGGAGAGGACCAGTGTTGGAGCAAGGGGACCAGACTGTGCAACTGGTTAGCACTGAGTGATTCAGGTTGGTACTTACATTATTTGTATTACCTTTGTGCTTAGAGCCCCTGCCATGGGCCAGGACCCCATTGTGCTAGGTACCGTACTAACACAGGGCAAAAAGATAATCTCTGCTTCAAAGAGATGACCGTCTCTGGGCCTGAAAGCTGTCACCAGGTGGTGGCTGCCGAGTGGCCATTTCGAAATGGTTTGGGGGTGTCAGTCCATTTCTGATCAAAGGGTATGTCTATGCTGCAATTAAAAACCCACAGCTTGCCTGTGCCAGCTGACTCAGGTTCACAGCGCTCGGGCTAAAGGGCTGTTTAATTGCAGTGTAGACATTCAGGCTCAGGCTGCAGCCTGAGCTCTGGGATCCTCCCACCTCACAGGGTCCTAGAGCCTGGACTCTAGCCCGAAACAGAATGTTTACACCACAGTTAAACAGCCCTTCAGTCTGAGCCCCACAAGCCTGAGTCAGCAGGCACAGGCCAGCCATAGGTTTTTAATTGCAGTGTAAACATACCCAAAGTGGCCCCATCAACTTCTGGGCCTCTCTGTGGAGGCTGCCAGAGATACATGTGACCAGGCAATGACCCTCTAAACAAGGATCGATTAAAACAAAATAGACCCAGGGCCCCGAAAGCTCCTCCACAACCAAGCAAATGGCTCACGTCATTCCTGGCTTCCTCTATCCATCCAGTCCCTGTGGCAGAGCCTGAGCACACAGCTGTAGACCCTTGGATCCTCTCCCCTTTTCACACCAACCCAGAGCCTGGATCCACAGACCTGGCCATAACCTCCCCTGCCTCCAGAGGAGGCCTGAAGCACTTGGTTGAATAGTTTGTGCTGTCACTGTCAATGCTGCAGCTATCCTATGGGTAAGGGGAGGACTCCAGTCACCAGGGCTGTCAGTCTGGCATCTTTCACAGCATCATGTTCAGTTAATTAAAAAACAACCTGATATATCCAGACAGTCTCCCATGGGCACCCTGCAAGTGTTCTCTCTGTATGGGAGTGCTGTTATCAGAAACTTGATTTTGGTAGGACAAATACCCCACACCCTATTAGAACCTATAATTTTCTAACGCAAAAGGTATTATATCCAATGCAAGGTAATTCTATTTTGGACCTCATTCTGACTGATAAAGATGGATTAATCAGTGTACTAGAAGTTGGTAGTTGCCTAGGGACCAGTGATCATGATCTGATTTCATTCAATGTAGGCAATCAGAGGGCAGTTCTAACTAGTAATATATTTCGTGCTTCAAAAGGGTGAACGTTCTAAAGTTGAGAAAATTTGAAAGAAAAATCTGAATGAAAACTGGGAGTTAAGAGTTTTAGATGGCCAAAATGCCATGATTCTGCAATCAAGAAATTGAGACTTGGGTTGTTAGCTAATCCTGGTTCAGTGGTGAAGTGAAGGCAATGACTAGCAATAAAGTCACATATAGTAAAAGGGAAAAAGTGAAAATACATAGCAATCTATATAAATTAGAAGTTATGAAGTGTAGAAAATTGATAAGGGAAGCTAAATACACCAGCTAAAAAATCCATTACTGTATGGAGATGGTAACACTGTTGATGTAGAAAAGGTGGAAGTGTTTAATAAATATTTCTGTTCTATATTTGGAAAGAAGCAGGATGATGTACTTGTATCACAGGAGCATCATGAAGTACATTCCAGTCCATTCTTAACTAAGGAAAATGTTAATATCTACTAGGGATACAAAAAAATTTTCAACAGGACCAGTTAACTAGATCCAAAACTGCTAAAAGAATTGAGTCACTGAGGAGATTTATGGCCCACTGATAATTTTTAATAAATCTTGGAATAGCAGAAAAATTCCAGAACAGTGGAAGAGCCCTAATGATGTGCCAGTATTCAAAATGGGCAAATGGGATGATCCAATTAACTACAGATCAGTTAACCTGACATCAATCCTGAGCAAAATAATGGAAAAACTGAAATGGGATTCAATTTATGAACAATTAAAGGATAGGAAAATAATTAATGCCAGCCAACATGGTTTTATGGAAAATAAATCTTTCAAACAAACCTGATTTAATTATTTGAAATTAAAAGTTTTGTTGATAAAGGTAATTATGTAGATGTAATACACTCAAACTTTTGTAAGGCACTTGACTTAGTACCACACAACATTCTGATTAAAAAATTAGCACTATGAAATCTCCCGGTTATCATGTAGTGAGGCTTTCTCTCAATGGAATTGCCATAGGCAAACTGATGCAATTAAGTACCTAGCTATAAAAGTACCAGAAATGTTAACAAACTAGTGAAGATAAATTTCGATCCTATATTTTCTTATATAGTTAGTGATAGAAATCCTTTCTCCATGAGCCTTTGGGGGAGAACATTAACATAATAAAAATGAATATTCTGCCTAGGCTCTGCTATATTCCAAGTAGCCTATCTATATAGATCCTCGGTCCTATTTTAGAAAATGTAACAGCATTATAAGAGCCTTCCTATGGGTCGCTGGTCAACAACTAAGGCTATAATTTAAAAACCTCTAACTCTCTCTAGGCAAGGGGCAAGGAAGCATTGGGATCCCAGACTTACAAAATTACTATCAAGCTTTTATCACGTCACAGATATCAAACTGCTTTCAGCACACTAACACCCTTATGGGTGGAAATTGAATGTGTATGGATGCATGCAATTCCCTCTGAAGTTCTCCTCAATTCTTTTTTGTCTCCATTGGACAAAAACAGGATGCCTACGGTGGTGGCTGTGTGAAGGGTCTGGCTAGCTAAGAGGCACCAATTTCATCCTTGCTGTCATGCAAAAGCACCTATTTGAGGCAACCCAGAATTACAAATTGGGAAGAAACATACAATCTGGAAGAACTGTATGAGCAGAGGCATTTTATGGATTCCCCAATTAGTGCAGGATGAGGGCTTTGTCCCTTTTCTAACAGTAAAGCAATGATAAGACCTGCCACCCTCAGCGGAGTGGCAGTACTTACAGCTAAAACACTTGCTAATGTATCAATTTGGTGTGAATGCTCTGGGACTGCCAGAGGCCCCAGAACTATTTGGAACCTTGGAAATACTTCATAAGCTTCCCAGGCCCATGTGTCTACTATGTGCAGACTCATAGACTTTAAGATCAGAAGGGACCATCATGATCATCTAGTCTGATCTCCTGCACATTGCAAGCCACAGAACCTTGCCCACCCATTCCTGTAATAGAGCTATAACCATTGAATGAGTTACTGGAAGTCCTCAAATCATGATTTAAAGACTTCAAGTTACAGGGAATCCACCATTTAGACTATTTTAAACCTGCAAGTGACCTGTGCCCAATGCTACAGAGGAAGGTGAAAAATCAGCAGGGTCTCTGCCACTTTGACCTGGGGAAAATTCCTTCCTGACCCCAAATATGGGGATCAGCTGGACTCTGAGTATGTGGGTGTAACAAAGTGGGAGTTTTTTTCTTAATGTTTTGTGAGAGTCTTAATGATTTGCATGAATACTGTGTGTGCCTCAATTTCCCTGTGTGTTACCCCAATGCCTAGGTGGTGGGACAAAGATGTGTGATTTTTGCTGAGACCCTAGTGGGCAGGTGGGGATGCCTCTAGCTGTCTGCATGTAGACAATGGCCAAAACACTCTATAACCTGGCAACTGGTGACTGGGGCCCTCCTACTGGGGCCAGCTGCAATGAGTTGGAACCAGGAGAGAGGTGGCAACCAGGGGACCCTTTCGCTCGGGAAATGAGACAAAGGATGGAGGAGGGGAAATGGGTGTGTCTTAGGCCAGGCACCTGGAGGCTAGTCAGTCTCCTGGTTTGGGACTCAAGGGAGATGGCCAGGGCCCTGGGCTCTGGATTATTCCCCTCCTCACAAGATGAACTTTACTGAATGTTCTTGATTTCTGTGCTAACAAGATTTGTTCTATGCTGTATTCCTGATGACTAATAAACCTTTCTGTTGTACAACACTGGCTGAGAGTCACTTCTGACTGCAAAGTTGGGGTGCAGGGCCCTTTGGGGGTGTGCAAAGCTTCCCCAGATGCCCCATCTAGGTGGACTCATGGCAGGTTGCTCATAGTGCAAACAGGGGTGCTGGATGCTCCGAGTTGGACTGAGGAAGCGCCAAAGCTGAGGAGGCTTCTTGCCTTGGTGAAAGTGTGCTGCCCCAGAGTCCTGGCTGAGCTTCAGAGTGACTCGTGACAGCAGGGAAGACCCAGCAGTCAAACACCTGGGGGAAATAATTCTCTGTAGTAGCTCAGAGCCCTCCCCATCTAGTGTCCCATCGTCAGCCATTGGAGGTATTTGCTGCTAGAAGTTGCAGATCGGCTACATGCCATTGTAGGCGGTCCTATCACGCCATCCCCTCCATAAACTTATCAAGCTCAGTCTTGAAGCCAGTTAGGTTTTCTGACCCCACTGCTCCCCTTGGAAGGCTGTTCCAGAATGTCACACCTCTGATGGTTAGAAACCTTTGTCTAATTTCAAGCCTAAACTTGTTGATGGCCAGTTTGTTCCGGTGTCCACATTGGTGTTTAATTTAAATAACTCCTCTCCACCCTGGCATTTATCCCTCTGATGTATTTATAGAGAGAAATCGTATCTCCTCTCAGCCTTTTTTGGTTAGGCTAAAGAAATCAAGCTCTTTGAATCTGCTCTCATAAGGTAGGTCTATGGATTAAGAACTGACTGCCAGAGTTTTAGAAGTAGTTGTTAATGGGGACTCATCATGAAATGGAGGTGTTTAGGAGGGTTTCCACAGGGTTCAGTGCAAGGCAAAACACCATTCAACATTTTCATCATTCGTTCGGAAGTAAATATAAAATCACTGCTGATAAAATTTGTGGATGACACAAAGATGGAGGGAGTGGTAAATACTAGGGTTGTTGATTAATTGCAGTTAACTCACGCGATTAACTCAAAAAAATCACAATTAAAAAAATTAATCATAGTTTTAAATTGCACTGTTAAACAATAGTAGACCACTTTAAATTTATTTATATTTGTGGATGTTTTTCTACATTTTTAAATTTATTGATTTCAATTACAATGCAGAATTCATAGTGTACACTGCTCACTTTATATTTTTATTACAAATATTTCCACTGTAAAAATGATAAAAGAAATAGTATTTTTCAATTCACCTCATACAAGTAATGTAGTGCAACCTCTTTATTGTGAAAGTGCGACTTACAAATGTAGGTTGGTTTTTTTGTCGCATAACTGCTCTCAAAAACAAAACAATGCAAAACTTTAGAGCCTACAAGTCCACTCAGTCCTACTTCTTGTTCAGCCAATCGCTCAGACAAGCAAGTTTGTGTACATTTACAGGAGATAATGTTGCCCACTTCTTATTTACAATGTCACTAGAAAGTGAGAACAGGAGTTTGCATGGCACTTTTATAGTCAGCATGGCAAGGTATTTACATGCCAGATATGCTAAACATTGATATTCCCCTTCATGCTTTGGCCACCATTCCAGAGAACATGCTTCTATACTGATGGTGCTCATTTAAAAAAAAAAGTGTGTTAATTAAATTTGTGACTGAACTCCTTGGAGGAGAATTGTATGTCCCTGGCTCTATTTTACCTGCATTCTGCCATATAATTCATGTTCTAGCAGTCTCGGATGATGACTCAGCACATGTTCGTTTTAAGAACACTTTCACAGCAGATTTGACGAAACATAAAGAAGGTACCAATGTGAGATTTCTAAAGATAACTACAGGACTCGACCTACGGGTTAAGAATCTGAAGTGCCTTCCAAAATCTGAGAGGGACAAGGTGTGGAGCATGCTTTCAGAAGTCTTAAAAGAGCAACACTCTGATGCGGAAACTACAGAACCCAAACCACCAAAAAGAAACTCAACCTTCTGCTGGTGGCATCTGACTCAGATGACGAAAATGAACGTGCATCGGTCCACACTGCTTAGGATTGTTATCAAGCAGAACCCGTCATCAGCATGGACACATGTCCTCTGGAATGGTGTTTGAAGCATGAAGGGACATATAAATCTTTAGCGTACCTGGCAAATATCTTGCGATGACGGCTATAACAGTGCCATGCAAACACCTGTTCTCACCTTCAGGTGACATTGTAAACAAGAAGCAGGCAGAATTATCTCCTGCAAATGTAAACAAACTTGTTTGCTTGAGCAATTGGCTGAACAAGAAATAGGACTGAGTGGACTTCTAGGCTTTAAAGTTTTACATTGTTTTAAATGTAAACAATGTATACCCCAAATTTAAAAAACACAGTAAAAGAACTCAAAAGGGCCACTGTGGCTTAACAACCATGTAAAAGAAGCAGTGAGAGATGAAACAGGCATCTTTTAAAAAGTGGAAGTCAAATCCTAGTGAGGTAAATAGAAAGGAGCATCAACCGTGCCAAATTAAGTGTAAAAATGTAATAAGAAAAGCTAAAAAGGAATTTGAAGAACAGCTAGCCAAAAACTCAAAAGGTAATAACAAAATGTTTAAGTACTCCAGAAGCAGGTAGCCTGCTAAACAACCAGTGGGGCCCTGGATGATCGAGATACAAAAGGAGCACTTGAAGATGGTAAAGTCATCACAGAGAAATGAAATGAATTCTTTGCTTCAGTCTTCATAGCTGAGGATGTTAGGGAGATTCCCAAACCTGAGCCGTCCTTTGTAGGTGACAAATCTGAGGAATTGTCACAGCTTGAAGTGTCATTAGAGGACATTTTTGAATTAATTGATAAACTTAACAGTAACAAGTCACTGGGAACAGATGGCATTCACCCAAGAGTTCTGAAAGAAGTCAAATGTGAAATTGCGGAACTATTAACTATGGTTTGTAAACTGTCCTTTAAATTGGCTTCTGTACCAATGACTGGAAGATAGCTAATGTAACGCCAATATTTAAGAAGGGCTCTAGAGGTGATCCTGGCAATTACAGACCGGTAAGTCTAACGTCAGTACTGGGCAAATTAGTTGAAACAATAGTAAAGAATAAAATTGTCAGACACATAGAAGAACATAAATTGTTGAGCAAAAGCCAACATGGTTTCTGTAAAGGGAGATCAGGTCTTACTAATCTATTAGTTCTTTGAAGGGGTCAACAAACATGTGGACAAAGGGGATCCAGTGGACATAGCGTACTTAGATTTCCAGAAAGCCTTTGACAAGGTCCCTCACCAAAGGCTCTTAGGTAAATTAAGTTGTCATGGGATAAAAGGGAAGATCCTTTCATGGATTGAGAACTGGTTAAAAGACAAGGAACAAAGGGTAGGAATAAATGGTAAATTTTCAGAATGGAAAGGGTAACTAGTGGTGGTCCCCAAGGGTCAGTCCTCGGTCCAATCCTATTCAACTTATTCATAAATGATCTGGAGAAAGGGGTTAAACAGTGAGGTGGCAAAGTTTGCAGATGATCCTAAACTGCTCAAAATAGTTAAGACCAGAGCGGACTGTGAAGAACTTCAAAAAGATCTCACAAAACTAAGTGACTGGGCAACAAAATGGCAAATGAAATTTAATGTGGATAAATGTAAAGTAATGCACATTGGAAAAAATAACCCCAACTATACATACAATATGATGGGGGCTAATTTAGTTACAACTAATCAGGAAAGAGATCTTGGAGTCATACTGGATAGTTCTCTGAAGACATCTATTAATGGCTATTAGCCAGGATGGGTAAGGAATGGTGTCCCTAGCCTCTGTTTGTCAGAGGGTGGAGATGGATGGCAGGAGAGAGATCACTAGATTATTACCCGTTAGGTTCACTCCCTCTCGGGCATCTGGCATTGGCCACTGTCAGCAGACAGGATAGTGGGCTGGATGGACCTTTGGTCTGACCCAGTATGGCCATTCTTATGTTCTTATGTTTATTTTTGAATGCAGATTTTTTTGGTACATAGTTCTACATTTGTAAATTCAACTTTCATGATGAAGAGATTGCACTACAATACTTGTATTAGATGAATTGAAAAATACTATTTCTTTTGCTTTTTTACAGCGTAAATATTTGTAATAAAAATATAAAGTGAGCTACTGTATACTTTGTATTCTGTGTTTGTAATTGAAATCAATATATTTGAAAATGTAGAAAACATCCAAAAATATTTAAATAAATGGTATTCTATTATTGTTTAACAGTGCAACTAAAACTGCGATTAATCGTGAGACAGATACTGCAATACTGCGTCCAGTTCTGGTGTCCACATTTTTAAAGTTCTGTTGAAAAACTGAGGTGGTGCAGAGAACAGCCACAAAAGCGATTGTACGATTCAAGAAAATGCTTTGCATGGAGAGTGAAAGAGCTTGAGCTCGTGGGCGGCGGGTGGATCCCCTCCATTCCGGGAGGCTTGCCCCACAGCCTCACCCACTTCGCGTGAGACCCTGCCCCACACGGCCTGAGTCCCCTACCCTCCTCTCCCGTGGCGGGAGAAGCCCCAGGCCACCTGGAACCTCAAGCCACGCCCACCCCCACTGCCAGAGGAGCCCCAGGCCAGCCCCAGCAGGCTGACAGACCCACCCAAACCCTGGCCCGAGCAGCCCCAGCCGCATGGGCCGGCTTGGGGCTGGAGCAGCCCCAGCCCAGCATTCTGTGGCAGAGGCTGCAGCTAGGGAAGGCAGAGCCTTCCCTGGCTTAATATACCCACCGCCCATGCTTGATCCGTTTATCAAAAAGAAGATTGAGAGGTGAGTTGATTACAGTATATCATTACCTTCATAGGGAAAAAATATTGAGGCTCTTTAATCTAGCAGAGAAAGGCAGAATAAGAACCAGTGACTAGAAGCTAAAGCCAGAGATTCCAATTGGAAGTAAGGCAAAATTTTAACAGTGAACTTTGGGACAAGCTACCAAAGGAAGCAGTGGATTCTCCATTCCTTGATGTCTTCCAGTCAGGACTGGATGCCTTTCTGGAAGAGGCTTTAGTTAAATACATATTATTGGTCTTAATAGAGGGGTTACTGGGTGAAATTAAATGGCCTGTGATATACTGGAAATCAGACTAGATGATCAGATGGTCCTTTCCGGCCTGAAACTTTACAAATCTATGAAAATACCTGCTCTTTCCCCGAAGTGCCACCTGCCACCCAGGAAGCCCCAGGAGACTAATGAACTGCCTCCCTTGGTCTTACTCTTTATCCAAAATACTAATCAGAACATACCAATGTACTAGAGTGTAGGTGCAAGGGGATCTTGTACTTTCAGGCATGTGCCTCCAATGGTACCCAGGGCCCTTCTTTAGCCCTAATTTCACCTTTCAGCAGTGTGACACGTCCACAGGCTGCTATGACCTCTCTGCATCATTGGCCGAGGCTGCCTCCAAGGGCCAGACAGTACTTTCCCCAATATTTATTTATGTATGTATTTATTCTTTCTGCCTCTGACAATACACAATAATACAGCCCCCCAACACAGAACTGTACAGATAGCCAGGCACCAAAAAACAGCCAACTTCTTCATTTGTCTTGAATGCACGTTCCTAAGGACAGAGCTGCCTACAAGCGGGCCATCCCCCGACTGTCTCTCCCACCCCCCCCCGCCTGAGGGAGCGCGGGCCACGCCCCGACTGTCTCCCCCCCCCCCGCCTGAGGGAGCGCGGGCCACCCCCCGACTCTCTCTCCCCCCCCCGCCTGAGGGGAGCGCGGGCCACCCCCCGACTGTCTCCCCCCCCCGCCTGCGGGGAGCGCGGGCCACCCCCCGACTCTCTCTCATCCCCCCCCGCCTGAGGGGAGCGCGGGCCACCCCCGACTCTCTCTCATCCCCCCCCCGCCTGAGGGAGCGCGGGCCACGCCCCGACTGTCTCCCCCCCCCCCCCCGCCTGAGGGAGCGCGGGCCACCCCCCGACTCTCTCTCCCCCCCCGCCTGAGGGGAGCGCGGGCCACCCCCCGACTGTCTCCCCCCCCCGCCTGAGGGGAGCGCGGGCCACCCCCCGACTCTCTCTCATCCCCCCCCGCCTGTGGGGAGCGCGGGCCACCCCCCGACTGTCTCCTCCCCCCCCCGCCTGAGGGGAGCGCGGGCCACCCCCCGACTGTCTCTCCCCCCCGCCTGAGGGGAGCGCGGGCCACCCCCCGACTGTCTCTCCCCCCCCCCGCCTGAGGGGAGCGCGGGCCACCCCCCGACTGTCTCTCCCCCCCCCGCCTGAGGGGAGCGCGGGCCACCGCCCGACTGTCTCTCCCCCTCCCCGCCTGAGGGAGCGCGGGCCACCCCCCGACTGTCTCTCCCCCCCCCCGCCTGAGGGGAGCGCGGGCCACCCCCCGACTCTCTCTCATCCCCCCCGCCTAAGGGAGCGCGGGCCACCCCCCGACTGTCTCCCCCCCCCGCCTGAGGGGAGCGCGGGCCACCCCCCGACTGGTCTCTCCCCCCCCCCGCCTGAGGGGAGCGCGGGCCACCCCCCGACTGTCTCTCCCCCCCCCCGCCTGAGGGGAGCGCGGGCCACCCCCCGACTGTCTCCCCCCCGAAAACTGCCGATTTAAACCGGAGCACGTTTAAACACAGCTTACAGATGGCAGGGCGGAGGCCACGTCGTTCCCTCACGCGGTAATAGGGTGAGTTAGCGGGGCCGGGCCCTGCTCGGAGCCGGGGTCGGACGAGGCCCCGCCTGAGGGCCCCTGCGGCCCCGAGGGTCTGTGAGTCTCGCGCGGGCGCCGCCGGCGCCTGAACATGAGCGGGCCGCAGACCCCCAGACCCGGCTCGGAGGCCCAGTTTCTCCGCCAACTGCTT
Organism: Chelonia mydas; assembly: GCF_015237465.2. Taxonomy (NCBI): domain Eukaryota; kingdom Metazoa; phylum Chordata; order Testudines; family Cheloniidae; genus Chelonia; species Chelonia mydas. The sequence goes on from NC_057853.1 coordinate 621,022, forward strand.
CCTGGAACAGCTACTTCCCAACTAGCTGTGTAAATACTGCTTAAAAAGTTACCGGATTAAACAATACTAGTTTGGGGGCGGGGGGCGAGACAGTCGGGGGTGGCCCGCGCTCCCTCAGGCGGGGGGTGGGGGAGAGACAGTCGGGGGGTGGCCCGCGCTCCCTCAGGCGGGGGGGGAGAGACAGTCGGGGGGTGGCCCGCGCTCCCCTCAGGCGGGGGGGGAGACAGTCGGGGGGTGGCCCGCGCTCCCCTCAGGCGGGGGGGGGAGACAGGCGGGGGGTTGGCCCGCGCTCCCCTCAGGCGCGGGGGGGGAGGAGACAGGTGGGGGGTGGCCCGCGCTCCCCTCAGGCGGGGGGGGGAGACAGGCGGGGGGTTGGCCCGCGCTCCCCTCAGGCGCGGGGGGAGGAGACAGGTGGGGGGTGGCCCGCGCTCCCCTCAGGCGGGGGGGGAGAGACAGTCAGGGGGTGGCCCGCGCTCCCTCAGGCGGGGGGTGGGGGAGAGACAGTCGGGGGGTGGCCCGCGCTCCCCTCAGGCGGGGGGGGGGGAGACAGGCGGGGGGTGGCCCGCGCTCCCCTCAGGCGGGGGGGGGAGACAGGCGGGGGGTTGGCCCGCGCTCCCCTCAGGCGCGGGGGGGAGGAGACAGGTCGGGGGTGGCCCGCGCTCCCCTCAGGCGGGGGGGGGAGAGACAGTCAGGGGGTGGCCCGCGCTCCCTCAGGCGGGGAGGGGGAGAGACAGTCGGGCGGTGGCCCGCGCTCCCCTCAGGCGGGGGGTGGCCCGCGCTCCCCTCAGGCGGGGGGGGGGAGGAGACAGGCGGGGGGTGGCCCGCGCTCCCCTCAGGCGGGGGGGGGAGAGACAGTCGGGGGGTGGCCCGCGCTCCCCTCAGGCGCGGGGGGGAGACAGTCGGGGGGTGGCCCGCGCTCCCCTCAGGCGGGGGGGGGGAGAGACAGTCGGGGGGTGGCCCGCGCTCCCTCAGGCGCGGGGGAGAGAGAGTCGGGGGGTGGCCCGCGCTCCCCTCAGGCGGGGGGGGAGACAGTCGGGGGGTGGCCCGCGCTCCCTCAGGCGCGGGGGGGGAGAGACAGTCGGGGGTGGCCCATTGAGAAGCCACTCTGAGAAAGGTTGGACAATAACGCAGCCCCCAGGGCTGCCTGGAAACCCAGCTGGGAGGAGATTGTAGGTTCCCCTCTACCCTAAATGGCTCACCCTTCCCTGTTCCTCGCCTGGCACTAGCTCCCTTCCCTTCCCTCCCATCCCTGAGCTGGGGTGGGCTTGGCACCACCCTGCTCAGGAGGAGAATTACAGCAGGTCTTTGCCCTCAGGACCCGGCCCCTGAGGAACTCAGTTGTGGCGGGTGAACGGGCTGAGCACAGAGGAAGGGTGAGGGTTTGGGGAGTGTCCCTGGCTGAGCTCAGGCAGGAAAGAATAAATCTTCCCCTGTGGATTTTATGGCCTTTGTGGCATGAGACTTATTTGTGTTGACACTCATGGAAGAATGTGAATGCCCAAGGCTGAGCAGATTGTGTCTCTGTGCATGGATGTGGAGCTGGCAGCCTGCAAGGAGCACCGGGAATGTGTGCTTCCCTGTGGCAGGGACAAGGAGATGCTCACCAGGGCCTCCTTTCTGTCACCACCCTTCATTGCATGACCCCCCCCCACACACACACACTCACTCTAACTCTCCCGATTCTGGTTTCAGCAGTGAAATCTCATTTACATTCAAATTGCCCAATCCACCAAAGTCTCTGCATCCCTGCTGAAGGTGGAGACCTTTCTGTTCAGAGGTGTTTGGAATGGCTAATGAGCTGCAGAGAGCAGGACACAGAGAGCACCTGCCATGAGAATATGAATGAAACACCCTGTGCTGAGCCACTCACACTCCCTCTCCCCTGTTGCACCCATCCCTCCTCACTCCAAAGATATCCCCAAGAGCTTCTCCTCTCTTATTTCTCCCCCACACTCCTGAGGGGTCAGTAAGAACAGGGGACAATGCCCTAGCAAAGGCAGTCTGCCCCTCACAATTCCAGAAGGGTGCGAGGAGTGGGGTTTTGGTCACCGGAATGGCACGCTCTCTTCGAACAAGATGCCTCTGAAATCCTGTCTCCAGGGCAACTCCATCTGAGCTGCATAATCACTTCCGCATGTTCTTCTCCCTCCCCCGACTCCTGTATCCCCCTCTCCTTCCCCAGGGTGACCGTCTGTCTATATACTTCCCTCTGCTCCTTTCAGGGCAGCCTGCAGCCTCTCTGTCTGACCCAGACCCCTCTCAGGAATACTGTGCTGCTTTGTCCATCCAAAGAATCACAGAATATCAGGGCTGGAAGGGACCTCAGAAGGTCATCTAGTCCAACCCCCTGCTCAAAACAGGACCAATCCCCAATTTTTGCCCCAGATCCCTAAATGGCCCCCTCAAGGATTGAGCTCACAACCCTGGGTTTAGCAGGCCAATGCTCAAACCACTGAGCTATCCCTCCCCCCATCTTGCCTCCCAAAATATCTTGGAGCCAACTCTCCAAAAACGCTGGGTTTTTCTTTCCCTGTGTTTCCTCCTGGAAATGGGGGAGAATTCTGCTGGGAATTCCCAGGCAAAACCCCAAAGGATTCTCTTTAACTTAGAGTCCAAGCTTCGTGAAGCCCAGAGTGACCATGAGTGTCCAGCCCCAGGGACTGGAGCCACATAAGAAGGGGCTGTGTGATTCACCAATATAAACCAGGTACAATGGGCTATCCAGGGTGTGCAGACACCCCGTTGCCTCCCTCAGTTGTGGCACCTCTGGGTAGGTCTATACTTAAAATGCTGCAGTGGCAGAATAAGCCCTCCTGTCGACATAGCCCTGTCTGCACTGGAGGCTAGGTCAGTGTAATGCTGTCACTCAGGACAGGGGATGGATTTTTCCCACCCCTTTGAGTGACATAATTATACCAATGCAAATGTATAGTGTAGATCAGGCCTCAGAGTGGTTGTGGGAGGCACTTTGTAGGTGGCTTGACCTGGAGGACGCCTCCCTAGTCTCCAGCTACTTCTGCTCTCTGTAACTGCCCTTGATCGCCATGTGCCTGCCCTTGATTACCACCTTTCCCTTTCTCATCAGTGCCTACCTATGGGGATGGACAGCACTGGGGACAACTAGAAAGTGGCAGGCACAAGTGGGATTGTGGGCAGATGACTAGATAGATGGTCTGAGTGGAAGGCAGGTGGGCTGGGCTCCAAAAAATGAATGACTCAGTGGCTGGCAAAGGCTATATTGTAGGAGGTGTAGGAGGATGAATGAGTAGCCTGATGGAAAAATGATGGGTAAAGAATCGAGAGATGAATGGTAATCATGTCTATGGATGTGTGGGGGTTGATGGTTAGGATCCTAGGCGTATGTTAGGCAGGACAATGCTGAGGAGACAAGGGTGAATGAGCTTGAGGCTGGATGGGTGACAGAAGCAGGGTTTCCCCTGCACTCCATGGGGAAAGGGATAGATGCAAAGCCAAAGCAGCACTGTGGGTAGGAGGAAGGGGCTGTACGGTAGGCAGACAAGGTGAGGACTCTACACACATGGCTGGATTTGCTCCCTCTACATCACCAACATGGAATGTTGGTCTGCAAAGTGGTGATGCACTCTGGCAGGACTGGAAGCCTGGAAGCACCAGATGAATTGGGGGATCTCCCTGGTGGTCATGAGGCTAATCTGAGACTCTGCAACATGAGGACTGTTCTAGGGAGCTAAACAAAAGTGATGGGCACAAAAGGGCTGGGCTGGGGCACATCTGTGGATGTGTGTAAGAGAGAGATGGGGGTTGGGGCTGGGATCTGACATCTGGGAGTGTGTGCATTGGCTAATTATAACTCAGTTTCCATTGAGCTTTGCTACAAACCCATTCCCATGATTTCAGTGGGATTTGAATTGGACCCTTAGCTCTCAGGAGGACTCTACATAGCTTAACCCTTTAATTTTGTAATTCAAATAACGAATGGCAACAGTGAGATCTGGTGAATACTGTTTTAGTCTCGAAGCTCTGCCCTGCCCCGGCCCAACATGGCCTGCCAGTGTCCATTCACCAATCTGTTCACTAAAGGCGCTGAATGTTTGACAACCCTAGAGCTCTCCTGGTCCAGCCTCCCCTACACCAGTTTGTTGCATAAAGCTTCTTTACCAATAATTCAGTGCAAGCTCCAAGCGCTCCTAGGGTTGGACTCTGCTCCCAGATCCACTAGTGTAAATCTGGGGTATCTTCACTAACACCAGTGGGATTGCACCTCCCACTGGATTCACACCAGTCACTACAGGGGAGCTACCTTGATCTACAGCAGCATTGTGGTCAGCTGCCAGGCCCAGTGTCTGACACATGCTGAACCTTGTTCCTGTGAGACCCCTATGGAGAGGCAAGGAGCCCTCAGAGAGTTAACGCTGACATTCTCAGCCATGCTGCCACTACAAACCTAACCTTTCTCAGATGCAGACACTGGCCCACTGAGACAACTCAGCTACATGCTTCAGAAAGGTCAGGCAGTGGCAGTGGTATCAGGAACCCTGAGCAGACAGAGCAGGCTCTAGAGCAGGGGTGGGCAAACTACGGCCCGTGGGCCACATCCGGCCCACCAGCCATTTTAATCCGGCCCTCGAGCTCCCACTGCAGAGTGGGATCTGGGGCTTGACCCGCTCCGGCACTCCAGATGGGGATCAGGGTCCAGGGCCACTTTGTGTGGCTCCCGGAAGCAGCGGCATGTCCCCCTTTCGGTTCCTACGCATAGGGGCAGCCAGGGGCCTCCGCTCCACATGCTGTCCCTGCCCCAGGTGCTTCCCCTGCAACTGCCTGTGCGTGGGGCAGCACCCAGCAGAGCTGCCTGGCCGTACCGTCACATAGGAGCCAGAGCAGGGACATGCCGCTGCTTCTGGGAGCCATTTGAAGTAAGCACTGCCCAGAGCCTGCACCCTTGAGCCATCCCCCCGGCGCCCCAACCCCCTGCACCAGCCCTGATCACCCTTCAAACCCCTCAGTCCCAGCCCAGAGCCCCCTCCTGCACCCCAAACCCCTCATCTCCAGCCCCACCCCAGAGCCTGCACCCCCAGCCGGAGCCTTCACCCCCTCCTGCACCCCAACCCCAATTCCATGAGCATTCATGGCCCACCGTACAATTTCCATACCCAGATGTAGCCCTCACGCCAAAAAGTTTGCCCACCCCTGCTCTGGAGAAGAGTAGAGCACCTCCCCTCTCCTAGTGCAAAGGAGCATGCACACACTGCACAACAACAGTACTGTTTCTATTAAGGTCTCATCTGCCTTCTTCAGAAGCCCAGTCAGGCTGGGTTTGACTACTTCCTGGCCTGGGATGTGCTTATATTTGCCTGCCAAGGCAAGGACACTTCTCTCTGTTGCCAACTCATGATTTTATCACCAGCCTCACAATGTTTGATGTTTTCTTAAAGTCCCAGCTCCTGGAGTCCTGTGGTTATGTGAGAATCGTGGCTTTCACTTATAAAGGAATGCATTTCTAGCCCTCATGACTGTGGAGCAAAGTTGGAAACCATGAACCCATGTGGCTCAGAAACCAAAATGCAAATAAAGCAACCCAAATTCTGTTACCTTTTAAAAATCTCAAGATTTTTAAGTATGTCCCATGATTTTTTAAGTGCTGGGGTTGCAATACTAAAAACAAGTTGGCTGCTCCTCTTTGGTTTATCTAGACCCCTCCTGAACTTCTCCATGCTCTGGGCTGCAGCTGCCTTCTCCAGAATCTTTTCCCACATGCTTTTCCTGACCTATTTATCCCTAGCTTCCTCACTGCTAGGTTTTGGCCCCTAGTGTTTCTGAATGAATTTTGACCTCTTTCCCAGCCCTAAAGGCCCCCAATGAGGCAAGTCTCCTCTGTTCCAAGCAGAAGAAAATTGACTCATACTTTCTTCAGACCCAGGATCTCCATAGGGCAGTAATCTCCTTCCTGTCAGGTGGTACCCAGCGCTCACAGATAGAGACTAACAGTAGCACCTCTTGTCTGGGATTCTGCCTTTATGCCTAGTAATATTTCATTTGCCTTTTTACCATGCTGCCAGGTTTCCTGCTTCCTCACAATCATCTTGGGAGCTTCTCAAGACCTGGGTGCTCTGTGGTTGGTCCAGTTAGCTCATATTCCCTAGACTGAGTCCTTGTTCCCCGGGTCATGATTTTACACTGGTCTCCATTGATCTGCATTTCCCCACTGCTGTCCAGTCCTCGAAACCCTGGCATCCCTTTGGAATCTCCCTGCATCATTGGGTGGAGGGATAGCTCAGTGGTTTGAGCTTTGGCCTGCTAAACCCGGTTGTGAGTTCCGTCCTTGAGGGGGCCATTTAGGGATATGGGGCAAAAATTGGGGATTGGTCCTACTTTGAGCAGGGGGTTGGACTAGATGACCTCCTGAAGTCCCTTCCAACCCTGATACTCTATTCTATGATTATTTGCAGTGCCCCAAGGTTAGTCTGGCCTGTGAACCCAGAGAGCTTGTTTTCAATTCCCTCACATCCAGTGCAGTTCCATTATGGGTAGAGGTCCTAGAACCACCCTGAATGCTCCACTCAGCCATTCTGGAGCTGGGTGAGTCTCCTCCTAAGAGCCCCCTTTGTCTCATGCTCCCACACTTTTCTAGCCAGTTCCCCTGTTTCTCCTCCTGCTCCTGCGCTTTGCCATGAGCCATTTGTGTGAGATGTCGAATCCTGTCCGTTGTTTAGACCAATTCTCTGCTGATCCCTGATTTCCCCCTTTCTCCTCCCAGGTCCTCTGCTGTTACACACACATGCTTTGCTTCCTGAATCCACCTTGGCAAAGCCAGCCACCAGCTGGACTCCCCAGCACCTAATTGCCAGGTCCCTTAGGCGAGAGTTTAGAAACAGGCTGCTCTTGGTTTCCTGGTGTCATAACCTTTGTTTGTCCCTTTCCAGACTTCAGGAATCTATCTCCGATTCACTCCATTTTTAAAAAGTCCATTTCTATGTGAGGAGTGTCTTGTGCTGGTTCCTGAATTCTCTTTTGGCTGCCCTGACATCTTTGGCTCTGTTTAGCTGGAATCTCTTGGCTGCATTTCTTTTTGGAGACGCTTTATGGCTGTCTAGTTTCACATACTTTGTTACCATCTTCTCAGAGGCCCTTTGGAAATGAGATGCACATCTCAAGGGCTTTTCTTATCCTAGCAAAATTAATTAATTGAAGGGAATTTAATGTTATGACTCAGGCTACGACAATGGAGCAGGATTTTAGCAAATTACAATGAGGAGGCTCTTACTGACAGCACTAAAATCCCCTTGGTAGAAGATGCATTTAGCTAATTTGGAGTGTCTGAGTAACCTGCATGTTTGCAGAATAGCAGGCTTATTCCAAAGCAGAGGAGCAGCTGCACAGGACTGGGAGTTGTCTGACAGGGTTTAGATCTGATTTATTTTTCCACTGAAAACTCCACACACAGTTTGTAAAGGGCCTGAAGATTGCATTTCTAGGCCAAAATAGACATTAGTCTCCCAACCTAAAGCCTGAGAAGAGGAGACTATGCTTTTCATGATCTAGTTTTGTTTTCTAAACATAGACACACATTGGACATTTTATTTTATTTCTTTCCAGAGCTCTGGGTGCATGCACAACTCAACACAAAAGTAGAGAATAAAATCAACATGACCCAATAGGAACACTAAATCTCTTACCCTCCCTCCCCCTTACTCCAGCAACTCTCCAAAAGCCATGATAAATGGAGAAAGAGGCCTGTCAACATGCCCTGCAGGCCAACAGATTTTGGCTTTGTTTGACCAAGAGTGTGGAGTATGTTCCACTGTCAAAGGATCTCCACTCATATCACCCCACCTCCACGCTAATGCCTCTGGGGACTATAAGATGGAGACTGGCAGCTGACTCAGTCTCTGGGCTAAAAGACACCCACACCCACCAGTCTCTAAGGAATCCAGAACCCAAAGCATACAGGGCTTTATTAGAGCTACACAGCAGTGTGAAGTGGAAGCCAGTGAGGCCCCTGCAGCTCTAGTGTAAGATGCTTCATTTGAAAAACCATGCTAAGTACGCTGCCCGCTGCCCCCTGCAGAAACTGAAGCTTCTGAATGGTCTAAGGGGTAGTCCCAAATACAGCACAAGGCACCATATAGGCCTCGTTACACAAAGACAGAGCAGGTCACGACTCTTGTCAAGCATAGAGGGAAAGCACCCCCTTGGCCACTGGTACTATTTGAAATCCAGATGTAGCTAGAGACCCAACTACCTCCTACGCTGAGGCCCTCAGTAATGAAAGGTGGGTGCAGATATTTCTTCCAGCCCACCAACATCCCCTCAGCCAGGTAGATCAACAGCACAATCTTTGGCTGAAGCTATGGAGCTGCAGCGCTAAGTGCCTTTTGCATGCTTCCAGCACCACAGCCCATACCAGCTCAGTGTCTTCCCCGGGGGCTCGTGTGCATGCTGTACAGGAGGAGAGATGCAACAGGACCCTATGGCACCAGCATGTGAGCCCTTGAGCACATCTCTATACCCCGGCCAGGGCCTGCATGCATGTCAGCAAGAGCTCATGACTGATGGTTCCAGTCAGCTAAGAAAGTCTAAAGGAATCAGCCAGGACGTGATCTTCATTGCCAGCAGGAAATCACAGACCAATGGGAGAAGCTGTTCCAGGCCCAAAACCTGCTTACGGAGATCTCAGGCTCCACCCTATTTTTCCCTAAAGAAGAGAGATTCGGGGCAGGCAGTGACTGGCAAGGCTCTGTGTGGAAATGTTTTCTGGAGCAGCGCTAACAAGAGCTTCTTTCAGTTATGCTAACACCTAGCCCTTTTAGGAGAGGCATTGATGTTCTCCTCCAATAATGGACTCACTGTCCCCCTGCTAGGCTCTCCCACGCAAAAAGGACACGGGTCCAATTCGCAGGTCACAACATGAAGGTCCCCAAATGCTTCCAGAGTTTGAACAAGTGGTGCTGGCTGGAATTCATGCAGAGAAGATGCCATATGACACATCTTTCCCCTTGAGCATACATTGCTGAATTGGCCAATTATCTGCAGTCTTGTTGGAATCAGGTTAAAATGAGTCACAAGGAAGTTTAGCCATTCTAATAACATGTCTGTTAATTCTACAGCAAGTAATTGTTACTGAACTTCAGGACCTCTATGGAATGTCATTTGTGCAGCTCTAAGATGGTGCATGCTACTTGTCCCTTAATCAAGGTCAAAGAGAGGAATCTCTGAAAGATGGATGCACCACTTTGCTGAGCTATTCAACCATCCCTCTCCTGTCAACACACAGATGCTAGAGGACTGTCCCAGCAACTATATATGAAGAAATTGCCCAGCCACCTACCACTGAGGAGTTGCAAAAAGCTATCACACAAATGAAGTCAAGTAAATCACCTGGCACAGGCACAATACCAGCTGAAATCTTTACACTTGCAGGCACCCAAACTGTCCCGTATCTACATGAAATCATTAAGGATATCTGGGAAGCTAAGGAAATTCCTCAGGACTTTAGAGATGTAATAATAGTTGCACCAAACACAAATAAAGGAAGCAAATCTGACTTTAGGAACTTCTGGGCATGTGTGACTGGGACAGCGGTGCACAGACAATCTAGGAAGTTTTTGGAAAGTGTAGGGGACAATTTCCTGGTGCAAGTGCTGGAGGAACCAACTAGGGGCAGAGCTCTTCTTGACCTGCTGCTCACAAACCGGGAAGAATTAGTAGGGGAAGCAAAAGTGGATGGGAACCTGGGAGGCAGTGACCATGAGATGGTCGAGTTCAGGATCCTGACACAAGGAAGAAAGGACAGCAGCAGAATACGGACCCTGGACTTCAGAAAAGCAGACTTGGACTCCCTCAGGGAAATGATGGGCAGGATCTCCTGGGAGAATAACATGAGGGGGAAAGGAGTCCAGGAGAGCTGGCTGTATTTTAAAGAACCCTTATTGAGGTTACAGGGACAAACCATCCCAATGTGTAGAAAGAATAGTAAATATGGCAGGCGACCAGCTTGGCTTAACAGTGAAATCCTTTCTGATCTTAAACACAAAAAAGAAGCTTACAAGGAGTGGAAGATTGGACAAATGAGCAGGGAAGAGTATAAAAATATTGCTCGGGCATGCAGGAGTGAAATCAGGAAGGCCAAATCACACCTGGAGGTGCAGCTAGCAAGAGATGTTAAGAGTAACAAGAAGGGTTTCTTCAGGTATGTTAGCAACAAGAAGAAAGTCAAGGAAAGTGTGGGCCCCTTACTGAATGAGGGAGGCAACCTAGTGACAGAGGATGTGGGAAAAGCTAATGTACTCAATGCTTTTTTTGCCTCTGTCTTCATGAACAAGGTCAGCTCCCAGACTACTGCACTGGGCAGCACAGCATGGGGAGGAGGTGACCAGCCCTCTGTGAAGAAAGAAGTGGTTCGGGATTATTTAGAAAAGCTGGACATGCACAAGTCCATGGGGCCGGATGTGCTGCATCCGAGAGTGCTAAAGGAGTTGGCGGGTGGGATTGCAGAGCCATTGGCCATTATCTTTGAAAACTCATGGCAATCGGGGGAGGTCCCGGATGACTGGAAAAAGGCTAATGTAGTGCCCATCTTTAAAAAAGGGAAGAAGGAGGATCCTGGGAACTACAGGCCAGTCAGCCTCACCTCAGTCCCTGAAAAATCATGGAGCAGGTCCTCAAGGAATCAATTCTGAAGCACTTAGAGGAGAAGAAAGTGATAAGGAACAGTCAGCATGGATTCACCAAGGGCAAGTCATGCCTGACTAATCTAATTGCCTTCTATGACAAGATAATTGGCTCTGTGGATGTGGGGAAAGCAGTGGACGTGTTGTTCCTTGACTTTAGCAAAGCTTTTGACACGGTCTCCCACAGTATTCTTGCCAGCAAGTTAAAGAAGTATGGGCTGGATGAATGGACGATAAGGTGGATAGAAAGCTGGCTAGATTGTCGGGCTCAACGGGTAGGGATCAATGGCTCCATGTCTAGTTGGCAGCCGGTATCAAGCGGAGTGCCCCAAGGGTCAGTCCTGGGGCCCGTTTTGTTCAATATCTTCATTAATGATCTGGAGGATGGTGTGGATTGCACCCTCAGCAAGTTTTCAGATGACACTAAACTGGGAGGAGAGGTAGATACGCTGGAGGGTAAGTATAGGATACAGAGGGCCCTAGACAAATTAGAGGACTGGGCCAAAAGAAATCTGATGAGGTTCAACAAGGACAAGTGCAGAGTCCTGCACTTAGGATGGAAGAATCCCATGCACCGCTACAGACTAGGGGCTGAGTGGCTCGGCAGCAGTTCTGCAGAAAAGGACCTAGGGGTTACAGTGGACAAGAAGCTGGATGTGAGTCAACAGTGTGCCGTTGTTACCAAGAAGGCCAGTGGCATTTTGGGATGTATAAGTAGGGGCATTGCCAGCAGATCGAGGGACATGATCGTTCCCCTCTATTCGACATTTGTGAGGCCTCATCTGGAGTACTGTGTCCAATTTTGGGCCCCACACTACAAGAAGGATGTGGAAAAATTGGAAAATGTCCAGCAGAGGGCAACAAAAATGATTAGGGGACTGGAACACATGACTTATGAGGAGAGGCTGAAGGAACTGGGATTGTTTAGTCTGCGGAAGAGAAGAATGAGGGGGGATTTGATAGCTGCTTTCAACTACCTGAAAGGGGGTTCCAAAGAGGATGAATCTAGACTGTTCTCAGAGGTAGCTGATGACAGAACAAGGAGTAATGGTCTCAAGTTGCAGTGGGGGAGGTTTAGGTTGGATATTAGGAAAAACTTTTTCACTAGGAGGGTGGTGAAACACTGCAATGGGTTACCTAGGAAGGTGGTGGAATCTCCTTCCTTTTGAGGTTTTTAAGGTCAGGCTTGACAAAGCCCTGGCTGGGATGATTTAGTTGGGGATTGGTCCTGCTTTGAGCAGGGGGTTGGACTAGATGACCTCTTGAGGTCCCTTCCAACCCTGATATTCTATGATTCTATGATCCCTTTCAAAGGGTCCTCTGCTCCTGTTAACCTGCCAGGAGAAGGGAAGGTTGGCCTAGCCCAGAAGAGAGGGCTGGAGTGGCTGACAGGCTGGTGGTGTCAGGGCACTCTCAGTCCTGGGCGCCCCAAGAACTGTCACAGTGGCATTGGTGGCAGGATCTGTACCCTGTTTACTAGCTAACCAAAGGCCATGCTCCCAGCACTTATAAACCAGTTACTGAGAGACTAAAGAGTGAGAAGGAAAGAAAAGGTTACAGTTTCTTGTTTTCTGTTTATTTCAGGTAAGGGACTAGAGTGCCAGAAAAGGCAGGATGAGCAGAGAAATACATGCTAAACCTACCAGAAAGCGATTAGAAGGGTTTTGTGCAGAACACTGCTTATTATCTGCAGGAAAAAATATGGATGTGTTAAAAACCTTCCTCATGGAATATGATAAGCAGCACGAAGGGCAGCCAAATTTCCCGAGGGTGCCTAAAGACTCAGGGAACCTGCCTGAGACCACCCGTTTTGTCAACCCCAGAGCCAGGAGAGAACTGTGCAAGCTGGACCTAGCATGAAAAGAGCGTGTGTGAAAAGGCAGAGAATGGAGATGGAAAGAAAGAGGCAGGCAGGCAAAGACAGGGCTGGTGTAGCCCAGAGGAGAGGGCTGGAGTGGCTGACAGGCAGGTGGTGTTAAGGAGCCCACACTCCGTCACCACAGGCGAGACTCCCTCTGGCTGGAGGCAGGGGTAACAAGGGGACTCAATCCCAGGTGCCCCAAGAACTGTCACAGTATCTCCCTGCTAGCCACAGGTGGCAAAAGCCTGGCCCATATTTCAATCAACTGGCTTGTCAAAATAGTATCGGAGAAGTTTCCAGCAGAGAGTGAGTGTGGATTTAGGTCAAATCAGAGCACCACAGGCATGATCTTTGTTCTGAGACAGATTCAGGAAAAGTGTATCGAACAATACATGGACCTGTATGATGTCTTATTTCTCTAAAAAATGCATTTGACACTACGCAGAAATGGCCTCTGGAAAATTCTAGAAAAGTTTGGCTCTCCCACCAAATCTGTTAGCCTCATACATCAACACCACAAAGATATGACTGCTCAATACTCTCAGATGGTGGCCTTTTATAAACGATTACCCATATCTAATGGGGTGAAACAAGGCTGCGTGCTGGCACCAACACTGTTTGGTCTCTTCTTTGCAGTCAGTCTGAATTATGCAACAGGCAACCTTAAAAAGGGGGGCCTACGTAAGTTACAGGATTGATGGAAATCTCTTTGGTCTCCAAAGGCTTTCAGCAAAGACAAAGTTCTTGAGGAATTCATGTGTGAAGTCCTTTTTTAGATGATTGTGGTCTACTTAGTTATACTGAAAGTGATCTACAGCTTATCCTTGACAGGTTCTCAAAAGCAACTGAACAGTCTGAACTCACCATCAGCCTGGAAGAAACTGAAGTCCTCTTCCAACCAGCTCCATCAACCATTACCATGGAGCCAGACTCACTGCTGATGGTACAGAACCAAAGAGCATGTAAAGAGCTTGATACCTTGACAGTACTATCTCAAGTGACAGTTTCCTGAGTCAAGAAATATCATAGAATATGAAAGACAAGTCAGGCCTTCAGAAGATTTCACCATAGGATACTTAAGCTGCACACCAAACAGTCAACAAAATGGAAGATACGCAATGCAGCAGTGATCAGACCTTTTTACGTGGGTGTGAAACATGGACTGTTTACTGCAGACCCATTAAGCAACTTGGAAGAATTTCACATGTGCTGTCTCTGATCTGTTATAAATGTCCATTAGCAAGACAAAGTCTAAAACATTAACATCCTTGAAAGAGCAAAACTAACCACCATTTAAGCAATGATCATCTGTCCATTTTGCTGAGCTTTGATAGACAGATCGTGTTACCAGAACAGGCGATAACAGACTCTTGAAAAATGTTTTCTATGATGAGCTGAAACTCAGAAAGCACAGGAGGCTTGGTCAATGAAAACACTTTAAAGATACCCTTAACAGAATCTCACCTCTTGCAGCATAAATACTGGCAACTTCGATGACACAGCCGCAGACAGATCTGAATGGAGAACAACTATCAATAAGGGCTGTAAACACTTTGAGGAAGGCAGATACACACACATTAAAAAAAAAAAAAAGATTGTAAAAAGGGCTAGGCATCATGCTAAGTCTTCAGTGGGAGCCCTGCATAAAACCCTAAGAACGGCCCCACTAGGTCAGATCAATGGCCTCAGTGCCCTGTCTCTGACAGTGGCCAGTGCCAGATACTTCTGAGGGAATAAACAGAACAGGACAGTTTATCGACCAATCCATCCCCTGTTGTCCAGCCCCAGCTTCTGGCAGTCAGTGATTTAGGGACACCCAGAGCATGGGATTGGATCCCTGACCATCTTGGTCTAATAGCCATTGATAGACCTATCCTCCATAAACTTATCTAATTGTTTATGAACCTAGTTATACTTTTGGCCTTCACAACATCCCCTGGCAATGAGTTCCACAGGTAGACTGTGTGTTGTGTGAAGAAATGCTTCCTTTTGTTTATTTTAAACCTGCCGCCTATTAATTTCATTGGGTGACCCCAGTTTGTGTGTTATGGGTAAATGAAGGGCTAAATGACATTTCCCTATTCATTTTCTCCACACCATTCCTGATTTTGTCATATCTCCCCCTTGACATCTCTTTTCTAAACTGAACAGTCCCAGTTCTTTTAATCTCTCCTCTTACAGAAGCTGTTCCATACCCCTAATCATTTTTGTTGCCCTTCTCTGTACTTTTCCCAGTTCTAATATATTCTTTTTTGAGATGGGGCAACCAGAACTGCATGCAGTATTCAAGGTATGGGTGTATCATGGATTTATTTAGTGGCATTATGATAATAAGACAGAAAATATCTGTCCCTTTCCTAATGACTCCTAACATTCTGTTAGCTTTTTAGATTGCTATTATACATTGAACAGGTGTATTTAGAGAACTATCCATGATTACTCCAAGATCCCTTTCTTGAGTGATAACAGCTAATTTAGACGCCATCATTTTGTATGTATAGTTGGGATTATGTTTTCCAATGTGCATTACTTTGCATGTATCAACATTGAATTTCATCTGCCATTTTGTTGCCCAGTCACCCAGTTTTGTGAGATCCCTTTGTAGCTTTAGTTAAGTCCAAAGCTGACTTCAATCTTGAGTAATTTAGTGTCATCTGCAAACTTTGCCACCTCACTGTTTGCCTCTTTTTCCAGATCATTTATGAATACGTTGAACAGCACTATTCCCAGTACAGATCCTTGAGGGACATCACTATTTACCTCTCTCCCTTCTGAAAACTGACCATTTATTCCTACCCTTTGTTTCCTACCTTTTAACAGTTACTGATCCATGAAAGGACCTTCCCTCTTATCCCATGACTCCTTATTTTGCTTAAGAGCCTTTGGTGAGGGACTTTGTCAAAGGCTTTCTGAAAGTCCAAGTACACTATATCCACTGGACATCCTTGTCGACCTGCTCGCTGACTCCTGTCAAAGATTTCTAATAGATTGGTGAGGCATGGTTTCCCTTTACAAAAGCTGTGTTGACTCTTCCCTAACATATCATGTTCATCTATGTGCCTGATAATTCTGTTCTTTTACTGTAGTTTCAACCAGTTTGCCTGGTACTGAAGTTAGTCTTACTGGCCTGTAATTGCCAGGAATGCCCCTGGAGCGTTTTAAAAAAAAACTGGTGTCACATTAGCTATGCGCCAGTCAGAGAATAGTACAGAGGGTGATTTCAGCGAATGGTTACCTACTAGAGTTAGTAGTTTTGCAATTTCATATTTGAGTTTCTTTAGAACTCTGGGGTGATATCCGTTTGCAGTCTTGGTCCTCATGGCTCAGACTGTAGAGCTACCTGAGAACACATGTGATGTCAGTGTAGGATACGATGGACAGATGTATAGTCCCTTCAGGAAGTAACTACAGCCCTGTCCCTCTGTTCTCTGGCAAGATTGCTTCCCTCTACAGGAATTGTGCATAAAATCCCATCTCCTAGAGACAGAAAGGAACTGATTTCCTGACATCGTCCATAGCATCTTTAGAAGCACAAACTCCGCAGCTTTCCCAACATCCCCTGATGCAAGCTGCAGATGTCCGGGATTCCCCCCTAGGATTCTTCCGTTTTTATGGAATAATCTCCAGACTACTCCCTGGCCTCAGCATGTGCATAAACCCTCTCAGCTGGCCTCTACTTTCTGAGGGGCCATGCTGCTCTTGGAGATGCCAGCAGCCAGGGAGGCTGCTACTCCTGGGACCCAGATGAATTCTGAGAGCAGATAGGCAAAAGCATGAAACCAACAGAAATGTCTCTATGTTAAGTGGTGTGGTGTGAGTCACCAGGGTAGAGGGAGCAATTACAGATAAGAACTCTGCTGAGAATGATTTCTAGCATCAGTCTTTCCCCACTAAAGGTGCTGGGGAGATAACTAGTCTCTCCTGGTAACAAGGATGGGACATTGGTAAGACTGTTCTCTAACAAAATGATACAAGAACAAATGATAAATTAAAAAGAAACAAGTTCTCCCCAGGCACATGTGCCACATACAGGAGCTCTGAAGGAACATAAGAATGCATCAGCTGAGCCAGATTAAAATAAATTGTTAGACTGGAGGGTAGCAAATATTGCATCTCTGTTTAAAAATGGTACTAAAGGTGATCAGGGAATTACAGACCAGTGAGTCATAGGTCTGTACCTGGAAAATTGACTGAAATGATAATCAAATGGAATAATAAACCTAGAAGATTATGGTACAATAGGGTCTAACCAGCCAGGATTCTGCAAAGGAAAATGGTATCTTACTATTCTACCAGAATTCTTTGAACATATCAGTGATGATCTTTCAGGCAAGACCTGTCACTCACTGTGTGGCTGTGTAGCACCCAGGACAACTGGGCACAAATTGCAGTTGAAGCCTCCCGCCACTATAGGTAATGGGAAATATAAATAACAAAGGAGAATTGCTCAGCGTAACTGATTTAGACTTTGGTGAGGTCCCTCAGGAGAGGGTCTTATGGAAATTAAGCAGCAATGGAGTGAGAGGTAAAGTTCTGTCATGGATCAGAAACTGCCTAAGAGACAGAAAATGCAGCAAGTGTAAATGGTCAATTTGCATCCTAGCAAAAGGCTTTGTACTAGGACTGGTGTTTATGGTATTTTTTAGTGATTTAGAAATGGAGGTGAGCAGGGAAGTGGCAACCGTTGCAGATGACACTGTGACAATCAGCGTCCAGACAACCTTAAGGGAGGACAAGGGGTCTGAACCCCAAAGAGTAAGGAATTGAATCAAGTGGTTATATACAATGTTATT
Organism: Chelonia mydas; assembly: GCF_015237465.2. Classification (NCBI taxonomy): domain Eukaryota; kingdom Metazoa; phylum Chordata; order Testudines; family Cheloniidae; genus Chelonia; species Chelonia mydas. Next base: position 638,322 of record NC_057853.1, read on the forward strand.
GTGTATACAAATATGTTGAGTAAGGTCTTTTATGAAAGATTATAATGTTCTGAATTTGATGGTCTTTGATATATAGACAGATACATATAGATATACACACACAGAGGATGGCTATGAATTATGTATTTATATGGAATAGTATGTTCATGACCAGTGCTATGACTTCAAGTATACCTCACAGCATGGAGGGGTTCCTCCCAAGCCAGGTGTTTACATGAAACTAACTTCACATACCCATCCATTGTCCAGCCAGGAAAAGACAATGGTGGACCATTAGAGTTAATGGGAAAACACTGAAGGACAACAGAAACGGAAGGCCAGCATCTCAATGGGCTGCTGTCTGTGAAACACTAGATACCCATCTAGGACAGAGGGCATGCTGCAAAACTGTTTAGAGTCGATAGGTAATTTGGAAAAGGAAATTTAGCTAATATAGAAGTGTAAAGCCTGAGGTTGTCTTGGTTTATTTTCTGTGTAACCAGTGGGTGTTTGCTTTTCCTTATCAGTTCATCTCTGAATCGATGATTTTTCTATTACATGAACTGTGTTTATCTATACCCCAATCAGGTCTCTGTTTTCCAAACAGTGTGAAGGGTCTATCCCAAAGTGAACAGATAACTGGGGGGGGCTGTTTTCACACTTTTGAGAAGGTGATGACACAGTCCCAGTGTCTGATAGTTAAGAACTGAGGTAGACGTATTTGGGGATCATCCAGACTGGAACAGGTGTTGGTGTCACCAGGCAAGGCGTAACGAAGCTAGTGGAAGCCAAGGTGAGACTTTTGTGCTTCTAGGCTGGCTACTGGAGTCAGGGCTCTGAGCCATAGCAGCACAGCATTAAGGCACCCAGGGTTACAGGGCAGGTGGTGACCGACCCCTTTATTGGTCTGGATGATCCCAAAATTGTCATAGTCACAAAATTATTTAAATTAGTTAAGATAGTGAAGACTGAAAGGAGCCTTTAAGGGATTAACCCAACAAGGGGAATGGAGAACTTGATGGCAGATTAAAGTCTCCATGTGCAGCCGCAGTGAACAAGGGCCTAGGTGTGCTCGTGATGAATCAATGGAAGCTCTGTTCTGTGTGCAGCCGCAGTGAACAAGCAAATAAACAGGTGGGATGCGCAAGGATGAAAAAGCCTCCTCTGGGATGCTGTGATCAGTGCTAGACCCCACGTCTCCGCCAGAAAGCAGCAGGAATCAAGGGGCTCGGGCAGAGGCAACGCGAATGGTCTGGGACTGGAAAGCCCCCAGGCAGAGAGCCTGAAACACTTGGGCCTGTCTCGATTAGAGAAGAGACAAGGGGGGAGCTGATTAAGGTGGCCTGGACAATGAATGGGCTAGAAAAGGCAGAGTGGGCACTGCCGTTCTTCCTCTGTCCTGACAGGAGAACCGGGGCATTTCAGGACACTGACAGGTAGCACGTTTAAAACTGAGAAAAGAAACACTTTTTCACACAATGTGCAATGGAGATGAAATAACATTCTGTTCCAATTTTGACCTTTTTAAAAATGTTTCTCCAATCAAATTAACAATGGATTTCATTTTGAAAGCTCATTCTGAAATGTTACCTGCTGAGAGTGTTGAAATGGGACATTTCAGCATTATGATAACGCTTCCTTTCGAGAAGAGGGGGCTAATTGATCAAATTAATGAACACGACTTTTTTGTCAAAGAACTGTAATGAAACCCTTCCAAGCAGCTCTGGTATTGAGCTCTTGGGGAGGACTAGGGCCTGGGTTGGGTGTGGAACAGTTGGGTTAGGTGTAAATTATGGCTGTTTTAAAGCTGTGTGTTTTCTGTAGGCACTCTTGTTGCAGAGTGCTCTCCGTGCATGCTGCTCAAGAAATGCGTCCTGGCTCTTGTCCCCCTCACTGCCCAGCCTTGAGCCCCTTCTCCCCTGCTTCAGTGGTGTGGTTGAATGTGGAATCGTTAAAGCATGTACTCGACATACATTTAGAAAGATCTCAGGATCCCAGCCGCAGGATGCAGGGGAGCCTCCTGAACCAGATGACTGCTCCACCCCGCTTTGCCCCTCTCAGCCTGACCACGAGAGGCTGCCCAGTCTGCTCTGCTGCCTGCTTAATGGAGCAATGTTCACAAGAAAGGATCCCATGTGCAGCCCTTGAAATGCACATGGCTTCCCAGTGTAATTAAGAGGCACCCCTAGGGAGGATTGTTGCTGTCTTTGAAGGAGTGACAGGGCTGTCCTTAGGGCGTGGGAGGCCCTGCTGGTACCAAAGACTAACAGTTGTTCTGCGATCTTTAGGTGAACGCTCTCCCGTGCATGACAGCAAAGGGTGGCCAAGCCCCGACTGCCATCACTGGCTGTTATGTACCGGTTGGTCAGTGCTTTGCCTCTGCAGTGAGCCAGGGAGCGCTCAGGATTCCTTGGTTAATATATGCCCTTGGAATCAGAAGGACTAAGTGTTTTGCGCCATTGGAAAGCATTTGTTTTTAACTGTGACTGTCTAAGGGGATGACACTCTGCATGTGAACTACAAAAAGACAGGCGCCTGATGTGTCTGTTTAGGCAGCTGTTCAGTCTCCCACCCTCAGTCCAGACTTGAGGACCAAGTCCCCTCTCTACCACGCTGGCTGGCAGCTCTCCCATTGCTCCTTGGGATCCCTGTAGAGATGGCACTGGGGTGTGTTCCTGTGCAGAGGGGATCCCTTCTGAGTGTTGTAGATAATTTGTGAGCCTTTTGTTGGGCCAGGCTATAAATAAATACTGCCTTTTAAACTCAAAATCTTCAACAATAGCTTCTACCTCCTGACATAAACATCACTGATTCAGGAAATAAGACCTTCCACCCTCCTCTGCTCTGCCAGCACTCCAGCCAGAGCCCCCGAGAAAAGGTACGTGCTATTTCTGTATCTCCTGATGAAAGCAGCAGCAGAAATGCACAGGAGGGGGCTGCTGGAGGATTTTCTGCTGAGCTAGTATGTCCGACTGTATCTAGCATTAGTGTTTTTTGCCAGCACCTGTGTGCAAGTAACCAGTTCCCTGTCTGTTCTTCACAAATATAGACACACAAACATATAGTGGCCTCTAACACTGTTGCCAGCTCTTCTTTTCCCCTGGCATCTAGTGAGTGCCAACCTTCTAGTGTGTGTTAGCACCACAGTGAGCTCTGCACAAAGATTCTTACTCCAGCTTCCATCCATTTTCCCACTCCCATCCTATCAGCTTGACCTGGCTCAGTTTGCAAGTTGAGCTAACCTGATTCCTTTGGAATGCAGTGGTACAGAGGGCACCTGACCTTCCCTAAGTTCCTTGATGTAAACTTGTAATGAAGCAATAATTTGCATAGACATACTCTTAGAGCCCATGGGATGGGGGAGGGAGGGGAGCCTCTGGCTCCTCTTTGGTGCCACCTGGAGGCAGTGGTAAAAAAAATCCTGTCCTTGGAGAGGGCTGAAGGACTCTGGAGCCCTGCAGCAGGAACAAGCCAGCCCCGGAGGCAAGGTGGGGTTCCTGGGGCTTTGTTTGGACTCTCCTTTCCCACAAAACGAGGTACCTTTTCCTGGGTTTGACCAGAAGACTGGACCCCAAATCACCTCACTACACCCACCCAGGAAGGCTCTCGTCAGGGAAGAAACTGAGCCTGCAACTGCATATCCACGCCGGGGAGATGTAAGTGATTGTTCCATGCCTGTTTGCCTTAAGAGGCATTCCAGCATAAATGCATACCCTAGCTCTGAGGCTCTGGAAAGTGGATCTGGTCCCTTTGGGTGCAGAAATACCAGTCATTTAAGCAGCGGCTTTCAAAGCTGCAAAAAAGAACTGCTGTGGGGGTGAATCCTTCCAAAAGGTTCCTTTTCACAGGTACAGAGGAAGCTGTCCCCCCCCCATCCCCCGCCAGCACCCATGCCTCATGGAGGGTTTCATTCTGGCAATGCAGTGATATTGCCTTGGTGTAGCTTGGCTAGTGGCTGATACTACTCAGTGGCTGTGTCTCAGTGTTTGACAATAGATGATACCCATTTGCTTTCTGGAGGGGAGGGCCTGTCTGAGAGATGTCAGTGCAGCCTGGGAAAGTGGGTTATGGCCTCGTTGAGGAGGGGGAACCTCTGGCACTCAGTTTGCTCCTGCTCTTGGGGGAACATAAGGCCCCCATGGTTTCCCCAGGGCAGGGGTTGCCCCTGGGATGCAGTACGCTGCTCATCCTCTTGACAGCAGGGTCAAATGAACAGCATGGAGCAGTCACAGGGCTGTTGTGTGAGCAATTGCCCACTCTAGCTTGGCAGCTAAGGCAGTCCTTGAGTGTGCTTCCTCTGCTTTGTTTGGCCCAGCAAGGGGGTGTAACCCCTTAGCTGCCCAGCTGGACATATGCCTCCCAGCACAGCTTCTTGAACACTAAATCATGATGAGACTAATATAATTAACTCCAAAGTGCAACAGGTAAGGCCAATCAAATGGCCAATGAAATGACCCTGTACAAACAAGACTGACCCGTATTTCTCAGACTTCCCATCTGGTGTCATCTAGGGCCTGCATACTATGGCAGACAGAAGGTAGACTGCTAGGAAGGAGGACTAATGGGGATACACTTTCAGATGTGGGCTCTAATTTTTTTGTCCACACTGAATCATGGGGACAAGCAGTAGAACGTAGACGTCTGCCTAGCTGGCTGCCTCTGCTGCCTTCTGCCCACAATTGATTGTGAGCACAAAATCAGAGGCCTGCTTGAGGCCCTTTTGAAAACGGAGCTATCGAGTGATGCTGCTGATGTTCTATTGCCCATATGTGTCTGGAAGACTGGCTAAGGAACATTCTGCTACTTCAGCATTCAGAAGTGGCTCTATGGATTAGCGCAACGAACCCAACAGACAGTAGGAGATGCATGTTGTCAACTTGTCGTGGACTTTGGGGATTGCCACACATGATGGAGCTGGATTCCAATGGTAAGTCTGGGGGCTAAAGCCCATGGGGCTGGTTTGAAGTATCATATGCTCTTAAACATTAGTATCAAATACCAGGAGACAATTGTTATTTCAAACACAAAAGAATAAAATTTTAAATTTTCCAACTCTGTTTCTGGGAGGAAGACGGGAATGCTCAAGGCCTGTTGATCGCCTATTGTTCCTGTAATGCTGCTATGGCTTCCGGGTACAAGAAATTCCTGTTCCGTGATCCTTGGGTGTCACCAATGTGCCAGGGCATCTTATAAGCATTTCTAAGTGTCCCCAACTCCACTGGTCACAGGGGAGGTGGTCAATATGTAGACTCTGGAGGTAAGACATTGAAAATATCAATCCAGCTATCTTAGTCCCCTTTTCCGTCTGCTGCATATAAGCACCTTCCCTCTCTGCCCTTCTGCCAGTCAAATGGCCTGGTGGCTCCCTCCACGTCAGATGCAGTTGAGGCCAAACTACTTGCAGCCTAATTCAGATTGTCTGGCCTCCATTCTACCCCTTTAGGAACTTCCTCTGTTGTTAGTAGTTATGTATCCAGATGATAGTAGTGCCCATAACGGGCCAGTTACTTCCCAGACAGATAAGTCCCTCCCCAGAGAGCTCACAGGTTAAGGTGACAAGTAACACATGAAGGGTGGGGAAGAGGAGTAAAACATGCACTCTATTTCTTTTCAAATAAGTATCAGTTCTGTCCCACAGATCTTTCTATTCACACAGCTGGGAAGGAACGGCAGCCTCTGTTGCCAGATGTGGTGTTGTGGGGCAATATAGGACACTGTCACTCATACAACTGTTGTAGCTGGTTTTATAACAGAGAAGGATTTAGCAAAATCTCCAGTTCTGTGTTACTGGGATTGTGAGCAGGGCAGATGGCTGGGTTTCTGTTTGTGATGAAGTAGAGTCTTTCCTCTTAATTAGATCCAGTTTCCTCATAGGGGGCAGTGGTTTTTGAGCTGGGCCTTCTGTGAAGCCTTAATTAAACCTTTTCCTGATTACTGTCAAGTAATCAGACACTGGAGGTTTAACCCTTTTGCTAAAAGAGGCGCTGTCTCCTGGATTCAGACTATTCTCTCTCTCAATATGTCCCCCTTCCCCCACCCACTTTGTGACCCAGGTTTCCTCTGCTGTGTCTGAAGCAAATGACAAGTCACTCACAGATTGCACCCATGTGTTTCCCAGGATTAATGTAACAAGCTGGAATCCCTAGTTATGCAGCTTCCCACTCAGAAATGCATCTTCAAGGAGATCAGAATAAACTTATGTGAAACTCTGTCAGTGGTACTAGAAGAACATAAGAATGGCCATACCGTAGTGTCTGTTCCCAAATGCTTCTAAGGGAGTGAACAGTACAGGGCAATTTATTGAATGATCCAGCCCTTGGTGTCCAGTTCTAGCTTCTGGCAATCAGGCTTAGAGGCACCCAGAGCATGGGGTTGCATGCCTGATCATCTTGGCTGATAGCCATTGATGGACCCATCCTCCAAGAACGTATCTTGGTTTTTTCTGAAAAGCCAGTTATATTTTTGGCCTTCACAACATCTCCTGGCAAAGGGTTCCACAGGTTGACTGTGCGTGTGTGAAAAAGTACTTCCTTTTGTTTATTTTAAACCTGCCGCCTATTAATTTCATTGGGTGACCCCTGGCTTGTGTGTTATGGGAAGGGATAAATAACACTTCGTTATTCACTTTCTCCACACCAGTCATGATTTTATAGACCTCTCTCATATCCCCCCTTAGTCGTCTCTTTTCTGAGCTAAAATGTCCCAGTCTTATTAATCTCTCCATCTATGGACGCTGTTCCATACCTCTGATCATTTTTGTTGCCTTTCTTTGTATTTTTTCTAATTCTAATATAACTTTTTTGAGATGGGGCGACCAGAGTTGCATGGAGATTCAAGGTATGGGTGTACTATGGATTTATATAGTGGCATTTTCCATCTTATTCTCTGTCCCTTTCCTAATGGTTCCTAACATTCTGTTAGTTATTTTGACTGCTGCTGCAAATTGAGTGGATGTTTTCAGAGAACTCTCCACAATGACTCCAAGAGCTCTCTCTCTCAAATGGTAACAGCTAATTCAGACCCCATTGTATGTAGCGTTGGGATTATGTTTTCCAGTATGTATTACTTTGCATTTATCAACATTGAATTTCATCTGCCGTTTTGTTGCCCAGTCACCTGGTTGTGAGATCCCTTTGTAACTCTTCACAGTCAGCTTTGGACTTGACTATCTTGAGTAATTTAGTGTCATCTGCACATTTTGCTACCTCATAGTTTACCCCTTTTTCCAGATCATTTATGAATATGTTGAACAGCACTGGTCCCAGTACAGACCCCTTGGGGACACTACTATTTACCTCTCTCCATTCTGAAAACTGACCATGTATTCCTGCCCTTTGTTTCCTATCTTTTAACTAGTTACTGATCCATGAGAGGACTCTTATCCCATGACTCCTTACTTTGCTTAAGAATTTTTGGTGAGGGACTTTGTCAAAGGCTTTCTGAAAGTCCAAGTACACTGTAGTCATCCACACATTTGTTGATGCCCTCAAAGAATTCTGATAGATTGGTGGGGCAGGATTTCCCTTGACAAAAGATGGGTTGACTCTTCCCCACCAAATCGTGTTCATCTATGTGCCTGATCATTCTGTTCTTTACTATAGTTTCAGCCAGGTTGCCCGGTACTGAAGCTAGGCTGACTGGCCTGTAATTGCCGGGATCGCTTCTGGAGCCTTTTTTTAAAAATCAGTGTCACATTAGCTATCGACCAATCATCTGGTACAGAGGCTGATTTAAGTGATGGGTTACACACCACAGTTAGTATTTCCTTGATTTCATATGAGTTCCTTCAGAATTTATGAGTGAATACCATCTGGTCCTGGTGACTTCTTACAGTTTAATTTATCAGTTTGTTTCAAAACTTCCTCTATAGACACCTCAGTCCAGGACAGTTCCTCAGCTTTGTCACCTAAAAGGAATGGCTCAGGTATGGGAATCTCCCTCTCATCCTCTGCAGTGAAGCCCGATGCAAAGAATTCATTTAACGTCTGTGCAATGGCCTTGTCTTCCTTGAATACTCCTTGCACACCTCAATCATCCTGTGGGCCCACAGACTGGCAAGCTTCCTGCTTCTGATGTACTTAAAAACATTTTTTTTTGCTGTTAGCTTTTGAGTCTTTTGCTTGTTGCTCTTCAAATTCTTTTGTGACCTGCCTAATTATACTTTTACACTTGACTTGCCAGAGTTTATGCGCCTTTCTACTTTCCTTAGTAGGGTTTCACTTCAAATTTTTAAAAGATGTCTTTTTGTCTCTAACTGCCTCTTTTACTTTGTTTAGCCATGGTGATGTTTTTGGGGGTTTCTTTGGTCCTCTTACTGGTTGGTTATTTATTTATTTATTTATTTGATACATTTAGTTTGAGCCTTTATTATTATATTTTTTTTAAACTTCCATGCAGTTTGCAGGCATTTCACCCTTGTGACTGTTCCTTTTAATTTCCATTTAACTAGCCTCCTCATTTTTGTATAGGTCCCCTTTTTGAAGTTAAATGGTACTGTGGTGGGATTCTTTGGTATTTTTCCCCCTAAAAGGATGTTAAATTTAATTACATTATGGTCGCTATTACTGAGCAGTTCAGCTACATTCCCCTCTTGAACCAGGTCCTGTTTACCACTTAGGACTAAATCAAGAATTGCCTCTCCCCTTGTGGGTTCCAGGACAAGCTGCTCCAAGAAGCCGTCATTAATGGTGTCTAGAAATTTTATCTCTGCCTCCTATCCTGAGCTGACATGTACCCAATCAAAATGGAGATAGCTGAAATCCCCCAATATTATTGGGCTTTCTGTTTTTGAAGCCTCTCTAATCTCCCTGACCATTTCACAGTCACCAGCACCATCCTGGTCAGGTGGCTGGCAGTATATTCCTACTGCTCTACTCTTATTTAAGCATGGGATTTCTATCCATAGAGATTCTATGGTGTAGTTTGATTCATTTAATATTTTTATTATATTTGACCCTTTCTTTCACATATGGTGCCACTCCCCCAAAAGTCCAACCTACTCTGTTATTCCTACATATTTGGCATGCTGGTATTACCGTGCCCCATTGATTATCATTGTTCCACCAAGTTTCTGTGATGCCTGTTATATCAATATCCTCATTTAACACCAAGCACTCAAATTCACCCATCTTATTATTTAAACTTCTTGCATTTATATAGAAGTACTTATAAAATGTGTCAATATTCAGTTGTCTGCCTTCATGTGATATAATGAATTGGACTTTTTTTCATTTGACTTTCTCTTCAGCTCTTACCTGCACGTCCAGCCCATCTATCCTCTTCTCTTTACTAGAATATAGAATATCCCCTCCCCTAAAGGGTCCAATCCATGTGCTCCTTTGCACCTGTTGGCTTTCCCTCAGGCCTTAGTTTAAATACTCCTCTATGACCTTCTTAATTTTACATTCCAGCAATTTGGTTCTGTTTTGGTTTAGGTGGAGCTTATCCTTCTTGTCTAGGCTCCTCCATTCCCAAAAGGTTCCTCAGTTCCTAATAAAATTAAACCCCTCCTCCAAACACCATTGTCTCATCCACTCATTAAGACCCTGCAGTTCTGCCGGTCTAACTGGCCCTGAGCATGGAACTGGAAGCATTTCAGAGAATGCTACTATAGAGGTCCTGGACTTCAATCTCTTACCTAGCAGCCAAAACTTGGCCTCCAGGATTTCTCTCCTACCTATCCCTATGTCATCCCTATGTATCACAACCACTGGGGCTGCACATAAGTCTGTCTAGTTGTCTCCAGAGGTCCACAACCTTCACACCCAGCAGGCAATTCACCATGCGCTTCTTCTGGTCATCACAAACCCAACTACCTAGATTTCTAATAATCAAATCCCCCATTACTATTACCTGTCTCTTCCTAATAACAGGGATCCCCCCCCACCCCGGAGAGCTACTATGACATCATCTGTAAGGAGGGTCCAAACTACGGGATCATTTTTCTCCACTCCAGCTTGATGTTCTCCTTCTCTGAGACTCTCCTCCTCTTCAGCAGCACAGAGGCTGCCAGACTGGGGTGGGACTACTCTGCTGTGTCCTGGAAAGTCTTGCCTGTGTACCTGTCTCCCTTCCTCAGCTCCTCCAGCTGAGTCATTCTGGTCTCCAGAGGCTGAGTACCGGCTCTGAGGGCCATGAGCTGCTTGCATCAAATGCACACACAAGCCCCCTGCCCACAGGGTAGGTACTTAGCCAGGCTGCAATCAGTGCAATGAACTGGCTAGCCCCCACTCTGTTGCCAGGCTTCTGCACACCTGATTTGTACTCTTCCAGGTTTTCTTTCTTTCTTTGTTCTTGGGGTGGGTTGTGGGGTTTTTTTTGATGGCGGGAGAGGGTTCGCCTAAGTTTGGAGTCTGTTTATTTGGTGTATCTGGCTCTCACACTCCCTCTCTAAACTCTCTCACAACACTCCCCTGTGTGGGCTCCTGCTCACTAGCTCCAGTCCATGAGTGCATTTGAAAACCAGGTAGGAAATGAGAGCGGGCCATCTTCTCCCTTCTTGCTGCTTTCACCTGCCTACCGCCCCTTTGCCGGTGAGACTGTACAGCCTTCAGCCTCACTGCCTGCCGTGGCCTGGGAAAGGTGTGGCTTCCTTCAGCTCCCTATCTCTAGCCTTAAATGCTGCTTTACTCACGCACATCATTATCTCCTCTACTGCCCCACCCCCAACACAACTCCTCCATTTACCTCCACTATCCATAACACTGTGTCTATCAGCCAAGGCCCTGATTTGTCCTCCTCCTTCTCCAGCCCATGTCCATAACTCTGCTTAGTGCAACCTTCACACGCCCCATGGGTTTCACTGCCTCAGTTCACTCTCCATGCTTACATGATCTCCACCTGGACTACTGCACTTCCCACATCTAGAACTGCCTTCACTCCAGCATGTGGCAGCTGCCGAGACACCCCAGCTGAACCCTATGTCACTGTCTCCTCACCCACTTCAGGATCTAGTTCTAGCTCATCTGCCTTGTTTTTAAAAATAGCCCAGAGTCCAGACTAACTCCCAGGCCTTGTCTCACTCCTCCCTTCCCTCCTCTGTCTGCTTACCTAACACTGACCTGTATGCTGAGGGGGCTATGAGCCTTTGCTATGGGGCTCTGCCATCTGAACCAATCTTCCTTGTGGCTCCTTCCTCTCCTCTCAAAGCCATCGCGAGAAATCCCTCTCCTCCTCTGCAGCAGCCCCTAACTCCCTGGTCCAGGGCTCGTTTTAGTTAGCTGTCTGAAAGATGCTCCACCTGACTTCTAGGAAAGCTATGCCAGCCCAGGAAGGTCTCTTGTAAAATAGTCCATTTCCAAAAGCCCAGCTGCTCCCCCTGCCCCCGTGTTCTGATCGACTGTAACAGTAACTGCACCAGCCAGCCACCTCGCTTCCTGGATTCCCTTTGCATCGGGTGCTGTGAACTACACGTACCATACAGCAGTGGGGCCTGGATGCGTAGAGCAATTTGTAAACAGAACTGGCATCAAATAATGGCCTTCGACTCCGGACTGTTCGCAATGAGGCAGAGCTGCTCCCCCGATTCGCTGAACAGAGTTTGAAGGTACCAAGAGCGTGAATACACCGTAGCGCACTGCCTCAGAAGCCTGGGCTGAGACAAACTCTTGCAGTGAAAACCTGAGGGTTTAGCCAGACCTGCTCTCAAAGTATGTTCCGAATGTAACACACTCATTCCCTGCCCCCCCCACCTCCCGGATTCCTGTATCCTGCCCTTCCTGGGACTGATGATTGAGACCTTCAAAGCAGAGACTCTCAGTCATGCAGAATGCATCTGGTTGCCTCCCCCAGGGCCAAGGCCAGCACCAGCCTATGCCCCTGTGCCCTGTTTCCTTCTCTGCCCCCAGGCTGCTTCTGCTGCCACTTTAAGGACTTGAGCCTGGTTTTCAAACCCATTAATGGATCAGGCCTAGCATTTCCAGCCATGCCCTAACACTGCAGCTTCACTCAGAAAGCCAGGCCCCAGGGTGAAGAGCAGAACCAGGCCTGCTGGGTGCATTGACTTGAGCTTCCTGTCAGGGCTAGACTGCATCAGTCTGACAAGCCAGAGGCTGCAGCAGGACCCTCCTCAGCCTGGTGGGCAGGTGGGCGGGCAGATGGCCAAGCAGAGCCTCCCACCCTGGAGGGGAGAGAGCAGAGGCTGAGCCCACAGGGCCCCCAGGCAGCTGGAGGGCCTGGAACCATGGAACAGGGATTTATTCAGGTCTGAAATCAGTGGTCCAAATTCCTCTTTTTGTGTCAGCTTTTACTTAGCCTCTGCTGGGTCGAGAGGAGGGAAGCTATCTGCCCAGGCCCCTGCTGGGTGGGGATGGGCTGTCTCACCAGGGCCTGGCCCCCTGTAGAGTCTGAGTGGGTTGTCTTGGCAGGACCTGGCCCCTGAAGGGTGCAGTTTGGGGTGTGTTGTCTCACCAGTGTCCAGACCCCTATAGGGTCAGCGTGGGCTGTCTCACCAGGGCCTGGGTCCCTGCTGGGGGTGGGTGGACTGTCTCAGCAGGGCCTGGCCCCTGAAGGGTGGGAGTTGGGGTGGGTTTTCTCACCAGTGCCCAGACCCCTGCAAGGTCAGGGTGGGGCTGGGCTGTCTCTCCAGGGCCTGGCCCCTGCAGGGTCACCTCTGGCTGGCGCTTGGGTCACCATTCATTGCTGTAGAAATGTATCAATCCTGTATCCTTGCCTTGGGTAGGGGACAGGGACTGCAGGAAGGGGCCCCCTGTGCACAGTGGCTGGGGGCAAGGCCTGGTGTCTGGCAGCAGGGAGGGTGGGCCCAGGATGGGGGAGGGAGCACCTGCGCCCATCCCACACTGTGTCCTTCCCACCTTGGGGGCTCAGTGCCATGTCAGGAGCCAGAACCTCCCACCGTGTGCTGGGCCCCTGTGCACCCAGCCTTCGGGCCCAGGTGCCTGGCTCTCCACCACCCCTGCTGGGATGCCAAGGTCCAAGCTGGGGGAGCCGGGCAGGCCCCTGTCTGTTGCTGGAGTCTTAGGCAGTGAGGCCGGCTCCCCATCCGGCCGCACCCCGGGCAGCTGCAGGGCGCCCGGCCCCAGGGACGGCGGGTCCAATCCCCCTGGCTGAGCTCAGCCACTCGGCTGCGACCCAGACTCTGGGCAACCTGGGCAGGTGACTCTCAAACTAGTTAGCTCGGAGCTCCGGGCCAGACCCCTGGAACAGACCAGACTGCCCCGGCTGAAATGGCAGCTGGATCTGGGTGTGCACAGGGCACCCCGTTACACCGAAAGCAGCCCTTGCTCCGAGGGGAACCCCCGGCACCAAGCCAGACCCAAACCCGGCCTCTGCAGCCTGCCCGGTGGGGTTCTGCTCCCCTGCCCGGCCCGGCACAACCCCTGGAGCCGCGCCGGGAACAGCCGCGGAGCCCCCTGCCCCAGGGCCGCCCGGGCTGCTCGGGACCCTCCCCCACGGCTGTCGCCCTCTACCCGCGGAGCTAATGCTTCTCCCCGGGCGGCAGCCTGGGTAGCCCCAGCGCCGCCGGCCGAGCGAACCCCCGAGAGCCCCGGGCGAGGCTGCGTTGAGAGCCGGCGCCAGCCCGGCCCTGGCCCTGGCCCCAGCGGGCGAGCCGCGGCAGCCTACCCGCCAGCAGCTGCATCCAGGCGCAGATCTTGTAGACCGTGGCGGTGTTGCAGAAGAAGAAGAGCGCGAAGCAGGTGATGCAGCCCAGGATCAGCACCATGGAGAGCAGCACGAAGAAGGAGGCCGCCTTGAAGGCGCCCGAGGGGATGGTGCTGAAGTCGGCGAAGGAGCCGCGGCAGGCGAGCTCGCGGTTGGCCAGCCCGTTCCCCACGCAGTAGTGGAAGAGGCCGAAGTAGCCCGGCTTGGGCGTGTTGACGCTGTCCCCGATCCAGTAGGGCTGGATGAAGACCACCACGTTGATGATGGCGAAGCAGATGGTGAAGATGGCCCAGAGCACGCCGATGGCCCGCGAGTTCCGCATGTAGTTGTCATGGTAGAGCTTGGAGGCCTCCTGCGAGGGCAGCATCCTGCCGGGCCGGGGGCGGGGCGCAGGGCTGGGGGCGCGGGGCCGGGGCTCACGGATCGGGGCCGGGGCGCAGGGCTGGGGGCGCGGGGCCGGGGCTCACGGATCGGGGCCGGGGCGCAGGGGTGGGGGGCCCAGGGCGCACGGATCGGGGCCGGGGCGCACGGGTCGGGGCCGGGGGCGCAGGGGTGGGGGGCCGGGGGCGCACGGATCGGGGCCGGGGGCGCAGGGGTGGGGCCCGGGGCGCACGGATCGGGGCCGGGGCGCACGGGTCGGGGCCGGGGGCGCAGGGGTGGGGGGCCGGGGGCGCACGGATCGGGGCCGGGGGCGCAGGGGTGGGGGGCCGGGGGCGCACGGATCGGAGCCGGGGCGCAGGGATGGGAGGCCGGGGGCGCACGGATCGGGGCCGGGGCGCACGGGTCGGGGGCGCAGGGGTGGGGGGCCGAGGCGCAGGGGTGGGGGGCCCGGGGCGCACGGATCGGAGCCGGGGCGCAGGGATGGGAGGCCGGGGGTGCACGGATCGGGCCCGGGGCGCACGGAGCGGGGCCGGGGGCGCACGGGCTGGCAGCCGCAGCGCAGCAGCAGCTAGGCCGAGGGGAGATGCCCCGGGAGGGGCTCCGGTGCGGAGGGCGAGCCCGGGGGGTGGCCTGCGGGGGGCCAGGCCATGGGGGGAGCCTGCGGGCGGGGAGCCCTAGACGCGCCCGCTCGCTCCCACCAGCTGCAGCAGCCGCGACTCCATCTTGGCGGCCGCCTCCCTGCTCCTGTGCGCGGCGCGCTCCCGCGGCGGGGCGCGCTCCCGCGGCAATGCAGCTCAGGGGGCGGGGGGGGGACAGGGGGGCCGTGTCCCCGCCCGCCCCGGGCCCTGCGCCTGGGCCCGAGCCCCGGGGGCCCGGGGCCTCTTCCTCGCAGGGCCACAGCACCCTGCCCGGCGCCCCCAGCTGGGCGGGCACGGGCACGGGTCCTTCAATGGGGGTGGAGAGAAGGGGCCTGTTTGGGGGGACCCTTCCCCTCTCTCCTGCTAACCCCGGCTGCCCACTGCGCTCTGCCCCCCCCAGTACCCGGGGCCTGCCCCGTCCCCCAGTGCTCTGGGATGGGGATTCCCCTGCCAGGAAAGCCCAATAGGGGCTGGGGACTCCAAACCCTGGGGAGAGGCCAGAAGGAGCCCAGGAATCTGCTCCTGGGGGGCTGAAGGGAGCTGCCCAGGGTGCAGAGTCTGAGCCTCTCCCCCCCTCCGCTGCCCTGCCTGCAGGCTTGGGCTGCCAGGGAGGCACGGCCCCCCCGAGAGCTCAGGCCGGCCAGGCCCCCTGCGGCCCCCTCCCTCGCTGCCCTGCAGCTGCTGGGGCAGGACCCCCAGGCAGGTGAGGCCTGGCTCTGGGTGGGGTGGGTGCTCTGGGCTGTGGTGTGCTCCCACGGCTCAAGGCGACCCGTGAGAGATGTCACAACCGCTGGGGATCCTTCCCCCCGCTGGGGTTACTTCAGTGCTCACAGGCCGAGCCAGGCCTCCCTGTGCCGGTGGCCCCCTGCCCAGCCAAGTGCTGCAGGCGTGTGTCGGGGCCAGAAGGGGGCTGTGCCCTGCCCTCAGTGCTGACCCCAGGGCCCCAGCCCAGTGCTGTGGGGGCATGCTGCAGGAGGGGCCACCTTTAAACTGCCACTAAACTCAGAGATCCTGACCATCCAGGGCCTGCCGCCAGCCTGGTTCTCCTTAGCTGCAGCATCTTTCTTTGCATCCTCCCGTGGCACCCTGCCCTGCTGCTAAAAGCTCTCACCTGCCAGAGTCCCCCTTTCACTGTCTGGCTGCTGATGCCCTGGACTCACTGGTGGGAAGCCCCCGGGAAGCAGGGGTAACAGCACAGGCCACCGGCAGGCCTTGGTGTGATGGGAACTGCAGGCATGGGGCAGGGGCATGCCGAAGTCCAGTGCACTGCTTGGGTGCCCAGACAGCCTGAGCGGGAGGCTCTGGTGAAGCCTTGCCTGGTGTTCCAGCAGCCCTCCCTCGAGGGGAGTCTCAAGCACCCCCCCATACCGGGAACCCCTTGGCCCCTGAATAAAAGGGGTCTTTTTGGCCGAATCACAAGTCCTAATGGGACAGAGTGGAGCAAAGAGAGATGTAGGTGGACTCCCAGGGAAATGCCTGTCGCTTGAGGTGGATCAGGGTGGAGAATTGTTGCCACAAGGCCTGGAGTGGGAACTCCATTACGTGTCCTTTAGGGAGAGGGCCAGGAGCTGGCCTGCAGGGGGCAGCATTGCTCTGTTTCCTGCCGAGGGAAAGGCAAAGGGGTGCGCGGGGTGGAACAGGTCATGGCCCTCTTGCATTTGTATCCTTCTTGTAGTGCCGAGCCACGGGCAGTGCACCTGGTCTGGTTCACCGCTAGCTCAGTTCCTGGACGATGGGTCCATCAACGGCTGTCAGCCAGGACGGGCAGGGACGGAATCCCATGCTCTGGGAGTTCACCTCCAGCTGCTAGGGTTGCCAGGTGTCCGGTTTTCGACCAGAATACCTGGTCAAAAAGATACCCCGGCAGCGCTGGTCGGCACCACTGACCGGGCCATTAAAAGTCTGGTTGGTGGCACAGTGGGGGCCCAGGGCGAAGGCAGGCTCTCTGGCTGCCCTAGCTCCACACGGCTCCCAGAAGTGGCTGCCAGGTCCCTGGGCTCCCTCCTGCACCCCAAATCCCTCGTCCATGACCCCACCCCAGAGCCCACACCACCAGCCAGAGCCCTCCCCCACCCAACCCCCTGCCCCAGCCCGTAGCCTCTCCTTCACCCCAAACCCCTTATCCCTGGCCCCACCCCAGAGCCTGCACCCTCAGCCAGAGTCCTCACCCCAACCCCCTGCCCCAGCCCACAGCCCTCTCTGACACCCTGAACCACTCATTTCTGGCCCCACCTGGAGCCTGCATCCCCAGCCCAGAGCCCATACTCGCCCTGCACCCCAACCCCCTGCCCCAGTCTGAAGTCCTCACCCTCACCCCAAACCCCTCATCGCCAGCCCCACCCCAGAGCCCGCATCCTGAGACGGAGTCCTCACCCCCCTCCCACACCTCAACCTCCTGCCCCTACCTGGTGAAAGTGAGTGAGGGTGGGGTAGAGCGAGCGATGGAGAGAGGGTGGCTGGAGCGAGCGGGGGTGGGGCCTTAGAGAAGGGGCGGGGCAGGGCGGGGGCACAGGCGGGGCAGGGGTGTTCGGCTTTGTGCAATTAGAAAGTTGGCAACCCTACCGGCTGTCAGAAGCTGGGAATGGACGACAGGGGACGGATCACTTGATGATTTCCTGATCTGTTCATTCCCTCTGGGGCACCTGGCACTGGCCACTGTCAGAAACAGACTACTGGGTAGACGGACCTTTGGTCTGACCCAGTCTGGCCATTCTGAAGTTCTAATGAAATGCCTGCTTGCACTGCTCCAGTCCCAGTATCACTCTGTGTCCATCCCAGTGTGCACTGTGTGAGGGCAGCCAGGGCTGCCGGGTGGCATTAGTGAATACCCAGCCCAGGGTCAGGGTAGCACAGTACAATCCTGGTCTTTCCTGGGCAAGGAGGGAGTTGGCCACATGAAGCCCTCTGCTAGCTCCACACCACCATGCAATCCCCCATCACTCTTGCCTGTGGATCAATCCTCCCAGGCCATTCACACAGCTCTCACTGCCAAATCTGACCCTATGATCTTAGTCTCGTCTGGCATCTTTTAATTAAAAATGATCCAAAGCTAAAATAGGCACCAAATGGGCCCATGGACAAAGGGGAGTCCTTGCTTGGAGACTCGGCAGTGCATGTTCCTTGGGTAGTTTGGATTCTGTGTAAGGTGGGGCCTGTCTTCCCCTGGTTTCTGTCAGTGTTTTCTATTTTACTTTCTGTACAAAGTATTTTACTTTGCAATGGTTTCATTTTGTTTAAATCTTCTTGCTGTTTGGATGGATTCAAGTGTTCAGCCTGAAGCAGCTGGGAATCCCCACTGAGTGAGCATGGTCAGTGACACGAAACATTCAGTTCACATTACCCGAGCACTTCTCCATTCGCTCTGCTACGTACAGCAGAGGGGCCTTTGTTAGCTCTCAGCAGAGCTATTTATACACTAACTGTGAGTGTCCTTCCACCCAGCGTAAGGCACAATCTGTCTACAGCGAAAGGGAAGGAGCCAACTGCTCCCAACTTACCCACCCCTGAGTCCCCTTATTAATCACAGCAGCTACACATTTATGTACATTTCACTGAGCGCATTTCCCAGTGAGGCTCACAGTTCCTGGGGAAAAGTCCAGCCCTTGCCATGCCGGGAGAGTCAGAAGCTGGTCCAGGCAGGCAGTGGAGGAGGCTGGAAATCTGTGCAGGGAGACAGGAGCTCAGGGTCTGGGAGAAGAAGATAGGGCGCTCTGCATGGCTTATGCAACCTGCTTCAACTCACGTGATTCCATTTGGTCTCCCTAAAGCCTTACTGCTGTTTCAGTTGGATACAGGGTTCTTGCACATGGCTGCCGGCTCTGAACTGCGGTGTGATGCGGAGCAGGTGCCATGTTTCCAAATGGCTTGGGGGGGAGGGTGGGTTGGAGAGGCCATTTTTTCTGGGGACAGAATCTGCTCTTTGAGGAGGTACATTTGTCTCAGGGCTCATAGGGGCTCCTGTTTGGCATTTCCCATGATTTCTTGAATTCCACATTTACCTCTCTTTTTTTACTTTATGACCCTTGCCAGGGCATAACCCTCCTGCAGAAAGGGGAATAATTAGCCAATACTGGTGCTGTTCTCCCCCTTCCCCCATTATGAAAGCAGGAAAGTGACCCGAAATATTTAGGGAAGAGCTCAGAATGAGTCACAAAGTCTGATGGAATCGGTGGAGAAATTTTCTCTAACTCCAGTAGAATATTTGTTTAAAATGTTAGTGTGACAAACTGCTTTTCCTGACCCTGGGTCGGTAGGCAGAGGTCTGGCTTGGGGGCTGGGAATGTGCTGCCATAGGCCATTGGAAAGGGAATTCCCTAGGTTAGCAATGAGGTCTCAGGTTTGTCACTCCAGTGGTCATCCTGTTTATGTCACTGGGTTCCTTTCTACTTGACGGGGATGATAGAAATGAAGTAACTGGGATTCCTGCTATTTTACTGGGTGCTTAGAAGTCCTGGATCAAGTGGGGAGTGAGAGGTCAGGGTAGCCAAGGAAGTACGCAGCAGGGGCCCAATCCTGCACTCTTCAATGTCCATGGGAGTCCTGTGCTTGCAGGGTCAGGCCCCAGCAGGTTGCTGATGTAAGCAATTGGGCATATGCATTGACACTCACCAGACTTACAGTAGGAGAGAACTGATGGGCCAGGAGCACCCCCAACAGTGCTCAAAGAGGTGCTCAATGAGTAATTGGGGAGCAGGGGCCTAAGGCGATGCAAGGTTGGGCTCTGCCTGGATGCAGACCCAGCTGAGAGATGAGATTCAGCTGAGCCATGGTGCAGCAGTCACTCCTGGAGCAGCCCCCGCTACATCGCGCCCACGGCAATGAGTCGCTATGCTGGAATTATTGATATAGAAAACCTGCAAACACTAGTTTAACCATAAAGTCCTTTATTAAATCCAAAGGTCAAACGGTATTTAAACAATTCTTGTAAACGTGCCTAAAAAGCCTCACTAATAAGCAATTTACTACATCCAAACAGTAAAAAACAGTGATACGCATTTGATCAAGAGACGCACAAACAGGCAAAACCCATAGTGCTTCGACCCATGCTGGTCGGCTCCAGCGTGGGCAGGCAGGTATTAGCAATGAACCCTGGAAGAGTTCACTTTTTATCCCCTTTTACAACCAAGTGATGTCATTGCAATGACTGACTTCAGCTAAAAACCAGCGGGAGACAGTTCACCCTTAAGTCCAGAGAAGATTTACAACCTTGTTTCTTCCCACGGCCTTCCCTCCCCTCCTTCTTAGTACCCAACAGGTTCCCCATTGCACCAGGGCTCACACAGGAATTAACACTGGTGTGTGAGGTGGGAAGGGCCATGTCTGCTCATTTTAAGACAGATTCTCTTTGATTTATTTAAAACGATTGGCAGGCAGCCCTATCCTTCTTTAGAGAAACCTCCCCTTATCTCATTAGTTATTCTTTGAACCAGCCATCCTCCCTATTTCATTACTTCTGGCCTAATACATCACTATTTTGAAGGCTCTCCTTCTACCTGCTAGTCAGGGCCTTTCTTTACAGCACAGATCTATTTCCTTAAGCTAATTCTAACTCTTTAATTTCATGTTTATCCTACAAAGTGCATTATAAAGCTGACTGAGCTGCCCTGGGCACTAGAGCCAGGCGCCTCCTTGAAGCTCTGCCATGGTCTTGGAGCTGGATTCAGAGGACGTTCTTGGGGAACAGAATGTTAACAGCTGCCGGCATCAGGGGGCCTGATCATTTTCAACGTTTGTTTCACAGTGATTATGGCAATGTACAAATAGTGACCTGGACTCATGCTATTTCCCACCTCCAGGAGAAAGGGCCAAGGGAGAACACCATGTGGCACCAGCAGAGCCAGTAAATTAGGGTTATTACCTTGATAGGCCGCACCTGGGGAAGAGCCAGGTCTTGACAGGTTGATTGAAGATGGAGCCCAACTGGGGAGGAGCAGGGGGGCTAGTATAAAGCCAGGAAGTTGGCAGCAGAAAGAGGCTGCAGGGAAGTAGTGTGCGATCACTCTCCAGGAATAGGGCGCTGGAGCTGGAAAGCCCAGAGAGTGGGGGAGAAGAAGATGTAGGAAGGAGTTCAGGGAAAGAGCAACAGGGTTGGAGGAAAAGAAAACCCCAGTTGCCAGGTTTGAGGTCCCTGGACTGGAACGCAGAGAAGTGGGTGGGCCTGGGTTCCCCTATAAACCACCAGGGAAGGGGCTGTGAATGAGAAGACTGCCAGGGACCATTGGTACAGAAAGACTTTGCTACCCCTGAAGGGGAAAATGCACAGTGACCTGGCCAGAGGGCCAAGCTATGATGACACAGAGTTATGCTTATGAGAAGCACCCAGGATTTTTTTCAGGGGAAAAGGCAATATGCTGCATTAATTGGAAATACAACAATTAGCATATGCATTCAAACACACACACGCGCACTGTCCCATCAGTCGATGTTATAGTTACCAGTCCAGAGTTCGGATCCATCTAGTGGCCAACTAGGTTGATCACAGGTAGAAAGGAGCCGGGTTCTGTCAGTCATGACACGATGCTCCAGGGAAGTCTTGGCAGGACGAACCCAGAGTTTCATGGCAAGGCCCCCTGTTTCTATAGTGATTTTCCTTCATTGGGACCAATGAGTTTTGCACTGTCATGCTGTAATCAATCGCTGTTTGACAAGTGCTCGTTTTCTTAGGTTGTCCTTCTCAGCCTTTATCTTGTTCTTTCATCAAGTCTCTCAGGGAGCTACCCCAGGCTGGCTTTGATCACCGCTACCTTGTCCCCATGGATAGGTGCCTGTCTCCTCTTTAGAGTCGTCAGTCTGCCCTCCTCTGACATTCCAACAGGGGCGTGGTGCAGCCTCCTGGCGCCCTTACGCGGGGTGAAAGTCGGCCGGGAGGGGCCGTTACCGCGTACCGGTAAGAACCCGCCCCGGCCCGTACCCAGCCCACAGTAAAGCGTTGCCGCGGCAGCGCTTTCACCTCCCTGCCCCTTTCGCCTCCTGTCGGCAGCCCAAGGCTGGGACGGACCCTACCGGCGGGGGGGGAGGGGGGGAAGGACCCTGCTGCGCTTTAACATTCCTGCCCCTTTTGGTGCTGCCGACGGGCGGGGGCGGCAAAGGGAGCAGCTGCCCTGGGGCCGGCGATTTAAAGGGGCCGGGGCTCCGGATGCCATTGCCCTACGGCAGCAGCGGTGTCTGGAACCCCGGGCCCTTTAAATCAACACGGGAGCCCTGGGTGGTGTGGGCCAGCCGGACTGGAAGGGCTGGCTGGGGGATGCTGACCCCCAGCCCCGCCCCTTCCACCCGAGGCCCCGCCCCGTACCGGTAAGTGGCCTCAGTTACTCTCAGCGCTGCCCTTACGTCTGTCATCGGTTCCTCCCTAGAACATCTGGTCTGGTGATGGCCTTCACGCTTGTCTTCTAACACACACATTCCTCATTCACACACACAAAACAGGATTGATTTACACAGAGCATTTGAATGGGAACATCAAATTGCCATGCAGGAGAAAACAATCATTACATTCTTTTACTTATTTCAAAATGCTAAATTTACAACAAAATGGTGACCCTAAAGGTCTGTCACTACCCTGAAATCAGCTTCAGACACAAGATTCTGGCTGATGCCTCTTTACCAATGGCACACTAGGCCATTCCTTTCTGCTTTCAGAAAGGGTGGCTGGGAGGGTATGGTCAAATCATACGTCAATACATTTAATGCATGCTACATTATTATTCTTTATCCTTCATTCTAAATTATACAAAATACAAACATCAAATGCCATGAAACAGCGCCCTGAGAGAGACCGTGATGGTAGGGTGCGCACCAAGCACCAGAAAGGGGTGTCACACGTGAGTGGAGCTAATCCCCAGATGTGGCCAGGAGGTGCCCTCGCGGTGAATGGACCATATGATTGGCACTCACGCTGGGACAGGACATGTTAAATCATCTGTCATGTATTGTTTTAGCCCAAACAACATTCTCTGTAAGAGATCTGATGTGGTGCCGGGTGGGTGGAGCAGAGAGAACTGGGGGGGTGGAGGGGGAAGCTGCTCCCCAGGCTGATCATCTGGTCAGACATGGATGGGGGAACCACATAATTTCCAAGGTTATGTGGATGCTCCTGGATCTCACACTGGAGCTGCTGAACACCCGATTCACTGTGGGCTGAGCCTGGATGAAGCTGTCAGGGAGAGGAGACCCCCATCCCCCTCCATCAGACTGCAGAGGGGGAGCTGCTGATGGGTTGGGGAGAAAGGAGACCAGAAACGACACTAACCAAGAGAGAAAAAAGAAGAATTTGTAGAGGAAGCGAGGCCTGCTGGGAAGGCCTGTCTGTCCCCAAGCAGAGCCAAGTCAGAGAAATAAACAGGAACTGGAGAAAAAGAAGGTTCCAGAGAGATCGGGTGCCTGGCTTACAATTACTATTAAGTCAGCTACCTGCAGCACGACTGGGAAGGCCAGGGCTAGGGCAGCCACGCAGTAAAAACGGCATCCCTACTTGTTGGTTAGGGTAGTGCCAGGTCTTGCTGGAGTGGGGCATCTCACTCTGAAGAGATTTCATGGTCATGATTTATTACTAATTATAATAATTATTATTTCATACAAAGTCAATGTTAAAAGAATGTTAAGGTTGCAGAGTCAAGCACTGAAAAGTTACAAAATGCCAGACTGCAGGTTGCTTGTGACTCCAAGTGCGTATGCATTATTATTAGTCTGTTTTTACATGATCACATCCTGGGTTTTGCCCAGGGCATCAACCCAGTCGGGGCACAGGGCGGGTGGTGCTCCCTCAATGGGTGACTAGTCCATATTTCTCTTTATGCTTCTCATTCAGTGTGTGGCCCCCAGGCCATGTGTTCTGCACACATCCAAATCCTCCATTGAACACAGAATTATTACTTTCCTCCTGGCTGTTTCAATGGGGCTCCTCGCTGCAGGGTCTGAGAATCTCACAAATACTAAAGAATTTCTCGTTGCAATACCCCCAGTTTAGGGTGATATTATTCCCATTTTACAAAGGGGAACTGAGGCACAGGGAGATTAAGGCCAAAAGTGTCCACTAATTTTGAGTGCCCATTTGAGACAGCTAGAACTTCATTTGACAGACCAGTTAGCACTTTATATGTTCAGACTCTGAAGACTAGATTCTGACTCTTAAAAATGTACGTTTGGTCTGTGTTAAATTGAAGCCCGGCCATTCAAACAATCAATGATAAATTACAATAATTAAAATTATGGTGCTCTAGAAGAACTCTGAAAATGTCATGGACAGACTGAGTAACCAATGACAGATCATTGGGGATGACTGGAACTCCGCCAACGCCAGTCAGATCTTATGGAAAGAGAGATTTGAGTGGCGAGGCACAGCTGAAGAGGTTCCGTGGGCAATGCATGTTGATGGACACTGGGGGGGACCGTTGATTGCAGAAAAAGAATTTCTTGGATGGATCACAAGGACTGTTTACCCACAGAAAGACTAGCAAAGGGTCACACAGAATGGGCTACCATGTGGGCAAGCAAACCTCCCTGTGACAGGAGTTCTGGGTCAGGAGTTGACAGTACCTGCCACTCAAATCCCCACCAATATAAGTTAATTGGGGTCTAAACAGAGGATTAGTTAACAAGTAGAGCCACAGCTGAAGGGCTGATTAGAGGGGAGCAACCCCAGCAGCTGGGAGCAGAGAGGAAGGAAGCCGGAGTGGGGGGAGGAAGGAAGGCAGAGCTGACTGCTAGTACTGCTCCCTGCCCCCCAGGAGCAAGAGGGGGAGCTGGCTGGGACCTATAAATAGAACTGCTGCCAATGGCCTGTTGGTGCTGGTGGCCTGGAGTGAGTGTGACAAGAAAAGACACTCAGAGGGCCACCCCTGTGCTCCTCCAATCATGCAGACACAGCAAGAGTCAGGAATAGAACCCAGAAGGCCTAACTCCCAGCCCCTGACCCCACAGCTGCCTAGAACCCAGCCGTCAGATGAATTCACACTCCGAGTTAGACAATGCATGCCACAGGAATGGTGCACGGTAGCAGGAGGCCCTAGGCACAGGCCTCGTTAGGTTTGGCTGGCAGCTCTACAGTAACTGTATGTGCTGGAGGTGAGAGAACAGGGAGCGGTGGCCTGGCCCAGAAGCAGTGAGTGATTAGGAAGGCCTTGTAGGAGATGAGCACGGTTGCAGGGGTATCTTGGGAAAAGGCACAGGGAGGTGGGAAGGGCCAGAGTTTTGGCTGCCCTGCACCTTTGCGCTGTCATTGCTAGCCAGTGGGAATGGCACTTTCCCACCAACCTGCCCTTTGCTGTGCAGAGGTGTAAGTGGCTGAGCTGGTGAGAGATGGCAGAGCACGGAGTGAGAGTGAGGATGGCCTTGTGCAGAGCCACGGGGTGGCATCTGGCTCCTGAGAGTTGCACCCATGGGTGCTCACCATGAGCCTGGGCAGACTGGCTGATTTGGTGGAGGAAAGAGAAGCCCTAGCCCCATCTGATGCGTGAATTCAGCATCCAGGCTTGAGAGGGGCGGGAACAACTTGCTAGCCAGAGGCAGGAGTCTGCACGTGGAGCAAACTCTGCAAGGTCCCACTTACTTCACACAGGTTCCAAAATATGACCTTCCAGATTTTCACTTTCGCTGTGGCCTTTGCCCTGCTCTAGCCACATAAAGGGACTTTAACACTACTGTAAATTACATTGGCTCTGCTAGACCAACATAAAGGGCCCACCACATGAAAATCAGGTCCTGGACGTTCTGCAGCACCTAAGTGGAGTGGGCAGCAAGCGCTATGGTGAGGAGGCCATGGCCAGGGGCTGCAGGCGGTGCCACCATGGGGCGGGGCCTGCACAGACGCCGAGGAGGAAAGGAGATTGGCCAGGAGGAGAGGGAAGTGCAGGCGAGAGCTGAAAAAGGGAGACGGCCCCAGATGGGAGTGGAGTGCAATGTCCCTGAGCCTTCTCCGCTGTATTCCAGACCCAGAACTTTGGACTGGAAAAATCCTCCCCCTCCCAGGCTGTGTGTGCTGTGGTAGTAGGTTCATTAGGGCCGTGTGTGTCTGGGCAAGCCAGGTGGGAACAATGAAGCACCTAGTTATAGAACCCTTGTTTAAGACTTTCCCATGTACCTGGAACACCCTAGCTGTGGGGAGGGGACCCCACTGTGCCCTGGAAGAGACATACGGTGGGGATTGACCTGTGTGAAATGGCAGGCTTGGCTGCTGCTTGACTGACCTGGTTCCCAGATAGCCAGTCTGCACCACTGCTCCCCAAGGGGCACATGGGAACCCATGGGAGGCAGCAGCCCTGTGGGACAGTCTGGGTTTGGTTATACAGCCCATGTACCATGCTCTCCCTGCGCCCCTTCGATGACCTGACCTGCACCGCACCTGGGGGAATCAGGATCCCAGCACACGGGGTCACACGCTCAGTAGCGTGTTTCTGTGCTATGTGAAACCCCCGTGTCGAGCTAATGAACAATCAAAGGATCTAAACAATGGTTGTTTTTTAAAAGCATCTTATTTCACTTTCACACAGTCGTCCCTGCAGTTCAGGCTGAACCCATCCCACTCTGGCCTCGCCAGGACACAAGGCAAGGTCTGGCAAGTTCCTGTGATGCTGCGTTAGCACTTTATAGTGGCTGATTTACACAGACAGGTTCTCTGTCTAGGGCAGCGTGGGAGAGGGTGCCCTCTGCAGTCATTAGAATGGGGGAGGAAGACGTTCACCCCTAAATCTCAGGTCTTGCAGAGGTGACCCCCAAACACCTCAGGTCAGCTGTCAGGGGGTTAAGTCCTGACTGTTCGTGGAGGGAGTTAAGGGAATCGTGCAGGGAGATATCCTGTTAAACGGGGGAAGGGGGGAGGACCTGAAACGTGCCTGAGCTGGGCTGTGATAAGGATTCCCCAGGGGCTAGGCAACCAGCATGAAGCAATCCCCAGTCAGCACCACTGGGCATTGGAGCAGGAGCAGAAAACATCCTGGTCCCCATGACTGCAGGTTCAGGAATGGTGTCCGTTCCGGCCCTTGGACACAGCCTCCTTCCCCCAGTCCACACGGACAGCTGTGAATTCTCACCCCTGGCTCAGCAGCAGGCATGTGTCTGTGCCCTCGGGAGCCGGTTGACTTTGCTCTGCCCCCTGGAGAGCCCCTTCCCTGTGAAGTGTAAGTGGAGAGAGGCTCTGAGCTCATCTGTATCCCTGGCCGATGTCTGACTTGTCTTGCTCCATTTTGGTCAATTTAACGGTCATAGGAATTTAAAAATAATAAATGTTATGATTCCAGCTATTTAAATCTGAAATTTCATGGTGTTGTAATTGTAGGGGTCTTGACCCAAAAAGGAGTTGGGGGGGGGGTCGCAAGGTTATTGTAGGCACTGCTACCCTTACTTCTGCTGCGGGCGGCGGTGCTGCCTTCAGAGCCGGGCAGCTGCAGAGCGGCGGCTGCTGGCCGGGATCCCAGCTCTGAAGGCAGAGCGCCCCCCAGCAGCAGCACAGAAGGAAGCGTGGCCTCGTCTGGTGTTGCCCCCTTACTTCTGCGGTGCTGCTGGTGGGGCGCTGCCTTCAGAGCTGGGCACTCGGCCAACTGCCCCCGCTCTCTGGCTGCCCAGCTCTGAAGGCAGCGCAAAATTAAGGGTGGCAATACCATGATCCCCCCTAAAATAACCTTGCAACCCCCCTGAAACTTTTTGGGTCAGGACCAATTTGAGAAATGCTGGTCTCCTCTGGGAAATCTGTATAGTATAGGGTAAAAGCACCCAAAAGACCAGATTTCACGGAGGGGAGACCAGACTTCACGGTCCCTGACGTGTTTTTCATGGCCATGAATTTGGTAGGGCCCTTTTCATGAAGCTAAAGGCTAGTCCACTATCTAGTGTCACAGCCTGGCTGTTCCTGTGCACTGCTGCCTCCTCGCTCTTGCAGCCAATACACAGATTAGGACAAACTCCTGCTTTTTTTGCTGCATGTCAGAACCACTTGCTCGAACTGAAGCCTAGTGAGGCATGAAAAGCTTTGACAAAATGGCTCATCTGATTCCTGCAGCCCTGCAGGCCCCCATGCCAGGCCTGGCAGCTGCTGTGAGTGTCTGACAGACAGCAGAGCTCAGACAAGCCGGAGACAAAACAGCTGGGCATGACAGATGTACCCTGGTATGGAGGCATAATGCTGTGACGTGACTAGATTTGCAGGGTGGGGAAAGGCTGGAGAGAGCAGCCTGGAGGCCTCCCAACGGCAGCCACTCTGGCCTGAAGGTGAAGGAGTATGGCCGGCAACGCTGACACAGGACAAAGAGGCTCCCCATCCCTTTGTGTAACTGGGCTGCAGCAGAGGCAGGGATGCACATGCTGGCGGTTGCCAGCTCCTGAGCCAGCAGGACCCTGAGCTGACTTTCTTTCCAGGCTGGTCCACGTTAGAAGCGCTGCGTCGGGTGAAGATGCTCTATGCCGAGGGGAGAGAGCTCCCGTCGGAGAGTTGGTAGCTGTCTTGAGGGGAGCAACTCTCCCCAGACCTACTGCTGAGGTGGATGTAACTTACATCACTCGGGAGATGGCCCAGTCACAGTTCTACTTACTCCTGGGGCAATTCTGTGCAATTGCGCATGCGCAGAATTTATGTCCCCTACAGATTTCTTTGCTTTCCCACAGAAAAATCCCTTTCTGATAGGGAAGCAAAGGGAAGCCACAAGAGCGGTCATGTGACACCCCCCCTCCACCCCCCAGCAGTATGTTTTGGGTGCCCAGGGCAGCCAGCAGAGGGGTAAATCACCATGGGGCAGGGAGCAGGACTGGGAAAGACCCAGCTGGTGGCTCCTACCCGGGCTCAGCTGCTATTCCCAGCTGGGCTGGGGAGGATGGGACTTCCTCTTCCCTTGCACAGCATCCGGGGCTGTGTCAGACCCCCCCCGCCCCGATTTATCCCCTGGCTGCAGGAAGCTCTGCCAGCTCCCCCCCCCGCCCGCTTCCTGCACCCATCGTTCCTCAGCTGCAGGGGGAGGGATCCCTGTACAGGGAGCCACACCCCCCATCCACCCAACCCCCTGCTGAGCCTCACCCCCCCCCTGCACCCAGAACCCCCCCGATGAGCCCCACTCCCCCTGCACCTGGATCACCCTGACGAGCCAGCCACACCTGGATCCCCACCCCCCCTGAGCCCCACTCCCCCAGCATCTGGACCCCCAACTGAGCCCCCCCAGCCAAGCTTTATCCCCCCCAAACAAAGCCCCCTGCCAAGCTCTATCCGCCCCACAGCCAGACCACTGCTGAACCCCAACCACCTTCAACTGGAGCCCTTTGCAGAGTCCCATTACTGTTGCACCCGGATCCCCTGCTGAGCCACCCGCACCCAGCTTGTCCCACCAGAACCCTCTCGACCCACACCTGGATCCCCCCACACTCAGATCCTGCCTTGCTGAGCTGCCTGCCCACAGCTGGCCCCCTGGCAGGGAGGGGCAGGGCCCTGGGGTGTTTCTGGGCAGATCCAGTCCTTGCGCTGTGTCAGGGTTGGGTGCAGCCTCGTCGCTGAGTCCGTGTCCCCGGGGGAGCTGCACAGTGATCTCCCGCCTCTGGGCAGCCAGGGGCCTGTGCTCCCCAGTGCCACGCTGGAGCCCCCACATTCATTTCACAGACACAGTCCGCAGAAGTTTAAAATATCCTGCGCAGAACGTTTAATGTTTTGGCGCAAAGTCCCCCCAGGAGTGTCCGCAGACGCGCCCCAGTCCCGCTCCGGCCTGGCCGGGGCTCCAGCCGGCCACAGAGCCAGGGCGGGACGCGGACACCCGCCAAGCCCGAACCGCGGGGCCGGGGGGGCACGAGCGGGAGGGGGGCTGGGGGGCAGGGCAGGCTGACAGGAAGCTGGGGGGCCGGGGTGATGCAGGGGGGGCCGGGCTAGGGGATGCGGGGGGGGGCTCGGGGGGGGGGCCGGGGCGGGGCGGGGCAGGGCGGAGCGGGCTGAGGGGAAGCGGGGGGGGCTCGGGGGGGGGGCTGGGGACGGGGCAGGCTCAGGGGAAGCGGAGGGGGGGCGGGGCAGGGCGGAGCGGGCTGAGGGGAAGCGGGGGGGGGGCTGCGGGCGTGGCGGGCTGAGGGGAAGCGGGGGGGGCTCGGGGGGGCGGGGGCAGGGCGGAGCGGGCTGAGGGGAAGCGGGGGAGCTCGGGGGGGGCTGGGGGCGGGGCGGGGCAGGCTCAGGGGAAGCGGGGGGGGGCTGGAGCGGGCGCCGCTGGGGCAGCGGGCGGGGCGGGAGCCTTTAGCGTCGCCGAAGGGGGGGCGGGGCAGGGACCCCGCCAGGCGCGTGCGCGTCCATAGCGGGAGCGCCTGGCCTGGCGCGAGGTGCTCGAGTCGCGGCGTCGCGAGGTGATGACGTCACGCCAGCGCCCGGAAGGGACGGTGCCCCCGGTGCCCTCTCGGCAGCGGATTGGCTGGGCCTGCGGCGAATGTCCGGTGCGCGCCGTGGCCCCGGAAGCGGGGAGCGGACGCAGCCCGGGGGCCGAGTGCGGGCCGCGATGGGCCGGGAGCCGTGAGCGGCGGGGATGGCGGGGGCCCGGGGCTGCCCCCAGGCGGGCTCCGGGGAGCGGGCTCTGGCCGAGCTGCTGCTCGAGTTCTCCCGGGCGCAGTATCGGGCCAAGGACGGGGGCGGCGGCGGGGCCGGGAGCAGCGCGAAGGTGAGAGGCCGAGGCCAAGCCCCGGCGGGACCCGCTGCCCCCGCCCCTCCCCCCCGGCACCCGAGAGCCCCGCCCCTTTGGGTCGACACCCCTCCCCCCCGCCGGGCCGGGCCCCGAGACACGTCCCCCGCCACCCTTCCCCGGCTGTGCCGAGAGGCACCCGCGGGACCCCGCTGGCTTTCCCTGGTCCGAGAGACCCTGACGCCCTCTCCCCCTGCTGGCTGGGCCAGACCCCCTGACAGACACCTCGCCTCCAGCCGGGCCAGAGCCGCCCCCTCCTGCCTAGGCCAAGGCCTGTGGTGGCGAGTAGAGCAGAGGTGTCCTGTGCCCTGAGGGGAGGGGGCAGCCTGAGCTCCAGCCCCCGAGCTGTAATTCTGGCTGTCTTGCAGGTGGAGAGGATTGAGAAGCGCTGCCTGGAGCTGTTTGGCAGGGACTATTGCTACAGCCTGATCCAGAATGTGAACGGGGAAATTTGTGGCCACTATCCCCGGCAGATCGTCTTCCTAGAGTACGAGAGCACTGACAGGGAGCGGAACATGTAAGTAACTCCTGCCCCGGCCTCCCTCCTTCCTGCCAGGAGAGCTGGCTGCACGAGAGCCATACAGAGCTGCCCAAGCCCTGTGTCACCTGCAAGAGACACAGACTGAGTGTGCTCCCAGGCTCCAGGTTGAGTAGCTCCAACAGGTGGCATTTCCACAGCGGGCTAGCTAGTCTTCCCATCTTACCTGCATGACTGGGCTCTTGAGAAGCAGGAGAAAACTGAAAATGCACTCTTTGCAGAGTTATAGTTGTGCCTACACTGCCTACTGGATGTACAAACTCCCTATTTTTAACTAGGCAGGTTACCCACTAGGTTACTTTTGTCCTACAGAACTGTGTCTCTGCACCTTACTGAGAAGTTGGCAGTGGGGAGGCTGTTCCATGGTTTTAGGATACTTTGCTCTAGTCCCTAATCTTGTGGAGCTTTGCAGTCTTTCTGGCGCTTTCAGAGCAGCTGCTGCCTCAAACTCTTGGGCTTTTCTGCAAGAGAAGAAATAAGCTAAATTTTTTCAATTTGTTGGATGGGAAAAACCGAATATGTTGCAAGGCAGCTTTAGGTGCACAGCAGTTAAGGGTGGACTAATTTTTTCAGATTACACTATCTGGTGTAGGTACTGTAGCATTCTTCATATTTGTATAGAGATGAATGCTCTCTTGGTGTTAAATAAATGCTACTGGACTTTTGACCCTATTTTGGGGGGTGAGGCTGAATAAAGTGTAGGTGCAAGGCAGGAGCATGTGGATGAGAGCAGAATGCTTCTGTGAACTGGCTTGTGCCACTGACTGGCTTGTGGGAGTAAGAAACTCATTGTACTTTGGGCTAAGATTGTGTCAGATCTCATCGCCAAGCACAGTTAGGCTAGGCCAGTACTTGGCTCTGAGGTCCCAAAGTGTGAATTGCTTTCAGGCAGTCAGCAAGCTGCTCTCTTCATATGTGCGGTAGGTTTGTTATGACTGGTTATTTAAGTTCCATGGTATTTGCGCTGCCTCATCAGATGACTGAAAATTTTCAAACATGAAAATTACTCAAACTTTTTATAATATGTTTTTGGACAATCATTTACTGATAAACCTTGTTCGGCTTCTGGGATTCGTGGATTGGAGATACTAATTTTGAGCCACATACAACAACCCAAACTCTGTGCTTTTATTTGTAACCTATTAGTGAATCAGCTTACTATATGTTGGAAACCATTGATTTTGACTTAAGTTATAAAGCTTTTGAAAAAGTTATCCCAGAAACTATGTGAGTGGGACTAAACGCTGTGGAGTTGGAGGTTCTAACAGTTGGGCCTAGGAGAGCTAAGTCCTTATTGGTCATACCTCTGGAAAGCACCCTGACTTGGACGTCAGCTAATGTGGAAGTTACGTGGAAGAACCGAATGTTAATAGATGAAATTTCAATTACAGCTTTGTTACAGCCTATTAAATAATCTCCAGACATAGGCTGCTGTTGATGGTGAACTTTTTAATAGTGATTGGATGTGATTGAGGTGTGTGTTGTGTAACGTTAGTCTTGTGGGGAATAAGTGAGATAAATACTTTGCATTTGTAGAATGAAATAAGACCTCTGAAAATGGTGGCCTTGTCCTATAATTGGATAGGCTAGAAAGGAAAATATTGAGTACTCCTAAGGGGAAGTCTACATGACAAAATGAAGTCAACCAAAGTTATGTTGACATACAGCAACCACAGCAATTGAGTTGCTTTTGCCTGTCCATGCTGCGCTCCTCGTGTTGGTGCATGTCCTCACCAGGGGCCCTGGGAATCTGGGTATAGCAGTGCAGCTGCTGATGGTTAATTCCATACCGTGCTATAGAAGAGGGCCTGTAGTTTAGAACTGTTACGATTGAAAAGACTTCTCTGTGTTTAAAGAAGAATTCTTCTAAGGGCTCTAAAACCCTTATGCTTACTTGCATTGTCTTGAAATTTGGTGTGCCTCATGGGAGTGTGAGGTAGGGTTAGAGATCCAAATTTGGGGTCATTTGAGCAAGTGGTTCCTGAGACACAACCCCTGAAAAAACAGGTTTTCGTAAAGTTCACACACATTCTACCACTGCGTTTTGTGGGCACCTAGCTTCTAAATTTCTAATGACTTAGGGAAGGGAGGGTGATCTGGAAATAGTGTGGGGAGGGTTATATGTTGTGTGGGTGTGGTGAGAGCGGGAGGAGACGCTAGTCTTTTCTCAGATGCTTAAAGTTCCTGTAACCACCGTAAAAAGAAAAGGAGTACTTGTGGCACCTTAGAGACTAACCAATTTATTTGATGAAGTGAGCTGTAGCTCACGAAAGCTTATGCTCAGATAAATTGCTTAGTCTCTAAGGTGCCACAAGTACTCCTTTTCTTTTTGCGAATACAGACTAACACGGCTGCTACTCTGAAACCTGTAACCACCGTGTAAGCTGTCAGGGTTCCCTCCCCACTCTCAA
Organism: Chelonia mydas; assembly: GCF_015237465.2. Lineage (NCBI taxonomy): Eukaryota > Metazoa > Chordata > Testudines > Cheloniidae > Chelonia > Chelonia mydas. The sequence goes on from NC_057853.1 coordinate 671,512, forward strand.
CTCTAGGGTACAGATGTGGGGACCCGCATGAAAGACCCCCTAAACTTGTTTCTAGGAGCTTAGGTTAAAAACTTTCTCAAGGCACAAATTCTTCCTTGCTGCCACCGGGATTACTGTCACCACCAAGTGAGTTAGACAAAGATTCAGGAAAAGGACCACTTGGAGTTCCTGTTTCCCCCAAAATATCCCCTCACCCCCTTTCCTGGGGAGGTTTGAGAATAATATACCAACCAAATAGGTAAACAAGGTGAGCACAGACCAGACCCTTGGGTTTTTAGGACACTAAAAACCAATCAGGTTTTTAAAAAACAGAACTTTATAATAAAGAAAAAGTAAAAGAAACACCTCTGTAAAATCAGGATGGAAGATAATTTTACAGGGTAATAAGATTTAAAACACGGACGATTCCCCTCTAGGCAAAACTTTAAAGTTACAAAAACAGGACTAAACCTCCTGCTTAGCATAGGGAAAATTCACAAGCTAAAACAAAAGATAATCTAACGCATTTCCTTGCTTTACTTACAATTTTTGTAATCTAGATGCTTATTTCAGGAAGGGTTTTAGGAGAGGTTTTTTTTTTTCCTGCCCTGGTCTCGCTCTGTCCCGGAGAGAACAACAAAAGACCACACAAACAAAACCTCCCCCCACAGATTTGAAAGGATCTTCTTCCCTTATTGGTCCTGTTGGTCAGGGGCCAACCAGGTTATTTGAGCTTCTTAACCCCTTACAGGTAACGGAGGGATTTTATGCTACCCGTAGCTGTATGTTTATGACATAAGCAAACTGTTAAGTTCTTGGGACATAGCCCACAGATGAGATTTCTGGCATTGGCCCTGTTAGCAATTGCATGCTACCCACACTTCAAAGCACAGTGGTTATCCCCACTCCACTAGAAGAAAGTACACCGAGGGAGGTGGGCACCTAGCAATCACCTAGTGTCTTTGTGGCCTACTGGGACTCAGAAAACCGGGGTTGTGTTCCTGGCTCTGCCACTGGCGTGGAGGTTGACTTTGGTGAAGCACTTCATTTCTTTGCCTCAGTTTCCTCATCTGTACCACAGAGATGTTTCCATCCTTTGGAGCTACTGATGAAAACTTCTATACAAGGGTTAGGTATGATCAACTGGTCACAGCAGAGTCTCAGTTGCAGACCTGCAAGAGAATTACAACTGCCTAAATGTCCGCAAACTTCTACCCACAACACACTTTCTGTTATAACTCTCTGCCCCCACCCCCCAAAAAAAACAAACCCCAAACCGCCCACCTAGGAAATTCACTGGCAACAAACATTGTAACATACAGTTAAAGTTGTCCAATGGTATATTGTACCATTCCAGAAGATTGAGTTGAGCAAATCTCAAACCTCTGAAAACCGGGACATATAGAGTGAAGGTACATAGACACACAACTTTAACTCTGCCCTAATTGAGGTAATGCCCCAATGTGCTCATAACACATACTTACAATCTGCCTCTGCCCTGTACTGAGCAGCAGCTACCTCACCTGTCCTATGCTCAAATACTCTGCCTACTCCACAGACTGTACACCGTATCTGCTAATTGTTACAACCCCGTCACCCTTGTACGCACAATGCCATCTAATGCTTTTCACTTACCCACAGACCATGCTCCTCTCCCACCTAACTGCTGCCAAGCCCATGACTCACATAGCACAGTGCTGAAATGAGGCATACTGGATCTCTCAAGGTACATGTGTACCTCTTTCGTGTCATCTCTCTCCCCCCACCAACATGAGGGGGTCAGGAAGAGGGGCTCACACACACATTGCTCCCAAGATCACTTCATATCATAGTCCCAGCTCTTCTATCTAATGCCTATACCTAACACAGTGAATGCAGTTGGAGTGCATGCAGATAACTGCCAGTGGCCACTGCCAGCTCCAGTGGGGGCAGAGTTAAGGTTGCATAAGCATTTACCTTAACTCTCTATTTCCTGGTTTTTGGAAGTTTATTTTGCAGAGCTTGACATTCTGAAAGGACACGAGATACCACCGGGCACCTGAGCTCTGCATGAAGAAAGCTTTTTTGGTCTGTGAAATTAGTTCCTGACTCTGTGAATTTTCACATTACACATCCAGTTTAAACAAAGTGCGCTATGAATTCTTTCAGCGTACACATTCCTGATGTATACGTCTCGGACGCTGTCTGTCGGACTGTGTTAGGTGATGTCTCATTTGACTGTATTGCCAACCAGATGTAGGAACCATAAAGGATAGTGGGGAATTTTAGGGACGTTACCTTAACTGATTGCTTCTAGCCTGTAAGGATTACATTTTTGTTTTGGAAAATGCTGTAGTGGCATACCTGTGCAGAAAGGCTATATATTACCTCCGCAACCCATCAGGTAACAGAGGCTTTTACTTTGGGAATTTTATTAACTGCCAGATTTAAATTGGGTTTTCATTAAACTGTGTATTGGGCACAGTCTTCTCTGCCACCAGGCTCTCCCCTCTGTACCCCTCTGGTGTGCAGTAGAGGAGCGCACTCTGAGGTACATGAGAAGGTGCTTGCCTTGCAGAGCTCCTAATCTCTGTTGAAACAGGGACCTCGTCTCTGCAGAGTCTCTTCTGGGCAGATACATCTTTCGGTAACATTTCCCTGTACGAAGGTTCACACAGGCTTACCCACTGTTATGCATAATTTTGCATGTTGGTATTTTACTAACTTCCCCTAGATGGCTGTGAATGCAAACCGTTAAAGAATGGCAACTACTTGGGTTTTTTTAATTCTTTAAAATCCTCTGCATATCAAAATTCTTTGTAAGTGGAGAGCTGAAATAAAGTTGTCTATGAGAAGAATATGAAAAATGTTAAATACCGACCACAAACTCTACCCATGGATCATTTTGAGTCATCCAGAACCCATTGAGGCGTAGCTTCATATTCTTATAAACCCTAGACTCTCATGTGGGTGTAAGTGACAGAGGTTTAGCTTGTGGTCGATGTGTCTTCAGGACTAAAACTTTTGGGATTTCAGTTTTGCTTTAACTGGATAGCTGAGTGCAGCCTGGACAGTGGAATTGCTTCTCTAGATGCTTCATTAATCTAATTACCTAGCACTCCAATTTCCAGCCAGTTTTAGACTGTTGATAAGTCTAATTATGCTATAATGTAAATGCACAAGTCATCAACATTAAAGTCCAGTGAGCATTCAGGCTTGAGTTCTCTCTTTTTTGATCTGTGTACATTAATGCAGCCTGAACAGTGGGTGTGAGGGTTTGGGTTTTTCTGAGGAAAAAATAGTGTGAAAATAGAGTGGATTTTTTACAAGGCATGGTCATATCATTTACTAGTGCCTTAAACTAGTGAACCGCGATGCTGCTGCAGGCTATTCTGATAGCCATGTAAGAAACAGACATGCCCAAACGTGCCCAGGCAGGTATATTACATCTGGGTCGGACCATTTTCTCAATGCCCTACTGAAAGGGGTTGTGTGTGGTCTCTGCCCAAAGCTGGGAACTAGCCGACTGTAATGGTTAGTGCAAGGTGTTTGTATGGAGAGCAATTGTGGAGTTGTGTAACATGTAGGATATTCTGTTCCAAGTCTGCCGGAAAAGAAACCTGTCACCTGCGGAGGGGCATTCTGAGAGCTGACCCAATCAGCCTGGATACGTCTACACTGGAATAAAAGACCTGTGGCCCGGCCACGGCTGGCATGGGTCAGATCGCTCGGGCTCATGGGGCCTGGAGTGCGGGGCTAAATGTTCAGGCTTGGCCTGGAGCTCAGCCTTTGGTACCCTGCCCCCTCATGGGGTCCCAGAGCTCGGGCTGCAGCCCCAATCCGAAAAGCTACACTGCAATTTTACATCCCCACAGTGTGAGGCCTGGTCAGCTGACCCAGGCCAGCCGTAGCCATGCCAAGGATCTCCTGTCCCATGAGAACAATGACCGTCCCTGGAGACAGCCTCTCTGTACTAGATGCAGGCTGGAGATTTACAAAGGCAAACTAAACCCAGGAGAGTTCTCGGAAGAGGGGGGCCCTGGTCTAAGAAACAATAGCTTGAGTGTCTAAGCGCAGAAGAAATGGCCCACATGGTTATCCGTTACAGGAGGAGACTCTGTGAGCAGGGGTGGAGGGGTGACATGAAAAGTGGGTCCCACCTTGAGCTGTACAGGTGCTGCAAAGACCACCCTTGGGTGAGAAATACCTTCTGAGACAGGTTAGTAACTTGGTAATAATTATAGGCTAGAGATTGCAGTTTGTTTTTTCTGTAATTTTATGTTCCAAATCCTTATACTCATTTATATTGGAATCTCTAGGTCAAGCGCTGTCACATACCCATCCGTTTGGTTTCACTACAGACTTGTCTAAGTGCCTTGTGCTAAGGAGAGGGTTGCACGGAGGTGAAACCAGTGAGCTGGGAGGCTTGCTTCCATGGAGGCAGTGGATTGGTGCACGTTGCAGGTGTCCAGAATAGGGGATTGGGCTCTCAAGTGTAACAAGGTGGGGTGTGTAAATTACTAGCCTGAATGGGGAAGGAGCGGAGCTCCAGGGGATTCTCAGAAGCAGAACACCTGTGTCACTAGCAGCCGGTGGCAGGGGAGTGTTTCCTTTGGTGGGCTTCCAGCCCTTCACGGCCACCTGCTCACAGCGGGAGGATCTGCCCCAGACACGTCAGGTAAACCCGAAACAGTGTCACGCTGTGACCCAGGGACCTCTTTGGCATTGGGCCCAGGAGTGCCTGAGGGTTACAGAGATCCCCTGGGATTGGTGTCTACCTGCCAGTCCCCCAGGGAATGTCATGGAAGGTCTCCAATGAAAGCCTGTGTCTCACTGGTCAGCGAAAGCATTGCGAGAGATGTGTGCACTTAATGTGTAAGAAGATATATGTATATACGGGAAATTATGTCCTTAGGGCCTTGTAATTCTAGGCAGGTCACTCAAAGGTAGCGTGCTTTGAGACAAACGTTGCCAGACAGGAGGGTAGATGTTTATTGCCCTAGCTAAGCACTGAGTACCAAAGTGTGTTGTGTTACAGTAGACCTTTGTTAGCATCCTAAGTCAAATGCTAATGGCGATCTTGTGGAGATTTCAGAAGGAAGTTAACAGGGAGAGGTAAACAGCGGGACATGGGAGAGGGAATTCTGTTTTCAGGTGAAGGTCAGATGTTTGATCTGGTATTTCTCGGGGTGGAAAACACACACCCTGGCATCCTTCACCAAGGAAATAAACTGACAGTGGGTTTGCTTCATGAAAAGGGGATCTCAGCCAGGCTTGTCTGAAAATGCTGCGAAGAACTTTGGGTGAGAAATTTTTTTGGACAGGAGGAGAACTTGTTAGGTGAGTTTAAACCATAGAAAGTGTGGTATGAGTTTATCTATTTAACCTTTTGTTTCCAATACAAAAGAACCTCCGAGTTTAACACAGTACTGTACTGTATTTGCTTTTTTTGGGTCTCTACTTCTGGTTCCAAGTGAGGTGTGTGATTGACTGCTCAGTTCATAACTCTGGTGTTTGTAACTCTGAGGTTCTTCTGTATTTGTTTTCTATTTCATGAATCTCTGTTCTTTGCTAAATAAACTTATACTTGCTTTCTCTAAACACACACCACTTAGATTTGTTTAAAGTGGAGCTGTAATCTAAGGTGGGCTAATAAGCTGTTGCATCCTGTTCCTTTGAGAAAGCGGTTCTGGTAATTTGTGTGTCTGGTGGAGCAGGGGTTGGGCTCTCCGGGGCTGTTTGGAGGACTTGGAGTATATCTATCGCTTACCTGTAGAGGGGCAGCAGAGCTGAGGCTGGGGGTGACGGAGGAATGTTTGTGCTTCTGTGCCTAGGGTTGTCAGGGACCCGACCCCTGGCAGGTGCAGACAAGATGCTCTCACACTCAGGGCAGGTGGTAGCAAAGTGCCTCACAGCCTTGCATATACCCCCAGGAGCATCGCATGTGGCAACAGACTTTCTGCACACCTGATCCTGCTGCAGTGAGTGTCTTCAAGAGCAAACCAGGCCGGTGCTTTTCAGCAGCAAGAGATTGACTCAGGTGGTGGGAGCACATCCATCTGATTACAAGCCAAGCAGTTCCTCAATGAGTCCCCTGGCTCCTTGACTTCATAGCTGGCCTTTCAGCTAAAGGGATGTGGGTGCTGAGATTGTAGCCAAAATGTGACCACCATGGTGATATGAGATAATGGGGACTCTTCTCTCTGATAGGTTTGAGAGCACTGTGCAGGTCAGCAAACTGCAGGACCTCATCAGCCGCAGTAAGATGGCCAGATGTAGAGGACGGTTTGTCTGCCCAGTCATTCTGTACAAGGGAAAGGTAAAGCTGCATAAGCACATTTGTCTTTGTTTGCTTTAGCTTCAGGAATGTCCTTTCTCCCGGCATTCTGAACAGTGTTTACTGGAGCTGTGCAGAGGCAGGTCTTTATGGGCCATCAGCTCTCCTGCCCCCTCCGTGTCTACTCCTGGGCACAGACAAAGAGTCTGATAAGGTGCCTTGGAGCAGTGATGGAGATGATCACTGCTTGGTGCGCCAGGCCCCAAACAGGTGGGATTTGTGCTAGGACCCTGCAAGCTGGGGTTAGGGGGAAGCACTGCTCTTGGATGGAGCTCTTACACTCACTCTGAGAACAGCATTGGAGACTATAACAATGTACTGCTTCATCAAGCAACCACTCTAGTGTGCCAGGGTGCCAAACAAAGCCTCATCTGGCATCTCGCTGATTGCCAGATTCTTCCTGAAGAGCTAGGGAAATTTCAGGAGAGGGGGTTGAGAGGGAGGATTACCCTTCTCTGTAGCCCTGTCTTTGCTGGAAACATACTCTCAAATAGTTTTATTTTGGAGGTGTGCCTCAGAGGTTGTTCCTGACCAGATTAAGTAGCTTGCTGTATATGCAGTGGAGGAAGGCAAGATCACAGAGATGGCCTAATGGAGCTTTGTCTCCAGCGTCCCTGATTCTTGTATTTCCATTATCCCAAGGGAGCTAGGACTCTTGCTTTTCATCTCTTGCACGGGGACGGAAAGGGATTATGGGGCTACTGGAGGGATGAGCTCTATAGTCTGAAGTGGCCAGTGTAGGGAATGACATCCTGAACTTCTGCTTGACAGCAGTGATGGGGCTGGAAGTACAATGAAAGTTCAGACTTCAGCATAATTGTAACGTTCCTTAATTGGCAAAGATCAAAGAGATCATGCAATAGTGATGTTTTTGGAAAAGACATTACATAGAAGGGAGTTTGTGGGAACACTGTACGTACCACAGTTCTTCTTCGAGTGATTGCACGTGTCCATTCCACTGTAGGTGTGTGCATGCCTTGTGCAGAGTTGTCAGTGATTTTTCCCTCAGCAGTACCTGTTGGCAGCGTGAGCACCCTTTGGTACCTCATGCTACTGCACGTGGGTATAAAAGGCCACACTGCCCCCGACCTGCCTCAGCTCCTTCCTACTGCCAGTGACAGTTGTTGGAGCGATGATCTTAGTATCTACATGTCTTCACTCCGTTAGGGTACATGGTGCCTGTGGTGTCAGTTTTCAGTCTTGTCTGGTATATCTGTAAATAGTTGGTTACGAGACTAAGTTTAGAATAGTATTTGTTAGCATAGGATTACCCGTGCCTGGTTGGGTGCCGGGCTCAGTACTGGACTGATGGCCCATTTTTTTGGCGTCAGGGCCTGCTGTTCATGTAACAGGTCTATGCTAGTGAGCGATCCACACCCCAGCTGCATTTAGTGTTGGGGAGAAGTGCATGAAAATGACAAATGTCACCTTTGTAGAGGGTTCAAACCCCACTCGAGAAAGGATAGGGCTTCCAGTCTCAAGTACCTGCTTATGGTGCCTGTGCTTCGTCCGCCGTCGGAACCCACTCCGAATGGGGACTGAGCACGTCCACGTGTCACAGCTGGAGTGTGGGTGGTCTGACCTAGTGGTCAGAGCAGGAGTCGGGCCGGGTCAGATGCCAGGAGGTCAGAGTCCAAAGCAAGCCAGAGGACAAAATCGAGAGTCAGGTGTCAGGAGTCAGGCAGGATCAGGTTACCAGGAGGTCAGTAGCAAGGAGCAGGAGCTGGTATTGTAGGGGAAGCAACCCGAAGCAGGGGGATCCCAGTTGCATGGACAATTTCCTGTTCCTGTGCTGGGTTTATACAGAAGCTGTGAGCTAGTCAGGACCCCCAGCTTTCTGCCATTTGGAGTCCAGGGCTGGAGCCCTCTGTCAGGGCTCAGCCTCTATTCTGGCAACTGTTAGCAGGTCCCTGGGTGCCAGGTTGGAACTTACTAGCTCCAAAGAGCCCGCAGGACCCAGATTCAAGAGCCACAGCTCCTGACATCAGGTTGGTTTGGAGTGCTCCCCCGCGACTGAGTCCACGGGTAGATCTGCATTGCTGGTGCCTAAGAAGAGGCTGCGTAAGTCTCTTAAAGACTCTGTACTGGGGCTTTTGACCCTACTAAGGAGGCACCAAGTGGATGCAAGGCCTCGGAGGGGCACTTAGTCATGTCCCCAGGAGTAATCTGTGAGCCAGGAGGGATTGCAGGCTCCAGACCCCAGGAAGGGTCTGAGACGCTCTCCAAAGGACGAGCAGGCTCAGGAGCCCTTTCCAGGGCCGTCTACAGCCAAGGCTTTTGAGGCAGCCAGGGACTCGGTGCTGGCTTCTCGTGTGACTCGGGAGCCTTGCGTAGTACCTGTACTGGAACTATGGGCTCCTGCAGTCCCAGCTCCAGCCCCAGAGCAACACTGGTGCCGGCAGTGTCTACTCTTGCGGCACCTCTGTGTGGGAGTCTGTCGAGAGGCGATGATTTCACCCAGACTGAGCTGGTCTCCCGGACCCATGGGGCCAGCTCTCCCATGGCCTGAGGAGCTGGCCTCCTCATCAGTGCTCCCTCCCTGTCCTTCTACAGCAGCTAGGTGCTGGGAGCATCCACAGGAAGGTCAGCCCCTTCCCTCCTTCAGTACGGGACCAGCACTCTGCTGGCGGCACTGCCTGCTCAGGACTCTCCTGCAGAGGAACTGGAGGAGGGTCCTCATTAACAACCCTTAGTCTCTTCTTCGTCATCTGATGCGGCAGAAGTAACTGAGCCTACTTCTCTCCTCCTGCGTCCCCTGATGCTTTCAGAGCTCAACAACCCCTGTGGAGGAGAGGGACTGCAGCTCTGGATAGCCAACCAGGAGAGGTGCAGGGAAGGTCCCAGAGGCTAGTGGATGTTTTAGCCTCTGCAGGCCCTCTGGGGTAGCTCTCCCGAGTAGTGAGGCTATCCTGGAACCTTTCAGGGGTTTGTGGCAAACCCCATCTTCCTTTCCTTTCGCTGCTAAAAGGGTGGAGAGGAAATACTATGTCCCTTCACACGGATGTGAGCCGTTCTACACCCACCCTTGCGCACGCTCCCTGGGCGTTGCTGCTGCCCATGAAAGAGAGAGGCAGGGACCCCAGGCCTCTGCTCTGAAGGGAAAGGAGATAATGCTGCCCGCTTCTTATTTACAATGTCACTACAAAGTGAGAACAGGAGTTTGCATGGGACTTTTGTAGTCAGCATGGCAAGGTATTTACATGCCAGATATGCTAAACATTCGTATGCCCCTTCATGCTTCAGCCACGATTCCGAAGGACATGCTTTCATGCTGCTGATGTTCATTAAAAAAATAGTGCATTAATTAAATTTGTGACTGAACTCCTTGGGGGAGAACTGTATGACCCCTGCTCTGTTTTACCTGCATTCTGCCATATATTTCATGTTATAGCAATCTTGGATGATTGCTCATGTAGTTTGATTTACGAACACTGTCACTGCCCATTTGACAAAATGCAAAGAAGGTACCAACATGAGATTTCTAAAAATAGCTGTAGCACTCGACCCAAGGTTTAAGAATTAGAAGTGCCTTTCAAAATCTGAGAGGGACAAGGTGTGGAGCTTGCTTTCAGAAGTCTTAAAAGAGCAACATTTTGATGCGGAAACTACAGAACCTGAACCACCAAAAAGAAAATCAACCTTCTGCTGGTGGCATCTGACGCAGATGGTAAAAATGAACATGCGTCGGTCTGCACTGCTCTGGATCGTTATCGAGCAGAACCAGTCATCAGCATGGACGCATGTCCTCTGGGATGGTGGTTGAAGTATGAAGGGACATATGACTCTTTAGCGCATCTGGCATGTAAATATCTTGTGATGCCAGCTACAACAGTGCCATGCAAATGCCTGTTCTCACTTTCAGGTGACGTTGTGAACAAGAAGTGGGCAGCATTATCTCCTCCAATGTAAACAAACTTGTCTGTCTGAGCGATTGGCTGAAGTAGGACCGGGTGGACTTGTAGGCTCTAAAGCTTTACATTGTTTTATATTTGAATGCAGTTATTTTTTGTACATAATTCTACAGTTGTAAGTTCAACTTCCATGATAAAGAGATTTCACTACAGTACTTGTATTAGGTGAATTGAAATATATTATTTTTGTTTTTTACAGTGCAAATATTTGTAATAAAAATAAATATAAAGTGAGCTACTGTACACTTTGTATTCTGTGTTGTACTTGAAATCAATATATTTGAAAATGTAGAAAACATCCAAAATATTTAAATAAATGGTATTCTATTAATGTTTAACAGTGTGATTAATCGCAATTAACTTTAATTGTGCGATTAATCACGATTAATTTTTTTAATTGCTTGTCAGCCCTATTATTTTCACATAGCAATTCACCAGAGCGACTGAAAATTTCTGAGGTTCATGTTCAACAAATTCTTCTACCAATCTGCAGTACTGCCTTTTGGACTGTCAGTAGCCCCTCACATATTCGTGAAATGTGTGGCTGTAACAGCAGTATTCCTGCAAAGGTTGGGAGTCCACGTATTTCTTTACGTGGACGACTGGCTGGTCCAGGTCTCAGGTACTCTCCAGTGTAGCCACTATTTGTACCATGTTCGATGTGCTGGAGCTCCTAATCAGTAGAGAGAAATCCATTCTGTCTTCTGTTCAAAGAACAGAATTCACTGGGGGGTCCTGGATTCTATCAAGGCCAGGCTTTCCTGCCAGAGCCAAGTAGATCTAGAGGTGCCCTGTCACCACGGTTCAGAACAGCCTCAGTCTTCTAGGACGCATAGCAGCATGCACTTATATGATGCAGCCTGCCAGACTGCACCTCCAGAGCACTACAGGGTTGGCTAGCCATGGTGTACTCATCAGCTCGTCTTTATATAGGCCTGCTTGGGTCTTGTCCTCCCTGTACTAGTGGGTAGAACATACGAACATCTGTGGGGAGTTCCCTTTGCCCCTCCACTGCAGACTCTCACCCTAGTCACAGATGCATCAGATATAGGTTGGGGAGCCACTTAGGTCCTTGTCAGACTCGGGGCCTTTGGTCTCTCCAGGATCTAAGTCTCCATATAAATATCAAGGAGCTCTGGGCCATCTGTTTGGCTTCTATGGCATTCCTTCCGCATATCGAGGTGGAATTTATTGTTACTCATGGACAACACAGCAGCCATCTTCTGTGTAAACAAGCAATGGAGGGTGGAGTGTAGAAGAGGTTTGTGAAAGTTGTGCCAGGAGGCGATCCTCCTTTGGGATTTCTGCATTGCCAGTTCCATCAGTCTGAAAGCTGCGTACCTTCTGGGAGTTCTAAACGTCTGGCCGACCACCTGAGCAGGTTGTTGGCAGGTCACCATGAGTAGTCTCTTCGACCAGATGTATCCAGGTCCATTTTCCAGCAGTGGGGAACTCCCCAATATGGTTGCAACAAGAGAAAACAAAAAAGTCATCTTTGTTGTTCCCAAGCGGGTCACAGCCGAGGTTCACTGACAGACGCTTTCCTCCTGGGCCGGTTGAGAGGCCTGCTGTATGCCTTCCCACCGGTTCCGCTCCTGCTCAAAGTCCTATCTGAAGTCAAGCAAGATACCGCACACCTTATTCTAAGAGCCCCTGCATGGCCCTGTCGACACTGGGACTAGTAGAATTGAAAACCACTGATCAGACCTCCGCTGCCTCTCCCAAGAGATGTGAATGTGATCTCCCAGGGCCATGGCCACGGCCACTTCCTTCATCCTAGCCTTTAAGCCCTGCACCTGACTGCTTGGATGCTTCATGGCTGACTACCCCGAATGAGTTTGCTCTCAGGGGGTGCCGGAAGCCTTCAACTACGTCGAATAACCGTGCTAAATAGAAGGGGTTTTCTGTCTGGGCCATACAAAGTGGCACGCCTCCTGTCTCAGGGTCCAAATTGCCATTATCGTGGACTATCTTTTGTTTCTGAGCCAGGAAGGTTAGCTCATAGTTCCATCACCATCCACCTGGATATCATCTCAGCTTTCCACCCTCTTGTGGATGACCAGTCAACTTTTTCAAACCCTATGTCCATCAGATTTCTAAGAGGTTTTCACAGATTATACCCACAGGTTCATAGCCCAGTTCCACAGTAGAGTTTAAATTTGGTGCTAGAAAAGTTGATGGGTGTCTCCCCTTTAGGCCACTAGCAAGTTGTTCTCTCTTATATCTGTCTGTGAAAGTGGGTTTTCTGGTTGCTATAACCTTGGCCAGGAGAGATGGGGAGCTGAGAGCTTTAGTATCAGAGCCTCTCTTTACAACTTTCCTGAGGGGCTAGGTTTTCCTTCGACTGTGCCCTAAATTCCTGTCTGAAATGGTTTCTGAATTTCACGTGAATCAAACAATTTATTTCCTGACTTTCTTTCCAAAGCCCCAGTTGAGTAAAGGGGAAGAAAATCTCCATACTCTAGATGTTAGAAGAGCTTTGGCTTTTTATTGGATTGGACTAGATCTCAGCTCTTCGTCACCGTGTCAGACAGAGTAAAGGGCCGCCCAGAGAGTCTCTGCCTGTATTCATTTATGCCACTGATTACTCAGAGGTGGAACATCAGGTGAAGTGATGGCTCACTTGACCATGTCACAGGCAGCTTTTGCGGTCTTTCTGGTTTGTATTCACTGTCTGATGTTTGTAAGTTGGCAACCTGGTCAGCACGCCATACGTTTTGCATCTCACTCGGCCATCTCCCATCAATCTAGAGGCAATGCCAGATTTGGATGAGTGCTCCTACAGTCTTTGAGTAGACTCCAAGCCCACCTCCAGCTCAAACCGCGTGAGAGTCACCTACAGTGGAACAGACGTGAGCAGTCACTTGAAGAAAAAACGGGTCCCTATCTTTCCATCATGGTTGTTCTTCGAGACGTGTTGTACATGCCCATTCCACAACTCGCCCTCCTTCTCCTCTCTGTCGGAGTCTTACCTGGGCAGGCAAGGAACTGAGGGGAGTTGGGGACAGTGTGGTCCTCTGTAGCTGCATGCAGTGGTGTGAGGCACAAGAGGGCGCTCAAGCTGCCCCGACAGGTGCTGTGGAGGGGAAAATCTCCAACTGTACATGAGGTGCACTCTACTATTTAAAAATTCTGCACACGACATTTTAAAATTCTGCCAATTTTATTTGTCAAAATCACACGACGTAATCACACCAGTTTCAGTTACTTTGGTAATTTATTTCAAAATACCTGCCAGCAAGTATGTCTGAAACAATGAAGTGAGCTGTAGCTCGCGAAAGCTTATGCTCAAATAAATTGGTTAGTCTCTAAGGTGGCACAAGTCCTCCTGTTCTTTGTGTGGATACAGACTAACACGGCTGCTCCTCTGAGACCTGTCACAATACAGACACACACACAAATTCTCCCAGGAGAAGAGAGTTAAAGAAACCCCTATGACAACCCAGTTTCTGTTTCTTTGCCACCTTCTTCTTTCGTCCCCTAACCCACCCAGAGCCCAGCTGAGGCCCCCCCAGCCCAGACACTGCCCTCTCCTTCCCTCATGGCACACTGGGAAGTGCAGCTGCCAGGAACACACTAGCTTCACCCCCCCCCCATCCCCCCCACACACAGTGTCTTCTATGTAAGAGCTGGGCTCTGCCAGATCCAGCAGCCCCTAGTGGCGGCTAGCAGCATTGCAGTCCATTTCTATGCGGGAAAGGAAATTCTGCGCGCACAACGTTAATTTCTGCCAAATTCTGCATTGCGCGGTGGCACAGAATTCCCCCAGGAGTAGCACATGCACCTACAGTGGAAGGACGTGTGTGGCACAACTCGAAGAACTATGTTAACGGTCTTCTGGCTCATTATGTCTTACCTGAAATACCAGTGGCTAGGATACTGTCCTGTGGACTTTGCTGGCCCTTAAGAACGAGTGACTCGATGTCATCAGTTGGGGGTGGGGGGGAGGGTAGTGAGGGAACGATTGGGAAGATCAGGTTCAGCCAGTATGTTATCGGAACTCCAGCATGACTAATTTAGTGAGGCTGAGGAAAATACAGGCAGTAGAGGTCAGATTTGTGGTAAGAAATAACCCTGAAATTCATCTGGAAAATACACAAGCTAATGAAAAATAATCCAGACCATAGAGACTCAGTTCCAGGGAGAAACCTGGGAAGTGAGAATGATGAGATAGAGGGGTCTCAGTGGACAGAAACAAGGCATGAGCTTTCAGTGTAAATGGGCAGAAGGCCTGCAGAGGAATACAATTTTTATAAGTAGTTAATAACGACATTTTCTCCAGCATGTTTGTAGGTCAGCGACCCTGGCTGGATGGGGAGAACTGTATGGACGTACTGGGTACAACTACATTTTCTCAGGTAAGTGCGGAAGCATATATACTTGAGTGGCTATTCAGTTCCTGAAAATCAGTGTGAATATAGCACCTGTGCATATTTGGGGGTGGGTGTGTGGGCCAGTATGTAATAATCCCTGTCTGGTATGGTACCACCTGGAATATGGTGTCTGTTTCTGGGCTCCTGATTTCTAGAAAGGTATTGACACAGTTGAGAGTTCAATGAATAGTAGCAAAAAATGTTTTGGGGATGGAGGGGGTGACTTATGGAGATCAAAAAGGAGGACTTGTGGCACCTTAGAGACTAACAAGTTTATTTGAGCATAAGCTTTCGTGAGCTACAGCTCACTTCGTCGGATGCATTCAGTGGAAAATACAGTGAGGAGATTTATATACACAGAGAACCTGATGAATGCATCTGATGAAGTGAGCTGTAGCTCACGAAAGCTTATGCTCAAATAAATTTGTTAGTCTCTAAGGTGCCACAAGTCCTCCTGTTCTTTTTGCGAATACAGACTAACACGGCTGCTACTCTGAAACCTGTCATTATGGAGATCAGTATATCTAGCTTGGTTAAAGGGTGGCTGGCGGGGAGCATTGATCTGCAAATATTTGAAGGGTGTTGTCACTAAAAGGGTGAAAAATTTGGTGTACTACATGGAATGGAACTAGGAATAAGGGCATAAAATCTAGGTTTAGGATTGCAACTCTGGTAATGGTAACATGTATTAGTCTGTGAGAGTCTCAAGGGAAGTGGCAGGAGCCCATAACCTGGATCTTCTAAAACTAGACTGGACAAAACACTAGTGAGCGTGGGTAATTTTTCTGCCGTAGCTGCCAGAGAATGGTTCTGTGATCTAATGGCATCTTTCCACTCTGGATTCCATCCTGGAACAGACCTGCCTGGGTTGTCCAAACCCTTTCTTGCTCTCATGAAACTGATGGGCTGGGTGTGTGGGACAGTAGGGTTGTTTCTGGCTGGAGATGGTCACAGCTGGGAACTCTTTTAAGTGAGGTGACAAAGCCAACTTGTAACCCACTTGGATGGGAAGTGGGAGAGAAGCTGGAGTTGTTACACAAGCCTTGGCCACTAATGCATGGTCCCTGCTGTGGCTTCCCTGCAGGGGGCTCTGATGATCCTTGGGCTGATACCGAAGACCTTTCAGAAGAAGACTCTGCGTTCAGGTCTGTACGTGGTATTTGGGTGGAGGGAGAGGAGTTAAGAGCTGATTGGCTAGTTCAGTCTCTGAATTTCCAACTCCTTCCTGTCTAAACTGAACTGTGGGCGCAGTGTGGGGTCACTGCAGGCTGTGGGCTCTTGTTTGCCTTGTTCATAAAGATGAGCCCTTCAGAACGTCTCAGGGTGTAGGTACAAAAACTAAAACCTAATGTGCTAGCACACTGGGGCCAACTAGCTCCCTAAAGCTGCCCCATCTCCCACTGGAGGCTGAGGGGGAGGGTCTGGGGCAGGCAGATCCCAAGTCATTAAAGAGGCTCCTAAATTACGCAGAAGTGGTACTTCTGGGTCTACGAGATGTATAATCCAGACCGAGGAGAAATGGTTCTGGACCTCTGCTTAGAGAGGAACAGGCTGCATATGTGACTGCAGCATGGTGATGGTTTGGGGCAGGAAGAAGGACACTGAAAGTAGCACCGTTCTGCCTGCCTGCCAAACTGCAGCTGATGTACCTGGAAGGGAAATCCTGCCGAATTGAGACTCGGTGGGTGGGAGAGCCATGTGGGGTCAGCAATGCAGAAAGACCTATGGGTGCTGGCGAACAGAACTAGACAGGTTCACAGCACAATATGGCAACAAAGTCAGTGTGACTCTGAGCTGTATAAACGAGGCATCACGTTCACACTGTTGGACTTGAAGCAGGAATGAATTCAAGTAAGTCCTAGGTCTGTGCTGAGCAGGAGGTCAGACCAGTCTATCAGGAGTCCCATCTGCCTGTAACATATGTGAATCACACCAGGAAGTGGCTCGCCCCTTTCTTTCCAGCTCTTGTTAGGCTATGGCTCGAGGACTCCATTCAATTCTCCACGCTGGGGTTCTGACGCTTGCATGTTATAGTTACGTGGAAGAGGCTGCTTGTAGCTGCCTCAGAAAAGGGCAGGAATGCAGGCTCTGCCTCTGCAGATGGGATAGCTCCAGGGTGTAAACTGGCTTTCGGTCGTCCAGGAGGATCTGCTTTTTGAGCGTGTCCAAGTCCATGGGGGAAAGGCCTCCAGCCCTTGAGGAACTGAGGCCTGCTTTTCTTGCTTGGTGCTGTGCACTTTCTCTCAAGGATAAGTACATCACAGAAAGTCACACCGGTTCTGATGGCTCTTCTGAGATTCTGCCTAATTACTTGTTATAAAATTAGCCCTTTAACCCCTCTGAGTGCTCAGTGAGCAGCTGGGCAGTCGTTGTAGGAATGAATGGCACCAGCCTGCTTCTTGGTTGCAGGGTTCTGCTGAAGGGGTCCGAAGGCGTTCCTGTGGGGTAGGGCAGGAGAGCTCTGGGCAGGGCAGCTTGAGTGCCTCTAGTGGAGTGCTGCTTCAGCACGTATGATCCAGGCTCCCTGCAGCCCGGGAAGGAAACTGGATCTGTCTGACTGGCCCTGAGAATCTCGCCTTCTCTTGTGCCTTGTTGCAGAAATGCAGACTCCCAGCTGTTTGACAAGGTCAGAGGACATGACATCAAGCTGCTTCGATACCTGTCTGTCAGATATATCTGTGACCTGATGGTGGAGAACAAGAAAGTGAAGTTTGGCTTAAAGTGAGTATGGCGTCCTTTGCCCACATGTGGGCTTTGGAGTGGAGCTGCTGTTTAGATTGTGCAGCCCAGCGACTAAAGCAAGCACAAAAGTCTGACTTCCCCTAAGTGCGTTCCAGAAGGAGTTCCTAGATCCCTCCTGGCAGGGCCTTCTAGAGATGTTATCCAGACATTCAGCAAGTGCCTTAAAGTGAAACCCCAGTGGTATACAAGGCCATACATCAAGGTCCTCTCTTCCGTACCCAAGTCAAGCATACTAGTACCTTTGTGAAGACCATGGTAGCTGCTTAACTTTGTCATCTTCTGCAGTCACAATAGGTTCCTGTTTGTCCTATGGCTTCTCTGAGTAGGGAGTGAGTGGGTGGATGTTCTGATCCATGGGGCACAATCCCCCATGGCATCACAGCTGTGATGCGACTTCCTCCTGTGGGGCTAGTTGGTGCGATGATCAGGAGACTCATTTTTGAGTGGGGGCATCCTTCCAGTCTGTGGGTGGATGAGTGACTGGGAATGCCTCCCCTGGGGTTCAGCTGAGCTGAGGGTGTAACTGTCCGTGAGCTGAATTCTTACTCCACAACCCACAACTGGAGTCAGGGCTCTTCTGTCATGTAGCACTGTAGGAGGAATTGCTTGGCTAGGCAGATTCTTCTGATAGGCCAGATGGAGTGCTCTCCTGCCCTCTGGGAGTTAGTGCCTTTGTGTTGAATGCACTAAATACATGCACCGTTCTCTTCTCAGTGTGACGTCTTCCGAGAAAGTGGACAAAGCTCAGCGCTATGCCGATTTTACCCTCCTCTCCATCCCATATCCAGGTATAGGACTGATGTCCAGAGGGACTCCCAAGGGCCAGGTGACAATTTGCTGGTGGGGATTGGGAATTGTCTCTGTGTGTGGTGAAGCAACTGGGAGTTGCTGGATGTTTCTCTTTTTTTTTCCTCTGGAGGGGGAACTCCTCTCCTGAGGGCAGCAGGGGAGGAACTAGAGGATGCAGCCAGCACCAATCTGCGTTGAGCCCTCCTTGTGGTGGCAGAAGGGTCTCCAGTGCAGGGAGGAGGTCCCAGAGCTGTAGCTGGGTTCAGAAGCTTCCTCTACATATCCAGCCAGGGTATTGCAGCCCCGCCCCAGGCTGCATGCTTGGGAATTTGCCATGGAAGCCGCCTTTTGTCGCAAAAAGATTTTAAAAATGTTTCTAGTCTTTGTCATTCTGAAGAGAACTGCCATGCTGTGTCTGCAGTGCAGTGCCCCGAGACTGCCAACTGGTGTGAACTGCTCCGATTGGCCGTGCTGGTTGTGTTAGCTCTGGAGCACAGTGAGGGCCCTTGTCAGTTACTGGTTAATGCTAATCACCTAAACACAAACGGAGGGGCTCAGCCTGCCCATTGGTGCTGGATTCAATTACATGGCTGAGTGTACAGAGAGTGAGATGGCTGCTTTCCAGGGGGAAGGGAGGAATTCTCGGGGTTCAAGGCTCCATCCCCCTGCTCCTGCCCACAAAGGGGTGTGTGTGTGTGAAAGGGAGATTCATTCCCCCTATTGCAAAGCCTCAGCTGCCCCAGCTGCTGCTCCAAACCCAAACTGTCTCTCCCGCTCCTCTCCCTTGTCAGACCTCCCAGTGTGTCCCCCGATGTCCTACAGTGAAGGTGCAGATTGAGACAAAGACCAGGGACAAAAGAAAACTGGGGGGGGCTTCATTAATATAAGTTATGTAAACTAAGCTATGTACCGAGTTTGCTATGCCACATAGTCAAGGTGCCAAGAAGTGAAGCCAATGTCGCTGGCTTCTGGGATTAGCTCCAAAAACATCTGTCTGCCACTTCTACGCAACTTGAGTACCTGTGTGTGCGACAGAGTTTAGGCTCAGCCATAATGTCCCCATGGCCAGGCCCGGTGGCTAATTCTGTGAAGGTTTTAGACAGAGGAGGGAGAATTGTACAGGAGGCTGTGAAAATGAAATACTGCTGTGTTGTGGGGCCTGGCACACCCCATTTATAATAGTCACAGCAACATCAAAATGCTCCTTCCTCTCCTCGTGCCCTTGCAGCTGCTGCCCTTAACAGCTCCTCGCTTCCATGCTTGAGCTTAATGTAACTAGAGTACCAGCCTCGCCTCTTTCAGAGTATTGCCTGATCACAGTAGTGGTGTGGAAGGAGAGTAATACTGTGCATTGCGTTAAGCCAGGTGCATATATACACAAGCTGAGCAACATGGCG
Organism: Chelonia mydas; assembly: GCF_015237465.2. NCBI lineage: Eukaryota > Metazoa > Chordata > Testudines > Cheloniidae > Chelonia > Chelonia mydas. The sequence continues at coordinate 691,019 of NC_057853.1, forward strand.
AATGGGTGATAAAACTCTGTGCAAATACTCAAATTTAGGTTGCATCACGAGTTGCATTGTAAGAATTTCAGGTTCTTAGCCTGGCTTGCTCTGATCTGGAGTTTCCAGAATGTAGTGAGCACGTGTGTTGAAGGAGAGGGGTCTGTAGATATGCTTATGCTCCCACAATTCAAATGGCTTCCTCTCATTCGCAGACATCTGATGTGCCCATCACTGCGGTACTTAAGTGCCAGTTCTCACTGCCATCACTCTGAATTGGCTCTCTGGACTTCTTTTGTTTAATGTTTGAAAAGCCCCCTTAACAACTCAACAAAGTGTCTAGGAGCCTCTTACTGGGGTGGGGGGATTGGGTAAGCCATCATTTAAGCCAGATATAAGTTTTCTATTTAAAAAAAAAAGCAACGTCTTATCTTTTTTGGTTCCTTGAATGAGAGCTCTCTGGGGCAGAGACCATCTTGTGTGCAGTGCCTAACACAGTGGGGCCATGATCCCTGATTGGTTTCTACTCACTACTGCTGTACAAACAGTGGTTCAGAAGAGCTCCTGCCTGGGGCAGTGTGGTCTGCTGGAGTCTGCAGACAGCTGTTAATGCTGCTATGCAGAGCTTTGCCAAGCAGCAGCAGCAGGAGGTTGAAGTGACTCTCTCTGCTTGGTTCTGAGAATTCTGGGCAGTAGTGACCTGTGCAGATGGCAGCAGAGTAGTAAGGTGGCTCATAGGAGAAGAGAACCCAAAAAACATGGCTATAGGAGGTGTGGGCTAGTGGGTTTCCCCAGTCCACGAGGCTCTGGGGAAAGAGAGAGAGGTCTCTTTCCCTGCCAACAGTCAGTGTGTACCAAGGATTTACACTGACCAAACATGGGGTTGTCTGAAACTTGTTGGGCTTCCCCCAGGGCATTGCCTCTGGACCTGCTCGTGTGGGTGGGGACTCGGTGCCCCACTTCCCTGTGACGAGCTGGCTGGCAGTCACTGGTGTGCTCCTCAAGTCCTATTGGAAACACTTACCAAGGTGCTCCTGTGAACACGGCACATGTCCACGTCTGCTGACCTCCCCTCAGGTCACTGCAGGTGTGGGACTCTGGTGCTCAGTGGCAGAGGACCTCTTTCCTAGTGTGCCAGGGCGCTTCAGTCCTGGCCTTCCCCCAGGGCTCTGCTGAGGCACCTGCTGGGATATCCTGATACAGCCTTGTGCTGGTCCTGGGAGCTGGGGCTCACTCTGTGAAATGTGCCGTTTGGGAAGGGAGGAATATCAGGGTCTCTCAAGCTCCAGACGTGCTCAGTCTTTGGTGTTTGCTTTCTCCGAGTCAGTGCTTTGGATCACTGCTGCTTTTTAACTCCTGCAGACCTACTGCTGCTGATTCACTTGGTGCTCTGGGGCCTCTGGCTCCTGAGCTAAGGCTGCCAGTCCCACAGGGGCTTTTGCTGCTAGTGATCAGTTGTCTGCACTGTCATTCATTACCTCTTCTCTTGCAGGCTGTGAATTTTTTAAGGAGTACAAAGACCGGGATTACAGAGCTGAGGGTCTCGTATTTAACTGGAAGCAGGTACCAAGATCTTTCTGACTGGGTAGCTCTCGGGTCTGTTATGTCTGGCAACTGAATTTGGACTTTCAAAATAGCAGGTGAAGTCTGTGCTTCCTCCCTGGCATGGGAAGGGAATCAGCAGCCCTCAAACCAAACAAATGGAGGGCATCTCTGAACGCTGACTCCTTAAAGAGCAGCTCAGGCCAATGGTCCAGCCTCCTATGGCAAGTGTGGTGTTCTGGTGTCCTGGTATCCAGCAACATGATGTCATCATGTAATAGATGTCCTCTGTATTTACTTTGTCTGTCCTTCATGGGAGGATGGGACAGGCCTTGGGGACCCTTGAACTCACCTGGCTGTAGGCTGTACTGTAATGCTTCTCTCTCTCGTGGGGCAGGCAGAGCTTAACAGAAGTGATGTAGTCTGTCCTGGATGCTGGCCGTGCAAGGAGAATGGGAAAGAATGCCTAGCAGCTACCGGTCCTGGTGTCTCCTGTTTTGGAGAAGCATGCTGCAGAGCAAGGGGAATGTGGGCGTGAGAGCGTGAGGGAAGCTGTGTGTTGGGGTCTGGTAATAACCCAAGTCATGAGAATTTCTGGGGTGGTGGGCGGCGGGCAGCACGTTATGATGTGTGGAGTATCTGTGGGAGCTCCTCTGTACTGTATGGGGAAGGAATATGCTGCTCTCTTCAGGGGAATGGTCTCTCAAAGCTGAAATATTTCCAGTCTCCAAGCACTGTGCAAGGGCATCACTTCTTTGTTCACAGAGTGCTGAGCGACACTGCAGACAGCTGGTTTCAGCTCTCAAGCAGCCTGTGTTCTTGGGTGGGTGTGGCTCTGGGACAGCTCTGCAATGGAGAACTCTTGGAAATGGCTGGCGACTGCTTTGTCCCCAGCTTTCTCCTCTCCTGATCGGGGAAACAGTCACGGTGCATGCCAGTCACTCCAGCAGGTTATAATTGTTCACCTCACTGCATATGTCCCCATCCAGAAACAGTCGTGCACTGGTAGAATCCAGAACAGGAGCAGTGATCAAATCACTCCGCAGTTTGTGCTACTGGGCCCCGTTCTGCTAGAAGCATTGTTCGTCTCTTGCTGTTTTGCTGTCTGTAACTAGTTACCTCCCAATGGCTTCTCTTCAGCAGTACTCTGTGATTGACTGAGGTGTCTCTTTGCAGGATTACGTAGATGCTCCATTAAGTATCCCAGTGTCTCTGACCCGATCTTTGAACATTGACTGGAGCGAGTACCAGGTGAGGAGTGGGGCGCTCACTGGTGAATTCAGAGTAAGGCCAGAAAAGGCCATTCTGGTTCTCTAGTCTGTCCTCTTGCATGGCGCAGGTTGTGCAGCGTCACCCAGTGAGTCTAAGTGGCAGGTTTAACTGCATGCTCTGCTAGGATGGCTCCCTGGCAGCAGAGGCCTGCGAGTAGGAACACGCCTGTCACGCAAGCACTCAGATCATGAGGCTGTCGCTCCTTGTATCTAAGAGCAGGGAACTGCACGTACAGAATGAGCCCCTCTCATCACTTCAGGTGAGGCAGTTCCATCCAAAATGCCACTGCCAAATCCTTTCCTGCCTTTGCTTCCAAGCACGGCCCTCCAGGTCTCCTGCCCCCTCGGTGTTGCTTCATTGGGGTCCTCGCAGCTGCTCTTGCTCTTACCTTCAAAGTGTGTGTGCTTGCGTGGCCTCCTTTTGTGTCCCCGCCACTCTTCCAGTGACGCCAGCCTCCACTTCCTTTTCTTTTCTCTCCTGAGCATCTCCATGCTGTCCTGTGTGCACGGAATCACCTTGTGGAATCATCCCTCCACCTTTGTCTGGTCTAATCACTCCAATACCCCCTTGCAGCATTGCCTAGAAAAGCAGCTGACTTACACCCACAAACCAGAAATGTCACTAACATGGGGCATTCCTGGCCTCAGCCATTTTGCTTGCGTGCACAGGTACCATTGCAAATTAAACTGGGCAGTGGGGAGACAGCAAAATGGCTGCCTGTTTTCTAGATGGGTTCAAAATCTCCAGAGAAATAGGCAGTTCTGTTCTAATATGCCCCATTTTGTTACGGTCCCTCACATACGGCTAACAAGGCCCTTTTTAGATTTGAAAACTACATCCCTCGGTTTCAGAGTAGCCAAAAAGTAGCTGCAGTAAATTACCCAGTCCTAGCTATACAGGCCTAGCTTGTGTAGGCTCACAGGGTTGGTTTGTGCAGTTATGCATGTGAAAGGAACTTGAGACCTGGCTTCTCCAGATGGGCCCACAGAGAAGGTGTTCCCGTTTGACTGATTGCTGAAGCGATGACCCCTCCTGCTCCATAGAGCCCTCAAGGTGCGATTGTTCAGTGTGGTGTACTGCGAAGGTGGTGTACATACAAGTGATTGTAAAATACATGCCACGCTATCACGTCTCTGGCATAGCTGGCATTTCATCCTGTTATATTGATGCATCACCAGCAAAAAGCAAAACCTGGGCCAAAAGCTCTGTAAATGCCGAGTATTGCGCGCACACCCTACCGCGCTCGCTAGACACTGCCAGAAGGAGCATGCCTTCCATGGCACTTCTGGACAGATTTCATTTACTACTGAAAGATTCTTAGCCAGGGCTTCTTTCTTTCTGCCCTTCACGGAGCCAGGTGAGTCAGTGCTCTTGGTTCAGCCTGGCAGGGGTTCTGTAGTCGGTTCAGACTGGAACGTGGACGACTCTTCACCTGACCAGTGTGCTCCCCTCATTCACTGCTGCAGCAGCAGCCCGGGTTACCACTGAGGCTCCCACGGCTTCCTTGACGCTGGCGTTTCCATGCTGCATTAGAGCACAGCGATACTGCAGGCTGTTCCACTTTGCTTCCTGACCTGCCAGAGCTCCCTCAGCCTCTCCGGTTTTCCATGGCAAGCTGTAGCGTGGAAGCGCCTGGCACGCTCCATCCTCCACTGCTCACCCTGGAGTACTAAGAGGCTCTCTCAGCCCCTCAGAGTTGGTGCCCTTATTTGTCAAAGGATCAGCAACGAAAATATTAAAATACCAACATAAGCAACATGAATCAAAAGTAACCAGCAGTCTCAGAGCAGAGCCAGTGGGAGCAGAGATGCCCTGGAGCACTGCTGGCTCTGTTCATCAGAATACCGGGCAGGCGGGTGACCTCTGGGATTTGCTCACCCCAGGTACCCTGACAAGACTGGGGGGAGAGCAGATGAAAGGCCCAGCCTAAAATGTTGGGAGGACATGTGCTCCTGCCGTCTAGGCATATGGTGTGTCCCTCTCCCCACTCATCTGTTTCTGAGAGTGCTGGCTTTGCAGAGCTGGGCACGTGTCTTTGGACATCTGACCATCACCGGGCGCTTTCGGGTGCTGCTGCAGCGTTCTGACTTGCTGCTGCTGAAGCAGGGCTGAGAGGAGCCGCCTTTCATTCGAGGGCAGGGGGAGATTAGAAGGCTTGGTTGCCTGCACCATCCGTGCATTCCCCCAATGCAGCCTTGCTGGGGTGGGGAGTGCAGGCTGCCGCAGAGGCAGAGCCTCTTGCAGTCAGTCACCACTTGGTGGCCAAATGCCGATGGGCTGTGATCGTGCTAATAGGGCACTGGAAGGGTTTTGTTTAGGGAGGTAAAATATCTGCTTCCCGTGTCCCTTTAGCATTTGAGCTCTCTGGATTTAGCCACCCTCCTGTGCTCCTGCTGGGAATGCCGTGGTTCCTGCAGTCTGTTACCTGTCTGCGGAGCAAGGGAAGGGGGCCACTTAAGCTTGTCTGAGACTTGCAGGCAGAGCACTCCAGTCGCAGGGGAGGCTCTCCTCACCATGGCATGCCTGAACCAGCACGCTCTGCAGCTGGAACACCACCGCTCAGTCACCTTTCCCCATACGCATTTGGGGCTTTGGCAGAAGTGGGTCGGCACCAACAGGGAGTTCATTGGCTCTGGGTCGTTGTTCTGAACATACTGTGGCTCAGGGAATGCTCAGCAGAATGTCTGTATTTCCTATGCAGCTTGGCTCGCCCTGCTGTTGTGATGGCAAAATGGGTTCTGTGTCCTCCCTTTAGTCAAAAGAACCTGTTCTCGGCGGTTTGACCAGCCTCTTGGGGAAGTCCTGTGAGCAGCAGAATTGCTTTCATAGCCCAGCCCCTGGTCCCAATCTTTGTCTTGTCTGCAGGGTCTCCTGGATGGCACGGCTGGCACCTTGGCACGCCAGTGGGAGGCTGGGTAGGGAGCGGGAGGACTGCCCCCTTGGACATTGCCATGGGATTGTCTTAGCCCTAGCGCCCTCTTCCTGCACTCGGCCACGGAGAGAGCAGAGCAAGCTCCCTATGCTGCAGGGCAGTGGTTAATTGTATGAAGGGCCTCACCTCCTGTTCTCCACAGAGCTGGGACCTGGTGCAACAGACACAGAACTACCTGAAGCTGCTGATCTCACTCATCAATGGGGACGGTGAGATTTGTTCCTTCTCTGCACTCCCAGCTGGCTCTGTGGCCAGAGCTTATGGGACTTCTCCAGGGCATTTAACACTGCTATTGGCCAGGCCTTGTAGAGAATCTGACTCTTTCTCTTCCTGCCCCTTGTGGGGTGTTGTCCTGGACTTCAGTACTCAAAGGGGAGTCCTGTTACCCAGGAAAATCCCAACCCCTGGATGAGGCTTCTCCTCCCCCACTGGCAGTGTGGCTGATTATGTAAAAATTAGATTGTCAAAGGCCAAGGTCCCATTTTCCCCCAGCTCTGAACCTCCCTGGTGTGATGAGATGGGCTCCAAGTCACTTCAGTGCTTTTGCAAGCTGTGCACGAGGACTAGGGTTTGGAGATGCTGAAGGGGAAACCCTGCTATTCCTGTATTGCTGGGGCTGTTTCTCTGGGTATGGCCTAGAAGGGGCTCCAAAAGGGGGGTCTCCTTTTGTCTGTTTCCGTTTTCATTTTCATTTGCTTCTTGCCAAGCCCCTCGGCTGTGGGCTGGTGGCATGTAGATCTAGGGCAGTGTCAGACACTGCACCCAGCACGCACAGGGTTAGATCCAGCCAATCTCTGCCAACGCCTAGGAGCAGCCAAGTTGTGTGCTCCTGCCACATGGCCCATGCCCTGTGAACGGTCTGTACAATGGAGGTGGTGGTGGCCTGTTCTTGGCCACTCTGCTCTGTGGAGATGTCATCACATCTCGGGGGTGAAAGGGGACCTGCTGCTCCTGGAGCTGAGGTCTAGCTCATTCAGACTGGGGAAAGGATGGAAATGTTCTCCTCAAGCAGACTTGGTGTTTTGACTGGTGAGGGGCTAGAGGCGGTGTAACTGGGCAACTCGAGGCTGTGGGCAGGCTGTTGGTCCCCTGTCATGGGGATTCCTTACTCCTAGCAGCTGGGGAGACTAGGATAGCTACAGCTTGGCATGGCACGCTGAATCAGGGACCTTCCAAGTTCTTTATTCTGGAGACAGCCCTCTCCCAAGATGATGTTCTAGGTAGTAAGACCAGCTGTGCTCCTGCTTCCCTCCCCTGCAAACAGCCCTCGGTGCTGCATGGGGGTGGTGTGCAGTGAATCACAGATACGGTGCAAGTAATGCTCCATTCTCCTTACAAAGCTCTCTCTCTCCCTCTCCTTCCCGCCCCTGGAGCAGATGACAGCGGGCTCCTGGTACACTGTATATCCGGCTGGGACCGAACCCCTCTCTTCGTCGCCCTCCTGCGCCTCTCCTTGTGGGCTGTGAGTACGGAACGGACTTGTTGTGCCTCGGGGAGTGACCGCTTGGGGTGGCGGAGCAGCCATGTGACCCAAAGAGGGTGAAGAGCAGTCGCTGTTCCTAGCTACCAGGGCAGTGTCTGGAGAGGGGTGTAGGAACGGGCTCTGGAGGCACAGCCTGGCGTGCTGGCCTGTACTGAGGCCCAGTATTCCCAGGGGGCACCTGCAGCTCTGCATTAGGGCTGCATCTGCACTTGCAGCCTGATGAGAAATTGCTTTGGACATGAGATGCCATGTAATGGAGATGGGGGCTGGTCCGCACCTGGAGTGGGGCAGAGCCAGCTGGACGTCCCCCTGTGTGGTGCTGGGAGACACTCTCCTTGGCGATTCCCAGTGGGGCTTGCACCCTCAGTCCCAGTTCTAGTGGCTGCTGCATCCCTGAGGCTTCCCTCCTCTTTCCTTTCCAGGATGGGCTTATCCATGCCTCACTGGAGCCTGCGGAGATTCTTTACCTGACAGTGGCCTATGACTGGTTCCTTTTTGGGTAGGTTCACTGAGGGGTGCAGACACTGCCGAGGGGTGGGCAGGCTCTCAGAGGGGCCCTCTCGTGGTCTGGTTAGTGGGTGACCTGCTTGGGTTGAGGGGATGGTTTTCCTTAGGGGACTTGGCACATCTGCTTTAAGCTGCTTGCCGCCTTGCTTGGCGGGAGGGGCTTGTGCAGGTTCTGCCCAACGCCTAAGGCCGCTGGCTGTCCCTGACCGCTCATGGCCTGGTCCATCACTGCTCGTTCTCGTTCCTACTTTGTGATCTCCTTTCCCTTGCTCTCTTTCCAGGCACATGTTGGTCGATCGGCTCAGTAAAGGAGAAGAGGTGAGTGGCCCTGCAGGAGGCAGTAGGTGAGCAGGGTCAGAATGCAGTACTCTACCCACTAGGCAGCAGGCTCAAGGTAGCAGCAGTCTTCGCAGCTCAACGTCTCGTTGACCTGGCTGGGTATCTCATTGACCTTGGCGGTATTAGGACTGTACCTTGCGTCTGCTCCTTACTTCCATGAAAGAACGCTGTCCCAGGGCCCAAGGACTATATGTGGGTGGGTTAGATCTTGTAATCCCGATGTGTCCGCTGTCAGTGCTGTTAGTAAGGGCCTTCCTTACCTCATCTCGGACAAAAGTGCCTGGAGTCATAATGGTTTGGTTCAGCTCTGAGAAGGGACGTTTCAGGCTTGTGAATTCGGAGTGCTGAAACATAGTTAGCTGAGAAGTTGTTCACAAACTGGGTGGCTAAACCACGTGCCTCTCTTCCGGGTGCTCTGGCACCGGGGGGTTCATAGCTGCTATTTAGCTGTCGGCTGGTGCACCACAGTCCTGAGACTTGTGATCCTTGCAGATAAGCTGTCCTGTTGCTGTCATTCTGGCAAGAGACGTTTGTGCCGGGTGGTGGGAGCCATGTGGGGCACAGCCAGATCAGAGAGCAGGCTGTGCCGTGATATTTGGTGTTGGGGAGGTCACTGCTCTCCTGAGCATCCCTATTCTTGGCAAGCTGCTGCTGAGTGACCCTCGCCCACTGGTGCTGCATTGGCAAGGATAGAGAAGCTGTCCTGGCCTTCTCGACTGGTGTGTGCCTGGGTTAGGAGCCTTCTGACATGCACTCTCCCAGCTGGCCCATTCAGAGGGCAAGGCAACCTCCCCTTGGTCAGGGAAGGGTGGTGGTGCCACACCTGGGGGGCTTCCACACTCCGATCCAGGGCAAGCCAGCAGAGGGTTCTGAAACAGAAGGCCCAAAATGTGACTGTGGCTAATGGTGGACTTTGGTGGTAGCTGTAGATGCACTGCTGCCCCCTCCCCTCAGCATCCTCCCCCCATTAAAATAAGAGGCTGCAGCCCCTGTGGATTTTTCTCAAGCTTCTCTTCTCTCTTCCTTTGCTCAGATTTTCTTTTTCTGCTTCAATTTTCTGAAGCACATCACCTCTGAGGAGTTCTCTGCTGTGACGCTGCAGAGGTAAGGAGCTTGCGCCGGCTGCTGCCTGGACTAGAGCCAAACGACTCGTTAGTGCTGTTACCATGGGGAGATGGAAGCCCTCGTGTCCTGGCCCACTTTCCCTTAATTTATTCTGCACTCAGAAGGCTGAAGAATGGGGCCAAGGCTTGTGAGGTGCGCACGTCACACTTGAAAAAGCTGCCCAGGCTGAAATGTGCTCTCCACTGAATGAAGTGTCTGGGGGGTCCATTAGCCCGGCTGAGCCGATGGCCGAGAGGGCTCTGTCTCGCCTTCTGGCCCGCAGCAAGTCCCGTCTGTGCTGCTGTAAGTCAAGAGCCTTGGGGGAGGAGAGATGGCTGAACAATAGCCCCTCGGTGTGTAGAGATGGCAGGAATCCAGCCCCTCCTGGGGGAGGCTTCTAACGACTTTAACTAAACCTCTCTGCATAGGGTTTTGCCGGGTCCCTCCAGGCTGCAGGAGCTGAGCGCTCTCCTCCCTTCCCACCCCAGCTGGGAGTGGGGGTAGAAGCATGTCCGTTACCATCACCCCAGCCAGGGACTGCTCCGTGTCGGCTCCTCATTCACTGCCCCCGTCCCTGGAAGGGGAACACTGGGACCCACAGCACTCCAAACACCAGTTCTGTCGCGTGCCAGGCGAGCAGAGGGACAAGCCCCATTCTGTTTGCAACCTTTGCTGCCATGACGGAAGGCAGAGGGCGTGAGGGCTAGGGACAGGTCGAGGGTCAGTTAGTGCTCTGGGACCCCTCTTTGATCTCCTGGCCTGGCCTGGCAGGATGGCAGCGGACAACCCCATGGCTCTGATCCTGTGTAACTGTTTCCTTTTTCCCCCCAGGAGGAAGAGCCTGCTGCCTGGCTTCACTGTGGAGGAGATCTGCATGCTCAGTGAGTGCTGTCCCGGAGCGCGGGCCGCTCCCCTGGCTGCGCGTAAGGAGCTCAGGGCTGAGTGGGTTTGTGGGGGAAGTGCCACGAGGTGTTCGCATGAAGCCCTTGGACACCAGCAAGGGATGGGGAGGGGAAGTAGGATGGGGACATGGCTAATCAAAGGCTTCCAGGCTTGGCTTCAGTCTTCTTCTGTCTTCCTTCTTGCAGAGCAGAGGGATCGGGGCAGCACCACAAGCCTGAGCAGTGACTTCTCCCTAGTGCTGGAGAGTTCACCGGGAGCATCTGGGAGCTTCACCTCTGAGGTGCTGGAGCTGGTGCCAGCTGGCGCGCAGACCCAGGCCGCTTGGTAAGAAGCCACCCAAGCACCTGGCCAGGGCATAGCAGGCAGGGGCAGGTTCGAGGTGTTGCCTTATGCCGTGCTCAGAAGGTGGCGCACTGAGCAGGGAGTTGCCGTCCCCTTGCTGAGCGCCCACTCATGTGGGGCAGGCACCAGCGGGACACGGCGGAGAGAGAAGGAAGGAATTCAGCTGTGAGTAGTACGGACCCGGACCCGTGCTACAGAGCTCCAGGGCCTTCTGTTACAGCAGGTCCTGAGAATGCTCCTGCCATGAGCGGCTGCCTTGTGCTTCTGCAGGAGCCTTCGCCTACAGCCTGGCCCATGATCTGAGGACAGAGCAGCTGCTCTGTTTGTTTCTGAAATGCACTGAAATCACATCAAAGCCAGTTGTTTCGGGCAGTCTTGCCCACTGCGGAGCTGCGGGTCCGTTTGCCCAGTGGTTCCATACCTGGAGTGGCTTTCTTACTTCCCCTTAGTGACTCTGCATCTCACAGGGGACTTGGGTGAAGAATGATCCCTCCAAAAGCAGGACTTCTTGGAGCAGTCCTCCCTCCCTGTGCACCCAGCTGGCATCTCCTCCCACTTCCGCAGTGTGGCGGTGCCCGCTGGAGCCGGGTTAACCCTGTACAGTGGCCTGCCCAAGCTAATAGCAGCCTCTGTAAAGCCAAGTGGCTGGCCTGGGGCGGAAGCTGGCTAGACTGTTACTTACAGCTCTTGGAGATGGCTCCAAAAAGATTGCAAAACACTGACCACTTCTCCTGAAAAGTGACGGGAGAGAGTCTCTCCTAGGTCTGGTTACCCTGTAGCTGGTATGAAGCCACAATGGTGAAATTGGGGTCAGGAAAGGGGGGGTATCTGGCAGGCTCATTGTTGTAGGGGCAGCTGGGGTTGGGGATTTCAGAGCCTTTCTCTGGGATTGCCCCTCTGAGTTTAATTTTTTTCTCTCCTCTCCCTAAACGCGAGCAGCAGTGCTATTTTGTGCTGCAGTTATTTTAAATTAAATCTGGGCTGTGCTTGGGGCGTCTGGAGACGCTCTGGGGGAGAGTAACCTGCGGCACGCTTCTGGCAGCCCAGGTTTCCTCACGCCTGGTGCAGTGAGATGTTTAACGAACCTGGGGACCATGAGAGCAGGGATGAGAAGCCTGAAACAGCGCACTTGTATACCTGACCTAGTGCAGGGTCACCTCTAACACAAGCGACTGGCTGTCCACTGCTACTCGACCGCGACAAGTACAAAGCAGCTCCCCCACCCCAGGGCTCTGGGTAATGGCCAGTACTTCATAGGACCCACAACGGCAGGCCACAGACTCAAAACCTAAATAGCATTGTTCGTCCCCCAGGCACTTCCTGTTGAAGCAAAACATGGACTAGCCAGGATGCACTGGGAAAACTAGAGGAGGAAACAGCTGCTGTTCTTGTGGGGTTGACTCACACTTGTGTGTTTTTTGCTTCGCTCACTTACTGTGGGTGCCGGGGGACTGGGGCGTTGCTGTGGGTGCCAAACGATTCCACGTACATGCGTTCTGCCAAACGCCAGGCGCTCCTTGCTTAGCTATACACAGAGATCCGTGCAGGTTATGCAGGGGGGAATGTTGGCAGAGCGTTGATGTGAGGTCCATAACACGCCGTTAGCGGCTGAGGTGTGGGACATCTGAGACTTGGTCTACACTAAATGTTTAGATCAACATAACTACTTGCTCAGAGGTGTGAAAAAACTGAACACCATCGCTGTGCCTGCCTCACCCCCAGGGTAGACACAGCTCGGTCAACAGAAGAATGCTTCTCAACCTAGCTACTGCCTCTCGGGGAGGTGAAGTTCCTCCAGCAATGGAAACCCTCCGTGGCTGTGACAGCAGCATTGCTGGGGCACCCCAGCTATGGCACGGTAGCCCCCATGGTGCAGACAAGCCCTTGGGGGGTGAAGGGAGGAGAGAGAGGGTTCTCCTCCTCTGTACAAAGAGATGGGTTTAGCTGTGGATTCTCTGCTGTCTTTGCTTGTGGTCTCTTTGGAAGCCAGGATGGCCACACTAGCTTGTAGGGGTCCTTGGATTTAAAACCTTCCTTCAGGGCTCTGCCTGCCCCAGTTCTTGTCACCATATGGGGCATTTCATTAGCTCTGCTGGTTTGCACTGAAAACAACACTACAGTACCAGCAAGAGAGTAAGGGCTAGAGAGGGCTTTGGCCAACTGCTTGCCGTTTGGGAGAATGGAGCTGGCGCTCCTGCCAGAAAATCCTTGGTGTCTGAGGGGAACCCTGATTGACTTGCAAGGCTGGGGGATCAGTTCAGAACTCTCCCTTCGTGGGCAGGCATATAAGGGAAGCAGTAATGGCTGTCAGCCGGGAGGCGGTGGTGGGCAGCAAACTGGACAGGAGTTTGGCATGTGATCTGACTAGAAGAGGGGCAATGCAGAGACATGCCACCCACGTAGGGAGAGCAGCCCTGTCTCGAGCTGTGATGCAGCTGCCCCCTGTCAGCAGGGGGCCCAAATGGAGGAATGTCAGAGAGGAGTGACCGTGATCAGAGGCCTAGCACGGCTGGCTGACTTGTTCTGTCCTCTCGGATCCCTCACCTCTGAGCTGCTTACACAGGTTTATTCCCCTGGATATGTCTACGCTGCTGTGAAACCCCCACCACTGGCCTGCGTTGGCTGACTCCAGCTCTCGGGGAAGTAAAATTGCAGCGTAGACGTTTGGGCTCAGGCTGCAGTCCAAGCTCTGGGTCCCCATGAGGCGGGAGGGGTCCCTGTGCCCAAATGTCTACACCTCAATTTTACAGCCCCGCAAGCTGAGTCAGCTGACACGATCCAGCTGCGAGTGTTTCATTGCAGTGCAGGCGAACCCTTCATGACCACTGCACGCAGCTATGGGCGTTCACTGGAGAATTGCCATTCGACTGGAGTCGTCTTTCCCCAGAGACGTGCTGGGAGGCCTGGCGCTTAGGGCATGTTAAAATGAGATGGGGCAGGACATTAGGATGGTCCCGGATGGGCCGATCCTGCCCTGGCCCCTAGGCGATGGGCTGAGGTGGCCTCTTGCTCCCTCTCTTCTCTGACGTGCCACACTCCAGAAGTGTGAGCTGGCTCGGGGGGGCAAGAGCTCAGCAGATGCTGGGGGCAGGGCACATCTGTCTGGCAGACTCTGCTGGTGCAGTTACACCTGACTAATTCGTTCTTCTGGGCTTGGAGGGAGCTGAATCTCTGTAGTCGGGGGCAGGGGAGGGGGGAATCTCTGCCCTGAGGTGGAATGGCTTCTTGCATGGGGAAGCTGACTTCTCACCCAGGGCTCCTGTTGTCCTGCAGGAGGAAGAGCCGCACATCCTCTCCCCAAACAGTGCTCTGGAGCCGGACCCCACAGTCTGAAGACAGACTGCCTTACCAGGAAGCAAAGTCCTCTAGCTCCTCCTCCTCAAACCATTCGGACACCTTCCTGAGGGTCGGAAGCAGCCCACTGGAGGTCCCGAAACCCAGGTGAGGTGCACCAGAGCAGACCATTTCTTAGCAAAATGAGGGTCAGGTTTAGGGAAAGAGAGCTGTATTCATGCTGCTCTGGAGACCTGGAGTGCAGTGGGTTCAGAGACTGAAGCTCAGAAGGGGGCCATTATCTGTATAATACAGGCCAGAGAATTGCTCCCGGTGATTTTTGCCTCGGTCCATATGCATGAATAACATAAGTGTGCGGAGGCAGAGCTGGTGGTGGCGGTCCCACCTGACCTGAACTGCATGCCAGTCTCAGCCCCGCTGATTCCGTCAGTACAGGGTCTCTGGTCTCTCCCGCCTGCATGCTCAGCTCTCCCGACGCTGGAAGTGCGCTCTGTGCTTGGCAGTGAGTGTTCAGCGCGTGCAGAGGAGACTTGAAGTGAAGTGTCATGTGGAGAGGGGGATGGGGACCTGCTCGAACTGAACTGCACCCATTGACATCTGAGTCTGTTCCCCTGAACCCCGGGGTGCCCATGGCAGAGGAAGATGTAATCGCTAAGAGTGGGCAGTGAGGCTTGCACAGCACGGGCTCAGCCTAACCTCGGGCTGTGTGATGGCTGTGCTTTCCCACAGCGCAGGGGGGCGTGGTGGGAAGCCGGGGGTTTGCCAGGACACAGGCTAAAATCAAGTGAGTTGCTTTCCATAATGAAGGGCATTCTAGCAGCCTCGAGTCTGATCACTGCCTTTCTGCAGCACCAGTGAGCTGGGGTACTTGGGAGGGGAGTCTGGGGAGCAAGGGATGGAGCGGAGGAGCCTGCATGTTGAGGGACTCTGTGTGTTGAGGGCCTGTGAGGGATAAGATGTTGTTAAGCCCTTGTTCACTATTATGTGGGGTTTCCTGCTGAGTTGTCGCTGGTGACTCCCATCACAGCAGCCGCCATTTAAATTGTATTGACGTCTCCTCAATCCAGTGAAACAGAAGAAAAACAGGTAGAGCCTTTAATTGCACTTGGTGTGTGTGTGGAGTCCGTGTCACAGAGAGAAACCACTGACCGTCTCCGTAGCTAGTCTGAAGGGTCCTCTCTGTGCCGCAGGCGGTCATTTTGATGGTCTCGAGCTGCTGCTGCCGTTTTGTCTTGAAATGAACAGGATCAGATGACGGGAAGATAATGGCCCAAGGGGAGGGGGAAATAGCAAAGAGAAATACAGCTTCTGTCTCTTGATGGCTGCTTTTGCTTGCAGCCTCCCTGCTGGAGTAACAGAGGCCCAGCGTAGCCCCTCACTGACGCTGGCTAAGCTGCCTCTCTGGTCACAGGCTCCCAGTCTGTTGTAAAAGGAGGCACTGTCTTGGCAGCTCAGCCAGACTTTTGCCTCTGTCTTATAAGAGGGGAGGGAAGAGAAACAAGGTAGGAGATGGAAAAGTGACCCTGGGGAGGGATGACAGCAGGACCCCAGTGTTCAGGATTTAGCAGAAGCCAGTGCAGCTGATGTCCCTCCCTGGGTCTGTCTGGTAAGGATGCCTTTCCCACTCAGGGTAGCACCCAAGAGAGTCATGCTGGATTCTGCGGTCCCAAGAGACGGCCAGGCAGAGGCAGTAGCAACCAGTAGGGTAAAGTTTGTTCTGTCCATCCATCAGCCCTGCTGCTAGCTCTTTCTCTGCCCTGATCAACAATGCCCAAGAAGGGGTGGCTGTCTCATGCCGGTAACTGGGACCAAGCAGAAGCACACTGCAATTTCCACTAGGAACATTCCTCCCCTTTCTAGAGTCTTCCAGCTCATCATTATGCTGATCCGTGACTTCCCCAGGAGCCTTGAGAACTCGGAGCACAGCTCTTCTAACGGGACACGTCCTGTTCATCCTGTCTCCAGCCCTGGCTGCCTCGTGGAGACAGTTGTGTGTAATGGGCTGAGTTGGACTCTTGTTCCCTTGGACAATTGGAATATACAGGCTCCCGCACAAGAGCATGGGGTGGGGTGAACCGGGGCTGGACTCTGCAGTGGTAAATACTGGAGCCAGGAGCACAGAGGAGGGCATCAGTAATAAGGCTGAGGGGATCAAGACAGCTGTGTGCAGGCAGCTGGAATCTCTGCTCTCGGCCAGCAGCTCCAGCAAAGAGTAGAGATGTGCTTCCCTTGACTTGGCTCCTTACCTTGATACAGAAGCAGCTTGGATTTCCTCTCCACCCCCACGCCCTCGAAAGCCAGCTGTAAGCTCATGGCTGGGTGGCCCTAGGGAAAGGGGTGCAGTTGGCAGGGCAGCAGTTGGTCTAGTCCCCTGGCTCCAGTTACACTGCTCCAGCTCCCACTTCCCTGCTGAATCCAGCCACCCCTTGGTCCATATACAGCCTGCCTGCCTTCTCCAGGGATTGAGCTGATCACTACTGGACTAGCTGGGAGCATGGTCCAAAGACACCCTCCCAATTAGAGACTGACACGGCTGGGGCCTTCCCCTTGCCCGGAATTCCATGAATGGTGTCTGCGTGTCCTGTGGCTGGGGAAGGGAAGGGATTGCATCGCCGCACTCAGCACTGCTAATGCTTCCTCTGGCTACATGAATCCGGGTCACATCCAGCCACAGAGGGTCTGTCGCAATCTCCAGCTGAAGTTCTACCTGGAGATTGGGGGGAACGTACATTTGAATGCAAAATAGGCAATATTATTTCCTATATAGCGTGTTTCACCAGTAGGTGTCAAAGTGCTTCCCACTCATCAATGTACTTATCCCTGAGGCACAGAGAAGCTAAGTGACTTGCCCCGGGTCACAGGGAAGTCCCTGGCAGAGCGGGGAATTGAACCCAGGGCTCCCGTGGCCCAGGCCAACATCCTATCCACTGACCTGTCCATCCAGCATCACTGCGCTGGAGCGAGAGGGGCATACGTGAGAGGAGAGCAAGGGGGAAGCCATTTCCATTGGCCCCTTATGAACAGAGTTCAGCAGCCAGATACTTGGCTGGAGTATCCTCATGGGAGCAGCTGGAGTCCATTGGCTGACCATGCTGCCAGAAATGCTCTTGTCTCTACAGCGGGAGGCTGGTTCCTGGGGAAGGTCTAAGCTGAGGAAACAACTGCACTTGACTATCTAATCCTCTGGCCATGTGGTCATGGCAACAAAACACTTAGCCCCGGCAGCAGCAGCAGGGGAGAAATGGACTGTTCCTAGTGGGCCAACAGCACTTCAAGCCGCTAATCTCCGTTGTTCCAGGTGCAGCTGGAATGGAGAGCAGAGTAATGCCAACTTGTCGTGGAGGCAGGGGAAGGGCACCTGAGCAGGACACCTAAAGATTGAACGCCAGGATGACCCTTCAGGTGTTTCCACTGGGGCATCCTAGAGGGAAATGTTGCGTATGTTACACTTGGCCAGTGTGTGGGCTCCTCCAGGGGCTGGATCACAAGAGATTTGCCCTGGAGCTTCTGTCATACTAATAATGTGATTGGTGGCCCATGACCCAGTTTAAAGGCAAAGTCAGATGTCAGGTCTCTGGCTGACAGAAAGCCACTTCCCACCACATCTCTGCATAGGGTGTGCTTCCCAAACTTGCTAGGCATGTCTGTGGAGATGCCTTGGATTTATTTGCAGAGCAGGACACGATGGTCTCTCCAGCTGAATGCTTTGTGTCTAGAAAGCAACACAAGTTGCCTCTAACTCCTTGTGCCCATGTGGATTGAGCTGTAGATACAGTGCCCTTGAGCTCGTGTTTCACACTACTTCTGGGAGGAGTAGCTGGTGAAGCTGCAGCGAAACGCAGTGTGTCTGCGTTGGGCCATTGACTCGCAAGCGCGCACACATCATGACGCTGGGTTAGCAAACTGGGTAAACTTTGCCTGTGTTTGTATTGTGTCTGTTAGCCAGCCCTGGTGTGCTGTTCGGTCGTGAGGCAAGGAATCCAGTCCCGGGGTTCTGGCGGCTGTGTGAATCACAGGAAACGCTAGCCCTAAATGCTGCTGCAGCCAGTTCAGTAATGTGCGCTGACTGCACAGAGCAGCACCCCCTGGTGCGGCTACGCAGTGGGATCTGTGGATGCTGTAGTTGGTAACCATAATGTATGCTGTTCGGCCAGCACTGGGAAATTTTTCTCACACTTGCTTTGAGGTGCTTGGTAGCTAGAGGTTTTACCATGTCTGTGCTGGGCATCTGTCATTCTCTATGTCCTAAAGGTGTCAGAAATCAGGCCCAAAACTTGCCAGGACCAGAACTGAAATACCTGGCTGCAGAAGGAAATGAGGAGTTTTTCCAGAACTGAAGCTCTGATTATGCTACAAATTGAATTGATACTGTGGCTAAGAGTGTGAAGTTGCCAAGACCCTGACTGAGGTCCCAGAAGACTGGAGAAGCGCTAACATTGTGCCCATCTTTAAAAAGGGAGGGAAAGGAGGAGCTGGGGAACTATAGACCAGGCAGCCTGACCTCGATACCTGGGCAGCGACAAGAGCCACATATCAAACATTCCATGTGCGAATACTGGGAGGACAGAGGGATGATCACCAGCAGCCACCATGGATTTACCAAGAACAAACCCTGCCAAACCAGCTTGATTTCCTTCTTTGACAGGGAAACTGGTTTGGGAATGCGGTGGATATAATATATCTGGCCTTCAGCAAGGCTTTTGACACAGTCCCACAGGACATTCTGATAAGTAAGCTGGAGAAAAGCAGGCTTGACAGAACTACCGTTAAATGGATACATAATTAGTTAAATGACTGCAAACAAAGAGTAACTATTAATGGAATGATGTTGGGTTGGAGGGAGGTCTCAAGTGGCGTTCCACAGGGATCTGTTCTGGGTCCGGTGGTGTTTAACATCCTTATTAATGACCTGGATGTAGATACAGAGAGCAGACTGATCAGGTTTGCAGATGACACAGAGCTGGCAGGGGTGGGGGGAGGTTGCCAGTACTTTGGAGAATAGATCTAAAATTCAAAGGGATCTTGATAAATTGGAGAACTGTGCTCTAGAGAACACAATGACATTCAGCAAAGACAAATGTAAGGTGCTACACTTAGGGAAGAAAAACCAAATGCACAAATACAGAATGGGGGGAAACTGGCTTGGCAGCAGCACTGCTGAGAAGGATCTGGGAGTTGTGGTGGATCAAAGCCTCCGCATGAGTCAACAGTGCAGTGCTGTTGCAAAAAAAAAAAAAAAAAAAGCAAATGCAATTGTAGGTTGCATTAGCAGAGGCATAGCATGCAAGTCATGGGAGGCGATAGTATCGTTCTATTCAGCCCTGGTGAGACCTCAGCCGGAGTAGCGGTGTCCAACTTTGGTCACCAGTGTATAGAAAGGATGTAGAGAAACTGGAAAGGATCCAGAGGCAAGCAACAAAGATGATCAAAGGGATGGAATGCAACCCATATGAGCAAAGGCTGAAGGAACTGGGTATGGTTAGTTTGGAAAAGAGAAGGGGGGATATGATAGCGGTCTTCAGATACTTGAAAGGCTGCCACGAAAAAGATGGAGAAAAGTTGTTCTCTTTTGCCACCAAGGGCAGGACAAGAAGCAATGGGTTCAAACCATAGCATAGCAGATTTAGATTAAAGCCAAGAAAAAACTTCCCCTAACTGTAAGAACAGTAGGACAGTGGAACAGACTGCTTAGGGAGGCTGTGGAAGCTTCTTCCCTGGAGGTTTTCCAAAGGAGGCTGGATAGCCGTCTCTCTTGGATGGTTTAGACACAACAAATCCTGCACCTTGGCACTGGGTTAGACTAGATGACCCTTGTGGTCCCTGCTAACCTGTGGGTCTGTGATTGGCATGTGGCTTATGCTGCAGGGGAATTGTGCTCATGCCGTACTGTGCTCCAGGATGCTACAGCATTAAGAAGACTGGTAATAGGTGCCTGAGATTTAGCCAATATTGTAAATGCCACTAGCTGCCAAGTGCCGCTTGCCAGCCGTTTCCATCCGAGGGCTGGAAGGGGCTGCAAGAAACCTGCCTGTCCTACCTCTGAAATCGATGCTCTAGGCCAGTTTGTGAGTGTTTTAACCTTCTGAAGAGCATTAATACTTTGCAGCTGAATTTGGTGATGCTTGCACTAGTGTAAGGGTGCAGGGAAATGCAGCCTCTTCTCCAAATGGTTTATAACTACATGGACAAGTGGCATGTGAAGAAGGGTGAGATGCAAGCCAAGCAGCCAGGCTGGCTGACACGAGTCTTTGCACACTTTTTGTAGACGAGGAGCTAGTCTTGGCTGCTCCTCTGCTGAAAGCCTCGACTCCCTCCTTGCAGGCGGAGGCTGCATGCTCAGGAAGCCAGAGAGAGCGTTCTGTGGGGAAAGGTGCTGCACGGGGAGCCATGACCTAATTACATGGAACCATTTTAGGGTTGCAGTTGCTAGTTTGTGGCCCACCTAGGGAGCCAGCAGACTTAATCGTCCTGCTGCACTTGCGTAAAGAGACAGCCGTGCCCCTCCTCTTTATATTCTGTCTGTCTTGTCTCACTAGCCTGTCTCTTATTTCTGAGGGATTCTCCTCCCACGCGGGGGGGTCTGAGGCTCATTTTCATCCTCGTGTCCCCTCTCCGCCATCAGATGTTTGTGAGAAGAGCGCAGCTCTGATGCAGATCCTGCTATGATAGCAGATAATTGTGTGCATCCCCTGCAGAAAGCTTTGTTTCTAAACGAGTGAATCTCTCGCCCTCTTCGGACCTGAAGCTCGCATGCCACCCAGTCTCCCCTCTCCTTCTCTGTGGGGTACACTTCTGTACCCCACTGCTTGTGACAGGGGCTACGAGACCTGCCGGTCATCCCCCTCCTCACCTGGGTGCCTGTGTTTTGGGTGTGCTTTGCACTAGGGATGTATCTCTTGTCCCTCTTTCCCAAGTGCTCTAGGGATTATTTCAGTTCTTCGACATAGTTAAAGCTGTGGGGCCAGTGCAAACCTGAATGAAATATTAAAATAAACGTGGGCTGTTGTACCCCCACCACTCACTTTCCATTTAATTAAAAACTACCCTTGGCTCGATGAGTCTGCGCAGCAGGGAGTCTCAGAATCCAGGAATCTTGCTACAGAATTTAGGTCCAACTGGGCCTTTATTATTTATGCTTTAGGTATTGTATCAGGTGACTGCCTGACATATTCCTGTTGAACTAACATCTCAGTCTGGGATACTCATTCCGTACGCCTGCCACCACCTCTCTCTTTAGTGCTTAGCCAAGAAAGAATGGATCCGTTACAGGAGAAGAGGATGTTTGTAAAGCTCCTAGATGGAACATGGAGGCCCAGGAAGTCGAGACAGTTGGGAAGTAGATTGGGGTAAGAGGAGTTTCCAAAAGTTCAACTTTGGTCATTCCATCAAAAATCAAAAGGCCATCATGGGATTTCCAGGGCCCTTATGAGCTACAGCCATGGAACTTGATGCATTAAGGCATTATGGATGGCTGATTACAACTGGGAATAAACACTTGAAAGCCACAGTTTCTATCTGGAGTCACCAAAAGGTTAGTCTGGCAATTTACAAAAATTGTACAGCTGTCTTCCAAAAAGTGGCCATGTGTGGTTGGGTAAAAAAGATATGCAGCTGTTACCAACTTTAACTGATTTTAGCCAAGAAAACTCTTGGAGAGGAATGGCTGCTTAGGCATTGGTGCTGATGGTCAGGCCTTCCCACAGGGCATGTGTGACGAAGTGGGAATGTGCTTAATGTTTTCTCTGAATACCGTGTGGGTGCCTCAGTTTCCCCTATGCATTTCTTAAGTATCTAGGTGGTGGGATAAGGGGGTGTGATTGTGGCAGAGCCCTAGAGGGCCCGTGTGATGGTGTCTGCACAGAGAATGGCCGACACCCTGTCTCCTGTCAACTGATGGCCTGGGCCCCTCCCCTGCAAGGTGCCACCTGAAGGTGTTGGAGAACAAAGAGATCGGGTGGCCTCCTGACCCGGAAGAGAGACAAAGGCCAGAAGAGGGGCTGGAGAGTTTCCGTTTGGAGCTGGCTGGGAAGACGGGGCGGGGGAGGCCCAGAACTGGGGTCTGGGCTCCCTGACCCCCAAGATGGATCTGACTGAGGGGTCCTGTTCTTCATACCGACAAGCTCTGTTTTAGACCATGTTCCTGTCATCTAATAAACCTTCTGTTTTACTGGCTGGCTGAGAGTCACGGTGAATCGCAGGAAGTGGGGGGTGCAGGGCCCTGACTCCCCCACACGCCATGACAGCATGTTGCTCTACTTGTTTTATTATCCACATCCCTTTTGTAAGGAAAGGAGTTGGAGGGCTATTGTAATGGAGTGGGGATGTGCCATTCAGAGTATCCAGACCAAGGTCTGCCAAAAGCCAGACGTGTACTCATGCAATGTCTGCGTCGTAGGAATATCCCAATTCCTGTAGCAATAGTTAGCAAAAGCACAAATCTGCCTATTGTAGACGGAACCTCAACCTCAAACCTGATTGCAGTGTGCAGGGCTGGCTTTCTGACTTGGAGCTTCTGGAGTGGCTAGGATCTGCTCTACAAGAGGAGAAATTGATGTCTGGAGCTGCACACTACCTAGCTTAAAAAACAAGTGTTTGGGCCACTTCTCTGGCATTCTTAGGGCTACAAACCACTGTTTCTGTTTCAGCAGAACCATAATTGGAGGGTGGCTTCCTGTCTGTCCTCTATGCCAGTTCCATTCCAATATCTTTACTGGAAGATACTGAACTTCTGAGCTCTGAACTTCTCCGTTTCCTGTACAGAGCTTTTGTGTGGCAGCACAGTAATAGCCACGTGAAATGGGAATGAGATTCTTCCTTCTGGTAAATCAGCAGCAGATGAGCCTTCAGCTAAGTAGCGAAGACCCTGACCTTAGCAAGCAGAAGGAAGAAGTTCAGATTCTGGAGGATACAGCACGAGTTGGGGGTGCAGCTGCTCTGGGGCAGGGGACAGGCAGGATGGGCTGTAAGGAGACTCCACACCACTGATCCAGTTCAAATTGTATTTGTCTCCCCCTTGGCCTTGGAGTTGATGCTTTGTGCTTTCTGTTGTCTTTTTCTTTGGCCTGCAATGCCTCCTTTTAAGACCTCCTGAATACAAGGGTTTTAGGCACATCCTTGCACCATTTGAACACCTTTGGTCCCCACAAGACTAAACCTAAAAGAGCAAATTGCTCCCTGGTGCAAGTGTTTTGGACGTCAGAGTTCACAGCCCTGAGGAGTCTGGCCCAGAATCTTCCTTGTCCACGTCACAGGTGGACTTGGAGAATCCATAGACGTGCAGCCCCATTTTCCCTAGGAGCCTGCGAAGTCCTTGTGGCCACGTTGCTGTCGTTCTGCTCCAGGCTTGTCCCTTCCGTTAGCCCTGGCCGGTGCTGAAGGGGGCAGTGGCCTGGACAGAATTGCACTGCTGGGCTATAACCACAACAGCTGCTGTGTAGTTAGCTCCTCACTGCCTAGAGGCTTCCAAGAAGAAGGCTGAAAACCCTGCTGTACAGGGAGACTTCAAAGCTCTACCTATTCAGCTTACCAAAGAGAGGATTTGAGGTGACCTGATCATTCTGGAAGTACCTACGTGGGGACGAGGCGTCTGATACTAGAGGGCTCTTCAGGCTAGCAGATAAAAGCACAAGATGCAATTATCTGGAAGTTGAAGCTAGCCAAATTTGGGTTCAAAATAAGATGCAAATTTTTAAGTGGGGGTGATTAACCATTGGCCCAACTTCCCAAGCGTTCGGGTGGTCCCTGTGACTCCAGGTTTGAATCTGTTCCCCCTCCCGCCCCCCCCCATGGCAGGCTGTACAATCTCATTGTGGGTCTGCAGAGGCTATAGAACACATGATTTTGGCAGAAGACCGTTCTTTACAGTCGCCCCTTGTTCTAGAGCCCCGGGCACATTCCTGTCCGCCTCCAGGCAGTCTCTTCTCTTCCCTCTGCCTCCAAAACCGTGGTGTGCCATTACTCTCGCTGCCCGGACGTCTCTTGCAGCTGGTACCATCTCACCTCGACCTGAACCTGGCCTGACTTAGCGACACCAGAGCACTCCTCTGTGTGTTCCCTGGTAACGCCCCTGCTGCACTTCATCACTGCCTCGCTCTCCCCTGCCTTACTGGCCTCACGCTCAGATCCACCCTGGCTCCTCACCCTCGGCTCTTCTCTCACTAGCTGGTACCCAGCTCTCCCTTCTGTGCGTTCGCGCTGGGACTTGTCTCATCCATCTCCACCCTGGCTTCTTCTCAAACTCAGCCCCTCCAGAATAGATCTCCTCACCTTTCTGCCCAGCCCCTGCTCCTCTTGCCCGGCTCTATTGGCAACTCTCAATGCTTCCCATAATCCTGCTGTCATTTCACGTCCCCTCTCCCCACAGCCAATTGCGAAGTCCTCTTGCTGCTTTGTCTAGCTCTAATTCACCGTTCCTTCTCCTGCCTGCAGTGCACCCTAGCTACTGTCGCCTTCCTGGGTCTGGCCTCCCTGCCTCGGATTGCCCCTTACGCCCTCCAAAGGGACAGCTGGTGTCCCCTTCCTCACCTCTTTGAATTCCCATTGCCATCCTGCCTCTTGCTACAGCCTTGTCCTCCCTCAGCTGCCAGCCCTCACCTGCAGTCCCACTCTCATTTCCCCTACTCCCCTTGCTTCCTGTGTCCTTCCCAATCCTCTCCCCTCTTCTGGCTCTCAGCATTGTACTATCCTCATCTGCCCAGCATCCTCTCTTCCTTCAGATCCCTGCTCCTTTCTCTCAAGGAGATCGAAGAGGGGAGGGGGAGAGTACCTCTGAACTGTGGCTCTGGGTATAAGGAGCTCCTTGGGGCTAGGGAATGGGATGTCCTTGTTATGGGTTTTCAAAGCACCATGTAAGTGTAGGCTTGGGGGAGCAAACTGGCTTCTTTACATTTGTCTCCTAAACCTTGTGCTTCAGTGACGCCCACCTGCCACAGCAGGGAATTCTTCCCTGTAGCAAATGTCACTCCGAACCTGGCTTTCATGTTTCGACCTGTGACATCTGAGTTCCAGTGCTCACTGGAAGCATCGGAGCGGGCTCTGCTCTTACCACCAACAGCTCTTACTGCTTGGATTCATGCCCTCTTTCCTGGGTACCAGGAGATCCTTCTTCCAACCTTGAAATAGCATCTTCATTCTCCAGAAAGGGTGTCCCCATAAGCGCTTATCTGCTAGGACAGGAGTCCTCGCCAGGGGGAGAGCAGCAGAATCCCTGGAAGATCAATGAACTGGAGAGTCTGTGGACAGGGTGGCCTTGGGTCTGAGTTCTATACATCTCTCAGCACAGGCACCCAGGTAAAAGGCACATGATAAGCTTTAACAGCCAACCCCCATTCTGGGAGAGGCCTGTGCTAATTCTGAGCCATATTAAGAAACCAGAGGTTGTCGCATTGAGAACCAAGCAAGTGTCTCTGATATAGGTGTCATGGCCTTTAACAGCTGGAGACACACTATTCTCTGCATGTACTGGTGACCTTTAAGAGTCTGGATGGTTACTGCTGGTCAAATGCAAACTCCAGCCTTTGGCAATGCCCACAGCTGCCCGAGCTCCAGGCTATGATGTCATGCTAATAGCCCAGGGATTTTTCTTCAATTCTTCCTTAGGTTGCTACTGTAAAATCAGCAAGTAAATGGCAATACCAGTTTTCTCTCCAGCTTCCCCCCCCCCCCTCCCCCCAATCATGCTGTCAAACTCAGAACCACCTTCCAGGTTGCTGAGAACTCTGTGTCGTGGGCCATGTGTCTACACTGCCACGTTGCAGGGCCCAATGACCTTAGGCACTCCCGGGCGTCTGCTTGTGGAGGTTGTCAGAGGAACTCCTCCAGTTCACTCATGTTTCTCTTTCTGGTAGGAGGCTGCATGCATTGAGTACATCCTCTTTCCTGGGCTCCTTTTCCTGTCCTTGGGGCCTTTTGCCTAACTGCCTGCTCCTGCAGCATCCTGCTCCTGATGAGTGAATACAAAGCATCTTCATAGGTCTTCAGTTCTGGGCTCGCTGGGCACACTGGGCGCTGGTGTGGCTGCTCTACCTTCTCCCCCAAGATCAGGTGTGTTCCCTCAGGGACTTGCATTCCACTGACTGCAGAAGCAGAGGACTCTCCCAAACAGTCTCCAGTACATGAAGGCACCAGATAAGCCACATTTGTATTCTCGAAGTCCCCGCAGTTGCATTTGGATGTGTTAACAGCTGAAGTGGGCTGTGGAGGGATGCCCTTTGTGGGGCAGTGTCCATTTTTCTGGTTCTGGGGGCAGGACGTGCTGTTGCATCTTGCTGGTGGGTTTCCCGGTTCCTGCATGCATGATCCTCTGTTCCTTGCTAGCTTTGCTCTACCAGCTCACAAATGAATCTACTGCTTTCTCGGTCACAACCAGCTTGGCTTCTCCTTTTGCTTTTGGAAGGAAGGTTTGCCTTGTGCTATGTGCCAGAATCACTTGTCATCGCACCCTCACATCCAGCATCAGAACGTGATGGCACAAATGTTGGCAGTCAGCCCCACCGTGCCCACTGGCACAAGAGTTGAGCAGAAAAGCCTGTGATTGCATGACTTCACTGACTGCCCCATGTCCCCTCTCTCTTTCTGACCCAGATCAGTGGACCACTCCCTGCCTGGATCCTCCGTTTCTACAGACTTTGGCAGCTGGCAGATGGTAACAGGGTGTGGCAGTATTCAGGAGCATGCAATCCTGAGCACAGACGCCGCTCTCCCTGGCAGCTTCCCGGATGAGCTCCCTAACAGTGGCCTGTAAGTGTGCTGAGCACAGAGGATGGCTCCCTGTGCATAACAGTTGACTGGCTATGAAACTGGGACAAGCCAGAGAGCTGCATTAGCCTCAAGAATCGTTTGGGCTACCGAAGTCTCCCCTACCTTAACGCTTATCAGAAGTGCATTCTGCCACAGAGCACTCTGAGTTAAGCCACGGCATACGCACTACCAGGCTTGCTTAGTTATACGTGAACTGTGCCCAGCCTTGAGGCAGGGAAAGGAATCCTGGGCTCTTCATTGGAGCGATTGCACCGTTTGGGCACAAGTTGGGAGAGAGGTTGCAGTTCTGCCATGTAACACTGAGGGGGAATGGGAGGAATGAGTCAGGCCTGTTTCTTTCCCTGGATCCCACTTAGCCTCTCCGGGTATGTCCAACCAGCAAAGAAGTACCCAGCTGGCTTGGACTCTCAGGGCTGTTTCGCTGCTATGTGGATTTCTGGACTCCGGCCCGAGCCTGGAAATCGACACAGCAGTGAAACAGCCGGAGTCGGCTGGCACAGGCCAGCCGTGGGTTTTTCTTTGCTGTGTAGAGAGACCCTTTATCTCTACCATGTTTTAGAATCCTAGAGCTGGAAGGGACCTTGAGAGGTCGTCTAGTCCAGTCCCTGCACTCAAGGATTCCAGACCCTCCAAAACATTTGAGCTGCTGCTTTTTTTCCCCTTCCTTCCTTCCCTCCACCCTCGGCTTGACTTACAGCTGTCCACTTGCTCATGCCATATTGGAGCATGGTTCAGTGCAAGCCACAGTGCCAGATAAACACCTGACATTCGCTTCATAGAACTGAGCCGAAGCAAACGCTTTGCCCCACAGACAGCAAGTTATTTGTGAGGGACCTTCAAAGGCATGAAATGCATTTTAATTGCAACTAAAAAATGTCAGCTGCTCTCTCTCCCTCTGAACTGTCAATCCAGTGACTGCACGGTGGCGGATGCAGTGTGCGCTGAACTGTCAGCTAATCTTTACTGCTCTCGTTCTGCAGACGTCTGCGCTGCTCTCTCCTAGCACCCTTTTAATGTGCTGCTAGTGAGGGCTTCAGGAAGCCTCCTAAAATGGGGGGAGGTGGAGGGTTGGAGACCTGGAAAACACGTTTCTTTTGAGACAAACTCTCCGTGCGACCAGCCCTGTTTGATGAAATGTGACCATCTATTGTCCTGCAGGCCAGAACCACAGCAGCAGCTTCTGTACCTTCCTGCACTGCCAGAAACCCTGGGAGGGATGCTGGGCACGACCTCAGAAAGGCATCTTCAACCACACAAGGTGGTGACAAGTCCTCCTTTGCGAGGCGCACTCTGTGTGGCTCTGAGATGTGACTGACAGGCAGGAAGGGGTGGGAGGAGAAATCTTGAAAGACCTAGTGTCAATGAATGACCATTTGAAGGTACAACTTAATTCATGTCTGTCCTTTGAGTCGTCCCCTCCCCCCCGGGCTAGGGGTCGCTGCAGTGTCTGGGAACGGGTAGCACTAACCAGAGTGAGCCTCAGCTGCAGCCCCCCATGAAGTCCCAGGTGGGGTCTGGCCTCAAGACAGCTCCGTCTCCTGGAAGTGCTGCCTCTGGTTGGGGTTTCGGTGTGAAGAGTCACTAGCTCCAGAGCTGTGACTTGTGGGTCCTGCAGCGTCGCTCTGCTGCAGTGGACAGGTCTGCACCTGGGATCTGGAGCGTGTGAAGTGCTCAGAGTGTAACTTCTGGGCCAAGCCAGGCCAAGGGCAATGGACAAGGGAGAATTGCTTATTTCCTCAGATTTGTATAATTGATTAACCACCGCTACCCCCAAAATACTCACAACTGAAACCGTGGCCCTGATGTCCAGCTGCCTTGGGTTTCCATGGCTTTCAGACCCGTAACCTACTTAACCTCCACCTGGTGGGGCTAGACTGGCCACCTGGAATGGTCTGCCTCTGGGTCAAGTGGGGTAATCCAGGTGACTTCTCCAAACCTGATCTGGGGTTTAGGTCCTTACCTTCTCTGCTGAGTAGCAGCCATTGTTGGGAACAGTTGCAGCTGTCTCTTAGTTCAGGATACAAACGAGTTTCCATTTTAATTCCCTCTGGGTATGGAGCTTGCACCTGATGGGCTGAGCTTTCGCAGGCTTGCTCTCTGCTGACAGGACATTTTCCAAAGAGTTGTTACTCAGACTCTGTTGTGGGCCTCTACCACAAAGGCTCCAGTTTGGAGTTTTGGCCTGGACGTAGTCTTGGCTCATGCCCTGCATCCTCTTGCCCCCTTAGCTGGGGTTTAAACTTCCCGTGAAGCTTTAACATCTCTGCAGTATCCAAGCCTACCCTCTCTATTATGACAAACCTGGGGGCCTGGCTGAAAGCCTGCCTCAGCTCTTTGGCTGCTCCTCAGTGGCTGTGTACGTGACTTAGTCTGCAGCACTAACAAGCATTAGTTGACCTCTCTGTTGAAGGAAACCAGGCCACCTTTTTTTCCTTCAGAAATAAACGGGGAATCTAAATATGAAGCAGTGCAGTAAAGCTGCGCAGGTAAGCAGCTGAAAGTTGGGAGGTAAATACACGACCAGGCTAGATGCACAGCCAAAGATGTGCCCTTGTTTCTGTGCTGCATGAGACAGTCTGACTATCTGAACACTAGGAGACTTTTATTTGTCATATAAATATGTAATTCTTTTTTTTAATTTTAAGAAGTTGCCTTAATATCCTGTGCCACGGAGTTCCACAGGCTAACGTATTTCCTCTGTATCTGTTAAGTGTGTTGCCTCCCAGCATGCCCTCCTGCTTGGCTTTTAGAAAAGTAACTAGCAGCCTAGTTGGCTGCCTCAGTATCACTTGGTGGTTTTTAAGCCTCCCACCAGATCTCCCCTCTTGCTGCTGTTTCCGGACGAATGCTGTTGGCTGTGGGTGGTTAACACTTCCACTCACTAACTGTGCCAGGGGAGAGCCAGCCAGGCGCTAGCAAGAATCAAGGGAAGTCTCTAGAGGAAGGTTTGTGCTCTGCCCTTGGCATAACCTTTGCAGAATGTCTTATTCTCTCCGGGAACCACGGCTCCATTGATGGAGACACAGCAAGGACTGCTTCAATCCTAAACCCTAGAACAGCTGCCTTTGAACTGTAATCACTCTCATCTGGAATATCCTGTTATCTTCTCTCTCCTCCCCCGACCTGAAACTGTACCTAGAGCAGCTGGAGAGGAGAGCAGGTCTCAGGGGAACCAGGCCCTGCTCTAGGAGAGTGACGCAGACACAGCGCAGGCTTCAGTGGAACAGATGTGAAAAATCTCTTCGCTCTAGTGATTGTGGCTGGAACCCTCAGGGATTTCACCCCCTCACCCACCTCCCATAATCCAACCTAGCTTATCCCGTGCTCGGAGCTGGCTGTACGAGGACGGGAGGTGAGAGGGGCAGAAGAAGTGGGAAATACCCAAAGATCACTAAATGCTATCACTGTAATCGTCAGTCCAGAAGGATCCCAATGCACCCAACTGCAGCTCACTGCAGAGGAAGTGAAGCTTAGTAGTATCCACTTAAACTGCATGCGGGACCCACTTAGGCTGAAATTTGGCCAGCATCCAGGGTCAAATCTGACCTGTGAACTCAGAAATGAAGTGTACCATTTTCCTCAGAAACTGCTTCTAAGGGCCTCGCAGATGCGGGCAGGAGGAGCAAAAAGTGAGGTATTGGCAAGGGCCAAAACGTGGCTGGGTGAGACTTGGAGCTACACCCAGGCTCTGCCAGACGCTGGGAGCTGCAGGCCCAGCTCTTGGCCCATCCGCGGCAAAGCCAACCGCTGAGGCCAGCGTGGACCAAGGGAGACAGTTTGTGATGCTGTCTGCTGGGAGGTCTGGGACTGTTGTAAAAACGAGGGATGTGATGGAGGGGGTTTGGGTGGGGGAGGGAAGCAGAGAGAAGGGCTGGTTCTGCTGCCTTCATACGGGGGAGAACGCAGCACTGTGGCCCAGGTGCTGGAGAGCTGGGGCTTGGAACCTTGAGACGAGGCTGGCATGGGGCCAGGACACCAGCCCGGATCCCCTACTCTAGCACCAGCTGCCAGGGACTGGTTAGTAACTAGTTCTCCCAGGTAGAACCTTTCTGCTGCTAACTACCTGGCTTGGAGCTGTCTGGTGTTAGCTGGCAGGTTGCAGCCAGACTCGGTCGGGGGCTGTGGAGTTCCTGCCTTGCTGGGGGAAGGGCTGATGTGTACCCACGGTGGGGTACAGCTGGGGCTAGCTAGCTAGCTCCAGGGAAGGCTGCTGCTGACCCCTCCCCCTTCTGTCTTGCAGGCTGGTGCCAGTGGCAGGCCGAGAGTCCCGGCTGGAGGAGGTGCGCTCTGCTTTCCTAGCCACCTACAGCAGCACCATTGGCCTGAAGGCTGTGCCATCCAGTCCCGCCGGAGCCCTGGGGGGCCTGCTGGAGCAGTTTGCACGGGGCGTTGGACTGAGAGGAAGCAGTAGCACCCTCTGAACACGTTGTACACCTTGGACTGGCTCCTGTGTGTGTCCAGCAGCAGAAGGAACCTAAAAGACATGCAAGTGGCAGAGCTGCCCCTTGGGCCTGTCCTGCGGCCTGCAGCAGGGGCTCTGCCCCCGGGCTAGCCCTGACTGGTTGTGACAGCCCTTTTCAGTAAAGGCATCTGCACCCCTGCCTTTGCCCTGCCTCTGGTTTCAGGCCGTGGCAGCAGTCGGGGAGAGGGGGGCCTTGGGTGGTGGGTGCTTCTGTTTGCTTAGCATCCCCTGTCGTCTGAGTGGGGCCTGAGCCTGGTGGCTGGCTGGCAGATGATCTTTGCCCGAGTCTGCTTAGGCCATCTTGGCCACTAGGCTGAGCTCAGGCCGGATCCTGGCAGCAGGGCTGTGTGCCATGGAGCATATGGACGTGGGCAGGGCTGCAAATGGGGGTGGGGGGTAAGTAGCCCCTGGCTCGATCTGGCTGGCACTGTGGGGCCAGGGGGTGCGTCCCGTGCAACACCACTCGCTGACCTTGGGCCTGGCTGCCCCTCCATCCCGCCAGGAGAGCCGGGGTTCTGCTCCTGCCCCCGGCTTCCCCAGCAGCCTGGGCCTGGGCCTGCCCCTCCCCTCGTGCCCGGGGCGGGGTCCCGGCCCTTTGCCCCCCACCGGCGGCCCACGTGCCCGGGGCGGGGTGTGAGTGGGCAGCCCTGCCCGGGGCCGGTTCTGGGCCGCCTGGGGTCGGGGTGGGGTCCCGGGGGGCGCCCCGGTGGAGCCGTCACTGGGCGCGGGCGCTGCGGAGCGCGGCGGGCTCCCCGGGGCCGGTCCCTGCGCCGGGCGGGGAGGGGGCCGCGGCCAGACGCGCTGCGCCGGGCGAGCGGGGCGGACGCAGGCGGGGGCGGAGGCAGGGCGCCCGCGGGAGGCTCCGGCTCGGCGCACGGACCTGCCCGGGGCCGCCGCTTCCCCGCCCGTGGAGCCCGCCCCGCGCCTGCCTCAGCGCGGCGCGCCCGGAGCGCAGCGAGCCGGCAGCGGGATGGCGTCTCCGGGAGCCCTGGAGCCGGCGCCCGCCAGCGTCCCGGCCACCAAGCTGGAGCTCACCGTCTCCTGCAGGTGCGGGGCCGCGGGCAGCGCCGGGCGCGGGCGGGAGCCTCCGGACCCGGGGCCGAGCCACACCTTCCCTCCTCGGCACGGCGCGGGTCCGTCGGGGAAGGGGCGCGGGGCGGGCAGCGTGGAGCGGGCTCCTTGGCCAGAGAGACTGTCTGTGAGCGTGCAACGCACGCCCGTCGCGTGTGGGGGATAGTGTGTGAGCGTGCAACGCATGTCCAGCGTGGGGGCATAGTGTCTGATGTGCACGCATGCCTATGTGTGAGCGGCAACGTGTGTCCATTCGTGGGGGGGACAGTGTCTGATTGTGCAACGCATGCCTATGTGTGAGCGTGCAACGCGTGTCCATTGTGTGGGGGGCAGCGTCTGAGTGTGCAACGCATGCCCATCGTGTGTGTGGGAGACAATGTGTGAGCGTGTTCATTGTGTGCGGGGGATAGTGTGTGAGCATACAATGCATGTCCATCATGTGTGGGGGGATAGTGTGTGAGCGAGCGACGCCTGTCCATCATGTGTGTGTGAGACAGCATCTGAGTGTGCAACACATGCCCATCGTGTGTGTGTGGGACAATGTCTGAGCATGCAACTCATGTCCAGTCATGTGAGCGTGGGACAGCATGTGAGCGTGCAACACATTCCCATCGTGTGTGGGGGACAGAGTGTGAGTGTGCAACACATGTCCATCGTATGTGTGTGGGGACAGCATGTGAGCATGCAACACATGTCAATTGCGTGTGTGTGACGGCGTTTGAACATACAATGCATGACCAACATATGTAGGGGAGACAGCATGTATGCGTGCAATGCATTGCCATTGTGCGTGTGGCAGACAGCATGTGAGTGTGCAACATATGCCCATCATGTGTGTAGAACAGCATGTGAGTGTGCAACACATGCCCATTGTGTGTGTAGGACAGTGTGCGTGCGTGCAAGGCATGCCCATTGGGGGGACAGCATGTGAGTGTGCAACACATGTCCATTGTGCGTGTGTGGAACAGCGTGTGAACATGCAATACATGCCCATTGTGTGTGGGGGACAGTGTGTGAGCGTGCAACTCATGTCCATTGTGTGTGTGTGAGACAGTGTGTGAGCATGCAATGCATGGCCATTGTGTGTGTGTGGGACAACATCTGAGCGTACAATTCATGTCCATTGGGGGGGACAGTGTGTGAGCGTGCAACACATGCCCATCATGTGTGCGTGGGACAGCGTGTGAGTGCAGCACATGCCCATCGTGGGGGGCAGTGTGTGAGTGTGCAACACGTCCATTGTGGGGGGGGGATAGTGTGTGAGCATGCAATGCATGTCCCCAGTGTGTGTGTGGGACAGCGTGTGAGTGTGCAACACATGCCCATTGTGTGTGTGTGTGTGTGGGACAGCATGTGAGCGTGCATGTGTTTATGTGGGGGGGCAGCGTGTGAGCATGCAGTGCATCTCCATCATGCGTTCATGTGCAATAGCATTTGAGTGTGCATGCATGTGACTCTGGGCGTGCAATGCATGCCCGCCATGTGTGTGCATCGGACATGTAAATGTGCAGTCCATTCCCATCATGTGTTCGTGTGCAACAGCATGTGAGCAACGTATGTCCATTATGTGTGTGCATGGGATGGCATGTGAGTGTGCAATGAGTGCGACGGCAAGTGAGCATGCAACACATACACAGCGTGTGTGCGTGTATATGAGAGCGTGTGAGTGTGCAACACATGCTCATTGTGTGTGTGTGCATGGGAAGGCATGTGAGCATGCAACACATGTCCATCATGTGTTCACGTGCAACAGCATATGAGCGTGCAAAGCATGTTCATCATGCACGTGTGTATGATGGCATGTGAGCATGTAATGCCCAGCCACCCAGTGCACGTGGGGAGCGTGTGAGTGTGCAATGCATGCATGCATGCCTGCTGTGTGTGCATGTGAGCACATATGTGTGTCTACTATGTGTGCATAGAGTGGGTGTATGTGAGCGTGTGCCTGCTGTGTGTGCAGGGGATAGTGTGTTTGAGCGAACATGCAGCAAACTTGCTCTTCAGTGATTATTTCCTCTTAACCCCCCAATGTAAATGCAGCTTTCGTGCTGTTTGCTGGTGTGAGCGACACCCTAAGCCCTCAGCCCCGCTCAGTGAGACTTCGTCGGCAGGACCATGGTGCAAGGGCTGTGTAGGAGACTGTTCCCTCTGGTCCTGCTCGGGGAAGAGCCTGGCCTGCCCAGCATAGGGCTGGCCCATGCCCCGTAAGCCCCCCCATCACTCGCTCTCACCCAGTGCCTCTCCCCTGGCAGGTCTCCATAGACTCAGGCCCAGGCAAAGACAACAGCTGAGGTTCTTCCCAGTGGCTCCCTAGCTTGCAGCTTGGGAGTCCCACCCAGCGGGTCTGTGGCAGGCTGCCCCAGAGCCCCGGGCAGGCCGCAGGTTCCTAGGGCCCGTGGGGTGGTACCAGGGCAGCGAAGGCGGCTGGGCGGGCAGGTGGAAGCCCTGGCCGTGCCAGAAGAGTGCGCCCAGCAGTGCAGCCGGCAGCTCGCTGGGCACCGCCCGAATGCCAGGCTAACCACGTCCGCGCAGGCTGGGGGCCCCTTGACTGTTCTGCCCTGCGCTCCGGAATTGCTGTGGGCAGGCCTGGCCCCCCGTGCTGTCTCCTGGGAACGAGCTGGGGGAAGGTCCGTGCGGAAGAGCGGGCGGTGTCCCTGGCTGCACATGGCTCCAGGGGCAGCGTTTGCTCACGTTCCTGCCACGTCTCCAGAGCGTCCCTGGTTCTGACCCCAGCCCAGGGTTTGGATGGGACAGAAGGCGCTTTCAGGGCTGTCTGGCTCCAAAGAGAGGCAGAGTGGGCTGCCGGAGGGCAGGGGACACACCCCTTTGCACGGGCAGAGCCGTCGGGTGTCCTGGGGAACACGCCCGCTCTGTGCAGGGGCCAGGTGCCCGAGCTCTGGCTCCTGTTCATGTTCATCGCTGGTTTTCAGCTGGGTCTGTCTGACAGCACCGTGTGCTCACCAGGGCTTTGGTGAGGCAGGGCCAAGGTACGAGGGGGCTGGGAAGCGGCACCGTCTGCCCGGCTCCTCGCCAGGGGAGGCTGAGGGGTTACTGGGCCTGTGTGCACCCCTGGGATCCCAGCGTGACTGGTGCGAGGGGAAGCCCCAAAACAGGGAAATGAACTGAAGAATTGCGACCCCTCGAGGCTCCGGTTAGGAGTAGGCCTGCAGGGGTGCTGGTGCCTGGCTGCTGCAGCCTTCGGTGCGTGGACGGGGAGAAGCGCCTGGCTGCTGGCGAGGCTGCCTGCTCCTATGCCTCCAGCAGCCGCAGAGCCAGGTCTGTGACGGGCTCGGAGCAGACGGAGACCCGCACCCCCTTCCTGCGGGAGCAGGGGCTAACTCTCTGATCTCGAAGGGCAGCGAGGAAGCTCTCGCCCCTGGAGGCGGGGGCATGGGCCGGATCAGCAGGGATAGCTCTCTCACATCGCCCTGTGCTTTGGGGGGGCGAGATGCAGAAATGGCATCCTCTCCCCAAGGGAGGCGTGTCTGCTCTTTACAGCTGTTCTGAGGTCGGCAGTTGTTGCCTCTGATCAGCCAGGGGAGCTCTCTGGATCAAGAGAGCTCAAGGCTGTCGCCCAAGCTTCTCAGCTTTCCCCGGGCCTCACCAGATCACCTCCCTAAGGAAACGGATCTGCTGGGCCTGGCCCCGGCTTCCAAAGGCTTTGGGCCCTTTCCTCTCTGCATGGCCATGTGGGGCGCTGGAACAGTTTGCACGGGGGGGCTGAGAGCCATTGAACCAAACTGCAAAACCTGGATATGACGGAAACCCCTTCAAGCCAGGGGGTCAGGCAGCCCCCCCCCCCCCCCCCCCAGCTCCAGCATCTCTGTGGCCATAGCTTGAAGCCTGCTCTCAAATGTCTGCTCTTTCACTGCCATGGGCATGGACATGTCAGACCTATAGGGATTGAGGATGGGGAGCGGGAAGGAGGCCAGGTAACAATCCTTGGAGCTGTCGCTTCTGTGTCTCCTTCCTCATGACCTCCTGTGTAGGGTGTGACCTGAGCTCATCTGGTTGGTCCCTCTTCGCCCTTTGCCACCTCCCTCTGACAGACCCAGCTGTTCCTGGCAAATCCAGGTGACTTGTGCAGAACTCCCCTTTCCCTCACCTGCCCGTCCGTCCTCAGACTGATCCGGGACGCGCCCGTTTGGAGGCCCTGTTGCAAACAAATATGAAGGAACAGTGAGAATTTTGGAAGTGTTGCAGGGAGGGGCCTGGGCGTGTCTGTGCTGGGATGGGCCAGGGACCCTTAGTGTTTTACAGCCTCCATGCCTGGCATGGGGCTGGCAGCTGGTCTGAGGGTCTCTAGTGAGCTGGAACCCAGGCCAAAAGGGCTCCTTCTCCAGCCGAACAATCTTCCCTTGTGTGGCTCTGCCCAGCAGAGTGTTACACACCCTTGGGTCCTGCTCCACTGGCCTGGGCCGTGTTCCCAGCGGAGGTGGGGAAGAGTGGAGGAAACCCTCTGTTCTGGCTGAGTTCCTGGGCAGGCCCAGGAGGGTGGGGGACTCAGACCCCCGGGACCCTGGCCTGGAACCAGGCAGGGCAGAGCCCTGCTCTGAATGTGCCACCAGCCTCGGGCTGGGGTGTCTCCCATCCCTGGTGAGAGCAGGTGTCATGGGGCGCAGGAGAGAGCTCGGAGGATTTGATAGCAGCCTTTGGTGCTTTTCAGCGTCAAACTCTACGCAGCCAGGAATGATCAAAGTGCGGCGGCGGCTGCTGTTTCAGGGGGTTGGGGGAGCAGCCCCTGGCACCCGCTCACTCAGTCAGGCTGCTCAGACCGTGCTAAGTCTCTTTTCTTCTCACTGTGCCTCCCCCGGCCCATCTCTCCGTTGCGGACACTCCCGCGCCGGGGTGCAACGGCCGCTCAGCCATCACCAAGTGCGCTAGTAAACGGGCTGCCTGTCACGTTCGATCACCGTCTGGGCCAGAGACGCTGTTTCTTCCTCACCCCATTCAGCTTGCCGACCCTGCCTCCCCCCAGAGCGCGCTCTGCCAGCGGGAGCCTGCTTCTCGCAGAGCCATGCCAGTGCAGCCCCCTCCCTGCACGGCCCTGCTGCTCTCCAAGCACCTGCTTCCCAGCACCGGCTCGCGTCCCTGTGGGTCGGCCCCCCGGGCTCACCTGCACAGCCCTCCTCAAGCCCCGCCCTGCAGCGAGCCCCACGAGAAACAGGGCCCTGAGGCTGGCCAGCGATGGCCCCTCAGCTGGTGACTGACAACAGAAACCCATGTCCCTGGAGTCCCTGGGCCCTGTCACTCAGCTGGGCCTGGTGCTAACCCCTGTAGCCCCGTGATCCCCCCTTTCCTCCTCTTACACACACTGTGTGTTGGGAGCTCTTCAGGGCAGGGACCTTCGCTGTGTGTGCAGCGCCCAGCAACGGGGCCCAGACCCGGGATGTGGGTGCAAGGCCTCTCCCTGCTCTGCACCCTCGGCCTTGGCGCCCCCCAGGGCTCCCGGGGGTAGAGTGACCATACGTCTCGTTTTGGCCAGGACAGTCCCTTTTTTAAGCCCTGTCCCAACTTTTTTGGCAAAAGTGGGTGTTGGTCCCGTTTGTTCTTGCCGACTAGATCAGTTTGCAAGAGCAAATGGGACAAATGTCCACTTTTGTCAAAAATGTGTGGTGCGGTGCAAAGGAACATGGGGGGGCCGAGCAGCAACCCCAGCCCAGTGCAGGGGGGCAGGCAGGGCTGGAGTGAGCGGCGACCCCAGCCCGGTGCAGGGGGGCAGGCAGGGCTGGAGTGAGCGGCGACCCCAGCCCGGTGCAGGGGGGCAGCCAGGGCTGGAGTGAGCGGCGACCCCAGCCCGGCGCAGGGGGGCAGGCAGGGCTGGAATGAGCGGCGACCCCAGCCCGGCGCAGGGGGGCAGGCAGGGCTGGAGTGAGCGGCGACCCCAGCCCGGTGCAGGGGGGCAGGCAGGGCTGGAGTGAGCGGCGACCCCAGCCCGGTGCAGGGGGGCAGCCAGGGCTGGAGTGAGCGGCGACCCCAGCCCGGTGCAGGGGGGCAGGCAGGGCTGGAGTGAGCGGCGACCCCAGCCCGGTGCAGGGGGGCAGCCAGGGCTGGAGTGAGCGGCGACCCCAGCCTCTCTTGAGGAGGAGGGCTTGGGCAAGTGGGGAGGCCAGCTCTGTGGGGCGGGGGGGGGTGCAATGTCCTGTTTTCCTTTTGGGGAGATATGGTCACCCTACCCGGGAGCATCCCTGGCACTGCACCCAGGGGGGCTGTTCCCACTCAGCTGCTCGTGCCTGTTACGGGGTAGA
The DNA here is from genome assembly GCF_015237465.2 of Chelonia mydas. NCBI lineage: Eukaryota > Metazoa > Chordata > Testudines > Cheloniidae > Chelonia > Chelonia mydas. The sequence goes on from NC_057853.1 coordinate 729,256, forward strand.
GTCCCCAGTCCCCAGCCAGAGTCAGCGCGGCCCGCAGGACCCCCGGCCGGGCCGGAGATAGCATCCCTCAGCGGGGCCGCCTGCGTCCTGCGAGCTGCGTCTGGCGGAGTCGTGCTCCCGCAGGGGCTGAGCAATCGAACCGCCCCAGCCCCTGGCACCAGCACCTGCCCCCTGCACACAGGTGGGTCCCAGACTCCTCCCTTCCCCGCGGGCTCTGGCCTGGGGCTGCGGCCTGGGAGCCGGCACCCACCAGCCGTGAAGCTCTGATGCCTGATGTTTATGTTGAAGGCATAAAAAGGAGCCCAAAGGGACGGGTTCGCTGGCTGTGGCAGGTAACGCGGGTCCCTTGCGGCTCTGCAGCTGCCTGGCGTGGGCTTGCTGGGAAAGAATGAAACCCCGGGGCTGGGGAAGCCGGGAGCTCCCCCCAGCCAGCCCCCTGCCCTGCCCCCCCACAGCGCCCCCTGCTGGGAGCCCCCCCCCCGAGCCACCCCCTGCCCCGCCCCCACAGCCAGTGCCCTGCCCCGCCCCACAGCGCCCCCTGCTGGGAGCCCCCCAGAGCCACCCCCTGCCCCGCCCCCACAGCCAGTGCCCTGCCCTGCCCCACAGCGCCCCCTGCTGGGAGCCCCCCAGAGCCACCCCCTGCCTTGCCCCACCACAGCGCCCCCTGCTGGGAGCCCCCCCAGAGCCTTCCCCTGCCCTGCCCCCCCACAGCGCCCCCTGCTGGGAGCCCCCCAGAGCCTTCCCCTGCCCTGCCCCCCCACAGCGCCCCCTACTGGGAGCCCCCCAGAGCCACCCCCTGCCCTGCCCCCCCACAGCACCCCCTGCTGGGAGCCCCCCCAGAGCCTTCCCCTGCCCTGCCCCCCCACAGCGCCCCTTGCTGGGAGCTTCCCCCCAGCCAGCACCTTGCCCCGCCCCCACAGCCAGTGCCCTGTCCCGTCCCCACGGTGCCCCCTGCTGGGAGCCCCCCAGAGCCAGCCCCTGCCCTGCCCCCCACAACGCCCCTTGCTGGGAGCCCTCCAGAGCCACCCCCTGCCCTGCCCCCCCACAACACCCCCTGCTGGGAGCTCCCCCCCCAACCAGCCCCCTGCCCTGCCCCCACAGCGCCCCCTGCTGGGAGCCCCCCCAGAGCCTTCCCCTGCCCTGCCCCCCCCACAGCGCCCCTTGCTGGGAGCTTCCCCCCAGCCATCACCTTGCCCTGCCCCCACAGCCAGTGCCCTGTCCCGTCCCCACGGCGCCCCCTGCTGGGAGCCCCCCAGAGCCACCCCCTGCCCTGCCCCCCACAACACCCCTTGCTGGGAGCCCTCCAGAGCCACCCTCTCCCCTGCCCCCCCACAGTCCCCCCTGCTGGGAGCTCCCCCCCCAGCCAGCACCTTGCCCCGCCCCCACAGCACCCCCTGCTGGGAGCCCCCCAGAGCCACCCTCTGCCCTGCCCCCCACAGCGCCCCCTGCTAGGAGCTCCCCCCAGAGCCTTCCCCTGCCCTGCCCCCCCACAGTCCTCCCTGCTGGGAGCTCCCCCCCCCCAGCCAGCACCTTGCCCCGCCCCCACAGCACCCCCTGCTGGGAACCCCCCAGAGCCACCCCCTGCCCTGCCCCCCCCACAGTCCCCCCTGCTGGGGGCTCCCCCCCCAGCCAGCACCTTGCCCCGCCCTACAGCCAGTGCCCTGCTGGGAGCCCCCCAGAGCCACCCCCTGCCCTGCCCCCCCCACAGTCGCCCCTGCTGGGGGCTCCCCCCCCCAGCCAGCACCCTGCCCCGCCCCCACAGCCAGTGCCCTGCCCCGCCCCCACAGCGCCCCCTGCTGGGAGTGCACCGTGGCCACAGCCATGCTGGTTTCTTGCCATGGTTTATAACGTGTGGATGATTCTGTTTGTTTGAAGAGCCGCCTCGGAGGGTGGTGGCTGACGGGGAGCTGAGGGCTGGGCTCCCCGTGCCTGGGCACACCTGGAGCCCTCCGGGCACAGGGAACAGCTGCGTTTCCTCCCCGCACTGCACAGAGCAAACGCTTCACCCAGAGGCCCCAAGGGGAGATACAAGCAGAGACAGGACCCCAGGGCAAGTACAGGAGCCTAAACAGCCAGCGCTGGGGCTGCAGGGTCAGGGCAGCCCCAGCTAGTAACCGTCCCCTGGCTGCCTGTGACTTTGCCTGCCCCACTGAGTCCCCTCTGTGCCCCCACACCGCCCAGGGGTGCTCCAGCCCCTTGCCGGGCTGGACTCCCCAGTGGACGTGTCCAGGAGGGCTGGGCTGCAGGGACCAGCTGTTAACAGAAGTATTAATTTTAGTTACTGTTTGTGCCACTGCAAAGCTGCCATGGCAACGAGGAGAGGTTATACTGAGGGGCGGGGTGGGTCCCCCACCACACACAGACACTGGCCTCCTCTCCCAGCCCCCAACGCCCTCCCCCACAGCCCAGGGACCCCGTGTCTGAGCTCCAGAGAGGCTGCCTGTTCCTGGGTGCAGATTCCACTGACCTGTCCTGTTCTCGCTTGCGGGTTTGATGCGGATGGACTCCAGCGGCTCTGGAGGGGAGGGGAGGCCTGGCCTGGGCTGGGAGCGGGGAGGGCGGCTGGGCTGGGGCCCAATGCTCGGGGGCTGCAGGTTCTGCAGTAGTTCGTAGACCCCGATTCCCCCACTTCTCCCATTGCTGGACGAGCTTCCTGCCTGGCTCATGTCCATCTGTCTGTCTCCCCAGGAACTTGCTGGACGTGGACACCTTCTCCAAGTCTGACCCTGGTACGTGTGGGGAGTGGAGCTCGCTAGGGGACCGGCCTCAGGGCGAAGTCCCTGGCAGGGCAGGCGGGCAACGTCCTGAGGGGGCAGCAAGGCCTGGGCAGCTGGTTCCTGCGGGCTCTGCCTGGTGCTGCGCGGTGGCAGGGGTGTGTGATTGCGTCAAGCTGCACAGCCGGGACCGAGACAAACCTGTCCGGGGCAAGGGAGCGGGGGTGGTGGCAGCTGCGCAGACCGGCGGGCCCCGTCAGCGGAGACGAGCACTAGGCCTCGTGGCAGAAGCTGATTGTGAGAAGGAGGTTGGGGAGGGAGTGCAGCGTGAGTGCGAGCAGTGCAGGGGGCATGGGTGTGCGTGCGTGCAGTGTGTATGCGTGGTGAGCTGCATGTCCAGGGTGGGGTTGTCCTGTGTGTGTGTGTGTGTGTGAAGGGATGCATGGGGGCGTGCGTGCAGCGTGTATGCTTGGTGTGGTGCACAAGGGACATGCACAGTGTGTGCAGGGGCACGGGGAGAGTGCAGTGTGGGGATGAGCAAGGTTAATGTGTACGTGGGGTGAGCAAGGGGTGCCCCGGCGAGCAAGGTTAATGTGTATAAGTGTGGTGCACAAAGTATGTCTGTGTGTATGCATGTAGTGTGATGTGCAAGGTATGTGCGTGCAGTGGGGGGTGTGCACATGTGCAGTGTGGGTGGTGATGTCACGGAAATTGGGGAGGTCAGGGCCCTGCACCCCCACTTCCTGCGACTCACCGTGACTCTCGGCCGGCCAGTAGAACAGAAGGTTTATTAGAGACGACAGGAACACAGTCCAGACCAGAGCTTGCGGGCACAAACCGGACCCCTTAGTCAGGCCCTTCTGGGGGGCAAGGAGCTTAGACCCCGTCTCTGCGGCTCTCTCCTCTTCCCCAGCCCACTCCAAAAACTGAAACCGCCTCCAGCTGACTCCCCCAGCCTCCTCCCCTGCTCCTCCTCCAGCCTTTGTCCAGATTCCCGGGCAGAAGGTATCACCTGGCCCCGACCCCCCTCCCAGCTCAGGTTACAGGCTCAGGTATCTTCCCAGGCAATGAAGTCACCTCCTGCCATCCCATCACCAATGCAGACAGTCCCAGGAAACTCCCCTGCCACATTCCTAGGTCAGTCCGCCCCCCTCCCTGCTGCATCACATCTCTCCCTCCTTCGAGATTGAACTGAGCAGGGTCACTCTTCCTAGTGACCTGGGGAAGTTCAGGGCCCCTCTCCGGGACAGCGCATCCGCTATCAGGGCACTTCCCTTCACATGGACCACGTTCATGTCGTAATCCTGCAGGAGCAGGCTCCATCTCAGGAGTTTGGCGTTGGCTCCTTTCATCTGGTGCAGCCAGGTCAGGGGAGAGTGGTCGGTGTAGACGGTGAAGTGTCGCCCTCGAGTGGGTCAGTTGGTCCTGATGCTGGATGTTCCCCTTGGGAGGGGGTGCTCTACATTCTCCCTTTGGGAGGTCCCATGGTGACTCTCTCTCTCTGCATCGTGGGGGGCCTGTTTGTTTGGGGTTCCTCCCTGCCACTCCCCGACCGACTGTTCACAAACTCGTCGGCCAGATGCCCTGTGTGTCGTGGGTTCTCTGGCTTTTTGTCCACCAACCACAGCCTCAGGTCAGATGGGCACCACTCATACAGTTGCTCCAGTACGATTAGGTCGAGCAGGTCCTCCTTAGTTTGGGCCCCATCTGCCCACTTGCAGGCATATCTCTATATCTGGAGGGCCAGTTGTAGATATGTGCCCTCAGGAATTTTATGCTGACTCCAGAGCCTTCTCTGGTACATGTCGGGAGTCAGCCCAAACTCGCAGAGCAGGGTCTGTTTGAATAGTTCATAGTCCCCTACCTCCGCCCCTTTCATTCGGATGTACACCTCCACGGCTTTGGGGTCCAGTAAGGGGGTGAGAAACTGGAGCCTGTCTGCTGGGTCAACCCTGTGCATCTCGCAGGCGTTCTCAAAGGCATTCAGGAAGCTATCGATGTCCTCCCCTCCTTACTCTGGGCCAGGACGCACTTATCAAATTTCCATGCAGTCCTGGGTCCCCCATCACTCACCAAAGCCAGGGCCTCGCTGCTCCTCAGCCTTGCCAACTCCAGCTCATGCTGACGCTGCTTTTCGTGACCCTCTCACACTTTTTCGCGATCTTCCAACTCTCTCAATTTTATCTCCCTCTCCCATTCCAGCCGCCTCAGCTCCAGGGATGGGGAGCTCTGCCGGAGGATCCCCTGCTGGCTGCTGGGGTCAGGGGGCCTTTGGTATTCTCTGGGCTCCTCCCAGCCCCTCCCCTAGGCATAGGTAGGGGGGTCTCGGGATGCCCTTGGCAGCAATCTGACCCCTCCCAGCTGGGTCAGGCACCGGGGCCTGCGCTGCATCTGCTAGGCTGCTTCCCTCAGAGGCAGGGATCGGTGCATCTGAGCGATCCTCCTCCTCCAGCTGGGCAATCAGCTGTTCCTTGGTGAGCCTCCCAGGGTGCAGCCCCCTCTGCCTGCTCAGCTCCACCAGGTTGCTCTTAAGGCGCTTAGCGTACATCTCCCTGCTGGCCATGAGCAGGCCTGGGTGCTCGAGCTGCAGTGTCCAGGAGGAACCCCTACTGTGCCAACCCTTCTCCAGGTCACCACCCCCTTCCAAGGTCAAGCCACAGACTCCTCCGCCCCTGAGACTGCTCACTGCAGTGTCCAAGGGGACCCCATTATTGCTGGTCACACACTCCCAGGGGTTAAGCGTAGCTCCTTCGCCCCCCAAAACCACTCCTCTCTGACTCTTCAGCACACCGGGTTCCTGTCAATCCCCCTTCGTTTTACTGCTCCCCAGTCACTTACTGCAGGAAGCACCATCCACGGGGTGCAGTAGATCCCACCTCTGACACCAGTTGTCATGGAGATTGGGGAGGTCAAGGCCCTGCACCCCCACTTCCTGTGATTCACCGTGACTCTCAGCCAGCCAGTAGAACAGAAGGTTTATTAGAGATGACAGGAAAACAGTCCAGACCAGAGCTTGCAGGCATAAACAGGACCCCTTAGTCAGGCCCTTCTGGGGGGTAGAGCGCTTAGACCCCCGCTCTGCGACTCTTTCCTCTTCCCCAGCCCACTCCAAAAACTGAAACCCCCTCCAACCAACTCCCCCAGCCTCCCTCCAGTTCCTCCTTCAGCCTTTGTCCAGTTTCCCCAGGTGGAAGGTGTCACCTGGACCCAACCCCCCTCCCTGCTCAGGTTACAGACTCAGGTATCATCCCAGGCAGTGAAGTCACCCCCTGCTATCTCATCACCGATCAGACAGTCCCAGGAAACTCCCCTGCCACATTCCTAGGTCAATCCGCCCCACTCAGTCCCTGCTGCATCATAGGTGGGATGGGATGTGTGTGTGCAGTGGGATGGTGTCCATGAGGTGTGCATGTGCGAGTGTGTGCTGGGGGAGTGCACATGCAGTGTGTGCACAGAGGAGTGGGGTGTGCAGTGTGTAGGTGCGAGGTGTATATGTGCAGTGAGGTGTGCGTATACTCACTGTGATGTGCAAAGTATGCATGCACAGTGGCAGGTACATGAGGTGTGCGTGCCATGGGGGAGTGTGTGTGAGACATGCAGTTAGATGGAGTGTATCAGGGGTGCAGTGTGAGAGACATGCAGTGGGATGGGGTGTTTCGGGGGTGCAGTGTGTGAGGCATGCAGTGGGATGGGTGTGTTGGCGGATGCAGTGTGTGAGGCATGCAGTGGGACGGGGTGTTTCGGGGGTGCAGTGTGTGAGGCATGCAGTGGGATGGGGTGTTTCGGGAATGCAGTGTGTGAGGCATGCAGTGGAATGGGTGTGTTGGCAGATGCAGTGTGAGAGACATGCAGTGGGATGGGTGTGTTCGCGGATGCAGTGTGTGAGGCATGCAGTGGGATGGGGTGTTTCGGGGGTGCAGTGTGAGAGACATGCAGTGGGATGGCGTGTTTCAGGGGTGCAGTGTGAGAGGCATGCAGTGGGATGGGTGTGTTGGCGGATGCTGTGTGAGAGACATGCAATGGGATGGGGTGTTTCGGGGATGCAGTGGGTGAGGTATGCAGTGGGATGGGGTGTTTTGGGGGTGCAGTGGGTGAGGCATGCAGTGGGATGGGGTGTTTCAGGGGTGCAGTGTGAGAGACATGCAGTGGGATGGGGTGTTTCGGGGGTGCAGTGTGAGAGACACGCAGTGGAATGGGTGTGTTGGCAGATGCAGTGTGAGAGACATGCAGTGGGACGGGGTGTTTCGGGGGTGCAGTGTGTGAGGCATGCAGTGGGATGGGGTGTTTCGGGAATGCAGTGTGTGAGGCATGCAGTGGAATGGGTGTGTTGGCAGATGCAGTGTGAGAGACATGCAGTGGGCTGGGGTGTTTCAGGGGTGCAGTGTGTGAGGCATGCAGTGGGACGGGGTGTGCTGGTGGATGCAGTGTGTGAGGCATGCAGTGGGATGGGTGTGTTGGCAGATGCAGTGTGAGAGACATGCAGTGGGATGGGGTGTTTCGGGGGTGCAGTGTGTGAGGCATGCAGTGGGATGGGTGTGTTGGCAGATGCTGTGTGAGAGACATGCAGTGGGATGGGTGTGTTCGCGGATGCAGTGCGTGAGGTATGCAGTGGGATGGGGTGTTTCGGGGGTGCAGTGGGTGAGGCATGCAGTGGGATGGGGTGTTTCAAGGGTGCAGTGTGAGAGGCATGCAGTGGGATGGGTGTGTTGGCGGATGCAGTGTGTGAGGCATGCAGTGGGATGGGTGTGTTGGCGGATGCAGTGCGTGAGGTATGCAGTGGGATGGGGTGTTTCGGGGGTGCAGTGGGTGAGGCATGCAGTGGGATGGGGTGTTTCAGGGGTGCAGTGTGAGAGACATGAAGTGGGATGGCTGTGTTGGCGGATGCAGTGTGAGAGACATGCAGTGGGATGGGTGTGTTGGCGGATGCAGTGTGTGAGGCATGCAATGGGATGGGGTGTTTCGGGGGTGCAGTGGGTGAGGCATGCAGTGGGATGGGGTGTTTCAGGGGTGCAGTGTGAGAGACATGCAGTGGGATGGGGTGTTTCGGGGGTGCAGTGTGAGAGGCATGCAGCGGGATGGGGTGTTTCGGGGGTGCAGTGTGTGAGGCATGCAGTGGGATGGGGTGTTTCGGGAATGCAGTGTGTGAGGCATGCAGTGGAATGGGTGTGTTGGCAGATGCAGTGTGAGAGACATGCAGTGGGATGGGGTGTTTCGGAGGTGCAGTGTGTGAGGCATGCAGTGGGATGGGGTGTTTCGGGGGTGCAGTGTGAGAGACATGCAGTGGGATGGGGTGTTTCGGGGTGCAGTGTGAGAGACATGCAGTGGGATGGGGTGTTTCGGGGGTGCAGTGTGTGAGGCATGCAGTGGAATGGGTGTGTTGGCAGATGCAGTGTGTGAGGCATGCAGTGGGATGGGGTGTTTCGGGGGTGCAGTGTGAGAGACATGCAGTGGGATGGGGTGTTTCAGGGGTGCAGTGTGAGAGACATGCAGTGGGATGGGGTGTTTCGGGGGTGCAGTGTGTGAGGCATGCAGTGGAATGGGTGTGTTGGCAGATGCAGTGTGTGAGGCATGCAGTGGGATGGGGTGTTTCGGGGGTGCAGTGTGAGAGACATGCAGTGGGATGGGGTGGCTTCTGATGCAGAGGCAGTCATTAACCCCGCGCTCTCCTCTCTGCAGTAGTGGTTCTGTTCATCCACGGGAGCGGCAGCAAGGAGTGGAGGGAGGTGAGTGAGCGCAGTGGGGCCCGTCCCAGACCCCGGAGCCAGCACTCTGCCCCCGCTGCAGCAGGGGTCGATGTTTGTCCTGCTCTGGCACAGGAACCCCTGCTGCCCTGGGCTCCTTATGGGGGGCTCGGGAGACCTGCTTGCCACCCCAGCCCCACTGCCAATGTGCCCATCTAGCCCTGTGCCCCCCACCCCCAAGCAAGCCAGTGGGCTCATCTGCCACGGCTGGGTCTTTGTCAAGGAGCTAGCAGAGCTGAGCACCCACCTCTTGGCCAGCGGGCCACCAACCGGCGGGAAGTCCAGGGTGGGACTTAGCCACCTGACCCTGTCTCCTCCCCCTCCCCTGGAGCCCGGCCCCATGCCCAGTGGCTCTGAGTCGTTTTCAGAGAGGGTTCCTTGTCTCACTCCTTCATAGCCTGGGCCTGGCTGCTGAGCAGGGCCGCTGGCTCCCCGGTCACCCCGCGGGTGCTGTGTTGGCAGCAGAGCGGGCAGCTCGCAGTGCAGTGAGCAGCCTTCAGCCTGGGCCCCCTCCTCCGCACCACTGAGCTGCCCGTCTGGCAGCCTGTTCGCTCCGGTGGGGGCTAGTTCTCAGCTTTGCTGCAGGGTGTCTCCTGGGGCACTGCCAGCAGCGTGTCTCTTCCCCTGCGCAGCACCATGCGCCCTGCTGTGTCGGGCAGGGGCTCCACCAGTGGCCCTGACGGGGGAGGGCAGCCCCAGGCTCCTGCCCTGGGCTCAGGTCTCGGGGTGGGGGGGGCTGAGTGGCCAGAAGCAAAGTCTCCTGCTGCTCCCCCCGAGCCGGGGCTGAGCCCTGCAGGCCTGGGGATTTCCAGCCCGCCCTCGGCCCAGCACAGATCAGTCAGAGGTGGGGCCTCGGGGCTGGGCTGCCCAGGGACCAGAACAGACTCTTGCAGGGGGCTGCCCCTGCTCCACTAGCCAGTCTGAGCAGCGCCCACCCATAGCTCCACGCGTCCCTGCACTCCGGGCACCGGCTCAGGGGCAACAGCGCGGCCCCTGGCCTGGCCGGGGGTTACCCAGCGCCCCCTTGCTGCGGGGCTGGGCCTGCCCCACTCTGATCCCTGCGGGGGCTCCCAGCCAGGGCCGCCTAATCCCCTGCTCTGCTAAACGGGCCCATATGGCCACCTGCTCCCACGCTAATGACCTGGCTCTGCCGTTGGCCTTAATCCCAGGGAATCTGGATTACAGGCCAGGGAGGCAGCAGAAATTAAACGGGGGGCTCTGGGGGACAGCCCCTTCCTCACATACATGCTGGGACCCCTGGGCCATGGCCACGTGGCCCCAGGTGGCCCCTCTGGGTTGGGTGCTGTCCCCTCACCCCCTTCTCCCCTTAGTTTGGACGCACCGAAGTGATTGACAACACCCTGAACCCCGACTTCGTCCGCAAGTTCGTCCTTGATTATTTCTTTGAGGAGAAGCAGAATCTGCGCTTTGATGTGTGAGTGAAACCTGCTCCCCCTCCTCCACCCGATGCCCCTCCCCCACCCTGCCTCGGCTCCCCCCTGCCCAGTTCCCCTGCCCCGTCCCACCTCTGCTTCCCCCTGCCTGCTCCCCTCCCCCACCTGATCCATGTCCCCCTGCTCTTCCTCTGCTCCCCACACCAGGTCTCCCTCCCTCACCCTGCCTTGGCCCCCCTGCCCTGCCTCGGGTCCCACCTGCCCAGTTCCCTCCCCAATCCCATCTCGGCTCCCCCCCACACCTGGTCCCCCTCCCCACCCTGCCTCGCCTCTGCTCACTCCCTGCTTTCCCACTTGGCCCTTAGTCGGAGACCAGGTGATTTGTGGTATGGCTGCCAACCGGCCAAAGTGGAGTCCTGACTGGGGAAACTGGAGGTGGGGTTGCAGAGCTCTGGGGCAGTTGTGGTATGACAGACATGGTGGCCATGGTGTGACATGGCAGGGCAGTTGCAGTGTCCTGGGACATGGCAGGGTGGCTGCGGGGAGGCGTGACGGAGCTGCTGTGGCATGGCAGAGTGGTAGTGGCGGTGGGGGTGGCGTGGCGGGGTGGTACTGGCGGTTGCAGTGTGGCGGCGTGGCGGGGTGGTAGTGGCAGTGGGCGGTGGCGTGGCAGGGTGGTAGTGGCGGTGGGGGGTGGCGTGGCGGGGTGGTAGTGGCGGTTGCAGTGTGGCGGGGTGGCGTGGTGGGGTGGTAGTGGTGGTGGGGGGTGGCGTGGCGGGGTGGTAGTGGCGGATGCAGTGTGGCGGGGTGGCGTGGCAGGGTGGTAGTGGTGGTGGGGGGTGGCGTGGCAGGGTGGTAGTGGTGGTGGGGGGTGGCGTGGCGGGGTGGTAGTGGCGGTTGCAGTGTGGCGGGGTGGCGTGGCAGGGTGGTAGTGGCGGTTGCAGTGTGGCGGGGTGGCGTGGCGGGGTGGTAGTGGCGGTGGGGGGTGGCGTGGCGGGGTGGTAGTGGCGGTTGCAGTGTGGCGGGGTGGCGTGGCAGGGTGGTAGTGGCGGTGGGGGGTGGCGTGGCAGGCTGGTAGTGGCGGTGGGGGGTGGTGTGGCGGGGTGGTAGTGGTGGTTGCAGTGTGGCGGGGTGGCGTGGCGGGGTGGTAGTGGTGGTGGGGGGTGGCGTGGCGGGGTGGTAGTGGCGGTGGAGGGTGGCGTGGTGGGGTGGTAGTGGCGGCTGCAGTGTGGCGGGGTGGCGTGGCAGGGTGGTAGTGGCGGTGGGTGGTGGCGTGGTGGGGTGGTAGTGGCGGTGGGGGGTGGCGTGGCGGGGTGGTAGTGGCGGTTGCAGTGTGGCGGGGTGGTAGTGGCGGTGGGGGGTGGCGTGGCGGGGTGGTAGTGGCGGTTGCAGTGTGGCGGTGGGGGGTGGCAGGGTGGTAGTGGTGGTGGGGGGTGGCGTGGCGGGGTGGTAGTGGCGGTTGCAGTGTGGCGGGATGGTAGTGGCGGTGGGGGGTGGTGTGGCGGGGTGGTAGTGGCGGTGGGGGGTGGCGTGGCGGGGTGGTAGTTGCGGTTGCAGTGTGGCAGGGTGGCGTGGCGGTGGGGGGTGGCGTGGCGGGGTGGTAGTGGCGGTTGCAGTGTGGCGGGGTGGCGTGGCAGGGTGGTAGTGGCGGTGGGGGGTGGCGTGGCGGGGTGGTAGTGGCGGTGGGGGGTGGCGTGGCGGGGTGGTAGTGGCGGTTGCTGTGTGGCAGGGTGGTGTGGCGGGGTGGTAGTGGCGGTGGGGGGTGGCGTGGCGGGGTGGTAGTGGCGGTTGCAGTGTGGCGGGGTGGCGTGGCGGAGTGGTAGTGGCGGTGGGCGGTGGCGTGGCAGGGTGGTAGTGGTGGTGGGGGGTGGCGTGGCAGGGTGGCGTGGCGGTGGGGGGTGGCGTGGCGGGGTGGTAGTGGCGGTTGCAGTGTGGCGGGGTGGCGTGGCAGGGTGGTAGTGGCGGTTGCTGTGTGGCAGGGTGGTGTGGCGGGGTGGTAGTGGCGGTGGGGGGTGGCGTGGCAGGGTGGCGTGGCGGTGGGGGGTGGCGTGGCGGGGTGGTAGTGGCGGTTGCAGTGTGGCGGGGTGGCGTGGCAGGGTGGTAGTGGCGGTGGGCGGTGGCGTGGCGGGGTGGTAGTGGCGGTGGGGGGTGGCGTGGCGGGGTGGTAGTGGCGGTGCGGGGTGGCGTGGCGGGGTGGTAGTGGCGGTTGCTGTGTGGCAGGGTGGTGTGGCGGGGTGGTAGTGGCAGTGGGGGGTGGCGTGGCGGGGTGGTAGTGGCGGTTGCAGTGTGACGGGGTGGCGTGGCGGGGTGGTAGTGGCGGTGGGCGGTGGCGTGGCAGGGTGGTAGTGGCGGTGGGGGGTGGCGTGGCAGGGTGGCGTGGCGGTGGGGGGTGGCGTGGCGGGGTGGTAGTGGCGGTTGCAGTGTGGCGGGGTGGTGTGGCGGGGTGGCTGCAGCAAGGCCGGGCGATTGCAATGCTCTTCATGCTGCTCCCAGGGTTCCTGACTCTGCCGTAGGCAGAAACAGAAGCTCTTCGGGCCAGCGTGTAACATGGGCCGGCCTGAAGTCGTCATGACCCTGGAACTCAGGGTAGGAGCCCAGTGGTGCGAACACCCAGCAGCGCCCGGGGTGGGCGAGATCATGAGACGGGGTGGGGCTGGAGAACAGCTGTGCCTGGTGCCAGGGGGCACGTCTGGGCCTGTCTCTGATCTGTCTGTGCAGTGCCCAGCGCAGCTCGTGAACTCCAGGAGGGCCCAGCTTCCAGCGGCCGGAGGACACCATGGGTGCCGGTGCTTGTCCTTGGCCGGAGCAGTGCTCCCAGTCGCTGAGCTGCGCAGCCCCAGCTGTGTGTCCGGATCAGTGGCCTACGAGAAGGGGTCCAGGAGCCTCTCCGGGCTCTCAGGCCTCTCCGGGCACTGCTGGGTGTCAGGGCAGCCACCGGGCGCCAGCCTCCATCACCTGCTGGGCTTGGCTGTGCTCAGGGCCCTGCATGTGGGGCCCTATAGCCCCCGTCTCGTGCCAGGACTGCCCCGGACGGCGCTCATTCCTGGGTGGGGAGGGCTGAAGGGTGGGGGGGGTGGGACTCCGACTGGAGCAGCACTGTGGGGGTCCCGCACCCATTGTTCTCACGGCTCTCCTCTCTTCCCCCCAAGCTACAACGTGGACTCCAAGAGCTGCAACATCTCTAAACACGTGAGTATGGATCCGGCTCTGCCCGCAGGCTCAGCCCCCCGCTCTGCCCCCCCGGACTCAGCCCCTGGTTCCGCCCTCCTCCCGAACTCAGCCCTGCCCTTGGGCTCAGCCCCCAGCTGTGCCCTCCCTCCCCTGGACTCAGCCCCCGGGCTCTGCCTCCTCCCTGGGCTCAGCCCTCCCCCTTGTGCCTTGCAGGTCACTTGCTTTGCCATGTTGCTGGACCAGTGAGATGCTGCGGCTCTGTGGCCTACGGGGTGGGGGGCGGGAGGTATCAGGGTCTCCCCAGCTGTGACTGCAGAGGCAGCTTGTCCTTGTTTGTAGGTGGCACCTCACAGCCGCACTGCACAGGCAGGGACTGGCCAGAGACCGCCCAGGGCGTGTGTGGCCGAGCAGGGGCTGAGCCCGGTTTCCAGGCAGTGCCCTGGGCGCTGGCCCGGGCGCAGCTGGCCATCTGGTCCCGGCAGGAGAGCGCAGTGCTGGCGCTGTGTGCCCAAGGAGCTGCACTGCGTGTCTGGCACAGAGAACATGGGCCTTGTCCCTGGCCGCCGCTTGGCCCCGCTCACCCAGGCTCTGACACCAGCTCTCCGGCATCCCCTCCCTGCTGCTCTCCAGAGCCTGCCCCCAGGAGCGTGGCTCTGTGTGAGCGATGGGGCGACCCACTACCTGCTGCTGGCCCTCGGGGGGGCAGCCCGGGCTCCATCCTCACCCTGTCTAACCTGCTCTCTCTCTCTGCTGCCCACCCTGGGACCACAGAAGGTACGTGCCTCTCCTGCCCCCCGTGGCAAACGGGCAAAGCACAGCCGGGAGCGAGGACTGGGCTGGGGGAGCCCCAGGTGGGCAGGGGCCGTTTGTCACCAGGGAGTGAACCGGGATGTTGCCAGGATGGGTAAGGAATGGTGTCCCTAGCCTCTGTCTGTCAGAGGGTGGAGATGGATGTCAGGAGAGAGATCACTGATCATCACCTGTTAGGTTCACTCCCTCTGGGGCACCTGGCATTGGCCACTGTCGGCAGACAGGACACTGGGCTGGATGGACCTTTGGTCTGACCCAGTCTGGCCGTTCTTATGGTAACCCCTGCAGGCAGTGCCCCACACCTCCCCCCCCCGGCAGCTGGGAGGGCCTGGGGGCCCTGGATAGACCGACTCCTCCAGGGCAGGGAAGCAGTTAGAGCCCTTGCAGCACAGAGCCGTGGTACCTATGCCTCCCGCCACGGGAGGCCTCTCTTCTCCTGGCGGCCGGGGGACATCCCTCCCCCCATCCTGTCCTGGGCCCTGGCCGTTGTTCCCGCAGCTCCGGAACACAAAGGGCTGGTGGAGATTGCCAACCAAGACATGGCCCATGCCTCCCCATCGGGGTGCCCCATAGCACCTGCTCCCCACTGCAGCACTGGCATCATTTCAGCAGCAAGCTCTGGCTGGAAGGGTGCAGGCAGGAATCCAGAACCTCAGCAGGGCCGTGCTGGGTCAGACCAATGGTCCGTCTGGGCCAGTGTCCTGGCTCTGGCATGGCCAGGTGCTGTAGAGGGAATGAACAGAACAGGGCAGTTATTGAATGATCCATCCCGTCGCCCACGCCCAGCTTCTGGCAATTGGAGGCTTAGGGACACCCAGGGCACAGGCTTGTGTCCCTGCCCATCCTGGCTAACAGCTGTTGGTGGACCCTGTAATGAGGCTGTTTTTGGCAGGACCCAACGGAGAGTGCCAATTCAGGACAAACTGCTCAAAGCAGGGCAGTTACAGCCCCAGGCTGGGGTTTCTGTGCCCACCAAGGCAAACCAAACCAGCCAAACAGAGCAGACTTTGGTCTCACCCCACTGGCTAAGCCCAAGTCACACGAGCAATTCCCTTCGACACTCCAGTTTCCCAGTATCCCCACCAGGGCCACTCATTATGGGGACAGATGGTTATGAAAACCAATACCCCAGTAAATGAAAAACAGTTCCCTCGATCCCAAAGGACCAAGCCCCAGACCCCGGTCAATACACAAATCAGATCTTACCCACAGATCACGCTGATGCCAATCCCTTGGAGTCTAAAATCTAAAGGTTTGTTCATAAACGGAAAAGACAGAGACGAGAGCTAGAACGGGTTCAATGGAATCAATGACGTCCAGTGACGGCAAAGTTCTTGGGTCAGGCTTGCAGCAGGGATGGAATAAACGGCAGGTTCAAATCCAGTCTCTGGAGAACATCCCCAGCTGGGATGGGTCTTTCAGTCCTTGGGTCAAAGCTTCAGGGTCGCCAAGTCCCTCCAGAGGTCAGAAGCAGGACTGCAGACCAGCTGGAGGAGCTGCAGCAGCTTTTGAAAGTCTCTTGCCGTGTGGTCTCTGCTTTCTGTGTCCCAAGGACAAGCTGCCCATCCCATGGCCTGGAAACACCTCAGAGTTCGGTCCCTAGGCAGGTCCCTGCACGCCTGGCCGAGTCCCCAGGCGTGTCTGCCTTCTCTCCATGGGTCAGTTGTGTCGCTGATTGTCCTTAATGGGCCATCCAGCAGGCTAGGCAGAGCTGACCCCAACGTGTCTGGGGTGTCCCCCAGAAGCAGAGCACAAGTTTGAAATACAGACAGGACAGAGCCAATATTCATAACTTTAACTACAAAATGATACACGCACACAGACGCATCATCCTAACCAGCCAACCATCACCTTGTCTGAGACACCTTATTTGACCCCCTTTATACAAGATTTAGTGCCACTACGGGACCTTGGTTGCAACGATGTTCTATATGGTCCCAGTTCAAATCAAAGCAGGGCAGTTACAGCCCCAGGCTGGGGTTTCTGTGCCCACCAAGGCAAACCAAACCAGCCAAACAGAGCAGACTTTGGTCTCACCCCAAGTCACACGAGCAATTCCCTTAGACACTCCAGTTTCCCAGTATCCCCCACAGACCCGCCTCCAGAACTGATCTCGTTCGTTTTTTGAACCCAGTTACACTTTTGGCCTTCGCACCCCCTGGCATGGAGACTGTGGCACCCTCCGCAGGCTGGCTGGGCGGGCGGTGTGCGAAGAAGCGCTGCCTTGTGTTTGTTTAAACCTGCTGCCTATAATGTCATTGGGTGACCCCTGGTTGGAGTGTTATGGGAAGGAGTAAATAACACGTCCTTATTTACCTTCTCCACACCAGTCATGATTTTATAGACCTCGATAATATTCCCCCTTAGTCGTCTCTTCCAAGCTGAAAAGTCCCAATCTTGATTAATCTCTCGTCATACGGAAGCTGTTCCATACCCCTAATAATTTTTGTTGCCCTTTTCTGAACCTTTTCCAATTCCAATATATCTTTTTTGAGATGGGGCGACCACATCTGCATGCAGTATTCAAGATGTGGGCGCACCATGGGTTTATATAGGGGCAATATGATATTTTCTGTCGTATTATCTGTCGCTTTCCTAATGATTCCCAACATTCTGTTCGCTTTTTTGACTCCCGCTGCCTAGTGAGTGGATGATTTCAGAGAAGTCTCCACAAGGACTCCGAGGACTCTCAGACTTGACAGAGCCCTGGCTGGGATGATTTAGTTGGGGTTGGTCCTGCTTTGAGCAGAGGGTTGGACTAGATGACTGTCATGGAGTCCCTGGGCGATGCTCTGGAACTGCTCCCCATGGAGCCAGGCAGGACTCTGGGGCAGTCTCCTCTCTGGGAGCAGCCTGTCTGCAGGACACACAGCTCCCCCGACTTCCACCTTCCTGGGTCTGACCTCGGAGCCTTCAGCCTCCTCTGCCCCTCCCTGCGCTTCCCACAGCCAGTCCGCCCAGGCGGGGTCCTGGGGCAGCCAGAGGGTCCTGCCCCCCAACTCCTCAGTCAGACGGGACTCTCAGCCAGCCAGTAAAACAGAGGTTATTAGACGACAGGAACATGGTCTAACACAGAGCTTGTAGGTGCAGAGAACAGGACCCCTCAGCTGGGTCCATTCTGGGGGGCAGTGAGCCAGACAACCCCGTCTGCCCTTCACTCCATGTCCCGGCCAGCCCCAAACTGAAACTCCCTCCAGGCCCTCCTCCTCTGGGCTTTGTTCCTGTCCTGGGCCAGGAGGTCACCTGATTCCTTTGTTCTCCAACCCTTTAGCTCTCACCTTGCAGGGGGGAAGGGCCCAGGCCATCAGTGGCCAGGAAACAGGGTGTCGGCCATTGTCTGTGTCCAGACCCCTGCACACACCTGCCCTCTAGGGCTCTGCAATGATCATACACCCTCACCCCACCACCTAGATACTTAAGAACTGCACAGGGGAAACTGAGGCACCCACACACTATTCAGAGGAAACATTAAGAACAGTCCCACTTCGTCACAATGACCTCCTGAGGTCTCTTCCAGCCCTGATATTCTAGGATTCTATGAGATCTCTCTCGAGTGGTCCCAGCTCATTTTGACCCCATCATTCTATATGGGGGTTGCTGGGTTCTGACCTTCCCTGCTGTGGGGGCACCCTAGGATGGGGTGTGGGGGGATCCGAGATGCCCTGCCCTGGAGGCACCCCGGGGTGGGGGCTGGAGGCACGCCATGGGCTGCCCTCCCCACCTGCAGGCGAGACCAGTGCTCTGTGTGCCCTAACTAGCGAGCCTTGTTGGCAGGACTTTCTGGGCCAGGCGTTCGTGGCGCTGGGCGAAGTGATCGGATCCCAGCGGAGCCGCTTGGAGAGACCCCTCACGTGAGCCTCCCTTCACCTGCTCCTGGGGGCTCCATGCGGGGGGAGGGCCTGGGGCTGGAGTTCCTATACCCCCACATACTGCCCCCCAGCCAGCCAGTCCCTCCGTCCCCCACATACTGACCCCAGCCAGCCAGTCCCCCTGTCCTCCACATACTGCCCCCAGCCAGCCACTCCCCCCGTCCCCCACATACTGCCCCCAGCCAGCCAGCCAGTCCCCCCGTCCCCCACATACTGCCCCCCAGCCAGCCAGCCAGTCCCCCCGTCCCCCACATACTGCCCCCAGCCAGCCAGCCAGTCCCCCCGTCCCCCACATACTGCCCCCCAGCCAGCCAGCCAGTCCCCCCGTCCCCCACATACTGCCCCCAGCCAGCCACTCCCCCCGTCCCCCACATACTGCCCCCAGCCAGCCAGCCAGTCCCCCGGTCCCCCACATACTGCCCCCCAGCCAGCCAGCCAGTCCCCCCGTCCCCCACATACTGCCCCCAGCCAGCCAGCCAGTCCCCCCGTCCCCCACATACTGCCCCCCAGCCAGCCAGCCAGTCCCCCCGTCCCCCATATACTGTCCCCCAGCCAGCCAGCCAGTCCCCCCGTCCCCCATATACTGCCCCCCAGCCAGCCAGTCCCCCCGTCCCCCACATACTGCCCCCCAGCCAGCCAGCCAGTCCCCCCATCCCCCACATACTGACCCCCAGCCATCCAGTCCCCCCGTCCCCCACATACTGCCCCCCAGCCAGCCATCCAGTCCCCCCGTCCCCCACATACTGCCCCCCAGCCAGCCAGCCAGTCCCCCCATCCCCCACATACTGCCCCCAGCCAGCCAGCCAGTCCCCCCGTCCCCCACATACTGCCCCCCAGCCAGCCAGTCCCCCCGTCCCCCACATACTGCCCCCCAGCCAGCCAGCCAGTCCCCCCGTCCCCCACATACTGCCCCCAGCCAGCCAGCCAGTCCCCCCGTCCCCCATATACTGCCCCCCAGCCAGCCAGTCCCCCCGTCCCCCACATACTGCCCCCCAGCCAGCCAGCCAGTCCCCCCATCCCCCACATACTGACCCCCAGCCATCCAGTCCCCCCGTCCCCCACATACTGCCCCCCAGCCAGCCAGCCAGTCCCCCCGTCCCCCACATACTGCCCCCAGCCAGCCAGCCAGTCCCCCCGTCCCCCACATACTGCCCCCCAGCCAGCCAGTCCCCCCGTCCCCCACATACTGCCCCCCAGCCAGCCAGCCAGTCCCCCCGTCCCCCACATACTGACCCCCAGCCATCCAGTCCCCCCGTCCCCCACATACTGCCCCCCAGCCAGCCAGCCAGTCCCCCCATCCCCCACATACTGCCCCCAGCCAGCCAGTCCCCCCGTCCCCCACATACTGCCCCCCAGCCAGCCAGCCATTCCCCCCGTCCCCCACATACTGCCCCCCAGCCAGCCAGCCATTCCCCCCGTCCCCCACATACTGCCCCCCAGCCAGCCAGCCAGTCCCCCCGTCCCCCACATACTGCCCCCAGCCAGCCAGCCAGTCCCCCCGTCCCCCACATACTGCCCCCAGCCAGCCAGCCAGTCCCCCCGTCCCCCACATACTGCCCCCCAGCCAGCCAGCCAGTCTCCCCGTCCCCCACATACTGCCCTGAGCCAGCCAGCCAGTCTCCCCGTCCCCCACATACTGCCCCCCAACCAGCCAGCCATTCCCCCCAACCCCCACATACTGCCCCCCAGCCAGCCAGCCAGTCCCCCCGTCCCCCACATACTGCCCCCCAGCCAGCCAGTCCCCCCATCCCCCACATACTGCCCCCAGCCAGCCAGTCCCCCCATCCCCCACATACTGCCCCCCAGCCAGCCAGCCAGTCCCCCCGTCCCCCACATACTGCCCCCAGCCAGCCAGTCCCCCCGTCCCCCACATACTGCCCCCAGCCAGCCAGCCAGTCCCCCCATCCCCCACATACTGCCCCCAGCCAGCCAGCCATTCCCCCCAACCCCCACATACTGCCCCCCAGCCAGCCAGCCAGTCCCCCCGTCCCCCACATACTGCCCCCCAGCCAGCCAGCCAGTCCCCCCATCCCCCACATACTGCCCCCAACCAGCCAGCCATTCCCCCCAACCCCCACATACTGCCCCCCAGCCAGCCAGCCAGTCCCCCCGTCCCCCACATACTGCCCCCCAGCCAGCCAGTCCCCCCATCCCCCACATACTGCCCCCCAGCCAGCCAGTCCCCCCGTCCCCCACATACTGCCCCCAGCCAGCCAGTCAGTCCTCCCGTCCCCCACATACTGCCCCCCAGTCAGCCAGTCCCCCCGTCCCCCACATACTGCCCCCAGCCAGCCAGCCAGTCCCCCCGTCCCCCACATACTGCCCCCAGCCAGCCAGCCAGTCCCCCCGTCCCCCACATACTGCCCCCAGCCAGCCAACCAGTCCCCCCATCCCCCACATACTGCCCCCAGTCAGCCAGCCAGTCCCCCCGTCCCCCACATACTGCCCCCCAGCCAGCCAGCCAGTCCCCCCATCCCCCACATACTGCCCCCAGTCAGCCAGTCCCCCCATCCCCCACATACTGCCCCCAGCCAGCCAGCCAGTCCCCCTGTCCCCCACATACTGACCCCCAGCCAGTCCCCCCCATCCCCCACATACTGCCCCCAGCCAGCCAACCAGTCCCCCCGTCCCCCACATACTGCCCCCAGCCAGCCAGTCCCTGCCCGCCACATACTGTCTCCCCTAGAGCCAGCCAGGCCCTACCATGGAGCCAGGTCAGAGCCAGTGTCCCCCAGAGGGGAAAGGCCCCTGAGCCCGCCAGGCCCATGCCAGGGTGCACATGGGGGGCTGGGTCTGGGCAGGCCTTTCATGGAGCCTGGAGCAGCAGGGCCAGCCGCACTCAGACACAGGCCCAGGAAGGGAGTGAGACAACTTCTTCAGGGGGTAGCTGGGGGAGGCTGGGCTGAGGGGGGGACCCCCAACAACATCCCGCAGCTCCAGGGACCATCCTGCCCTGCCCCCAGGGCTCCTGGCCCTGCCTGCTGGCAGAAAGGCGGCTTGGAGGGGCAGCCAGTCCCCATGGGCTCAGTTCCCTGTGGGGGTGCAGCTCCCCGAGGGAAGGGGTCCCCGCGGCCGGCAGAGCACGTGCTCTTCCTCCTGAGGGCAGTGGGGATATGCCAAGCAAACCCGCCCTGAAATCTGCAGGCCCTGGCGCAGGGGGCCGTGACCCGGCTCAGGCTCAGGCCCTGGTGCCCAGGGGAGGGGTGTGCGAGCCGCACACAGTGCAAGGAGCTGCGCAGTCTGGCTCTGCCGAGCCTGGCCGGGGGCGGCCGGCCACACTCCAGCTTCTCCCAGGGACAGTGTGGCTGGGAAGTGCCCAGCGTAGAGGGCCAGGGAGACACCAGCGCCCGCTGCCTGCTGCCCCACATGAGCCATGGCTCCCGCTGCAGCCAGCAGCCTGCCTAGCAGTGCGGGCGAGCGACGGCAGGGCCCTGGGCTCCGAGGTCAGCGATTCCTCAGCACCACCGTCTTCCCAGCCAGCCAGCATCCCGCCCGCCACCCACCACACCTGTCGCTGTGTCAGCTCCCCCCCAGCCAGCGCCCTGCCCCGCCCCCCCAGCGCCCCCTGCTGGGAGTCCCCCCACATCTGGAGCCTGCCCAGCGCCCCCTGCTGGGAGCCCCCCACATCTGGTGCCTGCCCTGCACCCCCTGCTGGGAGCCCCCCCACATCCGGTGCCTGCCCCGCCCCCCCCACAGCACCCCCTGCTGGGAGCCCCCCACATCTGGTGCCTGCTCTGCTCCCCCAGCGCCCCCTGCTGGGAGAGTGCTCTGCTCTGGCCATTGGCTTGGGCCCTTCAGTGGGCTGTAATGGGGCACACAGGACGTGGTGGGGAGAGCAGCCAAACCCCTTGCAGCCGCGCCCTGGGCTGCCTGCCGTCCACTCCTGCCGGCCTAACGGGGTGTTTCTTGTCCCAGGGGGGTCCCAGGGAAGAAGTGTGGGACCATCCTGCTGTCGGCTGAGGAGCTCAGCAACTGCCGGGTGAGTGCGTCTCCGCTGGCCTGGCCACGCTGCCCACGCTCCGGGCTGGCTGCGGGACCCACGGGACGCCCAGGGGCGCTGGTGGCAGGGGAGGGCTGAGGCATGTGTACCTGGGGGGCTGTGCTGGGGGGGCCGAAGGGGTGTGCGTGTGGAGAAGGCATGGGGCTGGGTGGGGCGCCGCTCTCCCCAGGTCAGTGGGCTGGCCCAGGTCGGGTAGGGCCTGCCCTACAGGCTCTGAACAAGCCGCCTGCCCGCGTCGGCAGCTGCCCCTCGCCACCCACCCCCTGCCTGGATCCTGACCCCCGCCCTGACGGAGTCCGTTTCTTTCAGGACATTGTCACCATGCAGCTCTGCGCCAACAAGCTGGACAAGAAGGACTTCTTCGGGAAATCTGACCCCTTCCTCGTCTTCTACCGCAGCAACGAGGACGGCACGTACGTTTGGGGCCGTGTGACGCCCCACTCTGCACGGGCGGGCGCCCAGCGGGGGGCAGCTGGGGTGGGCTCCTGCCTGCTAGTGCCTGCCCTCAGCCCCACTTCTCTGGTGCCGCCTCCAGGTTCACAATTTGCCACAAGACAGAAGTGGTGAAAAACACACTCAACCCGGTGTGGCAGCCTTTCTCCATCCCCGTGCGAGCCTTGTGCAACGGGGACTACGACAGGTCAGGAGCCAGACACGTGTCCCTGTCCTGCCAGGGGGGGCTGCAAGCACAGAGCCAGAGCGAGCAGATCCCAGACACGCAAACTCCCAGGCCCTGTGGGGAGGGGCAGCTCAGCCAGTCCTGTGGGGGGCAGGAGGGGCAGCTCTCTGGCATGGCTTGGCCTGGGGGAGGAGGGGAGCGGGGAGCACGGCCAAAGCGGGGGAGGAGATGGGGAAGCGGGGCCCCGGGGGCAGGGATGGGGGAGTGGAGCCCCAGCGGGGTGGCAGGGATGAGGGAGCGGGGCCCTGGGGGTGAGGACAGGGGAGTGGATCCCTGGTGGAGGCGGGGATGGGGGAGCAGGGCCCCAGCAGAGGAGTGGGGGAGGGGATGCAGGAGCGGGGGCCCGGGAGTGGGGATGGGGGAGCGGGGGCCCCAGCAGAGGAGTGGGGGAGGGGATGCAGGAGCGGGGGCCCGGGAGTGGGGACGGGGGAGTGGGGGCCCAGTGGGGGCAGGAATGGGGGAGCAGGGCCCCAGCAGGGGAACGGGGACAGGGATAAGGGAGCAGGGCCCCAGCAGGGGAACGGGGGCGGGGATGGGGGAGCAGGGCCCCAGCAGGGGAACAGGGGCAGGGATGGGGGAGCATGGGGTGCCAGGCCCCGTGGGGCTCTCCGGGCCCATCCTGGGTGCTCGCTAACCTGCTACCCGCACTTGTATTTCAGGACGGTGAAGATAGACGTGTACGACTGGGACCGGGATGGAAGGTGGGATCAGGCTGCTAGCAGCCCGGGGGCAGGCGGGGCCATGTCCCCAGCGCCCGCCCCCACCCCGTCCAGCCACGGCCTGGCCTTAGGCCTGATCCCTGGGCCTGCCCTGGCCAGAACCCCCTCCCCCTCGCTCTCCCTGGGCTCGCCCTGGGCTGTACCCATGCCACTGCTCTCCTGGCCACCCTGCAGCCGGCGGATCTCCTCCGCCGGCCTCCATGCTCTGGGGCCCAGGGAGCCAGTCCCTGAGTCTGTCCACAGCCAGCCGGAGCAGCCCTTGGCCTGGCTGGGTTCCTGCCCCTACCTGCTGGGCCCCACCTCTCCGCCTTGCTGGGCCCCAGGGCTGCCCCTTCTCTCATCCTCCAGCCACCCCCTTTCTGCCCTGCCTGTGAGGGAGCAAGGGCTAGTGGGCACTGGGCTGGGAGCCAGGACTCCTGGGTTCTATCCCAGTCCTGGGAGTGGAGTGGGGTCTCGTGGGTTTGATCGGGAGGGTGGGGCTGGGAGCCAGGACTCCTGGGTTCTCTCTCTGGTTCTGGGAGGGGAGTGGGGTTGAGAGGGCAGAGCAGGGGGCTGTCTCGCAGGCTCTGCCCATGGTGTGCCAGGTTATAGTGGCCGAGGCCCCCCATGCCCTCTCCCCCCACAACAGGCTGAGTGAGTATCTGTGCTGCCCACTGCCACCTGCCTTGTGCTCTCTGCCCCACAGCCACGATTTCATCGGGGAGTTTGCCACAAGCTACCGGGAGCTTTCCCGCGCTCAGAGCCAGTTCACTGTCTATGAGGTGAGGCCTGCTGCTGCCCAGCTCTCCTGGTTCCCCCCATGCCTGGCTCAGCCCCACTGGGGCTGGGGGCCTGGGCCAGCTCTGGGGCACGGAGGAGTTCTCCCAGTGGGCAGCTCTGGGCTGGCGGGCGTTTGCCGGTTCAGGTGGCTTTCGCGGGGGCCTCATTCTTGTGGAGTTTGCTGCAGGGTTAGAATCCAGGCGAGATTCTGGGCTCAGGAATTTAACTCACAGAGTATGATGGCCGGGGTGGGGGGGTGCTGGTGGCCAGGAACTGCCAGGGGGCTGGCAGCTGGAGGGGGGCTGTCAGGAACAGCCGGGGGAGGTGCTGATGTTGGGGTCCCTGAACTGTTCCTCTGCTTCCATAAGGTGTTAAATCCAAAGAAGAAATGCAAGAAGAAGAAATACATCAACTCTGGAACAGTGCGTGAAACCTGCCGGGGCCCCTGAGGGAATGCGCCCCCACCCCCCCGTGACCAGGCAGTGCCCCCGGCTCCCTCTTTGCCCTCTGCCCCCTTGGTGATGCACCCCACGGCTCCCTTCCTTCAGCTCCGACTAGCCCTGCGCCTGCCCTGCAGCCTCAGTCTGTCCTGGGGGGGACAGAAGAGGGGTTTCTCCAGCTCTGTCTCCCTGTGGAGTGGGGGAGGATTTCTTTGGGGGGGTCTCTGGGGAGACAGAGGGTATTTGGGGGGGTCTCTATGTGGAGGGGCAGAGGTCTGTTGGGGGGTCTGTCCTGGGGAGAGCGGGGCTGTTGTGGGGTGTCTCTGGTGGGGGTCTCTGACATTCTGTTTCCAGTAAGTGTCTCTAGATGTCTCTCTAGGGGCCTGTCTCTGGGTAGAGGGGGGCCCTGTCTCAGGGGTCTGACCCTGGGAGGGCCTGTCTCAGTGGGGTCTGACGCTGGGGGGACCTGTGTCACTGAGTGTGGGGGAGTCAGGGCCCTGCACCCCCCACTTCCTGCGATTCACCGTGACTCTCAGCCAGCCAGCAGAACAGAAGGTTTATTAGCCGACAGGAACACAGTCCCAAACAGAGCTTGTAGGTACAGAGAACAGGACCCCTCAGTCAGGTCCCTCTTGGGGGGCAGGGGGAGCCCAGACCTGGGTTCTGGGCCTCCCACCATCTCCCCAGCCAACTGCAAATTGAAACCCCCTCCAGCAGCCTCACCCAGCCACCCCCTGCCCCTCCTCCAGCCTTTGTCCGGTTTCCTGGGCAGAAGGTGTCACCTGGCCCCGACCCCCTCCTGGCTCAGGTTACCTGCTCAGGTATCTCCCCGCAGTGAAGTCACCCCCTGACATCCCACCACCATCTCGTACCAATGCAGACAGGAATCAGTAAAAGTGCCACGCAGCATTCCCGGGTAACACTCCCTACTCCCTCACAGCCTGGCTATGGGGAGAGGGGGGCCCCGTCTCAGGGGTCTGACTCTGGGTGGGCCTATCTCAGCGGGGTCTGACTCTGGGGAGAGTGGGGGCCTGTCTTGGGGGGGTCTGTCTCTGGGGAGAAGGGGGGGTCTGTCTGGGGGGGGTCTGTCTTGGGGGGGCTCTGTCTCGGGGGTCTTTCTGGGGGGACCTGTCTCGGTGGTCTGTGTCTGTGGGGGGGGTCTGTCTTGGGGGTCTGTCAGTGGGGAGGGGGGGACCTGTCTCGGGGGTCTCTGACGTTCTGTCTCCGCCAGGTGACCCTTCTTTCCTTTGCCGTGGAGTCTGACTTCACCTTTGTGGATTACATCCGAGGCGGGTGAGCGGGTGCCCAGGGACCCCCCCGCATGTCCCCCCAGGCAGTTCTGTTCAAACCTCTGCACTCCTCAGCCCCTTTGGGGTTTGTTCCTCACCCTGTGCCCCCCATTCCACATGGGCTGCATCTGCCCACCCTGCCCCCATGGCCCTGGCCCAGCCTCCCGCACGAAGACCCAAGGGAGTCGTGCACCCCCCCGTGCCGGGGAGTCGGGCCCTGGCCTCTGAGGGGGCAGGGGACAGCGGGAGGTGGAAAGAGCTGGTAGAGAGCAGGAGAGGGAACCGATGCTGCTGGTGTTGCGGGGAGGGGTGGCAGGGGTCTGCAGGGGCTGGGAAGGGGAGGCTGGTGTGAGGGGAGTTTGGGGGAGCAGGTTTGGGGGATGGGAGGGTGGTGGGGTGGGGGAGGGGATCTGGGAATGTGTTGGGGGGCTGGGGATGCAGGGCAGGAGGAGGGGAGCTGGGAACGCATCGTTGGGGGGCTGGGGAAGCGGGGTGGGGAGAGGGGAGCTGGGAACGCATCGTTTGGGGGACTGGGGGAGCGGGGTGGGGGAAGGGGAGCTGGGAACGCGTCGTTGGGGGGCTGGGGGAGCGGGGTGGGGGGAGGGGAGCTGGGAATGCGTCGTTGGGGGGCTGGGGGAGCGCTCTCTCACTTTCCCCTCCTGCCCCCGTAGGACACAGCTGAATTTCACGGTCGCCATCGATTTCACGGCCTCCAACGGTGAGTGCCACTTGCACGGGCTGGGCCCAGGTGCCTCCCACGGGAACCGAGGGACAGCTCAGCCCTGGGTCGTCCCCGAGCTCCTTCCTCCTCCACCCTTCTCACGGCAAGGGCCTGGGGGTCCTGCCTCCAGGGAGCTGCTCTCCAGCCCATTCTCGCCCCAGTCCCAGCTACCCGGCCCCCAGATTCTGGGGGCCTGCCACAGGGTTCACTCAAACGGGTGTCAGAGGGGCAAAGTGATGGGGTGTCACGGAGTCCCCAGGCGATGCTCTGGAACTGCTCCCCATGAAGCCAGGCAGGACTCTGGGGAAGTCTCCTCTCTGTGAGCAGCCTGTCTGCAGGACACACAGCTCACACAGCTTCCACCTTCCTGGGTCTGACCTCGGAGCATTCAGCATCCTCTGCCTCTCCATGCGCTTCCCACCGCAAGTCCGCTCATGCGGGGCTCCTGGGGAAGCCAGAGGGTCCTGCCCCGCAACTCCACAGACAGATGTGACTCTCAGCCAGCCGGGAAAACAGAAGGTTTATTAGACGACAGGAACATGGTCTAAAACAGAGCTTGTAGGTATAGAGAACAGGACCCCTCAGTCAGGTCCGTCTTGGGGCGCAGGGAGGCCAGAGCCCCCTCTGGCCTCCCTCCATTTCCCCAGCCAGCTCCAAACTGAAACTCTCCCGCCCCTCCTCTGGCCTTTGTCTCTTTCCCGGGCCAGGAGGCCACCTGGTCTCTTTGTTCTCCAACCCCTTCAGTCCGCCCCTTTGCAGAGGAGGGGCCCAAGCCATCAGTCGCCAGGAGACAGGGTGTCGGCCATTCTCTGTGCAGACACCATCACACTGGCCCTTTAGGGCTCTGCCACAATCACACCCCCTTATCCCCCCACCTAGAGACTTAAGAACTGCATAGGGGAAACTGAGGCACCCACACAGTATTCAGAGAAAACATTAAGAACATTCCCACTTCGTCACATGGGGGTCCTGGGAAGAGGGGCCTGGGGAGGATATGGGGGCAGAGGGCAGGGGGGGCAGAGGGACCCTGTGGGAGGCAGGGACGGGAGGGGCCTGAAGAAGATGGGGGGAGGGAGGAGCCCGGGGTGGATGGGGTAGGAGCGAGGGGCCCAGGGCGGATGGGGCAGGACCGGGGAGCACAGCTCAGGCTGAGGTGGGTGCTGTGTGTGCCCGGCAGGGGTCCCGTCGCAGCCCACCTCCCTGCACTACATGAGCCCATACCAGCTGAGCGCCTACGCCATGGCACTGAAGGCCGTCGGCGAGATCATCCAGGACTACGACAGCGACAAGCTCTTCCCCGCGTACGGCTTTGGTGCCAAGGTCCCACCCGACGGCAGCATTTCCCATCAGTTCCCCCTGGTAGGAGGCAGTGCCAGGGCCTCTGCCAGCCCCACACAGCCCAGGGCTAGGGGCGCTCCGCAGGGCCCCCAGGACCAGGTGGGATGGGAGGTGACTCCCAGCAGTGGTGTTGCCCTGGGTCCTGACTGCTGCTCCCACCATGCAGGCCGGGCCGGGGGGAGATGGGGCATTTTGGAATGGGATAGGGCACCACGCAGGAGGGCAGGCTCCAGGGAACCCCGCTAGGCCTTCACGCTCTGCTCCGGCCCTGGGAATGGGCTGGCGATCCCATGGGTCTGTCCTGGCTGATCCGCTGGCTGCAGGCTCCTGTGGGGAGAGCCCTCTGGGTGCAGAGCTCTGGAGAGGGCCCAGCCCTATGGCTGTCTCCAGCACGTGCACACCCAGGGCCTTGCCCCAGCGCTGAGCCCAGCCTTCCCGGCTTTCTCCCCTGTAGAACAGTGATGTGGAGAACCCGAGCTGCGTGGGGATCGATGGCGTCCTGGAGTCCTACTTCCAGAGCCTGCGCACGGTGCAGCTGTACGGGCCCACCAACTTTGCCCCTGTCATCAACCAGGTGGCCCGGTGAGTGGGGCAGAGGCTGGGCCACGGGCACACCAGGAGGGTGCCCTCCTGTGCCCCAGAGCCCTGCAGCCCGGCGCTGGCTGCAGGGGGTGGGGTGGAGGCTCCGGCTCAGAGCTCGGGCCCGGCGCTGGCTGCGGGGGGGTGTCTCTGGCTCAGAGCCCGGCGCTGGCTGCGGGGCAGGGGGGCCACTCAGAGCTTGGGGCCTGGCACTGGCTGCGGGGCAGGGGGCCACTCAGAGCTTGGGGCCCAGCAGCTGTGGGCTAGGCCAGGAAGCAGCAGGCATGGCCGGGCCTGAGAGCTGAGCTCCAGGGCTGGGCTGAGCAGGCGTTTGAGGAGCCGTGGGCTCTGTGGGGCTGTGGCTGGGCACCCTGAGGGGCAGCCAGGCGGCGCAGCCCGCAGCATGGCCCCAAGGAGCCACGCCTGGCTGGCGGAGAAAGGGGGAAGTTCTAGCAAACCGCCCCATGGGGGCAGAGTGGGGCTGGCACGAGTCCCCTGCCTCTGCACTGTGCCCTAGCTCGGCTGCCCAGGTGACAGACGGATCTCAGTACTACATCCTGCTCATCGTCACGGACGGCGTCATCTCCGACATGCTCCAGACCAAGGAGGCCATCGTCAACGTGAGTGGGGTGGGCGGGGGCAGGGGCAGCGCGGGGGGGGGCAGCCCGGTCCAGCTGCAGGCAAGGGAGCCCGCGCAGGGGAGCCGGGCTGGAGCCAGCATCTGGCGGTTTGGCTCAGCGCCCTCCCATGGGCCTGGGTCTCCCAAGCTCAGCGCTGCCCAGGGTGGCAGAGTCTCGCTCATGTGAGGCTGGTCTGACCTGGCCCCCCCTCACCCGATCCCTATACAGTATCACCCCCCAGGCGGCTCCTGTGTGCTATTACCCCCCCCCATTCCCTCCCCCTGGGCGGCTCCTGCATGCTATCTCCCCCCCTCCCCCCCCGGCCCGGCCACCCCCCATTCCCTCCCCCCCGGGCAGCTCCTGCATGCTATTCCTGCCCTGGCTCCCCGCAAGCTATTCCCCACCCCATTCCCTCCCCCCCAGCCATCCCCTGCGCGCTATTTCCACCGGCCGTCCCCCTGCACGCTATTACCCCCCCACCCCCATTCCCTCCCCCTGGGCGGCTCCTGCGTGCTATTCCCACCCCACCCACCCCCAGCCGTTCCCTGCTTGCTATTCCCCCCCCCGTGCGCTATTTCCGCCTGCCCCCATCTGCACCCTGCACGCTATTCCCCCCGCCCTCCGCAAACTATTCCTTCCCCCAGCCGTCCCCCTTGTGCTATTCCCCCCTTCGCCCAATCCCTGCGTGCTACTCCCCCACCTTCGCACCGCCAGCTCTGGGGTGAGGCTAGTGCCGCAGCTCCGGGGCCAGGCTGACTTGGCCTGAGGGCTCCATTCCCTGGGCAGCAAGGCCCTGGAGTGAAGGGATACTGGCTGGGATACCCGCGCCTTACCTGTGCCATCTGAGCTCTGTGTCAGCCCTGGGAACAGCAGGGGGGCCCAGGCTGGCGAGACATGGAGGAGCCACAGGTGTCAGGCCCCGGGCTGGCAGTAACTCTCTCCTTTGCCCTGCAGGCCTCTGCCCTGCCCATGTCCATCATCATCGTGGGAGTGGGCCCGGCGGAGTTTGACGGTAAGTTCGGTGGCCAGGGCCATTGTGGGTGTGCAGTTCTGACCATCTGTCACGGAGTCCCTGGGCGATGCTCTGGAACTGCTCCCCATGAAGCCAGGCAGGACTCTGGGGAAGTCTCCTTTCTGGGAGCAGCCTGTCTGCAGGACACACAGCTCACCCGGCTCCACCTTCCTGGGTCTGACCTCGGAGCATTCATAGAATCATAGAATATCAGGGTTAGAAGGGACCTCAGGAGGTTATCTAGTCCAACCCCCTGCTCAAAGCAGGACCAATCCCCAATCAAATCATCCCAGCCAGGGCTTTGTCAAGCCTGACCTTAAAAACTTCCAAGGAAGGAGATTCTACCACCTCCCTAGGTAACGCATTCCAGTGTTTCACCACCCTCCTAGTGAAAAAGTTTTTCCTAATATCCAACCTAATCCTCCCCCACTGCAACTTGAGACCATTACTCCTTGTCATGTCCTCTTCTACCACTGAGAATAGTCTAGAACCATCCTCTCTGGAACCACCTCTCAGGTAGTTGAAAGCAGCTATCAAATCCCCCCTCATTCTTCTCTTCTGCAGACTAAACAATCCCAGTTCCCTCAGCCTCTCCTCATAAGTCATGTGTTCCAGTCCCCTAATCATTTTTGTTGCCCTTCGCTGGACTCTCTCCAATTTATCCACGTCCTTCTTGTAGTGTGGGGCCCAAAACTGGACACAGTACTCCAGATGAGGCCTCACCAGTGTCGAATAGAGGGGAACGATCACGTCCCTCGATCTGCTCGCTATGCCCCTACTTATACAGCCCAAAATGCCATTGGCCTTCTTGGCAACAAGGGCACACTGTTGACTCATATCCAGCTTCTCGTCCACTGTAACCCCTAGGTCCTTTTCCGCAGAACTGCTGCCTAGCCATTCGGTCCCTAGTCTGCAGCCGTGCATGGGATTCTTCCGTCCTAAGTGCAGGACTCTGCACTTACCCTTATTGAACCTCATCAGGTTTCTTTTGGCCCAATCCTCCAATTTGTCTAGGTCCCTCTGTATCCTATCCTTGCCCTCCAGCGTATCTACCACTCCTCCCAGTTTAGTATCATCCGCAAATTTGCTGAGGGTGCAATCCACACCATCCTCCAGATCATTTATGAAGATATTGAACAAAACCGGCCCCAGGACCGACCCCTGGGGCACTCCACTTGACACCGGCTGCCAACTAGACATGGAGCCATTGATCACTACCCGTTGAGCCCGACAATCTAGCCAACTTTCTACCCACCTTATAGTGCATTCATCCAGCCCATACTTCTTTAACTTGCTGACAAGAATACTATGGGAGACCGTGTCAAAAGCTTTGCTAAAGTCAAGAAACAATACATCCACTGCTTTCCCTTCATCCACAGAATCAGTAATCTCATCACAGAAGGCGATTAGATTAGTCAGGCATGACCTTCCCTTGGTGAATCCATGCTGACTGTTCCTGATCACTTTCCTCTCGTGTAAGTGCTTCAGGATTGATTCCTTGAGGACCTGCTCCATGATTTTTCTGAGGACTGAGGTGAGGCTGACTGGCCTGTAGTTCCCAGGATCCTCCTTCTTCCCTTTTTTAAAGATTGGCACTACATTAGCCTTTTTCCATTCAGCATCCTCTGCCCCTCCGTGCGCTTCCCCCAGCGAGTCCGCCCAGGCAGGGTCTTGGGGAAGCCAGAGGGTCCTGCCCCCCCAACTCCGCAGTCAGACGTGACTCTCAGCCAGCCAGTAAAATAGAAGGTTTATTAGACGACAGGAACATGGTCTAAAACAGAGTTTGCAGGTGCAGAGAACCGGACCCCTCAGCTGGATCCATTTTGGGGGGCAGTGAGCCAGACAACCACGTCTGCCCTTCACTCCATGTCTCCAGCCAGCCCCAAACTGAAACTCCCTCCAGCCCCTCCTCCTCTGGGCTTTGCCCCTTTCCGGGGCCAGGAGGTCACCTGACTCCTTTGTTCTCCAACCCTTTAGCTCTCACCTTGCAGGGGGGGAAGGGCCAGGCCATCAGTTGCCAGGAAACAGGGTGTCGGCCATCCTCTGTGTCCAGACCCCTGCACACACCTGCCCTCTAGGGCTCTGCAGTGATCATACACCCTTATCCCACCCCCTGGATACTTAAGAACTGCATAGGGGAAATTGAGGCACCCCCACACTATTCAGAGGAAACATTAAGAACAGTCCCACTTCATCACGTCTCTCCCCCCTTCGAGATTGAACTGAGCAGGGTCACTTTAGCCGGTGACCTGGGGAAGTTCTAAACCACCAACGTTCCCATGGATGCCCCAGCATCTCTCCCATTCCTTGGTAGGAGTTACACCAGGCCCTTCCAGTTTCACGTCCTCCCTTAGGTCGGGGGTGGTCGATAGCACTCGCAGGCAGCATGTGGGAAGGTTTATGCGGCCCGTGCCCTTTGGCCACCCCAAAGCCCCAGGGGGTCAAACTGGGATTGGGTCTTCTCCCCAACAAGCTGGCCAAACACAGCCACTTGGTTATAGGACTGTTTAACTTTCTTAACAGCTTTCACTCCATCTGAGACCTTCTCAAAGCTATCCACACTGGGTCTTTCAACAGGAAAGTCAGTGGATCCATTCACAACAGAAAATTTCTGGCCGTTAGGAACTGAAACTTTCTTGATTAAATCACTTTCACAACCTTCAGTTGCAGTAAACTGCTTGCAAAGACTCCATGAGGATTCCTTTCCCTGGGGCTTTTCTATGCAACAATTCACCCCTCACAGAAATTCTGCTCTTACCCTCTTTATCTAGGGCTTGCTCTAGAGGAACACTTTCCTGAGCAACAACAGACTCTTTCTGGGTCTCCCTTACATCCAGAATTACCTCTGGCCCATCCTGTGGATTCCTACACAATCCCCTTTCAGGCAGACTTACAGACTTCCTAGATAACAGGTCAGAAGCATTCTCCTTCCCTTTGCCACACACAAGCTCAGGAATCTTTTCCTTCTTGCTACAGGTTTCCACACCCTCAGTAGGTAACACAATCACATCACCTTCATGCTCTCCTTGTGCCCTGGCTAGGATCTCACCCTGATTAGTCAGAGTTGCTCCACCCTTTCCCAGCCACACACTAGCAACAGGCAAAATACAAGCACCAGAATTGTCTCGGCTCTGGGATTTTGCATAGACACTAACTGGATGCGACCTAGTTACAGGGCCATTCTCCCGAGCAGACACAAACTTAGGGCCATTCCCTTCCTGGGCTTTAGCTGAATCCAGAACCAACTCTGAGACAACTGCACTACCCTCAACCATCACAGGCTGAAAGGCCCCTTCTGTCTGCTCCACAGACAAAGAAGAGCCGGACACACTTTCTCCTTTCCCAGACACCCAGCTTGGGATCTCATTCCCCTGGTCCCAGCACACAAGGCTGGTCACAGACAACTGCTTGGAGACGGGGTAGCTCCCTCCATAGGCAAGTCAATACCCCTGACAGACACAGACACATTTCCTTCACTGTCACAATTCTCGACACAGATAACAGGTAAGGTACAGGGACACTCATCTTCCACTCTCCTCGCCTTCCCACACTGCTGACTAGACACAGCCATCAGCTCACAAGGCTGCCTAGGCTCATCCAGACTTTCCTTACCCAGCACCTTGCCACTCCCAACAGATAACCTGCCCTGCCTGTGTCGCCCCTCCCTCAGCTGGGGTCTCAGCTCCCACTGTGCTCAGCGCTGCCCTTGCTGTCCCAGTGCGGGTAGGCAGCGAGCTCCCTGCTTTCCTCAGTGCATCAGAGCCAGCGTGAGCCCCCTCTCTGGTGTGCAAGGGGGCGGGGAGCATCTCTCTGTCCCACCCAGCCCCAGGGGGCTGGTTACAGGCAGGCAGATATCCTGAGCCTAGCAGCTCCTCCCTGCTGCCAGCCAGATCATCTGCATTTTCACTGACCATTTCCCTCTCCGCTGATTGGTTCCCTGGATTCAAATTCAAACCCTCGGCAGTTACAGGAGCAGGGCCTGGATCCTCTTCCAAAGAGACACAGTCACCCCACGACAGGGTCTCGCAGCTGGTGTCCTGGAGAACCCCAACGACCAGCCAGCCTGACCCCTCCTGGGTCTGCACAGGGATCTGGGCCACAGGCAGGGCGAGGGGCTTCGTCCCTGGGACCCTCACCCAGCTCACACAGCCCCTCAGCTTCTGAGGCTGCACCACCCGGGGCCTGACAACAGTTCTCTCTGTCCCAGGATCTCGCCACCCCAGGAATGTCTCCCCATTGACCATCACCTTCCGCTCCCAAAGGAGGTCCGAGGGACCTGGCCCCAGGAAACTCCACACAGACATATAGGTTGGGGTCAGGAGTGGGAGCCTGTCCACCTCCCCATCCATCTGGCTGACGGAGTCTATGGCCTTGGGACCCAGCAAGGGAGCTAGACACCGGGGCTTTTCCGCAGGGTCCCGCTGGTTCAAATCGCGAGCCTGCTCAAAGGCAGTGAGGTGGGCATCCACATCCTCCCCTCCTTAACCAGGGGCAGCAATTTAGTCTCGAGGTTCCTTGCGGAACTGGCACCCCGGGGTCTCTCCCCACTCACCCCTGGGAGGTCCCCAAGGCCTCTCCGCTCCCCCACCGCCAGTTCATGCTGCTGCTGCTTCTGCAGCTCTTTCTCGGGCTCTCGCTGTCTCTCACAGTCCTCTTGCTCTCTCGGACTCAGCTCCAGTCCCATCTGTCTCCGATCCCCCGATGGGGAACCCGATCGTGAAGACCCTCGTCTGGTCGGGGACAGGAGTCTTGGGAGTGCCTGGCTCCCACTCCAGCTGCTCCCAGATCCTGCTATAGCCCCATTTGGGGTCAGGAATCTGTTTCTTAGAGCGGTCATCCTCTTCCCGCTGCACGATGAACTGTGCCTTGGTGAACTTTCCAATGTGCAACGCTCTCTTTCTGCACAGGGTTACAATGTCCTTCTTCAGCAGACGGTGACAGGCCATCACTCCACTCTTCCTTAATTGTTGTGAACTCACAGGCCTGTGTGCTCTCAGCTCCCCACGGTCTCCAGGGAGAACCCCTAGTGTGCCAGCCCTTCTCGAGGTCACAACCTCTTTGCCAGGGTCGAGCTGCAGACTCCTCCGCCCCTGGGACTGCTCGCTGCAATCCCCCGGGCGACCATATTCCTGCAAAAGTCCTTCTCGCTGGTCACACACTCCCAGGGGTTAACCGCCCCCTGAAACCGTCTCTCTCTGAATCTTCAGCACGCCTGGTCCTCGTCAATCCCCCTTCGTTTTACTGCTCCCCAGTCACTTACTGCAGGAAGCGCCGTCCACGGAGTGCAATAGATCCCACCACTGCCACCAGTTGTCACGGAGTCCCTGGGCGATGCTCTGGAACTGCTCCCCATGAAGCCAGGCAGGACTCTGGGGAAGTCTCCTTCCTGTGAGCAGCCTGTCTGCAGGACACACAGCTCACACAGCTTCCACCTTCCTGGGTCTGACCTCGGAGCATTCAGCCCCCTCTGCCCCTCCGTGTGCTTCCCCCAGCGAGTCCACCCAGGCGGGGTCTTGGGGAAGCCAGAGGGTCCTGCCCCCCAACTCTGCAGTCAGACGTGACTCTCAGCCAACCAGTAAAACCGAGGTTTATTAGACGACAGGAACATGGTCTAAAACAGAGTTTGCAGGTGCAGAGAACAGGACCCCTCAGCTGGGTCCATTTTGGGGGGGCAGTGAGCTAGACAACCATGTCTGCACTTCACTCCATGTCCCAGCCAGCCCCAAACTGAAACTCCTTCCAGCCCCTCCTCCTCCTCTGGGCTTTGTCCCTTTTCCAGGCCAGGAGGTCACCTGATTCCTTTGTTCTCCAACCCTTTAGCTCTCACCTTGCAGGGGGGAAGGGCCCAGGCCACCAGTTGCCAGGAAACAGGGTGTCAGCCATTCTCTGTGTCCAGACCCCTGGACACACCTGCCCTCTAGGGCTCTGCAAGGATCATACACCCCTATCCCACCACCTAGATACTTAAGAACTGCATAGGGGAAACTGAGGCACCCCACACTATTCAGAGGAACCATTAAGAACAGTCCCACTTTGTCACACCATCCAGCACTAGCCATGGCTCAAGGCCGCTCACAGGGCACTGGCTCAGCTGGGCAGGTCTCCTCTCTGATGGGTGGGGGGTCGGAGTCCGAGGGCGCTGCAGGGGTGGGGGTGTCGGAGTCTGAGGTTGCTGCGGGGGGGGGGGGGGGGGGAGTCAGAGTCCAAGTGCGCTGTAGGGTGGTGGGGGTGTCAGAGTCTGAGGGTGCTGCAGGGGGTTTGGATTCCGGGGGTGCTGCGGGGGTGGGGGAGTCAGAGTCCGAGGGCACTATGTGTCTGCTGTGAGGGCAGGAAAAGCTGGCAGCAGGGCCAGATGCACAGAGCACCCGGGGAGGTGGGGGAGGCAGCACCCCCACGTCACAGCATTGGGGTAGCCCAGCCCAGCCCATGGGGACGGGTGTGTGAGGGGAGGCATGAGAGGCTAGTGGGGGGCATGCGATAGTGACAGCTTGTAAATGTTGACTGGAGTCCCCATCCCCAGCCATGGAAGAACTGGATGGAGATGATGTGCGGGTCTCCTCCAGGGGGCGCTATGCAGAGCGGGACATCGTGCAGGTAACTCGCGCCCACCCCCAGCACCCCCTGGGCTGCCCCCAACCCAGCATGGCCCTCAGGACGGCATGGTGGAGAGGGGCACAAGGGCTGGGGAAGGACCTCGGGCCCCTCGGCATGCATGCAGCCCCCCGTCTCCTGACCCTCACACAGTGCCCTCGGGCTGCGAGGGGGCAGGAGGGCGGCACCTGCTGTATTGTCTCTCCCTCGAGCCAGAGTGTGATGTCGCTTACCTGAGAACGTGGCCCAGGACCGAGGGCATGGCTCCGGAGCTCCCACTCTCTAGGCCAGTCCCCTGGGAGGTCCCAGCGGGAGCTCTGCACTGCCCCGTCCCCTGGGAGGGAGCCCTGCACTGCCCTGTCCCTTGGGGGCCCAGCACTGCCTTGCCGGTAGCTGCAGCAGGGTGCTTGGGGGGCCCAGCACTGCCCCCCTGGTGGCTGCAGCGGGGTGCTCGGGGCCCAGCACTGCCTGTCTCGTGTTGCAGTTCGTGCCGTTCCGGGATTACGTGGATCGCTCCGGGAACCAGGTGCTGAGCATGGCGCGCCTGGCCAAGGACGTGCTGGCCGAGATCCCCGAGCAGCTGCTCTCCTACATGAAGAGTCACGACATCAAGCCCCGCCCTACCGACCCACAGTAGCTCCTCCTGTGTGCTGCCCAAGCCAGACACCGCTGCTCCTGCCGGGCCTGAGACCGCACCCCTCCAGCACGCATCCACCGGAGCCGGGCTGGCTGTCGCCCCCTGGATGCAGCCCCCGGAGGCTGGCTCGGCCCCGCGGGGCTGGGACTGCGCCTCCGTCGGGCGGGAGGGCAGCTGCCCCACGAACGGCCCTTCCCGTGGCTGGGCTCCCTTCCCTGCCAGCTGCAGGCAGCCCAGGGGCCTGGGAGCACGGCGGGGTCAGAAGTGTTCAGCAGTGTCTCGTCAGCCCCCCGGCCCAGTAAGGGGGCGGAGCCCTGCTCTGTCCAGACGCTGACAATAAAGCTTTGTAGGCGCCCTGGTGCCCCGTGCCTGTGTTGTGCTGGGGCTCGGGGCAGCCTTGGCTCAGGCCTCGCAGGCTTGTTCTCCTGCCAGCCCCCACACTGCTCCCTGCTGACACGGCAGCGTCAGGCTAGCGCCCCCAGCTGGGACTCAGGGCTTCCTCCTGGGTCCTTGCCCAGGCCAGGGCAGTGTCCCCGGCAGAGCCAGGCCTGGGCCTGAAATGGCAGCGGGGTGTGAGAGCTGCCCGCACCCGGTCCCAGGGCCCTGCCACGTGGAGCTGCGGGCAGGGGCTGCTGTTCCTCAGGCACCTGCTGATCATGGGCAGCAGGCTCCATGCTGCACGGCTCGGCCAGTGGCTGCCCCCCTCCGAACCTGTCTGGGGCTCCCACCCACCATCACACCTGGGGACCGTGGGCGAGGGCACAGGGCGACTGGGCCACCAGCTCCTTCACGCCGAGCACTTGCCCAGGAAATCCCTGGCTCAATGGTTGCCAGGGACTGGTCAAATCGAGCCCCAGACACCCCCCTGCCCCAGGCTCTTCAGCCTGAGCCGGGCAGAGGGACAAGCTGGGGGCAGGGCTCATGGGGCCCTGGGCACGTGCCAGGGAGCCAGCCCAGGATTTGTGAGCACACCCTAGCCGAGGCCATTTCTTCAAACGGACCCTGCAGCTTTTGGGGGTGGGTGCCAGTCCCTATTCCGATCAATCAGGGCAACTCTGCCAGCCTCGGCTGGGCTCTGTGGACCCTGCTGGAGAGCCCAGCTCTGTTCAGGGCAGGTCATGGCAGGCAGCTATGGAGCTGGCCTGCCCTCCTGCTCTGGATGGGCCAAGCAGCTGCCCCAGTTACAGGGACTGCTGCATCCCCCCCCCCCCCCCCCCCCCCCCACACACACACACTTTAGTGCAAACGCTCCCAGGTGACAGGCGGGGCATGCCGTGATGGTGCGGTAGGGGTAGGGAAGGGCCACGACACAGTACCACCGCTGCCCCTGGGGGGGTTCTGTGCTGGGCGCTTGTGTGCTGCCGCGCCATGAGGCATTATGTGGCTGGCACAGCCTACACCTAAGGAAGTAGTTTAGCAGTAAAGGGTTTAGTGATCTACCCGTAGCAGGTCAGTGCAGGCTGCGTCCTAGCCAGTCCCTGGTCACCAGTACAGCTTGGTGAGACTTCTGCCAGCCAAGAGCAATGTCCCTTGTGTTAACTTCTCTCTAAACGAGCATTGAGGGCCATTCACCAGCGTGGGCATGTGTGGCCAAAGCACCTCTGCACGCCCAGCAACCTGTTAGCTATGCTGCGAGCCCTCGCAGGCTCACCCCACCTGAAAGATCGTGGCCAGTCCTGGGACACAGAGCACTCAGGGCCGAGACAGCACCAGCCCAGGCCTGTGGCAGCAGCCCCTCCAGATCTCACTGCTCAACTGTAGGTGGGAAGCATCCGGAACCACCTGCTTTCACAGACCCCTGGGGCCCAGCTGCGCCCTGCAGGAAGCACTGATCCCCTGGGTGGGCTCTGGCACTGCAGCATGGAGGGAGCTGCTCTGGGCCCACCTCCAACCTCCCCTCTCCCCCAACTCCCAGGTCACCTTTGCACAGATGTAGACAAACTCCAGAGTCTAGGAACGGGCCTGTTCTTGCTCTGCTCCTCACCGTAATCGGAGCTTGAGCTGCTGGCTTTAGGGTCTCCGATACGGCTTTACTCCTGGGTGCCTCACAGCTCTGGGGGCTGGAGGGGCGGGGGAGTCTATTATAGATGAAGCATGCTGCTAGCAGGCCTGCCTCTCTGCTAAGCCTTGAATGCGTTTCATGTTATGGCTATGCCTGAGATCAGGCCCCACTGTGCCGGGCTCTGCACAGCCCCCAGCCTCCCCTCCCCCTGACAGAACTCAGGCGTCATTGTACCACCTGCTGCACAGACCCCCACCCCCCAAGATCAGGGCCCCACAGTGCAAACCAGACCTGTACAGCACCCTGCCCGCGCAGCAGAGATCAGGGCCCCACTGTGCTGGGCGTGGGACAGACCCCCACCCCACCAGAAAGCATCACAAGATGAACATTGATAGTCAAGCTTGGCTCCGAAGAGCTCGGCATCCAGATAGACAGGGGTTGGGAGGGGCAGGGACTTGCCCAAAGCCACCCAGCAGCAGAGCCAGGAATCTCAGTGGAGGGCTCCACCCGCTGCCTCTTGCACTCAATTCCCGGGGCCAGGGCCATTGGGGGGCGGGGTTTCGTTTTTTTTGGGGGGGGGGACTCGGTATGGAAACTCCTGCATTAGGTCTGGATCATTCCACACCCCCTGGTTTGAGAGGAGGAGTAATTAACCCTTGGAACAACTTCCCTGGGGCCTGGTGGATTCTCCATGCCCCACAGGGTTTAAACCAGGAGTGGCTGTTTTCTAACAGCTCTGCTCTAGGGGTTACGGAGGGGGGCAGGTCTCTGGCCTGTGTTACACAGGGGTCAGACTCGGGGATCACCAGGGACACTTCTGGCCTTGGAATCAATAAAGAACAGGGTCAGGCGGGTGTCACATGGGGCATTTCCTGTCCCCAGCCCAGGCACCAGGCCCAGCCCAGAATAACCAGGCAAAGCGACTGGCAGAGAGGAGCACCCAGGTTCCAGGAGCAACAACATCACCTACCGGCCCCAGGGGCGGGCAGGCCCGGCCCAGCACAGGGCAGGCCTGCTCCCCACTGGGCTCCACCCACCACGGCCCATTTCAGGAGAAACCTACCAGCAAAGCGGCCCCAAAATGCATTTTTCATGGCACCCCTACCATCCCCCCACAGCATTCCCCTACCAACCCCCCACAACCCCCCCCTCCCCATCCCCCTGCGTCCCCCTGCTGACCCCCCACAGCCCTCCCTGCATTTCCCTCTCCACCCCCACAGCCCCCCTCCCCATCCCCCCTGCCGACCCCCCTCAGCCCCCCCCTGCATCCCCCTGCTGACCCCCCACAGCCCTCCCTGCATTTCCCTCCCCACCCCCACAGCCCCCCCTTCCCATCCCCCCTGCCGACCCCCCTCAGCCCCCCTCCCCATCCCCCCTGCGTCCCCCTGCTGACCCCCCACAGCCCTCCCTGCATTTCCCTCCCCACCCCCACAGCCCCCCTCCCCATCCCCCCTGCCGACCCCCCTCAGCCCCCCCCTGCTGACCCCCCACAGCCCTCCCTGCATTTCCCTCCCCACCCCCACAGCCCCCCTCCCCATCCCCCCTGCCGACCCCCCTCAGCCCCCCCCCGCGTCCCCCTGCTGACCCCCCACAGCCCTCCCTGCATTTCCCTACCCACCCCCACAGCCCCCCCTCCCCATCCCCCCTGCCGACCCCCCTCAGCCCCCCTCCCCATCCCCCCTGCGTCCCCCTGCTGACCCCCCACAGCCCTCCCTGCATTTCCCTCCCCACCCCCACAGCCCCCCTCCCCATTCCCCTGCCGACCCCCACAGCCCCCCCCCCTGCGTCCCCCTGCTGACCCCCCACAGCCCTCCCTGTATTTCCCTGCCCACCCCCACAGCCCCCCCTCCCCATTCCCCTGCCCACCCCCACAGCCCCCCCTCAGCCCCCCCTGCGTCCCCCTACTGACCCCCCACAGCCCTCCCTGCATTTCCCTACCCACCCCCACAGCCCCCCTCCCCATTCCCCTGCCCACCCCACCAAGCGGGGCCTATCCCGGGCTGGCCGCGGGGGGCGGGGCCTACTCCTCGAACCGCCAGCAGCGAGAGAACCCAGGCGTCCGGCGCCCCCCGCGCTCATTGGCTGGGCAGGAGCCGCCAGTGATTCCCGGCCGCAGATTCGCCTCGCCCGGCCCGGCGCGGCCCGGCTCCGGGGGGCGCTGTAGGGCGCGGCCCGCCCCGGCCCGCCAGCCAGACCCGGCCCCGCTGTCCCGCCCGGCCCGGCGCGGCCTCGTCCGGCCCGCCCGCTGCCCCGCCCGGCCGTGGCGAAAGTGCGGTTGCTAAGGGCCGCGAGGCGCTTTACCCAGCGGGGCCGCCCCGCGCCAGGAGCCGCCGGAGCCTCCATTGTTCCGGGCCCGGCCCGGCCCCGCCGCCGCCATGGCCCCGCCGCCCCCGCCCGCCGCGACCGGGCTCCGCCGCTGAGCGCGGCCTCCGGGCGGCCGGTGAGTCCCAGGCCGCTGCCCCGCGCGGGAGCCCCGGGGCGTGGGGGGCACCGGGGGGCGAGCCCGGGGCGTGGGGCGAGCCCGGGGGGAGTGGCGGGGGGCACCAGGGGGCGAGGGACGAGCCCGGGGTGTGGGGGGCACCGGGGGCGAGCCCGGGGCGTGGGGGGCACCGGGGCGAGCCCGGGGTGTGGGGCGAGCCCGGGGGGAGTGGCGGGGGGCACCAGGGGGCGAGGGGCGAGCCCGGGGCGTGGGGGGCACCGGGGCGAGCCCGGGGTGTGGGGCGAGCCCGGGGGGAGTGGCGGGGGGCACCAGGGGGCGAGGGGCAAGCCCGGGGCGTGGGGGGCACCGGGGGGCGAGCCCGGGGCGTGGGGGGCACCGGGGCGAGCCCGGGGTGTGGGGCGAGCCCGGGGGGAGTGGCGGGGGGCACCAGGGGGCGAGGGGCGAGCCCGGGGTGTGGGGGGCACCGGGAGGCGAGCCCGGGGGGAGTGGCGGGGGGCACCGGGGGGCGAGCCCGCAGGGGATGAGGGAGGGGGGTAGGGCGGGTAGTGAGAGCGCTGCGGGGCAAGTGCTCGGGAGGTTTGGGGGCACGTGACAGCACCCCATGCCTGTCTCTCACCCCTCTCCCTTGCAGAGGTGACGCCATGGGGGTGGACTTTGACGTGAAGACATTCTGCCACAATCTGCGGGCAACCAAGCCCCCCTACGAGTGCCCCGTGGGCACCTGCCGCAAGATCTACAAGAGCTACAGCGGCATCGAGTACCATCTTTACCACTATGACCATGACAACCCCCCTCCACCCCAGCATACTCCCATCCGCAAACACAAGAAGAAGGGGCGCCAGGCCCGCGCCGCCAACAAGCAGTCCCCCAGCCCTTCGGAGACCTCGCAGTCACCGGGCCGTGAAGTGATGACCTACGCCCAGGCCCAGCGCATGGTGGAAGTGGACTTGCATGGACGCGTGCACCGCATCAGCATCTTTGACAACCTGGATGTAGTGTCAGAGGATGAGGAGGCTCCTGAGGAGGTGCCGGAGAATGGGAGCAACAAGGAGAACACCGAGACCCCGGCCACCACCCCTAAAGCTGGCAAGCACAAGAACAAGGAGAAGCGCAAGGATTCCAACCACCACCATCACCACAGCGCCTCTGCAGGCACCACCCCCAAGCTCCCAGAGGTGGTGTACCGGGAGCTGGAGCAGGACACCCCTGATGCACCACCTCGCCCCACTTCTTACTACAGGTACCATCTGCATGTTGGAGGGCGGGGGGGACTCCCTGCTAGGTTTCATCTAAGCCGTCCCCCAGGGGCTGGGGCAGGATTGTTCCCCATATTCTATTTACTAGTAGTTTGTCCAGGCGCAGTGTAGATGGTACTTGTCTGATCCTTCTCTGGGCCTCTCTGGTGCCTGTCTGGGGAGGTGAATCCTACAGATCCTGCTGCACTGTTGTTTCAGGCTCCAGGGACTTTTTCTTTTCTCCCCTTTGTGGTGTCCCGTTAGCCCTGGACTGGGGTCTGTAAGCTGGAGACTCGGTTCCCACTTCTTGTCTGGCTGCCAAAACCTCTCGTGTTATCAAATCCCTTCTCACTGGTACAGTCCTATAGCAGGTGGAGGAACAGGAGCCTGACGGTTCCTGAGGGTATGTCGGCACTTCAGTAAAATACCCGTGACTGGGCCATGTCAACGGACTTGGACTGGGGGCTAGCAAATTGCAGTGTAAACGTTAAGGCTCTGGGACCCTCCCCCCTTGCAGGTGTCAGAGCCCTAGCTCCTGCCCAAGCCAAAGGTCTACACTGCAATTTTACTGTCTCACAGCCCGAGTCAGATGACCCAGGTCAGCTGCTGTGTGTTGCCGCAGTGTAGACGTACCCTGTGTCTTCCACTGTTCTGCTCCGTGTAACTGGCTGCAGAATTTGCTCCAGAATGTAAGCGTTTAAAACACAATACAAGTTTCTCCTCTTATGTGTGTGAAGATGAGATTCCAAGTAGGACTTGATGTGGCAGCCAGCCCATGAGAAAAGCTGAACTACCCCACTTGTCTGCAGACTAATGGAGACCATTTAGCTGAACTTTGCTGTTCTGTCTCTGGAATGTGAGGCCAGCGTTATTGAATTTCTGATCCCTGTACTAGAGATCTCCAAGTCCTGTGCCTCATCGGGGTGGCTGTTTGGGAGGAGGTGAGGATAATGGCGAGGTCAGTGCTGCCCTTAGCTGCTGGAATAGGAAACCAGAAGGTCAAGCCCTTCCTCCAAAAACCAAATCCCCCAATTGGGAGGGAAAGAGACTATTCGGTCCCTTGTCATGACAAACCCAAACTGTGCTCTATGCCTTCTCACCACAGAATTCAGCATTGTTAGGTCAAATGGCCCCGGAACACATGGGAACTTGCTTGGGGGTTGGTACCATGTTCCGTGTGATTGCCTTGTCTTCGTGAGACACCCCAAGCTTCATCAGTTGCCAAGCAGGAGCATTGTTTGGTGCAGTGTCCTTGCTGTGTTGTGCTGGCCGCACCAGCATACTGTAGTTCTGCTCAGTAACTGAGAAAAGGGGCTTGCGGCAATATCTCTCATTTCAGTGGGTTCCTTCCCCTTCCTTTTTCTTTCTGGCTTATTGCTGCTTTGTGGCCCTGGTGGTAAAATCTCCCCCTCTCGTCCCTTTGGAAGGTTAGGCTGGACTAGCTCTTGGTCCCTCCCAGTCACTCATTCCCTCTCTATGTGCCTCTCAGGTACATTGAAAAGTCAGCAGAGGAGCTGGATGAGGAGGTGGAGTATGACATGGACGAGGAAGATTATATCTGGCTGGATATCATGAATGACCGACGGAAGACAGAGGGTGTGAGTCCCATTCCCCAGGAGATCTTTGAGTACTTAATGGACCGGCTGGAGAAGGAGTCCTACTTTGAGAGTCACAA
Organism: Chelonia mydas; assembly: GCF_015237465.2. NCBI lineage: Eukaryota > Metazoa > Chordata > Testudines > Cheloniidae > Chelonia > Chelonia mydas. Next base: position 773,691 of record NC_057853.1, read on the forward strand.
CAAGGGGGACCCCAATGCCCTGGTTGATGAGGACGCAGTCTGCTGCATCTGCAACGATGGAGAGTGTCAGAACAGCAATGTCATCCTCTTCTGTGACATGTGCAACCTGGCTGTCCATCAGGAGTGCTATGGGGTGCCCTACATCCCTGAGGGCCAGTGGCTCTGCAGAAGGTGTCTCCAGTCCCCCTCCAGGGCAGTGGACTGTGCTCTGTGCCCGAACAAGGGTGGTGCTTTCAAGCAGACAGACGATGGACGCTGGGCACATGTGGTCTGTGCCCTCTGGATCCCAGAGGTTTGCTTTGCCAACACTGTGTTCCTGGAGCCCATAGACAGCATTGAACACATCCCACCTGCCCGGTGGAAGCTGACCTGCTACATCTGCAAGCAGCGTGGCTCTGGGGCTTGCATCCAGTGCCATAAGGCCAACTGCTACACTGCCTTCCATGTCACCTGTGCCCAGCAGGCTGGACTCTACATGAAAATGGAGCCCGTCCGGGAGACGGGAGCAAACGGCACCTCCTTCAGTGTGCGCAAAACCGCCTACTGTGACATCCACACGCCACCCGGCTCTGTGCGCAGGCTCCCTGCCCTCTCCCACAGCGAAGGAGAGGAGGAGGACGAGGAGGAGGAGGAGGAGGGCAAAGGCTGGAGCTCAGAGAAGGTGAAGAAGGCAAAGGCCAAATCCAGAATCAAAATGAAGAAGGCAAGGAAGATCTTGGCAGAAAAGCGAGCGGCAGCACCTGTGGTGTCAGTGCCCTGCATCCCACCTCACAGGTACGGCCCCCGGCACTCTCCCCTCTGTCCAGACAGTCCCTTGCCTCAGGGTCCTGTGGCCCCCCCCTACAAGTACGGCCCCTTGCCTTGGGGTCCTGCGTGCCCCGCACAGGTACGGCCCGCCTGTCCAGACAGTCTGTGTCTCTGTCATTAGCCCCTCCAAGCTCTGGTTTATTTCATTCCTTGTTCGCGGTGCTCGGTGGCTTCGCTGGTGGATCCGGCAAGCAGTGTGACTCTGGGGCTTGCAGCCAGTTTCCTCCGTCCAAGCTGAGCTCCTCTCCTCTGTGCCACTCCCTGAAGGTGGCTGGGGCAGGAGCAGGAGGTGGCTTCTGTAAGTCTAACGGCAGGAAGCAGCTGGGGGTTCCCAGGGTTCCCTTCCTGTTATGTTAACCTCAGGGACTTTGGAACAAACCACTGTAGAAGAAAGGGGGTACTGTTAATTTATCTGACTTGGTTTGTATTTCTCCCCTTGGCCCTACTGCTCTTTCAGCTCTTTGTTAGGGCCAAGGCCATCCTGCTGAAGAAGTCTGTGCAGAATGGAGCTGGCTGCTGGGATATCATGTGAGGGTCCCAGGAAAGGCACTAACTTTATGCTTTCTGCTGGCTGTTAACCAGCCCCATCTCCCAGCCTGGAGTGGTACCTGCACTCCTCTGGAGCACAGTAGAAGTTGTGGGAACTAGGAAACCCCCTGTGCTCCACAGACCCATAAGGTTAGCCAGGACCACAAGGGTCATCTAATCTCAGGATCTGTGGTGTCCTCATGGTGTTTCTCACCTCCTGTTAGCTGTCTCATGACCTGCAGTTTACCTTCCAAGCAGGACAGGGAGCATGCCAGTTGTACGGTGGCCTTGCTAAGTGAGCTGGGTAAGAGGATGAAGGGCTGGTAACCAGCAGAGCGGTGGGGCTTTGCAAGGAGATAGCAATTGCCAGACTGGATCAGACCCAGGGTCTGTCTGATCCAGTCTTCTGTATCTGACTGTGACCAGCCCCAGAAGCTTCAGAGGAAGGAGAATCCCACACTAGGGATGATCTGCCCCCCCACGTTAGACCTTATCCTGGTCTCTAATAGTTAGAAACTGGCTTAAGCCTTGAAGTTCTTGACCTCAGTGAGATCATGTGACAGAGAGTTCCACAGACTAACTACATGTTATGTGAAAAAAGTGTTTCCTCTTATTGGGGTTGAGGTCAGAATGCCATGCAGCACAGTCCTGCAGAGAAGCCTGTCTGTCCCATCCCCTTCTCGGCTGGACTGCTGCCTTGCAGGAAACTCCCCAGCCAACCCTGAGCTGGGTCTCTGGTGTTTGGCTTGTGTGGCTAGGCACCTCTTGCTGGGCTTGGCAGGGCTCACTTGGCTGATCATGTACGTGCTTTCCCTCCCTCCCCAGGCTCAGTAAGATCACTAACCGTTTAACCATCCCGAGGAAGAGCCAGTTCATGCCGTCTGCCGTCTTCCGTTTAATTAAATGCCTCTTTGTTCTTGTGTTGTGATATGGGGAGAAGGGATGAACTAGGGCCTGGACAGTGACCATGTGAAATCCTAGCACGCTGGATGCCTGATAGGACTGAATATTTACTGAGTCTACTTCCTCCTTGGAGCGCATCCTGTGGCTAGGAAGAGCCTGGCTCCAACTCTCTTTCAGGCTGATAGTAGATCTCTGAGGCTGTGTTGGGTCCCTGTTGGCTGGCAGATGGATAGGCAGAAGTGGTGGGGTTTGGTTCACATGGGTGTAGACTGCTCAGAGACAGTGCTGCGATGTATTGTGCAGGGAGAGATCTCTGTTCCTGAGCTGATGGCTTGGGGTTCTGGCCTTTTGCCGACTAGGCTGGCTCACTGCCTTTCTCCTGGTTGATTCTGGGCCTGCAGTCTCTCCTTTTGGAGATTTGACTTCTGTTTGACTCCCTGCCAGCCTGTGTGTGTGCTTGCTGCTGTCACTATGTCCCAGTGGAGCACATGGAGAAGTGATTGCTCTGGCCTGCGGCCCTCCTGTTTCTGAGAAACTGTGTGTGAAAATGCTGGCTATTACTGTGCAAACTGTGGCAACAAGTATCTAACAGGGCTGCCCTCCCCTGCTCCCCCAGAAATGCATGCGGCACACGGGGAAGAATGGATCACATCTAAACAGAGTGTCTGTTAGGGGCACCTTCCACCCCTTGCCCAGCCCCCAGCTCCCCACAGACCAGAGTCAGCCAGAAGCTCCAGCTGCGGAGCTGCAGGAGTAGCTAAAGCAGGGACTCTGGGTGTCTAGAGGACTGGACTGTGCGGATTGTCTGTTTGCGCCAACCCTCCCCAGTCTCTTCACCTCAGCTTTATGCCACACTGGCCCTTCACTCTCCCCTTCTTCTCCTCTGTCCCTCTTTTCCCTTTCCTTTCCATTTAGCTGATCTCCTTCTAACACTGCCCCCCAAAAGTGATGGCCCTAGCATGCTGTTTGCTGCCACCACACTGGTCACTCAGCTGGCGTTCGACCCCTTCCCCCGCCCTGGGTCTGTCTGCTCTCGTTAGACCGTAAGCTCTTCAGGGTGGCTCTGTGCTGGACTTCGTACAGCACCTGGCTCTTGCTAGCTCCTTAGCCACTGCTGCCATGAGCCTGATGGATGCCCAGGTGGGAAATAAGCACTGGGAACACATGCAGTACTGAGGAGAGTCAGCGCCAGGTGTCTGGCAGACTCCCATGGACTATGTGTTTGAGAACTGCTGGACTAAGATTTTCCTGTACGCCCCCATGGCTGGGTCAACCTCCCAGGCCACATGGCTGCTGCCTGCGCAGCCCTCCTCAAGCCCCGCCCTGTGGCGAGCCCCACAAGAAACAGGGCCCTGAGGCTGGCCAGTGATGGCCCCTCAGCTGGTGACTGACAACAGAAACCCATGTCCCTGGAGTCCCTGGGCCCTGTCACTCAGCTGGGCCTGGTGCTAACCCCTGTAGCCCCGTGATCCCCCTTTTCCTCCTCTTACACACACTGTGTGTTGGGAGCTCTTCAGGGCAGGGACCTTCGCTGTGTGTGCAGCGCCCAGCAACGGGGCCCAGACCCGGGCTGCAGGCACTACCACCGTGCACATAATAACTGTAATTTTCACAGAGGCCTGCGAAGGCCCATCCTGTCTGCAGCACCCCTGTGCAGAGTTCCCAGCCCCGCCTGCCAGACTGATGTGCAGGAGGAAGGATGATAACTGTCCCTCAGAATGCCATGGAGCACAGTCCTGCAGAGAAGCCTGTCTGTCCCATGCCCTTCTCGGCTGGACTGCTGCCTTGCAGGAAACTCCCCAGCCAACCCTGAGCTGGGTCTCTGGTGTTTGGCTTGTGTGACTAGGCCCCTCTTGCTGGGCCTGGTTTGGCCGTGGCAGGGCTCACTTGGCTGATCATGTACGTGCTTTCCCTCCCTCCCCAGGCTCAGTAAGATCACTAACCGTTTAACCATCCCGAGGAAGAGCCAGTTCATGCAGAGACTTCACAGCTACTGGACACTGAAGAGACAGTCCCGCAATGGGGTGCCTCTGCTGCGCCGGCTGCAGACACACTTGCAGTCACAAAGGAACTGTGACCAGGTACGGGGTGGGCTCTGGGCACTGATGCCCTGTGTGCTTTGTGCACCCCAGGGCCTTGGGGCCGAAGCATTTCTTGTATGTGGTGCCTGCAATTTCAGAGCCATGCTGGAGAATGGCCCGAACTGTCCTTGGGAGGAAAGGGCAGTCCCAGCTCCACACCACAGCTGCTTCCCCTTTCTCTACTCTGTTCAGCATCCTAGACTTGCCAGGCAATGACCTTCCAAAGCTCGCCGTGGGGAGGGATGCAAAGAGTGTGTCTAGCTGGCTTGGTCTCTCCTGCCCATCTCCAGCTGGCAGGGGTTGGAAAAACCTACTAGAGAGCGCTAGCCAGAGGCCAGGTGAGAGTGGGGGACCTACTAGTGAGGTCCATGGCAGTGTCCCGAGGAGAAACACAGTCCCCCATTCCTGATGCAGGGGTCCTAGCAGAGTTCTGGCTCTGGGCCCTTCTTGTTCCTACCGTCTGCATCAGTCTGTCGCTAGTGGGTGCCTCTGGTTTCTGGAAAGGAGCAGGGGGTTTCTGCTCCCTGCTCACCACTTTAGAGCCTCCTGGCTCGTGGGCGTCTCTTACCCTACCTCTTCTCCGGCACCCTGGGTGCTGGGATGGGGCAGAGGTCTCCCCTACTCTGCTCCTTCTCAGGTTTGTGGGCTGCTCCTGGAGAGCAGCTCCAGCGCCTGCCCCCAGCTATCCCCAGCAGAGTGAAATCCACCATTTCCCTGCTGCCCCAGCAGCGAAACTGACCAGAGTATTATTAGCTTTGCTCCACTGCCCCTTAGCAGAGCTCTGAGCAGCTGCGGAGGCACACCAGCTTTTCTACCTGCAGACTTGGCAGGCCGTGCTGCTTGGGGTCAGTGCTGGGAAGGGTCTCTCTAGCCCCAGGGACGAGGAGCCTGCACTTTCAGAAGCGACTGCCCAACTTGAGACACCGCAGGGGCTTGGCACTGGCTGGAAATCAACCCATTTTTGGGTGCGCCGGGGCACCCAAAATCACAAGTCACTTCTGAAAATGTAGGCAGGGTTTTTAAAATAAAGATAGGTCAGGCCCCTCCCTCTTCACGGGGGAAAGAGTGCCAGCACACTGCCACAGGGAGCTGCTTCCCTCCATCTCATGGTCTCTGATGTTCCTGCAGAGGGAGACAGAGGATAAGAATTGGGCCCTGAAGGAGCAGCTGAAATCATGGCAGCGCCTCCGCCATGACCTAGAGCGCGCGCGCCTGCTGGTGGAGCTGATACGCAAACGGGAGAAGCTCAAGAGAGAGACGGTAACCATTGTGTGTCCCTCCTGGGAGCTTGGGGGTGACAGAGCAGGCCCATCCTGCAGGAGCTGTGGGGCGAGCCCATATTCCTGACCTGAGTATGGGGAGGGAGGGGAGCGCAGGTCCCCCCTGCGGGTATTGGCTGGTTCTCCTGTCTATGCCGTGCGGTGGTGTGTGCTTACACGGTGCCCTGCCCCAGCAGGGTCTGAACGGGGGTGGGGCTTTGGGAAGTGCAGGTGCAGTTCCTGCATCTCTGCTTTTCACTGGCATTGACATGCTGAGTCAGAGCCTGTTTCTCCAGTCAGAGTATCCTGCGTGCAGCCATCACGCGGGGAGGTTGGCCTCTTGAAGCAGCTGGGAAATGGCTCCTCTTTGCTACAAAGCTGATCTCTCTGAAGTCCAGATCTCACCCTGTGAGCCTTGTCTGCGTCCCAAGGGCAGTAGCTGTCCTGGCTGGCTGTAGCATGGTCAAGGGGGCAAAAGGCTCAGTCCCGCCCTGTTCTTGTGTTTCAGATTAAAATCCAGCAGGTGGCGCTGGAGATGCAGCTGACCCCCTTCCTCATCCTCCTCCGCAGGACTCTCGAGCAGCTCCAGGAGAAGGATACGGGCAACATCTTCAGCGAGCCGGTCCCTCTGTCTGAGGTAACAGAAATCTACGAAGTAAGAACCCCCTCCCCCCAGATTTCTACTTCGCTCGAACTCAACCCCAGTCTGCCCATGCCAAGGGCAGCAAATGGTGCTCTCCAGACAGCTAGCGGGCAGCCCGGGGCAGTTAGCCAAGTGGGGACATGGGCAGCTGAGCTGAGCACAGCTGTGACTGTAGCATCGAGCAGGGACTGGCAGAGAGATTAATGGTCCGTCTTCCTCTTGGTTGTCAACGATCTCTCTGCGTGCATGGTGGGCCAGGCCAGGCCAGGCAAGCGGGGCTCCTTGCTTGGAAAGGCAAGGTGCAGTGGGACCCGCAGCACGCTCCCATCCGTTCCCTTGGAAGCACTCTGTCTAGGCATAGACATGAAATGAGTTTGGCCTCAGACTTCTCCCGAGCGGGTGCAGCAGAAAACACTGTCCGAGTCTGTCAGCTGTGTCATTCTCGGCCTTGTCCTGCCAGGGGCTGGGGAGAGGGTTGCACTGTGCCTGCCTGTGCCCGCTGTCCCATTCTTGCAATTCTTCTGTGTGTTTGTATGTCTTGGAGCCCTGTGTAACTGGGCTATGAAATTCCATCCCCTCCAACCCATCTGGGATTAAAGCAAGCCTCTGCCATGCCCTGGGGAATTCCAGAGCCGGGGCCGGATTCCTGCTTGCCACCGGCTGGAGGAGAGGGCTAGGGCTGTGCGGTGTGCAATGGCACCTCTGAAATATCTCTAATTGTATTGCTCCCGGTGTTGGGTTGGGCTGCAGTATGCAGGTCCGCTTGTCTAGCCCCAGTCTGGTAGTGCCGGGGTATTGCCGTTCCCTGTGTCTACACAGAGCGGGCAGTGTTTGCAGGGTATGCAATGCCATCTGGGGCAAAGCACCAGGACTGGATTCTTCTAACAGCTGTTTTCTTGGAGCAGGTAGTTCTGAGGTATGACTTCCAGGCTCAGCTCTGACTGTTCTCCCTGTGCAGGTCCCAGACTATCTAGATCACATCAAGAAGCCAATGGATTTCTATACCATGAAGCAGAACCTGGAGGCCTATCGTTACCTGAACTTTGATGACTTTGAGGAAGATTTCAACCTGATTGTCAGCAATTGCTTGAAATACAATGCCAAGGACACAATCTTTTACCGTGCGGCTGTCCGGCTGCGAGAGCAGGGGGGAGCTGTGCTGCGCCAGGCTCGCCGGCAAGCGGAGAAGATGGGCATTGATTTTGAGACAGGCATGCACTTTCCACACTGCATCCCTGTGGACGAAGCGCTGCACCGAGACACAGAGGAGGGTGGGTACTGACACCCCCTCCCAGGGTGCAAAGGCTGCATGCAGGAGGGTCACCTGTGGAAGTCACAGCTGAGAATTTCTGTTAGATCATTGGAGGCCAGGGCAAGATTGTCCCCCCTCCTCAGCACATAATCTAGTGCCCCCATCCTCCCCCCGCAGTCTCTGCCACATCCTCTTATGTCTCCTAGCCAGCCCACATGCCCTTTCCCCAAAGAGACAGGGCCAGTCCCAGGTCAATTCTGGACCCCGAGGGTCAGGTGCATTTTGTTGGTTGGCAGCTGTGACATGCTCGCCCAGTTGGAGACGGGCTTCCTGGCTTGCCCCATGGTGCTGTCGGTGCGCAGGGTCAGCCTGCAACAAGAGAATCTGGTTTTTGTGGTCTTGTGCTAAGGATTCGGGGGTGACATCGTGCATATTGTGCCATGCAGGGGCCTCTGGCAAGCTGCTGTTGTGTGCCTCTGAGCCAGACTCTTCCCTTCAGTCACTGCTTCCCTCTCAGCTCCCTCCAGCAGAGCAGTGAGGGTGCAGAATGGAGGGCACTGCCCTTATCAGGGCCATCCCCATGCTCCTGCACAGGGCCGGCCTTAGGGAACATGGCACCCTGGGTGAACTTGCATTTTGGTGACCGTGGTCCCTGTGGGTCCCCCCCATTGCCCTTGGCCCCCATGGGCTCCACACCCTCCCTTCACCCCAACCCCTGCACTGTGCCCCCTTCATCCCAACCCCCAGCCCCTCCTGTGCCCCTAATCCCTGCACTGTGCCCCCTTGACCCCAACCCCTGCACTCCCCTCCTGCACCCCTAACCCCTGCACTGTGCCCTCTTCACCTCAACCTCTGCCCCCCTCCTGTGCCCCTAGCCTCTGCATCCCCCTTCTGCACCCACATGGGAAAACTGACCTGGATGCAGTGACAGGAGCTGTGTGGGGGGAGCAAGGAGCGACATCCGGGCTCCCTGCATCCAGGTCACTTTCCCTGCAGGCTGTGTAAGGAAAGGGCAAAAGAGCAGCAGCTCCTGATATCAGGTCTGTGCTGTGAGGTGTATGTGTTGAGGGGAGTGTGAAAGACCGTGTGTGTGCTGAGTGCATGGCGAGCACGCTGTCTCTTGAAGAAAGCACTCAGGGTCAGGTGCCTGAAGGTCTGTTCAGACCCAAGCAGCTGCTGCTGGACCCATAGAGGCAGCAGATCACACCGATTCCCCCGTCCCATCATCCCAGCTCAGTAGAGACCAGTACACAGGTGTGGGGAGGGGGAACACCCTGATATCAGTCCCCCGCACACAGCAGACAGGAGGATACGCCTAGTCCAGAGTGACCAGGGGCTCTGGGGAGGAATGGGAGGGGGGGACAGGAGCAGTGGGACCTGGGGGAGGAGGGTCACCCCGGCTCTGGAGGAGTTATCTAGCTCAGCTTTTCGTCCAACTGCCCCCTGCAGCTCGGGTCCCTCCCCCCCTCTCCAGAGCTGCTTCACCTTCCTGTCTGCTGCCTCTGTTAGCCCAGCTAGCTCTCAGCAGGTCAGGTAGAAATCGGGCAAACCCTGCACAGCTCCCCCTTTGGCGGGCCGCCCTGGGCCACCGCCTGGACCACCCACCCGCAGGGCTGGCCCTGTCCCTGCAGTCTGGGCTGCCGGAGGAATTGAGGGGCCTGGAGCTGAGCACAGGGCCCAGGAAGTGGGGTCTCCCCAGAGCTGGGGGTGGCGGGGGGGAACGACCTTCCTCTCCCTGCTCCAGGACACCCCCGAATGAATTGATTCTTGTGTTGCTCTATCCAGTTGCAAACCCCTGTCTTATTCTTGCCAGTCCCTGGCCCATTCAGCATGATGTGGATTATTCTCTGTGCATTTCTGAGGCTAAGCCTGTTCGGCTCCTCCCTCCCAAGGAGCTCATCTCTTGGGCCCCTTCAGGTGACTGTTCTGTGCCCGTGGGTTAATCCCCTCTGGATTGCCATGTCCCCTGTCCAGGAGGAAGGGAATTCCAAAGACCTACCTGGCTTCTCTCACCTATCTGCCCCTCTTTGTGCCCACAGAGGAGGTGCGGCTGTTGCTGTCAGAGAACCAGAAGCACCTGCCCTTGGAGGAGCAGCTTAAGATCTTGCTGGAGCACTTGGATGAGGTCAATGCTGGGAAGCAGAGCATCGGGCGCTCCCGCCGTGCCAAGATGATCAAGAAGGAGATCACAGTCCTGCGCCGGAAGTTGGCTCACCCACGGGATGTGCTGGACAGACACGGCCCCTCCGCCAGGGGGATTCTGCAGGCCCACCACCCCTGTGAGAAGGACATGCAGACCGACAGCGCTGCAGAGGAGAGCAGCAGCCAGGAAACTGGCAAAGGTACTGGCTGGGAGGTGGTATTGACGCTCTGGCACAGCACATTATGCCCAGGGCTTGGCGTAACCCCACATCTGGGCAGGGCATGAGAAGGCTGGAGGATGCAGAATCAGCAGCCATGGATCTTCCCTCCCAGAGCAGAGGCTGGGGTGGGGAGAGGTCCTGCTCCTTCCTTGGTTCCTCATTAGTGTCTCTGAAGATGGCTGGGAGCTCCCCCTTGCAGCGGGGCTCCTCCCAAGGGGATTGGGAACCAACTGGAGATGCTGTTTTTCCCAGTTTTCTGGGAGGGAAAGATCATAGAATCATAGAATATCAGGGTTGGAAGGGACCTCAGGAGGTCATCTAGTCTAACCCCCTGCTCAAAGCAGGGCCAATCCCCAACTAAATCATCCCAGCCAGGGCTTTGTCAAGCCTGACCTTAAAAACTTCTAAGGAAGGAGATTCCACCACCTCCCTAGGTAACGCATTCCAGTGTTTCACCACCTTCCTGGTGAAAAAGTTTTTCCTAATATCCAACCTAAACCTCCCCCACTGCAACTTGAGACCATTACTCCTTGTCCTGTCATCCGCTACCACTGAGAACAGTCTAGGTCCATCCTCTTTGGAAACCCCCTTCAGGTAGTTGAAAGCAGCTATCAAATCCCCCCTCATTCTTCTCTTCCGCAGACTAAACAATCCCAGTTCCCTCAGCCTCTCCTCATAAGTCATGTGTTCCAGTCCCCTAATCATTTTTGTTGCCCTCCGCTGGACGCTTTCCAATTTTTCCACATCTTTCTTGTAGTGTGGGGCCCAAAATTGGACACGGTACTCCAGACGAGGCCTCACCAATGTCAAATAGAGGGGAACGATCACGTCCCACAATCTGCTGGCAATGCCCCTACTTATACATCCCAAAATGCCATTGGCCTTCTTGGCAACAAGGGCACACTGACTCATATCCAGCTTCTCATTCACTGTAACCCCTAGGTCCTTTTCTGCAGAACTGCTGCCGAGCCACTCGGTCCCTAGTCTGTAGCAGTGCATGGGATTCTTCTGTCCTGAGTGCAGGACTCTGCACTTGTCCTTGTTGAACCTCATCAGATTTCCTTTGGCCCAATCCTCTAATTTGTCTAGGTCCCTCTGTATCCTATCCCTACCCTCCAGCGTATCTACCTCTCCTCCCAGTTTAGTGTCATCTGCAAACTTGCTGAGGGTGCAATCCACACCATCCTCCAGATCATTAATGAAGATATTGAACAAAAGCGGCCCGAGGACCAACCCTTGGGGCACTCCGCTTGATACCGGCTGCCAACTAGACATGCAGCCATTGATCACTACCCGTTGCTCCACCTGGGGCCTGTCCTGTAGGCTGATGGAACCCTTTGGCCAGTTCCCTGCAGTGAGCCAACTCACCTGGGTTAACTGCGAGGAGAGCCAGACGAGGATAGGGCAGGAGCTCAGGTGGGGGCAGGACCCCTGGGGAGGAGAGCCTGGATGGGGACAGGGCTCTGGATGGGCATCGGACTGGGTCCCTGGGGAGGAGAGGCCGGATGGGGGCAGGGGCAGAGTGGGTGGGGACAGGGGGCCTGCTGGGAGGAGTGGGCTGAACCAGCTGGGCTAACTGGGAGGAGAGCCCAGATGGGGGCAGAGTGGGAGCCCGGGTGGGGCCGGGAGAGCCTGGATGGGGGCAGGGGGGAAGCCCAACTGGGGGTTGGGCTCTGGATGGGGATCCGGCTGGGCCCCTGGGGAGGAGAGGCCGGATGGGGGCAGGGCAGGAGCCCGGGTGGGGGAGGGGCTGGGAGAGCCCAGGGTGGGGCGAAGTCGGGTGGTGGGGGCGCTAGAGCTGGAGGGGATGGGGACCTGCTGGGAGGAGTGAGCTGACCTGGCTGGGCTAACTGGGAGGAGAGCCTAGATGGGGGCAGGGCAGGAGTCCAGGTGGTGGTGGGGTCAGGAGAGCCTGGATGGGAGCAGGGGGAAGCCTAGGTGGGGGTGGGGTTCTGGATGGGGGTCGGGCTGGGCCCTTGAGGAGGAGGGGCGGGGCCAGAGCGGGAGGGGACAGGAACTTGCTGGGAGGAGTGGGCTGACCCGGCTGGGCTAACTGGGAGGGGAGGTGGAGCAAACCAAGACGACAAGGACTCCTTTGACATGTTGAGAAGTGAGACGGGAAAGCCCCACAGGCAGCAGGAGCTGAAACTGCACAGTCGTGGCCAAGGCATGATGCTTAGAACGGGCGTCTCCAGGATCCCTGCTCAGGATCCGTGGGGCCTTGGCCACGCTGCCCAGCTAGGTCCAAAGCCGCGCTGTTAGCAACAGAGATCGCTCTCCAGCAGCCTGGGCAGCTTTTCCTCTCCTGGGCTGGCAGTGCAGCTCCGCTCTCGCTGGCCTGTTCTTTGCCTCTCCTTGGGGTGGCTGCTCCTGGGGCTGTCTTTGCACCCAGTTTGTCCCCAAGCGGGTTTCTTCACTTGGGGCCTTCACCTGGGCACTGGGCCCCTTTGACCTGTATTGTGTCACTAGACTGTGTCACGGAGTGTGGGGGAGTCCAGGCCCTGCACCCCTCTTCCTGGGATTCACCGAGACTCTCAGCCAGCCAGTAAAACAGAAGGTTTATTGGACAACAGGAACACAGTCCAAACCAGAGCTTGTGGGTACAACCAGGACCCCTCAGTCAAGTCCTTCTGGGGGAGCAGGGAGCTTAGACCCCAGCCCTGGGGTTCCCTGCGTTCCTCCACCCAGCCCCAAACTGAAAACTAAACAACCCCCCCCCAGCAGGCTCTCTCCTGCAGCCTGTCTTCACATTCCTGGGCAGAGGTGTTACCTCTCCCTCCCCCTCCTGGCTCAGGTGACAGGCTCTCAGGTCTCCCATCCCCAGGGCACATTCCCAGGTCAACACTCCCCCCTCCCTGCTGTGTCAATCTCTGGTCACGTGCTTCAGGCTCTGTGGGGGCAGGGGATGTCTCTCTTACCCTTTGCAGGGTCTGGTTTAAACTGTCTTTGGAGCCTGTCCTGTTTTCACCAGGTAGATTGCCTTGATGCTCTCTGCTGCACATCTGTAGATGTTTTCCCTCCACTTCCCTCTCTGAGTGTCTGGTCCCAGAGCCAGGTCTGACTTTCCTCTTTTCCTGCTTTCCTCCTTCTCACTTCCCAGTTCTTCTGTTATCTGATCCCCTACCTTCTTCCCCAGCTCCACCCGCTCCAGCTTCTGCATCCTCCTCCTTCCCCTATAGCTCTTTCCAACTGCCCCTTCGGGTGAGTTCGGAGCCCCCCCCAGCTCGTGCCCCCCTCCTTGGCTGTCCCACCCCAGGGCAGCATTCTGTGCTGCTGTTTGCGGGGCCTAGTGCCAGGGCAGGGTTACCACACCCCACATATTGGCACTCCTTAGCAGGGCCATGCGTGAGCGTGACCCAGGAAGGTCAGGAAAGCTGGGATCAATAGCTTTGGCAGGCATGACCTGTCCTGTTCGTCTCAGATGGAACAGCTGCCAACTCCAGAGTGTAGAGTTGGGCATTTTCCAATCCAGGATTCCCTTTTTGCTGCGCCAGGTGCCCAGCATTTCATTTCCCGTCTCCTAGCTGTGCCAGGACCTGCCTGCAGCTGCCACTTGCTTGGCAGCTTTCCCCCAAGAGGCAGTTAATTGGCTGACAGGGCATGCTCCCTGCGTTGTGCCTTGGAGCCAGGCTGCAGAGGACGGAGTCAGAGGTGGATGGCAGCCAGCAGTGTTGGCTGGTCAGCTAGGCTGCCTGGAGAACAGTGCAGCAACCAAGAGCTAGGGGCTGAGCCACTGACCAGCTACAAGCTCCCCCTTCCCTGGCGCACACGAGGAAGGAGGCTTTGGGTCTGGCTGCCTTGAGAGCATGGCAGAAATTCCATCCTTCAAACCAGTCCCTGTCAGAAATAACCACAGGCCATGAATTGACTGTGGGCATGGGGCCCTGTGGGAATCCGGGGCCCTGGGGGGCTGCACGACTTTCCTGCTGCAGGCTTGCTCGGTCTTTAGCACAGGGAAGTGCAAGCTTTTTCACAAGCACTTCAGATGTCAGTAGCTTTTCAGGGGTGCAGCAGGACTGGGCAGCTCCCAGCTGGAGCCTGAGGAATTCGGGAGATGCTGTTGCTGCTCATCTTGCTTCCTTTCGTTGAATTTGGCGTCTCTGAACACGAGGGAGTGGCTGCACCTGCTAGGGTGGAGTCTTCTCCAGAGATCCCCTCCTGTGAGGAGTCTCGGCAACTCCGCTAACTGCCCAGGTTTGGTGATGTGAGGGCAGTGGTGGCAAGGCCCACGAGCAAGGCTCCCGCAGGATGGGACAAGGCATGGGACTTTCCCTTCCTTACGAAGCTCTGCTGCTGATCGGAAGCCTCTTGTGCCAGCTCTGGGCTCCCCACAGCTCTCCCCTCGTGCTTGTGCACACTGCTGCCCGAGGGCCTCACCGGAGGCGGTGGGAGCTGTGGGGGCAGATCTCCAGAGCTCCCTTGGGGAGCTGGGAGTGGGGCAGAGCGGTGGAGCCTGCTGCCCAGCTTCTGAACATGCTTTCTCTCATCCTCTCTGTTCCAGGTCTGGGCCCCAACTCTTCCTCCACCCCAGCGCATGAGGTCGGCAGGAGGACTTCCGTGCTCTTCTCCAAAAAGAACCCCAAAACCGCAGGGCCCCCAAAACGACCCGGACGCCCACCCAAGAACCGGGACAGCCAGCTAGCTGCAGGGCATGGGAGTAGCCCAATAGGTCCCCCCCAGCTTCCAGTAATGGAGGGGTCGCAGCGCCAGCGGAAAAGAGGGAGGAGCCCACGGCCAAGTTCCAGCTCGGAGAGTGACAGCGATAAATCCACCGAAGACCCTCCCATTGGTGAGTGTGGCCGTGACAGCAGCGTGGGTCGGAGGGGGCTGTGCTGGATGTGTGTGTGTGACTGATGTTGTCCCTCGCCTGGCTCTGCTGCAGACCTGTCAGCCAATGGCTTCAGTGGCGGGAGCCAGCCGGTTAAAAAGAGCTTCCTGGTTTACCGGAACGACTGCAGCCTTCCGCGGAGCAGCTCTGACTCGGAGTCCAGCAGCAGCAGCAGCAGCAGCGCGGCCTCGGATCGCACCAGGTACCGTGCCCGGGCGGCTCTGCTCCGGCTGGGCCCGGGCCCGGGCCCGGGCACTAGGCCAGCCAGGGGCTCTGTCCCAGCGGCTGTACCAGGAGTGGGTCCATCAGCCTGTTGGTAAAGCCCTTTAGCAGTGACCCTTTCAAGGCTGCAGCACCCACCACAGCTGCCCCTTCCTGTCACATGCAGCGCCCAAAGCCACGCATGTTTGTGACATGCCTGCTGAGGAGCAGAAGGCCCAGACGCTGGGACTCGTTGGGCCTGGCATGCTTTAAGTCTGCCAGCGCTCAGCCCTGCCCTGCGGGTAGCTGTCAAACAGCCCTCTTGGTGAGGCCATGGCTGGAGAGCCCGAACCAGAGACCTGCACAGAAGCTGCTCCCGCACGTGTGTCTGCTGGAGGCCAGCATGGACTGGGTGGATTGTGCCAGTTCCTTTCCCTCTGTGGATAGAGGGACCCCAGGCCTGCCCTGGAGTGAAGACCCAGGCTGAGTGGGGGGGCCCCATGCCATCTGGGGAACTCTTCTCACTTAACCACTGACTCCCCCTTTCAAAGGCACCTGGAGAGCCCCATATCTCAGGACACTATTGTGGGCAGTTCTTCTGCCGAGCGCTGTGGGCTCTATTCCTGAGGGCACTAGCTGGCCGCCTCCCCAAAGCGTGGGTGTCCTAAGGTCCCTTCCCATCACACAAACACGCATGCAGTGCCTGGAAGGGTAATGTGGCGCCTAGTAACAGGACTGCTCCCCTGCCTTCCCACAGCACGACGCCCTCGAAGCAGGGCAGAGGGAAGCCCTCCTTCTCCCGTGTGAACTTCCCGGAGGACAGCAGTGAGGATACCTCTGGAACGGAAAACGAGTCGTACTCTGTTGGTGCTGGGCGAGGGGTGGGTCACAGCAGTGAGTATCTTGGGCCTCGGCCAGCAGCCTCCAGCTCCTGTTGCTGTCTGGAAGCGTCAGTGCTAATTCTTCCCCCCCTTTTCTTTGGCGCAGTGGTGCGGAAGAGCATTGGGCGTGGAGCCGGGTGGTTGTCGGAAGACGAAGACTCCTCTCTGGATGCCTTGGACCTGGTGTGGGCTAAGTGCCGGGGGTACCCATCGTACCCAGCACTGGTGGGTACAGCAGGCTGCGCGTCCTCTCCTTTTGCTCCCCCTGCAGGATCTGGGGCCTGGCAGAACCTTTGCCTGACTCATAGTGAGGGACTGGATGGACTCTCTCTGGCCAACAAGCTGACACTCTTACTGGATGGGCCAGAACCCTGGGAATCCCCTCCCCTTGCACCCAAATGATCTGCACCCCATGTCACTGCCATCCTTGGGCCAGTCCGGCTGAAGGTTTGCTGCTCTTGTGCCAATAGTAGGCTAGTCTCCCTGAGCCCTGTGCCTAGTGCGGGAATCAAGGGGCTTCCTGCTTCCCATAACAATTAGGGCTAAAGCACATCTGCCATTTGCTCCAGTGTGCAAATCCTCTGGGGTACCCCTGTTCTTGGGTCTTATACTGAGATCTGGGGGTGGCCTCAGGTCTCCTCTGCCCCCGGCCTCCCAGAGAGAACACTTATGCATGGTCTTCACTAGGGGCATGGAACGGCTTCCGTATGAGGAGAGATCAGAAAGACCGGGGCTGTTCAGCTGGGAAATGAGAGGACTGGGGGGATGGGAGAGAGGCCTGTAAAATCGTGACTGGTGGAGTGGGTGAACAGGGAAGCATCATTTGCCCCTTCACGTAACATGGTTAGGCAGCAGTACTTCTTGCGTGGCACTCGTTGCCAGGGGATGTGAAGAAAAGTATGACTGGGTTCAAAGAAAGAACGATATAAGTTCATGGGGGACAGCCCACCAACAGCTGTTTGCCAGGGTGGGAGGGACACAAGCCCGGGCTGTGGGTGTCCCTAAACTTCTGACTGCCAGAAGCTGGGCGTGGGCAACGGGATGGATCATTCGATAACTGCCCTGTTCTGTTCATTCCCTCTACAGCACCTAGCCATTGCCAGAGCCAGGACACTGGGCTAGCTGGACCATTGGTCTGACCCAGCACAGTCCTGCTGATGATGATATGTGAACCCCTTTAGAATGTGGCCTGCTGGCTGGCTCCCTCGGCTAGTGATCCTGGCCCCAGCTGTTCCTCAGTTCTTAACTAGTCCTGCTTTAGTCAGCCCCAGTGGTGGGTCTCAGTGCAGGCATCGCTGGGTGGCGCTCTCTGGCCCGTGTTTTGCAGGTGCTCAGATTATAAAGTTCCTTCTGGCCTTAAAACCTAGCAATCAAACCTCAGAAGGTGGTTCTCCAGCCTCAGCTCTGAGTGTGGAAATACCCCTGTCCCTGCAGATCTGGTCCCCAAGGTGACGGGAGACTGAGCTGCGGGCTCTAGGGTCTCCAGTACGGCTTCACTTGTGAGTCCAGTGGTAGGCGCAGCCCCTGGGGAGCTGGAGGCTCTTCTTCCCTGAGGCTCTCAAGATAATTGGTTTGTTAGTATTGGGGCATTGCCTTGGAGCCCCAGTTACAGACCAGGCCTCTGCTGTGCTAGGTGCTGTATGCACAGAGCCTGCCCCAGTCAGCTCGCAGTCTAAACAGAAGAGCAGAGACGACAGAAGGAAACAATGAGTCTGTTGGTCAGCATGGCCGGCAGTGCTCTCGGCACACCAGCTGCCTAGCTGCTGTCTTGTCAGTGATGCCAGAGGCCCATCGCGGAAGGCAAGGAATTGCAAACACAGGCATGAGCTAAGGCTGTTTCTGAAGTGGGGATGTGAGCTGGAGAGAGCCCCTGTGGCTTAGCCTGAACTGGTTGTGGTGTTGCCTCTTTGCACACACCTGCAGCCCCTTTGCTTCGGGTTGTCACGGTGACCGACACGGCGCTCAGGGAGCTGGTGTCAGCCAGCCTCTTTCCAGTGCAATCACTGACACGGGGCCTTTGGGTTCTAAGCACAAGACTTAGGAATGAACTGTTCAAACCAAGTCCTGCTGGGTGGGGTTCAAGGGATGCTGCTGCCAAGAGCTGAGCCGGGGGGAGGGAGCGGGGGTGCGAGAGCGGATTATTAGGGGCCGGGCAGCACTCTGCTTGTTCCAATCCTGATTCTGCCTTTATACCCCCCAGGAAAGGCTTTCCTCAGTGTCTTAGTGGGGCTGGTGAGGGCTTCTGTGCTCCCCTCCTGCCCCTTCCCTGGGATCTCACCTTTGTCTCCCTGCTGGTTTCGCAGATCATTGACCCGAAGATGCCACGGGAGGGCATGTTCCATCATGGCGTCCCCATCCCCGTGCCTCCCTTGGAGGTGCTGAAGCTGGGAGAGCAGATGACTCAGGAAGCACGAGAGCATCTCTACCTCGTCCTCTTCTTTGACAACAAGCGCACCTGGTAAGGGCCGGGCCAGGGTTTTCTCCCGATGTGTGCCAGCTCTGCACCCCCAGCAAGACAGAGCATGGCCTGCTGGGGACGGGGCGGTGAGGGCGAGTCAGTGAACTCCACCAGGGAGGGGGTGGGGTATGCAGATGATGGGAAGCCTCAAATGAGGTGTGATGTCCTTTCCTCCAGGCAGTGGCTGCCCCGGACCAAGCTTGTGCCACTGGGTGTGAACCAGGACCTGGATAAGGAGAAGATGCTGGAGGGCCGCAAGTCAAACATCCGCAAGTCTGTGCAGATCGCCTACCACCGTGCCATGCAGCATCGCAACAAGGTGCAAGGCGAACAGAGCAGTGACTCCAGCGAGAGCGACTGACACCGCTGCTCCCTCGTTGATCCACTGGCTCTGCTCATGGCTTCTCAGTCTCAGGGCAAACAGGGCTCTCGGTCCTGGGCACTTAGTGCAGCTGGTCTGCACAGGAGCAGGGCTTGCCCTAGTCACTGGGACAGAGAGCGTGCTCCTGAAAGCAGCTGTGGCTGAGCACCTGGCGCTCGCAGCGCAGGAGTGAGTGTGTTAGAGCAGAAGCAGGCAGAGCTGTAGCCTGCTGCAGAAGGCAGTGCCCAGCAGTGCCCTCTGTACCCTCCCTCTTTTCCAGCTGGCGCTGCTAGAGCCTCCCCTCCTACTGTGCTGCCCTGCCTGGCCCTGCTCGGTCTCGAATTTCACATTCCCAGGGGCATGGCCCTTGCCCAGCGAGGCCCGGTTGCCTGGGGCTGGTGCCTCGCTCACTGAGCACACCTCCCGCGGGTGAAGTTCCCATGCCCGCAGGGGCACTGTAAATACTGTACAGGATGGAGAATTTAAATTATTCTCATTTGTAGCCCGTTTCAGTGTCTTGGGGGAAGCATTTTGGTACTAAACAGCGCTTCCTATCAGGGCCCTTCCAGCCTGCCTAGCCCGGGCCGTCTCTTTGTAACCTTCTTACTCGCACACTTTGATACGGGAGCTCTTGGGATCGGCTGCGCCCTGCCCGCCCCCCTGGACTCGCGTCTCCTCCCCGCCGCGGTCGGACGCTCGTTTGTATTTATTTGGAAGGAAGAAAATCTATTGATTCTTAGAAAATAAACCGTCTATGGGCACCCCGGCGTGGCCTGGTGCTGGGGGCGGGGGGGCGTGGTCCGCCCAGGGGTCCCTGGGGGGCGGGGCCTGGGCAGTGCCAAGGGGCGGGGCTTAGGTAGGGCACGTCCCTGGGGCGGGGCCTGGGCCGCATGCGCGGGGGGCGGGGCTCGGTGGCCTCGGCTCGCCATAGAGTTGCCGGCGGCAGCCTAGAGCGCCGGCGGGGCGGGGGGCGGCATGGGGCGCGGCGGGGGCCCGGCGCTGTGGGGCCACCTGCCCTGCCGGCGCTCGGAGCTGCGGCTGGAGCTGGTGCTGCGCTGTGGCCAGGCCTTCCGGTCAGCTGGGGCGGGGGGAGCCGGGGGGCGGCTGGGGCGGGGTCCCGGGGCGTGGGGGGGCCCTGGGGGAGTAGGGGAAGTCTGGGGCGGGGGGGGCCCTGGGGCGGGAGGTAGTAGGGGAAATTTGGGGCGAGGGGGGAGCCTGGGGGGCGGCTGGGGAGGACCGTGGAGAGGCGGCTGGGGTGGCGCCCCTGGGCTTGGGGGGGCCCCTGGGGCGGGAGGCAGTAGGGGAAGTCTGGGGCTGGGGGGGGCCCCTGGGGCGGGGGGCAGTAGGGGAAGTCTGGGGCTGGGGGGGCCCTGGCTCAGAGCTGCCGCAGCCGGCCCTGGCCCTGGCCCTGGCCCTGGCCCTGACCGGCGGGTGTGTGTCAGCTGGAGGGAGAGCAGCGCCGGGCACTGGACCGGGGTCCTGGCGGGCCGCGTGTGGACGCTCAGGCAGACGGAAGAGCGGCTCTGGTACCTGGTTCACCAGGAGGAGGAGGAAGGCAGCCGCCCAGAGGCCACGGGGCAGGAGCTGCAGCCCAGGGGAAGCGACCCGGGGAGCCGGCAGCCTGAGGCCCCCGCCAGGGCGGCTCCGGGCGGCGCGGACGGCTGTGATGCCCAGCAGATCCTCCGTGACTACTTCCAGCTGGACGTAGGCCTGGCCGGGCTGTACCAGGCCTGGGGCGCAGTGGACCCGCACTTCCGGAAAGTGGCTGCCAATTTCCCAGGTATATGGGGGCCAGAGCCAAGGGCTGAGCTGGGGGAACGCGCACATGTCATGGCTCGCCTGGCAGGCGGACTGGGACAGGCGCGATGTCTCGCTGGGACTTTCGTCTGGCCAGTGCTCTGCACGTCCGGCCACCAGGGCTTTTCGCTGGGGGCCTGACTGGCAGAGCTCCGGGGGCCTGACCCGGAGAGCAGACACTGGCTACCTTGAGCTAAGGGCAGGAGCCTTCTTCTGTTGACCAAGCTGCATCTGGGCCGGGGCTGCTCGGTCAGCACAGCTCCCGCTCGCCGAGCCCTGAGCGATGCCATGGCCAAGGGCAGTTCCTCTCCTCTGGTCTGTGTGCCTCGCCCCAGCCGGGGCCCCCCCATATGCTTGCTGGCTCCTGATTGGTTCGTGGCTCTTCCCAGCTGTTCTGCTCTGCTCAGGGCTGAGTGGGCTTCTCCTAGGGCGGTGTCTGGGTGCCGCCCCTCCAGCAGGGGCTTGGCACACTGCCTCACCACCTGCTTCTCCCATGTCACACTGTGCTGAGCCACCCCGCTGAGGGGCGCCCAGGAGCAGGTCCCTGGTGGTGTACCTGGTGGGCTCTGGGTCACTTTCCCAGGTAGTAAGACCAGGCCTAAGCTCCTGGGGGCCTTTCTTGCCTGTAGGACCCAATCCCATAGGTCCTGATCCTTTCCAGTCTCCCTGCTTCCCAGGACACTGTTCCCTGTCTGTGGGGGCCTGTGCTCCTTGGCCCTCAATGTCCAACTTGCCAGTTGGCTGAGCTAAAGCACGTTTTGTGTGAATGGGCCCAGCTGGCCACGTGCCTGCTTGTCTCAGCAGATTTACCCCCCCACCATCTGTGGTCAGCAGGGATTGCCGATTTCCTGCCAGAGGAGCGATGAACATGCTGAACAGCATCTGGCTCTCACTGATTCCTGTGGAACCCCACTAGAAACGCCCCCATTCGATGGTGGCCCCCATGGACATCTGCTCTGGGAGAGCTGGCAGTTAGCCAGGGCTTACTCCACTTGACATGTATCTTATTGAGATGGTACAAGCAAACACCTTACAAAAGTTACGACAGTTACGTGTATCAGTCAAACATGGAAGCTCCTGAAAGAATGACATGTGCCGTGTGTCCCAAACACCGTGGGGCTGGCATTGATAATATTCCCACCCTTTAATTCCTTGTTAGCTGAATCCTGTATCAGCTTTTCCATTATTTTGCCTGGGGTTGATGTCAGGCAGATTGGCCTCTAGTTAGCAGGATATCCCGCTTGCGCTTTTTGAATATTGGCCTGACCGTAGCACTCATCTTGTCTTCTGGAATTTCCCAGCTCGTCCAAGATTTATTTAAAAGTAACATCAGTAGCCCAGAGATCTCAGTCAGCTCTTTTACGACTCTTGAGTGCCTGTTTTCTAGACTTGCTGATTTAAACATGTTTGTCCCTAATAGATGTTGTTTAACATCCTTCTTAAGTTACTAATGGACTGGAAAGTACTTCATCATCTTCATGTGACGTGATATGCTTCTTTCCAAACACAGAACAGTTATATTTACTGAACACTTCTGCCTTTTCTGCATCAGTACCAGTTTTACCATCTCTGTCTAGCAAGGGCTTATACTATTGGTTTTCTTTCTTTTATTCATAATATACTTAAAAACTCCTTCTTATTCTTGCCAGCCATGGATTTTTCCCTGGTTTCTTTAGCTTCCCTTATTCATTTTCTACATTTCATAACTTTACAGTTATAGAAATTGCCGTCTTTTCCCCATGTTTCTCATTTGTTTATTGTTTTTTTATTTCTAGTTGCTGCCTTGACTTCCCCAATGAACCGTGAAGCCCTTCTAGCCACAGCTGCCCTTTCTTAGCTGCAGAATCGTGGCATTTTGGCCACCTGATAAACTCTTCTTAAAGCACTCCCAATTTGTTACATTTTTTCAGTCTACATTTTTCCTTCTGATCTATTTCACTCATAGTCTTCCTCAGTTGTGGGGCATCAGCTGTTCGAAAGCACCAGCTCCCCAGTGTGGTTCTGGCACCACCTTCTTTCCTCTCCCTTGGTGCATGTCACAGTGAGTTAGCATTGCTTTGGGCAGCTGTCTGCCTCCCCTACCCCAGTGCCGATTGCCCTGGGTGTCTGGCTGCCTCGGCTCACTCAAGGTTCTCAGAATAGTCGGGGGGAAACAAACGGGCATCGCATGTCGCACAGATAAACCAGCTCATGCATTTCCCCCCAGTCCGTGTGAGCCTGGCAGGAGCCTGCTTGCCACAGGGCTGAGAACTGGGCAAGTCTCTGCCTCTGTCTCCCGTCCCTCGGCTTGGCGCAGTAGGGACAAGCAGCTCTGTTAGCGTGTGCTCTGCAGAGGGGGACGTTGTCAGCCCGCCCCGGTCAGTGTAGCGTTCCTGCTGACGGAGGCGCGTCACGGTCTGAATGCTGCCTGGCCCTGTTGCACCATGTGCTACCGGAGCAGTGTACCAGCCGCCCTGCGGCTTGGGCCCAGTGCAAGGGGGGAGCTCTCGGAGGGGCAAAGAGTGGGGCAGTGGGGCGGTGCTGCTCCAGGGGCCTGTGCAGGGTTGGGGTGCTCAGCAGGGTGGGGCACATGGGGCAGGAGGTTCTGGTGCTGCATACAGTCGCATCTCTCGGCTCAGCCGGTCCTTGTAAAGGCCAGAGGCTGAGGGAGGAGATGCGTGTGGAGCCCTGGCTGTGCCCTATGCCCCGCGGCTCGGGTGAATCTTGGCTCCTGCCTGTGGCTGGGGAGAGGAGCTGGGCTGGGGCCTGCCCAGGCTGGTTTAGTCACAGGCTGTGGGGGCCTGAGTCCTGCTGGGTGTTTGGCGCTGGCCGCAGGGAGGGGTGGTGACTATGAGGGCTTTGCGTGGGGCTGCCATGTGGAGGCCAGGCAGCACCTTCCCTGTCTGAGGCTGCCCTCTGGCCTGCAGGCGTCCGCGTGCTGCGCCAGGACCCCGTCGAGTGCCTCTTCTCCTTCCTCTGCACCTCCAACAACCACCTGGCGCGCATCACGGGCATGATTGAGCGCCTCTGCCGGGCCTTCGGGCGCCGTCTCTGCCAGCTGGACGCGGAGCCGTACCACGCCTTCCCCTCGCTGCAGGCCCTGGCCGGTGAGTGTGTCCGGCCCCCCAGCCTGCCGGCCGGCAGCCCCACCCCCTCCTGCCCCCCCAGCCAGCTGGCCGGCAGCCCCCTGCCCGCCCCTTCCTGTTCCCCCCCCAGCCAGCAGCCCTGTGCCCCTCCACCCCACCCCCACCCCCGGCTGCCAGCCCAGCACCCACCCTGTGGCTGACCTGCTGTTCTGGTGCAGGGGTTGACACTGAGCGCCGGCTCCGGGCTCTGGGCTTTGGCTACCGGGCAAAGTTTGTGAGCCAGAGCGCCCAGGCTGTGCTGAGGCAGTTTGGGGCCGAGGGGTTGCACCAGCTGCGCAGCACCCCCTACCCGGAAGCCAGGAGGCTGCTCTGCGCCCTGCCCGGCGTGGGAGCCAAGGTGAGTGCTGGGGCCACCAGGGGCTCAGCGCAGGCACCTGGCTCCTTTCACCTCAGCCGCCAGGCGCTGGGCCGGGGAACAGGGCCCCATCCTGCAGCATGCTGAGAGCTGGGGGGGCCACAGGGAGGTGTATGGCAGGAGAAGTTCAATGTAGCGGGCTGGGGGGCGCTGATGGCTGGGAGAGGGGGGCGCTGATGGCAGGGGGGCAGATGGGAGTGGGGGAGCTGATGGCTGGGGGGCAGGTGGGGGTGGGAGGGAGCTGATGGATGGAGGCGGGGGACAGATAGGGGGTGCAGGGAGCGGAAGGAGCTGATGGCTGCGGGAGGGGGGCAGATGGGGTGGAGAAGCTGATGGCTGGGGATGGAGGGAACTGATGGGGGGTGGGGGCAGGCAGGGGGCAGAGGGAGCTGATGACGGGGGGCAGAGGGAGCTCATGATGGGGGCGGAGGGAGCTGATGGCTGGAGGTGGGGGGCGGATGGGGTGGGAGGAGCTGATGGCTGGGGGGCGGACGGAGTTCATGGCTGGGAACGGGGGCGGGGAGAGAGCTGATGGCTGGGGGAGCTGGGGGTGGACGGGAGCTGATGGCTGGGGTGGAGGGAGCTGATGGATGGAGGTGGGGGGCGGATGGAGCTGGAGGCAGGGGGAGCTGATGGCTGGGGGGAGCTGGAGGCGGGGGGCGGACAGGAGCTGAGGGCTGGAGGCGGGGGGGGGAACTGAGGGCAGGGGGCAGGGCCTTACCCTCTCACCCCCCTCCCCCCCGGAGGCAGGTGGCGGACTGCGTGTGCCTGATGGCGCTGGACAAGGCGGAGGCTGTGCCCGTGGACACCCACGTGTGGCAGATTGCCCGGCGGGACTACGGCCTGGAACTGGGCTCAGGCGCCCGGAGTGTGACGATGCGCGTGCACAGTGAGCTCGGTGAGTGCCGGGGGGGTCACGCTGGCCCCCTCCCTGGGGAGCAGCTCAGCAAGGAGACGGGTCCCAGGGTGCAGACTGGCAGGGAGGCCGCGTGGCCCCAGAGGCTGCTCCCCGCCCCCCTCACTGGAGTTTTCTCTCCTCAGGAGACTTTTTCCGGAGGCTCTGGGGATCCCACGCAGGCTGGGCGCAGGCGGTGAGTAGTGCCTGGGGCATGTCCCCAGAGGGGGCCCCCCCACAGACACGGGACTGGCCTGCGGAGCGGGGCAGCCCACAAGGCCAGATCCCCCTTCCCACGGCTAGGCGTGCCCTCCCCACCCCCAAACTCCCCATCTCTCCCTGTCTCACAGGTTCTCTTCTGTGCCGATTTAAAGATGTTCCAGCAGAACCCTGGCACAAGTGTTGGGGCAAGGGGGGGCCCATCCCCAACAGCGGCTTCTCCGTCCCGTTGCAGACCCACCCCTGCCCTGGACGCAGGGGGGCAGGACTCGACTTCGCCTGCGGCCACAGGGACTCTGTACACAGAAGCAGCTCCAGCCACTTGTGTCCTGACTGGCAAATGCCACCGTGGGGCCAGCCGGAAGCGGCCCCGTGGGGAAAAGTGCCGCACCAGCCCCAGCCTCTCCCCACAGGGGGCGCTGTAGGGGGAGCTCCGGCTGCAGCTTTGCGGGGGAGGGCTGCTCGTGCCACCGGCAATGGGGGAAGGGGGCGATGACAAACCCGGGGGGGGGCGGCCTGGCTGTGTGGACAGGGTCTGTAACGCCGATTATCAGCATCCAAAGCGGCTGGAGGGGAAACTGGGGTGGGGGGCTCAGTGCGAACTCAGCGCGGTGGGTATGGCACCCACCAGGGCAAAGGGCCAGTCCTGGCTCAGCCCAGCGCCCCAAGGCACAAGCCAGGCAGAGGCTCCTGGAGTGGGGGGAAGAGCCCATGCGAGCCAGCACAAGCCAAGGCTGGGCCCTAACCCCGGTGCCCAGGCTCTAGACCGGCTGCAGCTGGGGTGCCAACGAGAGCTGCATGGGGGCTGCCCAGAGCTGCCGGGACTGATAGTGGGGGGCGCAATATGCCAGCCTGCTGCATGGGACCCGGGTGCTGTGAGCAACCCCTAGCATGGGGGGAGGGGGCATTTACCCTGCTGGGTCTGCCAAGCGTTCCCCAGTGCACTCAGCAGGTGACATGGATTCACCCTCTCCCCTCGGGTCCCCCTGCCTGGTGTCACAGGCTGGGGGGCTTGGGGTGTTGACCCAGCACAGCCTTGCCTTGGCCCAGCCATGGTGCGAGTGGATGGGGGGGGACTTTGCACCCCTCGTGTCTCCCCCCACGGAGCCAGGGCCCCAGTGAGCGAAGCTGCCGGGCTGCATTCACTGCTTTCCTTTAATACAAGCGTCAATGTAGAAACAGCCTTGCGTGGAAATTCTGCTTGAACATGCGGGAAGGGGCTGGGGACACAGGTGTGGGGGGCAGGAATGGGGGCTGCAGCTAGGTGAACCAGGCCCCTTGTTCCACAGCAGAGGCCAGCCCCAGCCCCACCCACTCACCCTGCAGCTTGGCTGCACCAAGCCCTACCCTCCCCACCCCCTCAGCAGAGCTAGGCAAGTAGCCTGCTCAGGGCCCCTTGTTGGGGGTCCAGCCGGAGTGCGAGCCCCAGCTCCGCCAGCTCCCTACAGCGGAGAGGGAGGGAAGGGGGCTGCAGTGGCGTGAGCAAGTACATGCAAGACCCAGCACGTTAGGGGGTCAGTGTGCCTGGCCCAGGGCTGCAGCCCAGGTGCGGCCCCAGGGGGGAGGCTGGGCCCTGGCTCTGCCCCAGGGGAGATGCTAGGCTCCTAGCCTGGACCCTGCAGCGGGGCGTCCGTGCCTCAAGCGCCAGCTGCGGTTGCTGTCTCCCGCGGAGGCTCCGGCCCGGGACAGCTCTCTGCGGTGCCCTGCCAGGGCTGCAGCCTGCGTCCAGTCACCCGGCTTGGATCATGGCAGCTGCAGCAATGAGATGCCAGCGCCACCACCCACCCCGGGCAGGTCGTCCCCAAGTTCGGAGCCCAGCCTGCCACGGGGCAGGGCCATGCTGGGTGCTGTCAGTCCTGGGGCGGGCAGTGAGAGCTGGGCCCCAGCGACCTGTCGCAGCCCCTGGAGTCTGACCCTGCTGGGAGAGAAGAGGCGATCAGACGCAGCGTTCCTGCCTGGGGGCTCGGCTCAGCCTGGCATGGGGAATATGGGCAGGGACGGGCTGGACAGGGGGATGTAGCCCTACCCAACAGGACCCACCCAATTCAACGTCCCCCGGGCAGAGTCCCTGGCCTGGCCGTGTCCTGGAGACTCACCGTTGCTGGTGCCAGCCTCCAGCAGGTCGCAGGGGCTGGGTGGAGTGGTTTGCCCGGGTCCTTCCTGGCTGGTTCCAAGCTGCAGCTTCCTCATGTGTCTCACCACGGCAGTGGCATTGAACGCTTGCTGCACCAGGACAGGGGGCTGTGAAGGGGTGCCGCTAATGGGGACTGGCTCCAACGCCAGCCCCAGGGCAGCAAACGCACATGAGCAGGGCCCTACTAAATTCATGGCCATGAAAAACACGTCCCGGACTGTGAAATCTGGTCTTTTGTGTACTTTTACCCTCTACGGTACAGATTTCACAGGGGAGACCCAAAAGGGAGTGGGGGGGGTGTCACAAGGTTATTTTAGGGGGTCGTGGTATTGCCACCCTTAATTCTGCTCTGCCTTCAGAGAGCGGCGGCTGCTGACGGAGGGCCCAGCTCTGCAGGCAGCAGGGCCGCAGTGAGGGGGCAATACTGGACCGTGCCACCCCTCCTTCGGCACTGCCGCCCTCAGCGCGGGGCTCCCGGCCAGCAGCCGTCGCTCCCCAGCAGCGCGGACACGGGGTAGCGGTACCCCAGAAATCCCCCCGCCCCTCCACGACTCCTTTTTGGGTCAAGACCCCGACAATCACAGCGCTGTGAAATTTCAGATTTAAATAGCTGAAATCTACAATTTTTAAAATCCTATGACTGAAATTGACGCAAACGCACAATGAATTTGGTAGGGCCCTGTACATGAGACAGCTGGCGGCCCCCTGCCGGGAGAGCCCAGAGCTCCCCCCACAACCAGCGCCCCACCCGCCCCCCACGGCACCCCCTGCCGGGAGAGCCCAGAGCTCCCCCCACAGCCAGCGCCCCGCCCCGCCCCGCTCCCCACGGCGCCCCCTGCCGGGAGAGCCCAGAGCTCCCCCCACAGCCAGCGCCCCGCCCCGCTCCCCACGGCGCCCCCTGCCGGGAGAGCCCAGAGCTCCCCCCACAACCAGCGCCCCGCCCCGCCCCCCACGGCGCCCCCTGCCGGGAGAGCCCAGAGCTCCCCCCACAGCCAGCGCCCCACCCGCCCCCCACGGCACCCCCTGCCGGGAGAGCCCAGAGCTCCCCCCACAGCCAGCGCCCCGCCCCGCCCCGCTCCCCACGGCGCCCCCTGCCGGGAGAGCCCAGAGCTCCCCCCACAGCCAGCGCCCCGCCCCGCTCCCCACGGCGCCCCCTGCCGGGAGAGCCCAGAGCTCCCCCCACAGCCAGCGCCCCGCCCCGCTCCCTACGGCGCCCCCTGCCGGGAGAGCCCAGAGCTCCCCCCACAGCCAGCGCCCCGCCCCGCTCCCCACGGCGCCCCCTGCCGGGAGAGCCCAGAGCTCCCCCCACAGCCAGCGCCCCGCCCCGCTCCCTACGGCGCCCCCTGCCGGGAGAGCCCAGAGCTCCCCCCACAGCCAGCGCCCCGCCCCGCTCCTCACGGCGCCCCCTGCTGGGAGAGCCCAGGACTGGCGGAGCCAGGAGGTCCCTCCCAGCCAGTACTGCTGCCCCACTCCCCACAGCGCCCCCTGCTGGGAGAGGCCAGGGCTGGAGTTGGGAGCGGCCAGGGTGGGGATGGTGATGGCGTAGCTGTGGGTTGCTGGGTGGGGGTGGGGGAAAAGGCACTCACTTTCCACTTGCTCTTGGCGAAGTTCTTTTTGATCTGTTCACTGACAGACTGGTGGATGTTCTTGTCCAGCGCAGTGTCCCCGGCGATCCTGAGACGGGCACAGAGGTGGGGGGGGAGTTGGTGCCCAGGGTGGCAGGATCCCAGCAGCTACCCCCTCCCACCCACCCACCCACACACACACACACACTGCTTAAAGGGCAGGCCCAGGAAGGCTGGGGCAGAGCAACCCAGCAGTGGCCGAGCCCCTGGAGCAGCTGGCCGTGGAGGGACAGTCCCTGTCCCGCTCCAGGGACACCATTGGGTGGGGTACTTTGTCAAAGGGGATCCCTGGGGGGGACAAGGGATGGGCCTCTTACCAGGGGTGCTGCAGGGCCTGCTCACATGTGAAGCGCTTGCTGGGATCCTTCTCCATTAAGTGCTGGATGAAATCTTTGGCTAGAACCAGAGAGAACAAACACCCATCATGGCACCTGCCGGGCCCTGCCCACCCCCCGCCCCATGTCACTGCTGGCCCCTGCCCACGCTCACTGCAGCCCATGGGGGAAGCAGAACCCAAGCCCCGCGCACCTGACTCGGAGATGTCGTCCCAGTAGGGCGAGTCGAATTCGTACTCGGCCCGCAAGATCTGCTCAAAGAGCTTCGCATCATTCTCGTCATAGAAGGGGGGGTAACCACACAGCCTGGGGGGGAGAGAGAGATCACTGCTGGGGGGGCGGGAAAACTGCACAGCCTTGGGGGGGGGGATGAGATCACTGCTCGGGGGAAAGTGAGAGATGGGGGGAGACCCGCACAATCGGGGGTGGGGGGAGAAATCACAGCTCGGGGGTAACTGCACAGCCTGGGGGGGAATCACAGGAGGGATCCAGGTAATGTACCCACCCAGGTCAGGGGGATTCCCCCCAGATCCCTGCGCCACCCACACCGCCCCCCCCGCAGCCCCGCAGTACCTACAGGATGTAGGCGATGACACCAATGGACCAGCAATCCACAGCCTTGCTGTAGGGCTTCTGGGCCAGCACCTCCGGGGCTGGGGGAGAGGGGGACAGCTGTGAGGATGGGGCTTGGTCTCCTTCGAGAAAGTTAATTACACGATACCCCCCGACAGGGAATCCCAGAGGGGGCAGAACCCCCTGCCAGGAAACCCCAACATGGGGCAGAACCCCCCTCCCCCTGGCCTCCGACAGGGAACCCCAATAGGGGGCAGAACCCCCCCTCCCCCGACAGAAAACCCCAAACGCAGGGCAGAACTCCCCCCCTCCCCTGACAGGAAACCCTAACCCGGCACAGAAGCCCCCTCCCAGGAAAGCCAAGGTTGGGTAGGGTGGGGCACCCTCCCGTCCCCCATACCCGGCATCACTCACCCACATAGCCGGGGGTCCCGCAGGCCGTGGACATGACGCTGCCAGAGCCCTCAATCTTTGACAGCCCGAAGTCGCTGATCATGATCTTGGAGTCCGGGTCCGGGCTGTAATAGAGCAGATTCTCGGGCTGCACCGAGCCAGTGGGTCAGCCAGGCCCCGGCTGGCTCCAGCTCCCCAGCCACATACGGCCCCCCACACGACAGGGCATCCTGTGTGCCCCACACTGCATTTCCTGCGTCTGAGGGGCTGGAGCACTCAGTGCAAACAGGAGCTTTGGAGAATTCACAGACACTCCATCTCGCAGACACACGAGACCAAAACTCTTCTGCGGCTCAGAACACAGCACCCTTGGGCCAGGCTCCTGAGACCGGGCAGAGCCCCCTTGGCCCCGGAGCGCGAGGCTGCGTAACTTCCCATCCCAGCACCCAGGCATGGGACTGCTAGAGCTGCGTGAGGCATTTCTAAGCCCAGGCAAACAGCATCTGCTCCTCTCAGCTCATTCTCGGTAGCGGCTGGGCTGGGAGGGGGCCTGGGCTAGGTGCAGCCTGGCAAAGTTACACGCCGGAGCACTGGGCCACCTTCCTGACCAGCGTAGCTCCCTACACCACCTGGAGCCCAAACCAGCCTCGTGAGCTCTGAGCCCTGCCCGCCCCCTGGGAGACGCATCGGCTGCTGCTTGCCCATGGCTGGCACCTCTGGCATCTGCAGAGAAACCAACATGCCCTGCAGGGCACCCCGGGACAAACGCAAGCCAGCGTATTTCAGAAAGTCCAGATTGAAGAGAAGGGCCCAGGATCCCTGTGAAGGCAGCTCCACGCACCCTTGTGCTGTATGGAAACGGCTACAGGCAACTGCCATAAAACTCTTCCGCAGCGGCCCCTGCCCTGTTCTACCGGGCAGCAGAGACACAGCCTCCGAAACCAGCCGCCCAGTGACTGCCAGCAGATCCCAGGTCCCAGGGGCTCCTGGCCCGCCAGCCAGCTCCTCTCCGCAGGTCTTTGGGCCGCCCTCGACCACAGCAGCAAACACCGCTCCGGACCCGAGCTTCCAGCGAGCGTGGGGCCAACAACCCAGCCACTGGGAAGTAAGTAACTCAGCTGCCAGCAGAGCCAGGGCACCCACAGACACCTCCCTGCAGGACACAGCAGAGCCCAGGTGACTCCCCGGACACAGCTAGGGGCCAAGCAGCATGAGGCAAATCCAGCAGCCACCCCCAGGGACCGTGCAGCAGCACGGCACACACCACTGGAACACAAGGCACGGTCAGCAAGAGCCTCACTCAACCCGCACAGAGACTGGGGAGACTCCTCGGTGCCCACCCCGGTGGAGAGAGGCAGAGCTGGTGCCCGGCATGGATGGCAATCAGATCAGAGCCCTCAGGCAGCCCTGGCCTGGGGCTCAGCCTGCCCCAGAACAGGCTCCAGGGGACAGGCCTTCAGTGACGCCTTGGCAGACCTGGTGCAGGCACTTGCCAGTGACGCTTTGGTGACTCAACCGCCGTGTTTAGCAGTGCCACACGGGCAGGGCCCCTCCCCAGCTGCTGGCTCACCTTCAGGTCCCGGTGCACAATGCCCATGTCGTGCAGGTACCGCACAGCGTCCAGGATCTGCCGGATCAGCTGGCTGGCGTCTCGCTCCGTGTAGAACCCCTTCTCCACAATCCGATCAAAGAGCTCCCCACCCGAGACCCTGCAGGTGGAGGGGAGAGCTCCAGGTTAGCCCCCGCTCCATGAGACGTGCATGTGTCAGGGACTAACCCCCTGCCCAGCAATGGTGGGACGTGCCAGTGAAATCCTTGCTGATCTTAAACACAAAAAAGAAGCTTACAAGAAGTGGAAGCTTGGAGAAATGACCAGGGAGGAGTATAAAAATATTGCTCGGGCATGCAGGAGTGAAATCAGGAAGGCCAAATCACGCTTGGATTTGCAGCTAGCAAGAGATGTTAGGAGTAACAAGAAGGGTTTCTTCAGGTATGTTGGCAACAAGAAGAAAGCCAAGGAAAGTGTGGGCCCCTTACTGAATGAGGGAGGCAGCCTAGTGACAGAGGATGTGGAAAAAGCTAATGTACTCAATGCTTTTTTTGTCTCTGTCTTCACAAACAAGGTCGGCTCCCAGACTACTGCACTGGGCAGCACAGCATGGGGAGGAGGTGACCAGCCCTCTGTGGAGAAAGAAGTGGTTCGGGACTATTTAGAAAAGCTGGACGAGCACAAGTCCATGGGGCTGGATGCGCTGCATCCGAGGGTGCTAAACGAGTTGGCGGGTGGGATTGCAGAGCCATTGGCCATTATCTTTGAAAACTCATGGCAATCAGGGGAGGTCCCGGACGACTGGAAAAAGGCTAATGTAGTGCCCATTTTTTAAAAAGGGAAGAAGGAGGATCCTGGGAACTACAGGCCAGTCAGCCTCACCTCAGTCCCCGGAAAAATCATGGAGCAGGTCCTCAAGGAATCAATTCTGAAGCACTTAGAGGAGAGGAAAGTGATCAGGAACAGTCAGCATGGATTCACCAAGGGCAAGTCATGCCTGACTAATCTAATTGCCTTCTATGACGAGGTAACTGGCTCTGTAGATATGGGGAAAGCAGTGGACGTGATATACCTCGACTTTAGCAAAGCTTTTGATACGGTCTCCCACAGTATTCTTGCCAGCAAGTTAAAGAAGTATGGGCTGGATGAATGGACTATAAGGTGGGTAGAAAGCTGGCTAGATAGTTGGGCTCAACGGTTAGTGATCAATGGCTCCATGTCTAGTTGGCAGCCGGTATCAAGTGGAGTGCCCCAAGGTTCAGTCCTGGGGCCGGTTTTGTTCAATATCTTCATAAATGATCTGGAGGATGGTGTGGATTGCACCTTCAGCAAGTTTGCAGATGACACTAAACTGGGAGGAGAAGTAGATAACGCTGGAGGGTAGGGATAGGATACAGAGGGCCCTAGACAAATTAGAGGACTGGGCCAAAGGAAATCTGATGAGGTTCAACAAGGACAAGCGCAGAGTCCTGCACTTAGGATAGAAGAATCCCATGCACCGCTACAGACTAGGGACCGAATGGCTCGGCAGCAGTTCTGCGGAAAAGGACGTAGGGGTTACAGTGGACGAGAAGCTGGATATGAGTCAACAGTGTGCCCTTGTTGCCAAGAAGGCCAATGGCATTTTGGGATGTATACGTAGGGGCATTGCCAGCAGATCGAGGGACGTGATCGTTCCCCTCTATTCGACACTGGTGAGGCCTCCTCTGGAGTAGTGTGTCCAGTTGTGGGTCCCACACTACAAGAAGGATGTGGAAAAATTGGAAAGCGTCCAACAGAGGGCAGCAAAAATGATTAGGGGACTGGAACACATGACTTACGAGGAGAGGCTGAGGGAACTCGGGATGTTTAGTCTTCAGAAGAGAAGAATGAGGGGGGATTTGATAGCTGCTTTCAACTACCTGAAAGGGGGTTCCAAAGAGGATGGATCTAGACTGTTCTCAGTGATAGCAGATGACAGGACAAGGAGTAATGGTCTCAAGTTGCAGTGGGGGAGATTTAGGTTGGATATTAGGAAAAACTTTTTCACTAGGAAGGTGGTGAAACACTGGAATGCGTTACCTAGGGAGGTGGTGGAATCTCCTTCCTTAGAGGTTTTTAAGGTCAGGCTTGACAAAGCCCTGGCTG
The DNA here is from genome assembly GCF_015237465.2 of Chelonia mydas. Taxonomy (NCBI): domain Eukaryota; kingdom Metazoa; phylum Chordata; order Testudines; family Cheloniidae; genus Chelonia; species Chelonia mydas. The sequence continues at coordinate 807,383 of NC_057853.1, forward strand.
GGATGCTTTAGTTGGGGATTGGTCCTGCTTTGAGCAGGGGGTTGGACTAGATGACCTCCTGAGGTCCCTTCCAACCCTGATATTCTATGATTCTATGTGTCTGTCAGGGACTAGCCCCCGCCCCAGCTGCCTCCAGCACCAACACAAGCGCGTCCCCTCCCCCCTCTGCCAGCCAGGGAGCCCCATTCCCCCACTCACAGCTGCATGATGAGGTAGAGGTGACCCCCACTCTCGTAAATGTCATCCAAAGCCACAATGTTGGGGTGCTTGATCCTGAAAGAAAGACGGGGAAACGGCTTATGAGATGGGGGGCTGGAGATAGGGGGCTGGAGACAGGGGGCCCCACAGGTGAGATGGGGGACTGGAGACAGGGGGGCTGCGGGGAAGATACGGGGCTGAAGATGTGGGGGCCACGAGTGAGACGGGAGGCTGGAGATGGGGGTGCTGAAAACAGGGGGGCTGCAGATGAGACAGGGGGCTGCAGATGAGTAGGACGTGGGGGCCACGGGGCAGATGGGGGGGCCACGGGGAAGCTGGAAATGGGGCAGATGGAGACAGGGGGACCTCAGGGGAGATGGGGGCTGCAGGTGAAGCGATGAAGCGGCCGGCCCTCGCAGGCGACAGGCCCTGCACAGGGGTGCTGTTCGCTCCTGCATGGACAGAGGCTTCAGCGGTCACAGGCCAGGCCAGGCAGATGGCTCAGCCTGGCCCTGGGTCCTGCAGCCCAGCCAGGAGTGGGCAGGTGTCCCTAGAGCTGGGGGCACTGCATCCTGGGGCACAGAGCAGCCTGGGGGCCATTCCTGGGCATCACAGGTCTCCTCCCACGGACCAGAGGTGTGGCGCAGGGGTCACCTTTGCTCTCTGCTCAGTCTTGCTCTGCACCCCACCACCCTGAGGCAGTCGCCTGCCCCACAGGAATGCCCTGGGGTACAAGGCTCCCCAGCCCGGCCCCTGGCGCCAGGGCGCGGGGGCAGGAGGCCACGTGGTCAGGACTGTCCTGCCCCAGCTCCTGGGGCCCAGAGGGGCCATGGGCAGCCGTGCCCAAGCGAACGCAGCTCTGCAGGCTGCCGTGCCTAGCAGGGGCAGCCCAGCCCACGCAGCACCAGGCTGCTGACACTCCCCACTCCTCCTGCAGGCCCTGGGCCTGGCAGCGCCAGCCTGCAGAGGAGTTTCTTTGGCTGGAACACGCAGACCAGGCCCCACGCTAACCTGCTGCCAGAGGGTCCCCCCGCTGCACTCCCCAGCCCAGCAGCGGGCGGGACCAGGGGTGTCGCAGCCGGGTTTTGGCCAGGCGGGCCGCTCGCCCAGGAGTCCCAGGACACGGCCGGTTCAGGCACGGCAGGGACATCACGCGGCTCCAGCCTGGGGTTATTTTGAGAAAGACTCTGATAAGCGGCCCAGATGCCTGGATGTGGCTGCCCGGAGGGGAGTGGCAGGGCTCTGTGAGCGACCCGCCAGAGGAGATTCTCTGGCCCCTCGTGGCACAAGGCGCTGGGCAGGCGGCCGTGCTGGTGCAGACCCGGGGCTGCCCGGCCGCGGGCGGAATGGGGCCAGCGTGCTGGAGGGATGGTCACTCTCACGAAGGCGCATGCTCCGAGGACGGGGGTCAGCCAGGCCAGCCCTGCGCCCATGGCACATGCAGAGCCCGGCAGTCACACTGCCCAGGCCGGCAGCACCTACTTGTGCAGGACGGCGATCTCGTTCTCCAGGCTGGTCTCCTTCCCCTCCAGGGCCTTCTTCGCAATGCACTTAATGGCCACCAGCTTCCGGCTCGTCTTCTCCTCGGCCAGCACCACCTCGGAGAAGGCTCCCCTGGGGAGAGAGGGGGGTGAGCTGGGACCAGCCCCGCAGCCGTGCCTGGCTGTCCCAGGGCGGGGCTGAGCCGCCAGAGGGCGCTCAGGACGGGGGGAGCTGGGGGGAGCCCGGGCGTGAGCAGCACAGCTGGCTGCTGTTGGCATGGTAACAGCCGGAAACCCCAGCTAGTTCGAGAAGAAAAGGAGGCCCGGGGGGAGGGGGAGGCCGAGATGCGAGGCCCGAGTGCCGGGGGTCACACCCGGGCCTGGACCTGCACAGGGCTTTGGGCTTCCCCCGCCCTCTGCGGCAGGGTCAGGACACGGGGCTGTTGCCGAGGGCCCATCCGGGAGCAGAACGAGCCCTGGGCCCTGGCCGGCGGCTCCCCCAGAAACAGCGGGGGTAGGAGCCCGGCCCCGTGCCCGCCCTCGGAGATGCCAAGCTCTGAGCCTCCTCCCCTGCTGCTGTGCCGGGCTGGGGCGTGCTGGGAGCCCAGGCCGGGCCGGCCAGCGCGGGAAGGGGCCTAGCTGGGCTCCGTGGCGCCTGGCTAGCAGGACGCAAGCAAGTCACAGTGGGCCAGGCAGCACTGCGTCCTTGCCCCACACTCTTCCGCACCCCCCCACAGGCTGCCTGCAAGGAGCCAGCCCTGATAATTCATCCCCTTCCACTCTGACTGCGAAAGCCCCACCGCTCTCCCCAGGCAGGCCACACCCAGTGCTAGCGCCCTGAGCCAGCCCCCGGCCAGGAGTCCCTGCATAACCAGTCCCCACGCGCCCCCCCAGAGCCAGCTGCACCTCGGCACCAGGCAGGGGTCCCTGCATAACCAGTCCCTGGATAACCAGTCCCCATGCTCCCTTTGGGTGCCGCTCTCGTGGCTTGCCCTGAGCCCCAGCCCGCCCCCCGTCATGGGCCCGGCAGCGAGCTCCCCTGCCAGGTTCAGAAGCAGCAGGTGCCTGCGCCCAGATGGGCTGCCCAAACTGATGCCACACAGCTTGGCTGGGCAGCTGTTTGCACAGGAACATCCTGATCCAGCCCAGGGGCCAGGCCCGAGATAAGGGCGGATTGGAGCCGCCCGTGGCAGCTGGGAAAGGCCCGGCCAGGGAGCGCATGGAAACCAGCTGCACCAGGCTTGCCCCACCCAAGCCAGTACCAGGCAGTCGCACCCCAGACCCCACTGGGCCCTGCAGAGGCTCAGACCCCTGCTCCTCCTAGCCAGGAACAGGGCACTCCGGCGCACAAAGCCAGGCAGCTGGGCCAATGGGGGAGGAGAAGACGGCACCCGGAGGCCCAGATGATGGGCTGGCACCCAGGACAGCGCAGGACTGGTGCTCTCACAGAGCTGCTCCGGTGCTCAGATGGGGGGATTTAGCAGGAATTCCAGGCTCTGCCCCGCCAGGTCTGGCACTCACGCACCATCCATCTGGAGAGGCTGGAGCTTAGGATGACTTGGAAAGGGACTGGTTTCAGAGTAACAGCCGTGTTAGTCTGTATTCGCAAAAAGAAAAGGAGGACTTGTGGCACCTTAGAGACTAACCAATTTATTTGAGCATAAGCTTTCGTGAGCTACAGCTCACTTCATCGGATGCATTCAGTGGAAAATACAGAATGTATTACAATGTAAGGAGAGTGATCACTTTAGATAAGCTATTACCAGCAGGAGAGTGGGGTGGGGGAGAGAAAACCTTTTGCAGTGGTAAACACCCATTTTTTCATGGTTTGTATGTATAAGAACATCTTCTGTATTTTCCACTGAACGCATCCGATGAAGTGAGCTGTAGCTCACGAAAGCTTATGCTCAAATAAATTGGTTAGTCTCTAAGGTGCCACAAGTACTCTTTTTCATTTTGGAAAGGGACTGGTAGCCAGCACCTCTGCTGGAGCGCTGCTGAGCAGGCTGGCCCTAGTGCCCCAGCCAGCCAGCTCCAGCCTGCCTGCTGCTGACCCATGGCCAGCTCTCTTTTGACTTGCTCACTTGGGCTGTAAACAGGAAAAGGCAGAGACACCAGGGCCCAGGTTTCCGGAGAGGACAGGAAGTGAAACATAGTTTATCTAATACTGTGACATCTGTAACCCCAGTCCCCTGGGAGCCCCATACTGCCCCATCTTTCAAACCCAGTCCCTAGGATCCCCACCCATGGACCCCCCTGTGCAAACCCCAGCCCCTAGGATCCCTGCTTTGCCTACTCCCACTGCCGCATGGAAATCCCAGGCCCCTGGGTTCCCTGCACTGCCCCACCCCAGCCCAGGGAAGAAGTCACTGCGTACGTTCATCCAGCTCCTGGCTCCCCAGAGGCCTGCAAACAGCCCTGTGCGAGGGGAGTTGGGGATTATACAGAGGGGAGAGACCAGCCCCAGGACCCTGCCAGTGCAGAAAGCATCATTCCCCCAGCGCAGACGGGGGGCTGCCCCCTCCCCACTGGTCAGCGTGATGGGCGGCGAGCTCAGCACCAGCAACCGAGACGTGGCCACGGGTTTCGGGGCATCCCAGCGAAGCAGCGTTTGAAGGAGGGCTGCGCAAGTGGACAATGAGATGGCTTTGGAGATGTTTGCGGGAGGGGCAGCAGGGGAGAAAGAACAAAGGGGCTGGTTTGAAAACCCCACAAGTGGACGAGGGAGGCTGGCCTGGGGGCCGCTCAGAGGCAGGAGTCTGCTCAGCAGCCAGAGAGAGAGTGGGGGTCAGGTGGGGATCCACTGCGAAGGGCCTTGGAAGTGCAGACCCAGCTCATGGTGCATGGGGTAGAGCCAGGGGAGCCAGCGGCTCACAGCCCCCCCCAGGGCACACCCCCAGCAGTAGCTCAGGGCAGAGCTGGACGTGTGGGGCAGGCGGAGCCGGGCTCAGCCAGTGCAGGGACCAGATGCCATGGCAACGAGGGCCCAAGGCCCAGTGCGCTCAGCAGGGGCCTGGTGAGGAGCTTCCTGCCCAGCTAAAGGCAGCAGGGAGGGGGGCCCACAGGCAGGAGGAAGGGGGGCTTTCAGGGGGGTCGCTGTGACTCCTGCTCTCTGTGTGGGAGGGGCACTGCCATGGGCAGGGGTGGAGCTGAGACTCTGGGGCAGCACAGCAGATGGGGTTTTGGTGGGAGCCCCCCTGCAGGAAGCCCCAAGCCCTTGCCCAGCCCACGGGGAGCAGCCCTACGCCTTGCAGCCAGGAGGGCCAAGCGGGTGCTCACCAGAGCCGGGAGCCCGAGGAGCAGCTGCAAGGCAAGCCCTGAGCTGGGGGCTCCGAGGGGTACGCCGGCTGGGGCCGGGGCCGGCGGGGAGAGCCGCCCAGGGAGCTGGCTCTGGACAGAGGGGGAGTAGGACCTACATGCAACTGACTGCACCCCCCGGCCACCTGTGCCCCTGAGAGCCCCCCACAGGAGTGCCAGTCGTTTGAGTGGGGGAGATGGCACCACCCGCCCCTACGCAATGCCCAGCTGGTAGCAAGCCCGGGGGGGAAGGTTCTGGGAGCCCCTCGTTCTGCTGGCAGCCCGAGCCGTTGTGGGCCGTTTGTGGGACCCTCATGGCAGGATATTACGGGACACTCCTGTTGCTGTGTTTTGGGTACAGAAGTTGTGGGGCTGCACCGAGAGGACTCAGATGCAAACTGCTAAGGCTGGCCCCAGTGGTCCACAGACGGGCTTGCTGGCTTCCCTCAGCGGGACGCTCCATCGGTGCTGAGTGCCACTGGGCAGAACTCGGTCTGTGCGGAGGCCCTGCTGGGTGACGGCACCAGACCCACAGTCCTGGAGTCCGGACAGGAAGGCCAAGCCAAGAGCGAAGCAGCTGCCTAGGGAAAGCCTGCCCAGCCTAGAATGGCAGCTGGTGAAGGGGCAGGGCAGCTGGGGAGGAGCTGGGGACCAGCCTGCGAGTGGTGGGGAGCTGCGGGGCTAAAAGCCTGCCTGCAGGGCCCACATTGTTCATGGCTGCCGCAGGCAATCACAAGTCCTGGGGCCCATGAATTCTGCCCCATACCCTCCCCCACCCCCTATCAGCCTGGAGCAGACGTGCAGACACTGCCCATCAGTGTGATCGCTGGGCCTGTCTTAGTTGGAGGTAACCCCCATTGGTGAGGGGGGGCCTTCCCTGGGGCACTGGGGCCCTGCTCCATTTGTTGGGGGGAGGCTTTGGGGGATCTGGGTACAGCTTGTGAAGGCTGATTCCATGAACTCTCTGGAGAACTCCGGCCCAGGGCCCGGCCTCCGGCACTTGCTGACAGGGACCATGGGGCGGCTCCGGGAGCGGCTCCGGGACAAAGATGCTGTGAACATGGAATGGCTCAGTCCTGGCCATGCAAAGGATCTGCTGAAAGGCCTAGTGAGGCTGAAAGAGACCAGCTCTCCCAGGCCGCCGGCAGGGAGCAGAGCCAGGGAAAGAGAGAGTTTAGAGGCCGGCTGAGCGTTGGGGCCCACTGGAGGAGAGCAGGTCAAAGACCCAGAGCTGCAGGGGCAGGGAGCATGGGCACCAGGAGGCGGTGCTGGAGGACAGGTGGGCTGAGGGCCCTGGCAGGACGGAGCGACTGGAGGGCTCTCAGAGCAGAGGGGTTTCATGCAGGCTTGGCATGGATCTCCCCAGGAATAAAGCGGGTGTGTGAGAGAGTCCCCGAAGGGTGACATGGAATGGACGTGCCCCTAGGGAGGATGTGTTTAGGGTCTGGGCGTGAAGGGTGGGGGAGTCAGGCCTGGTCTCGGGGCCTAGGGAGCTGGGCTCATGGCCCCACTCCTGAGCAGGGGCACAGCCCGAGTCAGGCCAGTGCCCAGATACAGAAGCCCGGTAGGCGTGGACCAGGCATTTGCCCTACTCCTGCCTGTAATTCACACATTAATCCAGCGTTAAAGCTTTAGCCAGCCTCAGAGGGCACCACCCTGCTAACCCCATGGCTGAGCCCCAAAACCACCTGTGTCGTGCCAAGCCAGGGAGCGCAGCGCCTGGCAGTGCCACTCCAGGTGGGCACATGGCTGGTTCCCCACCCAGGAGGGGATCTCTTGCCCAGCTGGATGCCTGGCCAGCCCCAGCCCCATTTCACCCCACCAGCACACTGAAGGGCTCTGTCAATATTGACCCAACCACTCGGCATCAGTGCTGAGCCTTGGGCTAATATTTGAGGCAGCAGGTTTCCGTCCTGTGTTGGTTCCTCCCCCCCCTCCCCCCTCCCCAGCCCCAGCGGAGCCCATGGGGGAGGGGCACAGGGCCACCATCTGGGGAGAAAGCAATGGCTCCAGAGCTCCCGGGGACATCCCTGCTCCCCACAGTGCCCCCCAATGGGACAGGCTGGGGCTGGAGCAGTTCGGAGCTCCCCCCATAGCCAGTGCCCTGCCCCGCCCCCCCTCACAGCACCCCCTCCTGGGAGCTCCCCAGAACCAGCATCCTGCCTTGCCCCCACAGCACCCCCTGCTGGGAGCTCCCCCCACAGCCAGCGCCCCACCCCCCTCACAGTGCCCCCTCCTGGGAGCTCCCCCGACAACCAGCGCCCCCTGCTGGGAGCTCCCCCCATAGCCAGCGTCCTGCCCCACCCCCACAGCGCCCCCTCCTGGGAGCTCCCCCAACAGCCAGCGCCCCCTGCAGGGAGCTACCCAGAACCAGCGTCCTGCCCCGCCCCCACAGTGCCCCCTGCTGGGAGCTCCCCCCATAGCCAGCGCCCTGCCCCGCCCCCACAGCGCCCCCTGCTGGGAGCTCCCCCCACAGCCAGCGTCCTGCCCCACCGCCACAGCGCCCCCTGCTGGAAGGACTGGGGTTACAAGCCCTCCCCAGGGCAGACAGGCCGCAAGGCCGGGGCGGGCAGGGCGACATGGTAAGTGCAGAGACGGATCCGAGCACCGGGCTGGGCAGCAGCTGGTCTGACTCACGTGCCCAGGGTCTCCCGGAACTCGTAGATCTCCCGGATGTCCTGGGCTCTCTTCTTCCAGCTCGGCCCATCCTCACCCAGAGGCATGATCCTTCCCGGGCCGGCTGTCAGCCGCCTTCCCGGAGGGGCAGTGGGCAGCGCGCCCCAGCAGGCCTGGCGCGGAGCAGCAGCGTGACGGCACCACGCTCAGGGCCTGTGCGGGGCAGCAAGCAGGGGGTGGCATCAGAGCAGAAGAGCCTGTGCCTGCCCGGATAGGAGCTCGAGCTGAACCAGCAGAGCTGAGGGGTCAACGACTGGATCAGCCAGGCCGGGAGGGCGAGGCCGGCCCACGGGCCGAGCTGGGGAAGGGGCTGGGAGGGCCGGGCCAGGCCGGGCCCACGGGCCGAGCAGGGAAAGGGGCTGGGAGGGCTGGGCCCACAAGCTCAGCCCCTTGGGAACCCCCAGGAGTCCTGGTCACCCCCGGTGTGGTACGCGCCCAGACCCATTGCCACTCTCACCGGTGGGAGGGGCGAGGGGGGTAGGAGTCTGCCTCAGCAGAGATCAGGGCCATGGCCAGCAGCCACATGGGCTGGGCCCCAGGGCAATGCCAGGGCACGGGGCTCTTCACCCTACCACCTCCCTGGGTCGCCAGGGCCCTGGCCCCAGCCTCTTCAGCCCGGCCAGTCCTGCCCCTGGCCCCAGCCCTGCTCCCAGCCTCTTCCACCCAAAAATCAAACTTTGCTTTTTTTAAACTAATTCCCTCACAGTCGGCATGACAACAGCAGCCGCTCCAGGGAGTGCCCCAGAGCAAAGGTGCAAATCATACGAACATGAGAACGGCCAGACTGGGTCACACCAAGGGTGCATCCAGCCCAGTGTCCTGTCTGCCGACAGTGGCCAGGGCCAGGTGGCCCAGAAGGGCTTGTACAGATCAGGAAATCCGCAAGGGATCCCTCCCCTCGCCCATTCCCAGCTTCCGGCAAAGATCCCCCCAGCAGCCAGGCCAGCGAGGCCCTCCCGCCCCTTCCCAAGCCCTGGGGCCCAGTCCAGCCGTCCCTGCCCATTAGCTCACACCCCACAGAACCTGCCAGACGCCCACGCCTGCCAGTGGCGGCCAGGCCCTGCATCGCACAACATGCCAGGCCAGCGGGAAGGAGCTCAGGGGCACAGTCAGGGCACCAGCAGGCTGAGGGCACACCCAGACAGGTAGCAGGCCCACAGGGAGTGGGGCGTGCGCACAGTTCCCCCCCATACATGCACACGAAAACACAAATACCCATGGGTGTGGAAGCACACACGTACACAGATCACATGCACAAACACAGAGCTCTCCAACCACACATGCATGCACACACAGATCCATGCACACACACTCACACACAAATATACACATGCGCACACAGGGATCCCTGCACACACAGGCTTGCACATATCTGCGCACACACAGAAGGATCCTTGAGCGCATGCACACAGACCACTGCACACACAGGCCTGTGAGCACACACGCACGGAGATCCCTGTGCCCACACACGCACCTGCACCCCGTGCACACACACACACCTGCATCACACACACACTCTGCAAGCACACACACAGAACCACCACCGCACACACAGTGTGCACAAACACACGCGTACCCCCCGCACACACAAACGGCTCACACACGCACCCCCCGCACGCACACCCCGTGCACACACACGCACCCCATGCACATGCATACACACGCACACACACACGCACCCCGCACACCCTGTGCACACACAGACTGCACACCCCACACGCACGCACACCCCGTGCACACACACGCACCCCATGCACATGCACACACACGCACCCCGCACACCCTGTGCGCACGCACACTGCACACCCCGCGCGCACGGCCCCGCACGGCCCTTACCGCGCGCCCCGCTCTCCCGCGAGCCGAGCCCGAGAGCGGCCGCAGCTCCCAGCGGCCAGCACCGCCAGCCCCAGTGACGTCACAGCGAGGCGGGGCTTGCTGCGGGGCGGCCAATCCGAGGCCGGGATCTGCCTGGCGACGGGATTAAACTAAAATTAGCTGGGGGGAGGGGCGGGGCGGCTCCATTCACAGGCGGGGGGGGCCCAATCCCGCCTCCTCCCCCAGCCGGACCCACTGAGAGCCCTGAGACCGGGGGGTGCGACCCCCCTGAACCCCTAGTTCCAGCGCCTACTAGGGCGGCGCCCCCGCCCCGCAGGGCGCCCCCTTCTCCAGATTGCCCCACGCGGGGCCCCCTTCTCCAGACCCCCCCCCACAGGACCCCCCTTCTCGATTGCCCCACGCGGGGCCCCCTTCTCCAGACCCCCCCCCACAGGACCCCCCTTCTCGATTGCCCCACGCGGGGCCCCCTTCTCCAGACCCCCCCCCACAGGACCCCCCTTCTCGATTGCCCCACGCGGGGCCCCCTTCTCCAGACCCCCCCCCACAGGACCCCCCTTCTCGATTGCCCCACGCGGGGCCCCCTTCTCCAGACCCCCCCACAGGACCCCCCTTCTCCAGATTGCCCCACGCGGGGCCCCCTTCTCCAGACTCCCCCACAGGACCCCCCTTCTCCAGAGCCACCCTGCGGGACGCCCCCCCACACTCCTGCCCCGTGAGAGCCCTCCCCCTCCTCCAAAGCGGCCACATGGGTCCCTCCCACCCCCCCCCACCCCCGCTCCAGGCCACCCCATGGAACCCCCCCAGAATCCCCACACACCCCAGCCCCAGGCCACCCCATGGAGTCCCCCCACCAATCCATTCCATTTCTCCAGGCCCCTTCCTCATGCCTGCCCCCGGGGGCCTCCACTCACCCCTTTGCACGTCACAGCCCCCAGCTCCCTCCCTGGCGCACTTGTCACAGGACCAGCCAGCCGGGCCCAGGCCCAGAGTAACTTGTCCTGGGGGGTTCCCCGTAGCTCCTCAGGCTGCAGGGGCCCTTCTCTCTCTCATGCTCCCAGATGCTCCCTCCTGGCCCCCCTTTCAGCCTACGGAGGCACCACCCTTGGACAGCAGAGGGTCGCCTAAAAGCTCTTTCCTCCCTGCTGTAAACATGCTACCTGTCAGCATCCTGAAACGCCCCGGTTCTCCTGTCAGGACAGAGGGAGAACGGGGGTGCCTACTCTGCCTTTTCTAGCCCATTCATTCTCCAGGCCACCTTAATCAGCTCCCCCCTTGTCTCTTCTCTAATGGAGACAGGCCCAAGTGTTTCAGGCTCTCTGCCTGGGGGCTTTCCAGTCCCAGACCATTCGCGTTGCCTCTGCCCGAGCCCCTTGATTCCTGCTGCTTTCTGGCGGAGACGTGGGGACTAGCACTGATCACAGCATCCCAGAGGAGGCTTTTTCATCCTTGTGCATCCCACCTGTTTATTTGCTTGTTCACTGCGGCTGCACACAGAACAGAGCTTCCACTGATCCGGCCCAAGAACAGCCAGGCCTTTTCCCTGGGTCATTACAGTTCCTTGAGAGCCCTGTACAGCGAGCGAGCAGGTTGACTTATTCCTGCCAATGTTCATTTGTCTGTCAGCTCTGACTGCCATCTGCCAGTGGGTCGCCTGGTCTCCTGGCTGGTCAGACCCCCGCAGGCTCCTCTCAGTCTTCACCATCTTTATTTAAATAATTTGGTGTCATTTGCAACAGTGGCTAAATTTCTCGCTTGCTAATAAATACACTGAACACCCAGCCTCGGACCCAACCATGGGCCAAGAACTTTCCAACTCTACAATTGTCCTCTCGGGAAGAGGGTGTGGGGAGCGAGGCAGGCGTAGAAAAGTCCGTGAGCCACCGAGGCAGCTCCATGTAGCCACAGCTTGACCGTGCTCATGGCCTCAGGCCTTCCCCACCTTTTGCCAGACTGGATAACCTAGGCGGGGGTTTCTGGCTCCGGCCCTGTCTGAGGCCCTTTGGAAGTCCCACTCCACGACTGAGCTGCTCACAGAATTCCAGCAGCCTAGCGCCCCCAACAGTGCTTTGCAGAGGCCAGGGAGACCCTGGGGGTTCCCCTTCAACTAGTCAAGATAGTCCCAGCACTTCAGCTGGCACACTTCCCGCCCTAGCCAGAATGACATGGAAACCCTCCTGCGTGTGTCAGCCAATGGGTTTGCTCCGGTTTTAGCCCACTAACAACAGGGACCTCCCAGAGCTGTTGGCATCATGGCCGGGCGCTGGAGCAGGCCTCACCTGCTCCCATGCCCTGATACGACCATTCAAGCTTTCAGAGAAAGTGGTGCAAGGACCCTCTGACCACCCCCCAGACCAGTGGGCCCAAGAGCCAGCCCCAGTCTCCCAGCGAACAGGGAGGTGAGTGAAGAAACCGCTGGAGAGAAAACAAAGGTTCCTCTGGCTGGAACCCATCCTTGTGCACCTTCGGTTGGGGGAGGCCAGGGGGCAGACAACTGGCATTCGGGAAGCCCAGAAGGTGCCCAGTGCTGGGCTGGGGATAGCACCAACAGGGCTGGCAGAACTCCAACCCACCCCACTAAGGCAAGTAGCAGCTTCCCCACCCACCCCGTGGGCTGCAGCTAGTTTGGAGGGTCTCTGCTCTCCAGCCCCCCACTCCCTGGCAGGGCCTGTGCAGAGAGCACCCACCCACGGGCAGTGGTGCTGGGCACTGACATGAGATGGGTGCACGGCCACCTCATCCCTCCCCTGCCCCATCAGCTAAAAGCTGTCATTCACATGCAGAGCCCAGCAGGCGGCACCCCCAGCCCAGGCCTGACCCAGCCTTGGTGCTGAGACCCCCAGAGCCTCAAATCTCAGCAGCAACTGGGCTACTCCCGCTAAGCAGAGGGGAGCCCAGGACCCCTCCCTGGCCCCAGCTCAATCCCTCTGGATTCTGCCCAGTTGGCACAGCCCCAGCCATGGTGTCCCTGCCCTCCCAGGAGACGGCTACTACAGCCAGAAGGAGCTCCACAAGCTAGGACTCAGGTGCTCTCCCAGCCAGGCACAGCCTGTGCCTCCCCGCAAGGGGCAAGCCTCATAGGGGGCACCTCTGCAGCTGAGTGCAGGACTGCAGGGGCCCCAGGTGGAGCGGGGCCCTCCCTGCACAGAGGCAGAGATCCAGGTCCTGCACTTCAGCCAGCCCCTGCCCCTCCATTTGCTACCGTCTTCCTGCCCACCCAGCACCGCCAGATCTGCCCTGGCACGACCTGTACAGCAGGGGGGCGCTCCTTCCCCCTTTGCCTCAGGCCCCCTCCGCTCTGCTGCATGCCCGCCCCCACTGCTGCGCTGGCCTGAGGCAAAGCGAGGGGCTGCGCTTCAGGCCTCAACTTCCCATCGCACTTCGGCAGCTCCCTCCTGTGGCTGGACAGCCTCCAGCCATGGAGACTTCTAGCCGCACTTCTAGCCCTGCTCCCCCAGGGGCCAGCCCCCCACCCAGGGGAAGGGGACAGGGACACAGCTAGAGCCCCCTGCTTTGGCAGCTCCCGCCGCACCTGGGGACTGAGCTGGAAGTGGAACAGAGATGCACTGTCCAGCAGGTCTGTGTCCTCCCCACGCCCCGGAGCTACACACCCACCCCATGGAGGCATCCCAGGCAGTGGGGCTGGAGGCTGCAGCACAGCTGATGTCAGGGCTGGCACGGCTTTCCAAGAATAACAGCAGGGCCCAGCTGCACCCGGCGAGGGAAGCTGGGCTGTTCCCAGGGTCACAGCACCCTCTGCTGCTCACAGCTGGGCACGTGGAGGGCACCCAGACCCTGGTTTCTCCAGGCAGCAGCTCCCTGCTTGGCTTCAGGCCCTTTGGAGGCTGGGGCTATGCTAGCAGGGCTGGTCAGCCCCTGCCCTTGCCCACGCGACCAGGAGAAAGGCCGAGACCAGTGATCCTTCTAGACAGGCAGCTGTGCTTGTGTGGTCCTGGGGTGGATGGGTGGCTCTCGCCTGCAGCCAGACTAGTGCTCTGGATCTGCGGCCAGATGGGCCAGAAAGGAAAGAGCGCTGCCTACAGGCAGATGGATGAGGGAGCCCTCTGGTGCCCTTGGCTGCAGCAGGGATCCAAAGAACAGGCCTAGGAGAAGGGCCCGGGGCCCTGGCCCAGCCCTGCACAGCACCCACCCCTGCAGATCACCTGCTCCAGGGAGCAGGCCCACCGGGGGCTGGGAAGGGAGAGCGTACCTTGCACAGCATAGCAGGGAAGGGAGATACAGAGAAGCTGAGCGCCCCAGGGAGGAGGGGGAGCACGGAGAGCTGCTCGGGGAGGTGCTACAGGTGCAGAGCCGCAGGGGGCGACACACATGGGGGCTCTGCCTCCCCAGGGCCTGGCAAACCCCTCCAGCCTGGCCCCCGGCAGACAGAGCTGAGCCTGTGCCCAGCCCCACTGAGACAAGGCCAGGGAAGTCACTGCTAAGGCCCAGGGTCGGAGCCTCCCTGTGCCCAGCGAGGAGCGGTCTGTGCAGGCCGAGGGAGCCCAGCTGGGCCGCCAGTCTGGAGAGACAGGGCAGGCTGTGGCTCTTCCCCATTAGCCATCCAGGAGCTTGAGGATGCTCTCGCGCTCCTTCAGGGTCTTCCAGGCCTGGTCCTTCTCCTTCTTGGTGGGCGTGCGCTTCTTCTGGCGTGCCGCCATGATCTTGCGGAAGGCGTCCATGACCTCATTGTCAGCCACGCGCACGCGTTGCCGCAGAACCTGCCGGTGTAGCTCATCCTTGGCCAGCCTGGGGAGAGAGGCAGAGCCGTCAGCTGTGGCCTAGCCCCCCGCCAGCACCTCCGGCCCCACACCCACCTGAGCAGCTCCTGCTTCTTGGCCCGGTTGTGAGCGCTGAGCGCCTTGAGCTCGGCCTGCCTCTTCCGCAGCTCTGCCAGGACCTCGTCCTCCGAGTCCTCGGGGGGGCGGTCCTCGGACTCCAGCAGGCCTTGGGCAATCAGCTCCTCCTTGAGCCGCCCCTCCAGGGACTTGGTGTGGGGGACGCTGCAAGGGGCAGAGAAGGGAGCTTCTGTGAGGCCCTGGCAGCCCACCACCCCGGCTACTGCAGCAGCACACCTGCTAGATCAGCAAAGAGCCGGCCGGCCCTCCCTTTGTCCCCTCCCCTCCGCCCAGGGGCAGGCAGGGCTGGCCCTCGCTCCAGAAAGGAGGCAGTGAGAACTAACCAGGCTCCCCGCCCAGATCTCACCCACAGGCTGGCTGCTTCCAAGTCCAACTCGGCAAGAGTATGAGCCCATTCCTCTCCCTTGGCTCTGGTGCTGCCTGCCAGGCACAGGAGAGCCCAGGCTCTAGGGCGCTGGATCTCAGAGGGGACAGGAGAGTTCTGCTCAGGGGCTGAACACCCCAGGCTCTCTAACCCTTGAACTTCTCCCTGAGCAATTCCTCAACGCATGTAGACACGAGAAGAGAGGTTTCTTCTCTGCTTCTACTACAATTCTGTGAGGGGGTCAGCGAGCATGTGGACAAGGAGGACCCAGTAGATATGGTGTACTTAGATCGTCAGAAAGCCTTTGACGAGGTCCCTCACCAAAGGCTCTTAAGCAGAGTAAGCTGTCATGGGATAAGAGAGAAGGTCCTCTCATGGATTGGTAACTGGGTAAAAGTCAGGAAACAAAGGGTAGGAATCGATGGTCAGTTTTCAGAATGGAGAGAGGTAAATAGTGGTGACCCCCAGGGGTCTGTATTGGGCCCAGTGCTGTTCAACACATTCATATCCAACTGATCTGGAAAAGGGGTAAACAGTGAGGTGGCAAAATCTGCAGATGATACAAAACTATTCAAGATAGTTAAATCCGAAGCTGACTGCAAAGAGCTACAAAAGGATTTCTCAAAACTGGGTGACTGGGCAACAAAATGGCAGATGAAATTCCGTGTGGATAAATGCAAAGTAATGCATGCTGGAAAACATAATCACAACTATACAGATAAAATAATGGGGGTCTCAATTAGCTGTTACAACTCAAGAAAGAGATCTTGGATGAATTCAAACTGGAACAGGTACAGAGAAGGGCTACTAGGATGATCCGCGGAATGGAAAACCTGTCTTATGAAAGGAGACTCAAGGAGCTTGGCTTGTTTAGCCTAACCAAAAGAAGGTTGAGGGGAGATATGATTGCTCTCTATAAATATATCAGAGGGATAAATACCGGAGAGGGAGAGGAATTATTTAAGCTCAGTACCAATGTGGACACAAGAACAAATGGATATAAACTTGTCATTGGGAAGTTTAGACTTGAAATTAGACGAAGGTTTCTAACCATCAGAGGAGTGAAATTCTGGAACAGCCTTCCAAGGGAAGCAGTGGGGGCAAAAGACCTATCTGGCTTCAAGATTAAACTCGATAATTTTATGGAAGAGATGCTATGATGGGATAACATGATTTTGGCAATTAATTGATCTTTAACTATTCATGGTAAATAGGCCCAATGGCCTGTGATGGGATGTTAGATGGGGTGGGATCTGAGTTACTACAGAGAATTCTTTCCTGGGTATCTGGCTGGTGATTCTTGCCCACGTGCTCAGGGTTCAGCTGACCACCATATTTGGGGTCGGGAAGGAATTTTCCTCCAGGGCAGATTGGAAGAGGCCCTGGGGGTTTTTCACCTTCCTCTGCAGCATGGGGCACGGGTCACTTGCTGGAGGATTCTCTGCGCCTTGAAGTCTTTAAACCATCATTTGAGGATTTCAATAGCTCAGACATAGGCGAGAGGTTTATTGCTGGGGTGGATGGGTGAGCTTTGGTGGCCTGCACTGTGCAGGAGGCCAGACTAGATGATCATAATGGTCCATTCTGACCTTAATATCTATGAGTCTATGAATCATTGCGGATAGTTCTCAGAAAACATCCACTTGTTGTGCAGCGGCAGCCAAAAAAGCGAACAGAATGTTGGGAATGGCTAGATGACTATGCACACACTAAATAAATAAAATTAAGAAAGGGATAGATAATAAGACAGAAAATATTGTACTGCCTCTTGTGACAGGGTCGGGCCGGATGGCTACAGGAGAGGAATAGAAGGCAGATATATTAGCCCCAGGCTAAGTAGGTCCCTTTTCCCTGGGTAAGGTAAGAGGGAAGGTTCCAGAACAATCAGGAACCTTCTGGAGACAATTAAGACAGGCTGATTAGAACACGTGCAGCCAATCAAGAAGCTGCTAGAATCAATTAAGGCAGGCTAATCATGGCACCTGGGTTTTAAAAAGGAGCTCACTTCTGTTTGCGGTGTGTGTGTGTATGAGGAGCTGAGGGTGAGAACACGGACTGTTGGAGGACTGAGGTGTACAAGCATTATCAGACACCAGGAGGAAGGTCCTATGGTGAGGATAAAGAAGGTGTTGGGAGGAGGCCATGGGGAAGTAGACCAGGGAGTTGTAGCTGTCGCACAGCTGTTCCAGGAGGCACTCTAAACAGCTGCATTCCACAGGGCCCTGGGCTGGAACCCGGAGTAAAGGGTGGGCCCGGGTTCCCCCCAAACCTCCCAACTCCTGGTCAGACACAGGAGGAGTTGACCTGGACTGTGGGTTCATGAAAACGGCCAAGCTGAGGGCTGCCGTGAAGCTCCAAGACGAGCAAATCTGCCAATAAGCGCAAGACGCACCAAGGTAGAGGAGGAACTTTGTCACAACTGGTGTGAGCAGTGGGATCTGGTGTGCACAGCGCAGCGGGAGGAGGAGGGTGTTGGTGCGGGGGAAGGGAAGAGGGTCTATTTTTATTTTTCTCACCACAGTGGAGGATGTAGTGCGGGCACTGATACAAGCCACGGCTGCCCAGCAGGAGGCTACTCGTGTCCAGGCAGCTGCCCAACAGGAAGCAGTGCGGCTGCAGCAAGAGACTAATCGCCTGCTGATGGACCAGGCTGCTCAGGACCGGGCTATGTTGCAGGAACGGATAAACCAGGGAAAGGCCCTTACAGAGCTGAACCGCGGCCGTGAGGGGACGCAGATCATGCGGGCCAGCAACTGGCTGCAGAAAATGACGCGGAAGGATGATGTAGAGGCATACCTCCTGGCCTTTGAGAGGACAGCCCTGCGGGAGGCTTGGCCCTGAGAACAGGGGTCTGGCATCCTCGCTCCATTCCTGTGTGGGGAGGCCCAGAAGGCCTACTACGATTTGCCTGAAGAGGCTGCGGCAGACTACCCCCAGCTGAAAGCAGAGATCCTGGCCAGATCTGGGGTAACGACCGCAGTGCGGGCCCAGCAATATCATGAGTGGAGGTACCAGGAAAACAAAACCCCGCGGTCCCAATCATATGGCCTCATCCATCTCGCACGAAAGTGGTTACGAACTGAGTCCCGGAGTCGATACTAGAGGTTCTGGTCATCGACCGGTACAGGAGAGGACTACAGCCAGACCTTCGCGCCCGGGTAAGCCAGAACGAACCCTCCCCCTACGACGAGGTTGTCGCGCTGGTAGAGAGGCGAAGGACGGCGAGGGAGCTGACCTGACCGGTTAAGGAAGACGCACCCCGGGTTACACTAGCAGCACCAAGCCCTCGAGCTCAGGTGACTGGGCCACCAGGAGAGCCCAGGGGGAAAAAGAGAGGAGCTGAAGGCCACCAGCAGCCACAAAGAGTCGGAGCACTGAGGGGGAAGAGGATCGTGATGTTAGACTGCCCAAACCAAGAGACCGGGGAACGCCTAGGGCTCCATACAGATGTTACGCCTGCGGGGAGTGGGGACACATAGCTGCACAGTGTCCCAATGCCGAGGAGCCGATGCAGTGTGACCTGGGGAACTGGGCAGACCCATGCTCCCTAATCCACCTTGTGGGGGTCTCACTAACCCCACAAATGTACACTAGACCAGTGAAGCTAAATGGGGTAGAGACCACATTCGGGGAGTGCTATCACGCTTGTCTCGGGGAAGCTCGTGAAGCGTAGTCAGCTGCTGTGGGCTAAGCGTACGGGGATAACATGCATCCATGGGACAGTTGGTTATTACCCCACCATCCCAGTAAAAATCGAGATTCAGGGGAACACTACTGAGGTAGCAGCAGGTGTAGTCCCAAAATTCCCATACCCGGTGCTCATAGGGAGGGACTTCCCAGGGTTTGGAGACTTACTCCCGGTAGGGGAACTGGAGAAAGGGGGAAGCCCTGAAAGTAGTGAGGCATCCACAGTAGACTGTCAATCCCCAACCTTCTCTGAAATATCCCCAGATTTGTTCTCCACTCCCAGACAGCGTAGAAAGACAAAAAGGGAAAGAAGGGAAGCTAAGGCCTTGGGAACCCGAATACTGGCCCAAAGCCAGAGGGTCGCTCTCGTAGGTAGGCGGACCCGAGCAGCTGAAAAGGAGGCCACCCAGGGGGGAGAAGCACCCGAATCTGACCGACACCCTAACGCCTCTGAGCCAGTAGAGGCAACAGAGACTGGCCCCCTAGATCTCGGGCAGATTAGCCCCGGGAGAGGAAATTTTGGACGGGATCAGGCTGAAGACCGAAGGTACGACAACATTAGGAAGGAGGTGACTGAAATAGATGGGGTCCCCGTGGAAGGGAAAACCCAGGGACCAGGACCCTACTTCACAATGAAGAAGAATCTCTTATACCGAGTTGCAACGGTACAGGGGCAGAAGGTACAGCAGATCCTAGTACCTCAAAAACACCAGAATGCTGTATTAAGTCTGGCCCATAGTCATCTTTTTGGGGGGGCATTTGGGGGTAGAGAAGACCCTGGCACGGGTCCTGGGACGATTCTTCTGGCCCGGAGTACATGAAGAAGTACGGGGGTACTGTGCGTCCTGCCCAGAGTGTCAGCTGCACAGTCCCCATCCCCACTTGAGGGCACCTTTAGTACCCCTTCCCATCATAGAGGTCCCCTTCGAGCGAATAGCCGTGGATCTAGTGGGACCCCTGGAGAAGACAGCCTGGGGCCACCAATATATACTTGTCGTTCTGGATTATGCTACTCGCTACCCAGAAGCCGTCCCCCTGCGGAACACAGCCTCTAAAACGCTAGCTAAAGAGTTGGTGGGGATCTTTGCCCGAGTGGGGCTACCAAAGGAGATATTAACAGACCAAGGTACCCCATTTATGTTGAAGCTAATGAAGGACCTGTGTACGCTGCTCCATATACATACCCTGAGAACTTCTGTCTATCATCCGCAGACCGATGGGCTAGTAGAAAGTGGTAAGTTGGGATAGGAAGGATTGGGACACCCTACTACCCTACCTTATGTTTGCAATCCGGGAGGTACCTCAGGCCTCAACTGGGTTTTCCCCCTTTGAATTATTATACAGACGCCACCCCCGTGGCATACTAGATATTGCAAAAGAAATCTGGGAAGAGGAACCCAATGAGGGGAAGAATGTAATTGACCATCCGTTGCAGATGCGAGAACGGATAGCCCGGGTCACCCCTATTGTACGGGAACATTTGGAAAAGGGACAGGAGGCCCAGCGAACCCATTACAATCGCCAGGCAAAAGTCCGACTGTTCCAACCAGGGGATTGGGTGATGGTGTTGGTACCCAAGGCAGAAAGCAAGCTTTTGGACCAATGGCAGGGGCCCTATGAGGTGGTTGAACCCGTGGGGGAAGTGACCTACAAGGTGCTGCAGCCAGGACGCCGGAAACAAGAACAAATGTATCACATTAACCTCTTAAAGCCTTGGCACCAACAAGAGGCATGTGTAGTGGCCCAAGAGACCCCGATCCAGGGAAATAACATGCAGGAGCAGATCAGGATATCCACTGATCTGATACCAAAACAGAAGAAGGAGGTAACTGAGATGATCAACCGATACCAGGACATGTTTTCAACCAAACCAGGCCGGACCACCGAAGCATATCACCATATTATCACAGACCCTGGGGCAAAGGTAACTTTAAGGCCCTGCCGGGTCCCAGCAGCAAAAAGGGAGGAGATCAAGTCAGAGGTAAAAAGGATGTTGGAGCTGGGAGTCATCGAAGAGTCCCACAGTCAGTGGTCAAGCCTGACTGTGTTGGTGCCCAAACCCGATGGCACCACTAGGTTTTGTAATGACTTTCGCCGGCTGAATGAGATATCCAAATTTGATGCATACCCAACATCGATGAGTTAGTTGACCGCCTGGGCAATGCCTGATTTTTGACCACCCTTGATTTAACAAACGGATCCTGGCAGATTCCCCTTGCCAAAGATGCGAAAGAAAAGATGGCATTCTCTACCCCCAGAGGGTCTGTTTCAATATACTGTTCTTCCTTTTGGACTGCATGGGGCACCTGCCACCTTCCAGCGTCTTATGGACAAGCTCCTACGGCCCCATACCAGTTATGCAGTGGCATACCTGGATGATGTGATTATTCACACCCCCGACTGGGAAACCCACTTAGGAAAGGTGGAAGCGGTTCTGGACACGCTAAGACAGGCTGGCCTCACAGCCAACCCAGCCAAGTGTGCTGTAGGGCTAGCCGAGGCTAAATACCTTGGCTACATTGTAGGAAAGGGCATGGTCAAGCCCAACAAAACAAACTAGAGGCTATCCAAAATTGGCCCCGGCCGAATCAGAAAAAGCAAGTCTGGGCATTCCTGGGTGTGGTGGGGTACTACAGACGATATATTCCGCATTTTGCTACCAGAGCGAGTCCCCTGACAGACCTGATAAAAGCCCAGGGTCCAGACATGGTGAAGTGTGGACAGATGCCGCAGAGAGAGCATTCATGGATCTACAGACAGCCCTCTGTAGTAAGCCTGTGCTTATAGCCCCAGACTTCAACAAAGAATTCATTTTACAAACAGATGCATCTGAAGTAGGACTGGGAGCTGTCCTATCGCAGATGGTCGGAGATGAAGAACACCCAATCCTCTACCTCAGCAGGAAACTCCTCCCGAGAGAGCAGAAGTATGCCGAGGTTGAAAGAGTGCCTAGCTGTTAAATGGGCCATGGAAACACTACGTTATTACCTTCTGGGACAACGGTTTACACTTGTGACCGACCATGCACCCCTGCAGTGGATGCAGCGAAATAAAGAGAAGAACGCAAGGTTGACCAGATGGTTCCTGACCCTACAACCTTTCCAATTCACCATACAACACCAGGCTGGAAGTCACCATGGCAATACAGATGGCTTGTCACGAGTACACTGCCTGACGTCCCAAGTTGCCCAACCCCATAGTGTTGGGCAGAGGGGGGGATATGTGACAGGGTCGGGCCAGATGGCTACAGGAGAGTAATAGAAGGCAGATATATTAGCCCCAGGCTAAGTAGGTCCCTTTTCCCTGGGTAAGGTAACAGGGAAGGTTCCAGAACAATTAAGACAGGCTGATTAGAACACCTGCAGCCAATCAAGAAGCTGCTAGAATCAATTAAGGCAGGCTAATCACGGCACCTGGGTTTTAAAAAGGAGCTCACTTCTGTTTGTGGTGTGTGTGTGAGGAGCTGAGAGTGAGAACACGGACTGTCGGAGGACTAAGGAGTACAAGCGTTATCAAACACCAGGAGGAAGGTCCTGTGGTGAGGATAAAGAAGGTGTTGGGAGGAGGCCATGGGGAAGTAGCCCAGGGAGTTGTAGCTGTCCAACAGCTGTTCCAGGAGGCACCCTAGACAGCTGCATTCCACAGGGCCCTGGGCCGGAACCCGGAGTAGAGGGCGGGCCTGGGTTCCCCCAAATCTTTCCAACTCCTGGTCAGACACAGGAGGAGTCGACCTGGACTGTGGGTTCACGAAAAGGGTCAAACTGAGGGCTGCCGTGAAGCTCCAGGCGAGCAAATCTGCCAATAAGCGCAAGACGCACCAAGGTAGAGCAGGAGCTTTGTCACACTCCATATAAATCCATGATACGCCCATATCTTGAACACTGCCTGCAGATGTGGTCGCCCCATCTCAAAAAAGCTATATTGGAATTGGAAAATGTTCAGAAAAGGGTAACAAAAATTATTAGGGGTATGGAACAGCTACCATATGACCAGAGATTAATAAGACAGGGGACTTTTCAGCTTGGAAAAGAGACGGCTAAGGGGGGATATGATTGAGGTCTATAAAATCATGACTGGTGTGGAGAAAGTAGATAAGGAAGTGTTGTTTACTTCTTGTCATAACACAAGAACTAGGGGTCACTCAATGAAATTAATAGACAGCAGGTTTAAAACACACAAAAGGAAGTATTTCTTCACACAACGCACAGTCAACCTGTGGAACCCTTTGCCAGAGGATGTTGTGAAGGCCAAGACTATAACAGGGTTCAAAAAAGATCTAGATAAGTTCATGGAGAATGGGTCCATCAATGGCTATTAGCCAGGATGGGCAGGGATGGTATCCCTAGGCTCTGTTTGCTAGAAGCTGGGAATGGGCAAGGGGATGGATCACTTGACGGTTACCTGTTCTGTACATTCCCTCTGGGCCACCTGGCAGTGGCCATGGTCGGCAGACAGGATACGGGGCTAGATGGACCTTTGGTCTGACCCAATCTGGCCATTCTTATGTTCTTCCCTTACAGCGCCGGCGCACCCACCCCAGGCCTGGGGGGCACCTCAGCACATTCAGACCAGGTTCTGGAGCAGTTTCCCAGGCAGAGAAGAGCCTCTTGGCCAGGCCACCAGCCCACCAGGCTGGCTGCATAGGGCTGCTCACCTGAAGGGTTTGTTCTGGCTGCGGGGCGAAGTACCGGCACCGTCAGCTCCCGAGTCTTTGCCCGCCAGCTCTGGGATCGGGGAGTCCTCAATGGGCGAGATGATGTTCTCCTAGCAGCAGAGAAGGAGAGAAAGGTGAGTTTCGAGCTGCTGGGACCCACACCCCACGGGGTACGGCAGCCAGGGTCGCCCCGGAGCCTCACTCACCTCGACAAGTGCCTGCAGGAGGCGCTGCGTCAAGGGCCCAAACGGGCAGCCGTCCTCGGGCTGCTCCTGCTGGGACTCTGACTTCTTCAGCAGTGCATCCACATCTGCGAGAAGGAAGCGGTGAGCAGAGCAGCGGCTGCAGCAGAACAGGGGCCTAACAGCCTCCACTCTGGGACTCCCCAGCTGCCCAGGGTGAGGCTGGCATGTCCCCCACCGCCCTGCACCAGGGCCGGGGACTCTCCAGCCACATGGGCGAGGCTGGCACACACCCCTACCCCCACACCAGTCCCTGAGTGCTGGGCGTGCCTGAACCACAGCCTCCCCTCCCCCCGGCATGGACGAACCCCCTCTGCCTCCCACCCCTTGGTGCTGGGCGTGGACAAACCCCCCACCCCACCCTCCTCGGTGCTGGGCGTGGACAAACCCCCCCGTTCCCCCCTAGTGCTGGGCATGGACGAACACCCCCCCCCCCCCCCCCCGCGCCTCCAGTACATGTCGCTCAGTCCCTCCATGGAGGTGCTGCCTGGGGAAGGGGAGCAGAGGCACCTTTTGTGTCCAGCTCCGTTAGTGGTCCCAGGATGCCTTTCTTCTTGTCAGCAGCCGCTGCTGCCCGGGTACCATCCTTCTGCTCCTCCAGCAGGTCCTCCTGGGCCCAGCGCACAGAGTAATGCTTCCCCAGAGGTGGGATCTACAACAGCAGGACAGCGAGAGCAGGAGCTCAGGGAGCTGGGCTCAGAGCCCCTGCAGCCCCTCTCCCACCAGAGACGTGGCAGAGCGTGGCCTTATGCCGCCCTCTGCACCCCACACTGACGAGCAGTGCCGAGCATCTCACAGCGCCAGCTGGCTGTGGTCAAGCCCTGCTGGGAGTCTCTGCAGAGCGCAGATGCGTGTCCTGTAAGGGTCACTCCTTGGGCACATGCCAAGAGCTTCAGAATTCCTGCCTGAGGAAGGGCACAGCGTGGCAGTCCCAGCTCCTGCCCTGCCAAGGCTGGGGGAGTGGGCTGGGTTAGGGGCTCTCCTCCCCCTTTACCGTGTGACACACCCGCACTGACAGACAGCTGCAAGGGATTCTGCCAGAGCACTTGCACACAAGAAAGAAGAGCTTCCTCTTGATCTCAGCTCTGGGAAGCTCAGGTATGATGGATCCAGGTCAGACGCAAAGCACGCGTGGGCAGTGTCCCTCACAGCTCGGGTCTCGCCCCAGCACAGCACACACTGAGGTTACCGGCTTGACCAGCACAAGCAGAGCCAGGTGCCAGCTGCTGCCTACGCTACACAAGGAGCGTCGTGGACTCCATTTGTCACTCCTGCACGCATACATGGGGCGGAGAGGCAGCTGGGCCGGTGCTCGGGCGCTCTCGCTGTGTGAGCTGGGAGGGCAGCGGGTGAGTACTGGCCAGGGTCCTGGCCCCCTGGACTTCTGCTTCTCGCTAAGGTCTGGATTTTCATACTCCTCTCCGCAGCCCTGTACCACCCCTGACTCTGAACAGCGATTGGGTAGTGTCCCACCCATCTCCTGCCTGAAGCAGTGGGACCAGTGAGTGTGTCTGTTTGCATGAAAGGGGGGGAATTGTTCAGCGTTTGGGACAGGCACTCTTTGGAACACTGTTAAAGCAGGTATTTCGGCCCAGAAATTCTGCTTTGCCACCGATTTGGAAGTGGTCAGTATATTTCAGGCTCCGTTTTCCCTGGAGTGGACACAAACTGTGTCTCCAGGTGCCACGGCTTTCACTGCATTAAGCGGCAGCAGATTAAGAGGCATTTGCACTGATTGCTGTAACACTGCAGTTTAACACTAAACCCCTCCAGAGGCCAGCACATTTCCGTCTCCCTGATTCATTTGTCCACCATGGTGCTGCACACGAGTCCTGGGTGACCTCAGGCCTACCCAGAGCTGTGCTGAGCACTCCGAGATGCTGCACATTTCTGTCGCCGCTTAGAGAGAAACCCCTGATCTGGGACCTTCTTGCTGGTGGTGGTATCTGAGCTTGCCCAAGGCAGGGGTAAGGCTGTGCATGCAGCTGTTCCCTAGGCTCTCCAGATGTGGGGCTTGGCTGTGCCATTTTGAGGTGACTTTCTGCATTCCGGCCCCACGTCCGGCCTCGAGGGCAACACAACAGGGCTGATCTGCAGTGACAATATCCTCCCCCCACCAAATGTACTGCTCTCCTCTCCCTTCCACAATGCCCACTGCTCCAGCCAGGTTCTTGTTCCGCGCTGCCCAGTGGGGGATCTGAGCACTCATGGACTAACTGTCCCTGCCCTCCCTCTCCGCTGGGGTTTCTCACTGAAAACAACCTGCTGGGCCAGGGCCTGGCACAGCACAGGAAGGAGGTTTGGGCATGGCCCGCAGTATGCAGAGATCTGGGCTCGTTCAGATCCTGCAGCCGCAAGTGCCACAGTGCGGGGCCGGCCTGTGAGGAGGCTGCTGTCTCCTGCCCCTTGCAGCAGGCAGTTTGATTGTGTCTGAAAAGCAGAGGGAGGCCCAAGTTGCTGGAGCAGGGGACGAGCTTTCAGATACCCAAGGCCTGGGCCACTTAGTGCCCTGAAAATGAAACCGAAATGGTTGCTGTATTCCATGGAGAGCCCAGCGCCGCTCTGCTGCCCTAGAACGGGGGCAAAGCAGCACGGGCCTTTTGGAGAATACAGCCTCCAGCTCAGCTTGGTCCCACCCAGCCTGCATTGCCCGAGCACAGACAAGAGGCCCCATGGCCCTGCCTGGATCCAGAGGGGAGGGAACGGCCCACAAACACAGGCCTTTGCTGCGTGCCTCGCCCCAGCGGAGTCGACACCCACCTCAAGGTACAGGACTGAAGAGTCCAGACAGCAGGAGGATAGCGTGGGGCTTGGAGGGTGGCTGCGCCGAGGTCTTTACCTTGTAGTGCTCAGCCTCATCCTCCGGGGGTTTGAGCAGCTCCTCCAGGGTTCGCACCTCCTCACTGGTGAGGTCAGCACAGTAGGGCTCCACTGAAGCCCAGAACCTGCATGGCAGAGCAAAGCAGGCACTCAGAGAGAAGGGGGCAGGTGGCCACCCCAAGCCGGGCACAGAGCCGCTGACTTGAGCTGTGGCTGCTCCTCTACCCAGGAGATGGATTCTGTGCCCTAGGACGGCTCAGTGCCAGACCAGACTTCACTCTCATGCCATCCAAGCTCCAATTCAGCTTTGCAGCTGGTGGCTTTGACCAGGAGCAACAGGGAAATGAGTTTGTTTTCCTTAGGAACCCCCCAGTGTCCCTTTGCCCACTGCCCCAGTTGTCTCCACCCCCACTCTCCCAGTGTCGCTTCACACAGATACCCCATACCTGTTTGGGGCATCATTTTTGGGGATCCGAGGCATGTCAACTGGGTCGTCTGGAAACTCATATTCTTGGATCTTGGGCTGAAGGTTCTTGGATTTGGGCCGCCCAGGGCCAGGCCCTGTGCCATGGCCACCCTTCCCCTCTAGTTTCTGCTTCTTGGGCTTTCCGTGTTTAACTGGGGTGCCCAGTTCGTGCTCTTTGCCCAGCTTCAGGAACCGCCTGTCCCCCTTCTTGTCCTGCCAGTCTGTCAAAATCTGAAAGAGAATGGCACTGTGTCACACCAGACAGGCAGCTGGCTGCGCCCAGAACCAGGAGCGGAAAGGGAAGGGTCTAGTTCCATCCAGGTCTCTTGCCCTCAGTGAGCCGTGCCTTCCCTTTAAGGGTCCCCCCCCCATCCCCTTTCCCCTCAAGCCCTGTTCTCCCTGGCAGCTGGCACCCCTCTGCAGCTCACAGGGAGCACAACCCACAGAGAGAGAAGGAAGGGGAAACAGCTGGGCAGACTTGCAAGACTGGCAGCAAGCAGGGCTCTGTTGTGGCATTGTCTGCCATGGGAGGGAGGAACCAGTACTGGGGAGATGGCACATTGGACAAAACAGGGGCTAGGCCCTGTATGAAGCAATTCCAGGCACAGAGAAAAAAAGCCAACAGGCCTCCCGGTCAGAGCCAACCCACAGAGCAACAAGAAGTGACCCAGCTGCAGCCATTACCACAAGGCAAAGGTTCTTGGCCTTTTAGGCCAAATGGGGCTATGAAATCATGCAGTCTGACCTCCTGTATAGCACAAGGCCCTCGCCATTAACCATCGCTCAGCCACCCCAATAACTTGTGACATTACTTGGGACTCTGTTATAGTGTTCACTCTGAAAAGTAATGACAACTCAGCAAACCCCAACATGTTAACCATTCCACAGCTGGCTTGTTTGAAGCCCACAGGGTCTACCCCCTGCTGCTGGGTCAGCACTGCCACCAAGCGGCTCTTGGCATGGGCACCATGGATTGGCAGACCCCAAACGGCTGTGCGTGAAGTGGGGGGAGCTTTGCAGATATGGGGTACCTCTTCCATCTGCCACAGAAGGGACCTCCCTCCTGAGCCCAAATGGTCCCTGGCAAAGGGCCGCGAAGCCAAGACCGATGGACTCCAGCTGCAGCTGTGCTGGGTGGCCTGGCCTCCCCATGCCCATCACCCTGGTACCCCAGGCCGCCCCGAGGAACTAGGGAGCCTGACCTGCGTCTCTGCCTCCAGCACCCGCAGCCTGCGGCTAGCCGAGGACAGCAGCGTCTCCAGCTCCAGCTGTAGCGTGTCGAGCTCCTCGATGCCGATGCCATCGTCCTCGGAGCGGGCCAGCACGGCCGTGTAGCGCGGGCAAACCTTCAGGTGATCCACCGACTTGAAGTCGTGGAACTGCAGTGGGCAGTCCTTGAGCTCGCTCATCGCCCAGCCGCGAGCGCGCCAGGCACTGGGGTTTGGGGGCGCCGGGCTAGGGGGGGCACCAGGGTATGGGGGCCAGGGGGTGCTGGGCTATGGGGGTGCCTGGAAGTGGAGGCACCAAGATATGGGGGCCCAGGGGGTGCCAGGCTATGGGGGGGGGCACCGGGCAATGGGGGGCCGGGACGCAGAGGCACCAGGCTATGGGGGCCGGGCTGGGGGGGGGGGCCGCCGGGCTGGGGGGGCACTGGGATACGGCGGCTGGGGGGGCACCGGGATATGGGGGGCCGGGACGCAGAGGCACCAGGATATGGAGGCCTGGGGGGGCCGGGCTTGGGGGGCACCGGGATATGCGGGGCCGGGACGCAGAGGCACAAGGATATGGGGACCTGGGGGGGCCACGCTGTGGGGGGCACTGGGATATGGGGGTCTGGGCTGGGGGGGCCCGGGACACAGAGGCACCAGGATTTGGGGGTCTGGGGGGTCTGGGCTGGGGGGGCGCTGGGATCTGGGGATCTGGGCTGGCACTGGGATATGGGGGTCCGGCACACAGAGGGACCAGGATATGGGGGCCCGGGGGGTGCTGTGATATGGGGGGCCAGCACACGGAGGCACCAGGATATGGGGGACCCGGGGGGGCGGCGGGCTGCGGGGGCGCTGGGATATGGGGGCCTGGGCTGGGGGGCAGGCCGGGGGGCCGCTGGGATATGGGGGCCCGGGCTGGGCCGGGGGGGCGCTGGGATATGGGGGCGGCGGGCTGGGGGGCCGGGCCGGGGGGGCGCTGGGATATGGGGGCGGCGGGCTGGGGGGCCGGGCCGGGGGGGCGCTGGGATATGGGGGCGGCGGGCTGGGCCGGGGGGGCGCTGGGATATGGGGGCCCGGGCTGCGGGGGGCGGGCCGGGACGCGGGGCGCTTCCGGGGGGCTGGGCCCAGCTGCGGAGGCCTCAGGCCGCGGCCCGCGATCGCGGGTCCAGGGAGACGGCGCCGCTCGGCGAGGCGGCCGCTACCACTGCGACGCCGGGGGAGGGGGGTTCCCACAGCACTTCCGGCGGCGCAACGATCCTCTCGGCCCTTCCGGCCGCCGTAGCCCAGGGCAGCCATACTCGCTCCCCATTGGCTGGGCGCCACCCAGAGGCCCCGCCCCGCTGGCTGAACAAGCTCACTCTCCGTGCCCTAATATGGAAGCAGCGGCCGGAATGTACCAAGTGCGGGATGGGGGGGAGTGAGGAGCCCCGGCACTCCCGGTGGGGCCGCAGCGGCCGAGTGTTGCCCCTGCTCCCCCCGCGTGGGCAGCCGGTGTGGGGGGGTGAGAGGCGGGTTCCATTCCCGGCCAGGAGGGAGGCTCGGATGAGAGACCCCCGCGGGCGGTAATGGAACGGGCCGCCCATCCCGGAAGAGAGAAGCCGCCGCGGCTGCACCCGCCACTTCCGCTTCCTGGGAGCCGGACGGACGGACCGGACCGGACCGAACCCGCCGCTATGGTAGGGGCGGGGGAGAAGGGACCGGCGAGGCCGGGCGGGGGCCGAGAGTGGGGAGGCGCGGGCGCGGGCTGGGGGTCGGGAGGCGAGGGCCGGGCTGGGGGGGGCCGGGAGGGGGGGGTCGGGAATGCGGGGCCGGGGAGGGGGTCGGGGCTGGGGAGGCGCGGGGCGGTCTGGGGGCGCGGCCGGGTCGGGGAGGGGTCCGGGAGTGGGGAGGCGGGGGCTGGGCCAGGGAGGGCCGGGCTGGGCCGGACCTGGCGGGGGGCTGGGGAGGGCCGGGAGGGGGGGTCGGGAATGCGGGGCCGGGGAGGGGGTCGGGGGCTGGGGAGGCGCGGGGGGGGCCTGGGGGCGGGGCCGGGCCGGGGAGAGGGTCGGGAGTGGGGAGGCGGGGGTTGGGGGTTGGGAGGCGAGGGCTGGGCCGGGGAGGGCCGGGCCGTACCTGGTGGAGGGCCGGGAGGGGGGGTCGGGAATGCGGGGCCGGGGAGGGGGTCGGGGGCTGGGGAGGCCTGGGGGGGCCTGGGGGCGCGGTCAGGCCGGGGAGGGGGTTGGGAGTGGGGAGGCGGGGCCGCTCGGGGGCTGGGGAGGCCGGGCCCGGGAGGGGCGCTGGTGGCTCTTGCCCTGGTTCTGACTTCCCTGCTCTCCCCAGACCGCCACCCTGCGCCCCTACCTGAACGCGGTGCGCGCCACGCTGCAGGCTGCCCTGTGCCTGGAGAACTTCTCCTCCCAGGTGGTGGAGCGACACAACAAGCCGGAGGTGGAAGTCAGGTATGGCGGGGGGTTGGGACCCCGAGATGGACGGAGGGCACCCTGAAGTCTGCTGAAGCCCAGCATGCCCTGAGGGCCTCAGAGAGCTTGGAGCCCCTGTTCCAGCAGGGGAAATATATGGGGGTTGGCTGCTTGCTCAGGCTGCTGCCTGTCACCCCGGGGGCTGGGGGGCTAAGGCTGCCAGAAGCATCGTGGGTTATGGAGCAGCGAGCAGCTTCTTAGTAATCTCTTCCCCTCCCCCCCCACTTCCCCCAGGTTCTTGTCCCAGTCGGCTTCCCTTCCCTTCAGTTCATTCTCAGGCTTCTTGCCCAGCCAGTCCCAGTTCCCCCTCCCTCTTCGACTGATCTGCCATGCCTTCTAGCCAGCTCTCAGTCCCAGTCTGTCTCTCCCCCACAAGCTATCCTGCCCCCAGGTTCAGCCCTTGTCCTTTCTGTATCAGAGTCAGTGTGTTTTCTTCTCCACGCTGCCTGGGCATCACCCAGAGGAACACCAACAGCACAGGAAAAACAGACTCTCCCAACCCCTGCTCCCAGACTTGCCCTGACTTTGCCCCACTGTTACCCCTTCCCTGCATGTTCTGGTGCACCAGGCAGCAGTGGCCGGGAAAGTCCTGCTCACCCTGGGTTAAGCATGGTCTGTGCAGATAAACTCTTTGCAGAATTTGGCTGGTGAACTCTGAGGTCTCCATGAAGCATGGGTGAACGGAGTTTTTCAAAGGCTAGAACACATTTGAGCAGGTTTCCACAGGAACAGCAAAATGGGCTCCTCACTGACACCTCACCCCGCCAAATTTCTAGTCCCGGCTGCAAAGCACTAGAGCGTCTCAGTGAATTTAAGAATTGTTTTAACATGCACAAAATATTTTCCTCTACACTTGGTCAGACGGTTGAACCATTTTTGCTGAGACTTATATTCAGCCTGAATAAGATGCCCAGCATGGGAAAGTGGCTACGGTTTGACCCAGTTTATATGCAGTTTAAATTAGTGTCTTATAGGAAGTGTTTGGCAGCCTTAAGTATAGGCATCAATACCAGCTCTACCTAGAATGTTGTTCTCACGAACCAGTATTGAGATCCTACTGTCAATTGAGAAGGTAATTTTGTTAAATATATTTACTGCTCAGACTTTCCATTTAACAATGTCCCTTAAAAGAAAATGTGTTGCTACTTAAATCAAGGTAACAGAATTTAATTAAACTAACAATCCATGGGTCAGAGTTAAGGTTGTTTTGTTGTGATCTAATTTTTGTCATGAAATATGTATTTCTGCGTACTTGAGAAAAGCAATGTGTGTTCAGCAGACAAGTCCTTCCTGGCTTTAATTAAGAATATATGGCTCTTCCATGGCAAAGTGCTTGGAAATTGCATTGTCGTCATGCAGTCAAGGGCACGGTTGAGGTTGCCGAGATGTTTGTTGTTTGGAACGTTTCAGTGAGAGGCTGAAGTTAGTCCCAGGAGTGTCTCCACGGGACTGGCTGTACTGCCCAGTCTGCTCTGAATAATGGAAATCAAAGAGTGCCCTGGCATCCCTAGGAGATATTCCTATCCCTTGGGGGTTCAAAGTACCGGCTGTGTGGGGAAAGCTTGCATTGCAGCTGTCCAGTGGGACCGGAACCCTGCAAGCACCACTTTGCATTGCTCCCTTCAGCTACTGTCTTGGAGCTTTGGGGGAGGAGTAGGCTTTGTTCCTGCAAGATGGTCCCTGGCTCTGGAGGCCTTGTGATCTCAGGGGAACCCTGTGTGTTACTCTGCTCTCAGGGGTTTCTTCAGTTTACCTTTAGCCCCTAACCAGGAGAAAGATGTAAAGTGAAGAGAGTCCTTGCGATAGTGGGGGTTGGATGTCCATGTGAAGGCTGCCCCAGGATAACCAGAGAGGTGTGAATTTAAAGCATTGTTTATATCAAGAAAACATTCCCATGTAGTGAAGACCTTACACAGCGCTTTGCAGGCAAGGGGTCTTTCCCTCCTCCCCCTCTGCCAAGCCACTGGCTACAGCAAAGGGTGTTGGCTGCTAATTGGCCCGTGTCTGGTGTGAATCTCAGTCTAGTGCCTAGTGCACGGTGCCACACACACAACTCACAGCTGGCACAACTGGCACTAATTACCCATCTGGTCAGTCCCATCAGGGAAGCTGAGGACTGGATGGACCAAGGAGGCTTGCGGGTGGCTCCTGTGGGACAGAGCTGAGGCATGTTGACAGGGGTAGTGCTGCTCAGGCTGGACCTGTTCAGTCCTGAGGGCTGTACATCTGGCATCAGTGCTATGTACAAAAGTGCAAGCTTCTGTATTACAATGAGGTTCCTACGCTTTTCCCCAGCCGCAAGTGGCCAGGTAAGCGAGCCACTCCCTGGTGGGTGACTGCCCCTTGTGGCATGCATGTGCCTTGGGATCACGGGTGTTCTCTCCTCCATGCATGCTGATGTCTTTTCTGGGTTTGCAGGAGTAGCAAAGAGCTGCTGTTGCAGCCAGTGATCATCAGCAGGAATGAGAAAGAGAAGGTTCTGATCGAGGGGTCCATCAACTCCGTGAGAGTCAGCATTGCAGTGAAACAGGTGAGCCTGCTTGGGGGGGGGGGGAGAGAAAACGGAGCTGGAGCTGAGGGAAAGGGTTGGTGGCTTGCACTCAGCTTGAGGAAGCCTGACTTCCCCTTCCCCTCTTCAGGCAGACGAGATTGAGAAGATCCTGTGCCACAAATTCATGCGCTTCATGATGATGAGGGCTGAGAACTTCTTCATCCTGCGCCGGAAACCCGTGGAGGTGAGATGACTGGGGGAGAGCAAATCCTGTGGTGTAAGACAGGGACACTTCTACTCGCCCGCTTTGGCAGCTCACTGTTGTGAGCGTCTTTGCCATGGTGCTGAGCTGCCAGGCAGGGCAAAGGGGCTCTGGTGCTGATCACTGATGAGGTGTTGCTCCTTTCCTCTCCCCTACTAGGGCTATGACATCAGCTTCCTGATCACAAACTTCCACACGGAGCAGATGTACAAGCACAAGCTAGTGGATTTTGTGATCCACTTCATGGAAGAGATTGACAAGGAGATCAGTGAGATGAAGCTGTCCGTCAACGCCAGGGCTCGCATCGTTGCTGAGGAGTTCCTCAAGAATGTGAGCCCCTAAGCAGGGGAACAGCAGCTTCCTTCCCCTCCCCATTGCAGGAAGGGGCTCGTGGGCAGCCTCTTATTGACCAGGGAGAGCTTTGGGGGTAACAGCTAGACAAAGCGGGACTACGGCCTTTCCTCAGAGATGTGGGAACCTGGCCTTAAAGCGAGGCCTGGCACATCCCCACTGTCTGTTTCCATGCTGGCTGAGTGTGGGGAGGGGGAGTTTGGATTGCCAGAACCAGCATGGGAACAACGTTCCCTTTAGAGGGCCTTGCAAAGGGTCACATGGAAGCCTATTTGGGTCTCCTGACTCTGCCTCTTAAAAAGGTCTAGTTAGAACACAGGCAGTCCAATGTATGTGGTCTCTGCCTGGAGCGTGGCATGGGGAGGGGCTAGGGTACAAAATATGTAGGAGTGATGGAGCACATCACACTGAGGGGGAGGCGTGGCACTCTCTCTGAAAGAAAGAGTCAAATATAGTAAATAATAGAAATTCCATACTTGAATAATAAGATTAGAGCAGTAGGAATATACTGCCAGCCACCTGACCAAGATGGTGCCGGTGACTGGAAATGCTCAGGGAAATTAGAGAGCTACATAAGAACGGCCAGACTGGGTCAGACCAAAGGTCCATCTAGCCCAGTATCCTGTCTTCCAACAGTGGCCAGTGCCAGGTGTCCCAGAGGTAATGAACAGAACAGGACAATTATTGAGTGATCCATCTCCTGTTGCCCATTCCCAGCTTCTGGCAAACAGAGGCTAGGGACACCATCCCTGCCCATCCTGGCTAATACAAAATCAGAAAGCCCAGTAATAATGGGTTTCTTCAGCTAGCCCCATGTTGACTGTACAGATCACCTCAGGATGGGATGCAGAGATGAAAATTTTTTGACGTGGTAAATGACTGTTTCTTGGAGTGGCTAGTCCTGGAATCCACAAGGGGAGAGGCAATTCTTGATTTAGTACTAGGTGGCGCACAGGATCTGGTCCAAGAGGTGAGTGTAGCTGAACTGCTTGGTAATAGCGACCATAATGTAATTAAATATAACATCCTTGTAGAAGGGGAAATACCAAAGAAAATCACCACGGTAGCATTTAACTTAAGAAAGAGGAACCATACAAAAACGAGGAAGTTAGTTAAACAGAAATTGAAAAGAACAGTCACAAGCATGAAAATTCCTGCAAGCTGCATAGAAACTTTTTTAAAAAACCATAATAGAGGCAGGTCTCAGAGTAGCAGCCATGTTAGTCTGTATTCGCAAAAAGAAAAGGAGTACTTGTGGCACCTTAGCGACTAACCAGTTTATTTGAGCATAAGCTTTCGTGAGCTACAGCTCACTTCATCGGATTCATTCAGTGGAAATCATAATAGAGGCAGAAACTAAATGTATATCCCAGATAAAAGAACTGTTAGAGGACCAAAAAAGGTCACCCTGGCTAAACAGTAAAAGAGGTGGTTAGAGACAAATATCTTTCAGAAACTGGAAGTCCAGTCTTACTGAGGAAAATAGAAAGGAGCATAAACTCTAGCAAGTCACGTGTAACAGTAGAATTAGGCAGGTCAAAGAATATGAAGAGCAACTAGCAAAAGACCCATAAGCTAACAGCAAAAAGAAGTAAAAAGAAAAGGAGTACTTGTGGCACCTTAGAGACTAACCAATTTGTTAGTCTCTAAGGTGCCACAAGTACTCCTTTTCTTTTGCGGATACAGAGTAGCAGCCGTGTTGGTCTGTAACCTGTCATTAAGCAAAAAGTGTTTAAGTACATCAGAAGCAAGAAGCCACTGGACAATCAAGGTTCTAAAACAGCAGACAGGGAAAATAAGTCCACTGGAGAGAAACTGTAGTGAAAAAGTGAAGCAAGGAATTCATGTAGAGGATGAGAGGGAGATTCCCAAACCTGAGCCATTACATTTAGGTGACAGATCTGAGGAACTATCCCAAATTGAGGTGTCAATAAAGGAGGCTTTGGAACAAATTGCTAAATTAAACAGTGATAAATCACCAGGACCAGATGGTATTTACCCAAGAGTTCTGAAGGAACTAAAATATGAAACTGCAGTATATAACCTATCACTTAAATCAGCCTGTCTAGGTCAGTGGTCTCCAAACTTTTTGGATTGCGCACCCCCAGGACCAGCTCTAGGAAACCCAAAAAAAAAAAAAAGAGCTGGCACTGGTGTGCTGTCAGAGAATCAAAGGTCCGGGAGCACTGCTGCTGCCGTGCCAGCGGCGCTCCTCCTGCCACGCACCCCACTGCGGAGACCACTGCTCTGGATGACGGGAGGATGGCTAATGGGATGCTGGTTGGTTTTTTTTAAAAGCCTCTAGAGGCAATCCCGGCAATTACAGGCCAGTGAGCCTAACTTCAGTACTGAACAAATTGGTTGACTCCATAGTAAAGAACAGGTTTATGAAACATAGATAAATGAGATGGTGGGGAAGAGTCAACGCAGGTTTTGTAAAGGGAAATCATGCCTTACCAGTCTATTAGAATTATTTTGTGAGGGGTCAACAAATGTGGACAAGGAGGACCCAGTGGATATAATGCACTTGGACTTTCAGAAAGCCTTTGACAAGGTCCCTCACCAAAGGCTCTTAAGCAAAGTAAGCAGTCATGGGAGAAGAGGGAAGGTTCTCTGATGGATTGGTAACTGGTTAAAAGATAGGAAACAAGGGGTAGGAATAAAAGGTCAGTTTTCAGTGGAGAGAAATAGCTTGTTCCCCCTAAGATCTGTACTGGGACCAATACTGTTTAACATATTCATAAATGATCTGCAAAAAGGGATAAACAGTGAGGTGGCAAAGTTTGCAGATGTAAAACTAAAGATAGTTAAGTTGAAAGTTAACTGCAAAGAGTTAAAAAGGGATCTCATAAAACTAGGTGACTAGGCAACAAAATGGCTGATAAAATTCAGTGTTGATAAATGCAAAGTAATGCACGTTGGAAAACATCATCCCACCTCTACATATAAAATGATGTGGTTGCAGCTAATTTAGACACCTCAAGAAAGAGATCATTGAACAGATGTCAGAACTATCCACAATGACTCCATCTGCTGCAGCAGTTAGAAAAGCTAACAATAGTTAGGAACAATTAGGAAAGGGATAGGTAATACAGAAAATATCCTAACACCACTATATAAATCTGTGGTACACCCAGACCCTTGAATACTGCATGCAGATGTGGTTGCCCTATCTCCAAAAAAAAAATTTTTTTTAAATTGGAAGAAGTACAGAGAAGGACAACCAAACTGGTGAGGGGTTTGGAACAGCTTTGGCAGGAGATTTAAAAAGACTGGGACAGGTCAAATTTGGAGAGAAACTACTGAGGAGGAGGACAGAGTCGAGGCCTATAAAATCACGACTGCTGTGGAGAAAGTAAATGAGTGCTGTTTACTCCTTCTCATAACACAGGAACCAGGGGTCACCCAATGAAATTAATGGGTAGCTGGTCAAACAAACATAAGGCAGTACTTCACACAACAGTCACCCTGTGGAACTCATTGCCAGGGGATGTGAAGGCCAAAAGTATAACTGGGTTCAAAAGCTAACTAGATCAGTTCCTGGAGGACAGGTCCATCAATGGCTATTTGCCAAGATGGTCAGGGATGCAACCCTGTGCACTGGGTGTCCCTAAGCCTCTGCCTGCCAGAAGCTGAGGCTGGTTGACATGATGGATCACTCCCTCTGAAGCATCTGGCACTGGCCATTGTTGATTGGGCTAGATGGACCATTGGTCTGACCCAGTATGGCCATGCTATGCTCCTATGATCCCTGGAGGGTGCAGCTTGGGGAGGGCCTGCCTGGGATGATGTGAAGACTCCCAGAGGTGGGACTCATCATGGGGGATGAGGGCCTGCTGCTGGGTGATGTGGGCATCCCTGGTACCCTGTTACATGAGGGAGCAGTGTGGTACCAAGTGACTGGATGGCTGCAGCAGGCAGGCTCCTGCAGGGATGTGAGTTCAGTGGGGTGGGGCAGGCACGGGCGCGCAATGTGTGCGGTTGGCTGGCCGGCAGCTCAACCTCCCCAGGCGAAGAGCTGTGCGGTAAGAAGTGACCATCTCCAGAGCACAGGTCCCAACTGCCCATGCTCCATGAGCTGGCTGGAGTGTCCAGTTCTGGGATCTGTACTTTCCATAGGCTGCCCCCTCTCTAGTAGAGACGAGGGCAGCCTGGTTCCAGCACATTCTGTGCAAAGGCACTGTAGCTCGCAGGGCCCTGCACAGGCTGGGTATGTGACTGGGAAGATGGGTGGGTGCACAGGGACTAATGGGCACCTGGCCACCTTTCTTTTTTCCTTCCTTACAGTTTTAGAGCGTGGTGCTGGACTCTACAGCTCAGGTTCTCATTCTCTCCTGCGTCTGCACAGCTGCCCTGCTAAGGAGGGCCATGCTCGGGGCCTTGCTATCTGGAAGAGATGAGAAGCAATCCGATCTTCGGGAGCTGTCCCAGTGGAATGTACATTGATTCTCCGCCGGCCCCGGGGAAGGGATGGGGGGGGAGTTAATAGTTTGAACCAAACTCTGTGCTTGTTTGAGACTGTCAACTCTGTATTATTTTTTTAAATGACTAATCATTGCTGTAATTGTCCAAGGCTCTGGGGGCTGGAGGGAGTTGTGGCTGCTCCAGCACTGGACAGCAAGAGCAGCTTCTGCCCTGAGGCTGGTACCTGCTCGCTGGCGTTCCAGCTGAGGACAGTGCCCACTCAGTTATCAGT
Source organism: Chelonia mydas (assembly GCF_015237465.2). Lineage (NCBI taxonomy): Eukaryota > Metazoa > Chordata > Testudines > Cheloniidae > Chelonia > Chelonia mydas. Next base: position 845,424 of record NC_057853.1, read on the forward strand.
TCCCTTCTACCAGCTGCTGTAAAGCAGCGCTCATGCACGTGGCATTCTGGAGACACAACTCTGAGCCTAATCCCAGCGTTACGACTTCCAGCAAGTCAGGGGCTGAGAGCAGCTGTCCTGGGCAAGGCAGCAGTGTTCGCGGGGGCCAGTCCTGGCACCCTCCAATTCCCAATCTCCACAGCCTCCCTGCTGCAGCTCTATGGGCTGCTTTGGTGAGAGATTCCCCACTAATGGCAGGGGTGCAGCTGGGCAGAACTGCAGGGAGCACGGCTCTCCTTCAGCCCCATCTGTCTGACACAGGACTAGGCAGCATGTACTCCTGCCTGTAGCGGAGGAGGCTGGACTCCTGATGGAGTTGGAATCTGTAACGGGTGCTGCTTTTGCTATTGCACTTGCTGTTCGTGCTCTGGTACCTTCCCCATTAAAGCCTTTTTCCTGCCTCACTGAGGGTGGCCTGCTGGTGGGGGGTTCTTGTGTGCTCCCAGGGGCAGGGCATGGTGCCCGGGGCACTCCGGGGGGCCCTCAGTTCAGCGCTGCGGGGGGCTGGCACCAGCTGAAGCCCTGCTGTCTGCACTTGCCAGGCGTTGGGGTGTGGTGGGGGGGTGACAGGACTGCTCCCAGAGGGGGGAGGGAAAGGAGGAATCCTGGGGTGGGGGGGACAGAAGGGGGAGAGAGGAGGGGCCCTGTGGGGGTGGAGACCCTGCTGCTGGTGGGGGAGGGGACAGTGCGGGGATTGGGGGCGATATAGAGGGCGGGGGGGGTCTGTGGGGGGACTGGGGGCGCTATGGAGGAGGGAGAGGAGGGGCCTTGGGGGGGAGACCCTGCTGCCGGTGTGGGAGGGGACGGTGCGGGGATTGGGGGTGCTATAGAGGGCGGGGGAGTCTGTGGGGGGATTGGGGGCAGTATAGAGGGCGGGGGGGTCTGTGGGGGGATTGGGGGCGCTATGGAGGAGGGAGAGGAGGGGCCTTGGGGGGGAGACCCTGCTGCCGGTGTGGGAGGGGATGGTGTGGGGATTGGGGGTGCTATAGAGGGCGATGGGGTCAGTGTGGGGATTGGGGGTGCTATAGAGGGCGGGGGGGTCTGTGGGGGGATTGGGGGTGCTATGGAGGGGGGAGAGGAGGGGCCTTGGGGGGGGAGACCTTGTTGCCGGTGTGGGAGGGGACGGTGTGGGGATTGGGGGCGCTATAGAGGGCGGGGGAGTCTGTGGGGCGATTGGGGGCGGTATAGAGGGCGTGGGAGGGGGTCTGTGGAGGGATTGGGGGCGCTATAGAGGGCGGGGGGATCCATGGGGTTGGTGGGAGGATTGGGGGGTTCTATAGAGGGCGGGGGGGTTGTGGGGTCGGTGCAGGGATTGGGGCGCTATAGAGGGTGGGGGGGTCTGTGGGGGGATTGGGGGCACTATAGAGGGTGGGGGGGTCTGTGGGGGGATTGGGGGTGCTATAGAGGGCGGGGGGGTCTGTGGAGGGATTGGGGGTGCTATGGAGGGGGGAGAGGAGGGGCCTGTGGGGGGAGACCCTGCTGCCGGTGTGGGAGGGGACGGTGCGGGGATTGGGGGCGCTATAGAGGGCGGGGGGGTCTGTGGGGGGATTGGGGGCGGTATAGAGGGCGGGGGGGGGTCTGTGGAGGGATTGGGGGTGCTATGGAGGGGGAGAGGAGGGGCCTGTGGGGGGAGACCCTGCTGCCGGTGTGGGAGGGGACAGCGGGGGGAGAGGAGGGGCCCTGGGGGGACAGAGATGGGGCCGGGGCCTGGGGGGGGCCCTGCGGGGGGCGGGGCGGGCTCGACACCGAAGGGCTCGGGTCCGCCTGACGTCACAGGGCCCCGGCCCGCCCTCGCGTCGCCATGGAGACCGCACCACAGCGGGGCGCTGGAGCCGAGCGGGGCAGGGCCCGGCCGGAGCCTGTGGGGTCGGTGGGGGGATTGGGGGCGCTATAGAGGGCGGGGGGATCCATGGGGTCCGTGGGGGGATTGGGGGCGCTATAGAGGGCGGGGGGTCCGTGGGGTCGGTGCGGGGATTGGGGGGCGCTATAGAGGGCGGGGGGTCCGTGGGGTCGGTGCGGGGATTGGGGGGCGCTATAGAGGGCGGGGGGATCCATGGGGTCCGTGGGGGGATTGGGGGGCACTATAGAGGGCGGGGGGTCCGTGGGGTCGGTGCAGGGATTGGGGGCGCTATAGAGGGCGGGGGGGTCTGTGAGGTCAGTGCAGGGATTGGGGCGATATAAGGGGTGGGGGGGTCTGTGGGGTCGGTTGGGGAATTGGGGGTGCTATAGAGGGCGGGGGGATCCATGGGGTCGGTGGGGGGATTGGGGGGTTCTATAGAGGGCAGGGGGTTTGTGGGGTCGGTGCAGGGATTGGGGGTGCTATAGAGGGCGGGGGGGGTCTCTGAGGTCAGTGCAGGGATTGGGGCGATATAAGGGGTGGGGGGGTCTGTGGGGTCGGTGGGGGGATTGGGGGGCGCTATAGAGGGCCGGGGGGGTCCGGGGGGTCAGGGTTGGTGTAAGGATTGGGGGCGATATAGAGGGCGGGGGGGTCACGGTCAGTGTGGGGATTGGGGATGATATGGGGGGGCTCTGTGGGGTCATGGTCAGGTTGGGAATTGGGGCGATATGGAGCCAGGGGGGCCTGTGGGGGTCAAGGTTGGGGGGGGTGAGGAGGGCAGGGGTGATACAGTCGGGGAGACGGAGGTGGGCTCCATGGCCTTGCTGGCTGCCTGGGGCACCGGAGCTGTCTTGGCCAGCGTGCGGGCTCTTACTTACTGTCCCCCAGCTGGCCCCATGGGGCTGGCGACAAGGCCCTCGTTCTGGCCCCATGTGCTCTGTGGTAGTGCCGTGGCCGGGGCTGTCAAGCTGCTGAGCCCCCCTGGCTCCGCTCTCTTGGCCACAGGTGGGGAGGCTGCTTTGCCCCATGCGTGACTGCGCTTGGCCCTCGCGCTGGGAGCTGGTGCCCTGGGGGTGGCGCCAGGGGCTCCGCTGGAAGGGTGTGTTTGGGTCTCAGGCTGCACAGGGGCCACGTGCGGCTTTGTGGGAGCGTCGACAGGTCGCGAGGGGCCCTGGCACTCGCTGGTGGGGCGCAAGGAGGCGCAGCTGCACCAGTTTCTCCTTCTCCGTATCAGGTGGCTGGCTGGGAGCTGAGCCATGCTGACAGAGCCGGACTGTCCAAGAGGCTGCGCAGAGAGCAACGCGCCCCATGGATTCCCAGGTGAGGGGAGCTGGGGGTTGCCGAGCGGAGGAGGCGCTGTCGGGGGGCTCTGTGCAGCTCTGGGAAGCAGTGGTGGCATGCCAGCCTGGGAGGCAAATGGCCCCTCCCGCCTGCTCAGCAAGGCCCCAAGTCAGGGCTGCCGGAGACGAGCAGCAGCCCCCGAGAGCCCTGCTCAAGGACTGCGAGGCAGTGACTGTGTAGGGCTCAGGACTGCAGGGTTGTTCTGACTCTGCCACCCACTGGCTGTCTGGTCTTGGGCAAAGCCCCCACCCCCCTGTGTGCCTCAGTTTCCCCATCTGGAGAATGCTGGGCCTGAACTCAGTAATGTCTGTCAGGGGCTCTGAGCTGGGAGGGTGGCGCTAGCCAAATGTAGGGGCATCAACATCCCTCTCAGCGAGCCGCACGGGAGGTGACAGTCATGGGGGTGGGGGGACAGGGAAGGGAAAGGTCTGACGCAGGTGGAGGTGGGACAGCTGCTCCTGCAGGCCTTGGGGCACTAGCACTGCCAGTCCCAGGGACTGAATGAACTCTGCCAGCTCCTCTGCCAGCTCCTCTGCCCACACTGGGAGCCCATCAGCCACTGGCCAGTGGGGCAGGGTCAGCCCAAGCCATTTGGGCCTGAGACTGGCCTTAGCAGGAGCATAGGAGACCCCCAGACCACTCCCTCCAGCCCCTCCCACAGAGACAGTGGCAGCCATTGGAGCCTCCTGTGGGCTCCAAACACCCTGGCAGGTTGCTCACAGAGGCTCGGTGGGTGAGGGCCTGGCCCTGATGTGCTGCTCCCCTGGCTGAACGCAGGTGCTGACGGCGAGGGGGATGCTGGCACGGAGAAGGCAGCTCTGCTCCCTGCCCGCCGCAAGGGCCCTGCTGCCCCTGGCCCCAGGAGGCAGCGGCAGGAAGGTAGGAGCCCTGCAGCTGGTCCAGGCCAACGCTTCTCTCTGCCCTCCCTGCCCCTTTTCTTTGGCGCACCTGGCTGCCATGGCTAGTCCCTGCAGCAGAGCAACCCCAGGCATGCAGGGCATGGCCTGGGCCAGCCCAAGGCACCTGGGCTCCCAGTGGAAGCACGCAGGATCTGGCACCAGGGGAGAGTGTCCCTGGCTCGGTCCCTTTCCCCACCCTGGAGTGAACCGCTGCCTGACCAAGAGCCCCCCAGCCAGTTCTCCCCATGCTGCCCACTGCAGGGGGGCGTGCCTCAGCCCATGACCCCCTATAGCCTGTCCTGGGGACTGTTCCTTAGCACATGACCTGCCCAGGGCTGGCAACACAGAGGGGGCCGTCGCCCAGCCTCCTGGCTAGCGGCACTGCCAGGAGCCAACCCCCCTTCCTTCAGGGCCCCCTGAAGCAGCCAAAAGAGCAGAGTGCCATGGGTGAGGGCCCCCTGAGCATGGCCTGGCAGGCATGCGGGCAGCAGCTCGCTGCTGGGCCCAGAGCTTGGAGTGTGTCTAGTAGAGCTGGCACTGGGCTGTTCTCCCATTCCAGGGCTCACAGCCCCTCCGAGCGAGGGGCGCACCCGGCGCAGCAGCGGCTGCTACCCTCTCAACCCAGAGCGCCTCAAGCAGGCCAGGCTGCACGTGGAGAGAGCCGTCAAGGTGAGGGGCTGTTCACTCTGCCCCACCTGCAGCCCATCTTCTCCCCAGGAGCGCCCACCTCCCCTCCCCCACAGGCCTTGCCTGCCCCTCCCCGGCCTCCCCCCCTCCCCGCCCTGCCTGCCCCTCCCCACCGACCCAGCCTGCCCCCCCCCGTTTGCCTGCCCCTCACTGCCTCCCCCTGGGCCCTGCCTGCCCCTCCCTGTCTCCCCCCATCCTGCCTGCCCCTCCCCCCGCTTCCCCTCCCTCCGGCCCTACCTGCCCCTCCTCTACATCCCCACCTGTCCAAAGGCCCTGTGGGCACGCCAGGCTCTGCCTTCCCCTTCCCTGCCCCACCCCATGCAACCTCCCCAGGGACCCATGCACTCCCCCATCCCCTATGTTCCCCTCCCCCAGACATACTCTCCCCCAGCAAAAAGAAAAGGAGTACCTGTGGCACCTTAGAGACTAACCAATTTATTTGAGCATAAGCTTTCGTGAGCTACAGCTCACTTCATCGGATGCATTCAGTGGAAAATACAGTGAGGAGATTTATATACACACAGAACATGAAAAATAGGTGTTATCATACACATTGTAAGGAGAGGTTTCAGAGTAGCAGCCGTGTTAGTCTGTATTCGCAAAAAGAAAAGGAGGACTTGTGGCACCTTAGAGACTAACCAATTTATTTGAGCATAAGCTTTCGTGAGTCATCGGATGCATTCAGTGGAAAAGGAGAGTGATCACTTAAGATGAGCTATTACCAGCAGGAGAGTGGGGGGCGGGGGAGAGAAAACCCTTTGTAGTGATAATCAAGGTGGGCCATTTCCAGCAGTTAACAAGAACGTCTGAGGAGGGGGGCGGGGGGGAATAAACAAGGGGAAATAGTTTTACTTTGTGTCAGCAAAGTCTCACATGCCCCCAGCCCCCGTGTCCTCCCCTGTCACGGAGTCCCTGGGCGATGCTCTGGAACTGTTCCCTATGAAGCCAGGCAGGACTCTGGGGGAGCCTCCTCTCTCGGAGCAGACTATCTCCAGGGCAAGAAGCTTCCCCAGCTTCCACCTTCCTGGGTCTGACCTCGGAGCATTCAACATCCCCTTCCACACCATGCTCTTCCCACAGCGAGTCCACCTGGGTGGGGCTCCTGGGGCAGCCAGAGGGTCCTGCCCCCCAACTCCGCAGTCAGACGTGACTCTCCGCCAGCCAGTAAAACAAAAGGTTTATTAGATGACAGGAAAACAGCGTAGAACAGAGCTCGTTAGCAGAGAAATCAGTGACTTTCAGCCAAGTCCATCTTGGGAGTCCTGGGCCAGATGCCTTGGATTCCCTCTCTTCCGTTCCCGCAAGCGGACTGCCTAGCTTCCAGCAACCCGACCTCAGACACCCCCTCTTGCCCCTCCTCCTTCTCTTTGTCTTGCTTCCTGGACAAAACGTGTCACCTGGTTGCACCTCCCCCCCTCGGGTCTCAGATTACACAGCTGCAAACAACTGGGCAGTCTCACCTGCCCCGAGGGCCTCAGCAAAATCACACACCTAGTTCCCACCACTGCAGTATTAATGCAGCACACAGGGAAACTGAGGTACACACAGGATTGGTATAGGACAGTAGGACTCACATGCAACATAACGACAAATAAAACTCCACTTGGTCACACACCCCCACAGGCTTCACATGCCCTTGGCCTCCCTCCCATTCCCCCAGCCCTCCACATCCCTCCCACCCTGAGGCCTCACATATCCCAGGCGTCCCCCAACACAGGCCTTGTGTGGCCCTGCCTGCCTGAGCTCTGTCTGACCCCCTGGGGTGCCTATCCTGCATGTCTATGCTAAGGGGGTCCAGGGCCCAGCTGCGCCTCAGGCTGGACCCCGTTGCCTGGAGCGTTCAGCTTCCTTCCCCTCCAGCAAAGGAAGATCTTCATGCTACATGGCCCGTACCCCGTGATCCGGAGCCTGCTGCGTGGCCGGGGCTGGGTGGAGAAGAAGGCCCCCAAGGTGGCATGCCGACGGGAACGAGCACCCGACGGCGAGGAGGATGGGGAGGGGGACGACAGCGACGGCGCCGAGGAGGGTGAGAGCTGGGCATGTGGAGGGGCCCGACAAAGGGCCCCCTCCCAGGGCAGATCTTTCCTCTCCCAGTGCCAGGGCTCTCCAGCTGCTCTGGCCATGGGCTCTCCAGCGCAGGTCCCTGCTCAGGCCTAGGACTCGCTGGGGGCAGCAAGCTCAGGGGACCATAGCACAGGAGGAGGGTCAGCCTGGGCCCTGGCCCTAAGGAGACTGCTGGGGAACCATGAAGCCTTGTTGTGGGGTGGCTCCAGATTCTGAGATACGCTTGGCCCGGTCCAGGGAGTGCCCCAGGCCTGGCAGGTCCCCAGGGAGTGTCCCAGCCCTGCCAGGTTCCCCCATCCCTGTCTCCGGGAGTGCACCAGCCCTGCCAGGTTCCCCCAGCCCTGCCAGGTTCCCCCATCCCTGTCCCCGGGAGTGTGCCAGCCCTGCCAGGTTCCCCCAGCCCTGCCAGGTTGCCCCAGCCCTGTCCCCGGGAGTGCCCCAGCCCTGCCAGGTCCCCGGGAGCGTGTGGGTCCCAAGGTCAGAGTACTCAGCAGCCTGGGCCATCAAGCGCTGTGCCCGGGGCAGCGGTGCACTGGCCTCCCTCTGGCTCTTGCTCTTCTTCCCCAGACGAGGAGGACGAGGAAGAGGAGGAACAGGATGATGACCCTGATGGCACCTACGACCTCATGGTTAGTTTGGGGGTGGAGGAGCCCAGGTCACCCCATCTCCCTGCACCCTCTGGCACATGGGGAAGGCCAGCCTCACAGGACTCTCCACACAGAATCGCCTGCTGAGAGTCGTGCGTACAGGCCGGGGCAGAGCATGGGGGTGGGGTAGGTGACCAGATGTCCCGATTTTATAGGGACAGTCCCAGTTTTTGGGTCTTTTTCTTATATAAGCTCCTATAACCCCCCCCCCGTCCTGATTTTTCACATTTGCTGTCTGGTCACCCTAGAAGGGCGGGGGCAGAGCAGGGGACTTTCAGGCTGGGGCAGGGCGGGGGCGGCCCCTTGGAGCTGTCTGGCTGAGGAGCTTGGTGAGGCTGGCCCTGGGCTCTGCTGGACCCTTGGCTGTGGGAGTTGAGGGCTGGCACGTCCAGTGTCTGGGCTATGGGCTGCGCTGCCCCGTCCCTCGCAGACAGCTGCTGGGCACGGCACGGGCCTGTCTGCACCGTGGAGGCTCTGGGTGCCCCGGTGTTTGGCCTGCTGAGAAAGCCTAGGCAGGATGGACCCGGCCGGGTGCCCCTGGGCTTCCCCGGCCCCTCACACCAGCCCCTCTTCCATGGGCAGTCACGGCTGGTTCGCAACCAGACGCCCTATTTTATCTGGACAAACCGGCGAGACGCCATCGACTGCCGCTTCCTGCGCAAGGAGCAGGTGATGAACCACTATGCCAAGGCGGGCTCCTTCACCACCAAGGTGAGTGCAGGGCGGCCAGCCTGGGGGTCCCACCACCAACCTCGCCGGCGGTGGCAGGGTGTGGGGCTGGGGCCTGCGCAGGGAGGGTGTGCACACATGGCCCTGGTGGGCGAGGAGCGGCGGGGGCCATGCGGGAGTCAGTCCCCAGGCGTGAGGGCCCGGGAGGACCAAGCTCTGTTCTCTCCCAGGTGGGGCTGTGTCTGAACCTGCGGAACCTGCCTTGGTTTGACCAGGCCGATGCTGACACCTTCTTCCCCCGCTGCTACCGGCTGGGTGCCGAGGATGAGAAGCACGCCTTCATCGGTGAGTGCTGCCCTGCGCTGGGGGGCATATTGCTCCGCGGAGGGGCAGCTCCCAGCTGACCCCTGAGAGGCAGAGGGCTGTCCAGGGTGATGTGGGGGGCTCCCAACTGACTCTGGGAGGCAGAGGGCTGTCTGGGGGATGGAGAGGCTCCCAGCTGACCCTGGGGAGGCAGAGGGCTGTCCGGGGGATGGGGAGGGCTCCCAGCTGCCCCGGGGGTCAGGGGCTCCCCACCTGCCCCAAGGGGCCCATTCTGCAAATTGAGCCATCTCCCTGAAAATCCAGCCTCCTTTGTCCCCAACTTAGCGCCCTCCCTCCCCCCAATCTTAGCACTCCCCATGGCCCTGCCTCGCTCTGGGGCCTGGCCACCAGCGGTGGTGACGCCATCTCTTACAGAGGATTTCTGGCTCACCGCCGCCCGGAGCATCCTCAAAGTGGTGGTGAAAAGGTACTGGAGCTCACCTGCCTGGGGGGCTGGGGCGGCGGTGGCTTCCAGCGCACAGGGACCTGTGAAGGCCGGCGAGTCCGCAGGTAGGTGCTGGACAGGAGAGCTGAGTGCACGGGGGGACGAGCAGGTCACGGCCCCGCTGCCGAATCCGCCTGCTTTACTCTCTGCGGCAGAGGGCAACAGCCCTGCCCAGCCTTTGGGGAGGCAGCCCCAGCTCCTTCCCTCTCCTCTGGGCTACACCACTGCCATCCCCCCACCGCCTCCACTGCTGCCGGTCCCTGCCATCCCCCTGCCGATCCCCCCACCGCCTCCCCCACCCCCACTGCCGCCGGTCCCCTCCATCCCCCCACCGATCGCCCCACCGTCTCTACCACCCCCACCCCACTGCCGCCAGTCGCCGCGATCCCCCCACCAATCCTCCCACTGCCTCCACGGCCTCCGGTCCCTGCCATCCCCCCACCGATCGCCCCACCGTCTCCACCCCCACTGCCACTGGTCCCCCCCATCTCCCCACCAATCCCCCCACCATCTCTACCACCACCACCTCACTGCTGCCGGTCCCCCGCTATCCCCCCACCATCTCCACCACCACCGCCTCTACTGCCACCAGTCCCCTCCATCCCCACACCGATCCCCCCATGATCTCCGCCACCATCCCCACTGCCCCCGGTCACCCCCATCTCCTCCACCGCCACCAGTTCCCCCACTGTCTCCACCACTGCCCGTACTGCCGCCACTTCCCCCACCACTGCCACTAATCCCCCCACCATCTCCACCCCCCCAACCCACCGGTTCCCGCACTGTCTCCACCACCACCATCCCCACCACCACCCCCACTGCCTCCAGTCCCCCCACATCCTCCCCCATCACCATCCCCATCCCCACCGGCGCCCTGCGCTGAAAGCAGCACACATCCCCCTAGGCCTCTCCGCTCTGAGAGCATCTTTCACAGCGACTGTGGCGTTCCCTGGGGCAGCTGCACAGTTAGGTTGAGCTGAGCTGCCAGGACTCTGAGCACTGCCTCCGCCTGGGTGAGAGTGGGGCTGCGAGGGCCCGGCAGAGGGAGTAGGCTGTGTAGGGGGCCTGGGCTGTGAGAGCACTGGGGGGAGTTCTGAGGGGACCAGGCCCCAGGGTAGCTCACTGCCCCCGTGCTGGCAGAGCCCAGCCCAGCCCCTGTAGGCAACTTGGGACACTCCCCATACCTGGTGGCTCCCTGCTGTGCTGTCAGCCGCTGTGGCCCAGGCAGGCAGGAGGGCAGGGTTATGTGCTGGAGCATGGGGAAGGTCGGTGCAGACCCCACGGGAGGGAGACGCCCCCAGCCGGAATCTGCTGTGCTCCCTAGAGCCCCAGGGCTCGCCGGCAGCACCTATCCGCACGATGCACCCTCTGTGCAATGCCATGAGCCCTGCCAGCTGGCTCGCTCTCCCCCATGCAGAGTCCCCAAGAGGGACTGGCGGGAAGAAGGGCAGCCCCCTGCCACCGCAGCTCATCGAAACGGCCCTGCAGGCCTGCGAGGAGCACCTGAGCAGCCTGAGGCACCAGGATATCGACAGGGAGCCCGAGTCCCCTCTGTGCATGACAGGGGCACGCTGGGGGGACTTCCTGCGCGCCTACTACCAGGTGGTTCAGTAAGTGCTGCGGGGCGGTGCCCGGGGGAGGGAGGCGGAGCTCACCTGCCCCGCTCTGAGCTGGGCTGTCTGACTGCAGCGAAGAGGCACTGCTGGACCAGCTGGTCTCCTATGTCGAAGAGTGCGAGCACTACCTGCAGCGCCTGGCCGAGGTGCTCCCACAGCTAGAGATGGAGGGGGACCGCAACATCTGGATTGTGAAGCCGGGAGCCAAGTCACGGGGCAGAGGTAAGGCCTGGTCCTGCGGCCATGGAGAGTGGGGACGGTCCCGCTTCCCCTGCTGCATTTGGGGAGCTGCTGGGGCCTGCCTGGCCGAAGCCAGAAACCCCCATCCCACCTGCAAGGGAGCCTGGCACTGAGACACTGGCAAAGCAATGGGTACGACCTCCCCCAAACCAATCCCCCAGCCTGACCTCTGCCTGCACAGCCCGTGGGGCAGCCCTGTGCTTTGCTGTGGGGGCTCCTCATTCGCTGCGGGAGGCTCTGGGCTCTGTTTGGCCCTGACTGCAGCCTGTGTGCTGCTCTAGCTGTGTGCAGTCTGGGGCAGCCCCACTCCCCACATGCTGTGTGTCATGGGGTTGCTGGGCTCGCCCCCAGGAATCATCTGCATGGACCGCCTGGAGGAGATGCTGAAGCTGGTGGATTGCGACCCCATGATCATGAAGGACGGCAAGTGGGTGGTGCAGAAATACATCGAGAGACCCCTGCTCATCCACGGCACCAAGTTCGACCTGCGGCAGTGGTTCCTGGTGACGGACTGGAACCCGCTCACCATCTGGTTCTACCGAGACAGCTACCTCCGCTTCTGCACACAGCCCTTCTCCCTGCACAACCTGGACACGTGAGTGCAAGGCCCCAGGTGAGGGCAGTGTGGGGCTGGCCATGTGCAGCTGCGGGCACTGAGCCCCTTTCTCTCGGTCCCAGCTCCATCCACCTGTGCAATAACTCCATCCAGAGGCACTACGAGAACTCGCTGAGCCGCCACCCCCAGCTTCCCCCTGACAACATGTGGTCATCACAGCAGTTCCAGGCCCATCTGCAGCAGGTGGGGACGGCAGGTGCCTGGCAGGAGGTGATCGTCCCGGGCATGAAGGCAGCCATCATCCACGCCATGCAGACCTCCCAGGACGTGGTGGAGTTCCGCAAGAGCAGCTTCGAGCTGTACGGGGCAGACTTCATGTTCGGGGAGAATTGCCAGCCCTGGCTGATCGAGATCAATGCCAGCCCCACCATGGCGGCCTCCACGGCCGTGACCAGCCAGCTGTGTGCCAGCGTGCAGGAGGACACGCTCCGCGTGGTCATTGACCGTAAGCACGACCGCAGCTGCCACACAGGGGCCTTCGAGCTCATCTACAAGCAGGTGAGTCCCCAGCAGCCCTGCACGGACTAGCTGAGCTGGGACGGGGCCTGGAGAGCACCCAGTGGGAGCCCAACTCTGCAGGGACCGGCTGATCTGGGAGGGGACCCAGACAGTGCCCGGGGGAGCCCAGCCCCAAATGGACCAGCTGAACTGGGACAGGGCCTGGAGAGCACCCAGGGGGAGCCCAAACGGAATAGCTGAGTTGGGAGGGGACCTGGACAGTGCCCAGGGGTAGCCCTGCCCCAAACGGACCAGCTGAGTTGGGAGGGGACCCAGACAACGCCCACAGGGAGCCCAACTCTGCATGGACCAGCTGAGCTGCGAGAGGGCCCAGAGAGCGACCAGGGAGAAGCCAGCCCCAAGGTCGGGGACAGCAGTCCCACTAAGCATAGGCCGAGCCAGGGGCAGGCTTGGCCCCAATGTGGCTGTGGGGCTGCCCCCCCCCCCCCACCCTCACCAGCAGGGACTGATGCGGGGCTCAGTAGGGGGCACTCTGTCCTTGGGGTCAGTGCTGCCCCATGGGCACTAGAGGGTCCTGTGCTGCTGCAGAGACCAGCCTTAAGTCCTGCCCACCCGTGTTGGGGAGCGAGCCCTGTTGCCTGACCTTGCCCTGCCTGGGGCCTCTCAGAACGTCCCAGGGACTGTGCGCTGCTTGTCACTGCCTGCACAGTGGCCACATGCCAACCCAGTACTGGGGACTTTCCCTGTCCCTTCCCAGAGTGGGAGAGCACCTAACGGCCACCCAGGGGCCCTGAACTAATCCAAAAGCAGCAGCCCAGCCCAGCAGGGCACCCGTGCCCAGGCCCCAGCAGCCCCTGTGGGCACTCCTGGACCTGGCAGGGCCGCGGGGCCCTGCACTGAGCACTCTCCTGCCTTCTCCCGCAGGCGGCTGTCGATGTGCCCCAATACGTAGGAATAAGCCTTTTGGTGGAAGGATCCACTGTCAAAAAGCCACGGCCTCCAAACCACAGACTCTCCCCCAGTGCCAGCCCCAGGCCGGGCCCCAGCGTGCCCAGCTGCCCGCAGCACTCCCAAGCACTCCCCCAGAGCTCCCCTCGTGGGCCTAGGGCTCCACAGCTCGCCAGGGCCGCCAGGCCCCCGGCACCGGTCAGCGGCAAGGAGAACAGAGCCAGGGAGACGGGGGCAGCCATCAGGGCCTGTGCTGCAGCTGGCACCCGGCTGAAGCTGCTCAGCAAGCTGCGAGCAGAGCCAGGCAAGACGAGGTTGCTGGAGATGCACAGCGTGGCCACCTCCCCACTGGGGGACAAGCTGGTGCCGCTGCGCGAGCCCAGGCTCTGTCTCAAGTGCAGCTCCCAGGTGCCAGTCCCTAGCCCCAGGGCACCCCCTCGGCTCCACCTCCAGCTCAGCAAGGACAAGGGGCAGCTGCAGAGACCGGCCCGGCAGCCAGGTAGGGAGCTGCAGCTGCACGTGCGGGACTTATGCACCTTCCAGCTGGCCTGTGGGCACGCTGCCACCCCCACTCACTCCCTTGCTTGCTCTCCAGGGAAGCCCCGTGTGCCGGAGCACCAGTGGGAACATGCCCAGGCTGCGCTGCGGGAGAGGCCCCCAGCCCCTCCTACCGGGCCTGGCCAGCAGCGTGCCAGGGGCTGGCTGCGCCGGGCCCCGCACCCAGCCTCTGCCCCTGAGCTCGGGGCCTTGCACACGGACGTGGGCAGGAGAAGGAAGCAGAAGAGAGACAGGATGTGCAGGTGATGGAGGGAGCTGCCCCTGGGGCTGCTGGCAGCAGCGAGGGAGTCATGCCAGGGGCTGGTGCCCTCCAATAAAGGGCTCAAGAGAAGGAGCTGGAGTTTGTGATGTGGGCAGGAAACGCAACCTGGGGCTGCCTTCACCCAGGGGGCGGCTGGCAGGGCCAGGGCCTGGGGCAGGGGGCTCTGGGGCTGGTTGCAGGCAGAACAGGTCCCACATCTCAGATGAGCCCCAGCCCAAGGGGCAGCCCCCCTTTCCCCTCACCTTTAGCACACAGGATTGCTGCTTGGCTCCTCTGGCCTCTCTCTCCTTCCCACACCTGCCCAGCTCTGCAGCTGAAATGGGAATGGGGGCGGGGGGGGAGTGGGTTGAGTGCTGCCCTGTGCTGGGGGGTGGCAGCAGAGCTGGACACCCCCCAGGGATGGGAGGGGGAGCTGGGCACCACCCTGGGCCAGGGTATGGCATGGAGCTGGGCACCACTGGGGGGGGGAAGGTGGCTACTGCCCTTGGGGGGTGGTGAGGGGCAAAGAGCTGGGCACCACCCTGGGGGGGTTAAGGGGGGCATGGAGCTAGCCACCACCCTGGCAGAGGCCGTGAAGAGGCCCTGAGGCAGCAGGCTTCAGGGCGTGGGGTAGGGAGCGAGGCCTGTGGCCCAGCTGAATAGGGCCATGCCCTGGGGAGGGACAGACCAGACCCAGCCAATGCTCCCCAGATTGGGCCTTGCCCTGCCTATTTCTCTTTCCTTCCCAGGCCCTGCAGAGACAGGCAAGCTCCCAGGCCTCTGCTGCCCTGCCGGAAACCCATGGGCTGGTTTGCACCTGCTCAGCAGCTGGCCCCACCCTGGCAGCAAGGCAGCCACCTCCAGCAGTGAGCCCCGAGTGCTTGGGGCACGGCCCTCTGCCCTGCGCACCTGCCCGTGCCTGCAGTCACCCTCCCGATGGACTGGCCTCAGCTGGGGCCCCACAGCAGCAAGGGGTGCAGTGGGTTGCCCCATTCTGCTGGACTCCGCCAGTGAAGCCATCCTGTAGGGGGCTGGGCGCAAATCTGAGGACACCTGGCACTGCGGGCAAAGGCAGAGGAGCCCACCAGGGACCCCACCCAGAAAGCAGAGAGGGGGAAAGGCACCAGCTGGGGCAGGCGGCAGAGCAGGGCAGAGAATGGTCACAGCAGCTGGTGCTTTGGCTGCAGCGCCCAGGGCTGCGACTGAGAAGCAGGGTGAGGGTAGGATCAGCTCCTGGTCATGCCCTGAGACCACAGGCCACAAGTGGCCAGAGGGTCTGGAACTAGGAGTGCAGGGGTTTGACGTGGTTTCCATCATATCCAGGGTTTGCAGTTTGGCTCCATGGCTCAGTCCCCCCGTGCACATTGCTCCAGTGCCCCTGCAAGCAGCCAGCCTTGGCACTGTTGCGCAGGGGGGACGGTGCAGACAGGCCAGGACCTGCCCCCTGCTCTCTTCACCACAAGCTGCCCCCTAAGGAAGGCAGGGCCTGCCCCCCAGCCCAATGGGCAAACCCTTGTTTTCACTGCATTGGGACCAGCTGTGGGCTGGGCTCTCCGCCCCAGTGCTGGATTGGATGGTTTCACAGCACCGCAGCAGGGCGGGGGACACAGAGCAGGGGACCGTCTCACACAACCTGAGCGCACCCAAGGCTGCTCTGGGGGGCCATCCTGCCAGACCCTGTGCATTCAGCTTCCCTTTGTCTCAGTGGGGTGCAGCGCCCTGACTTCACCGGCACAGACTCTGCCTGTTACCCCAGGGCCCAGCTACCCAAGGCCCCCAGACCAGGGCTGAGCCCCCAGACTGCCCAGTGGGCACTCTGGGATGCAGCTGACCTCTTCAGGGGCACTCCTAGTGAAAGCAGCCAGACAAGGGTTCTAAACCGGTCACTCTTAGTTACAGCCAGACAAAATAAAACCCTGCACAGAGCCCCCTGGCTCAGTTCCTCACCCTTCTGAATGGCCAAGATCTCCCCCTGCAGCTCATGCCTGCTGTGAATCATGGGAGTGCCACTCTCCACCGGCTGGGCCTACAGGCAGAAATGGCCCTATGCTACCCCCATGTCCCTTTGGCCCTACTCTGGAAGCAGGGTTCCCAACCCCCCAGCATGGGCCTGGAATCTCCAAGAATTAAAGATTAAGCTTTAATTAAAGATTGTCATGTGATGAATACATGTAACCAGAACAGGCAGCCCTGCCTGCGAGCCCCTCAGTGTTTATAAACCCCACCTCCAACACCTGGCTCCTCAGGCTGCTTCTGAGGATATTCAACTGCTCCAAGCCACTCCTTGCAGACTGTTCCCAGTGCAGATACCCTCCTTAGTGTACCAGTTGTTCTAGCAGAGCCGTCCCTGGGGGTACCACTGCCCCCCTTCTCCCTGGGCTGGAAGGGGCACCCTGACAGCCAAGGGCAAACTCCACCTACACAGAGCTGTCCAATGATCATGTTTTATACATGGATTCCCCCAAATCTCCCTAGGAGGTACACTGGGAGTGCATACACCAGAAAACGAGAGCCCCCCGACAGCTGCATTTGCCCTTGCCTAGGAGGATTTGCCATGGTTTGGATGCAGTCTAGGCATGTACACATTTAAAACACAGAAAATACCCTAGTTCTAATGCACTGGCCCCGTTGCTCTAATGTCTCCAGCAGCAGGACGCTGTGGCCATGAACATGGCACAAGGGGGTCTGCCCTCTTGGGAGAAGCCCCTGAAGGCCAGGCTCACAGGCAGGGCCAGAGAAGCTGCCTCTTCAAGTGGCTTCTGCTCTCTGGCGAGGAAGAGGCCTGCAGGGCCATGGCCTCCAGCAGCCCGTCAGGGTTCACCTGGAAGCTGGGCCCTGCTCCTCTGCCGGTTGAGCTGAAGTGGGCCTGGGAGGGGTTACTGCTGCACCCCCCACCCCTGCCCCACAGGACAGCCTGACACACAAGCAGGGGGAAATTAACCGCGACTGCTCACGACTCCTTCGCAGGCTGGCAGCTCCTTGCAACAGCTTATTTCTAGTGGCAGCCAGTGCAAGGGCTTCTGGGACATGCTCACTGCTGCCATCTCCCCCTGTGAAACCTGCTGGTCTGGGGCTGATGGGGGCCTGCACCTCAGAGACCCTTCCCTCCGGGCTCTAGCCCCACCCACCCAGGAGCTGGCGCCGGCACACGCAGGGCGTTAAAGCTGCTCGAAGACACCCCTCCCCAGAGCGTGGGGTGAGGTGCTGTCGCTGCATGGAGCGCCAGTGGGAGATGGGCTATGCTGTGTCCGCACCCAGCCGGGCCACCCCCAGGCTCGCTGCAGGGAGCAGCCCAGCCAGGCAGCGCCAGCACCGCTCTGCTCAGCCAGCTGACTAGTAACCCCAGCCCCACTAGCAGCAGGGAACCGCAGGGGCATAGCTGGGGACACACTGGTTTGGGGTGACAGTTGCAGATGGGGGGCAGCCGTGAGGGTCCTTCCTCCAAGGAGGGGCTGCTGATCCCAGCCGCTGGGGAGCACCCGACCCTGAACACCCATGACACAGGCAGCTCAGCAAGGAGACAGAGTGGGGCGGGGGCTGGGCCAGGGAGGCCAAAGGCCCCTGCACAGGTGTGGCTGACAGAGCTAGAGGGAGCTACGAGACAAGACCCCAACCCACCGTTTGGCAAGGCTGGGATATTGTAACCAGGAGAAAAGCAGGAAAGGTCCCGAGAGGCAGAAGGATCCGTGCCCCCCACACCCCTGCCAGCTGCGGGAGCACCACTGTTTGGTCATATAAAGAACAGAGTGGCTAAACCCGAGAACCAGTCTGTTGGTGGCACAGAGCCCAGCGCACAGACTAGCTGGGGCACTGGGGGGCTGTCCAGCTGCGCCCCCACACCGAGAGGGAGGAGTCCGGAGCAGCGTCCTGCACGGAGCCTTCCAGGAAGAGGGGGAAGGGTGCGTGTTCACGGCTATTCGGCCTTCCAGGAGGCCACCCCTGCGGGGAGTCCCACCGGCGGGGATGCAGAGGAGACCCGAGCCTAGCTCTGCTAGCAGCATCCCCGGGGTGAGTTCTGCTCCTTTCCCGGTTGGGAAGCGCCCTCTCCCCCACAGAGCTGGGCCTGCCTCTTGGGCCAGGGCGCGCCCCGTCACGGCACACGCTGGCCCCCAGGGAGTCCCAGCAGACGGAGCGTCTGGAGGAAGAAGGCTGGGGGCGGCGCGGTGAGACTAGCTGTCGGGAGGAGCAGCTGGTACAGGTGGAGATGCAGTGGCAGGCGATGCAGCAGCTCCTGAGTGAGGCGCAGCCTGCGGAGCAGCTGCTCGCCCAGGACCTGCCGAGAGAGAGAGAGAAATGGGGGCTCAGGAGCGAAGAGCCCTCGAGTCGTTGTCCCCCCCAGCGCGGCACGGCAGGGATCCCCAACAGCGACTGAACGTGGCACTCAAAGGAAGTGAGCAGGGCCAGGCCCCAGCTCTGCCAGCTAGCAGCCCACAGAAGTGGGGAGAGGACACTGCTTTGTACAATCAGCGGCCGCCTGAGTGGGATCCTCAGCCCATCCCACACGACACAGTGCAGAGGCTGCAGGACCGGAGGCTGAAAACCCTCCTCTGAAGAGTGACTGAAGACTGGCATTGCTAGTGCGGACTGAGGTGAGTAAGAGGGGTCTGGAGAAGGAAGACAGGTCGATTGGACACGCCCAGCTACTAACACAGGGACTCTCAATGAAGTTCTAAACTGACAAATGGAAACACTGTCACACAATGCATACGTCATCTGTGGAACTCACTGCCACAGGATGGCCCTGAGGACACCAAGAAGGACAGGACGATAGACAGCGAAGAAGGGATATTCAACCAGCTCCCAGAAACCAGGAGGAGGCCTAGTGTGAGGCAGGTCGTACCCCCTCCTCTGCAGCATCTGGTCTGGACGCTGGGCCAGGTGACCCCCAGGTCTCAGCCAGTCCGGCAAGTCCTTTGTTCACTCACTCCAAGGTACCCCTCACTCCTGACCCGCAGCCCCCTGCTATCCCAGCCCTGGCCCCCTCCATGGCAGGCCAGGCAAAGTGCTCTGCACGCCGGGCTGACCAGGGGGCTTTGCATGCAGAGCTCAGCAATGACGGGCCTCCCCTGAGACGAAGCCACAGCTCCAGCCCAAGCCGTGGGACCATGATGCGCAACCAGCAAAGGGGTGCCCGGGGCAGGGCGGGACAGAGCCCGGTACCTGTGTGTGGGGCAGAGCGCTCCCCGCAGGCAGCGGGAAGGGCTCCCCCAGGACTGTGCCCACACGGGCAGAGTACACGTGGTCGCCCAGCGCAGGACACAGCAGCAGCGTCAGGTGCACCAGGAGCTGGCTGGGAAAGGCTGTGGCGAGGAGAGTGGGGGTTAATATGGGTACCGCGCCCCCACCCGCCCCCATCCACGGGCAGCAAACGCACCCTCAGCCCCTCCTGCCCAGAGCCCCTCCCTGGCAAGGATGGCAGGAGACCTCCCAGTTCAGCCCCTCACCCCCCGATCTGGGGCCCCGCTGGGCAGGGTTGTCAGGAAGAGCTGAACACAGGGCTCCCTCACGGGGCCCATTCCCCACCTGTCATGGGCTGGAGCTGCACCAGGCTGCAGCCCGGAGCCGCGCCCAGCACCCTGTAGTGGGTCAGGGTTTGCTTCACCTCCTTCCTCTCCACGCTGCGGCGGGACGGGGCAGCCACCGGCACCACCTGCAACCAGAGCAGAGCCACACGCTCAAGGGAAGGCTGGAGCCGGAGGGACTGGCCAGGCCCTGCAGCCATCCCCACCCTGGGGCCCCACAGCCCTTTGCCCCACAGAGCTCCGCAGTCCCCCGGATCACAAAGCCCAGTTAACCCTTTCCTTACCAGCTGCAGGTCCCCAACCTGCTCCAGCTTCAATCCTGTGCGGATTTCCCCCTCCACGGCAGCTGGGACCCCGGCAGTGACAGCACTGGGGGGAAGGAGAGGGAGTTACAGGGTGGCCGTGCTCTCTGGGCTCCGGGGCTCACGATGGGCTGGGGTGGGAGCGGGGCAGAGAATGGGAGACAAGTCGGCGCCCTGGGGCTGCAGGACAGTGCAGTCTCTGGCGCACGGCCAAGCGCCCTGCTGCGGGATGCGGGAGAGGGACGCTCCACTTGCCAGCACGGGGCAGGAGCACTCTGCAGGATGGAGCCCACTCCCTGGTAAGTGGGAGGGGTGGGGGTCTCACTCACCGGTAAGTGGCGGGGGGGCGCCCTGCTCTCCGGAGCTGCGTGAAGAATGCATGGAGCTGCCGCGTGGTGCCAGGGCAGCCGGAGAGAAGCACGAGGCCAGAGCTGTCCCTGGAGGAGGGCGTCAGATTCAGTCCCATGGCACAGAGCCAGCGCCGGAGATGGGAACACAGCACTGAGCTACGGAGAGGCAGCCCCCTGCTCCCCAGTGCCACGCCCTCCCCTCCCCGCCCCCCAGGGCCAACCCCTCCCTCTCCTGCCTGCCTATTTGCACCCTCCTCACCCCCCAGCACCCTCCCTTGCCCTACCCCCGCCAGAGTCCTTCCCTGCCCAGCACCCTTCCCTCCCCTACCCATGCCAACCAGGCCCCTGCCCTCCGATTCCCCCCACAAACCAGCCAGCTTCCTTCCCTCCCTCTCCTGCCCCATCCCAGCAGCCAACCACCCATTCCTCCTCTCCGTGGGGAGCCAATCCCTGCCCTTTCCCCAGTCACTTACTTCCCGGCTGCTTTGACCACATGGAGCTCATGGGGAAGGCTCAGCCTCTGGCTCAGATCTGGGAGCAGCGAAATCACACTCAGCTGCCCTGGACTGCCTGGGAGGGGAGCACAGGGAAGGAGCCATGAGCCTGGAGAGCCGGCCTGACCCCCCGCCCCAAGTGTCACTCCTGTGGGTGGCCAGGGGAACACCCCCTGTACCCCCTGCTCCCCCGCAGGCCGGGCGTGGAGGGACGAGCTCCTTCCTCTGCGCGGCCTTGCAGTGCCCGGCACATGTGGGAGACGTGGACCCCAAGCACTCACCGGTCACAGCCAGGCCCGGGGGCTTGCTGATGGCCACCAGTGGCCCTGAAACAAAGGAACAGGCGAGGTCAGGGAAGGCCGGCCAGCCCTCCCCAGCGTCCCAGACCCCCAGCCCAGACCCACGGCCACACCCCCTGCCCGTGGCCACACCCCGCCGCGCAGCCAGCCAGCGCCCTCCCGCCCAGGCTTCAGCAGGGCTGCTCTGCTGCCCCATCTCCCTGGCCGCTGCCACCCCCCCCACGCCCAGCGCCGCCCCCCCCTCCACACCACACCCCCCCCACGCCCAGCGCCGCCCCCCCTCCACACCACACCCCCCCCACGCCCAGCGCCGCCCCCCCTCCACACCACACCCCCCCCCCACGCCCAGCGCCGCCCCCCCTCCACACCACACCCCCCCCACGCCCAGCGCCGCCCCCCCTCCACACCACACCCCCCCCCACGCCCAGCGCCGCCCCCCCTCCACACCACACCCCCCCCACGCCCAGCGCCGCCCCCCCTCCACACCACACCCCCCCCACGCCCAGCGCCGCCCCCCCTCCACACCCCCCCCACGCCCAGCGCCGCCCCCCCCTCCACACCACCCCCCCACGCCCAGCGCCGCCCCCCCCTCCACACCACACCCCCCCCACGCCCAGCGCCGCCCCCCTCCACACCACACCCCCCCACGCCCAGCGCCGCCCCCCCTCCACACCACCCCCCCCACGCCCAGCGCCGCCCCCCTCCACACCACCCCCCCACGCCCAGCGCCGCCCCCCCCTCCACACCACACCCCCCCCACGCCCAGCGCCGCCCCCCCTCCACACCACACCCCCCCACGCCCAGCGCCGCCCCTCCTCCACACCACACCCCCCCCACACCCAGCGCCGCCCCCTCCTCCACACCACACCCCCCCCCACGCCCAGCGCCGCCCCCCCCACACCACACCCCCCCCACGCCCAGCGCCGCCCCCCTCCCCCCCCCCCCCCCCCCCCCCCCCCCCCCCCCCCCCCCCCCCCCCCCCCCCCCCACCCCCCCCCCCCCCCCCCCCCCCCCCCCCCCACCCCCCCCCCCCCCCCCCCCCCCACCCCCCCCCCCCCCCCCCCCCCCCCCCCCCCCCCCCCCCCCCACCCCCCCCCCCCCCCCCCCCCCCCCCCCCCCCCCCCCCCCCCCCCCCCCCCCCCCCCCCCCCCCCCCCCCCCCCCCCCCCCCCCCCCACCCCCCCCCCCCCCCCCCCCACCCCCCCCCCCCCCACCCCCCCCCCCCCCCCCCCCCCCCCCCCCCCCCCCCCCCCCCCCACCCCCCCCCCCCCCCCCCCCCCCCCCCACCCCCCCCCACCCCCCCCCCCCCCCCCCCACCCCCCCCCCCCCCCCCCCCCCCCCCCCCCCCCCCCCCCCCCCCCCCCCCCCCCCCCCCCCCCCCCCCCCCCCCCCCCCACCCCCCCCCCCCCCACCCCCCCCCACCCCCCCCCCCCCACCCCCCCCCCCCCCCCCCCCCCCCCCCCCCCCCCCCCCCCCCACCCCCCCCCCCCCCCCCCCCACCCCCCCCCCCCCCCCCCCCCCCCCCCCCCCCCCCCCCCCCCCCCCCCCCCCCCCACCCCCCCCCCCCCCCCCCCCCCCCCCACCCCCCCCCCCCCCCCCCCCCCCCCACCCCCCCCCCCCCCACCCCCCCCCCCCCCCCCCCCCCCCCCCCCCCCCCCCCCCCCCCCCCCCCCCCCCCCCCCCCCCCACCCCCCCCCCCCCCCCCCCCCCCCCCCCCCCCCCCCACCCCCCCCCCCCCCCCCCCCCCCCCCCCCCCCCCCCCCCACCCCCCCCCCCCCCCCCCCCCCCCCCCCCCCCCCCCCCCCCCCCCCCCCCCCCCCCCCCCCCCCCCCCCCCCCCCCCCCCCCCCCCCCCCCCCCCCCCCCCCCCACCCCCCCCCCCCCCCACCCCCCCCCCCCCCCCCCCCCCCCCCCCCACACCCCCCACACGCCCAGCGCCGCCCCCCCTCCACACCACACCCCCCCACGCCCAGCGCCGCCCCCCCTCCACACCACACCCCCCACGCCCAGCGCCGCCCCCCCCCACACCACACCCCCCCACACACCACACCCCCCCCACGCCCAGCGCCGCCCCCCCTCCACACCACACCCCCCCCACGCCCAGCGCCGCCCCCCCCTCCACACCACACCCCCCCCCACGCCCAGCGCCGCCCCCCCCACACCACACCTCCCCCCACGCCCAGCGCCGCCCCCCCCTCCACACCACACCCCCCCCCACGCCCAGCGCCGCCCCCCCCTCCACACCACCCCCCCACGCCCAGCGCCGCCCCCCCTCCACACCACACCCCCCCACGCCCAGCGCCGCCCCCTCCTCCACACCACAACCCCCCCACGCCCAGCGCCGCCCCCTCCTCCACACCACACCCCCCCCACGCCCAGCGCCGCCCCCTCCTCCACACCACACCCCCCCCACGCCCAGCGCCGCCCCCCTCCACACCACACACCCCCCACGCCGCCGCCCCCCCTCCACACCACACCCCCCCCACTGCCCAGCTCCACCCCCCACACACCACACCCCCCCACGCCCAGCGCCGCCCCCCCCTCCACACCACACCCCCCCCCGCCCAGCGCCGCCCCCCCTCCACACCACACCCCCCCCCACGCCCAGCGCCGCCCCCCCTCCACACCACACCCCCCCCCACGCCCAGCGCCGCCCCCCCTCCACACACACACCCCCCACTCCCAGCGCCGCCCCCCCCCTCCACACCACACCCCCCCCACGCCCAGCGCCGCCCCCCCCCTCCACACCACACCCCCCCCACGCCCAGCGCCGCCCCCCCCTCCACACCACACCCCCCCCACGCCCAGCGCCGCCCCCCCTCCACACCACACCCCCCCCACGCCCAGCGCCGCCCCCCCTCCACACCACACCCCCCCCACGCCCAGCGCCGCCCCCCCCTCCACACCACACCCCCCCCACGCCCAGCGCCGCCCCCCCCTCCACACCACACCCCCCCCACGCCCAGCGCCGCCCCCCCTCCACACCACACCCCCCCACGCCCAGCGCCGCCCCCCCTCCACACCACACCCCCCCCACGCCCAGCGCCGCCCCCCCTCCCCACCACACCCCCCCCACGCCCAGCGCCGCCCCCCTCCACACCACCCCCCCCCACGCCCAGCGCCGCCCCCCCCCCACACCACACCCCCCCCACGCCCAGCGCCGCCCCCCCTCCACACCACACCCCCCCCACGCCCAGCGCCGCCCCCCCTCCACACCACACCCCCCCCACGCCCAGCGCCGCCCCCCCTCCACACCACACCCCCCCACGCCCAGCGCCGCCCCCCCCCACACCACACCCCCCCCACGCCCAGCGCCGCCCCCCCCCCACACCACACCTCCCCCCACGCCCAGCGCCGCCCCCCCCTCCACACCACACCCCCCCCACGCCCAGCGCCGCCCCCCCTCCACACCACACCCCCCCCACGCCCAGCGCCGCCCCCCCCTCCACACCACAGCCCCCCCACGCCCAGCGCCGCCCCCCCTCCACACCACACCCCCCCCACGCCCAGCGCCGCCCCCCCTCCACACCACACCCCCCCACGCCCAGCGCCGACCCCTAGTGCCACCCCAGTACCTTCCCGGTACACAACCGCTGCCTCCAGGAGCCCCAGCGCCTCCTGCCGGCTCCACGGCCCCCCGGCTTGCCCCACGATGCTGCCGCTGCCTCTGCCCAGGCCACCGGCCGCCTTCCTCCCAGGGCCCCCCGGCCTCAGGGGCTGCTGGTACCTGGGGGAAGGAAGAGCGAGGGGAGCTGGGACCAAGCAGCAGAACCAGTGAGCCCGGCCTGCTGGGGTGGAGACGGGAACCCCCCCTTCCCTTCCCCCCGGCCCCCCTGAACAGCCCCACACACAACCCCCCTGCTCCCCTCACAGCACCCCACAGCCCCCTCCCCTCCGCAGAGCCCCCCACTCCCCTCACAGCCCCCCTGGCTCCCCTCACAGCCCCCTCCCCCCCACAGAACCCCCCCCACTCCCCTCACAGCCCCCTTCCCTTCCCCCCGGGCCCCCCGCTCCCCTGAACAGCCCCACACACAACCCCCCTGCTCCCCTCACAGCACCCCACAGCCCCCTCCCCTCCGCAGAGCCCCCCACTCCCCTCACAGCCCCCTCCCCCCCACACAACCCCCCCCACTCCCCTCACAGCCCCCTTCCCTTCCCCCCGGGCCCCCCGCTCCCCTGAACAGCTCCCCACACAACCCCCCCGCTGCCCTCACAGCCCCCCACAACCCCCACTCCCCTCACAGCCCCCCCCTCCACACAGCCCCCCCGTTCCCCTCACAGCACCCCACAGCCCCCCTCCCTCCACACAGCCCCCCGCTCCCCTCACAGCCCCCTTCCCTTCCCCTCCCCCCAGCCCCCCTGAACAGCCCTCATACAACCCCCCTGCTCCCCTCACAGCCCCCTCCTCTCCACACAGCCCCCCCGTTCCCCTCACA
The DNA here is from genome assembly GCF_015237465.2 of Chelonia mydas. Lineage (NCBI taxonomy): Eukaryota > Metazoa > Chordata > Testudines > Cheloniidae > Chelonia > Chelonia mydas. Next base: position 870,494 of record NC_057853.1, read on the forward strand.
GCCCCCCACAGCCCCCCTCCCTCCACACAGCCCCCCACTCCCCTCACAGCCCCCCTCCCTCCACACAGCCCCCCCCACAACCCCCCACTCCCCTCACAGCCCCCTTCCCTGCCCCCCGGCCCCCCCGCTCCCCTCCCAGCCCCCCACAGCCCCTCTCCCCACAACCTCCCCCGCCCCCCTCACCAGGCCCGGGCGCTGCAGGCCGCGCGGGGGCGCCCCCCCGGGCAGAGAAGGAGTCGGGGCGCCGCCATTTAGCGCGTGCGCGGTGCCGGGCGGCGGCTGGAGAGACGGAAATGCCCGCACAGATCGGCCCCCCCGCCCCCGCCCCGCCCCCCACTTCCACCCCCCCCAGTTCCATCGACCCAGAGGGGACCGGGACCGGGACCGGGACCGGCCGGGAGCCGCCGAGCAGCGGCCCCAGCGCGGGCCGGCCGGGGCAATAGCGAGCAGCCCGCGGGGGGGCCGGGGCAATAGCGAGCAGGCCCCGGGGCGGGGCAAGAGCGAGCAAGCCCGGGGCAATAGCGAGCAGCCCGCGGGGCGGGGCAAGAGCGAGCAGGGCGGGGGGCAATAGCGAGCAGCCCGCGGGGGGGCCGGGGCAAGAGCGAGCAGGCCGCGGGGCGGGGCGGGGCAAGAGCGAGCAGGCCGCGGGGCGGGGCGGGGCGGGGCAAGAGCGAGCAGGCCGCGGGGCGGGGCGGGGCAAGAGCGAGCAGCCCGCGGGGCGGGGCAAGAGCGAGCAGGGCGGGGGGCAATAGCGAGCAGCCCGCGGGGGGGCCGGGGCAAGAGCGAGCAGCCCGCGGGCGGCCGTGTCAGTCCGCCCCGCAAGACCCCGGGGCGGCCCTGGGGCCGCTTCCGGACCAAGGCAGCGGTCTGGGCGGCAGGCGCCTGCCGCGGGACACACCGGAGCGGGTGTGAACGCGGCGCAGGGGACACGGTGGGAGTCGCCTTTCTCTGCAGCCCCGTGCCTCCCTGTGGGCGCGGTCCGGGCGAGACCCTGGAGACCCTCGCCGAGGGGCGAGCTGCTCTCACAGCCTGCGCCCTGGGGTGCGGGCGTCCCCCCCGGGGGCAGCGCGCCGGCCGCAGGGCTCCACGCCACGCTGCGCGCTGGCCCAACAGGGTCACCCGGCGGCCAAGCACGCGCGCCGTTCCGGGCGTCTGCCCAGGAGCGGGTCCCGGGGCCGCGCTGGGGTGCGCACTGGGAAGGGTGCGGAAAGCGGGAGGGAGCCCAGGGGAGAGCAAAGGCTCAAAGCGGGAGCAGCCCGCCCGTGGGCAAAGGCCGGAGCGCTGGGAGGGGAGGGCTGAGCCGGGGCTCAGCACAGCCGCCCGGGCGGTGCCGGCTGTCGGGAAGGGGAGCGGGGTCGGGGCGCGCCTGCAGCGGGCGGATTTCGGTCCGAGATCGGGGAACCCTTGTGAGCGCGGGGGCGGCTGCGCAGTGCAGGCGTCGGGGGCTGGGGGGGGAGTGCGGGATCCCCACACCCCGAGGAGCGGGGCTGGGAGTCCTCGCCCGTGCCCAGCCCGAGCCCGCTCTCCCGCGTGGCCCGCACTGGGTGCAGCCCTGGCCCCGCCCCCGGGCAGTGACACGGCCCCGCCCCCGGGCAGGGCCCACGGCCCCGGCTCCTCCCCCGGGCAGGGCCCACGGCCCCGGCTCCTCCCCCGGGCAGGGCCCACGGCCCCGGCTCCTCCCCCGGCCCCGCCCCCGGGCAGGGCCCACGCCCCCGGCTCCTCCCCGGGCAGGGCCCACGGCCCTGGCTCCGCCCCTGCCGCGTACTGGGCACGAGGCACAATCCTACATCCGGGACTCACGTGGTGGAGACGAGCCCGCCCCAGGGTAACCATAGAGTTGGCCTCCTGCGAGCAAGAAGGGTCTGACGCACACCATAGAGAGTAACGCCGAGGTGATAGAGTGTCCTGGGCGCGCCGGCTGCGTCCGTGGCAGGTGGGAGAGCGGGGTTGGGGGAGCCCAAGCCATGGGCTGTGGGGGGGGCCCAAGCCATGGGCTGTGGGGGGGGCTTGGCTGGGGGAGGGAGGGGGAGCCCAAGCCATGGGCTGTGTGGGGGGGGGCTTGGCTGGGGGAGCCCCAGCCATGGGCTGTGTGGGGGGGGGCCCCAGCCATGGGCTGTGTGGGGGGGGGGGGCCCAGCCATGGGCTGTGTGGGGGGGGGGGGGCCCAGCCATGGGCTGTGTGGGGGGGGGGCCCCAGCCATGGGCTGTGGGGGGGGGGGGGGGCTTGGCTGGGGGAGGGAGGGGGAGCCCCAGCCATGGGCTGTGTGGGGGGGGGGGGGCTTGGCTGGGGGAGGGAGGGGGAGCCCCAGCCATGGGCTGTGTGGGGGGGGGGGGCTTGGCTGGGGGAGGGAGGGGGAGCCCCAGCCATGGGCTGTGTGGGGGGGGGGGGGCTTGGCTGGGGGAGGGAGGGGGAGCCCCAGCCATGGGCTGTGTGGGGGGGGGGGCTTGGCTGGGGGAGGGAGGGGGAGCCCCAGCCATGGGCTGTGGGGGGGGGGCTTGGCTGGGGGAGGGAGGGGGAGCCCCAGCCATGGGCTGTGGGGGGGGGGCTTGGCTGGGGGAGGGAGGGGGAGCCCCAGCCATGGGCTGTGTGCGGGGGGGGGGGTTGGCTGGGGGAGGGAGGGGGAGCCCCAGCCATGGGCTGTGTGCGGGGGGGGGGGGGTTGGCTGGGGGAGGGAGGGGGAGCCCCAGCCATGGGGGGTGGCTGCCTGCGGTCATGGGATCCATGTAATCTCATGTGCTTTCACTTGTGGCGCCCAGCTGGGCCTACCCGGGATTCCTGCCCTGTTCTCCCCGTGTGATTCGGGGCACAGAGCTCCTGTGGGTACTGGTGTCCGTACCCCAAACGGCAGCGTGTCCCCCGGCTCACCCTGCCCATCTCTCTGGCAGGATTTGGGGTGCCTAGCGCAATGGCCTCCCGTGCGGGCCCCCGGGCTGAGGGCACTGATGGCAGTGACTACCAGCATCGCGAGAGGGTGGCCTCCCATTACCAGATGAGGTAGGTCTGAGTGCAGGCTGGGTTGAGCCCCTTGAGTTCCTGCGCCCCATTCTGGGTCCATGCCCACTGAGCTGGGGGAAGGTGCGGAGATGCCCAGCAGGGCCGAGCTGGTGTCCATGAATGGCTGGGCATTCCCTGGACCCTGGAATACGTCTGTCCCCAGGGCACTGTGTGCTGGGATTCAAAGGGTCACTGTACCTGTCTGAGCAGCTGAAGGTCCAAGCCAGGGCAGGGTGTGTGTGTCCAGGGCAGGTCTCTTATGCTGCAGTGCAGCCTCCTCCCTGCCCAGCCCACGGGAAAGCCAGAGGTGCTGTGCACACCAGCTCTGGGTCACGAGCAGCTCCCACCAGAGTGAGCATTGTAGGCTGATGCCCTGCCCCCATGGCCATAGGTGTTCCTGCCACAAACCAGGCTGCTTGTGGCTTTGGCTGGCAGGGGGCAGATGGCCAGAGAGCGCCCGGGCTGACCTGCAGTTTAATTCTGTTGTGCTTGTCCTGGAGCACTCTGCCCCGAGCCCCAGTCAGGTGGAGAGGCCCCCCGTCTGCCAGGGGAAGCGGCTCAGTTGGGCTTCACACCCAGCAGCTGCTTCCCCCTGGGACCTACTCAGAGGAATCTGCCCTTCCTGCCGGGCTCACCCTGCTCCATAGCCTTTAGGCTAGTGCTCCAGGATCACACACTGCTGGTGACTTCAGCTGTACCCCAGGGAGACACATGCTGCCAGGGGCTGGTTTGCAGCCTTGCTCTGTTGGGGTCCTGGGGCCCAGCTGAGGTTCAGGCAGGCTTCAGGCTCTGTCCACAGCTCTTGGCAGCCTGACTGCCACCTTTCCTGTCTGAGTCCTTCCTGCCCAGCCCCCGTAGGCAAAGCCAGGGAGCCCATCGAAGCGCCAGCCTGAGCCTGGCTTTCTCCCTCTCTGCAGTGTGGCCCTGAAGTCCGAGATAAAGAAGCTGATCTACATGCAGGTGGCCATCTGGCTGCTGCTCCTGGCCCAGATGTGTGTGGGTCACCTGAAGCTGCTGCCCCATGACCAGGTGGCCATGCCTTACCAGTGGGAGTACCCCTATCTGCTCAGCATCATCCCCTCTCTCTTCGGCCTCATGTCCTTCCCCCGCAACAACATCAGCTACCTGGTGCTGTCCATGATCAGCACAGGCCTGTTCTCAGTGGCACCCCTCATCTACGGCAGCATGGAGATGTTCCCCATGGCGCAGCAGCTCTACCGCCACGGTAAGGCCTACCGCTTCATCTTCGGCTTCTCCGCCGTCTCCGTCATGTACCTGCTGGTGGTGGTGGCCGTGCAGGTGCATGGCTGGCAACTCTACTACAGCAAGAAGCTCCTGGACTCCTGGTTCGCCAGCACGCAGGAGAAGAAGAAGAAATGAAGAGGGACTGGGAGCCACACACCTGCGTGACTTGGGGGGGGAGGGATGCCACATCCCCAGGGGGCTGGATGGCACCATGGTGGGGGTCCCCATTTTTGGGCAGCTCTGCTGGTAAACACTGAAAGCTCCCTATAGACTGGGCTGCCCTGCCAGGCAGCCAGCCGGAGAGTGCTCAGGGCCCCTCCAACCCTAGCCCTGGCTGCAGTGACCGAACATGGGCCAGAGCTGGGTAGGGGGGCAGCTCGCCATGCGACCAGGGTGCCCTCACCAGAAGTCCCCGGCAGCACTCGGCTTTGGTGCCTCTGCCCGGTTGGCTGGGATGAGAGGGGCCCAGGTGTGGCACAAGGGGGGCAGCCACCAGCCCTTACTGATCTCCCCATTTCATGGAGCAGACAGGTGCCCTGATCCCAGTGCCTCTGTCCTGAAGTCTGATGACATGGCACAGCCCCAGGGCTGCAGACGCTGGTTGGCGTGGCACTGCCCACTACCACAGTGGCTTGTGCTGGGCTGATGTTTGTGTCTGAGGCCCAGTCTGCACCAGTGCCCTGCCCGGATTGCCCTGGGGGCATGCAGGTTTCTCCCTTCCCCCGCAGCCGGGTGCATTCCATGCTCCGCCAGGGAATGAACAGCTCCAGGTCACCAGCGAGCCAGTGGTCTCAGGCCAGGTGCCCCTGCCCCCAGCGATGGCACAAGCTGCTTCTCCTACATGGAGTGACCAGAAGGGATGAAATAAAGAGCCGCCTTGCTGAGCATGTAGCCTCCAGCACTCTGTCTTCCAGGGGGTGGGGGAAGGGCCGATACCCCTCACTGCCCTGCATTGATTTGTGTCCCTTAGCTGCCCCCCGAGTCTGTCCTGCTGCTGGGTTCCCAGAAACCCTGGGAATGGCAGTGCCTAGACCCCTGCTGATCTTGGTTGCCAGGTGCTGGATTCCCCATTGTCTTCCCCATGCTCCACTGATAGGGGGATTGAGGCCCAAGCAGCTGGGGACACCCTCCCTCTGTCTGCTAGCCTTCCCCAGAGCACACAGCCCTCCCCCTCCCTGCAACAATGCATAGGGGAAACTGAGGCATGCAGGCTTCATACCAATGTTACAGACTTCTCCCTAAGTGGTGCTGAGGGCTGGGCTGTTTGCTGTCAAACAAGGGGCTCCCTGCCAGCTCTGTGTCTGGGGGATGCCGTGCCTCAGGCTGCCCACCCAGCAGGACCTTCAGGACAGAGCCCAGCTGCCATGTGGGCCCGGAATGGAGGCGAGCGTGTGAGGAGCAGGCTGCAGCTGCACGTGCCGCCCAGCTGTGTGGGTTTCTGTGCAGGCTGCCGCAGTCTCACAGGAAGCCTGAAATAAACCAGGTCAACCACCGTGTTCCCATTGCCCCAGCTGCCTGCTCGCACGCAGCGCCCTGGGCGGGGGCGGCAGTGGGGACACAGGGAGCTTTCTGGGGCACGGGCTGTCCCGGGCCAGCACCCTGGGCGGGGGCAATGGGGACACACGGAGCTTTCTGGGGCATGGGCTGTCTGGTGCCAGCGCCCTGGGGAGGGGGAAAGTGGGGACACAGGGAGCTTTCTGGGGCATGGGCTGTCCTGGGCCAGCGCCCTTGGTGGGGACACAGGGAGGTTTCTGGGGCATGGGCTGTCCGGGGCCAGCGCCCTGGGCGGGGGCAATGGGGATACAGGGAGGTTTCTGGGGCATGGGCTGTCCGGGACCAGCGCCCTGGGGAGGGGGGAAGTGGGGACACAGGGAGCTTAATGGGGCACGGGCTATCCGGGGGAGGGGGGCAGCGCCCTGCACCGGGGCTCTGATCCGCTGGGTGCTAGCGATAATTCTCATCAGCATCTACTGGGCCTGGGGGGAGAGGGGCGCTCCCTCGGGGGGAGCGACCCCCTCTGTTGCAAGGCCAGGGGCCCTGGAGTGAAGCAGGGGGCTACACCCCCTGCCCATATGTTTGTTCCACTCCAGGGTCCCAGGCCTGGTCCCCCTGTCCCAGCTGCCAGGAACCAGGCGTTAGCTGCATGCTGCTGCTGGGTCTCTGGGGCAGCTGCTGGGTCTCTGGGGCAGCTTCTGGCAGACACCTTGGGGCCAGATCCCTGGCAGCAGCCACCCCTGGGGGGTCGCGTCCCCCTTGCACCAGCTGTGCCCCCTGCCGCCGGGGCTGCCCGCCCTGGGCACCCCCGCCGCACCTGGGGCCGCCAGGTAGCTCGGCCGCAGCACTGCGGCGGGGGCCGCTTTCCGGGGGCGGGGGGAGCCCGGTCCGGGGCTGCCGGGGGCGGAGGGCCCCGGGGGGCGGCCCCGCCCGGCCCCGCCCCGCGATGATTAACTGGGGCGGGCAGGAATGCGGCGGAGCCGGCCCGGCCGGGGGGCGGGCGCAGCGCTGCGGGGCCGGGGCCGTGTGCGCCCCGCGCCGCCATGTGCCAGCCCCGCTGATGGGGCGCCCCGCGCCCGGCGCCCCGCTGCTCCTGCTGGCCGCCGCCCTGCTGCTGGCCGGGCCCCGCGCCGGAGCGCCGCGCCCCCGCGTCACCGCCAACTTCGTAAGGACCGGGGAGGGGGCGCGGGGTCCTGGCGCCCGGGGCCCCCCGCGGGCCGGGGGTGAATCCGGCACCCCGCCGGAGCCCGGGCACCCCGCGGACGGGGCGGCGGCAGGGGCCGTGCCCAGCTCGCCGGCCAGCGGCGCCCGGGGAGCAGGGCTGGGCTCTCCCCGGCGCCGGACGAGAACCGGCCGGGGCTGGGGCAGCGTCCCGGGGGGCTGGGGCGGGAGGCGGCGTCGTGCAGCGGCCGGGTCAAGTGTCGCTTTGTGACCTGGCACAGGCAAACCGCGTGTGATCACAGCCCCGTGTGAACGCTGGCCGCAAGGAACGGGGGGCGCCCCTGAGGCGCTGGGGGGCTCCGGGGTTTGGGGCGCGGTTGTAGGGGTCTAGGCCTGACCCCACCTGGGCACGGGCGGGTGTAAGTGGAGTTTGGGTGTTAGCTGAAGTCATGGCCCCAAAGCAGGTGATCGAAAAGGCCTGCTTGTGTGTGTTCAGTGTGGCCAGGGAAGCGCCAGGGCCCCGGGACTCCAGGTTTGGGTCCCGTCGGAGGGATGAAGAGAATTTGGTTGACGGGGTGGCAGGTGCCGTAAGCAGCCGGGTTGTTTCATTACGCCTGGTTTAGCAGCTAGCAAGAAATGGGGTAAAATGAGACCAGGACAAACTCTGGAGGGGGAGGGACCCAGCGCCATTAATCCGCTTGCCTGGCCACAGGGCAGAGGTCAGCTCGACATTGCAGGGGCCAGGGAAGCGCCAGGGCAGCGATTAGAGGGTTGGAAACCTGCCTTGTGGTGACAGAGGCAAGGAGCTCAGTCTGGTTAACTCCGCCACAAGCCGGGCCGGGGTGAGGGACCCCAGCGTGTCTGGGTCGACTGGGGAACAAATCGTGGGCGAGGGGCAGCGAAGGTGTACCTGACCCTGCGGCTGGAGGCTGATGCTACACGTCTCCAGGTGCCAATTTTGGACAGGGATGGTCTCAAGTTGCAGTGGGGGAGGTTTAGGTTGGATATTAGGAAAAACTTTTTCACTAGGAGGGTGGTGAAACACTGGAATGCGTTACCTAGGGAGGTGGTAGAATCTCCTTCCTTGGAAGTTTTTAAGGTCAGGCTTGACAAAGCCCTGGCTGGGATGATTTAGTTGGGGATTGGTCCTGCTTTGAGCAGAGGGTTGGACTAGATGACCTCCTGAGGTCCCTTCCAACCCTGATATCCTATGATTCTATGAATTAGAACAGTTTCCTTGGGGGGGTGGAGGATTCTCCATCCCTGGCCATGGTTCAGTGGGGAGCGGGTGTTTGCTAACAGCCCTGCTCTAGCGGTTACTGGAGGGCAGGTCTCTGCCCTGTGCTGGGTGTGGGGGTCAGACCAGGTGGTCACAGTGGTCCCTGCTGGCCTGGGGACGTAGGACTGAAACCTGGGCAGCAGGTTAAAATGGAGGAAAGGAACCTCTTTACACTGGGCGTAACTAGCCGGTGGAACTTACTGCCACATGGAATCCGTGAAGCCAAGCGTGAGCTCAGGGACACTGTGTGAAGAATGAGGGTGCCCGTGGTTACAGTGTGTGGGCAGAGCTGTGCGTGAGCCAGGCACGTGCTGCTGGGGCCAGGGGAGTGTTCCAGAAATGCCAGGGGGGCTCCTGTTCCTGCCTGGGAGCAGCTGATGCTGGGTACTGCCAGGGAGGGGGGAAAAGAGGGGTGGATTCCCTGGGATCCCCATGTGGGGGAGGGGATGGATTCCTCACAACAGGTGGTTTAGCACTGTTCTCTGTGGGGGGGCTCCCAGGGGGCCGTGTGTCTGTTTCTGGCTCTGTGGCCTGACCATGCCATAAGAACATAAGAAAGGCCAGATTGGGTCAGGCCAAAGGTCCATCTAGCCCAGTATCCTGTCGGCCGACAGTGGCCAGTGCCAGGTGGCCCAAAGGGAATGAACAGAACAGGTAATCCTCAAGTGATCCATCTCCTCGCCCATTCCCAGCTTCTGGCAAACAGAGGCTAGGGACACCCTCCCTGCCCATCCTGGTTAATAGCCATTGATGGATCTACGCTCCATGGACTTATCTAGTTCTTTTTTGAACCCTGTTATAGTCTTGGCCTGCACAACATCCTCTGGCAAGGAGTTCCACAGGTTAAGTGCCAGGCCTGGCCTCTGGACTTCCTGGCTGTCCTCGGCCTGCTCAGTTCTCAGCCTGCCCCTCACCCCACAGCCAGTAAGTGGTGTGGGGCAGCCAGCCCTTCCCTGCAGCCCCTGGCCATCTGCCCAGTGGGTGGCTGGCAGAAGGGGCCCACAGGCGCCTGCGTTAGGTAGGCGGGCAGTGACCCTGTCTGGGACGCAGGCTTGGAGTTAGAGAAGCGAAGGGGCCTGTTAGCTTGCTCATGAGTCCAGAAAGCGGCTGGGGTTGGCCCTGCCCTGAGCACCCCGGGGTCCCGCTGGGGGCTCCCCACTTGGAATGACTGTTTGCACAGGGTGTTGACGGCGATAGTTTGACCACAAAGGTCTTGATTCGCTCCAAAGGCCGAATGGTGTTTCAGGTGCTCGAAATGTGGCTCCCTAAAGGCAGGTCCCCACATCCAGGCACTAATGTGGGGTGCCTCGACCCATGGTAGTCGCTCCGGTGTAGGCAGGCAGGAATTAGCACTGGACGCTGCACGAGTTCACCTCTTACCCCCTTAGCAAACTGGTGGTGCCCTGACCAAGGGTCAGACCTTGGCTAGGGCCAGGAGACCAGTCTCTTCCCCAGACAGTTATTGGCTGCACCTATGAACCGTGTCTGATTCCGCTCACTTCCCCCCAACCTGGAAATAAGGGAAGCCTGGTACTTCTGCAGGTCACTGCTGGAGGGACCCCAGTGCCTGCTTCTCCTGAGCCCACGGGCCTGGGGCCCGTCGCTCATGCTGGCATCCCACCTGCATGGAGAGCTGTCCTTCACCCGGCTCTGCTGCAGGCCTGTACTCCCGCGGCCTGGTGCCTACCCGCAGGCCCGTCAGGGCAGCCAGCAGAACATGGGCCAGGCACTCAGCGCCCTGCCGTGGGCCCCGCAGGAGGCCTGAGCCCCGCGTGGGGCAGGGCGGCTCAGCTGGTCAGAGCCCGGGGAGGCAGTGCTGAACCCCCAGTCTCAGCCCTGCACTGCTCGGCCAGGGGAGTCTGCTGGGAGTGGAGATAAACCACTGCAGCTGTCCCCGAGCACAATACTCCTGGGGGTGCTGGGCCCTGTGGGCCGCCGGGGTTGGGATCGGGTGGGGGGTGGCTCTGAGTGCCAGGGACCACCAGGGTGAGGGGTGCTGGGGACTGCCGGGGGGCGGGGGTGCTGGGTGCTATTTGTTGTTCAAGGCCTCCTGCACTAACCCAGCTTCTTGTCCTTTGCTCACAGGCCTGCAGAGTCAGGGGTAAGTAAATCCGCTCTGTTAGTGGTGCTGGCTGTGGGGCAGGCAGGGTGCTAGGGGGCAGCACTGCTCAGTCCCTCCCTCCTTCCACCTGGGGCTGGGTCACGTCTCCACCGAGCTGGGGTGCGGTGGGATGGGGCAAGACTTGGAGGAAAACCAGACGCTGCGTTCAGTGGTGGTGCCAGTGCCACGCAGTCAGCACCGGCCCCGGCGTGGCGCTAGGGGTCCCGGGCTGCGGGAGTGCGCGCGGGGCGGAGGGGCTGCCAAGCTGCAGGGGGGGGACTCAGTGGGGTGCTGACCCCAGTGCAGCGCCGGGTCCCTGCACTGTGGGGGTGGGGTGGGGCCCCAGGGGAGGGACCCAGCGGGGGTCTGGCGAGGTTGGGGTTGCCCCACGTGTCTGGAGTGCAGAGCGCTGGGGAATGTAAGTGCTGGGCACGACCCAGCCAGCCCTCGCCTGCCACAGAGAGTGACCAGGAGATCCCTGCTCGGCGGGCATGGTGATGGGCACATGCCATGGAGAGGGCTGGGAGGCAGCTGCAATGGGAAGGCCCGGGTGGGTCCTGGCTGCCTTTAACCGCTCTCCTCTCCTCCAGCGGACAGTGCCCTCCCCAGGCCCCGGTGCCACCAGAAGGAGCAGGATGGAGCAGCCCTGTCCCCGCCAGCCCTAGCTCTGAGCACAGCCCGGCTGTGCCAGGCCTCCCGCAACTGCCAGCCGTGTGTGCGCGTGCGCCTGGCCCTGCACACCGCAGGTAGGTGGGCCAGCCACACCTGAACCCCGTTTTAGAGTGGGTTCCTGGGGCCCTGCTTGGCCCCATGACCATGGAGTTTGGGCCCTGTCTGAGCCCCCCTTCAGGCTAGGGACACTCACAGAATTCCTGGGAATGACCCCGGGGAGGGGGACCCATAGGGCTGGCTTCGGTGGGGGCTGGGGAGCTTCCCCAGGAGGTGGGGTGTTGCAGAGGGGCCCTTGGTAGGTCCTGCTGTGAATTTGGAGTTCACCCCTTTCTCTCTCCCCCAGGGCTGGGGAGCGTCTGTGGGCTGCAGCTGGATTTCCTGGTGCTGGGCTCCAACAGGGCCAGCTGGCTGCAGGTCTGGAGGCGGCACCCGGAGGCTGCAGGCTCCCTGGTGAGTCAGCGCAGACCACGCCCAGGGCTCCTGGCTCATTCCCTCCTTGGCCGCTGCGCGGTGCCAATCCCAAGGCCTGGTGCCCCTGGAGCCGTGCCTGCTCATGGGGTCTGCAGCGGGGGACGGGGGACGACGATTGCGGGGGTTCCTGGGGTGGGGTGGGGCTCCCACGGCAGTGCTGGGGGGGAAAGGGAGCTCTTGGGGTAGAGGCAGGGGAGGCTCCGGAGGTGGGGGGGCTGGCAGGGTGGGGGAAGGCTGGCTTGCAGAGTGAGGGGAGGGGTGCTCTGGGGGGGGGCACTAGCGGGGGCTCACCCTGTGCTCTCCCTGCAGTGGCAGGTGCAGTTTGACTGTTTCCCGGTGGAGAGCGGGCGCCGTGTTCTGGTCTCGCTTGGCACCGTCCCTGACCGGGGGCTGAGCCTGAACCAGAGCCACCTGGTCCCTGCAGAGCCGGCAGGTGAGATAAGGGGGTTCTCCCTCCTCGGGCGCTGGAAATCCCGCCTCCCTGCAGAGACCCGGGTCCAGGTAGAAATGGGAAGGGCTGCTCACCAGCTCTCGGTGGAAGGGGCTGAGGGGGCTGTCTCTCAGGGTTGCTGTGGGGGAGCACGGGGGGGCTGTGAGTGAGGTCTTTCTGGGGGTGCAGTGCTGTGTCTTGAGGCTGCCCCTGGAGCACTGCTGGTCCCAGGCCTGAAGCTGAGCTGGCTTTGGCCCAGCAGCTGCCGCCCCCGGCTCCTGGCTGCCCCCCGTGGCTGCTCTTCTGCCGGTGTGAGTCAGGGCTCCCTGTGCTGGGGGGCAGCGCCCCACATAGGCTGGCGCACGTGGGCACGAGCTGCACTGTGCTGCCCATCCCCTGCCTTCTCTGCCTCTGCAGGCCCCGAGTTCAGCTACGCCTGGCACCCGGAGGCTCGGGCCATTGAGGTGTCGGTGCCTGAGGGTCCTGACCTGACAGTGCGGCTGTGCCACCAGCTGGCCCTGGAGTGCGAGGAGCTGTCCACCCCCTTTCCCCGACAGGTGAGGAGCACGGCCCCAAGGGGCTCCCCCCATGCCGGGCGGGGGCGGCCGGCCCCAGGGGGAGGGGCCCCGCCGTTGATGGGCCAGGGGGCACCTCCAGCACTTGCCCTTCCAGCAGGGAGCCCGGCCGTACCTGGGGGTGCCAAGGGTGGGCACAGGGTCCCAGTGCCCCTTGGGGGCCTGGCTGGGCTCTGCCACCCTCACCCTCTGCCACCTCCTTCCCTGCCTGCAGGCGCTGGTGTCGGGGGGTCACAGCGTTGTGCTGCCCTATGAGTTCCTGCTGCCCTGTCTCTGCATTGAGGTACGTCTGCCGGCCCCCAGCCCCTGGGTCTGGCCCGACAGCGACTCGCATGGGGGAGGGGAGAGGGTGCCTGGGCACTCGGGCAGGCGTCCGGGAAGGACAGAGCCTGGGTGCTGGTTTGGCGGGGTGAGGTGCGGGGGTCCGGGGAGGGGAGGTCCGGGGCACTGGGGCCGGGGGGGAGATGCGGGGGTCCGGGGAGGATGGGGCCTGGGCACTGGGGCCGGGGGGGAAGTGTGGGGGTCCGGGGGGGGGCCTGGGCACTGGGGCCGGGGGGGAGGTGTGGGGGTCTGGGGAGGGGGGGGCCTGGGCGCTGGGGCTGGGGGTCCTGTGCAGCCACTTACGCAGCATCTGATCCCTTGGCTCCTCAGGCCTCCTACCTGCACCGCGACAGCCTCCGCACCAAGCTGTGCCCCTTCCAGGCCCAGCCGGCAGCTTGTGAGTGGCCTGGGCTGGGGCATGCCGGCCTTCGGGAGTTCCTGGGTGGGGGGCTGGGGCTGGAGTCCAGGGGGTGGGTCTGCCCCTGCCCTGAGCCTTGTCCGTGCTGCTTGACTCAGCACCCCGACCTCCCGGCCCTGGCAGCACAAGCCCTGCCGGCAGCGTGGCAAGCACGGTAGCCTGGCGAAGGCACCCGCCAAGCCCCCAGCGTCTCCCTCGGGCACCTGGGCCTCTGGGCGCTGGCAGGATTCACAGCTCCGCTGCTCCCATGGGTGCAGTGCCCCGAGCGCCCACATGGTCTGCGGCCTGGCCCGGTGTCCAGTGCCAAGCGGTACCATAGCAAAGCGCAGCGCTGGCCCGCCCAGAGGGAGTGCCCACGGGTGGGCCATACAGCAGAGAGACATAACGTGCCAGGGCCCTGCCTGGCTGGACTGGTCAGCATCCCGTCAGAGCGACAGGCTGGGCCGGGCTCCGTGCGGGAGATGAGCCGCGCTGCCCTCGCACCCAGCCCAACACCCCCTGGCTAGCGCCCCCCCGGAGCCTTTGCAGGCCCCCGATCAGCGCTGAGCTCGCACTGGGGAGAGCCGAGTCGCTGTCCGGGTGACCAGAGCAATGCCGCAGTGACGGAGCTTTAGGACGCAATGCTCAGCGTATACCCGGGTCTCCATCCATGTCGCCTGCCCAGACACCTCGCAGGGGCTGTGAGCACCGGGGGACGCTGGCTTTGGTACAGACCTCACATGACACCCGAGGGCAAACTAGTCTGTAGCTGCCAGACCCAGGCACTGGGGCCCCTGGCTGTGCTGGTGATGCAGGGTGTAGTCGGGCTGTGCAGGCAATTGGGGCTGAGCCTCCCAGTGCCTCTGGCTGATGCCTTTCTGCCCCCCAGATGGCTCTGAACTGTGGGCGTCCATGCAGTTCCATGACTACAGTGCCAGCAGTGAGGCGACCATGGCCATGGTGCTGAGTGCCCGCTGCCCGCTCCACCCGACCGCCACCCTGTGCTGGAAGGAGAGTGACGCTGGGGCCTGCCACAGTATCCCCAACTCCACAGCCATGGAGTCCAACCAGGTAAGAAAGCACAGCGGTCCCCATGGGGGGCCCGTGCTGCCGGGACTGAGCCGGCCTGGGAGTCGGGCAAAAGCTTGGGTCCTGCGGTGCCAGTGCACCTGCGAGCCCCCCAGAGCACCGAGCCCTGCGACGCTCAAACTGCCGCTGCATTGCAGCGTGAGGGGCAGAGCCCCCTGCGGGCCGGGAGAGGGGCTCAGCACCCCAGGAGGAGCAGGGTCCCCCAGCTCTCAGAACACATGTGGAAGGGGGGAATTCAGGGCTCACAGGCTCACCCCCACCCCTTTGCTACCCCTTATATTCTCCAACTCCTCCGGTCTTCTCCCCTGCCATTCCCCCAATCCCGCCCTATTCCCCCTTGCCTGAGGCTCCAACCCCTCCTCCGTCCCTTACCACCCATTCCATTTATCCCCCTCCCCATAATGCCCCATCCATCCCTTGCTGCAGATCCAATCCCTCTTCTCCTAGTCCCACCTGCCAGGGCACCCCTCCCCACCCCGCAAGCATTCACCTCTCAGAATCCATGTCAGGCCCTTCTGGAGAATCTGCCGTCCTCAGATTTCCCCACAACAAAGTAGAATCATAAAGTGACCGAGGGAGGCAGCTGTTCCCAGATGTTCATGGTTCATTCTCAGATTTCCCCCAGGGGTTCCCTGCCCCCCTCTCCAGTGTGTAAGCGTTTCTGGTATGTGTCCAGGGTGCCTGTTCTTAGCTCCCCCCAACACTCCCCCCCCCCCCGCCCCGCCCCGCAGTGTGCTCTCAGCACGTGCTCCGAGCCTGCCTGTTACTTACACAGAGAGAGAGAGAGATCAGGACAGCAGGTTTCCCAGCTCACATGGGGGGGTACGGAGTGGGGCTCAGATCCTCACCGTGAGGCAAGCCCCTCCAGCTGAAGAACCTGGTTTCCATGAGGAGCACAGGAAGTGTGTGTGTGGGGGGGGCTGACTCCCATAGATGGGCAGAGGCCTGCCCAGATCTTGGCATGCATGCAGTGTAGACTGGGAGAGTGGCACAGAGACCCCCCACAGATCCCATTTCTCATGGGGGTAGAGAGAGGGGCTCAGCCCCCTCCACGAAAGGCAGGCCCTGAGACCCTGGCTGACACAAGGGCGTGTAAGAGGCCAGGTCAGCCCCCCATAGGTGGGTAGGAATCCCCCAAAGTGTGGGGCACACACAAGGGGGCAGGGAGCAGAGCTCAGACACACCTCGGGGGCAGGGGCCCTGTCACGGAGTCCCCGGGCAATGCTCTGGAACTGCTTCCTATGAAGCCAGGCAGGACTCTGGGGGAGCCTCCTCTCTCGGAGCAGACTGCCCCAGGGCAAGACCTTCCTGGATCTGACCTCGGAGCATTCAGCCTCCCCTGCCCCACCATGCGCTTCCCACAGCGAGTCCGCCCAGGCGGTGGTCCTGGGGCAGCCAGAGGGTCCTGCCCCCCAACTCTGCAGTCAGACGTGACTCTCAGCCAGCCAGTAAAACAGAAGGTTTATTAGACGACAGGAACACAGCATAGAACAGAGCTCGTTAGCACAGAAATCAGTGACTTTCAGTGAAGTCCATCTTGGGAGTCCTGGGCCAGACGCCCTGGACTCTCACTCTTCCAGTCTCCCCACCCAAACTGCCAGCCTCCAGCCACCCCACCTCCAACACCCCCCCACCATTGCTGCTCCCCCTTCTCTTTGTCTCGCTTTCCGGGCAAAAGGTGTCACCGGGTTGCACCCCCCTCCTGGGTCTCAGGTTACACAGCTGCAAACAGCTGGGCAGACTCACCTTCCCTGAGGGCCTCAGCAAAAATCACACACCCAGTTCCCACCACCCCAGTACTGGTGCAGCACACAGGGAAACTGAGGCACACACAGTATTCGCACAGGACAGTGAGACTCACATGCAACATAACAAGGTGAATAAAACTCCACTTTGTCACAGGCCCCCAGATCCCAGCTCACAGACACCCCAGATCCTGGCACCCACCTGAAAGGGGAGAATATGGGGCCCCCCATCACTCACCCCCATGTGTCCCTCACTTCCCAGCTCCTCTCACTTTCCCTACCACCCATCCCCATTTATTCCCCTTCCGCTCAATACAGCCCCAAGTCCCTCTGACCCCTATGGCCCCCACTCTTCCACCCCCTAAAATGCCCCTCCCTGCCAGCAAGCATTCGCAGGGGGAACTTTATTTATTACAAAAATACTTTGATTACACACACACACACACACACACCCCCGATAAATGAACAAGCAGCTTGCTGGAGCTGGATTTTGGCAATACGCCAGCTCCTCTGTTCCAGATGCCTGGCCTGCCTGGGGCCTGGCCTCACGTGGCTAGCTGGCTCAGGTTCAAAGAATGACTGCACATCCCCTGGAGCTTTGAAGGCTAGCAGCCCTGTTCACTCCTTTCCCCACATCTGCCCTTGGGGGTCGGCACAGGAGGCTTGCAATGTGCTGACCGTGACCAGCTTCATTTGTTTGAAACAACGTTTTAATTAGATTTGCCCTGAAAGTTTGGGTGGGCCGTGCCCTCTGTTGAGGTGGCCCTCGAGTGCTGGGCACCTTGGCGCAGTGATCTGAGCCCTGGTTTGAGCTCTAGCTGTGAGCCAAGAAAGGTTGTCAGAATCTCTCCACTTTGAAAGAGGCTGGGAGTTTTGGGGCTGTAGCTCAGGAATTCCGTGGTCAAATGGCCCTAACTGTGGACTGCTTACAGAACCCTGCTCCTCTGTGAGGTACACCACGGTTCACGGCAATGCAAGGGATCCTGTAGATTTTAGAACACTTAGAAGAGTTGAGCTTTAACCAGAAAAGCCTTGCATCCAATCGGGGGAGTTCTATATTCCACTTTGTCTTTGCAGAGGAAAGGAACTGATCACAGCACTAAACATTAATGGGTACAAGTGAGCGTGAACTGGTCACATTTATGATGTGCAAACAGAATAAAGTCCAGACCAGTGTGTTAGATACTTGGTACTTTAAAAGGGCTAATTTTACAAAGCTGAAAATAATTATGAGCCAAATCAGCTGAGAGGAAGAATAATCAAAAAAATGTGAATGACAGCTGGGAATTGTTTAAGAACACTTTGTTAGACGCCCCAAAAGGCCTTGGTTAAAAAACTGACCTGGTTTAGAAGGAAGATGATGGCAGCTACAGAAAATGAATGATATAGATACACATAACAAATGGAAGAAAGGGGAAGCTGACAGTAATGAATATAAATCGGAAGCTGGGAATTGTAGAAAATTGATAAGGGAAGCAAAGGTACACAAGGAAAAATCTATGGCCAGCAGAGTTAAGGATAATAAGAGAGAGTTTTTTAAGATGATTAAGAGCAAAAGAATTTTAACAATGGTATTGGTCCACTACTAGATGGAAATGATAGAATTATTAATAATAATGGAGAAAAGGCAGAAGCGTTCAATAAATATTTCTGTTCTGTATTTGGGGAAAAAAACAGATGATGTAGTCATATCACGCGATGAAGATAACTTTTATTCCACTAGTATTTCAAGATGTTAAACAGCAGCTACTAAAGTTAGACATTTTTAAATCAGCAGTTCCAGGTAACTAACATCCAAGAGGTTTAAAACAGCATGCTAAGCAGCAAACTGTACCCTTAGCGCTGATTTTCAATAATTCTTGGAACAGTGGGCAAGTTCCAGACGACCGGAAGCCAGCGTATGTAACAGACGAAGGGTTTGTCTACGCTGAACATGCTCCAGTGGCACGGCTGTCGCTGCATGGCTGTAGTGCTTCAGTGCAGATGCCACCGATGCCGACAGGAGTGGTAGATGGCAGCGTGGGAAAGCAGCTAGGTTGCCAGAATTCTTCCATCGACCCAGCGCTGTCTACACCAGGGGTTAGCTCTGCATGGTTACATCTCTCACGGGTGGCTTTTTCACACCCTTGAGAGACGCAGCTATGCCATGTCAGTTCCCTGTGTAGACCAGCCCTTAGACTTCTCTAGAGTGTCAACATTTTGATTAGAAAACAGGAACGATATAAAATGAACATGGCACATGTTCCATTGATTGAAAACTGGCTAACTGATAGGTCTCAATGTAACTGTAAACGGGCACTCCGCAGTGAGCAGGTCTGTTTCTAATGGGGTCCTGCAAGGATTAGTTCTTGGCCTTACGCTAACTAACATTTTCATTAATGACCTCCAAGAAAACATGAAATCATCACTGATGAAGCTTGGAGATGAGACAAACTGGGGGAACGATAAATAACGCAGAGGCCAGGTCACTGATACAGAGCAGTCTGGGTCTGGATCATGGGGCAAGGTGGGCTCAAGCAAACACTGTGGCTTGGTCTCCACTACGAGCTTCTGTTGGTTTAACTCTCCAGTGGGCATCTCCACCGTTAGTGTGCACAAGGCCTGTGCGGTTTTAGTACGGCTACATGTAAATGTGTGTATCTAGGAACAAAGAACATCGGCCACGGCTAGGGGGCTGTGTGCTGGGGGCAGGGGCTGGAAAAGATTTGGGGGGGGGTGTAACCAGCTGAACATGAGCTCCCCATGTGACGCTCTGGCCAAACAGGCTAGTGCCACCCTGGGTGCATAAACAGGGCGCTCTCGGGGGAAAAGCAGAGGTGATTTTCCCTCCATGTTTGGCACTGGGGTGACCGCTGCTGGGGCCTGGGGCGAGTTCCAGGCGGCTGTTGACGAATGGGGAGGGCTCAGAGAGGAGCCACGAGGGGCATTAAAGGCTCACAAGACGCCTTACAGTGATGGCTCAAGGAGTTCCGTCCACGCAGCTTAACAGAGCACGTTCAGGGCTGCCTGGACCCCAGTCCCGTGGTTATTGCAAATACGAATAACACGATATAAACCAAAACAACAGCTAGAAGGGAGACCTTCCTCCCCGCCCCCGCTTTGGGTGTTGTAACGTGGTGCGTAGGGCTGCTCAGGTGCTCACCCCCTCCAAGCAGCCCTGCCACCCCCTGCACCTGGTCGCGGGCCCAGCTTCCCACACCTGGGCCCAGCCCTGCGGGACACGGTCTGCTGCGGCAGGGTAGATGTGGGTTTGTTCTGCAACATGTCCCCTGCCCCACCCCCACGTGGATAAAACCAAGTGCCCAGAATTCCCCAAAGAACAAGATTTGTGGGGCTGTCAGCTAGTGTCTCTGTGGGGAACAGGTTTGCTAATGGGCTGCTCAGTCGAGCAGAGGGAGGTCAGACGCGGCCCCAGGGCCGCGCGGTGAAGCCAGAGAAAGTCAGACGGGAAATGAGGTGTATGTTTTTAACTGCCGGCCAGTTTCCCGGGATGGTGGCAGATTCTCCATCCCTGGCACTGGTTCAGTGAGGAGCGGACAATGCTAACAGCTCTGCTCTAGGAGTTACGGGGGGGCAGGGCCCTGGCCTGTTACGCAGGGGTCAGACGAGGGGATCACAATGAATCTCTCAGTCTCTGAAGGGTGAGGCGAGCTGGAGGGGCCTCTGTCCCATCCCACTGCCCCAGCGGTACCTGGGGCTGCGGGCACCTCTCCCCCAGTGCTGGGCCCAGAGCCTGCCTGGCCCTGGGGCCCTGCCATGAGCACTCACTGTCCCCCCCAAAGGGATGGGCTGCAGACCCCTGGGGCTTCCCCTGAGAGCTGTCCCTGGGCTCTGGCAGTTGTAGGTCAGCTGGGATGGGCTTCGGCTCCAGTGGTGGGGCCCCTGTGGGCTGTCCCCTCCAGGCCAGGGAGGTGGAGTGGAGTCTCCCCCAGCCTAGGCCCCCTACCAGAGTGGGCAGGCTCCCCATGTCGCATGAGGGGCAGGGCTTGGCCTGGGCTGACTCCCGCCCCCAACGGAAGGGGCTGAGGCAGGTGACGAGGGACCCCCAGGTGCCCCAGCTGCAGCAGCTGCCTCTCCCCATCCAACTGCTTCTGCAGCACCGCTCTGCAAGGTGACCTGCTTCTCCCAGGGCTGGCCTGGGGCCTCTGGGAGCTAGGGACAGGATGGCAGGGTGGGGTGGGCAGGTGCACCGCCCCCCGGGAGGTGGGGGGGTCCCCCCAAGAGGTGGAAGAGGTGGGCTGGGCCCCCCAGGGAGGTGGGGGAGCTGAGATGGGGGGGTCCCCCCAAGAGGTGGAAGAGGTGGGCTGGGCCCCCCAGGGAGGTGGGGGAGTCCCCCAGGAGGTGGGGGGGTGCTGGTAGTTTGTGACATGCTCTCTGCTCTGGTCTAGGCCTACACCGTGGAGAAGGTGGATGTTCACCCTCTGCTCTGCTTCAAGGTGAGCCCCCCCGCGCGCTCCCCGGCTGAGCCCCCCCACTGGCAGGAGTCCTGGTGCTTCACTGGGATCTCCCCTGAGCCACACGCTGAGCCCAGTGCCAGCGCGACCCACCCTGCCCTTCCTGGCACCCCCACCAGAGACCCTAGGGCCTCCTTGCAGGGGATCCTGCCCAGGTAAGAGCCGGAGCCTGGCCCCTGCCCTCTGTCGCCAGCTGGGAAGCGGCAGGCAGGCGCGTGCTGTCGGGGCAGAGCGGGCTGGGGTTGCAGAGCTGGGCCCTCGTCTCACACAGGGCAGGCAGCTGCTGGCCAAGCCCCCGGTGGGTAAGGGAAGCCCAGCCCCATGTTGATGCCCTTGCGGTGCCACCTTACAGAGGAATGGCTCCGGCCCTGCCCCAGAGCCGACCCAGAGGGGCTGACGGGCCCCCGAGCCCCATTCCCCGCCCTGCCCAGCGTCCGTGGGAACGGGCTGGGGTCAGCACGGGCTGGTGTGCACTAGTGCCGGGCAGCCCCCCGTGCCGTGCCCTTCAGCGGAGCCTCTGCTCCCAGTGCCCAGCCAGAGGGGCCCGCCGGCGAGTGCTGACCCCCGGCCCGGCCTCCCTCAAACACCCTCTCCAGGCAGGGCCTTTCCAGTGACTTTCCTTGTTTCTCTCCAGTTCTCCTACGGCAACAGCAGCCACGTGGAGTGCCCACACTGGCCAGGTGAGCCTGCCCTGCCGCTCTGCATGGGGACTGCCGGGTGTTCGGGGGGCTGGGGGCCCAGAGCCATACCGTGGTCGCCGGCTGCCCCACACGCCTGCAGCAGGCTGGCAACAGGGCCTGGTGCCCCACAGGGCTCTTGGGGCTGGTTCAGGGTCTGGTGGGCACGGGGACTGGGGGGGCAGCGAAGGGGGGGTGCAGCACACCAGCAGCTCAGCTGAGCCCTAGACTGACAACTTCCCTCTGCACAACCTGGCTGTGCCAGGTCCCCCAGTGCCCACGGGCTGCGTTCCCTGCGCCACCCACGCCTCTGAGCTGCCTGAGCGCAGCAATGGCTCCCCCAGCCCCAGGATGCAGCCTGCTCTGGGCGGGAGCTACCGCCTGGCAGCACTGCACAGAACAGCACCTCCTGTGGGCAGGAGGGGAGCCAGGGCTCCCATCCCCACACGACACAAAGCACCAGGGCCTGACACGAGGAGTTGGGGCTGCTTCCCATCACCATGGTGTCTGGCTAAGGGGGAGGGGGGTTCTCTCCTGAGAACAATGGCACCTGCCCCACAGCACCCCCTTTCTCCATGCTGGGGCCAGCCCTGCGTGCCAGGGGAGAGCGCCCCCTGTTGAGCCCCCGCCCCGCTCCCCGCAGCACAGCGCCCCCTAGGGCCAGCCCTGCCTGCCGGGGGAGAGCGCCCCCTGCTGAGCCCCCGCCCCGCTCCCCGCAGCACAGCACCCTCTAGGGCCAGCCCTGCCTGCCGGGGGAGAGCGCCCCCTGCTGAGCCCCCGCCCCGCTCCACTCAGCACAGCGCCCCCTGGGGCCAGCCCTGCCTGCCGGGGGAGAGCGCCCCCTGCTGAGCCCCCGCCCTGCTCCCCTCAGCACAGCGCCCCCTGGGGCCAGCCCTGCCTGCCGGGGGAGAGCGCCCCCTGCTGAGCCCTCGCCCCGCTCCCCTCAGCACAGCGCCCCCTGGGGCCAGCCCTGCCTGCCGGGGGAGAGCGCCCCCTGCTGAGCCCCCGCCCTGCTCCCCTCAGCACAGCGCCCCCTGGGGCCAGCCCTGCCTGCCAGGGGAGAGCGCCCCCTGCTGAGCCCCCGCCCTGCTCCCCACAGCACAGCGCCCCCTGGGGCCAGCCCTGCCTGCCGGGGGAGAGCGCCCCCTGCTGAGACCCCGCCCCGCTCCCCACAGCACAGCGCCCCCTGGGGCCAGCCCTGCCTGCCGGGGGAGAGCGCCCCCTGCTGAGCCCCCGCCCCGCTCCACTCAGCACAGCGCCCCCTGGGGCCAGCCCTGCCTGCCAGGGGAGAGCGCCCCCTGCTGAGCTCCCGCCCTGCTCCCCTCAGCACAGCACCCCCTGGGGCCAGCCCTGCCTGCCGGGGGAGAGCGCCCCCTGCTGAGCCCCCGCCCCGCTCCCCGCAGCACAGCGCCCCCTGGGGCCAGCCCTGCCTGCCGGGGGAGAGCGCCCCCTGCTGAGACCCCGCCCCGCTCCCCACAGCACAGCGCCCCCTGGGGCCAGCCCTGCCTGCCGGGGGAGAGCGCCCCCTGCTGAGCCCCCGCCCCGCTCCCCTCAGCACAGCGCCCCCTGGGGCCAGCCCTGCCTGCCGGGGGAGAGCGCCCCCTGCTGAGCCCCCGCCCCGCTCCCCTCAGCACAGCGCCCCCTGGGGCCAGCCCTGCCTGCCGGGGGAGAGCGCCCCCTGCTGAGCTCCCGCCCTGCTCCCCTCAGCACAGCGCCCCCTGGGGCCAGCCCTGCCTGCCGGGGGAGAGCGCCCCCTGCTGAGCCCCCGCCCCGCTCCCCTCAGCACAGCACCCCCTGGGGCCAGCCCTGCCTGCCGGGGGAGAGCGCCCCCTGTTGAGCCCCCGCCCCGCTCCCCGCAGCACAGCGCCCCCTGGGGCCAGCCCTGCCTGCCGGGGGAGAGCGCCCCCTGCTGAGCCCCCGCCCTGCTCCCCTCAGCACAGCGCCCCGTGGGGCCAGCCCTGCCTGCCGGGGGAGAGCGCCCCCTGCTGAGCCCCCGCCCCGCTCCCCTCAGCACAGCGCCCCCTGGGGCCAGCCCTGCCTGCCGGGGGAGAGCGCCCCCTGTTGAGCCCCCGCCCCGCTCCCCTCAGCACAGCGCCCCCTGGGGCCAGCCCTGCCTGCCGGGGGAGAGCGCCCCCTGTTGAGCCCCCGCCCCGCTCCCCTCAGCACAGCGCCCCCTGGGGCCAGCCCTGCCTGCCGGGGGAGAGCGCCCCCTGCTGAGCCCCCGCCCCGCTCCCCTCAGCACAGCGCCCCCTGGGGCCAGCCCTGCCTGCCGGGGGAGAGCGCCCCCTGCTGAGCCCCCCCCTGCTCCCCTCAGCACAGCGCCCCCTGGGGCCAGCCCTGCCTGCCGGGGGAGAGCGCCCCCTGCTGAGCTCCACTCCCTGCAGCCGCCTGTGTTTTTCTTGGGTGTCTCCGTTGAGGATTCACTTATTTTAGTGATAAGCTGTCAGCTCAGCTCAGTCTGACCAAGGGAGATCAGCTCAGTGCAGAAAGGGTTAATGCTTTACCCAATCTGGGGAGGAGCACTGCAGCTTACAAAGGGATCACAGGAACCCGGGATATTCTACCCTTTGTTTCCAGCAGACGGACAAGCCCTGTGTCCCGGTGCCTTAGTTCCCCTGTCCCGCAGTTGTCTCTGTGAGTTGTGCTGAGCACGCTCTGCAGTGTGCGACCCTTCCCAAACCACACGTCTTGGCCCCTCGCTCCTGCTGGAGGCCCTGCACGGGTCACCTGCTTGTTCATGCCCGCTCTCTGCTGGCATGAGTGCAAAGCCTGCTGGGAGGCTGGCTCCTAGTTACACAACGTAGCATAAGTGCAAATAACACACAGCCGCCTACACGTCCCTGGCACTGACTAACCTCTCCCTTGCTGGTGCTGGCCAGGCCTGGCCCTGCTTCGCATGAGAGCCAGGGCCCAGCAGGCCCCGGGCGGGCCCATGAGTGACCCCTCCTGTTTTCTCCCTGTAGACGCTGCCTGGAACGTGTCCCTGAGCGTCCAGTTCCTGCAGCTTCTCCTGCACGTGACCTCCCCTGTCCCGGCATCCTTCAGCGCAGCCCTGTGCCGGTGGCAGGGGAGCCGCTGTGAACCAGAGCTGCCCGTCTACACCGTCACAAGCGTAAGTGGCTTGGCCCAGGGGCCTGGCGCCCTGGGACCCTGTGTGCTCGCAGGCCAGCGGGCAGGATCGGAGCCCCCTGTGCCCAGCCAGGGGGCAGGGAGGGGGAGGGGGTGCTCTTTGGTTAATGGCGTCCTTCTTGGTTTGCAGCCAGAGAGCTTTGGACCCAGGGAGCTGACCCTGCTGCTGCCGGTGCAGATCCTGGGGGGCTGTGTGCTGGTAAGGCCCCCACCCCTGCTGCTGCCCTGTTCAGATGGCTCTGCCCTCACCTTAGCCAGCCATTCTTATGTTCGTGCGCATCACCATGGTATCTGAGCGTCTGGCATCACACAGCCCCCTCCCCGCAGGGTCACAGGACCCCCGCCACACCACAGAGCCTAGGGCTGCCAACTTTCTAATCCCACAAAACCAAACACCCTAGCCCTGCCCCTTCCCCGAGGCGCCCCCGCTCACTGCATTCCCCCTTCCTCGGTGGCTCGCTCTCCCCCACCCTCACTCACTTTCACTGGGCTGGGGTGGGGGTTGGGGTGTGGGGGTGGTGAGGGCTCTAACTGGGGGTGGCTCCAGGGTGGGGCCAGAAATTAGGGGTTCAGGGTGCAGGAAGGGGCTCCAGGCTGGGGCAGGGAGTTGGGGTGCGGGAGGGGGTGAGGATTCCAGCTGGCGTACGGACTCTGGGGTGGGGCTGGGGATGAGGGGTTTGTGGTGCAGGAGGGGGCTCCAGATTTGGGTGGGGGGGCTCGGGGTTGGGGAGCGGGCTGATCTCGGGCGGCTCTCGGTCAGAGGCAGGCTCCCTACCTGTCCTGGCATTGCGCTGCACCCTGGAAGCAGCCAGCAGCAGGTCCAGCTCCTAGGTGAGGGGGCCAGGAGGCTCCGCACGCTGCTCTTGCCTGCAGGCACCGCCTGTCATGGATTCCCCGGGCGATGCTCTGGACCTGCTCCCTACGAAGCCAGGCAGGATTCTTGGGGAGCCTCCTCTCTGTGAGCAGACTGTCTCCAGGGCAGGAAGTTCACCCGGCTTCCACCTTCCTGGGTCTGACCTCGGAGCATTCAGCATCTCCTGCCCCACTGTGCGCTTCCCACAGTGAGTCCGCTCAGGCTGTGCTCCTGGGGAAGCCAGAGGGTCCTGCCCCCCAACTCCGCAGTCAGACGGGACTCTCAGCCAGCCAGAAAAACAGAAGGTTTATTAGACGACAGGAACATGGTCTAAAACAGAGCTTGTAGGTACAGAGAACAGGACTCCTCAGTCAGGTCCGTCTTGGGGGGCAGGAGGCCAGAGCCCCTTAGGTGGCTCCCCCCCTCCTAAGAGCTGGACCTGCTGCTGGCTGCTTCTGGGGTGCAGCGCGGTGCCAGGACAGGTAGGGAGCCCGCGTTAGCCCCGCAGCATCTCTGACTGCACTTCTAACAGCCGAGTTGGTGATGCTGACCGGAGCCGCCAGGGCCCCGGGTGTTCTGGTCGAAAACCGGACATCTGGCAATCCTAACAGAGCCCCCTGCCCTCTGCGTCACAGAGCCCCCTCCCTGCCACGTCACACAGCCCCCTGCCCCCCTCCCCCTGCAGGGTCACAAGACCCCTCTCCCCCCACCGCACCACAGAGCCCCTTGGTGTCAAACCCCCCACGTGCTCTCTCTGTGCCTGGCAGGTGTGGCGCTCCGACGTGCAGTTTGCCCGGAAGCAGCTCCTGTGCCCAGATGGTAAGTATGGCCCCACGCAGAACCCCGGGGGGCAGCCAGAGGCAGAGAGGTCATAGTGAGGAGGAAGCAGATGTGCCCGTCTGCCCCCGCATAGGTCACCAGCCCCAACCCCAGCCAACCCCCACACACTGACCCAGCTGGTGAGTGAGACCCAGGTGTCCCAGCCCGCAGGAGCACGGCTGACGTGTGCCCCCAGCAGAGAACAGTGCCTGAGGGCGCCCCCACACACACACACATACAGAGGAAGGCGAAATCCCCCGAGGTCACTGCCCCCTGCCCTGCAGGAGACTCCTTCCCCACGCCCGGCAGTGCTCGGTTAGCCCCTGAGCAGGTGAGCGAGAGCCAGCCGCCCAGCACTGAGACGGAGACCGCTTGGTGCCCCTCAGGGCCCTGGCCCTGCCCAGTGCCCCCATCTCCAGCCACAGCCACCCCCATGCTTCAGAGGAAGGAGCCAAAAACACCAACCCCAGAGTATGTGCTGGGGGAGGGGATCCCTTCCTGACCCCGCCGCTGTTCGGCTGCAGGGATGAAGCATGAGCTTGTAGGACCAGAGGGCAGCACTGGGCAGCACCTCTCACCCCACTTCTCTTCCAGTTGCTCGCAGGCGCTTTGGGCTGCTCGCCCTGGGGCTGGCCCTGGCTCTGGGGCTGCTGGGAACCGTCCTGCTTCTGAACTACCGGAGCCTCCGGAAACTCGCCACAGGTGAGGGGTGCCAGAGTGGGTGGGGTCAGAATCCTGGGGGGCGGAGAGGCTGGGATCCCTGGGGGGTTGGGGCAAGGAGCCAGTGAGGGGCTGGGATCCCGGGGGCGGAGGGGGCTGGATCTGGGGCGGGGCAGAGGGGACGGGATCTGACGAGTCTCTGGGGGCTGGGATCTGGGGAGCGGAGGGGACGGGGTCCTGGGGGGCTGTAGACACAGTTGGACAGGAAGGGAGCAGGGTGGGGGCCTTGCTGGCTGAGCAGGAGCTGTGACCCCTTGGGGAGGGCCCTGCGTGGGAGCTCAGCCAGGCGGCCTGGAGCACTTTGCCCAGGAGCCGCCCGCTGCCGAGCCCTGGGCGGGGGCAGCCCAGCCACTGACCCTGCCCTCTCCCCACAGCGCCGCGGGGCCGTCGGCCCGTCCTGCTGGTCTATTCCCCCGACTCAGAGGAGCACAAGATTCTGGTCTGCGCCTTGGCGGACGTGCTGCGCTCGGCGCTGGGCTGCGACGTGCGGCTGGACCTGTGGGAGGCGGGCAGCGTGGGGCGGCTGGGCGTGATGCCCTGGCTCCACGTCCAGCGGGAGGTGGTGGCCCGGGAGCAGGGCACCGTGCTGCTCCTGTGGAGTCAGGGCAGCGCCCGGCTGTACCGGCTGTGGCGGGGGGCGGCCGCAGGCAGCAGTGGCTCTCCGGACCCCCACGACCTGTTCGGTGCAGCCATGTCCTGTCTGCAGAGCGAGCTGCAGGTGGCCGCGGGGGCAGGGCAGCTTGGCGACTGGGCGCTGGCCTACTTTGGCGAGCTGTGCAGCCGGCGAGACGTGCCGCCTGCCCTGTGCCCCCTGCCCTGCTACCGCCTGCCGCGGGAGCTGGCTGGCCTGGCACGCCTGCTGCAGGGCAGCGCCCGGCCCCCCGCCTGCCCCTGGCCCCGCCCGCCGCTGCACAAGCTGCTCGTGTCAGAGAAGAGGAAGGGCCTGCAAGGCAGGGTGGAGCTGTGCCGGCTGCAGCAGCCCAAGGGGGCGCCCCTGGCCAGGCTGCCAGCCCCCCCAGTGGGATCTGTGGGCCCCAGCCCCCGCGCCCCTCCAGCCAGGCCCACCTTGCAGAGACCCAGCTGCACCTGAGCATGCTGCAGTGGGACACGTGCCAAGGCCCTGGGCCAGGGAAGGGGCCAGGGCGCTGTGGTTGGCAGGGGGCAGAGCCCTCACCAGGGGCCCTGGAGCCGCCAGAGCGGGGCTGGTGGAACGTGGCTGGGCTCCAGGGTGCCACATCCATTCCCCTGAGACCAAACGTGTCTGCAAGGGGCTGGCAGCCACGGGGCCCAGGAGAACCCAGGTGTCCTGACAAGGGGCAGCCTGTGAGCCTGGGTTTGCTCGGGGCTGGGAAACTGCCTGGGGCAAGGTCTGGCAGGGGCGATGGGGCAGGGCCTGCCTCATCCTCTGGTGACCATTGTGGGGTCTGTTGCCATGGCCGTGAGGGTGGAGAGACTCTATGGCCCTGAGGGGGAGGGGCTGGGCCCCTGTGGAGGGGGTGGGGCTGGCCCTGTCCCTGGCCCCGAGGGGGCAGAGTCCTGTGGGAGCCCCCTGCCATGCTGTCCCTGTGACCCTGCCCAGCGGAGGGAGCAGGCTTGCGGCGGAGGTGACCAATTCAGGGGCTCTGCCTGCAGCATGGCCGGTGCCCGTCACGCCCAGCCGGCCCGGGGCCCGGCAGGCAAGAACCCGCTCCCCACTCAGCTCGCGCGGCAGGCAGAGCCACCAGCCGGCTGGGTGCAGGAGGTGTCTGGACACTGAATAAATGAGTTTATGACCTGTGAGGGCTCAGCTGATCCATCCGACCGTGGGGGGGCCCAGGGCAGGGTTTGTTGTGGAGCTCCTGGCCTTGCCCAAGCTGGACCAAGCCCTGCAGCCCACAGGAGGTGTCCTGCCAGGCTGGGTGCCCAGGCAGCTGGTGCTGCTGCTCCAAGAGGCTGGGATTTGGGGTGAGGCTGATGGCACCCGAGGACTCGTTCGCCTCCAGTCCCTGGCTGACTTGGGCAGAACGAGCCCCTGACCATCCCTGTATTTGGGGCTGGGCACAGCCCATCCTGGGAGGGACTTTGGGCCACTTGTGCACCCGCCCCATGCCCTGGTCTCCTGTGTAGGTGTCCTCAGGGGAGCATGGCTTCCCGCAAGGAATGTGTGGGCTCCGGCTAGATGGCCCCGAGCCTCCTGCGAGCTCTGGCATTGATGGACACCTCCTCCCTTCTCCCCATCATGGTGCACCCTGGGCATGTTGCTGACAGTCCCCCACTGCTGACCCGGGTCAGGGTCTGTCGCAGGCTCACCAATACCCAGCTGTGTGGGGGCTCTGGCCTGAGTCGCCTTCCCCCCATCCTGCCAGCTTGCCTGCCTGCCTCCTCCAGGGCAGGTGCTGTCCCCTTAGGGAGACTGCCTGGAGCTTGAGTCCTTCCCTCAGCTCCGAAGTGGCACAGAGCACTCCTCGGGGGTGCCAGCGCCCAGCCAGCCACTGCCTCGTGGGCTCTGGGTGGGCATTGACCACGACCTGCCCACTGCTCCTGTGCCCTTGGCCGCTCCTGAGCTCGGCCAGGCTGGGGCAGCAGTGGGGACGCGGGCGCTGGGACGGGGCCCGGGGGGGAATGCGGATGCTGGGACGGGGCCTGGGGGGATGCAGGCACTGAGGATGCGATGGGGCCCGGGGGGGTGCGGTCACTGAGAATGCGGGGGGACGCAGGGGCTGGGATGGGGCGCGGGGGGACGCGGGTGCTGGGATGGGATGGGACGGGGCCCAGGGGGGAATGCGGGCACTGAGGATGGGACGGGGCCCGGGGGGGGACGCGGGCACTGGGATGGGATGGGGCCTGGGGGGGGGCGCTGGGATGGGATGGGGCCCGGGGGGGGGACATGGGCACTGGGATGGGACGGGGCCCGGGGGGGGGCGCTGGGATGGGACGGGGCCCGGGGGGGGGCGCTGGGATGGGACGGGGCCCGGGGGGGGGCGCTGGGATGGGACGGGGCCCGGGGGGGGACGCGGGCACTGAGGATGGGACGGGGCCCGGGGGGGGACGCAGGCGCTGGGATGGGACGGGGCCCGGGGGGGGGGGGACGCGGGCGCTGGGGGGGGGGGGGGACGGGGGACGCGGGCGCTGGGATGGGACGGGGCCCGGGGGGGGGGACGCGGGCGCTGGGATGGGACGGGGCCCGGGGGGGGGGGGGGCGCGGGCGCTGGGATGGGACGGGGCCGGGGGGGGGGGGGGACGCGGGCGCTGGGATGGGACGGGGCCCGGGGGGGGGGGGGGGGGACGCGGGCGCTGGGATGGGACGGGGCCCGGGGGGGGGGGGGGACGCGGGCGCTGGGATGGGACGGGGCCCGGGGGGGGGGGGGACGCGGGCGCTGGGATGGGACGGGGCCCGGGGGGGGGGGACGCGGGCGCTGGGATGGGACGGGGCCCGGGGGGGGGGGACGCGGGCGCTGGGATGGGACGGGGCCCGGGGGGGGGGGACGCGGGCGCTGGGATGGGACGGGGCCCGGGGGGGGGGACGCGGGCGCTGGGATGGGACGGGGCCCGGGGGGGGACGGGGACGCGGGCGCTGGGATGGGACGGGGCCCGGGGGGGGGGGACGCGGGCGCTGGGACAGGGCGGGGGGGGGACGCGGGCGCTGGGACGGGACGGGGCCCGGGGGGGACGCGGGCGCTGGGACGGGACGGGGCCCGGGGGGGACGCGGGCGCTGGGACGGGACGGGGCCCGGGGGAGGGACGCGGGCACTGAGGACGGGACGGGGCCCGGGGGGGGACGCGGGCACTGAGGACGGGACGGGGCCCGGGGGGGGGACGCGGGCGCTGGGATGGGACGGGGCCCGGGGGGGACGCGGGCTCTGAGGATGGGACGGGGCCCGGGGGGGACGCGGGCACTGAGGATGGGACGGGCCCGGGGGGGACGCGGGCACTGAGGATGGGACGGGCCCGGGGGGGACGCGGGCGCTGCGATGGGATGGGGCCCGGGGGGGACGCGGGCGCTGGGACAGGGCGCGGGGGGGACGCGGGCGCTGGGACGGGACGGGGCCCGGGGAGGACGCGGGCGCTGGGACGGGACGGGGCCCGGGGGGGACGCGGGCGCTGGGACGGGACGGGGCCCGGGGGGGACGCGGGCGCTGGGACGGGACGGGGCCCGGGGGAGGGACGCGGGCGCTGGGACGGGGCGCGGGGAGGACGCGGGCGCTGGGACGGGGCCCGGGGGGGGACGCGGGCGCTGGGATGGGACGGGGCCCGGGGGGGGGACGCGGGCGCTGGGATGGGACGGGGCGCGGGGAGGACGCGGGCGCTGGGACGGGGCCCGGGGGGGGACGCGGGCGCTGGGATGGGACGGGGCCCGGGGAGGACGCGGGCGCTGGGATGAGACTGGGCCCGGGGGGGACGCGGGCGCTGAGGATGGGACGGGGCCCGGGGAGGACGCGGGCGCTGGGATGGGACGGGGCCCGGGGAGGACGCGGGCGCTGGGATGGGACGGGGCCGGGGGGGGACGCGGGCACTGAGGATGGGACGGGGCCCCGGGGGGACGCGGGCGCTGGGATGGGACGGGGCCCCGGGGGGACGCGGGCACTGAGGATGGGACGGGGCCCGGGGGGGACGCGGGCGCTGGGATGGGACGGGATGCGGGCACTGAGGATGGGACGGGGCCCGGGGGGGGACATGGGCGCTGGGATGGGACGGGGCACGGGGGGGACGCGGGTGCGGGGGGGTGCCTCCCCCTCTGTCCAGGCGCTTGCAGATGTCCGTTGGCTGCGGGTGTTCTCCGTGCGTGCTGCCCCCCTCCGCGGTGCCTGTCGAGCGGGCTCCCAGTGACCTGCCCAAGGACACCATGGACTCTTGGGTGAAGGTGCCCGACCAAGTTTATTGCCAAGGAAACGCGTTCCTAGTGCCTGGCTTAATGGTGACCGGTCCACCCCGTGTCTGCCCGCTGCAATGGATACAACCCAGTGAACGATGGGACTTTCTGCTCCCCCCTCAGCTGGACAATCACCCCCGTGACCCCTCTTTATACCCTGATACAAGTTATGCATCGCCCCTCTGACAGGGCCAGTTACCACTCTGCACCAGCACCCACCCTAACCCTGCACCAAAACCTTCATCCCCCACCCTGTCATCCTGACCTTGGCCTGAGCAGGGGTCGTTGTGTCCCTGGGCCACCTTCGACTGCCTTTCACTTCACACCTCACCACGGTTACTGAACAATGGCTGACTTGCTCATTTTTACCATCTAATTATAAAATAAAATGACTGGAACATAAATATTATATTTACAGTTCAGTGTACAGTACATAAAGCAGGATAAACCAGTCATTGTATGAAATTTTAGTTTGTCCTGAGTTCACCCGTGCTTTCTCGGTAGCCTGTTGTAAAACTAGGCAAATCTCTAGGTGAGCTGATGTACCCCCGGGAAGACACGTACCCCTGGTTAAGACCCACTGGTTACCCCATAATCCTGTATGGGGGTGTTCTGGAATGTGACGAGGAGGGTTTTTGCAATGCCAGCCCTCTTCTTGCCAAGTTCGTGTACCGGACAGTGGCGCTGCAAGCAGGCCTCTGCTTTGTACCCAGGCCTGGCTTTAGTTTGGGCCTTAGGCCTCGCACCAGGCTCCAAGTCTCAGGCTGTCTCTACTGCAGCAGACTCGATACCACTGGGCGCTGGGCATGGCACTGCCCCTCAGGCTGCCAGCGTGAGCCAGCGGCGCCCCGTGCACCCTGCACGTGGCCGTGGCATGGCCAGAGCACTGGCTGGGTCTCAGGGCCCTGGGGTTGCCCAGCGTGAACCACTATTGCGGCCTTTGACATATCTGTCCCTAGGGTGGGTGCAGCCTCTCGCTTGCTTGCCCCCAGTGAGAGACCTGCTCACTTAGCCCTGGTCTGAGGGGTGGGTGGAACCACCCGGGCTAGCGCCTGCAAGGCCTAGCCGCTTGTCTGCGTCGTGGGACACCTGGCACGCTGCTGGCACCCACTGGTCCATGCCAGCACTGAGCTGCCATGATCGCCCCAGCCGAGGCCCAGGGAGCCATGCTGGCTTCCTCTGCCCTGGAGGGGTGCTCCAGCCTGAGTTCAGTGGCTCCCGGGGAAAGGGGAGAATTGGCTCCCCAAGGGAGTTTACCTGAGTGGGTCACAAACCCAGCTGCAGACCCCTCGTGTTCTAGCCGGTCTTGGGCCCAGCAGGATTGCTAAGAGAAGCAGGGTCCAGTAGCCAGGCCTGCTTAGCCCTAGCCAAGACGGTTTAACAGCCTCCTCTGGCCACGTCTGCACTGCAAAGGTTTGCTGACATGTTAGGCCGGCACACAGCTGCCGTGGTTAGTATATCGCTGGTGCGTGTGTACGCTTGGCTCCTTGTGTCGGTGCTGCTCGTTCTCAGCATGCATGCCCATGTCCATGCACAGAGCAGTGCACCAGGGGTACCCCAGTGTGCAGCCTGCCGCCGTTCAGTTTGGGCAATGCATGATGGGGCAGAATGAGGTGTTCAGGATGACGGGGAGCAAGGGGTAAACTTCCCATAATGCAGTGTTCTCCATCCCATAATATCAGCCCTAGCCCATAAATTTTGCTCCTATTTTCAATTTCTCATGCCCTCGTGTGGGACATTTTGCTGCCTGCCATGGCTGACAGGGGCCTGGAGTCTGTCTGCATGGTGCTGCACTATTGCGCTGGGCATTGCAAGAAAAGATCCTAATGGTTAGAGCTGCCTGTTGTGTGCTGCATAATATCTGTGAAGCAAAGGGGGAAATTTGCCCTGGGGTGGAGGTGGAGCTGCTGCCTGCTGGGTCTGAACAGCCAGGCCCCAGGGCTCTCGGAGGAGTTCACCGAGGTGCTGTGCGGCGGTGGGCACTGTGCTCCCCTGGCCCTGCAGTTTGGGTGGTGCTTGCTGCAGACTGCGTAGCTCACTTCCAGGGCCGCTGACAGTGCTGGGCTGCTTGCTGGACACCAGTGATGACTGTCCTGATTGGCAAGGGCGTTGTGAGCGCACAAGAGCACTGTGTTCACTGCCAACACGTGCACTGAACTAACAGGGATGAATCACTCTCCAAACAAACAAGTTTTATTCACTTGCAAAAACAGCTCCAATAAAACAAGTGAAGAATTAACCGTAAATAGGTTTTAACTTAAAAAATGCAGGAGCCGTAATAAACACTGATGCCCATTGTAGCTAAACATTGTTGCCGGCACCCAGTGCCAGAGGCGAACAACAGCAAAGTTCGTTGCCCGGTGTGCGTCACCCAATCATCACAACGGGGTGGAGAAGCCGAAAAGTTTATTTGCAGCTGCAAACAAGGTACAGGGAGAACAGAATCTCAAATCCTGCACCCAGAGCAGGAAGTTACACAGGCTTTTATATTTTTTTTTAAGCATATTTATTTAATAGCAAGCTGCTCTAAGTATTTATATAGCCAGCCAATTTAGTTACCAGCTAGTTTTTTATACATCAACTACGGCTCTCCCAGGCCTGCGTAGGTGTAGCTGGGTTGTCCATGCTTTCCCTCGGGGTGGACTGGCAAGGGTAGGCGTGCTGGCCCTGAGGTTATGTGGAACGCTGGGGGTGAGCACCAGGGCTTACTTTGTGCCAGAACTTGCCAGAGCTGAGCCCCAGCACCCCTGGGCCTGGCAGGTCAGAGCCCCGGCACCCCTGGGCCTGGCAGTTCAGAGCCTCGGCACCCCTGGGCCTGGCAGTTCAGAGCCCCGGCGCCTCTGGGCCTGGCAGGTCAGAGCCCCGGCACCCCTGGGCCTGGCAGTTCAGAGCCCCAGCGCCCCTGGGCCTGGCAGGTCAGAGCCCCGGCACCTCTGGGCCTGGCAGTTCAGAGCCCCGGTACTTCCCCCGCTCCTGGGTACAGTAGAAGGCTCCACAGTCTCATAGGCTTTCCAAAGAGAATTTGGTACAGCTGGTACCCTGTACCTAACCGATCACTACTTCGAATTGCTGCCAACACCAATGGTAATTTCTGTGACCCAGCACGGAGGGGGGAGTGTTGACCTGGGGCAGTGTTGACCTGGGAACGTGGCAGGGGAGTTTCATTGGGGATGGGATACCTCAGAGCCTGTCACCTGAGCCGGGAGGGGGGTTGGGGCCAGGTGACACCTTTGCCAGGGAAACTGGACAATGGCTGGAGGAGGAGCTGGGGGGAGGCTGGTTGGGATGCTGGAGGGTTTTTCTTTCAGTTTGGAATGGGCTAGGGAAGAGGGGAGAGCCCCAGAGTGGGGGGTCTACGGTTTCTATCTCCCAGAAGGACCTACCAAGGGGTCCTGTTCATGCCTACAAGCTCTGGTCTGGACTGTGTTCCTGTCGTCTCTAATAAACCTGCTCTTCTACTGGCCAGCCGAGAGTCACGGTGAATGTGAATCGCAGGAAAGAAGGGTACAGGACCCTGACTCCCCCACGCTTCGTAACAATTTCTCATCCCAATCTTTACCTGTCTCCTGTCCCACCTTTCGTAGAGCCTGTTGAATTGTCTGATTCAGTCTCTTTACTGATCCTGATGATTGAGGATGGTAAGGAATGTGTAACTGCTGCTTTATCCCTAAAGCTTTCAATAAGCTTTTCACTACTTCCCCCAAAATCCGGTCCATTATCCAAATCAATTACTCTCGGAGTTCCATACCTGTTAAAAACAACTTCCCACAGTTTCTTAGCGGTTGTCTCTGCAGTGTGGTTCCGGGTGGGAATCGCCTCCACCCATCCAGAAAAAGAATCCACCACCAGCAGAAAATACTGATTTCCTCGGGAAGTTTTCGGCAACTTATCGATAGAGTAATTTGTATCCTACTCCATGGCCCTACAATTCTCTGATGTAACAACGGCCCCGCACTAGGTGTTTTATTGCTGTTTGACACACATTTTATACAATTTTTAACAGATCTCTCTACATCTTCCCATACTCTAGGCCAAACTCCAATTTGTTTTACCTTAAAAAGCATATTCTCTATTCCTTGATGGGCCATGGAGTGGCAGACATTAACCATTTCTTCCCTTTGCATTTTTTTTCCACTTTACCTCTCCTGTCCTTTTGTTGTTGTTGTTGTTCACTGTGTACAAGGAACCTATTCCCACCCCCCGTTCTCTGTTCCCAGTAGCAGCAGGCTCGGAATAGATGGTGTTCTCCTGGAATTCGGTGTATCAGTTAAGCTCCCACCATGGTATGATCTGCTTTCTAGGCAGATCGTACCATGCGTTGACTTTTCCTGCTGCAATGTGTTAACGCTTCTTGTACAATATCCATCAAAACCATGGTAATAACAAGACAAACAACAACAAAACACACCACATAATTTTTGTCACAACAGTAGACCCGGCCTTCTGGGTTGTTCTGCTGGCACCAGCTTGCCTGTAGTGTTTGAAAAACAAAATAAACTTTTCCTAGCCCCACCCCTCGTGGGGACAGATTATTGCTTAAAAATCTCTCTCTCTTTTACAAATCTCTTTGCTGATTGCAAGAAAAACAGAGGAATTATCTCCATACTTTCCTGTGATTTGTTCTATAGACAGGACAGATTTAAATGGCTTTTACCCTTAAAGAAAATGGTGAATTATCCCACTGTTCATTTATGAAGTTCATGAGGTGGTGTACCTCAGTTTCCCTTCTTGTACAGCATACCAGGTTTGTAATGGCTTCTCTGCTGTGCAAAGCTTTACGTTTATTCACAGGTAATAACTGAGAGTATTACTATGAGATCTTTGAACATAAGATTTATTTTCAATTACCATTTTTAGCATGCTTAACATTTCCCCCCCAAAATTACACACATTATACATTGTTCCAAGGTTACTCACTAGCATCCCTGGCTGGGATGATTTAGTTGGGGATTGGCCCTGCTTTGAGCAGGGGGTGGGACTAGGTGACCTCCTGAGGTCCCTTCCAGCCCTGAGATTCTGTGATTCTGTGATTTATTTCAAGGTTTAACATTGTGACAGTCTGATTACTTAGCGCCACTTCAAGGCTCCTGTTTCTGACATTGCTTCTCTTGTGCATTTCACCCCTGCTCTTGCTTCAGAGGTGGAACACTCTCTGTCTTTTAACTTTTTGTGCCCCTCCCGCAGTACTTAGCTGCTATTTATTACAAAAAAACAAACAAAAAAAAGGGATCCAGAATCTCTCTCCGTTTTCCCAGTTGTGGCTGCCCCTGCCATGGCCATATTCTTTGGTCCTCATTTAAAAAGATATTAAACTTTATAAACACATCGAAGTACCCAAAGGGCTAAATGCTTAATACCAAAGCCACCTCACACTATCTGGCCCTGTCTGGCAAAAGGTCTGGCAATGCTGCAACTTTGGATGCGAGATTCAAATGGAGCTTGAGTGGCATTATTTTTTTATTTAAAAACAAAACAAACCCAATTTATCTTAAACCTACAAACAGGATTTTACAAACCATGAGTGTTGGTTTAGGTCCTTAAAACCTTACATAATTACACACAAATATTTACATACACAAATTCTTTTTTGCCTAATATCACTTGCAATGCTTTAATTATTTTTGTATAATACGGTACCAGATTACATTTCCATCTTGTATAATCAAAGGCAGTCAAGTTCCAATAAAAACCTCACACACACACACACACACACCCCTACCCATATATATATATATGTCACGGAGTGTGGGGGAGTCAGGGCCCTGCACCCCCTCTTCCTGCTATTCACCATGACTCTCAGCCAGCCAGTAAAGCAGAAGGTTTATTGGACGACAGGAACACAGTCCCAAACAGAGCTTGTAGGTACAAGCTTGTAGGACCCCTCAGACAGGTCTTCTGGGGGGCAGGGAGCTTAGACCTCAGACTTGGGGTCCCCTCCGTTTCCCCAGTCCACTCCCAACTCAAAACCCCCTCCAGCCGACTCCCCCAGCCTCCCCCCGGCTCCTCCTCCAGCCTTTGTCCAGCTTCCAGGGCAAAAAGTGTCGCCACGCCCCCAACCCCCCTCCTGGCTCAGGTTACAGGCTTAGGTATCGTCCCTCAAGTGAAGCCCCCCCCCCGGCTATTCCATCCCCCATGGAGACAGTCCCAGTAAAACTCCCTGTGACATTCCCAGGTCAATCTGCCCCACTCCCAGCTCCGTCACAATATATATATACATATCTAGTGATTTTGATTACAAACTATTCCTGTGGGAAAAGGGCCCATTTCCCCTCAGAATATTGTAAAGCCTTCTGGGGATAACACATCCTGGTAGCAGTAGCCACCCTACCTGACCCCCTTGGATAATTTGTTTAACTACCACGGTTCCACTCAGTGTGACTGTACCTCACATATATTTATATTGACATAACTAGGTTTTATATTAAACCAATAATCAATCATCATAAAATAATAATACATAATCAATTCCCTTTTTATAACACCACAACTGTTACTTTTTAACGTTTTCACAACTCCTAAGTGTTTCCTTCCCTACAGAGTCTGTAGTATTCATTTTTTCAAAAGCTACTTGTAACTCTTCACTTATTTTAAATCCCTCACTTCTGCATTCGGTTCTTTAAGGGGCAGTACAGCTGCCTTACCCTGTGCTTTTTTTTCTTTGCTTTTGTTTGCACCTCAGTTGAATTGCAGAAGTGCCATTCTCTGTTGCAGTTAATTGTTTCTGAGCAACTTCAGGGGTTAGCCTATTCACTCTCCCTTTTTCTCTTCAAAACCTTTTTTTTTTCTTTTCTTCACTCCGAGCAAGTCACAGCTCCTGTCTCTTAAGATGGTCTATTAACTTTGTTTTTGCCTTAAGTGCCTCCTTTCCTTCACCCTCTCCCCTGGCTCTTGTTACACAGACAGAGACCAGAAGTCCAAAGTGCAGGCAAAATGATGTTTATTGGGGTTAATTCCAAGCAAACATATTCATAGCGCTACACACGGGCAGAGTCTGTTCCCCAATATTCCCTTCCCAGCTGATGTTGGAGAGCCTTGCCCGTGTCCCCATTCCATCCTTCTCCTTTCCAGTTCTCTAGTTTGTTTTCCCAGCTGTTCCAAATGAGTCTGCATTACTTGTGCTTGCCTCACTTTCTTCTCTAAAATTTCCTGGCAGATTTTAAAACGTTCTTGCAGGGTCAGTAGCCCTGCACACGCCTCCCCCTTGTATTCAATGACCTTTTTCGTAGCCCACCACAACAGCCATATCACAGCTGCCTGCTTCTTGCTGGCATTTGGCTTGTACAGCTATACACACTTCTCCAACATGTTTTCTAATGTATCGATTATCACATCAGGTTCCACTGCACCCTTCATCCAAGGGCAGGTCCCAAATGCAATAATCTCCTTCTCTAACGTAGAAGGGCTTTAACTTTAATCCATTGGGGTGCCTCCTCTACCCCTTTATGCTTTTTAAACATTATCTCAATAACCTCGCACAGTATCTCCCCGCACGCACTCACTTATACTTAATATAGCACGTTCCCAAAACTCCACGCAGTATCTCCCCACGCGTACTTTTAGTCTTACAAATCCCACAAATAAGGAGTCACCCTTTAGACTCCCCCAACACTGTCAGACCCCGTCTCACAATCCGGCACTCCTTATATCTCTCCCTCCCCCTCTGCAATTCTCCGCCAAATGCGAGAGGTACCGGGATCGCTGCTCGCATTCTCCACCAAATGTTTGGCTCTGATAGAGGTCTCCCTACGGGATGCGGGAGCAGGCAGATACCGGACACAGTGTTGGTATATAATACTCTAAATATTTTTATTGATTACAATATAAACCCCACTCAGTCCACATTCCCACTCCTTTCACATTACGCCAGAGTCTGATGATCTGAAGGAAATCCTGATGGCCAGCTGAAATTCAGTCTGATCACAAGGTGTGGGGAGCCCCACAGTACACGCCTCTTTTTCAGCGCTCTGGGTTGGAGTCTGACTCCAACTTCAGCTATAGCCAGCAACCTTTTCTACAGACCAGACCATCACGTCATTAGCTGTTTGTCTGTTTACTAAGCCTTTCATCCATATCTCCAGGACAGCAGTTCCGGGCAGGCTGCCATAATCCAAGACGTTCCATTTTCTCTTATGGACGTGACAAAGTTTGTTTTGCACAGACAATTCTTGACAGCTCATAACCTTAAATCTTTGCTTCAGTTGCCAACACACAACTCACATACTCATGCCAAGCATACAGCATTTATACGAGGCCCATATGGCTTCTAGCATATTACAACATACACATCACAACACATGCTCCTCCTCCTGCTTGCTGTTCATAGCAGGGCCCTGGGACTTGGGCTCCCAGTGGTCTCTGGGGTGGCAGAGGGGGCTCTGCTGAGGATGGCGTGCTTTGCACCTGATTGCTTGTTGGCCTCCCCGGCCTTCTGCTCTGCCTGCCGCAGCTCCTTGGCTGTCACAGGGCATGGCTGGTAGCCCCGGCGTGCCCCTGCTTCTGCATCCCCAGTGCAATCTGCTCCTAGATGTCACTGCTTCTGCGGCTGGTTGGAGCTGCCTCTCCCCCGGGGCCAGGAGAGCGTGGCTGGAGCGCGGAGCTGAGAGGGTCGTCTGGGAAGTTGTGCACATCACTGGAGAGCAGATAGAGGTGCTCTCGCCAAGCGGGACAACCAGGAAAAGGGGCTTTGCGGGAGGGGGCTCCCTGGGCAGTGGCGATCACAGTTGTGACCAGAGCGGTCAGCGTGGGGCATTGCGGGACAGCTGCTGGAGGCCTGTCAGAGTTGACGTAGGTAACGCAGTGTCAGCCTCGGTGCATCGAGTGTGGCTCAGCGCCACTCGGGAGCTGGCGTTATTCTGGCGGCGTAACGGGGCCCTTCCATCGGGGTGGGGGGGACGGCAAGTTTCACTGTAGACACTTGCACGTCTAGGGCAATGCATGGTCCTGCACGTTGCTCTGCGTTGCACAGAGCAGGACAGACCGGAGGGAGCCAAAGAGGCTCCTCAGCCGCACTGATAATACAGGTCTCAGAGGAGCAGCCGTGTTAGTCTGTATCCGCACAAAGAAAAGGAGGACTTGTGGCACCTTAGAGACTAACCAATTTATTTGAGCATAAGGTTTCGTAAGCTGCAGCTCACTTCATCGGATGCATACTGTAGCTCACGAAAGCTTATGCTCTAATAAATGCCACAAGTCCTCCTTTTCTTTTTACTGATAATACAGGGGCTGTAGGTAATCGCTGCGGTTCCACCGGCTCCGGGAACCTCTGACGTGGGACCTCAGCGATACCTCACCAAGCACCACGCTCTCCTACACCCACTCAGCGGTGGAGGGAGACCTGTCACAAGTTCAGCGGCCTGACTGCGAGATGACTTGGCCCAATGCCGTTGTTCTGGGGGCCTGTGGCTGCATGGCTCAGTGCTCAAAGGGTTCGCACGGCACTGCTGTGCAGGGAGGCAGGCACACGGGGGGGAGCCACTGGCTTGGGACTCAGGTACTAGCCTCTCCCTGCCCCTCACTAACACAGCTTTGGTAGCGCTGCACAGCTCTGGGATACCTCTAAAAATGGTGGGGGGTTGCTAGGACATAAAAATACCACAGGGAAGCATCCGCTTGGGTCTCTTGTTTAGTGCCTGAGTCTGAAACTTATGATCGTTTAAAAGCACGAAGGCCACATGCCCCCTCCAGTCCCGTTCCCCCCAGCCTGGAGATGGAGTTACAGCGAGAGGGGCTGCAGGAAGTGAGGGCTCAGCACAGCAGGGAGGTTGCAATTATCCCAAACCAAGCATTCCAGATGACTCTGCTTATTACGACAGTCTGTAACCCACTAACAACCGCCCCCAGCTGCTTCCCCCCTTCCTCCCCCTGTGACTGGGGGTGGGGCAGCTTAAGTTAAAGGGCCCGCTTCCCCTTGAATGGGCCCTGGAAATCCATGTTAACTGCTGAAGACAAACAGTCCCTTTCCCCTTGTGCGGCTGGGACCCCCACAGTCCCTCTCCCAGCCCTGAGGAAGAGCTCTGTGCTGCTCCGAAGCTTGTCTCCCTCACAACCGAGGTAGGGCGGATAAAAGATATTGTTCCTCCCGCAACACCCCTAAGCCCAGGCCAGGTTACCCATGAACCCAATCAGGGCCTGTGTGCACCTGGCTGGCCCCGCCCTACCCCTGGCGGCTGCACTAGGACCCAGGTGTGTGGGAGCAGCAGCAGGAAGCTGGGCTTGAACCCACCTGCCCTTTGCCTGGCAGCCTGAGGCTCGGGAGGGGAGGGGAGGGGAGGAGAGGCAAAGGGAAGGGAAGGGAAGGGAAGGGAAAGGAAAGGAAAGGAAAGGAAAGGAAAGGAAAGGGAAGAGCAGAGCAGAGCAGAGCAGAGCAGGGACTGTGTGCAGTGTGGTACAGACCAGAGCACTGAGCTGAGTTCAGCCAGCTGGGATCCCAGGGCTGGGCTGGCTATGCCAACCCCCCCTGCACGGTGCCTGGCTGGGGCTGTGGGCCTGAGTGGGAAGTCCTGAGTCGGGCGCCCTTGTTGTGGGGGCCGGCTACTCCCTGGAGGACCCCAGGACCTGGGAGCCCGGTCTGAAGGGAGGCCTGAGCTGGGTGCTGGCCCTTCAAGGGGAAGGGGCTCCCCGCTGGAGCCACTCATGGCTGGCGGGGACAGCCCCTGGCGCTGGCTCTGACCCTGCAGGCCCCGGAGATGCAGGCGGTGGGCTTAGGGCTCTTCCTCCTGCTCCTGCCCAGAGTGGGGCTCCGCGCCCCCCCGGACTCTGTCAGCTGCTCCCAGGTGTGTATGAGCCGGGACTGGGGCTCCCTACTGCTGCTCCGGAGGGGGCTCTGCTGTGGGGGGGCCAGTGATGGGGTGTGGGCGGGTTGGGGGCTGTTGAGTAAAGATAGTGCTCCCCCGCAACACTCCAGCCCTGGTCGCCTCCCCTGGCCCCTCCTCACCACCCACAGGCCTGCAGGTGTTGGTCTCTGCTTCTGCTGGTAACCGGCCCACCTGCTTGGCACGGCCTTGGCGTCCCCTGCTCTGCCCGTGGCCCGAGCCAGCCCCTGGCTGGGAGGCTGCCGCAGAGCGCCCCTCTCCTGGCAGGAGGGGGGCAGGGAAGGGCAATTCCCGGGGGGTGCCCTGCCTGGGGACAGATACCCACTCACCCCATCTGCTCCTGGGGTCTGTGTCCACTGGCTGGTGCCAAGGACTTGGGCACTGGGACGGGACAGGCTGTGCCCTGGGGCTGGCCTGTGCTGGGGGTACCCAGAGCTAATTCACCCCCAAACCACCTGCCAAGAGAAACGCCCCGTGAATGCCCCCCCACGCGCCCTCCCGCTGCGGTGAGAGTGGCGGGAGGGGCTGGGGCACGCGAGCTGGGGGGGGCGTGGGGGGGAGGAGGCGGGTGAGGTGTAGGGGCCTGGCTCGGGTGGAACCAGAGGGGGCCTCGGTCGGCCTGGGGGAGCCCCTTTGGCCGCTCTGAGCAGGGGATGAGTGTGACGGGGCCCGGCCCCCCATCATCGCTGGATGGGGGCGACCCCCCCCCCCCGGCACGGGGCACTGGCAGGGAGGGTGGGCCCCTGACGCAGGCCCCACGCCAGACAGGGAGAGCTGGGCGTGGGCCTTGGCGCTGCTGTTTGCTCAGCTAACAAACCAGCCAGGCCTGGCAGCTCGGTGTGCGGAGGCCATAAACCCCGGCCTGGTGCTTGTGGCCATGGAGACGGGGCCAGCCGGTGCAGGGCTGGCCGGGCGCCCGGCCCCACGGGTGAGGGGCCGGGCGCCCGGCCCCACGGGTGAGGGGCCGGGCGCCCGGCCCCACGGGTGAGGGGCCGGGCGCCCGGCCCCACGGGTGAGGGGCCGGGCGCCCGGCCCCAACGGGTGAGGGGCCGGGCGCCCGGCCCCACGGGTGAGGGGCCGGGCGCCCGGCCCCACGGGTGAGGGGCCGGGCGCCCGGCCCCACGGGTGAGGGGCCGGGCGCCCGGCCCCACGGGTGAGGGGCCGGGCGCCCGGCCCCACGGGTGAGGGGCCGGGCTGTGGGCTGCAGCACCCTGCTTGCAGCCAGGGGAGAGCCAGCGGGGGTCAGGCCGTGGGGCTCAGGCTGCCACTAATCCCCCCGTGGGGGTCAGGCCGTGGGCTCGGTGCCCTGCTCTGTCCCATCACACAGCATGGGTGACGCTGACCCCCGTCTGGCCCCCCGCAGGGCCGGGCACAGAGTGCCCACGAGGTCTGTGTCGCCTAGAGCCACTGCTGGAATGAGGGAGGCTTGGGGGGGCTCCTGGCTCATGCAGCCCTGGCCTCTCCCAGCAGGGGGCGCCGTGGGGACGGGGCAGGGCGCTGGCTGAGGGGGGGCGCTCCCAGCAGGGGGCGCCGTGGGGACGGGGCAGGGCGCTGGCTGAGGGGGGGCTCTCCCAGCAGGGGGCGCCGTGGGGACGTGGCAGGGCGCTGGCTGAGGGGGGGCTCTCCCAGCAGGGGGCGCCGTGGGGACGGGGCAGGGCGCTGGCTGAGGGGGGGCTCTCCCAGCAGGGGGCGCCGTGGGGACGGGGCAGGGCGCTGGCTGAGGGGGGGCTCGCAGCAGGGGGCGCCGTGGGGACGGGGCAGGGCGCTGGCTGAGGGGGGGCTCTCCCAGCAGGGGGCGCCGTGGGGACGGGGCAGGGCGCTGGCTGAGGGGGGGCTCGCAGCAGGGGGCGCCGTGGGGACGGGGCTGGGCGCTGGCTGAGGGGGGGGCGCTCCCAGCAGGGGGCGCCGTGGGGACGTGGCAGGGCGCTGGCTGAGGGGGGGCTCTCCCAGCAGGGGGCGCCGTGGGGACGTGGCAGGGCGCTGGCTGAGGGGGGGGTCTCCCAACAGGGGGCGCCGTGGGGACGGGGCAGGGCGCTGGCTGAGGGGGGGCTCTCCCAACAGGGGGCGCCGTGGGGACGGGGCAGGGCGCTGGCTGAGGGGGGGCTCGCAGCAGGGGGCGCCGTGGGGACGGGGCAGGGCGCTGGCTGAGGGGGGGTCTCCCAGCAGGGGGCGCCGTGGGGACGGGGCAGGGCGCTGGCTGAGGGGGGGCTCGCAGCAGGGGGCGCCGTGGGGACGGGGCAGGGCGCTGGCTGAGGGGGGGTCTCCCAGCAGGGGGCGCCGTGGGGACGGGGCAGGGCGCTGGCTGAGGGGGGGTCTCCCAGCAGGGGGCGCCGTGGGGACGGGGCAGGGCGCTGGCTGAGGGGGGGTCTCCCAACAGGGGGCGCCGTGGGGACGGGGCAGGGCGCTGGCTGAGGGGGGGGTCTCCCAACAGGGGGCGCCGTGGGGACGGGGCAGGGCGCTGGCTGAGGGGGGGCTCGCAGCAGGGGGCGCCGTGGGGACGGGGCAGGGCGCT
The DNA here is from genome assembly GCF_015237465.2 of Chelonia mydas. Lineage (NCBI taxonomy): Eukaryota > Metazoa > Chordata > Testudines > Cheloniidae > Chelonia > Chelonia mydas. Next base: position 915,292 of record NC_057853.1, read on the forward strand.
GGCTGAGGGGGGGCTCGCAGCAGGGGGCGCCGTGGGGACGGGGCAGGGCGCTGGCTGAGGGGGGGTCTCCCAGCAGGGGGCGCCGTGGGGACGGGGCAGGGCGCTGGCTGAGGGGGGGGCGCTCCCAGCAGGGGGCGCCGTGGGGATGGGTCGTTGGCTGTGGGGGGAGGGGGGGGTCCTAGCATGTGAATGCTGAGGACCTGGTTTCTCCCTGATCTTTCCCTTCTTTTCCTGCAGGGCCTGTCCTGCTGGCTGCTGGGTAAGTGCCCTATTGCAGCGCCGTTTCTGGGGAAGCGTGGGTGGGTGGGCAGGTGGAATTCCTCCCTCCCCCCTAGCAGGGGTCTGGCCATGCTCTCTCCCCAGGTGGGGCTGGGGGCACATGACCCTGGTGTCTGGGTCCCCAGGGTCACTAGGCTCCCACAGCCTGTCCATCAAGCACAGTGGAGAGACACATGACACAGCTACTCCTCCGCTCAATGGGTCTGAGGGTCCCCGGTGCCCAGCTGTGCCATGAACACAGGGCACAGAGTTGTGCTTTTGATTTTTCCTCCTAAGTGAAGTGCTTTGCACTTTACTGAATTTTATCTCGTTGAATTCAGACCAATTCTCCATTTTCCCAAGGTCATTTTGAATTCTAATCTTGCCTTCTAAAGTGCTTGCAACCTCTCCCAGGTTGGTGTCAGCTGCTGATTTTATAAGCGCATTTCCACTCCATTATCCAAGTCCATTAATAAAAACATTGACTAGTACTGGACCCAGGCCTGACCCTGATGGGCCCCACTGTTAGGATATAGATATTCAGGCCTGTCTGTAAAGGCCTATGCTCTAAAGATTTAGGTGTAGTCTTATCACTTGGCTAGTTATAGAGGTATAAAAGAAAGAATCAAAATCACTGTCTGCCGGTGTAAGGGCCTTCTCTTACTGTGACAGTCTGAGGCCCTGTGCTTAGGCTAAGATCTCTGTCTAAGCAACAGAGGCAGCCATAAGCTGGGAAGCGACCAGTCACATCCTCACATTCCAAACTAGTCACATTGAAAGAAGGTGCTATTGGGCTGTTAGGAATACAATCCTGTCCTGATAACGCCTATCGCCTCCAGAGAAAGGGAAGTGCCTAGAAGATGTAAAAGGAAACTTAGTTTGATAGCATCCTGTCTGGCAAGAACTCACTTATCAATAGCTGGGATGTGAAATCCTCATTTCTGTGTTTGTTCTATCACTGTAGTCCCCATTTCCCTCTTGTTTGTCTGTATAATCTCTGCCTGGTTCTGTGATTGTTTCTGTTTGCTGTATAATTAATTTTGCTGGGTGTAAACTAATTAAGGTGGTGGAATATAATTGGTTACATAATCATGTTACAATATGTTAGGATTGGTTAGTTAAATTTTAGTAAAATGATTGGTTAAAGTATAGCTAAGCAGAACTCAAGTTTTACTATATAGTCTGCAGTCAATCAGGAAGTGGGTGCGTGTGGGTGAAATGGGAACAGGGAATGGGGGTGGGGAAACTGGAATCATGTTTGGCTAAGGGCAGGAGTGGGAACAGGGGCACAGGTAAGCCTCTGTGGTGTCAGAGCTGGGAAGGGGGACACTAAGGAAGGAAACTGGAATCATCTCTTGCTGGAAGTTCACCCCAATAAACATCGAATTGTTTGCACCTTTGGACTTGGGGTATTGTTGCTCTCTGTTCATGCAAGAAGGACCAGGGAAGTAAGTGGGTGAAAGAATAAGCCCCTAACATCTTGGTGCTGGTGACTCACTCGGATGCATCGCATCGGATAGGTGAGTGGCAGCCTGTAAGTCCCCGTCCCCAACAGTCTGTGCAGCTGCTTGGAGGGGTTTCAGAGTAGCAGCCATGTTAGTCTGTATTCGCAAAAAGAAAAGGAGTACTTGTGGCACCTTAGAGACTAACCAATGAGCTGTAGCTCACAAAAGCTTATGCTCAAATAAACTGGTTAGTCTCTAAGGTGCCACAAGTACTCCTTTTCTTTTTACTTGGAGGGAGTATCGCGAACTCTCGTGATGGTAGTTGCGGGTTCTGGCAAGCCAAAGGATTTTTTGGATAAATGGATAAGGAAGAATCAGGGCCCATACCAGGTGCAGGGGTCACCCTGGGATGAGATTAAAAAGGAAATGGAGGAAGTGTTAGGGGACCCAGAGGGATGGGCGTGGCTGAGGAGCCCACCCTCCTTGGTATATGGGTAGTGGAAGAAGGTCCCTGCCCATGGGGCTGAATGCCCTCCAGGGAAAGGAGGCACTTCAGTCCCCTTGTGAGAAGTTTGAAGTGAGGGCAGCATTATGGGAAGCTGCCAGGAATCTTTCAAGTTTGGTGCTGCTTCAGCAAGGGCTGCTGAAGGGTTGTAAATTAGTTAGGGGTGGTTAAAGATGATTTGGCACAACAGGGTTTAACGTCAAAAGCAGAGTTAACAGACTACCTTTAGAGACTGCCTTGGCTGGGATGATTTAATTGGGGATTGGTCCTGCTTTGAGCAGGGGGTTGGACTAGATGACCTCCTGAGGTCCCTTCCAACCCTGATATTCTATGATTCTATGACTGGAGCTGGGACTTGGTCCTGGGGGAGTGGAGAGAAAGAAGGGGAAGAAAAACATTTTCAAAGTGCAGAATGGCAGGGTTTGCAGGAACAGGTAACAACCCCCACTCTTCTCCCAGAGCCAGAATGAGAACCTGTGGATAAGGGTTCCCAACTGTTTCAACCTAGGGAGGCTACACTTGGCTCAGAGCTAACTATGTTCTTTTCCTCAGTTTACTTACTTGGCTGCTGGTAGCCTATACTTTAAACTGACCGGGCAGGCTTAATTGGTTTCTTTCCACCTCTCAGCCTGCCTTTCCACACTCTTTTGTTTTTCTGAAGTTTTAATGGAGGGTACTTTGGATACTTTATGTGAGATGTTTTTGGTTATTTTGGACAAAGTATGACAGAGGTCTGCTGTATGCCACTGGAATTTTTGGAGTAAAAGTTCCATGGAGACCAATGTTTTACGGCCTCTTTGAGCAGTCTCATGGCCAAGGCAGCACAGGTTACGGCAGCTGTGTGGCAATATTGTAGTTGGTGGCTAAGTTGTTACAGACAAATTGCACCACCTTAAACTAAACAAGTCCACGGAGGACAGGTCCATCAGTGGTGGTTAGCCAGGGTGGGCAGGGAGGGTGTCTCTCGCCTCTGTTTGCCAGAAGCTGGGGATGGGCGACAGGGGATGGATCACTTTATGATTACCTGTTGGGTTCGCTCCCTCTGGGGCACCTGGCATTGGCCACTGTCGGCAGACAGGACACTGGGCTGGATGGACCTTTGGTCTGACCCAGTATGGCCATTCTTATGTTCTTACTAGATACAGCTTTCCAGTTTGACAGCAAACCATTGATAACTACTCTTTGACTACAGGCTTTCAGCCAGTTGTGCACTCACCTTATAATATTTTCATCTAGTCCAGTGGTTTTCAACCTGTGGCCTGTGGACCCCTGCGGGGCTGCAGACTGTCTAAGATTTCCAAAGGGGTCTGCATCTCCATTTGACATTTTTTAGAGGTCTACAAATGAAAAAACTTTGAAAACCCCTGCTATAGCCCACATCCCCTTTAGTTTGCTTATGAGGCTGCCATGTGGGATTGTGTCAAAAGCCTGACTAAAATCAAGATACATCACGTCTACAGGTTTCGGAGAGCTAGCCGTGTTAGTCTGTATCAGCAAAAAGAACGAGGAGTCCTTGTGGCACCTTAGAGACTAATGCTCAGATCAATTTGTTAGCCCACGAAAGCTTATGCTAACAAATTTATTTGAGCATTAGTCTCTAAGGTGCCACAAGGACTCCTCGTTCTTTTTACCACATCTACAGCTTCCCTCCATTCGCTAAGCCAGTAACCCTGTCCGCGAAGGAAATTAGGTTGGTTTGGCATGATTTGTCCGTGATAAATCCACGCTGGCTATTCCTTATAACACTGTTATCCTCTAGGTGCTTAGAAATTGAATGTTTAATCGTTTGTTCCAGTATTTTTCCAGGTAAGCTGATTGGACTGTGATTCCCTGCGTCCACTTTGTTCCCCTTTTTAAAGATAGGTGCTACGTTTGCCCTTCTCCCATGTTCTGGGTCATGACCCATCCTCCAGGAGTTCTGAGAGATAACTGCTAATGGTTCTGAGATTTCAGAGTAACAGCCGTGTTAGTCTGTATTCTCAAAAAGAAAAGGAGTACTTGTGGCACCTTAGAGACTAACCAATTTATTTGAGCATAAGCTTTCATGAGCTTGGTTAGTCTCTAAGGTGCCACAAGTACTCCGGTTCTGAGACTGTTTCAGCTAATTCCTTAAGTATCCCATGGTGAATTTCATCCAGCCCTGCTGAGGTGAATACATCTAGCTTCTTCTCTAAATGTTTTCACCTCTTCTTTCCTTATTTTGACTTGCATTCCTTCCTCCTGGTTGTTAAGATTAATTGTGTTGAGTATCTGGTCACCATTAACCTTTTTAGTGATGATTGAAGCAAAGTAAACCTAAAACACCTCAGCTTTCGAGATGTCATCAGTTATTAGCTCTCCTGCCTTGCTAAGCAGAACACCTGCCCTTTTCTTTGTCTTTCTCTTTCCCCAGGGTATTTATAGTATCTTTTCTTCTTGCCTTTTATGTTCCTTGCTAGTGTAACTCATTTTGTGCCTTGGCCTTTCTGATTTTGTCCCTACACACTTGTGCTTTTCTTTTGTATTCCTCCTTAGGAAGTTGTCCATGTTTCTGCTTCTTGTAGGATTCCTTTTTGATTGTCAGGTCATTAAAGATGCCTCATGGAGTCATACTGGCCTCTGAATACTCTTCCTATCCTTTTCTTCATGTCAGGATAGCTTGTAATTGTGTGTTTGTGCCTCCGCTGAACTCCTTTATTCCTTTGATTTCCCTATGGGCCCTGACCTACCAGTTCTCTGAGGTTTTTGAAGTCTGCTTTTTTGAATTCCATTGTCCTTAATCTGCTGCTTATTCTGTCCTTTCCTTAGAATCCTGAAATCTCTCCTGGTTGCTTTCACCCAATGCCTTCCACCTTCAGATTCGCTACCAATTACTCCCTGTGGGTCAGAATCCCGCCTAACGTGGCTACCCCCGGTTACTTTCTCCACTTTCCAGAACAAAAAGTTGTCCCCAACACATTCCAAAAACTTACTGGAAAGTTTGACTTTTCCAGCAGCTGTCTGGGGAGCTGAAGTCCCCCATTATTACCAGGAACTATGTTTTGGGTGATTCTGTTAGTTCTAGAAATGTGCTTTGGTGGGCTAGAGGAGACCCCTATTATTATGTCCCCCCCCTCTTTTTTACCCCTTTTGTCTTTACTCAGAGACTTTCAACCAGCCTGCCTCTCACCTCCGTCTGGCCCCAGAAGAAGTGTAGACCCCTCCTCCCTCTCTATCTTGCCTGGTCCTTCCTGAGCGAGCTGTGCCCCTCTGTGCCAGGATCCTATCCAGAGACTGACCCCCCCCCCCATAGCTCTGTGGGGCCAGTTAAGGCACAATGTCCCTGATGTGCTGCTGCGTCCAGTTCTTCCCCGTGTGCCTTGCCTTAGTGTGCAGGCTGCTGAGATGCTGATCCCTCCACCCCCCGCCCTGGTGCTGCTCTGACCCCACGGAGTTTCCACGCCCCCCCAGGCCCAGCATCTAGCTCTCTGCTCAGGCCTGTCTGTAGCTGCCTGTGGGCTTTTCTCACTGCACCTTTGAACCTAGTTTAAAGCCCCACCCACTAGACTGGGGAGTCGGTGCATGAAGATGCTCTTCCCCATCTTGGCCCGGTGGATCCCGTCTCTTCCCAGCAGCCCTTGTGCCCCGGCCAGCACCCATGGTCAGGGAAAGCTCCCCTGCCAACTGCACCTGCGCAGCTGTGCACTTCCCACCAGCGGCCCCGGCCCCGGCCCTCGCCCCCACAGCCCTGCAGGCGGTGCTGCTCTGCCGAAGGGCAGGCCGGGGAGCAGCGGTGCCCACAGGGGTCAGCAGCGCGGGGGGGTGGCCAGAGGGACGGATGAGCCTTGGTGACTTTCCGTGACATTTTGGGTGTGGGCTCCAGGAAGGGAGTGCGGCTTCTGGGGCAGATGGACGCCCCTGGCCTCCGGCACCCTGCGCATCCTCCTCTCTGGTGCTGGAGTCTCCTGCTCCTCAGCCACTAGGACCTGCCCCTCCTCTCCCCTCCTGTTGCTGGGATGGGGGGGACCTGCATGGGGGGAGGAGCGCTCGGTACTGCCTGAGGGGTCCAGTGGCCAGTTCTCCTTCCTCCTTTGGTGCTGCTGTAGTGGTCTGGGCTTAGCCAGCATCTCCATCCAGATGGCTCCAGGTGCGTCCTGCCCATGAAGTCTCCATGTTCCTGGAGGCCATGCAGCGAGCCACTTCCTCCAGCAGCGCTTCCCGAGGGACTCCACACCTGACACCTCTCGGGCTGGCTAGTCCCCCTGCCCAGTCCCCCTGCCCAGCAAGGCAAGCCGAGGACCTGGCCGGAAGCCCCGGCGTGAGGATGCCTGTCTTGCGGGGGACCCCAGGGGCAGGCAGAGGAAGAGTTAGCAGCTGTGTTAGCCACGGGCCATTTTCCTCCCATTGTGGGCTCTTCCTCATCCGGTGCCAGCTGGCTAATTCCCTTGGTATTGCCAGCCATGTGGGTGACAGGCTGTGCCATGTCCTGGCCTGGGCACCAGGGTTACCCCTTCAGTTTGCCCTCTTCAACAAGGGCAGGTCACAACAATGGCTCTGAGCCTGAGCCTCTGGGCTGCAGCCCCTGCCTCCCCCTGGGAGCTCTGCCCAGCCAGGCCACTGAGCGAGCCCCGGCTCGGAGTATCCCCCTGTGCCGCGCCAGCCGGTACCGGGTTCCAGTCCTGGCTCAGCAGAGAGCAGCGAAGGGACAGCCAGAGCCCAGGGTGCCCAGGAGCCAGGCTGCTGCGGGAAGACCCTTGGTTTCCTTTCTGTGTCTGTCGCTCTGTCTCAGACTGGTCCCAGGTAAGAGACCCGTGTCTCTAGGAGCCCCGTTCTTCCCGCTGGCCTGCTGCCAACCCCTGAGTTTGTGTGTCCAGCATCCAGATCGTCCCACTGGTAGCTCTCCTGTGTTCAGGCTGTGGGGCTCCCCGGTCTTTTCTAGTCCTCCGTAGCTGTGGGGCGGTGCCAGCCAGTCCATGCCGCCCTCTTCCGACCCCCCAACCACCTGCCCTCCTGTATCCTGCTGTGCCCAAGGAGCAGCATTTTCACGCTTCTGCACCTGTAGGGCAGCGATGCCAAGGGGCTGGGCACAGTCACACAGTTCACAACAGTGTTACAGACAATCCCCACGTTGTCACGGCCCCCTCGCCCGCTGGGGGGCACTGTGCCGGTGCCAGGTCTGCTGCTGTTGTGGGGTGGGATGTGTAAGGGTAAAGGGTTTTCTGTCCACTCTGCAGAGGCCGACGTGTTGTGCAGCCCTGGGGCCGTGGGGCTGGCCTCTGGCCCAGTTCTGGTGCCGACCCAAATGAGGATGGAGTCTGTGCTGCACTGCACAGCAGCGTCCGACTGCTCCCCCTGCGTGAAGGTCGAGCTGCAGCTGGCTGTGCTGGGTGAGAGCAGGTTGGGGCCTGTCACGGGGTCCCTGGGCGATGCTCTGGAGCTGCTCCCTGCGGAGCTGGGCAGGACTCTGGGAGCAGCCTGTCTGCAGGGCAAGAAGCTCACACGGCTTCCACCTTCCTGGGTCTGACCTCGGAGCATTCAGCATCCCCCGCCCCTCCGTGCACTTCCCACAGCGAGTCCGCCCAGGTGGGGTCCTGGGGGGCCCAGTGGGTCCTGCCCCCCAACTCCCCAGTCAGACGTGACTCTCAGCCAGCGTAAAACAGAAGGTTTATTTGTTGACAGGACCACAGCGTAGGGAAGAGCTTGTTAGCACAGAAATCAGTGACTTTCAGCAAAGCCCATCTTGGGGGAGGGGAGCCCAGAGCCAGGGCTCTGGTCCTCCCCCTGCACCCCAAGCCAGCAGAGACTGACTCCCTTCCAGCTGCCTGGCCCCTGCCCTGCCCTTTGCTGCTCCTCTGGTCTTTGTCTCACTTCCCAGGCCAAGAGTCACCTGGTGTCATCCCCCTCCTGGGTCTCAGGTGACAAAGGGGCGGCCATAGCATCCCTGCAGGCAGCTGGAGCAGCCCCCGCAAGTCACACATGCTTATTCCCACCACCCAGACGTTGGTGCAATACACAGGGAAACTGAGGCTCACACAGCATTCATGCAAAACAGGAAGACTCGCATACAACATAACAAGAGAAAATCCCCACTTCATCACAGGCAGAAAGGCAGCCCCAGAGCCCAGTTCTGTCCACTCCCTCCGCCCCCTCCCCCCAGAGCCCTGCTGCACCCCCCAGGTGTGTGAGTGCCAGCGGCTTGGGGCTGGAGGCAGGAGTAGCATTTCCCTCGCCTTAGTGCAGCCCCGGTGCGGGGAGCCCATGGGCCCCCCAGCCTGGCCTGTGCTGAGCCAGCCAGGCACATCTGCTCTTGCTCAGCCGGGGGGTTGGGGCTGGGCACCAGGTGCCGGAGGTGTGAGCGCGGCTGGCTGGGGCCCGCTCCGGGCACATGCTCCCTCATGGGCTGTGGGGCACAACCTGTTGAGTGGCTGTTTCTGTTTTAGGGCCCCAGGAGGAGGTGGCAGGTGAGGGGATCCGAGATGGAGCTGGGTTGGACGCCCTGCGGCATCGGGACAGTGGTGAGGACCTGCGGGCAGCCCCGACCCCATGCCCCTCTCCCTGCCTGCCGGGCCCCTGCCTGCCACTCACGGCTCCCTTTGCTCCCTGCTCTCTCAGGGCCCCTGCGGAGCTGGGTGCTGCTCTCGGTACAGACGTACCCCTCCTCCCGCTGTGTCGCCCTCGAGGTCCAGCTGCCCCGCACCCTGGCACGCCCCAACCACACCGTGGTAGGTGGCCCAGCCCTGCCAGGGCTTTGGGGAGAATGGACTGAACCCACACCCCGCGGGACGTGCTCGGCTCCCCAGTGGGGACTGAAAGGGTGTCGTGTCCGGGCCCCAGGACAGATGGGGCGGGGAGGGGCTTGGCTGGGCCCCCTTGGCTGAGTGACCCCTGGCCCCCTGGTGGGGGAGGGGAGACGGGCTGGGCCCCCTTGGCTGAGTGGCCCCCTGGTGGGGGGGCAGGGGGGGAGGGGAGGGGCTGGGCTGGGCTGGGCCCCCTTGGCTGAGTGGCCCCTGCTCCCCCAGGGCTCCCTGTGGTTTCACTGCTTTGAGGCGGTCCTGCGAGGGGAGCTGCACGTCACGTCCTACACAAGTCCCCGGTACCGGGAAGTGCTGAGCCAGACGCACCGTGTGCCCGGTGAGTGCCCACCCGCGGTGCCGGCATGGCACAGCCCCCAGGCCTGGAGCAGCGGGGGGATTCCAGGATTAGTAACCTGCTGCTGGCCTCTCTCTCAGCCCCCCCATGCCCTCTGGTCCCTCTCCCTGCCCCCATGGCTGTCAGCCCCTCCCCACCATGACTGCCAGGGCCCCTCTCCCTGCCCTTCCCTCTCCGTGGCTGCCGCCCCTCCCCCTGTCCCCAGAGCTGTCTGTGGCCCCTGCTGACCCCCCTGCATTGTCTCTCCTTCCCCCCCCCCCCCCACCAGACTGTTCCTGGCCTGCAGCGCGGGCTGCCATCCGGCTGTGCCAAGGTAGGAGCTTGTGATGCCTGATTCATGCGGGTGTCACCAACTCCCTAATGGGCCCCCCCTTGCTGAGCATCTGTGGGAGCCAGATCTCTCTCCCCCCCTCACTGCAGCCTGTTCCCCTGTTCCCATGGGGCTGTCTCACATGGCCCCGGCAGCTGGGTCAGTTCCAGCCCCTCTGCCCAGGGGAAGCTGGGCACAGAGAGCTCAGGGGTCACCCACTGAGGCCCTGGCAGGACTGGGGCAGTAAGTAAGGGGGAGGGTCCCTGGGACAGGGGCTCTCTTGGCTGGGGGTCCCTGGGGCAGTGAGTGGTTCCTGAGGTGGGGGTTCTCTGGACTGGGGGTCCCTGGGGCAGTGAGGTGGGCTCTGGGCTGGGGGTCCCTGGGGCAGTGGGGGGATTCTTGGGGCAGTGAGTGGTCCCCAGGGCAGGGCTGTCTGGGCAGGGTGTCTCTGGGGCAGGGCTTTCTGGGCTGCGGGTCCCTGGGGCAGTGAGGGGGGGGTCCCTGGGGCAGGGCTTTCTGGGCTGCGGGTCCCTGGGGCAGTGAGGGGGGGGTCCCTGGGGCAGGGCTTTCTGGGCTGGGGTCTCACTCACTGTCCCACGGCAGTGCCCAGGCTGCACCTCTCTGTGGGGCCGGAGCACCTGGTGGTGCAGTTGCAGGATGTGCCCGCGGGGCAGAACTTCACCATGTGGTTCTACTGGAACCAGACAAGTGGACTCAAAGGACTCAGGACAGAGGTGAGTGAGGGGCCTGCCCCAGAACCCCTCTTCCCTATCCACTTCGTACCCTGCCCCCTTCTGTCCCCCGTGCCCTTCCTCCCCCACCCCACTCCTCTGGACCTCCATGCCCCCAGTGGCACTCTGGCCTTTATTCCCTGCAGCTCTCCATGGGAGGGCAGTGGGGTTGCGAGCTTAGCTCCAGGGGCTGGGAGCCAGGACTCCTGGGTTCTGTCCCAGCGTTGCCAGCAGCCTGGGGTGAGCCCTTCCCTCAGTTTCCTGCTCTGGGCCACAGGGGCACCTTGGGTACTGGCAGTTGCATGGCAGGGTGGGGGGTGGCGAGTGACCAGTGTCTCCTCTGTTCCTGTCTGCAGAAGGGGCCTCAGAACTACAGCCTGCCCTCTGCCCAGCTGCTGCCCTGCCTCTGCCTGCAGGTAGGGCCTGGGCTGGGAGCTGCTCCCCATGGGCCCTGGCACTTGGCAGGCACTTATGGGGGGAGCAGGGGGCGCTGTCCCTGGGGTGGGGGGCACTGAGAGCCCAGGGGTTCCCCAGGGCGGAGTGGGGGCCCCAGCAGGGGGCGCTGTCCCCAGGGTGGTAGGGGGCACTGAGAGCCCAGGGGTTCCCCAGGGTGGAGTGGGGGCCCCAGCAGGGGGTGCTGTCCCCAGGGTGGTAGGGGGCACTGAGAGCCCAGGGGTTCCCCAGGGCGGAGTGGGGGCCCCAGCAGGGGGCGCTGTCCCCAGGGTGGTAGGGGGCACTGAGAGCCCAGGGGTTCCCCAGGGCGGAGTGGGGGCCCCAGCAGGGGGCGCTGTCCCCGGGGTGGTAGGGGGCACTGAGAGCCCAGGGGTTCCCCAGGGCGGAGTGGGGGCCCCAGCAGGGGGCGCTGTCCCCGGGGTGGTAGGGGGCACTGAGAGCCCAGGGGTTCCCCAGGGCGGAGTGGGGGCCCCAGCAGGGGGCGCTGTCCCCAGGGTGGTAGGGGGCACTGAGAGCCCAGGGGTTCCCCAGGGCAGAGTGGGGGCCCCAGCAGGGGGCGCTGTCCCCGGGGTGGTAGGGGGCACTGAGAGCCCAGGGGTTCCCCAGGGCGGAGTGGGGGCCCCAGCAGGGGGCGCTGTCCCCAGGGTGGTAGGGGGCACTGAGAGCCCAGGGGTTCCCCAGGGCGGAGTGGGGGCCCCAGCAGGGGGTGCTGTCCCCAGGGTGCGGGGTAGGATCACACTGTTTCTTGCCCAGGTCTGGCCAGATATCCCGGATCCCCCCAGGACCAGCCGCTGCCCCTTCACGCAGGGTAATTAGGCCACAGTCATCTATACCTGTCTTGGGGAGGGGTGTGCTGGGGGGGCAGGGCTCCTGTCTGTGTGCTGGGATGGGAAGTTGTGGGGGTCTGGGTGGGAGAGTTGGCTGTGCGCTGGGTGGGTGTGGGGCAGGAGTTGCGGGGGGGCTCTGGACAGGGGGTCGTGTCTGTGCTGGGAGTGGGAGTTGGGGGGCTCTGGGCAGGTGTTGGGGGTGTGACGAAGTAGGGAGGATTGACCTGGGGATGTTGCGTGGGAGTTTTGCTGGTACTGTCTGCATTGGTACGAGATGGTGATGGGATGTCAGGGGGTGACGTCACTGCGGGGAGATACCTGAGCAGGTAACCTGGAGGGGGATGGGGCCAGGTGACACCTTCTGCCCTGGAAACTGGACAAAGCTGGAGGAGGAGCCGGGGGGGGGGGTGGCTGGGTGTGGCTGCTGGAGTGGGGTTGGCAGTTTGGAGCTGGCTGGGGAAATGGAGGGAGGCCAGAACCGGGGTCTGGGCTCTCTTCCCCTCCCTCCCCCCGAGACGGACCTGACTTAGGGGTCCTGTTCTCTGCACCTACAAGCTCGGTGTTAGACCATGTTCCTGTTGTCTAATAAACCTTCTGTTTTACTGGCTGGCTGAGAGTCACGGTGAATCGCAGGAAGTCGGGGGGTGGGGGGGACATGCAGGGCCCTCTCTCCCCCAAACTTCATGACGGGGGGGGGGGGGGCTCTCGGCAGGGATTGCCTGTGAGTTGGGCTTGATGGGGGGGAGGGTCTGGGCAGGGGTCATATCTGTGAGCTGGGTGGGTGTTGGGGGGGGCTCTGGGCAGGGGTTATATCCGTGAGCTGGGGGGCCTCTGGGTGGTCAGGGTCAGGTAGTGGGAGGGGTAGTGAGCCGTGCCAGGCTGGCTCCTGCAGAGAGCAGGCTGGCACTGCTGGCAGAGAGAGGGAGTGGGGAACCGCAGGCGGGTGGTGGAGGGGTGTGCCCAGGACGGGCTGTGCTGAGCCCTTCGCCCCATGGCTGTTGCAGACCCTATGGCGTGGACCCGGCTGTGGGCACAGGCCCAGCTGAAGCTGCGTCTCACCGCGGGGAGGCTGAGCTGCTCTGTGTCGGTGCCATGCGCTGTACCAGCCGAGCTCGTGCCCTGCTGGAGGCCGAAGAGGGCCGGGCCCTGCCATGAGCTGCCACACCTGCGTCAGGCCCTCACCCTGCCTGTGAGTGGGTCTGCTGGCCGGGATGGGCAAGCAGGTGGGGCGGTGGAGAAAGGGGCAGTCATTTGGGGGAGGGATGGGGGAAGGGCAGGGTGAGGTGGGGGGATGGGGGTGTGGAGGGGTGGGGGGATGGGCATCGGGGGGGGCAGGAGAAGAGACTGGGTGGAGCAGTGTGTGCTCGGGCACTGGGGTTTGCATGTCATTGCCCCTCCCTCCTCCCTGCAGACTCTCCACGAGTTTGGGACGTTGCAGCCTCATCCGAACCTGTGTGTCCAGGTAGGAGACCCTGGACAGGGAGCACCAGCTGGCAGAGCCACAGGGTTGGGGCTCGGCATTCCCGCTCCCTCCGGGCTGGGCCGGGGTCCCCCAGCAGAGCCACAGGGCCGGGGCTCGGCATTTCCGCTCCCTCCGGGTTGGGCCGAGATCCCCCAGTCCCCCAGCAGAGCCACAGGGCTGGGGCTCGGCATTTCTGCTCCCTCAGGGCTGGCCCAGGATGCCCCAGGTGCCCTCGCAGCTGCTTCCCTGTCCCCGGGTTTATGCCTTGGGCTGCAACCATCTGCCCTGTCTCTGCAGTTCACAACTTTCTCTTGCCTAGACTAGTTGCTGACCCTGTTGTCTCTCCAGGTGTGGAGTGGTGGGCGGGTCCAGCTCATGCAGTGCCTGCTGGAAGGTGAGTGCCACGCTGGGGCACGGACACCATCTCTGCTAAGGGGGGCTAGCTGGGCTGGGGTTCCCCTGAGCCTGGTGGCCCCCTCAGCCTCTCCTCTGCCCTAGGCGCCATGCAGGGCCAGCCGGCCGACCTCTTGCTGATGGAGACCAGGGACCTGCAGGGGAACATGTTGCTCTGTGCCATGGAGCATGGCACCTGCGTTCCACTGGCCAGCTCCACCTGCATGGTGAGGGGCCCCTTGCCCTATGCAGCTCCATGGAGGGCAGGGCCTGCAGGGACCCCCTCCCCAGGCCCTCCGCGCAGGCTGCGGCCCCAGCAGCTCCTGTACCATTCTCATCCTTTGCCTTCTGTGCAGGGAGTTGCGGTGGGGGCCCTGGAGCAGCAGCTGCGACGGGATGTGCAGTCAGGGCAGTGTCTGCAGGTCAGTGCTGTCTGGGAACGGTATTGTCGCACACGTGGGTGTAATGGGTCCTTGCGCTGCGTCAGTAACAGGCAGCTGTCTCCACAGGTCTGGCATGCTGAGGGCAGCGTGGTGGGCACCGGCTGGGCCTGCTCACTGGAGAAGTGTGAGTATGTCGGGGCGGGGGGGGGGGGGGACAGGCAGCAGCCTGGCCCCCACTCTGCCAGGGCCTCTCTGCTCTGCTCTGGAGCTGAACAACGCTTGTTGGACCCAGTGCTGGGGCTGGGCCCAGTGCGGGGCGAGGGGGATGCTGGCCCCCTAGGGACCGCCCTTCCCTCCTGCCTTGTGAAGGGGGCTCCTAGTGGCCCTGTTGGGAGGGAGGGATAGGGGGCAGCTCCCTGGAAGGGGCAGGGCTTAAAGGAGGTGTGACTGAGTAGGGAGTGGGGCGGATTGACTGGGGAATATTGCAGGGGAGTTTTATGGGATTGTCTGCATTGGGGATGGGATACCAGGGTATGACTTCACTTGAGGGACGATACCTGAGCCTGTAACCTGGGCCAGGTGACACCTTTTGCCCAGGAAACTGGACAAAGGCTGGAGGAGGAGCCGGGGGGAGGCTGGGTGAGACTGCTGGGGAGAGTTTCAGTTTGGAGCTGTCTGGGGAAATGGACGGAGGCCCAGATGGGGCTCTGGCCTCCCTGCCCCCCAAGATGGACCTGACTGAGGGGTCCTGTTCTCTGTACCTACAAGCTCGGTGTTCCTGTTGGCTAATAAACCTTCTGTTCTTCTGGCTGGCTGAAAGTCATGGTGAATCGCAGGAAGTGGGGGGCCGGGCCCTGACTCCCCCACACTCCGTGACAGGAGGGCCTCAGGCAAGGGGTCAGCCTGTGGCCAGGCACTCCCTGGGCTGTGGCGATTCTGGAGAGAGCAGGGAAAGCTGCCAGTCCAAAGCTCTGTGTGTGTCCTTCGAGCCTGCCTTGGGATAATTCGCTGCCACCAGGGGCCCCAGCCCCGAACCCTCTTCTCTTCTGCTCCCCCCACCCCGTGCCCTGAGCACCACCTGCCCATGTTGTAATCACATAAAACCAAACGCTCTTGCCCCGCCCCCGCTCACTCCACCCCCTCCCTCTGTTGCTTGCTCCCCCCCACCCTCACTCCCTTGCTTATTTTCACCCGGCTGGGGCAGGGGGTTGTGGTGTGGGAGGGGGTGAGGGCTCTGGCTGGGGGAGTGCACTCCAGGGTGGGGTCAGAAATGAGTGGTTTGGGCAGGGGGTTGGGGTGTGGGCTCTCGGCGGCTCTTCCTCGAGGAGTGGTGACATGTCCCTCAGCTCCTAGGTAGAAACGCAGCCAGGTGGCTCTGCTTGGTGCATGCTGCCTCCGCCTGCAGGCACTGCCCCCACAGCTCCCATTGGCTGTGGATCCTGGCCAGTGGGAGCTGCGGAGCCGGCACTCAGGGCAGGGGCAGTGCACGGAGCCTCCCTGGCCCTGCCTCTGCCTAGGATCTGAGGGATGTGTCACTGGTTCTGGGGAGCCACGTGGAGCCAGGTAGGGAGTCTGCCAGCCCCTCTGACCGGACTTCTAACAGCCCAGTCAGCAGTGCTGACCGGAGCTGCCAGGGTCCCTTTTTGACTGGGCGTTCCTGTTGAAAACCGGGAACCTGGCAACCCTAACCCCTGTGTCCTGGCAGATCTCCGTGCCCACTGGGTGCTGGCTTGGATGGGGGGTCTCCTCAGCACCTTCTGCATCCTGCTCCTGCTCCTGCTCAAGAAGGAAAATCTGAAAGGTCAGAGCTCCCCAACCCACTCCTGGCTGCACTACGGCACTGCCCTCCCCACTCCCTGCACTGCCAAGGCCCCTTCTCCACAGATCCCTAGTGCTGCGCGGGGCACTGGGGCCAGCACTAACTGCAGGGAGAGAGCACCCCCTATTGAGCCCCCCTCTTGAGAGCACAGGGCCCCCCCCCCCCAGCACCACACTGGGGCCAGCACTCACTACAGGGGGAGAGCGCCCCCTACTGAGCAACTGCCCCCGCCCACCCTCTGATCTAAGATGTACCTTAGACCAAGCTGGGTTTTGCTCCACCCATTTCTTCCCTGCACCCTAGATTCTGTGGGTCTGGTTCTGCTGGGGTGGGTGCGGGAGCAGTGCCGGACCTGCTAATTCACCATGGCTCCCCCTTTATCTTCCAGGGTGGCTGAAGATGCTGAAGGAGGATTATAGCTCTGGTGGTGAGTGCTTAGGGAGAGGGTGCCCTATGGGGGCATGAGCAGGTCTGAGTGGGGTGCTGAACCTTGGGGCACCTGGGGCTAGGGCCAAGACAGCAAGGAGGAGCAGGAGCCTTTCCTTTCCTGGGCCATGGACCCCTGGCACAGCTCTCCAGGGTGGGATGCTGCACCTGGGCACATGTGCCCTCACACCTGGGCTTGGGGTGGGGGCAGGTCTCTATGACCCTGCCAGGCAGAGCCTCCAGAGACTGAGTGAGCAGAGCACGGGGCCAGGCGTGGGGGTGGCGAGTGGGCTGCACGCAGCCTGTCAAGCCGCCCTGCCTGCTCCCTGGCTCAGCCCAGCCGGGCGCTCAGCGCTAACAGCCCTCTCTGTCTCTGCAGGGGTGCTGCGGGGCCGGCGTGCCCTGATCCTCTACTCGCCCGACCACGCCGGCTTCGAGCGGCTGGTGAGCACCCTGGCCTGTGCCCTGACACGGCTGCAGCTGGCGGTGTCAGTGGAACTGTGGAGCCGGGCTGAGCTCTGTGCCATGGGTCCCATGCAGTGGTTCCATGCCCAGCGGCTGCGGGTGCTACAGGAGGGTGGCACGGTGGTGCTGCTGTTCTCCAGGGGCGCCGTGGCCAGGTGCACGGAGTGGCTGCTCTGGAAGCAGGGGGAACGGCTGCCCCGGGACGATCCGTACAGCGCTTTCTCAGCCTCCCTCAACTGCGTCCTCCCCGATTTCCTGGCTGGCAAGGCTGGGGGCCGGTACCTGGTGGCCTGCTTTGAGGATCTCCTCCGGCCGGCCGACATCCCAGAGCTCTTCCGCGCAGTGCCCATCTTCACGCTGCCCTCCCAGCTGCCCACCTTCCTCCTGGCGCTGGCCGGCACTGCTGCCGGCAGGGAGCAGAAGAGGAGCCTGAAGAAGCACTCCCTGTGGATCGGCGACAGCCTGCAGCGCGCCATCCGAGAGTGCCAGCTGCAGAAGCCTGATGGGCACTGCCCAGCACAGGCGTCTGCCCTGCCTGGGAGCGGACACGTACCGATGGGTGCCAAGAGTGAGGTTGGGGAGCTCCCTCCACCCATGGGCTCCACGTGACTGAGGCTCTGTCCCCTGAGACTCTGGGCACTGTCGGCAGACAGGATATGGGGCTAGATGGACCTTTGGCCTGAGCCAGTCTGGCCCTTCTTATGTTCTCCTGCAGAGCCAGAGTGTATCTGCCACTGTCTCTGCACCACCTGGGCTGGGCCTGGAGGGCAAACCTTCGCTGGCACCTGGCTGGAGCTTGTGCTGGCGGGGCGCGGGGCCTGGCCCCTGCCCTGCGGCGGGCTCTGCGGGTCACTGCCCCATGCTCCCAATAAAGGCTGGTTATTTTTCTAACGGGGCCTTGGCTTTTCCTGGGCTCCGGGCTAGAAGCAAGTAGCTGAGGCCTGGCCACAAGTGGGGCGGGGCTGTGGTGGGCTGGGGGTGGGGCCTGGCCACGAGTGGGGCGGGGCTGTGGCAGGGTGGGGGTGGGATGGGGCCTGGCCACGAGTGGGGCGGGGCTGTGGCAGGGTGGGGGTGGGGGTGGGGTGGGGCGGGGCTGTGGCAGGGTGGGGGTGTGGCAGGCCTTGCCACCAGTGGGGCGGGGCTGGGGCCAGGGTGGGGCAGGGTTTGGCCACGAGCGGGGCAGGGCTGGGGCCAGGGTGGGGGAGGGGCCTGGCCACGAGGGGGGCGGGGCTGTGGCAGGGTGGGGGTGGGATGGGAGGGAGATGGGAAAGGGGCGGGGCCTGGCGGGCCGGAGGAGCCAATGGGCGGCCCGTAGGGGCGGGAGGGAGATGGGAAAGGGGCGGGGCCTGGCGGGCCGGAGGAGCCAATGGGCGGCCCGTAGGGGCGGGAGGGAGGAGAACCAGGGTCCTGGCAGTGCCCCATTAACAGGTGCCTCCCGCGCGGGGCGCGCTGATTGGCTGCGTAGCGGTGGGTGACGTTGCTGCGCAGGGCCTGCTGCCATTGGCGGAGCGCGGCGCAGCGCATGGGCGCTGCAGGGAGGCGCAGGCTGCAGCATCGGCCGCTCGCGCTGGGCCGGGCAGGTGGGGGCGGGGCGGGATCCGCGCCGGGCTCCCCCCCCCCCCGGTGCCGCGCGGCTGCTCCCCGGGCGGGGCTGTTCTCGCGCCCGCCCCCCCCCGCCGCTGCGGGGCTTTGACCCGCTCCTGAGCGTCCAGCTAGCCCCCCCCCAGTGCCCCCAGCCCTGCCCCCCTCCGCTCCCCCACTCCTCATAGCCCCCCCAGGTCCCCTCCCCGCCTGCCCCATGCCCCCGGTCCCCCCTCGCCCCACCACTCCTCCCAGCCCCCCCCCGGTTCTGCCCTGGCCCTGCCAGTGCCCCCGGCCACCCCAGTGCCCTTAGCCCTCCCCCGGTCCTGCCCCGGCCCCCCCAGCCTCTCTCGCTCCGCCCCACCACTCCTCCCGGCCCCGCCCCCCGGTCCTGCCCCCTCCCGCCCCGTGGCCCCCCCAGTGCCCTCAGCCCTCTCCCGGTCCTGCCCCGGCCTCTCCCCCTCCGCCCCACCACTCCTCCCAGCCCCCCCAGGTCCCCACCCCGTGCCCCCGGCCCCGCCACTGCCCCCGGTCCAGCCCTGGCCACCCCAGTGCCCTCAGCCCTCCCGGTCCTGCCCCGGCCCCCCCAGCCTCTCTCGCTCCGCCCCACCACTCCTCCCAGCCCCCCCAGGTCCCTGCCCCTCTGGTCCAGCCCCGCCCCCCCGTGCCCTCAGCCCTCCCCCCCCCCGGCCCCACCACTCCTCCCAGCTCTCCCCTCCCCCCCCCGCTCCTGCCCCGGCCCCCCCGCCCCTACAGTGCCCCTGAATCCAGTCCAGTCTGGCCCCCCTGCCAGGTGGTCTCCTCCCCCAGCTCCTACGGAGCGGCGCAGTGTGGGAACCGGAATTGGGGGGAGGGCCCGCGACCCCCATTCGGTGCTGGAGCCCCACAGGTGGGTGGGGGGATAAAGCTTCGGGGGCATCGTCTGGGACCTGCCTCGTGCCCCCATGCGACCCCAGCTGGCTGCCCAGGAAGGGCTGTGCCAGGCCCTGTGCCCTCTAGCCGGGCCCGTGTGTCAGGGCTGCTGCTCTCTCCCCAGCCTGCCGCTGCCCTGAGGATGGGGCTGCGTGGGAGAAGGCTCCTGCCCTTGCTGCTGGGGCTGCTGCTGGGCCCTTGGTGCACAGGCTCCTCCCCACCTGAGCCCTGCCGGACCTGCCGGGACCTCGCCAGCAGCTTTCTCAAGGTGCGGGGCTGCGGGGCAGAGGGAGGCGGCTGGGTGTTTCCCAGGACCAGTCCCTGAGTGCAGCAGGATTGGTGCCCCCCATGGACACTAGGGCTGGGTTCCCCACACAGCACTGTTCCCCCCCTCCCCCCCCAAAAAAAAGGGAGAAGCTGAGCGTGGGGTTGGGGCTATGGGGCATAGCTGGGTTGGGAGGGTGCTAGGGTTGGGCTAGGCTTGTTGCTGGGGTGGGGCTGGGTGCAGGCAATGCTGGGCGTGTGGGTTGGGAGGGGTTTACTGTGGGACTGGGCCTGGGGCTGTGACTTTCCCTTGCTTCCCCAGGGCCTGGAGCGGACTGAGCGGGAGAATTTCGGGGGAGGGAACACGGCCTGGGAGGAGGAGAAGCTGGCGAAATATGCACACAGGTGAGCGGGTGGCATGAAAGGCAGGGGGAGCGCTGCCCGACTCCTGCCCCAGCTCACCCACAGGGGTGTGTGTGTATGTGTGTGTGTGTGGACAGGAGCTCAGTGCCGCCCCGCTCTCCAGTCTGAGGCTCCGCCCTGGAGGTGAAGATCCCACAGAGAGCAGGCTTCCTGGAGCTCCAGCTGCTATCATGAGCTGGGGGCTGGACCAGCAGTTTTTGGGGGAGACACCAGGGGGCTGGTGGTCTGGTGTGGGGGTGCTATGGGCCTGGCGGGCTGGGTCAGGGAGGAGGGAGGCCCTATAGGGCTGGTGGTCAAGGCAAGGGGGGACTATGGGACAAGGGGGAGGTCAGGGGAGACTGTGGGTCGTGGGAGGGAGGAGGGTGTTATGGGGCTGGTGGTCTGAGGGGCACTGTGGGGCTGGTGGTCTGGGCAAAGGGGTGCTAAGGAGCTAGTCTGGTTGGGGGTGCTATGGAGCTGGCAGTTTGGTCAGGGAAGGAGAGGGGCACTATGGGTCTGATGGTCCAGGCAGGGGCAGGACTATGAGACCATAGGTTGGGTCGTGGGGCTGGTGGTCTGGGTGGGGGGTTGCTATGGGGCCAGTGGGTGCGGTGGAGTCAGTCTCAGTGCTCGGGAATGGCTCTGCATGAAGCCTTAGGGCCACACTTACCAGGACAAGGAGCCTGCCTGGCTTCGGCACTTCTTGGGTCCGACCTTGGAGCGGTCAGCCTCCTGCTCGCCCCGTTCGCTCCCTGCAGTGAGTCCCCCTGGACAGGACCCCTGGGGAGTCTCACGTACCCCCAAAATGCCCTGCCCCCCACTCTGCAGCCAGCAGTGACTCCCAGCCAGCATGTGACACAGATGGGTTGCTAGATGTCTGGAACCCAGTGTAGAACAGAGCTTGTGAGCACAGAAATCAGGGACCTGCAGCAAAATCCAGCTTGGGGGGGATCCAGGGCCCTGGGCTCTCCCGCTCAGTCCCGAGCCTGCCCACCCAGGAGACTGCCCACCCAGCTTCCACCAGCTCAGCCTCAGACACACCCGTGGCTCCTCTTCCTTCCTGGGCAAACAGGTCACCTGGTCACCACCTCTCACTTTGCTCCAACTTGTCAGACCATCAGTTGCCAGGTTATGGAGTGTTTTGGCCATTGTCTACATGCAGACAGCTAGAGGCATCCCCACCTGCCCACTAGGGTCTCAGCAAAAATCACACACCTTTGTCCCACCACCTAGGCATTGAGGTAACACACAGAGAAACTGAGGCACACACAGGATTCATGCAAAACATTAAGAAAAAACCTCCCACTTTGTCACAGAGAAGAGGGCACTATGGGGGCTGCTGGTCTTGATGGGGCCTGGGGGCTGCTGGTCTGTTGTGGGAGCGCTATGGGGTCCGGTGGGCGAGGCGGGGAGGAGGGTCCTGTGGGCTGATGGCCTGGGCTGGGGAGGTGCTATGGGCAGTGTCTACAATGCCCTGACCCCTGTTCCTGTGCAGTGAGACGCGCCTGCTGGAGGTGCTGGAGAGCGTGTGTGGAAAGTCGGACTTTGCGTGTCACCAGCTGCTGGAGCAGAGTGAAGAGCACGTGGAGAGCTGGTGGTTCCAGGGGTGAGTGACTGGCGCAAGGAGCAGCAGGGTCTGTGCCACACTGGGACTGTGATCTGGGCCTGGCCCAGGCTTCCCTTCTTCTGGGCCAAGTACCTGGGTGACCCCCATCCAGACACGGGCCACCAGCTGCCACCTCCCTGGAGATGGGCTGCGCACTGCCCCATCCTGGGGCGGCAGCCACTGCATGGAGGTGAGTAGGCAGGGGTGGGGCCCAGGGCAGCAGGGTGCGGGGAGGAGGAGGGGGACTTTGCATCCTGCCCAGAGGTCCGTGTCCAGGGCAGTGAAGGTGCCTGGACAATGGGCACAGCCAGCAGTGGTAGCAGCGGGTGCAGAGTTTATGTAGGACCTACCTTAACAGGCTTCCCCTGTGGGGGTAACAGTGTTTCCTGCTGTATCCCTCAGACAGCAGCAGCACCCTGACTTCTTCCAGTGGCTCTGCATGGACATGCTGAAGGTCTGCTGCCCACCTGGCACCTATGGCCCTGACTGCCTGCGTGAGTCACCAGCCCTGCTGGCTTCTGGAGCACCTCTCCTCAGGGCCAGGCTGGGGGCTGTGGGCAGGGCACCATGGGAAGGGATGGAGGAGCAGGCCAGGCTTGGGGGCCTGGACAGGTGCCATGAGCAGGAATTGGGGCCTGGGAGGGGCAGCACTGTGGATAGGGGTTGGGATGGGGGACAGATGCCCGGGGGCGGGGGAGGAGGAGTGTGCTGTGGGCAGGAACTGGGGCTTTGAAGGGTGGCACCATGGGTAGGGTTGGGGCAGAGGGACAGGTGCCGTGGGCAGGGGGTCGGAGGTGGGTGCGGGGCACTGTGGGACGGGACAAGTTCTGTGCCTGGCACCGGTGATCAGCACAGCGACCCGTCTCCCGGCAGCATGTGCTGGTGGGCACCAGCAGCCGTGCAGCGGGAATGGTAAATGTGACGGCGAGGGGACGCGTGCGGGCACTGGCCTGTGCATGTGCAGCCCAGGCTACGGCGGCTCCTTCTGCTCCGAGTGCGCGGACGGCTACTATGAGGCTGCCAGGAACGAGAGCCACCTGGTATGTGCTGGTATGTAGTGCGGCACGGCACGGGTCGGGCTGGGCTGGGACCGTGCGGGTGTCCTGGCAAGCGGGAGTGCGAACTGCACTGCCCCCTGCTGCTTGGGATGGCGCTGCCCAAGAGTCAACAAGCATGTGGACAAGGGGGGGCCAGTGGACATAGTGTACTTAGATCGTCAGAAAGCCTTTGACAAGGTCCCTCACCAAAGGCTTTTACGCAAAGTCAGCTGTCATGGGATAAGAAGGAAGGTCCTCTCATGGATTGGTAACTGGGTAAAAGTCAGGAAACAAAGGGTAGGAATAAATGGTCAGTTTTCAGAATGGAGAGAGGTAAATAGTGGTGACCGCCAGGGGTCTGCACTGGGCCCAGTACTGTTCAACATATTCATAAACGATCTGGAGAAAGGGGTAAACAGTGAGGTGGCAAAATTTGCAGATACAGAACTACTCAAGATAGTTAAGTCCAAAGCAGACTGGAAAGAGCTACAGAAGGATCTCTCAAAACTGGGTGTCGACAGATGAAATTCAATGTGGATAAATGTAAAGTAACGCACATTGGAAAACAAAATCCCAACTATACATATGAAATGATGGGGTCTAAATTAGCTGTTACCACTCAAGAGAGAGAGCTTGGAGTCATTGTGGAGAGTTCTCTGAAAACATCCACTCAAGATGCAGCAGCAGTCAATAAAGGGACGAGAACGTTGGGAATCATTAGGAAAGCGACAGATAGTACGACAGAAAATGTCACGTTGCCGCTATCTAAACCCTTGGTGCGCTCACATCTTGAATACTGCGTGCAGATGTGGTCACCCCATCTCAGAAAAGATGTATTGGAATTGGAAAAAGGCGACAAAAATGATTAGGGGTATGGAATGGCTGCCATATGAGGAGAGATTTAATAAGATTGGGACTTTTCAGCTTGGAAAAGAGACGATTAAGGGGGGATATGATAGAGGTCTATAAAATCATGACTGGTGTGGAGAAAGTAGGTAACGGAAGTGTTATTTACTTCTCATAACACAAGAACTAGGGGTCACCAAATGAAATTAACAGGCAGCAGGTTTAAAACAAACAAAAGGAAGTATTTCTTCACACAACGCACAGTCAACCTGTGGAACTCTTTGCCAGAGGATGTGGTGAAGGCCAAGACTATAACAGGGTTCAAAAAAGAACTAGATAAATTCATGGAGGGTAGGTCCATCAATGGCTATTAGCCAGGATGGGCAGCGATGGTGTCCCAGCCTCTGTTTTCCAGAAGCTGGGAATGGGCGAGGGGATAAATCACTTGATGATTACCTGTTCTGTTCATTCCCTCTGAAGCACCTGGCATTGGCTGCTGTCGGCAGACAGGATACTGGGCTAGATGGACCTTTGGTCTGACCCAGTCTGGCCATTGTGTAAGGGCTGGCTGGGTGGAGCCCCAGGTGACTGGATCTGTCAGCCTGTGGGGCTGGGTTTGCCTGGGCAGATGGTGAGGGGCTGGGCTGGGCTGCATGCTTATGGCCAGTCTCTCTCCTGTCTTGGCAGAGTGCTACCAGGCATGCGGGCGCTGCTCAGGGCCAGAGGACTCCAGCTGTCTGCGCTGCAAGAGGGGCTGGGCGCTGCATGAGCACAGGTGCATTGGTGAGTCCCGCTGCCCTCTGAGAACTCTGGACCCTGGCTGGACCCTGCGGGGCTCGTGGGGGCCTGTGGGACGGAACATGGATGGGGAGGCCAAGGCCCTGCTGCCTAGGAGCCCTTGGGTGTGCTTTAACCCATGCCTGGGTGTTGTGCCCCCCAGAGCAGGGCTGAAGTGAAAGGTACATGGCTCCACACCCTGGTCCCTTGTCATAAGGGATATAAATGGGAGAGGGTCAGAAGGGCTACGGTTCGGGGCTGCTGGAGGCAGAGCTGGGCCATGGTTCACAGGGGAGGGGTGGAATATGGGGTGGGCTGTGAAGTGCAGGGATGAACTGTGGGGCAGAGGGGTGGGCTATGGGGCTGGCCTGTGAGGAGCAGGGCTGAGCCGTTGGGCAGAGGGGAAGGGTGGGGTATGGGGCTGGGTTGTGAGGTGCAGGGCCAGGCCACGGGGCAAAGGGGAGGGGTGGGTATGGAGTGGGCTGTGAGGTGCAGGGCTGGGCTGTGGGGCAGAGGGGTAGGGTATGGGGCTGGGCTGTGGGGCAGGGAGTGGAGGGACAGGGCTGAGCCATGAGGCAGATGGGTGGGTATGGGGTGGGCTGTGAGGTGCAGGGCTGGGCCATGGGGCAGAGGGGTGGGGTTTGGGGCTGGGCCGTGGGGCATGGGGCAGGGCTGTGAGGTACAGGGCTGGGCCGTGGGGCAGAAGGGTGGGGTTTGGGGCAGGGCTGTGAGGCACAGGGCTGGGGCGTGGGGCAGGGGGAAGGGGTGGGGCATGGGGCAGGTCTGTGAGGCGCAGGGCCGGACCGTGGGGAAGGGGTGGGGCATGGGGCAGGGCTGTGAGGCGCAGGGCTGGACCGTGGGAAAGGGGTGGGGCATGGGGCAGGGCTGTGAGGCGCAGGGGTGGGGCATGGGGCAGGGCTGGGCCGTGGGCCGGGGGCGAGGGGCAGTGGGCCGCACTCCCAGGGCCTGAGGCCTCTCTCTTTGCAGACATAGATGAGTGTGGCACGGAGATGGCGCACTGCCGGCCCAACCAGTTCTGCGTCAACACCGAGGGCTCCTACGAGTGCCGAGGTCAGAGCTCGTGCCCGGGGGCAGGGCCTGTGCAGCGCGTTGGCGTTTGTGCCCTGGGTGGGGGGCGAGCACTGGGCTACCTGGCCCTGGCCGTGCCCGTGCCCTGGCCTTTGCTGGGGCAGGCCCAGTGCCCGGCAGGGGAGGGGGGTGGGGCGGGCATGTGGGAGGGGGTAGGGTGGTCCCAGTGCCTGGCACAGGAGGGGGGGGGCGGTCCCAGGGGCTGGCCCGGGTGGGGCGCTACCTGTGGGGCGTGGCCGGGTCAGGATCCATGCGCTGCTGCCCCCCGCAGGGCTCCCCGCTCTCTGCGGAAGGGAATGCGACTCTGTACTGCGCTCGCTCCCCCCCGCCCCCGAGCATTGCTCAGGTGCACGGAAGGACCCTTCCGTGGGCCCCAGCCCCTTCGTCGCCCCGTGCAGATTGAGGCAGCACCCGGCACCCCGTGCACCTCGGCTGTGGCTCCCCTGGCCGGCCCGGCCTGCGCATGCTCTGCTCTGGCCACCACAGTCCACGGCCAGGTGGGTCCGTTTGTCTCCGGGGGAAGGCCGGGTGGCTGCCTGGCGGTGCCCTCACGCCCGCTCTGTCCCCAGACTGCTCCACGGCCTGTGTTGGCTGCATGGGCGCCGGGCCTGCCCGCTGCAAGAGGTGCAACAAAGGCTACCAGCGGGACGGAGCAAAGTGCCTGGGTGAGTGCCGTGCCCCCTGCCCCACCAGCTCTAATCTCCTCCCCCCGCCCCGCCCCACCCCATCAGCTCTAACCTCTTCCCCCCCCCCCCGCCCCACCGGCTCTAATCTCCCCCCCCCCGCCCCCGCCCCACCCCACCAGCTCTAACCTCTTCCCCCCGGCCCCACTGGCTCTAATCTCCCCCCCCCGTCCCGCCCCACCCCACCAGCTCTAACCTCTTCCCCCCGGCCCCACCGGCTCTAATCTCCCCCCCTGTCCCGCCCCAACCCACCAGCTCTAACCTCTTCCCCCTGGCCCCACGGGTTCTAATCTCGTCTCACCCCACCCCACCAGTTCTAATCTTCCCCCACCCCACTCCTTGCCCCACCGGTTCTAATCTCACCTCCCCAGCCCCTGCCCCTCCACACTGACTCTAACCTCCCCGCCCCACTGGTTCCAATCTCCCCCATCCCGCCAGACGTGAACGAGTGTGCCAGCGCGCAGGAACCTGTCTGTGCCGGGGCTCACGAGGTCTGTGAGAACACGGATGGCAGCTACCGGTGCGTGTGTGCAGAGGGCCATGTGCGCAGGGATGGCGAGTGCGTGGAGGACAAACCCCCAGGTGAGACTCTGCAGGGACCCCCCTGGCTCCTCCCCCTCTGTGGGTCCTGGGGAGTCACTGCTCTGGGGGGATTCTGGGTGGGAGGGGTCTCACATGGGGGTGGCACTGTCTACCTGGTGGGGTTCTGGGGGAGAACATGGTGGGGGGTTCTGGGCTGAGGGCGTTGCTGCTGCCCAGAGGGGTAGGAGTTTCTGGCCCTGGGGGCTGGGCTGGGGTTCCAGCCTGGGGCGCAGTGCTGCTCCCCGGGAGCAGGGGGAGGGGAGTTTGCAGCTGGGGGGTGGGAAGCTGCTCCTGTGGGTGGGGGCAGTTCTCTGGAGATTCTCTGTCCTAGTAAGGAGGAGAGGATGGAAGATGATAATGCACAGGTAGGATCTGATGCATAAGGCTGAGAGTTTGTCACGGAGGTCGCAGATTCTGTGACTTTCTGTGACTTGTGCAGCGGCCGGTGCTCCTGGCTCTGGGGCAGCTCAGGCAGTCCCCGCGCTCCCCACCCCACCCCCCACAGGAGGGAGGGGCATGGGATAGGATGAGGGGGCTCTGGGTGGTGCTTACCTGCGGGGCTCCTCGGAAGCGGTGACATCCCCCTCACTCAGCTGCTAGGCGAGGGCATGGCCAGGCAGCTCTGTGCGCTGCCTCCACCCAGAGTGCCGGCTTCGCAGCTCCCGTTGTCCGGGACCCATAATAGAGGCTCAACTCAAATGTACACCCCAAATTAAAAAACACAGCAGGAGAATCAAAAAGGAGCCACAGTAGCTAAACAACAAAGTAAAAGAAGCAGTGAGAGGCAAAAAGCCATGCTTTAAAAAGTGGAAGTTAAATCCTAGTGAGGAAAATAGAAAGGAGCATAAACTCTGGCAAGTGAAGTGTAAAAATATAATTAGGAAGGCCAAAAAAGAATTTGAAGAACAGCTAGCCAAAGACTCAAAAAGTAATAGGAAATTTTTTTTTAAGTGCATCAGAAGCAGGAAGCCTGTGAAAGAACCAGTGGGGCCACTGGACGGTCGAGATGCTAAAGGAGCACTCAAGGACGATAAGGCCATTGTGGAGAAACTAAATGAATTCTTCGCATCGGTCTTCACAGCTGAGGATGAGAGGGAGATTCCCAAACCTGAGCCATTCTTTTTAGGTGACAAATCTGAGGAACTGTCCCAGATTGAGGTGTCATTAGAGAAGGTTTTGGAATAAATTGATGAACTAAACAATAATAAGTCACCAGGACCAGATGGTATCACCCAAGAGTTCTGAAGGAACTCAAATGTGAAATTGCAGAGCTACTAACTGTAGTCTGTAACCTACCATTTAAATCCACTTCTGTCCCAAATGACTGGAGGAGAGCTAAGTGACGCCAATTTTTAAAAAGGGCTCCGGAGGTGATCCCAGCAATACCCTCTGTTTGCCAGAAGCTGGGAATGGGCAACGGGACGGATCACTTGATGATTCCCTGTTCATTCCCTTTGGGGCGCCTGGCATTGGCCACTGTCGGCAGACAGGACACTGGGCTGGATGGACCTTGGGGCTGACTCAGTCTGGCCGTTCCCAGCCTGGGGCTTTACCCCCTGACTGTCCCCCTTTGCTCCCCGCAGACACCCCGGCAAAGGGCTTTTTTGACGAGGTGACGGAGGACGAGGTGGTGGTGCTGCAGCAGATGTTCTTCGGCGTGGTGATCTGCGCACTGGCCACGCTGGCCGCCAAGGGCGACATGGTCTTCACCGCCATCTTCATCGGGGCGGTGGCAGCCATGGCTGGCTACTGGCTCTCGGAGCGCAGTGACCGCGTGCTCGACGGGTTCCTGAAGGGCAGATAGTTCCGGGCGGGGGGCTCCTCCCTGCCCCCCACCACAGGGCCTGGGAGGGCGAGGCCCTTAGCACCAGCTTGGGGACTGTCCCTGTGATGGGGAGCAGGGGGCGCCTGGCTCCAGGGGGCCCCAGGACTGCGGGGGTAGGGTGGGAAGCTGGTGGGGGTCCTTGGCTCTGTGTGGCCTGAGGGACAGGGGGCCCCAGGATTGAGGGTGGGGTGGGAAGCCGGTGGAGGCTTCTGGCTCTGGGTGGCCCCAGGGGGTGGGGTGATGCAGGGCAGGATCTGGCACCCCCTGGCCAGGCCTGTGCCAGGGTTCTCAGAGTCGCTTTCCCGTTGGAGATGTTCTGTCCATGTGTATCCCACTCGCGGTGCAAACGCTTCATGCCGTGTTGCTGGGGCTGTGCCCTGTGTGCCCCCCCTCCAGCGCATGGGGCTGCAGGGCAGGTGGTGGTTCCCGCTGGCGGTGCCCAATCAGCAGGCAGGCCACAGGAGACCAAGTGCAGCAGTCTGAAGATGTCATCTGCCCAGTCGGGGGCCTTGTGTCTGGCACAGCAATGGACAGTGTGCCAGGGCCCCCCATGCAGAGAACAGCCTGCCGACTGGGGGAACAGGGGCTGCTGTCCGGGTGCACGGGCTGCTGATACCGCCTGGTGCCACTCTGGCAGCCTTTGGCAGGGGTTGCCAGGGGCTTTGTCCCATGCACCAGGCAGGGACTCGTCTCACGGGTTTGGTCCCATTGCCTCTCATGCTGTCTGGGGTTGGAGCTTTAGGAAAGACACCAGGGAGGGTGGCTGGCCGATTGACGTGGAGCGTGCCCACATCTCCACCCATGGTGCAGGGCGGGCCCGTGCCAGCTGAGGGAGATGTGAAGAGAGCACTGCAGCAGGGGCCGGAACGGGGATCCATCAGCCACAGAGAGCTGCCGTGGGATCCCCACTGAGTGTGTGGGGGTGGCATGTTGAGACAGTCCAAGCTGCCTCGGCCAGAGGCAGTGCAGAGCTCCCCATGCAGGCTCCTGGCAGAGCTCAGCCAGCCCTCGGGTGCAGCCTGGGGCTCTGGGTGCAGAACTCGGCTGTGGGCCTTGGGAGAGCGGGAAGGGGACCTGGTGGATGGATGGAGAGTTGCACAGTCAGGCTGTGAGTTATAGACATTTTGGGATGTATAAGTAGGGGCATTGCCAGCAGATCGAGGGACGTGATCATTCCCCTCTATTCGACACTGGTGAGGCCTCATCTGGAGTACTGTGTCCAGTTTTGGGCCCCACACTACAAGAAGAATGTGGAAAAATTGGAGAGAGTCCAGCGAAGGGCAACAAAAATGATTAGGGGTCTGGAACACGACTTATGAGGAGAGGCTGAGGGAACTGGGATTATTTAGTCTACGGAAGAGAGAATGAGGGGGGATTTGATAGCTGCTTTTTACTACCTGAAAGGTGGATCCAAAGAGGATGGATCTAGACTATTCTCAGTGGTAGCGGATGACAGAACAAGGAGTAATGGTCTCAAGTTGCAGTGGGGGAGGTTTAGGTTGGATATTAGGAAAAACTTTTTCACTAGGAGGGTTGTGAAACACTGGAATGCGTTACCTAGGGAGGTGGTGGAATCTCCTTCCTTAGAGGTTTTTAAGGTCAGGCTTGACAAAGCCCTGGCTGGGATGATTTAGTTGGGGATTGGTCCTGCTTTGAGCAGGGGGTTGGACTAGATGACCTCCAGAGGTCCCTTCCAACCCTGATATTCTATGATTCTATGAGTTCCTGTGGCTGCAGCCTGCCTGATCTCTCACTCCTTCCCCCATCCCGGAGACACGAGAAGGGCCTGGCAGGATCCCCGGCGGGGGCCTGCTCTGGAGTGCAATAGGGGTGTTTTGTGTCAGTCAGTGGCGAGCAGTCCCAGGAGAGCCCCAGCTGCAGAGGGGGGTTGAGACCAAGTCCTCCGGGGACCTCTCAGGCTGACCACGTGCTGTCTGCGGAGAGTCTGCCAGGCTGATGAATGGTCAGTGGAGAATGGCTGGGTTATCCTAGGGGTTCAGCACTGCTGCTGGCCAAGAGGAGGGCAGGCGTCTCCCATCCGTTGACTGCACTGCGGCGGTGCTGTCGGCGAGGAGCTGGACCGTTGATGATGAAGTGGTGGTGGATGGCTTGGAGCGCCAGCACGGCTGCCTTTGTGCCCGGAGGGCTTGGGGAGCTTGCCGTGTGGCCGTGGAAGGCTCTGCTCAGGGCTGGACGTGGGGATGGAGGTGGCTGCACCAGGGCAGAGCTGCGAGGTCAGGGTCCATGTGATCTTTGGGGGCTGGGACACGGATCTGAGCGGCCAGGAAGGGGTCCCAGGGAAGTCTGGCAGAAGGTGCAGCATATGCCCAGGATGGCTTGTGGCCCAGTCGTTTGAGGCAGGTCCTTGGTGCGGTTTGGGATTTGCCCTGCAGCTGGTGGTGGGGTGGGTGTCTCCCCGGGGGGGACCCTGCGCAGCGCTATGCGGTCTGCACTGCTGTCTGCCTGCAGCCCTGGAGGGGGCAGATGGGAACGGAGGGCGGTGCTGGGCAGCTGGCAGTGGAGGCCAGACACATTCAAATCGGAAGTCGGGCGCATGACTGACCCCAGGAATGGGAGGGGTTGGCCAGCTCTGGAAGCTGCTGGGCCCAGCACAGGGGTGACTGGCCTGTGCTGGACAGGCGTCAGGATGTGATCGAATGGCCCCTTCTGGCCTTGGACCCTGAGTCTCTGGAGGGCTCCTGATTTCCCTCGGCTGAGCCAGCTGACGCTGGTGATTGTGAGCAGCCCTGTTGCCTCAGGGCGGGGGAGGCTTTGGCTCGTGCCGGCGGAGCTGTGCTGAGAACTGGTCCCCACGGGTGCGCTGGGTCCCAGGAGGAATAGCCAGAGCCACAAACCAACCTTGAGCATCTCCAGTGAGGACGGTGGAGGCAGTGCTGAGCTTAGCTGGCTTGGCTCCAGAATATGACGCAGCCCCACAAAGTCTCCAGGTACTTTACTGGGGGGCAGGGGTGTCTGGAGACTGCTGCTTGTCTGTCATAAGAAAGTCCTTGAAGAGGTGGGGAGCGGGAGTGTTTGGGGCAGAGACTGGCGGTGTCTGGAGAGCCTGTTGGAAACAAACTAGCAGACAGCTGGCTGGTTCCAGAGCAAGCCCGGGAGACGTAGGCGAGCTGACGCCGAAGGCCGGGCAGGAGGCCCTTGCCCTGTATGTCCGACCTGCTCCTGGCTGAGGAAGGAGGCTGAATGCAGGTGCTCTGGAAAACAGGCTGCCATCTGTGCGGACAGTGGGGTGCTGAGGGGCAGATGTTCTTGGCCCTGGGCGCTGGAGTCCCTAGTCCTGGGGATCTTGAGGTTGCCCAGAGCCCTTCAAGGCATGAAGGAGGAGTCGCTGTGGGGACTGACTGGAGTGTGAACCGCTGCATGAGACGGAGGCTTAAAGCCTGGGGCTGCTGGGATTCAGGCCAGACTCCACTGACTGAAATCAGCTCGGCATTGTGGGACCGTGATCCTGCCCAGGTGAAGCGCTGCTGTCCGTCACGTTGCGCCTGCACTTCCCGCTGGCAGGTGGAGGAGGATGTGGCCTGGCAGGGTGAGCGTTAAGTGTGCCCGCATGTACCTGTGGAGAGGAGCGTGCTGGACTCTGCTGTGGGTTGCTCTCTCCTGGAGGCCCTACTGCTGTGCATGGCCAGCGCCCTGGGCAAAGGGGGGTGAATGTCAAGCTGCTGCTGAGCCTTCCCTTGCACAGCTGTGATCTCAGTCTCCAGCATCTCTTCTGCTCAAGGGTCTTGATGTCTGCTGCATAGGGGGCGAGGATGAAGGGCCCTTACGTGGAGGAAGAGCTGGGCTGTGGTACTCCTCCCCAGCGACCTCCTCTTCTAACTTGTCCTTGTTCGGTGTGGGGGTGTCCCCGGGTTGGACACAGCAGGGGACCAAGATCCTGCTCACCATGTGGCTGAATCAGCTGAACAGAGGCTCCTGCCCCAGTATCTGTCAGGTGGTCCCTTTGGCATGAGCCTCGGTCTAGGGACCTGTCACCATGGTGGTGGAGCACCTTGCCGTGTTGAACATAATTAGAAGCCCAGCAATGCAGGGAGGTGCCCCCCTTGGCACTGAGGGGACAGAGGCCCAGGCAGAGGAAGTGACTGGGAACTGACCTTGCTCTTCTGTATCCCTGGCTGGAGCCTGCCCTGCCCCGTTGGGGGTGGGATACAGGAGCGGGGTCCCTGCTCAAGGACGGGAGCCTGTGGGCAGGGCCAAGTCCTGCTGGAGCGGTGGAGCTGAGCATCCAGCGAGGCTGGGAGCTGGCACCGGGCTAGCTGGGAACAGCAGGGGCCTGTTCAGCACAAGGCGCCTGACTCTTGGGGCTCTGCTCTCTCTGGGAGCAGCAGAGCGGTGCCAGGAGCTCACCACCTGGCAGTGCCTGGGGCCCACGAGGCAGGACCGGATGTAGTGGCCACTCCTGGCACCTGCCCCGGCGGAGGGGGGCTTTTAAAGAGTGCTCTGCCCTGCCCCTGCACATGTGGCCTCATGACCCCCAGCCAATACTGGAGAAAGTGAGGGCTGGTCTTGGCTGAGTGCCAGGTGGGGCCCCCAACCCTAGAAAAGCAGGTTTAATACCAGCCGTGGGGCCTGCTCACCAGACTGCCCCCAAATCCTGCAGGAGCTGGGTCGGGTTTGGGGAGTGGGGCCAGCTGGCTGCGGCCTAGCCCACGGTGATTGCCCCAGGAGCAACAGCTTGAGATGGGTGCCCCGATCTGCAAGGCCTGGCCCAGCCCTTCACTCTGGCGCTGCTCAGGGCCCTGGGCATGCCTGTGCCCTCTCCACCCTCCAGCACTGAAGGGCGAGGCACCGGAGGGGCGAAGGGGGTTAGTATGAATACGCTCCCTGCAGCCTAGATCCATTAGCACTAGAGCTGTCAAGCAATTAAAAAAAAAATTAATCACACTGTTAATAGAATATCATTTATTAAAATATTTTGGATGTTTTCTACTTTTTCAAATATATTTCAATTATAATACAGAATACAAAGTGTGCAGTGCTCACTTTATATTTGATTACAAATATTTGCACTGTAAAAAGACAAAAGAAATAGGTTTCAGACTAGCAGCCGTGTTATTTTCAGTTCACCTAACACAAGAACCATTGTGCAATCTCTTTTATCATGAAAGTTGAACTTAGAAATGTAGAATTATGTACAAAAAATGCATTCAAAAATAAAACAATGTAAAACTTTAGAGCCTACAAGTCCACTCAGTCCTATTTCTTGTTCAGCCAATCGCTCAAGCAAACAAGTTTGTTTACATTTGCAGGAGATAATTCTGCCTGCTTCTCGTTTACAATGTCACCTGAAGGTGAGAACAGGTGTTTGCATGGCACTGTTATAGCCGTCATCGCAAGATATTTGCCAGGTACGCTAAAGATTTATATGTCCCTTCATGCTTCAAACACCATTCCAGAGGACATGTGTCCATGCTGATGACGGGTTCTGCTTGATAACAATCCAAAGCAGTGTGGACCGATGCACGTTCATTTTCGTCATCTGAGTCAGATGCCACCAGCAGAAGGTTGAGTTTCTTTTTGGTGGTTTGGGTTCTGTAGTTTCCGCATCAGAGTGTTGCTCTTTTAAGACTTCTGAAAGCATGCTTCACACCTTGTCCCTCTCAGATTTTGGAAGGCACTTCAGATTCTTAACCCGTAGGTCGAGTCCTGTAGTTATCTTTAGAAATCTCACATTGGTACCTTCTTTATGTTTCGTCAAATCTGCTGTGAAAGTGTTCTTAAAACGAACATGTGCTGAGTCATCATCCGAGACTGCTAGAACATGAATTATACGGCAGAATGCAGGTAAAACAGCAGGAGATGTGCCGTTCTCCCCCAAGGAGTTCAGTCTCAAATTAAAAAAAAAAAAAAAGTTCATTAAATGAGTGTCATCAGCATGGAAGCATGTCCTCTGGAATGGTGGCTGAACCCTGAAGGGGCATATAAATATCTGGCATCTAAATACCTTGCAACACTAGCTACAAAAGTCTCATGCAAACATCTGTTCTCACTTTCAGGTGACAATGTAAACAAGAAGCGGGCAGCATTGTTTACATTTGCAGGAGATAAACTTGTTTGTCTGAGCGATTGGCTGAACAAGAAGTAGGACTGAGTGGACTTGTAGGCTCTAAAGTTTTACATGTTTATTTTTGAATGCATTTTTTGTACATAATTCTACGTTGGAAGTTCAACTTTCATGATAGAGATTGCACTACAGTACTTGTATGAGGTGAATTGAAAAATACTCTTTTGTTTATCATTTTTACCGTGTGAATATTTGTAATTAAAAAATAACATAAAGTGAGCAGTGTATTCTCCGGTGTCGCAAGATATTTATGTGCAAGATGCCCTAAAGATTCATATGTCCCTTCATGCTTCGAGGGTGGGTAATGGTGGTATTCAATTCATGGTAATAGAAATCAATGTATTTGAAAATGTAGAAAAACATCCAAATATATTTAATAAATTTCAGTTGGTATTCTATGGTTTAATAGTGTGATTAATCACAATTTAAAAAGTGGTGATTAGTTTTTCTGGGTTAATGGTAAGAGCTAACTGTGATGACATTTGTACCAGTCAGGGGGGTGTATAACCAAGAACAGGCCCTGCCTCACGCCTGCCGCTGGGGCACAGGCATGCTGCTCTGGGGTGGAGAGGAAGTGTTTGCATGTGTGGGGTGGGCACCCTGCCAGCCAACGGCACCAAGCACTGGCTCGAGGTATCTGCACCAGGCAGGGATCCACCTGTGCTTTGACAAAGAGAAGGCTTGGGCCTGCGGAGTGCGGGCTGGGGCTGGGCCCTGCCCTCAGCCCCCACCTGAAGCCTGGTGGGGTGCATGGGAGGAGCCTGTTTAACGGGCTGGGGCTTGGGGAGGCCAGCAGTGCAGTGATGGGGGATGGAAAAGAAGGGGCAGTGGGGTGCGGGTGTGGCTGGTCATGGCAGCCCTGGGTCTTCGAGGAGCTTCCCCCTCAAGTCAGAATTAGGCCCCCTTCTCCCCCCAGCTTGGTTTCTTTCTGAACTGAGAGCCCCAACTCCACTGCAGGGGGGTGCTCTCCAGGCCCAGCTGCTTCCCCCCGATCCTCACTCTGTCCCACCCCTTCCTTGTGCTGTCAGTGGGGGTGGCACAGGCCAGCGGGCCCCAACCTTGTCCATGCCCAGGGCTGCTGCATTGTCTGGCTCTGGCATGGCTGTTTGTCTGTCTGCCTCAGGAAAATAAATGTGTTCATGCCCGCCTGGGCGCTGTGGTCCTTGGGCTCGGGGGGGCTGCAGCCTGGGGTCCAGGCATGGCAGCGATACCTCAGAGTGGGTGCAGCTCCCCTGCACCCTAGGGTGGGGGAGCAAGGAGGAGGCCCTGGGGTGCTGTGGGTGGGGAGGCCGTCAGAGCCAGGCTGCGGGGGAGCTGGTGCTCCAGGGCAAAAGACGCTGTGGGTGGCACACAGCTGAGTGGCCCTGTGATGGGTCTCCCTGGGCCTAGCAAACCCAGAAAGGGCCCCCACCCAGACACACAGCCCTGCCCTGCCCCCAGAGACTGCCCCCCCCCAAAAGCACAGCCTCACCCTGCCCCCAGAGACCCCACCCCCAGGGAGACACAGCCCTGTGCCCAGACCCCCACCCCTCCCCCAGCCCATAGGGGCTCCTGGTTTTACAGGCACCTGGTCTGGGGCAGCTCAGCATGTGTGGGGCTACTGGATGGGGCTGGCCAATGGGGAGGGGTGGGGTAGCATCCAAGACTATTCCCCCCCCCAACTAGTGCCCACCCCCTTCCCTGGCAGGTCAGTGCCTTGGCAGCCCTGGTTGGGGGGGGGGGGGGGGGGGTTAGGAGTCTGCCTCCTGCTGGGTGCCAGCAACTGGGGGGGCTTGTGTGCAGCCAGGGCCCCCATGTGTCTGGGAGCTCCTGGGGGTGGATTATGCACTAGCCTGGCCAGCTGAGGGTTCAAGCCCTGTGTGTGCTGGGTCCAGGTGACAGAAGAGCCATGGGGCCCTGGGCAACTGCCCCCCACCAGCTTCAGGGCAGCAGGGGATGCCCCAGTACCAGACTCCCCACCGTGGCCCCAGGCCTGGAGACGCTCGCTCCCTGCTGCACCCTGGGGGAAACGGCTTGTGCAACAGGGGGAATGGGGGCTTGGGCTTGCGAGGGGGGGATTACAAGCCAGGCCTCAGGCCCCCCTGGCTTGGGCCATAGTGCAGGTCATTTCCTTCATCTCTCCAGGCACTGGCAGGGCTTGTCCTCCCCACCCCACAACCCCATGGCCCATTGCAGGTTACAGCCCATGGGGCGCCCCTGCCCCAAGGCGTTTGGCCCCTGGCCCTGGGGTAGGGCACAGGCTACCCCTAGCCCGGAGCCGCTGGCCCTGCTCCTGGGAAGAATCGCTCCAGCACTGCGGGGGGCCTGTGAGGATGTTTATTTCTTTCTTTGGCACAAACAGACCCACAGCAACAGCCCCCTCCTCCCGCAGTGGTCAGACCCCCCCTTTGGCATGCACCGAGAGGGCCCGGCGGGGGCTGCCTCCTTAGGGTCAGGGCTGGTGGCTCCTGCTGCAGTGCTGGTCCATGGGGCAGCCTCACCCCAGAGCCGCTCCCTAGGGTCTGGCCTAGTGGGGGCTCAGCCAAGGGGGACCCATGGCCACAGCAGGGCTAAGGCCACCTGCCCCCCTCATGCTGCAGCAGCCCTGGCGCGATGCTCCCCCGCACCTCCGGGCCCGCTCGGCGGGAGGCTCCTCCCTGGCCTTGGCCCAGGCCCTCGCTCAGCCAGAGCCAGTGCTGCCCCCGGGCCTGGCTCTGCAGCGTGTCCTGCCCCCGCTGCGTTGGTTCGTCCTGGGCTGGCCCAGCCCCCCCGTGCAGCCCGGAACAAGGTGCAAAATCTGAGCTGGGAAACTAGAGCTACATAAAAATCACTGACGGGCTGGGGGTTGGCACTAGGCAGGGCCGTGCGGGGGCCTGCCTGTCGTGGGCTCCCCCTGGCATTGCCCCCTGGCAGGGCTCCAGCCGCTGCCCTGGCCCGGCCCCTCACAGCTCAATGGTGTCACTCGACAGGCTGCGGGAATCCAGCTGCTTGCTGAGCGCCAGGAAGCTCCCCCTGGCTTCGCACGCAGAGTCTCCGGCCCCTCCTGCGGTGCCGGGCCCAGGGGCCTCCTCGGGGAGCAGCGGGGCCCGGCTGGGCGTCTCCTCCAGGGGCAAGCTCTCCAGCGAGGAGAGGCCATGCCGCCAGGGGTTCCAGCTGATCTTCAGGGAGCCCCTGGAGAAGCTGTCGAGGGAGCTGCCTGAGATGGCGCCCTCGGTGGGGGGCCCGCTGGGCATGCCCTGGCTCGGGGGCAGGCTGGCGCTCTGGGAGGGCAGGTCGCTGAGCGAGCTGCGGCGCTGCCAGGCCTTGGGGGGCAGCCGCGGCTCGGCCAGGGGCGGCAGGGCGGAGCCGCTGCGCAGCGAGGAGCAGGAGTCCCGGCGCGCCAGGCGCCCGGGGCACTGCAGGCCGGAGCGCAGGAAGAGGCTGTCGCACACCAGGTGCTCCTTGAAGAGGGCCTCGTCGATGCTGCGGCTCAGGTTGATGGGCGAGGGCGGGCGGAACTCCAGCGCCCCCAGCGACAGCACCGACTCCCTCTCGAAGCAGGCGCTGGTGTAGGAGTGCCCCACGCGCGCGGGGCTGACGCCAGGCCGGCACAGCGAGGCGGGGGAGCCCCCAGCCGAGAAGGCCCCCGCCGCCCTGGCCTCGTTGCTGTCCTTCAGCACCCGCAGGGGCACCTGCTCGGGCGGGTTGCGGATCAGGCTCTCGCGGATGTCGGCGGCGGCCGCCCGCTCCTGCGTGCCGTGGGCCCAGTCGTAGCAGTTGTTGGGGTACTCGGGCGCCTCGGCCTTGCGGTAGGGGCAGACGTAGCGGAGGAGCTTGGCCCAGCAGGCGTGGTCAGCGGAGCCGCAGGGCTGGCAGAAGGGGGGCGAGGCCACGAAGCACAGGGCAAAGGCCAGCAGCAGCTCGCAGAGCCGGAACCAGACCTGCACGAGCCACCAGGGCCAGGAGAACTCCCCCGGCGGGCCCAGCGCCCCCCCCAGCCACAGGGCCCCGTACACCTGGAACCCGCAGCACAGCAGCCCCAGAGCACTGCACCCCAGCAGCACCCGCGGGCAGGGGCCTAGCCCCTGGAGGGCTCCCCCCTGCCCAGGCAGCTCCTGGGGGTCCTCACAGCCACACGACACCCGCTGGGCCGCGGCCGGCCGGAGCGGCCGCAGCCGCCAAGACGCAGCCAGGCTGGCCAGCAGGAGGGAGGCGCCGAGGGCGCAGGAGAGCAGGCGCAGCCCCACGCCCAGGGCGGGGCTCAGCAGGGGCGAGAGCAGGTCGGCGCCCAGCAGCCCGGCGCTCTGGAGCGCGGCCAGCGCGGCCAGCAGGGGCAGGCTCTGCCGGGGGGGCAGCAGCAGGGCGAAGGCGCCGAGCAGCAGCGGGACGGGCGCGCTGTAGAGCAGCCGCACGGCCGGGGCGGGCAGCCGGGCCCTGGCGCCGTAGGGGTCGGCGAGGAGGAAGGTGGCGCGGAGCAGGCCGACGGCCAGCAGCAGGGCATTGGCGCCCAGGGTGTAGGGCAGGTGGGGCAGGCCCAGGACGGGCGAGCCGACGAGGCTGGCCAGGCAGGCCAGGCTGAGCAGCAGGAAGAGGGAGCCGGTGCCATAGAGGTGCAGCTCCCAGGCGAAGCCGAGCGTGTGCTGCAGGTCGGCCCAGCGCAGCAGCGTCTGGTTGCGCGGCAGGAGGCTGCAGGCCCCGCTGGCCTGGGGACAGGGCGGGCTGGAGGCAGGCGCTAGGCCGGGCAGGCTGGGCCCAGGCTCGGGCGGAGGGGGGCGCTGGAGAGCTCGCTGGGTGGTGACTCTGATAAGGCCCCGCCGGGGAGTGGCTGGGGGCTGGGGTGAGGTGGGCACAGGGGCCGTGGTGCTGCCATGGCCAGGAGGTCGGGTCCCATCTGCAAACAGCAAGGAGCACATCGTCAGCGGGCCAGCGTGTGCCACCTCCCTGCAGAACGCCCCACAGCTGGGCTGCTCCCCACCCACTAGCCCCTCCCGGCCCAGGGGCCCCTGGACCCTTTACCCCACCCCACCCCGGGTCTCTGTGCCCATTCTGCACGGCTCTGCCAGCGGATACAGGAGCAGGCCAGGGCTCGCTGCATCCAAGCCCCATTCCTTGCATCCACATTGCCACAGCAACTTGCATCCTGCAGCAGCTTCCAATCAGCTGGTGCCAGGGTTCCCCATCCAGCAGCCTGAGCCCCTCACCCTGTCCCCTGTGGGCTGCCTGCTATGGCCCTTCAGCCCTCCCAGTGGGGCTGGGCACCAGCAGGAGCAGCAATGGGCATGGGGCTGCAGTGGGAGATACCTGAGTGCTGGGGCGGGGGGCAGCCCCTGCCCTGGCACAGACCAGCTGCTGACCCATTTAAAGGCCCC
Source organism: Chelonia mydas (assembly GCF_015237465.2). Lineage (NCBI taxonomy): Eukaryota > Metazoa > Chordata > Testudines > Cheloniidae > Chelonia > Chelonia mydas. Next base: position 954,889 of record NC_057853.1, read on the forward strand.
AAACCCCAGCAGCCTGCCTCCATCTGTTCAAGGCCCACCATCGCCTTGTGGCACCCCAGCACGGGAATGCAGATGGAGGGACGCTGGCAGGGAGCAGAGACCCCAGGGCTGGGCTAGCAGGGGCTGCGGGTCGGGAGTGAGGGGCATCAGCAGAGGTGTGACACTTAGGGGGGGCATGCGGGGTCAAGTGCCCCCCAGATTGGCCTGCTGGGGGCAGAGAGGGAGAAGGGCTCTGTCCTTCTCTCCCTGCCGAGTTCAGCCCCAGGTGCCCTTGGGCCAGTCGCCAGCTGCCCATGGATGCGACAGGATGTCCCTGCTCCCAGCAGGGCCGAGCCCATCACCAGCAGGGATCCCAGCTCCGCTCCCCACACCAGCTCCCTGAGGGCTTTGGGCCAAGCCCTGTCTCGCATTGGGGGGAATCCTCTGGGGCTGGACCATTCACGTCCCGTCCCCGTCCCCCCACCCCGGCCTCTGGGCATGCAGCCCACATGTGTCCACTGCCAAGCCCCTGTGGGTAACTGGCCCCCGCTCCCCAGGGCATGGCCCCGCTCAGGTTCTGGGTGCTGGGGGCCAGTCAGAGCTGGCCAGGCCCCCGCCCTGCACCCATGCTCTGCACGAGGCGGGGCCTGCAGGGGCTTCAGGGCTCTGCTCCTTGGCTCTGGCCCAGGTCCCGGCGCTGCCAGCTCCGGCTCCCGCTCGGCAGAGCTGGCTCCAACCCAGCCTGTCCCCAGCCCTGGCTCGCATTTCTTCCACCTGCTTCTGTTCGCAGCACCTGGCCACTCTTGCAGGCAGCCCTGATGCAGGGCACCTCCCGCCCGTGGATTTTGGGTGCAGCAGGAAAGGGCTGCTCCCATCACAGAGATGGGAGAACTGGGTCCAGGGCCAGGCATGCAGAGAGGGCTGGGCCAGGCCTGCACTCAGGGCCACCCCCAGGAAGGGTAGGGGCTGCAGGCCCCAGGAACGAAGGTTTGTCCCGGGCAGGATCAGGGTCCATGGGAAGCCCAACCAGATGGGGGGCCGGGCGCGCAGGCGGGAGCCAGCGCTGATCCCCGTGGGGGGGAGGGGATTAGGCGCCATCACTGGTCACAGCCTGGTGGAAGTTGTCACTGAGCCCCAGCCAGATATAGCTGCTCCCTGCCCCCCCCAATCCCGTTAGGGACCAGCCTGGCGCCTCTGACGGCATCAGTGCCCCCTGTGACCCCCAGGCTCCAGCCATGCTGTGGCCTAACCGCCCGTGGGGGGAGCACCCAGACTGCCTGGCTGGGGGCCAAAGCCCAGCCGGCCCTACAGCTCCTGTCTGGGCCAGGCCTCTGACGAGCCCCTCTGCTCTGCGGGCGCTCAGGCTGCCAGGGCTTGCCCCTGCCCCACCCCAGAGGTGCCAGGTGGGGAGCACCTAGACATTCCCACGGGCACCTCGCAAGGCAGGTCCCAGCAGCCCCCCACAGGAGCGCCTCTAAACTTGGCACTCAGTCTCCGCAGGGCGGGGTAGGACTGGGCTGGCTGGGACCCACTGGGGCCATCTCTGAGCCCCCAGTGCCCAGGCCCTGCCAGGGGCAGCCCCTGGGCCCAGCTGCCCGTGGTGGTGGGAGAAAAGGGCTGGCTGAGTCACAGGGGCGGGGTCCCCCATCACCTGAGTGCGTGGTCCCCGGAGGCAGCAGGCTGGGGGCAGAGGTGGCCGTGGAGGTGCTGTTCACGGGGGCCCTTGGGTCCACAGCTCCCCGGACTCGCTGCGGGGCCCCAATCTCCTCCTCTGCTGCAGCCCCTGAAACAGAACCAAGGGCCCGGGGGCCTCAGGTGGCTGCCTCGCTCGCCCACAGCAACGGGGCGGGACAGCAGAAGGGGCGTCCCGGCGCCTTTGGCAAAGGGCAGGGCCCCCGGCCAGGGGGTGACAGGAGGCTTGTGGGAACATGGGGAGGTACCCGTGGCTCCAACGGAGGGATGAGAGGGGACCCCTGGGAGCAGCCCCCACCAGCCACAGGGCGCCCAGGGCTGGTCACACGTACCTGGGCGAGGAGACGTTGGGGCAGGCGACGTTCCCAGGCTGGCGTAGAGGGCGGGCCCGGCGCGGGGGTGCTCCAGTCCCTGTTCTGCACCAGGAGCAGCTTTCCCGGGGAGGTGCGGTGGCTGGGTCGCGGATCCGGGCAGTGCCCGCCGAGTGCTTCTCTGATGAGCCGAGAGCCCCTCTGTCCAGGCCGGGGCTCTGGTTTCCAGCATGGCCCCCTCTGCCCGGGCTGGGGTGAGCCTCCAGGTGGGGCTCCCTTGTGCCAGAGGAGCCGGCTCTGTCAGGCGGCCCTGCACTGGAGCCAGGCCTGGTGGGAGCTCCCAGGCCCCGTCCCCAAGCTCCAGTCGGCCAGCGCTGAGCACAGCGGGAGCAAGACCAGGCCACCTACCGGCCACGGAGCCCCCTGCTCCAGCCGTCTGCTGCAGCTGGGAGGTAGCAGCGGGCATGGCAGCCAGGCTGGCTCCAGGGACCCACCGCCCCTCTGGCTGAGGCTGGCCGTCCCTGCCTGTGGGGTGCGGGGGCAGCCCCTGGGCATCGCCCCAGGGAGGGAGGGTGCTGCCCCTGCGCTGAGAGAGGGAGTAACCCTGGGTGTAGGAAGCCTGGCCCTTTCCCCAGGCATGCTCCAGCGGTTCCCAGGGCTCCCGGGGGACACTGGCCCTAGGCACAGGATGCCCCTTCCCTGGAGCCCAGCTCACAGGCCGGCCCTCCTGACCCGCTCCCCCAGGGCCCGCGTCTGCCACCTGCCGCCACTCGGCACTGCTGGCTCCTGCCGCGGAGCCCGGCCTGGCCGCCAAGGCAATGGTGGACACCATTGGCCCGGGTGTGCCCGGACTGTCCTGCCCAGCAGGGCCTGGGCCGCTCCCTGCCCCGGGAGGCCTGGCCGGGCTGGGGGAAGCTGGCTGCTGGCTCCTGGGCTCCGAGCCTGAGGGCAGTTCTCTGCTTTCGAAAGCCAAGGCTCCCGGGCTGCCTCCGGTTCTCAGAGCCCAACCAGGGGACAGCAGAGCCCCGGAGCCAGGTGCGGGTGTGAGGGGCCAGCTCCCCGAGCCAAGCCCAGTGTGTCCCTGGAACGTGGCAGTGGCTGGGCCAGGGCCCCCAGCCCCCTCAGTGCCAGCAGGTCCCAGAGCCGGGGGCACCTCCAGCGTCTGCCAAGAGTCCTCAGCCCCCAGGAGCAGGGGCCACGCAGGGGGTGGGAGAACAGAGCTTTCTGCTGGGGCAGGGGGGGTCCCCGAGTCGTGGCTGGTGGCTGCAGAGTGGCCAGGGCTGGAGCCTTGCGACAGCTCATCGTCTGGCTCCCCAGCCCCACTGAAGACCAGGCTCCCCCCAGGGGCAGCCAGCACCAATGGGGAGAGGGCTGGCAGAGCCTGGAGGGTCCAGAGAGCCTCTTGGGAGGGGCTGCCCAGAGAGGGCCACCCAGCCAGCTCCTGTGCCCAGCCGGGGCCCAGGGAGGCTCCGGCAGCCTGCGGCCTGGTGCGGCGCTCGCTGCTGAAGGGCTGGGGCAGGGGCGAGACGGGGAGCAGCGCCGGCACCAGGACCAGGCTCCAGGCGAGGAGGTGCGCTGCAGCCGCCATGGCAAACTCCTCGCTCTTCACTCTGCAAGGGAAAGCGAGAGGCAGCCTCAGGGCGAGCCGGCTGCGACGGAGCAGCCAGGACGGGCAGCCCTCCGCTCTCGGGGACGGGTCGGGCCTTGCAGCCAGCGTGGGGGTGTCTGCAACGGAGGCAGAGCCAGGAGCCGTGCACACCTGCAGGAGCACCCCCAGGTTGCATGTGCCCCCAACATTGGCTCTTCTGGATGCTGTGAGGACCCCCAGCTGCTGGATTGCCTGCCAAAGCTCCGGGCGCCAGCCTCCCCAGCTAGACCAGGCAGCCTCTTGAGAAGGGGACGCTCAGGCCTGTTGTTCCTTCCCCAGGGTTCCCCTCCCCACCGGAGGAACCCTGTTAGCAGCCCCTACTGCAGGGCTGGGCTCAAGGCCCCAGCTCCCACGGCAGTCCCCACGGCACCCACTGCTGCAGAGCCGGCACGCGCAAGTGGGGGCCGTGGGACCACTAGGGGAGGGGATCAGCCCTCCTGGGGGAGGGTCCCGCTGGGCGCCATGCACAGCCACCACCCTGTTGTGCACTTCCCCGCAGCAGTGCCCTGCGCAGGCCCCCCAGCAGCCGGCTGGAAGAGACAGCTAGCCCTGGGGCCGCCACGCAGGGGCACGGGAGTTGCAGCTGAGAGAGGGAGTTGCAGCCCCTGGGCAGGGATGGGCCAGCCCCAGGCCCCGGGAGGGCAGGGATGGGCCAGCCCGAGGCCCCGGCCCCTCTCCCCAGACAGCCCAGGGCCAAGTTCACCTTGGCAGCTTCCTCCAGCTCCAGCAGCAGCCCGGTGATGGGGATGCTCAGGCACAGCTAATGGAGCCCAGCACGCCTGATCGGAAACAGCTGTTAACCCTTCCCGGCCACAGGGCTAGCAGGCTGAGCACAGGCCTGGGGCCTCCTGAACTCCAGCCCCAGGCACCTCCTGCCCAGGGCCTGTGCCGGGCAACGCGGGGCCTGGCCTGACATGGGCAGGGAGGGCGTCTCTAGCCTCTGTTTGCCAGGAGCTGGGAATGGGCGACAGGGGAGGGGTCACTGGATAATTCCCTGATCCGTTCATTCCCTCTGGGGCACCTGGCACTGGCCACTGTCGGCCGACAGGATACTGGGCTGGAGGGACCTTGGGTCTGACCCAGTCTGGCCTCTCTCATGGGTATCTTGGGGCAGTGCAGCATCTGGGGGTGCCCGGGCAGGGGGGACCAGCGCCATGGCTGAAGCCCTGGGCACTGCTGACTCTGCCTCTGCCCTCGACCTCTTGTGGGGCCAGGGCTACCCCCAAAGGGCCAGGGCTGAGCTCTGCAGTGGGATGAACACGCAGACCTGTTGCTGAATGACAGAATCTCCAGCCAAGCCAGGCTCTTCTCCCCTGCCCTCTGACATGTCCTGGGCAGCATGAGCCCCCATTGGAGTGATGGGTTCCCCCTCCCTGCCCCACACATCACCCACACCGGAGATCCTGGCTGCCCCATGGCTCGGCGCAGAGTCCCTGCCCTGCAACACGGAGAGGCATTGCCCTCACGCACGCACATGCCACGCCCCAGCTCTCGCTGCCCAGCCGCCGGGCAAGGCTGGCCAGGGATGCCCCACGCCCCTCCTCTCCCTGGCCTGTTTCCAGCTGGGCCCAGGCTGTCTCTGGTGGGCATGGCAGGTCTTAGGCCAGGCAAATGCTGCCATCAGCAGCTTGGCTTTGGCGCTACTGTCCCCGTAGCCATGGAGCCCAGCCCAGCAGGGCCGTTCGCCCCACGTCTCAGAGCAAGAGGATAGTCAGCCAGCAAAGATGCGAAGAGAGCAGGGGCTGCCAGCTCGGACCACCAGGGAATTCCCGCCTGGGATCCATAAGCGAGGCCCCAGCTTATGGCGGGGCTGGCCTGGAAGCTCTGAGGTGAGGTGTATAGCTAGTGAGGGCTGGTCCTGCCCTTCTTGGCCCCCCGTCTGGGGGTCCTGCACTGCACATCAGCCTCCGGCTGCAGCTGGGAGAAGGGCTGGGGTCATTCTGGGGCATTAGCTGGAGTGTGTCAGACACGGGAGGCGATTGTCCAGCTCTGCTCGGCACTGGCGAGGCCTCAGTGGGGGTTCGTGTCCAGGTCTGGGGGCCACACTGTAGGGCAGATGTGGACAAACTAGAGAGAATCCAGGGCAGAGCAACACAAATGATGAAAAGAAAAGGAGAACTTGTGGCACCTTAGAGACTAACCAATTTATTTGAGCATAAGCTTTCGATCCCTTTCCACAGCTTGCATCCGATGAAGTGAGCTGTAGCTCCCAAAAGCTCATGCTCAAATAAATTGGTTAGTCTCTAAGGTGCCACAAGTTCTCCTTTTCTTTTTGCGGATACAGACTAACACGGCTGTTACTCTGAAACAAATGATGAAAAGTTTAGAAAACCTGCCCTGTGAGGAAAGGTTTAAAACCAGGACCTGTCAACCTGGAGAGATGAGGACTGAGGGGGACCGGAGAACAGTCTTCACGTCTGTTAAGGGCTGTTCTGAAGAGGTTGGGGATCAATTGTTCTCCATGTCCACAGAAGGCAGGACACGAAGTGATGGGCTCAATCTGCAGCCAGGGAGATCTCGGGTAGATATTCGGAAACCCTTTTTCCCTCTGAGGGGAGCTAAGCTCTGCAATAGGCTTCCAGGGGAGGCTGTGGGATCCCTGTCACTGGAGGGTTTTGAGCACGGGTTGGACAAACCCCCGCCAGGGATGGTCCGGGGTTACTTGGCCCTGCCCCAGTGCAGGGGCTGCACTTGACGACCTTTCCAGGTCCCTTCCAGCCCCACTTTTCTCTGACTCTCTTTTCTGCCTCTCTCCAGCCACCCTGGGCCTGGTGCGCACCCAAGGCCCCAGCTGGCCAGAATGTGCCCAGGCAGGGCAGTGGGGGGCTGCTGGGCGGGGAGCGTGCAGGGTGTGCCCAGGCGTGCAGGGAGCACACCCAGGCATTAGCTCAGCGTTCACCAACAGCTTGGCTGGGCTGAGTCAGCACTGAGCTGTCCCCAGGGGCGAGGACGCTGTCTGACCTCACCAGGAGAACGTGCCAGACCCCCCCATCCCCCCTCCCTGCCCCATAACCCCCCCATCCCCTCAGCCCCAGACCCCCCCATCCCTACCCAGTGCAACTCCCACACCCCCCCTTCCTGCCCCAGAACCCCCCCCATCCCTCCCCAGTGCAACTCCCACACACCCCCTTCCTGCCCCAGAACCCCCCCCATCCCTCCCCAGTGCAACTCCCACACACCCCCTTCCTGCCCCAGAACCCCCCCCATCCCTCCCCAGTGCAACTCCCACACACCCCCTTCCTGCCCCAGAACCCCCCCCCATCCCTCCCCAGGGCAACTCCCACACACCCCCTTCCTGCCCCAGAACCCCCCCATCCCTCCCCAGGGCAACTCCCACACACCCCCTTCCTGCCCCAGAACCCCCCCATCCCTCCCCAGTGCAACTCCCACACACCCCCTTCCTGCCCCAGAACCCCCCATCCCCTCACCCCCCGCATCTCCCATCCCTCCCCATGCAACTTCCACACCCCCCTTCCTGCCCCAGAACCCCCGCATCTCCCATCCCTCCCCATGCAACTCCCACACACCCCCTTCCTGCCCCATAACCCCCCATCCCCCACCCCTCCCCATGCAACTCCCACACACCCCCTTCCTGCCCCATAACCCCCCATCCCCCACCCCTCCCCATGCAACTCCCACACACCCCCTTCCTGCCCCATAACCCCCCATCCCCCACATCTCCCATCCCCCTTCCTGCCCCATAACCCCCCATATCTCCCATCCCTCCCCATGCAACTCCCACACTCCCCCTTCCTGCCCCATAACTCCCCATCCCCTCAGCCCCTATCCCCCAGTGCAACTCCCACCCCCCTTCCTGCCCCATAACCCCCCGTGCGCCCGGCAGAAGCAGGGGCCGGTGCCCAGCGCGGCCCGCCCCACTCCCGGCCCCCTCGAGGTGGGGGGGGGCAGCACAGAGCCCCCCCGGAGCCGCCTCCCCTCACCTGGGGCCTCCGCTCCTGCGGCTCCGCAGCGACGCCCGGCCCGGCCCCGCCCATCACCGTGGCCCCGGCCGGCTCCCGCCCCCAGCCCCTCACCTGGCTCCGGCGCCGCTGGGGAGCCCGGGCCGCTCCAGTCACGTGCCGCGGCACCAGCTGCTACCGGGCCGGGCCCCCCCGCGCCGGGATTAGTCACGGGCCACGTGGGCTTCAACCTGCCCCGAGCCGGAGCGACGGGGGTAGATACGAGGGGGACTGAGGCATGTGGAGGGCCCAGGGGCGGGGGGCGAGAGGGGCGGGAGTGAGGGGCACCGGCAGGGGGTCAGGAGTGAGGGGCACCGGCAGAGCCTGGGGGGGGGGCTGTGGGTCGGGAGTGAGGGGCACCGCCGGGGCAGGGGGTCGGGAGTGAGGGGCACCGGCAGAGCTGGTGGGGGGCAGGGGGTCGGGATTGGGGGGGTCGGGAGTGAGGCGGGGCAGGGGCTGGGGGGCAGGGGCTGGGGCTAGCAGGGGCTGCGGGTCGGGAGTGAGGGGCACCGGCAGAGCTGGGGGGGGCAGGGGGTCGGGAGTGAGGCAGGGCTGGGGGGCAGGGGCTGGGGGGCAGGGCTGGGGCTAGCAGGGGCTGCGGGTCGGGAGTGAGGGGCACCGGCAGAGCTGGTGGGGGGCAGGGGGTCGGGATTGGGGGGGTCGGGAGTGAGGCAGGGCTGAGGGGCAGGGGCTGGGGGGCAGGGCTGGGACTAGCAGGGGCTGCGGGTCGGGAGTGAGGGGCACCGGCAGGGGGTCAGGAGTGAGGGGCACCAGCAGAGCTGGGGAGGGGGCCCAGGGCTGGGCTAGCAGGGGCTGTGGGTCGGGACTGAGGGGCACTGGCAGAGGTGGGGGGGGGGTCGGGAGTGAGGCAGGGCTGGGGGGCAGGGGCTGGGGCTAGCAGGGGCTGCGGGTCAGGAGTGAGGGGCACCGGCAGGGCTTGGGGGAGGGGGAGCCCAGGGTTTGGACAGGCTTTAAGGATGTCTGCCGAGCCGTCTTTCTTTCTGCCCATCTGTCTGTCTAAGTGGGTGACTTACACTTAAAGCTGCCCTCACCAAAAGGATTTCCCTCCCCCCCACCCCCGAAGCAGATCACATCATGGAAGGGGGCAGCAAGAACCTGCTTTAATACAGGGAAGAAGTCCAAACTTGGTGGCCGCACCCCCTCGGCTGTCCCCTGCTGCCTGCCAAGGGAGCCCATGCGGGGTGTCATTGAACAATTACAAGCCATACGCAATAAGGACCCAATCCGGAAAGAAATCTTTCCCATCCCCCTCCTCCGGCCTGCAAACAACCCCCCAGGCTCATCATCAGAAGCCACCTCGCCACAAGCCAGGACGCACTGACTCAGCGCAGCACCAGACCCTGCCGGAACAGATGCAAAACCTGCAGCCACATCTCCACTGGTCCATTGATCAACGCCCCCAGCACACAACATGTGGGCACCTCACCCGGGCATGCAGCGCCCCAGTGCCAGCTCTGAGCTCACACAGTCACGGGGGTTTCGAAGGCACTCACAGGAAAATGATAAAAGATAAGAGCCCCCCATGGCCTGGGGGCAAACACTTCCCCAAAAGATCCCTCTGGCCTCTCAGTCCTCCTCCTCCGAGGAGCCGGCCCAGAACCTTCAAGAGCAGAGCCTGGAAGCGTCAATTCCCCACTTTGCTAGACACTAAAACTCATGGGTTTAAGAAAGACGCAAGCGGGACCCCACTCATGCCCTCGTTGTCCTGTGAGGGGAGAGGTACTAATGGGCCGAGGCACCGCGAAAGCTCCCTTAATACGTGTTTACTTCCGCCGAACAAGCTGTCCACCTTGTGTTTAGCTGTGACGCTCCGGGGGCGTCTGCACTGCACACCCAGGCTGCCTGAGGGGCTGTGCAATGGTCGCGTAGGCCAGCGAGCAGGCCAGCGCCCCCCGCACCCCCCATAGGGTTAGCAGGCCACAGTGCTAGGGAATCCTGGAAGAAGCGGATTCTGTGGCGGGTCCCCTGGGCTGCAGCCTGTGTGAGATAATTTGCAAACAATTCACGTCTAATCCTGCCATTTACAAACGGGGGACTGTAGTGCCCAGGACCTGGAGAGCGGAGCTGTGTGTCTGCAGGACAGCCGGCCTGCCCATGCCGCCCTGCCAGCGTGGCCAGCCCTGAGCGGGGGCTGCCCCAGGGGAAACAAGCAGCTCCTGCCCTCTTCGTAGGGCGTCGCATGCAAGAGCTGGAGCTGAGCCCGCCAGTAGCGGGGAGCAGCGCGGGGCTCCGTGACCCCACGGGGAAGGTGACCTGCAGGGCAGGGCCTGACGCAGCCGGTGCCCCAAGGAGCGAATGTTGCACCTTCAGGAGCCAGCTGTTGTCTGGACAATTCGCTTCTCAGATAAGGACCCGGGCTGGCTGGAGCTGACACAGTCTCCCCCCGGCTGCTGCAGTGCAGGGCCCCAGTAGTGCCGAAGGGGCAAACAACACCCACCCCGCAACGCAACACACCCGGCAAACGGGCACCGGCAAAAGACCATCATGTCGACAACGCAATTCCTCCACTCGTGCAGCCTCACAGAAACTTCAGCACCCCCCACGTGTGTGTAGATACACACGTGCTTATTCCTGCACGCGCACACCCGCGCACACCCACTCACACCCCTCCGCACACTCACAGCCCCCGAGTGCACCCCCCACGTGTGTGTAGATACACACGTGCTTATTCCTGCACGCGCACACCCGCGCACACCCACTCACACCCCTCTGCACACTCACAGCCCCCGAGTGCACCCCCCACGTGTGTGTAGATACACATGTGCTTATTCCTGCACGTGCACACCCACTCACACCCCTCCGCACACTCACAGCCCCCGAGTGCACCCCCCACGTGTGTGTAGATACACACGTGCTTATTCCTGCACACACATGCATGCACACCCGCTGACCCCAGCATGCACCCCCCTGCTCTCACACACCCCTGTGCCCTGGGCACCGAGCCCTTTCTCCTCTCTAGGCAGGTCAGGGCGCAGAGCCACAGACACCCACTAGCACCTCCCCCTCCTGCTGCCCTTGCCCCTGGGAAATGGGCACCACCCCCATGAGTGCCCCCACCCCCCCAGCACGGAGGAGACACGGACCCAACCTGGATCTCGGGCGGAAGAGCAGCTGGGCGCTGGCTGGGGGAGGCATGGGCAGCACCTGGGCCCCTCAGGGACCCACAGGAGACCCACAGACCTCTGCAAAATGTGTTTCACCCCACAGCACAGCTGCTCCCGGCCCCGCCCCCGGCCTCCCTGCAGCCGCCCAGCAGAGCCCCATGACCCCAATCTCCAAGGGATTTGCAGAGCATGTGATGGGCCGGGGCTGTGAGCCCAGCGCTGGGCAATGCCAGAGGCGCTGCCGGCTGCAGAGGGGCCTGGCAGCTAATCCCCAGGGATCAGTGCAGGGGAGGCCGGGAGCCAAGAGGGGAGAGCGGTGCCCGGAGGGGGAGGGGAGGGCAGAGCAGATGGGGTGGGTGGGGCAGAGCACACAGACCCAGTTTGGGCCCCTGCGTGGGGACAGCCAGCAGAAATCAGCATAAAGCACTAGCTCTGCTCGACCTGTGCATCCCCCTGCTCCGGCCAGGGGCTCAGAGAGTGCTGTGTCCTGGAGTTCGGAAGGGCAGGGCTTCTAGCACCATCTTTCAAATGGGGAAACTGAGGCACGGAAGGAGGAAAGGGTTTGGCCAACATCACTGGAGAGTTACTGGCAGAGCTGGGACAAGAACTCAAGAGTCTTGACTCGCTGCTCTAACCCCATCCCAGCGCTGGGAGTCCTGGCTCCCATCCGCCTGCTCTAACCCACTAGATCCCCATTCCTCTTCCAGGGCTGGGGATGGAACGCAGGAGTCCTGACTCCCAGCCCCCCTGTTCCAACCTGCTGACCCAGCTCCCAGCCCGCCATGGGGTGGAGTCCATCGTAGACTGGGGCCACGCCATTCATAGAATCATAGAACTGGAAGGGACCTCGAGAGATCTCTAGTCCAGTCCCCTGCGCTCATGGCAGGACTAAGTATTATCTAGACCATCCCTGACAGGTGTTTGTCTCACCTGCTCTTAAAAATCTCCAATGTCGGAGATTCCACAACCTCCCTAGGCAATTTATTCCAGTGCTTAACCACCCGGACAGGTAGGAAGTTTTTCCTAATGTCCAACCTAAACTGCCCTTGCTGCAAGTTAAGCCCATTGCTTCTTGTCCTAGCCTCAGAGGTTAACAAGAACAATTTACCTCCCTCCTCCTTGTAACAAACTTTTATGTACTTGAAAACTCTTCTCATGTCCCCTCTCAGTCTTCTCTTCTCCAGACTAAACAAACCCAACTTTTTCAATCTTCCCTCATAGGTCATGTTTTCTAGACCTTTAATCACTTTTGTTGCTCTTGTCTGGACTTTCTCCAGTTTGTCCACATCTTTTCTGAAATGTGGCACCCAGAACTGGACACAATACTCCAGTTGAGGCCTAATCAGCATGGAGTAGAGCGGAAGAATTACTTTGTATGTCTTGCTTACAATACTCCTGCTGATACATCCCAGAATGATGTTTGCTTTTTTTGCAACAGCGTTACTGTTGACTCATATTTAGCTTGTGATCCACTACGACCCCCAGATCCCTTTCCGCCGTTCTCCTTCCTAGGCCGTCATTTCCCATGTTGTATGTGTGCAACTGATTCTTCCTTCCTAAGTGGAGTTCTTTGCATTTGCCCTTATTGAATTTCATCCTGTTTACTTCAGACCATTTCTCCAGTTTGTCCAGATCATTTTGAATTTTAATCCTATCCTCCAAAGCACTTTGCAACCTCTCCCAGCTTGGTATTGTCCACAAACTTGCTATGCCATTATCTAAATCATTGATGAAAATATTGAACAGAACCAGACCCTGAACTGATCCCTGCAGGACCCCACTCATTATGCCCTTCCACCATGACTCTGAACCACTGATAACTACTCTCTGGGAACGGTTTTCCAACCAGTTAGGCACCCACCTTATAGTAGCTCCATCTAGGTTGCATTTCCCTGGTTTGTTTATGAGAAGGTCATGTGAGACAGGATCAAAAGCCTTTCTAAAATCAAGATATACCACTTCTACTGCTTCCCTCCTATCCACAAGGCTTGTTCCCCTGTCAAAGAAAGCTACCAGGTTGGTTTGACACGATTTGTTCTTGACAAATCCATGCTGGCTGTTATTTATCACCTTATTAACTTCTTGGTGTTTGCAAATTGATAGCTTAATTATTTGCTCCATTATCTTTCCAGGTACAGAAGTTAAGCTGACTGGTTGGTAATTCCCCAGGTTGTCCTTATTCCTCTTTTTATAGATGGGCACTAGATTTGCCCTTTTCCAGTCCTCTGGAATCTCTCAAAGACTTCTCAAAGATCATCGCTAATGGCTCAGATATCTTCTCAGCCAGCTCCTTGAGTACTCTCGGATGCATTTCATCAGGCCCTGGTGATTTGAAGACAGCTAACTTGTCTAAGTAATTTTTGACTTGTTCTTTCCCTATTTTAGCCTCTGATCCTACCTCAGTCTCACTGGCATTCGCTATATTAGATGCCCAATTGCCACCAACCTTCTTGGTGAAAACGAAACAAAGAAGTCGTTTGCACCTCTGCCATTTCCACATGTTCTGTTATTATTGTTCACACTGACTCCTGCAGGAAGGGGCACACCTGGGCGGCATGGTGGCGCCCTCCCACGGCAGCCACCAGGACTGTGTCAGACAGCACCGGAGAGTGCAGGAGTCGTGTGGCGAACAGGTAGGGGTGGTGTAGTGACCTCCGTGCTGAGGCCCTCAGCGCCAGCCTGTGATGAAGTGGGACTGTTCTTAACATTTCCTCTGAACAGTGTGGGGGTGCCTCAGTTTCCCCTAGGCAGTCCTTAAGTATCTAGGGGGTGGGGTAAGGGTGTATGATCACTGCAGAGCCCTGGAGGGCAGGTGTGTGCAGGGGTCTGGACACAGAGAATGGCTGACACCCTGTTTCCTGGCAACTGATGGCCTGGGCCCTTCCCCCCTGCAAGGTGAGAGCTAAAGGGTTGGAGAACAAAGGAGTCAGGTGCCCTCCTGGCCCGGGAAAGGGGAAAGCCCAGAGGAGGAGGGGCGGGGGGAGTTTCAGTTTGGGCCTGCTGGGGAGTGGAGTGAAGGGCAGACGTGTTGTCTGGCTCACTGCCCCCCAGAATGGGCCCAGCTGAGGGGTCCTGTTCTCTGCACCTACAAGCTCTGTGTTAGACCATGTTCCTGTCATCTAATAAACCTTCTGTGTTACTGGCTGGCTGAGAGTCCCGTCTGACTGCGGAGTTGGGGGGCAGGACCCTCTGGCTGCCCCAGGACCCCGCCTGGGGGGACTCGCTGTGGGAAGCGCACGGAGGGGCAGAGGGGGCTGAATGCTCCGAGGTCAGACCCAGGAAGGTGGAAGCCGGGTGAGCTGTGTGTCCTGCAGACAGGCTGCTCCCAGAGAGGAGACTGTCCCAGAGTCCTGACTGGCTTCGTAGGGAGAAATTCCAGAGCATCGCCCGGGGACTCCGTGACACAGCCCCAGTCTGTGCCGGGGTCAGTACAACCCCACCATGGGCACCTGCGAGGGCTCGGATCCATCTGCTGCTCCTGCTCCACACACACCACCATCCCCGGGTCAGGGACCCAGTTCTCACTCCCTGCCCCTCCTCTCCCCTTGGGCCACTGGCCACTAGCCGCGCCCTGGGCTCTGGCCCTTTACAACCTGTTCTCAGAGCCCAACCACAGTGCAAGCGTGTGTGGGCCCCCCAGGGCAGGACAGATGGCTCCTGTCCTGCCTGGAGGGGTGCGCGCACTGATGGACAGCAATCAGACTAATGCCAGCCCACATGGGTGGTGGAAAAGTGACCCTGTCAAGCTACCTGGACATCTCGCCCGGGCGAGATTCCAAGGCTGGCTGGCGAAGGTCCTGGTGTAGACGTGATAGACTTGGACTTGGTACCACGCGACATTTTTAATACCCCCCTCGAACGATATCAAACGAACGTGGCTCATATTCAATGGATTAGAAGCCGGCGAACCGCTAGGTCTCAACATGGAAGCGTGTCACGGAGTGTGGGGGAGTCCAGGCCCTGCACCCCTCTTCCTGGGATTCACTGAGACTCTCAGCCAGCCAGTAAAACAGAAGGTTTATTGGACAACAGGAACACAGTCCAAAACAGAGCTTGTGGGTACACCCAGGACCCCTCAGTGAAGTCCTTCTGGGGGAGCAGGGAGCTTAGACCCCAGCCCTGGGGTTCCCTGTGTTCCTCCACCCAGCCCCAACCTGAACCTAAACCCACCGAGCAGGTTCCCTGCTGCAGCCTCCGTCCACATTCCTGGGCAGAGGTGTTACCTCCCCCTCCCCCTCCTGGCTCAGGTGACAGGCTCTCAGGTCTCCCGTCCCCAGGGCACATTCCCAGGTCAACACTCCCCCCTCCCTGCTGCCTCACATCGTCACATCTCTCCCCCCTTCGAGACTGAACTGAGCGGGGTCACTGTGACCAGTGACCTGGCGAAGTTCGGGGCCCCCTCTCCGGGACAGCGCATCCGCTATCAGGTTGGCACTTCCCTTCACATGGACCATGTCCATGTCGTAATCCTGCAGGAGCAGGCTCCACCTCAGGAGCTTGGCGTTGGCTCCTTTCATCTGGTGCAGCCAGGTCAGGGGAGAGTGGTCGGTGTACACGGTGAAGTGTCGCCCGAAGAGATAGGGCTCTAGTTTCTTGAGGGCCCACACCATGGCCAGGCACTCCTTCTCGATGGCCGCGTAGTGTTGCTCCCGGGGTAGCAACTTCTTGCTCAGGTACACGATGGGGTGTCTCTCCCCCTTTTCATCCTCCTGCATTAACACCGCCCCCAGTCCCGTGTCGGAGGCGTCGGTGAACACCACAAAGGGCTTGTCAAAGTCTGGGTTTGCCAGAACTGGGCCACTGACCAGAGCCTCCTTCAGTGCCCGGAAAGCCTCCTGGCACTGCTCGGTCCAGACCACCTTGTCTGGCTTCCCCTTCTTGCATAGCTCAGTGATGGGGGTGGCTATGGCGCTAAAGTGGGGCACAAATCTTCGGTAGTATCCTGCCATCCCAATAAAGGCTTGGACCTGCTTTTTGGTGTGGGGAGCGGGCCAGTCTCTGATCACCTCCACCTTGGCCGGTTCCGGCTTTAGGCGGCCGCTCCCCACCCGATGGCCCAGGTAAGATACTTCAGCCATCCCCACCTTGCACTTCTCCGCTTTGACAGTCAGCCCAGCCCCCTGGAGTCGGTCCAGCACTTGTCTAACCTGGGACACGTGGTCCTCCCAGGTCTGGCTAAAGACACAGATGTCGTCAATATACGCCACGGCAAAACTCTCCATCCCCCTCAGGAGCTGGTCCACCAGGCGCTGGAAGGTGGCCGGCGCTCCCTTGAGGCCGAAAGGCAGGGTCAGAAACTCATAGAGCCCCAGAGGGGTGATAAAGGCCGATTTCAGCTGGGCATCTGCATCCAGCGGCACTTGCCAGTAGCCCTTTGTAAGGTCCATGGTGGTAAGGTACCGAGCTCCTCCCAGCTTGTCTAGGAGCTCGTCCGGCCTGGGCATGGGGTAGGCATCCGATACAGTGATGGCATTGAGCTTCCGATAGTCCACACAGAACCGGACTGACCCATCCTTTTTGGGGACCAGCACCACCGGTGAGGCCCACGGGCTGGCCGATGGCTGGATCACCCCCAAAGCCAGCATGTCCCGGACCTCTCTTTCCAGGTCCTGAGCAGTTTTCCCTGTGACTCGGAAGGGGGAGCATCTTATCGGCGGGTGCGACCCTGTCTGCACCCGGTGGACAGTCAGATTAGTGCGTCCAGGCTGGTTGGAAAACAGCTGTCGGTAGGGATGCAGCACCCCCCTGACCTCAGCTTGCTGGGCAGGGGTGAGCTGATCCGAGAGGGGAATTGTTTCCAGGGGGGAACCAGCTCTGGTCCCAGGGAACAGATCTACTAAAGGGTCATCTCCCTGCTCCTCCCACTGACCACACACAGCTAACACCACATTCCCCCTGGCATAATATGGCTTCATCATATTCACATGGTACACCCGGCGGTGGTGGGCCCGGTTCGACAGCTCCACCACATAGTTTACCTCATTGAGCTGCTTGACGACCTTGAACGGGCCCTCCCAGGCGGCCTGTAGTTTGTTCTTTCTCACGGGGATGAGAACCATCACCTGATCCCCAGTGGCGTAGGCACGGGCCCGCGCCGTGCGGTCATACCAGACCTTCTGCTTCCTCTGGGCTCTGGCCAGATTTTCCCTGGCCAGGCCCATGAGTTCAGCCAGTCTCTCTCGGAAGGTCAGGACATACTCCACCACTGACTCTCCATCGGGAGTGGCCTTCCCCTCCCACTCGTCTCTCATCAGGTCCAGGGGGCCCCTCACCCTCCTTCCATATAACAGTTCGAAAGGCGAAAATCTGGTAGACTCCTGGGGCACCTCCCTGTATGCGAACAGCAGGTGAGGTAAGTACTTGTCCCAATCCTGCGGGTGCTGGTTCATAAAGGTTTTCAGCATCATCTTTAGCGTCCCGTTAAACCTCTCCACCAGCCCATTGGACTGGGGGTGATACGCTGAGGCCCAGTCGTGCCAGACCCCACATTTCTCCCACAAGCACCGGAGCAGGGCCGACATGAAGTTGGAGCCTTGGTCTGTCAAGACTTCCCTGGGGAACCCCACTCGGCTGAAAATGGTCAGGAGCGCATCTGCCACGGTGTCTGCTTCAATGGAAGCTAAGGGCACTGCCTCGGGGTAGCGGGTGGCGAAATCTACCACCACCAGAATGTATTTCTTCCCCGACCGGGTCGTCTTGCTGAGAGGCCCCACGATGTCCATGGCCACCTTCTGGAAAGGCTCCTCTATGATGGGCAAAGGTCTCAACGCCGCTTTCCCCTTGTCCCGGGCCTTCCCCACCCTCTGACAGGGGTCACAGGATCGGCAATACTGCCGGACGGTGGTAAAGACCCCGGGCCAGTAAAAGTTCTGTAGCAACCTCTGCCGGGTGTGCCGGATTCCCTGGTGCCCTGCGAGGGGGATGTCATGGGCCAGGGACAGGAGCTTGCGGCGGTACTTCTGGGGGACCACCAGCTGCCTCCTGATCCCACAGGACTCCCCTTCCCCTGGGGGAGCCCATTCTCGGTACAGGAACCCCTTCTCCCACAGGAACCTCTCCTGGCAGCCTCTCCTCATGGTCCGTCCCTCACTGAGGTCGGCCAGGTCCCTGAGCTTCTGCAAGGAGGGATCTTTCCTCAACTCGGCCTGGAACTCAGCAGCTGGGGAAGGGATGGGGCCCGGTTCCCCCTCCGTGGCCAGGTCTGAGGCCTCAGCCTCTCTGAGCCGTGCCCCTCGGCGCTCTCTCCCCACCCGAGTAGGGTCTCGCGCCTCCAGTGTGGTACCCTCCCCAGGGTCAGGTCGCAGTGCCCCTCGCCGGCTCTGGCTACGGGTCACAACCAGGGCGGTCTGGGGGTCGCTTGGCCAGTCCTCTAGGTCTCCCCCTATCAAAACTTCAGTGGGCAAATGGTGGTGTACCCCCACATCCTTGGGGCCCTCCTTGGCCCCCCATTTCAGGTGTACCCTTGCCACGGGCACCTTAAATGGGGTCCCGCCCACCCCCGTCAGGGTCAGGTAGGTGTTGGGCACCACCCGATCTGGGGCCACCACCTCGGGCCGGGCCAGCGTCACCTCCGCGCCCGTATCCCAGTATCCATTGACCTTCCTCCCATCCACCTCCAGGGGAACAAGGCACTCTCTCCGGAGGGACAGCCCCGCACCCACCCTGTAAACCGAGCACCCTGAGTCCAGAGCCTCCAGCCCTCTGGCGGGGCTGGCCGGGGGTACTCTTCCCTCCTGAGCAGGTGGCAAACTGGTAGCCCCCCTTTCCTGGGTCGCCTGCCCCTCGTCCAGCTGAGTCCCTACCCAGTTAACCCTGGGTAGGTTG
The DNA here is from genome assembly GCF_015237465.2 of Chelonia mydas. Lineage (NCBI taxonomy): Eukaryota > Metazoa > Chordata > Testudines > Cheloniidae > Chelonia > Chelonia mydas. The sequence goes on from NC_057853.1 coordinate 973,427, forward strand.
GGTCTGCTCAGTTTGTCCCTGAGCCCGGGGCACTGGGCCCGTACGTGGCCTCTCTGGCCACAGTGATAGCAGCTCAGGTCACGTTGGTCCCCTCGAGCGGGTCGGAGGGGCCCGACACCAGGCGTTCCCCTTTGGAGGGGGTTCTCCCTATTTCCCCGCTGGGAGGCCCCATGGTGACTCTCTCTCTGCATCGGGGGGGGCCTGTTCTTTTGGGACTCCTCCCGGCTACCCCCTGACCGACTGTTCACAAACTCGTCGGCCAGCTGCCCTGCATGCTGGGGGTTCGCGAGCTTTTTGTCCACCAGCCACAGCCTCAGGTCGGAAGGGCACTGTTCATACAGGTGCTCCAGTACGAACAGGTCAAGCAGGTCCTCTTTAGTTTGGGCCCCCGCTGTCCACTTGCGGGCATATCCCTGCATCCTGTTGACCAGTTGTAGGTAGGTGACCTCAGGCGTTTTACGCTGACCCCGGAACCTTCTCCGGTACATCTCGGGGGTCAGCCCAAACTCACGGAGCAGGGCCTGTTTGAACAGTTCATAGTCCCCTGCCTCTGCCCCTGTCATCCGGCTGTACACCTCCACGGCTTTGGGGTCCAGTAAGGGGGTGAGGAACTGGAGCCTGTCTGCAGGGTCAACCCTGTGCAGCTCGCAGGCATTCTCAAAGGCCGTCAGGAAGCTATCTGTGTCCTCCCCCTCCTTCCGCTGGGCCAGGAAGCACTTATCAAAGCTCCTTGCAGTCTTGGGTCCCCCCTCACTCACCGCAGCCGGGGCCCCACTGCTCCTCAGCCTGGCCAGCTCCAGTTCATGCTGTCTTTGTTTCTCCTTCTCCTGCTGCTCATGTTGACGTTCCCTCTCCTTCTCCTGACGCTCCCTCTCCTTCTCCTCCTGCTCATGTTGACGTTGTTTCTCCTTCTCCTCCTGCTCACGTTGACGTTGTTTCTCCTTCTCCTGACGCTCCCTCTCCTTCTCCTGACGCTCCCTCTCCTTCTCCTCCTGCTCATGTTGACGTTGTTTCTCCTTCTCCTCCTGCTCACGTTGACGTTGTTTCTCCTTCTCCTGACGCTCCCTCTCCTTCTCCTGACGCTCCCTCTCCTTCTCCTCCTGCTCATGTTGACGTTGTTTCTCCTCATGTTGACGTTGTTTTTCATGATCCTCCAGCTCCCTCATTTTCCTCTCCCTCTCCCATTCCAGCCGCATCCGCTCCAGGGATGGGGAGCTCCGCCGGGAGGATCTCCTGCTGGCTGCTGGGGTCAGGGTGCCCTCGGTATTCGCTGGGCTTCCCCCAACCCCTCCCCCAGGCATAGGTAGGAAGGGTCTCGGGGTGTCCTGGGCAGCAGTCTGACCCCTCCCAGCCTGGTCAGGCCCCAGGGCCCACGCTGGGTCCGCCGGGCGGCTTCCCTCAGGGACAGGGATCGGGTCATCCAAGCGATCCCTCTCCTCCAGCTGGGCAATCAGCTGTTCCTTGGTGGACCTCCCGATGCGCAGCCCCCTCTGCCTGCACAGCTCCACCAGGTCGCTCTTAAGGCGTTTAGCGTACATCTCCCTGCTGGCCACTCGCAGGCCGGGCAGCTGTCCACGGTTTCCAGGAAAAGCCCCTAGTGTGCCAGTCCTTCTTGAGGTCACCACCTCTTTGCCAGGGTCGAGCTGCAGACTCCTCCGCCCCTGGGACCGCTCGCTGCAATCCCCCAGGGGACCCTGTTACTGCAAAAGTCCTTCTCTCTGGTCACACACTCCCAGGGGTTAACCGCCCCCTGAAACCGTCTCTCTCTGAATCTTCAGCACACCTGGTCTCCGTCAATCCCCCTTCGTTTTACTGTTCCCCAGTCACTTACTGCAGGAAGCGCCGTTCACGGGGTGCAGTACATCCCACCGCTGACACCAGTTGTCACGGAGTGTGGGGGAGTCCAGGCCCTGCACCCCTCTTCCTGGGATTCACTGAGACTCTCAGCCAGCCAGTAAAACAGAAGGTTTATTGGACAACAGGAACACAGTCCAAAACAGAGCTTGTGGGTACACCCAGGACCCCTCAGTGAAGTCCTTCTGGGGGAGCAGGGAGCTTAGACCCCAGCCCTGGGGTTCCCTGTGTTCCTCCACCCAGCCCCAACCTGAAACTAAACCCACCGAGCAGGTTCCCTGCTGCAGCCTCCGTCCACATTCCTGGGCAGAGGTATTACCTCCCCCTCCCCCTCCTGGCTCAGGTGACAGGCTCTCAGGTCTCCCGTCCCCAGGGCACATTCCCAGGTCAACACTCCCCCCTCCCTGCTGCATCACATGGGTGGTGGAAAAGTGACCCTGTCAAGCTACCTGGACATCTCGCCCGGGCGAGATTCCAAGGCTGGCTGGCGAAGGTCCTGGTGTAGACGTGATAGACTTGGACTTGGTACCACGCGACATTTTTAATACCCCCCTCGAACGATATCAAACGAACGTGGCTCATATTCAATGGATTAGAAGCCGGCGAACCGCTAGGTCTCAACATGGAAGCGTAAATAGGAAATAGTCACGGGGCGGGTCTGTTTCCAGTGAGGTCCCCGTTCTTGGCCCTATGCTAGTTAACCTTTTTGTCAGTGACCTGGAAGAAAATATAAACTCATCAGAGATAAATTCTGCACATGACACAAAGGTTGGGGAAATGATGTATAATGCCGAGGGCAGGCCACTGATACAGAGCGAAACTGGGCTCAAGCAAACAATGTGCGTTTGAATGTGACTAACTGTAAGTGTAAGTGCAGGAACAAAGGGTGTCGGCTGCACTCGCAGGAGGCGAGGGGCTCTGTGCTGGGAAGCAGGGACTCAGAAAAGGACTTAGGGATCGTGGTGGAAAATCAGTGCGATGCGGTGGCCAGAAGATCTAATGGGCTCCTGGGATCCAGAACCAGGGGAATCGCGAGCAGGAGCAGAGAGGTGATTTTGCCTCGGTACGCGGCACTGGTGCGACTGCTGCCGGAATCCTGGATGTTGATGAATTGCAGAGAGTTCAGAGAGGAGCCACGTGGATGAGGACAGGATTAGAAAACCTCCCGTACAGTCAGGGCCCTACCAAATTCACAGTCCATTTTGGCCAATTTCATGGCCATAAGATTTTAAAAATCGTAAATTTCATGATTTCAGCTATTTAAATCTGAAACGTAACAGTGCTGTAATTGTAGGGTCCTGACCCAAAAAGGAGCCGTGGGAGGGTCACAAGGTTATTGTGGGGGGGGTGGGGGTGGGCAGTACGGCCACCCTTCCTTCTGGGCTGCGGCTGGCGGCCCTGCTGCCTTCAGAGCCGGGCGGCTGGAGCGCGGCAGCTGCTGGCCGGGAGCCCAGGGCTGAAGGCAGAGCCCCGCCAGCCGCAGCCCAGAAGGAAGCAGGGCCGTCCTTACCCCTACGCAAAGTAGGCAGCTGCGTAGGGCACCAGGAAATTTGGGGCACCACATTTCCTGGTGCCCTAAGCAGCTGCGTGCTGCTCCAGCCCCTGCCCCGCCTCTTCCCCATGGCCCCGCCCCTGCTCTGCCCCAGCCCCGCCCCCTCTCCACCCCTTCCCCATGGCCCCGCCCTGCTACACCCCGCCCCTTCCCCACCTCAGCCCCCCCTCTTCCCACCCTGCTCCGCCCCAGCCCCGCCCCCACTCCCCCAGCTCTGCAGCAGGGCTGGGCTTGCACTCACCGGCGGGGGGAAGTGCAGCGACCTGGCCCCCGCCGCGCCACTGTTGAGTGCTGGGGGGTGGTTTCCCCTGTCCCCCAAGCCAGCCCCCCGCCCACGGAGGCCTGGGCCCCTCCTGCCCGCGAGGGGGCTGTGTACGGCCCCAGAATACCTAGGGACGGCCCTGGAAGTAAGGATGGCATGGCATGGGATTGGAATCGGTACCCTTTGCAAACAAGCCATGTGCACTGTACTGCTCGCTGACCGAAAGCAAAGGCCTTATCAGACCCTGCTGTGTGCCCAGATCATCCTCATCCCCAAGACAAGCAAAGGGCAGCCCCCTCTGTGACCACGGGGGAGAAGGCAATGCTCAGAGCGTGTGTTTTCCGTCCCTTGCACAGAGGACCAGCTGGCGAACAGGGCTCCTGAGCGGCTGCTTGAGCCTTTCCTCTCACAGCCCAGCGAGCAGGACGGGTGCCCGTGGTGCCGAATGACAGAACTCTCATTCAGAGGCCCGCAGAGCTGGCGTTGCTTTCCTGCGGGCAGCGTGGGGGGACGCTCTGCTCCCTGTGCGTGTCCCGGCTCCGTCCCTCCAGGTGCCAGGCAACGTTACAGGGCTACCCGGAGTCCCACGTCCCAGACCCACGAGCTATGGAGGCAGAGTCCAGCAGGTGGAGCTGCTGGTGCAAGTCTCGCTCAATGCGCCAGCCGGCTGAGCGGTTATTACTTCACAGGTACATTCCAGTAGCACTCAGAGGCCCCCCCAGATCAGGGACGGGCAGTGGTTAGTGGGGTGCACCCCTGGCACCAGGTCTCTGCCCTGAGCAGACTGCAGTCTAAGACGGTCGGTAGCTCTCAACTTTCACACTCCAACAGTGGGTCAGCCTCGCCGATGGGGCAGCAGGCATGAGTGAGGATCAGACACGGCATGCTGGTGGGAGACATGTGGGCCACGCTCCCAAGGGGTTGGCTTAGCACTGGGGTTATCGATTAACAGTCCCAGGCCAGAAGGGAGCCCCGTGATCATCGAAGCTGGCCCCCTAGAGCAGATCTGTTAGGAAAACCTCCAGTCATGATTTTAAAATTGCCAGCGATGGAGAATCCACCACGAGCTCCTGTAAATTGTGCCAGTGGTTAGTTACTCACACTGTTCAAAATGTACGTCTGATTGCCAGTCTGAATGGGGTTCTACCTCTCTGCTGGACTGAAGAACCCATTCTCCCACATTTGTTCCCTGTGTAGGCACTTGCTGACCGTAACCTAATTGCCCCGGAACCTTCCCTTTGTTATGCTAAATAGCCTGAGCTCCAGCAGTCTCTCACCGTCAGGTAGCTTTTCTCATCCGTTCATTAGTCTCATGACTCTTCTGTGAACCCTCCCCAGTGCGTCAACAGCCTTCTGAACTGCGGGAACCAGAGCTCGCCCCAGGATTCCAGCAGCAGTCGCCCCAGCCCCAAGTACAGAGGGGAAAGCTCCAGCTCGAGATTGCCCTGGTCCTGCAGCCCAGGCTCCGCATGAGCTCTTTGGGCCACTGGGCACTCATGTTCAGCTGATTCTCTGCCTCTCAAAGGCCTGCCCTTGTGTGGGTGCCAATCAGGGGCTAGAAGCACTAGCCCTCTGCCTTGCTCTGGCCTTTCACGCACAGCGCGCACTGTTAAACAGGCTCAGTCCAGCAGCCCCACAAGGCAGGCTACAGACCCCTTCATTCATGCACTGATCCCCATGCCGGTGCAGCTCTGAGCGAGGCTGCTGCCGGCCAGACCGCCGTACGAGCATGCCTTCCCGGGGCTCACGGCTAGTTTCCAGGGAGGCCCCCTGTGACAGAATCACAGGTCTGATGCTCTGGAACTGCTCGGTATGAAGCCAGCCAGGACTCTGGGTAGCGTGCTCCCCTCAGGGCACTCTTTCCAGGACAAAAACCCTCCTTGGCTACAGCCTTCCCAGTCTGACCTTGGAGCATTCAGCATCCCTGTTCCCACCGCACCCTTCCCCTTGGTGGGGGCAGCCAGAGGGCCCTGCGCCCCAACTCCGCAGTCAGACGTGACTCTCAGCCAGCGCTGTAAAGCAGAAGGGTTTATGGGTCAACAGGAACACAGCGTCGCACAAAGCTTGTTAGCTCAGAAGTCAGTGACTTGCAGCAAAGTCCATCTTGGGGGGACCCCAGGCCAGACGCCCTGGACTCCCTGCTCCGAGTCCCAAACAGGAGACTGCCCAACTTCCAGTGACCCGACTTCAGACACCCCCATTGCCCCTCCTCCTGGTCTTTGTCTCACTTCCCTAACAAAGTGTCACCTGGTCACACCCCCTCCTCGGTCTCAGGTTACAAAGGGCATCGGCCATCGCCTACATGCAGGCAGCTAGAGCCGTGTCACCTGCCCCCGAGGGTCTCAGCAAAAGTCACACACCCTTATCCCCAATGCCTAGGCATTGGTGCAGTGCACAGGGAAACTGAGGCACCCACAGCATTTATGCAAAACAGTACGACTCACATACGACGTCACAAGGGGAACCCCTCACTTTGTCACACCAGCTGAGCCCTACTGGCACTCAGCCAGGCCCTCCTGCAGCTCCCCAGGCTGTGTGGGGTCACGGCCACCTTCCCAGAGCGCAGGCACCCACACTGAGCACTGCCAACCCCCAACCTTCCCAAATCATGGCTCAGAGCCCGGAAATGAGACTGGCCCCAAAGTCACGAGCTTTCAAACAAACTGATAGCCTCCTTTGGGCTAACCTCCTCTCCTCCCCAATGCCTGGGTGACAATGGCATTGGGGCTGGCTTCCCAAAAGTATCGGGAATGAGGCAGTTGTGGCCTGTGTCACGGGGGATCTCGCCAGGGACTGGCCCGAGGTCAGGCCCCGTTGGGCCAGGCGCTGTACAAACACTGGCTCGGAGGGGGTGAGGCTGCAATGCAGGAGCTGGATATGACGCACCAAACTCTTCTCAGCCAGGGGCCACCGAACTTCTGTCAGCTGGGAGCAGCCTTTAGCCCTTGCTGCACTGGGCAGGCTCCACACTGGTGCCCTCCTGGGGAAGGTACCACCCCGCGCCGGCCGGTGCCCAGCTCTGCCGTCACACCGTGGAGAATGAGGCTGCTGCTGAAAAGAACATCGGATGGCATCAATGTTCTGACCCTGTGGAGCTGTCCCACGTGGGGTCCCCTGTTCTCTTGCCACACTTGTCTACGCTGAGGTGAAAGACGTGCGGCTGGCCCGGGCTCACAGGCTTGGGCTGCAGGGCTATATAATTGCAGGGTAGTCGTTGGGGCTCAGGCTGGAGCTCAGGCTCCAGGGCCCCCAAAGGAGGGACAGTCTGAGAAGCCAGGCTCCAGCCCGAGCCCCAACACCTACACAGCAATTGTATAGCCCTGCAGCCCAAGCCCCACAAGCCCGAGCCAGCTGCAGATATTGCATGGCTGTGTAGATGTACATGTAACATCCTGCACCCTTCTTCATGGGCTCTAACTGTCACGGGGCCCCCGGGCGATGCTCTGGAACTGCTCCCGATGAAGCCGGGCAGGACTCTGGGGAAGTCTCCTTTCTGGGAGCAGCCTGTCTGCAGGACACACAGCTCACCCGGCTTCCACCTTCCTGGGTCTGACCTCGGAGCATTCAGCATCCTCTGCCCCTCTGTGCGCTTCCCCCAGTGAGTCCGCCCAGGCGGGGTCCTGGGGCAGCCAGAGGGTCCTGCCCCCCAACTCCGCAGTCAGACGCGACTCTCAGCCAGCCGGGAAAACAGAAGGTTTATTAGACGATAGGAACATGGTCTAACACAGAGCTTGTAGGTGCAGAGAACAGGACCCCTCAGCCGGGTCCATTTTGGGGCAGTGAGCAGTGACCCAGACAACCTCGTCTGGCCTTCACTCCATGTCTCCAGCCAGCCCCAAACTGAAACTCCCTCCAGCCCCTCCTCCTCTGGGCTTTGCCCCTTTCCCGGGCCAGGAGGTCACCTGACTCCTTTGTTCTCCAACCCTTCAGCTCTCACCTTGCAGGGGGGAAGAGCCCAGGCCATCAGCTGCCGGGAGACAGAGTGTCGGCCATTTATGTACCCTGGCCCTTTGCTCTGCAACAATTACACCCCCTTATCCCACCACCTAGAGACTTAAGAACTGCCTAGGGGAAACTGAGGCACCCCCACAGTATTCAGAGGAAACATTAAGAACAGTCCCGCTTCGTCACACTAACACTCTCAGTCTGTTCCACCCTGTTCTGAGAGTAACCGAATACAAAGAGTACAAGTCCAACAATAAAACAAATCTTAGCGGACACCCAAATCCTCTGCTAAACACGATGTTTGCACTATAAAATCATCTCCACACTAAAGGTGAGTCTACACTGGCAGAGTGACAGCACCGGCAGGTACAGCGCCGCTCAGAGCGCGCTGACGGGACACCGCTGTGGTGTGTTCACACTGGCAGCTGCCTCACAATAGCCTGTTCACACTTCGGGGCGGTGCACTCTGGGCAGCTGTCCCACAGAGCAGCTCTGCCGCTTCTGCCGCTAAGCCTTGTGGGAAGGCGGAGGGGGTCACCGGGCACCCTGCGTCCTGTCCCATTGCCCCGTGATGCATCGCTTCGCATCCCAGCAATCCCTGGGCCTCCGTCCGCATTTGGCGCCATCTTTCAACGGCCTGTGTACCGCGCCCTCTGCCTCTTCAGGCTGCGGGAATGGATCCCGCACTGCTGACCAATCTGCTGCCAGCTCTCACGAACACATCTGTGACTTGACTTGAACTGGGACCATATAGAACATCGTTGCAACCAAGGTCCCGTAGTGGCACTAAGTCTTGTATAAAGGGGGTCAAATAAGGTGTCTCAGACAAGGTGATGGTTGGCTGGTTAGGATGATGCTGTCTGTGTGTGGGTATCATTTTTATAGTTAAAGTTATGAATATTGGCTCTGTCCTGTCTGTATTTCAAACTTGTGCTCTGCTTCTGGGGGACACCCCAGACACGTTGGGGTCAGCTCTGCCTAGCCTGCTGGACGGCCCGTTAAGGACCATCAGCGACACAACTGACCCATGGAGAGAAGGCAGACACGCCTGGGGACTCGGCCAGGCGTGCAGGGACCTGCCTAGGGACAGAACTCTGAGGTGTTTCCAGGCCATGGGATGGGCAGCTTGTCCTTGGGACACAGAAAGCAGAGACCACACGGCAAGAGACTTTCAAAAGCTGCTGCAGCTCCTCCAGCTGGTCTTCAGTCCTGCTTCTGACCTCCGGAGGGACTTGGCGACCCTGAAGCTTTGACCCAAGGACTGAAAGACCCATCCCAGCTGGGGATGTTCTCCAGAGACTGGATTTGAACCTGCCGTTTATTCCATCCCTCCTGCAAGCCTGACCCAAGAACTTTGCCGTCACTGGACGTCATTGATTCCATTGAACCCGTTCTAGCTCTCGTCTCTGTCTTTTCCGTTTATGAACAAACCTTTAGATTTTAGACTCCAAGGGATTGGCAGCAGCGTGATTGGTGGGTAAGATCTGATTTGTGTATTGACCGGGGTCTGGGGCTTGGTCCTTTGGGATCGAGGGAACTGTTTTTCTTTTACTGGGGTATTGGTTTTCATAACCATCTGTCCCCATAACGAGTGGCCCTGGTGGGGATACTGGGAAACTGGGGTGTCTAAGGGAATTGCTCGTGTGACTTGGGGTTATCCAGTGGGGTGAGACCAAAGTCTGCTCTGTTTGGCTGGTTTGGTTTGCCTTGGTGGGCACAGAAACCCCAGCCCTGGGCTGTAACTGCCCTGCTTGAAGCAATGTGTCCTGAATTGGCACCTCTCCGTTGGGTCCTGCCAGAACCAGCATCATTACAACATCACGAGTGGCAGTGGAGTTATTCCTTAAACTACAAAGGCAAGAGGAGTTCGACATTGCTCTCGCCATGTGTACTAGCTACGACAGGAGATTGCTTGTGGCAGTCATGGAAGTGCTGACCACGGTGGAACGCTGCTTTTGGGCTCGGGAAACAAGCACTGCATGGTGGGATCACGTCGTGATGCACGTCTGGGATGACGAGCAGTGGCTGCAGAACCTTCGCATGAGGAAAGCCACATTCATGGGACTGCGTGAGGAGCTCGCCCAGCCCTGCAGTGCAAGGCCAGGAGAATGAGAGCTGCCCGGCCATTGGAGAAGCACGTGGCGATTGCACTGTGGAAGCTGGCGACTCCCGACTGCTACCGATCGGTTGCTAACCAGTTCAGAGTGGGAAAGTCGACAACTGGACTCATGTTGACAGAAGTGTGCAGGGCCATTAATCGTATCCTGCGCTGAAAGACTGTGACTCTGGGCAACGTGCGTGACACTGTGGCTGGCTTTGCACAAATGGGCTTCCCTAACTGCGGAGGGGTGATAGGTGGCATGCATATTCCAATTCTGGCACCAGACCACCTAGCCACCAAGTACATTAACTGCAAGGGGTATTTCTCTATGGTTCTCCAGGTGCTTTTGGATCACTGTGGGCATTTCATTAACATTAACGCAGGCTGGCCCAGAAAGGTGCAGGATGCACGCATCTTTCGGAACACTGGCCTGTTCAGGAAGCTGCAAGCTGGGACTTTCTTCCTGGACCAGAAGGTCAGCGTAGGGGAAGTCGAAATGCCCACTGTGATCCTGAGAGACCCTGCCTACCCCTTAATGCCATGGCTTATGAAGCCATACAGGGGCACCTTGACAGCAGCAAGGAGCAGTTCAACAACAGGCTGAGCAAGTGCAGAATGACTGTGGAGTGTGCTTTTGGCTGTTTAAAGGCCTGCTGGTGCTGCCTATATGGGAGGCTGGACCTGGCCAATGACAATATTCCTACAATTATAGCCGCATGCTGTACGCTCCATAATATTTGTGAAGTGAAGGGTGAAAGCTTCACTCAGGGCTGGACCGCAGAGGCTCAGGGCTTGGAGGCTGAATTTGAACAGCCAGAAGACAGGGCTATTAGAGGGGTGCAGTGCTGGGCCATAAGGATCAGCGCTGCAATTGAGCAGTTTCTGAGCACTCAGTGGCGTGGCCGTGTGCTCACCTCGGGAGTTAGAGCGCAGAACACTGCTTTACTGCCCAAAAACCTGCCAGTGCAGACAGGGCCTCACTCTTCACCTCCACGGGTCAGTAGCAGGGTTTGAACTCCTGGCCTTCAGTGCCACAGCAGAGAGCTCGTCCAGTGCATGAGTAATGGGTGGGAGAAAGCATGCGATATCCTGTGTGGCCCAGCCCACACCAGATACAGCCCACACCAGTGGCTTACACATGTGTTTGCAAGTCAGCAGTGGGACACTGAGGGCAGGGCTACGCTTGCAGATGTAGAGTTAAAGCAGCCTTCGGAGAGCGCAGTAGGGAAAGCGCTGCAGCCTGTCCACACTGACAGCTGCAAGCGCACGGGCGTGGCCACATGGGTGGCACTTGCAGCAGCATTGGGAGTCGTGCATTATGGGCAGCTATCCCAGCATGCAATTGACTGCAACGTGCTTTTCAAATGGGGGGGGAGGTGGGGTGGAGCGGAGTGTGTTGTGTGTAGGTGGGGGGAGAGAGAGTGGGTTTCTGGGGGGCTGAGAACATGTCAGCATGCTGTCTGGTAAATTCAGACAGCAGCAGACGCCCCCGCCCCTCTCTCTCTCACACACAGCATTCCACACGAATGGTTGCTTTGTCTCGGTGCCGGCTGTCAGAAACGGAGCTTTCAAAGGGCATATCCGCACTCCTAGGCGAGTTCAAAACAATGAGAACAGTGGTTTAGGGGATTATGGGACGTTTCCACAGGCTGATCGCAGTGCAGTAATGTTCACACTGACACCTGGGCGTTTCAGCCACTACGCAGCAAGTGTTAATCTTCTCGCCGAGGTGGAGTACCAGGCGTGCTCTACGTGCCTTGCCAGTGTGGACGGGGAGTGAGCTAGGGCACCCGGGGCTGCTTTAATGTGCTCTAACTCGCAAGTGTAGCCAAGCCCTGGGTAGCAGGATTCTGTTCCCGGTGCTGGGACCAGATTGTGGTGGTTACAGACAACAGAGTGAAATGTTAACAACCCCCTGGTTTGGGCCATCTGAGAGACTGAGACTCCCAGCTGGAAGAGTGAGAGTCTCCGCAGCGCTCTTAGCGTCCAAGCCATAGCAGACCCCACCTCCGATTGTGGTTTAACTGCTAACGGGTGATTTACAGAAGCTCCTGCTTTGCGATCTGCCACACAGTCTGACAGACTGTATAGCGACGTGGAGGAGACGTGGCTCCGGTAAGCTGGAGCCCTGGGCTCTGTGCCCAGCTCTGGCTGAGGTGACCTGGCACGAGCTCTTATCTGTGACACTGATGAATGACGGGGAGCCACTTCGCCACGAATAGTCCCTGGAAACGTGCTAAATACTTCTGCTAAACAAGGGTTGCACCGGGCGTTACTGGCAACAGGCTGAGGCCAGGTCTACACTACAGACCCCCGTTGGTGTAACGGTGTCACTCAGAGGTGTGAAAGATCCGCACAGTTACACCAACCAGCCCCTCCCCCATGCAGACGGCTTGACATCGGCGGCGGAGCGTCCCCAGGGACACGGCTCCCGCCTCGCGCCCAGGTGGCTGGCCGCACCGGTGGGAGAAGCTGTCCCCATTGGCATAGGGGCATCTTCCCGGCAGCAGTGCAGCTGACCAGGGCAGGGGTTTAAGTGTACACAAGCGAGTTGTATGGGCCCGTGGTGCCCGGGCTCCAGCAAATTCAGGGCTGGGTCTCCCCGCAGCCCCCTCCACCAAGCGTCTCCTCCCCCGGGCGTCCCTGCCCGCCCCGGGCGGCTGCCCCTGCAGCTCCACCCTGCGCTCCTCGCCGGGGACAGGCTCAGGCGGCGGCTGCCCCTGCAGAGGGAGGCGGGGAGGGGGCGCAGGGCAGCCCCCCACCCCAGCAGGCAACTTGTGGCTGGACCTCCTGAGCAGCAGCCTGGGGGGGCCTGGATGAGTGTCGTGCCGGGGGGGCCAGGATGGGGGTCCCTCTCCCTGTCCCCCTCCCTCAGAGCTTGCTGCTGCCGGTGGGAGAGGGCTGGGGGGATTCCCCCTCTCTGTACCCCCCACCCCAGCCCCGGGGCAGTCTGCCTGCTGCACCCCAAACTCCTCATCCCCGGCCCAGCCCCACACCCCCTCTCACACCCCCACCCCCTGTTCCAGCCCTGAGCCTGCACCCAGCACCCAAACCCCCTCCCAGAGCGAGAGACAGGTGTGTGTGTGGGGGGGGGGCAGGATGGGATGGGGGACTTGGACCTGTTCTGGGCACCACCAAAAATTATACAAACCTGCCGCCCCTGCTCACAGGAAGTTTCCCACAGTGGACGCAGAGCTCTGTGTGGCTCAACAGCTCGTCGCTCTTGCCCACGGAAGTTGGTCCAATAAAAGACATTCCCTCCCCCACCTTGTGTGTCTAATATCCTGGGACTGACATGGCCACAGCAACTCTGCAGAGTTCCCCCAAGGTCTGCGACCTTGGCTGTGAAGGGCACAAAAATAGCCTCGGGGATCATAGGACTGGCAGGGACCTTGAGAGATCTCTAGTCCAGTCCCCTGCACTCATGGCAGGACTAAGTATTATCTAGACCATCCCTGACAGGTGTTTGTCTCACTTGCTCTTAAAAATCTCCAATGATGGAGATTCTACAACCTCCCTGGGCAATTTATTCCAGTGCTTAACCACCCTGACAGGTAGGAAGTTTTTCCTAATGTCCAACCTAAACCGCCCTTCCTGCAATTTAAGCCCATTGCTTCTTGTCCTAGCCTCAGAGGTTAACGAGAACAATTTACCTCCCTCCTCCTTGTAAAAAACTTTTATGTACTTGTTTCAGAGTAACAGCCGTGTTAGTCTGTATTCGGAAAAAGAAAAGGAGTACTTGTGGCACCTTAGAGACTAACCAATTTATTTGAGCATAAGCTACAGCTCACTTCATCGGATGCATACGATGAAGTGAGCTGTAGCTCACAAAAGCTCATATGCTCAAATAAATTGGTTAGTCTCTAAGGTCCCACAAGTACTCCTTTTCTTTTTATGTACTTGAAAACTGTTATCACGTCCCCTCTGTCTTCTCTTCTCCAGACTAAACAAACCAAATTTTTTTATCCTTCCCTCATAGGTCATGTTTTCTAGACCTTTAATCATTTTTGTTGCTCTTGTCTGGACTTTCTCCAATTTGTCCACATCTTTCCTGAAATGTGGTGCCCAGCACTGGACACAATACTCCAGCTGAGGCATAATCACCGCGGAGTAGAGTTGTCATAAATATAAAGGGAAGGGTAAACACCTTTAAAATCCCTCCTGGCCAGAGGCCAAAAAGAAACAGCCAAATGCCGTTCAGTGGACCGAAGAGTGTCAGAAGGCCTTTAACCAGCTTAAAGCGACACTCACGTCTGACCCTGTGCTAAGGGCCCCAGACTTTGACAAACCATTCCTAGTAATCACAGATGCGTCCGAGCGTGGTGTGGGAGCAGTTTTAATGCAGGAAGGACTGGATCAAGAATTCCACCCTGTCGTGTTTCTCAGCAAGAAGCTGTCTGAGAGGGAAAGCAACTGGTCAGTCAGTGAAAAAGAATGTTACGCCATTGTCTACGCTCTGGAAAAGCTACGCCCATATGTTTGCGGACGGCGTTTCCACCTGCAAACCGACCATGCTGTGCTTCATACCGCCACGGGAAATAACAAAAATCTTATTTGGTGGAGTTTAGCTCTCCAAGATTTTGATTTCGACATCCAACACATTTCAGGAGCGTCTAACAAAGTGGCTGATGCACTCTCCCGTGAAAGTTTCCCAGAATCAACTGGTTAAAATCGTCCTTGAGATGTGGAAAATATTGTTAGTCTTTATGTACTTGGTAGTATATTTAGAGGTGCAAGTGTCTTATTAACTCTGTTTTCTCCTAGAGCTCCAGGAAGAAATCACAGCCAGCGTTTCACCCTAGCTGTGATTTGAGGGGTGTGTCACAAATATAAAGGGAAGGGTAAACACCTTTAAAATCCAGAGGATTTTAAACCTGGCCAGAGGAAAAACCCTTTCACCTGTAAAGGATTAAGAAGCTAGGATAACCTCGCTGGCACCTGACCAAAATGACCAATGAGGAGACAAGGGACTTTAAAAGCTGGAGGGGGCGAGAAACAAAGGTTCTCTCTGTCTGTGTGATGTTTTGCCAGGAACAGAAAGGGAATGGAGTCTTAGAACTTAGTAAGTAATCTAGCTAGATATGCGTTAGATTCTGTTTTGTTTAAATGGCTGAGAAAATAAGCTGTGCTGAATGGAAGGTATATTCCTGGTTTTGTGTCTTTTTGTAACTTAAGGTTTTGTCTAGAGGGATTCTCTATGTTTTGAATCTAATTACCCTGGAAGGTATTTACCAGCCTGATTTTACAGAGGTGATTCTTTTACTTTTTCTTCAGTTAAAATTCTTCTTTTAAGAACCTGATTGCTTTTTTCATTGTTCTTAAGATCCAAGGTTTTGGGTCTGTGTTCACCTATGCAAATTGGTGAGAATCATAGAATATCTGGGTTGGAAGGGACCTCAGGAGGTCATCGAGTCCAACCCCCTGCTCAAAGCAGGACCAATCCCCAATTTTTGCCCCAGATCCCTAAATGGCCCCCTCAAGGATTGAACTCATAACCCTGGGTTTAGCAGGCCAATGCTCAAACCACTGAGCTATCCCACCCCCCCCAGGGGTGATTTTTATCAAAGATTTTTATCAAGCCTTCCCCAGGAAAGGGGGTGTAAGGTTTGGGGAGGATTTTGGGGGGGAAAGACATTTCCAAGCGGGCTCTTTCCCTGTTAGATGCTTGGTGGTCGCAGCAATAAAGTCCAAAGGCAAAAGGTAAAATAGTTTGTACCTTGGGGAAGTTTTAACCTAAGCTGGTAAAAATAAGCTTAGGGGGTTTTCATGCAGGTCCCCACATCTGTACCCTAGAGTTCAGAATGGGGAAGGAACCTTGACAAGAGTGGAAGAATTACTTCTCGTGTCTTGCTTACAATACTCCTGCTGATACATCCCAGAATGATGCTTGCTTTTTTTGCAACAGCGTTACACTGTTGACTCATATTTAGCTTGTGATCCACTATGACTCCCAGATCCCTTTCCGCAGTACTCCTTCCTAGGCAGTCATTTCCCATTTTGTATGTGTGCAACTGATTGTTCCTTCCTAAATGGAGTACTTTGCATTTGTCCGTATTGAATTTCATCCTATTTACTTCAGACCATTTCTTCAGTTTGTCCAGATCATTTTGAATTTTAATCCTATTCTCCAAAGCACTTTGCAACCTCTCCCAGCTTGGTATTGTCCGCAAACTTTATAAGTGAACTTTCTGTGCCATTTTCTAAATCATTGATGAAGATATTGAACAGAACAGGACCCAGAACCGATCCCTGCAGGAGCCTACTCGTTATATCCTTCCAGCATGACTATGAGCCACTGATAACTACTCTCTGGGAATGATTTTCCAACCAGTTAGGCACAGACCTTATAGTAGCTCCATCCAGGTTGCATTTCCCTGGTTTGTTTATGAGAAGGTCATGCGAGACAGTATCAAAAGCCTTACTAAAGTCAAGATATACCACGTCTACCGCCTTCCCCCCTATCCACAAGACCCTGTCAAAGAAAGCTATCAGGTTGGTTTGACACAATTTGTTCTTGACAAATCCATGCTGACTGTTATTTATCACTTTATTATCTTCTAGTTCTTTGGAAATTGATTGCTTAATTATTTGCTCCATTATCTTTCCGGGTACAGAATTAAGCTGACTGGTCTGTAATTCCCTGGGTTGTCCTTATTTCCCTTTTTATAGATGGGCACTATATTTGCCCTTTTCCAGACTTTTGGAATGTCTCCCATCTTCCATGACTTTTCAAAGATAATCGCTAATGAGATTGAGATATCTGAGCCAAAGATAATGGCTCAGATATCTCCTCAGCCAGCTCCTTGAGTATTCTCAGATACATTTCATCAGGCCCTGGTGATTTGAAGACAGCTAACTTGTCTAAGTAATTTTTGACTTGTTCTTTCCCTATTTTAGACTCTGATCCTACCTCATTTTCACTGGCATTCGCTATGATGTCCAATCGCCACTAACCTTCTTGGTGAAATCTGAACAAGATAGAGCTTGTGGCGTAAGAGGCTTGCTGTTTGGTAGTGCACCTTCCACAAGGCTGCTGGTCAGTCTCTGTCTCTCTCAAATCTGGTGAAGACCACAGATTTTCACATCCCTGTGAGACAGTCCACAAATAAGGCCAAAGTCACAGTGCTTATGAGAGCTGGCAACCCTGATTAATGCGCTCCTGAAAACTGCCCTGGAGCATTGACTGCAGGGATTGACCCTGTCTGGGCAGCGGCAGGGGAGAGAGGAGCATAGCTGAGCAAAGCCCTTTCCATCTCTCATTTCTGTAGCCATGCCATGAGGTTCTCCTTGGCATCGGAAACGCGGGAGTGCTCTCCATTCCACAGGGCCCAGCCATGGGCCATGCACGTGGACGGGCAGCATGGCAATCAGTTCTGAGAGGCCGAAAAAGGAGGTAGAAGTGGCAAAGGCTAGACCCAGCCAGCAAAGAGAGCCCCACACCTAGGTTACTTTGCTGGGGGACATGCAGAACAATGCATAGATACACATCATTCATAGCATCATAGAATATTAGGGTTGGAAGGGACCTCAGGAGGTCATCTAGTCCAACCCCCTGCTCAAAGCAGGACCAATCCCCAACTAAATCATCCCAGCCAGGGCTTTGTCAAGCCGGGCCTTAAAAACCTCAAAGGAAGGAGATTCTACCACTTCCCTAGGTAACGCATTCCAGTGTTTCACCACCCTCCGAGTGAAAAAGTTTTTCCTAATATCCAACCTAAACCTCCCCCACTGCAACTTGAGACCATTACTCCTTGTTCTGTCATCTGCTACCACTGAGAACAGTCTAGATCCATCCTCTTTGGAACCCCCTTTCAGGTAGTTGAAAGCAGCTATCAAATCCCCCCTCATTCTTCTCTTCCGCAGACTAAACAATCCCAGTTCCCTCAGCCTCTCCTCATAAGTCATGTGTTCCAGCCCCCGAATCATTTTTGTTGCCCTCCGCTGGACTCTTTCCAATTTTTCCACATCCTTCTTGTAGTGTGGGGCCCAAAACTGGACACAGTACTCCAGATGAGGCCTCACCAATGTCGAATAGAGGGGAACGATCACATCCCTCGATCTGCTGGCAATGACCCTACTTATACATCCCAAAATGCCATTGGCCTTCTTGGCAACAAGGACACACTGTTGACTCATATCCAGCTTCTCGTCCACTGTCACTCCTAGGTCCTTTTCTGCCGAACGGCTGCCAAGCCATTCGGTCCCTAGTCTGTAGTGGTGCATGGGATTCTTCCGTCCTAGGTGCAGGACTCTGCACTTGTCCTTGCTGAACCTCATCAGATTTCTTTTGGCCCAATCCTCTAATTTGTCTAGCGCCCTCTGTCTCCTATCCCTACCCTCCAGCATATCTACCTCTCCTCCCAGTTTAGTGTCATGTGCAAACTTGCTGAGGGTGCAATCCACACCATCCTCCAGATCATTTATGAAGATATTGAACAAAACCGGCCCCAGGACTGACCCTTGGGGCACTCCACTTGAGCCATTGATCACTACCCGTTAAGCCCGACAATCTAGCCAACTTTCTATCCACCTTATAGTCCATTCATCCAGCCCATACTTCTTTAACTTGCTGGCAAGAATACTGTGGGAGACCGTGTCAAAAGCTTTGCTAGTCAAGGAACAACACGTCCACTGCTTTCCCCTCATCCACGGAGCCAGTTATCTCGTCAAAGAAGGCAATTAGATTAGTCAGGCATGACTTGCCCTTGGTGAACCAATGTTGCCTGTTCCTGATCACTTTCCTCTCTTCTAAGTGCTTCAGAATTGATTCCTTGAGGACCTGCTCCGTGATTTTTCCAGGGACTGAGGTGAGGCTGACTGGCCTGTAGTTCCCAGGATCCTCCTTCTTTCCTTTTTTAAAGACGGGCACTACATTAGCCTTTTTCCAGTCGTCCGGGACCTCCCCTGATTGCCAGGAGTTTTCAAAGATAATGGCCAACGGCTCTGCAATCACATCCGCCAACTCCTTTAGCACTCTCGGATGCAGCGCATCTGCAGCTGGGTGCCAGGCTGTTTGTAACCATGGAACAAGTTTAATTGAGCCCTCTGCAGTGAGAAATGAAGTTCACGCACTCCCACCCTTTGCAGACAGCTGCCTGCGTGCTTAGTAATCAATTGACAAACATTTGGGTCATCTCCAGTGATCCCTGCTAACAGCACAGCATTGAGTTGTCACTGGCCTGCTTTTCAGAGGCGCTGAGCAGGCCCAGCTCCCCCGGAGGACGGTGGGAATGACAGGTGCTCAGCTCTTCTGTCTTCTCTGCAGCAATTCACATTGTTTTTCCAGGTGTTCCACCTTCTCCCAGGACGCAGCCCCCTGGGCTTTGCAGGGACTGGTTTGTGTAGTCCTCTAGACTGGGACTGGATGGCCTCATACCAAGCACAGAACACCCTTGCTATAAAGAACCTGTCGGGTCCAAGCCTTTTGTTCATTATAGTGAAAAGACAATCAAAACGTCAGCCCCAGGCGGTGGGGGTGGGGTTGTCAGAGTGGGGGCTGGGATTCAGGGACCCGGTTCGGTTCATTACAGCCAAAGGGCACTATAGTGAAGGTGCACGGTAAGGCTCTAGCTTGTACTCTGGATTGCAAGGCAGAGTTTGGAGTCAGTTGCTGGGCTTTCCAGCACAGAGGCCGCGAGAACACGTGACCCAGGGGTTTCACCCCAGTGTGTAAGGGCAGGGGAGAAGAGGAAAAGTGGGAAATGGGGAAAAGCGGAGAAGTGGGAAAAGTTGGTAACATTTTCTTTACTTTCAATAGCAGAAAACTTTCTAAACCTGACAAACCTGACAAGGTTTCTTATTTTGTTTTCCTTTGTACAGACATTCTTAGCCCCCAAAATAACCGCACTGACATACATATTACCATGGAAACATAATACCAGTGTCACTTCAGCCGGCAATTAAACAATAGGCAAGTGAGGTCTCTGCAGATGCACGGCCCCAGTGAAGTTATCAGCTGCAGGTGTAGGTAGGAAGGAGGGCCAAACCTCAAAGTGATCCCACCCTGACCTCACAACGAGGTGCCCAGCAGGACCCCACCTCGGCAGCATTGCTGCTGCTAGTTACTAGCCCTCAGCCTCCCCTCTGACCCCCAAGATTCTGCCTTGTGTAACACCGACAGACCCCAGCCGCCAGTGAGTGGGATTGAACCTGGGATCTCTGGAGCTAAACGCAGGAGCCTCCACCGCATGAGCGAAGAGCCACATAGCGCAAAGCTCAGGCTGTAGCAGACCAGAGGGGTCAGGGCACCACTCCCAGGATGTGTGTGGGTTACACTTGCACCCTGACTCACCTCATGCACAGAGCCTCACAGGGCCACACCTTGGCAGGAGGGGAACGACTGCCAGCCCCACTGTGCTTAGCCACAGTGCCCCGCACAGGCAGCTGCAGCAAATGGGGCCAAAAAGCCGGAGGATGTGGACCTTAAAAAGCCCTCTCTGCTCACCGTCTGCCTGAGGGCAGCATTATGCCACTAGACTGACAAATAGGCACCACTGTTATTAGTCCAAAGCCTGGTGGTGAAGCCGTGTGAATAAACCTGGAGCTGAGCCCCACCAAACTCATCTCATACAGGGGCACCAAATCTCCATGAGATGGGACAGCTTGGAAGGCTAGTGAGCTGGGCGGGGTTCTGACTGGTGGCGTCGCGTGAAAGGCGACCTGTAGTGCATGAGCAAAAACTTCAAGCAGCCCGTCCGCCAAGAAGAGCTAGAGCTAATGTTGCACTTTCCAGAACCAGGCTGCTGTCTGGACAGAGGAGTCAATTGAATTAAGTCCTGACCTTTCTGGAGTGGCACAGGTACACAGGATACACGGGCAAAATGTTCCACATGCTACTCCATCTCCTTCAGACTCCCTCTGCCATCCAGTGCCCCACCTCTTCTTAAAGAGGGCACCTCCTTTAACCAAAGTGTAACAACAATAAAACAAATACTAATTCAACAGCCAAAGTCACTTCGAAACAGAATGTTCTGCAATACAAAATAATTCCACCAGTTACATTTATTCGACGGCTCCACGCTGATGTAAAAGTCGTACAGCTATATGTGCCCTCAAAGCATAAGAACCTAAGAACGGCCAGACTGGGTCAAAGCAACGGTCCATCTAGGCCAGTGTCCTGTCTCTGACAGAGACCAGTGCCAGAGCTTCAGAGGGTGTACAGGGGTGTACAGAACAAGGCAGCGGGAATGATCCACCAGGCTTCCCCTCCCGGCTTCTGGCAGTCAGAGTTTTAGCATGGCCTCAAGCATGGTGTTGCATCCCTGACTATCTTGGGGAATACCCATCGAGGGACCTGTCTTCCATGAACTTATCTAGTTCTTTTTTGAACCTAGTTATACTTCTGGCCTTCACAACTTCCCCTGGCAGTGAGTTCCACAGGTTAATTGTATGTTGTAAGAAAAAGTGCTTCCTCTTCTTTGTATTCAACCTGCTGCCTATTAATTTCATCAGGTGATCCTTGGTTGTTGTATTGCAGGAAAGGGTAAATAGCATTTCTCTCTTCAATTAACACACCAGTCATGATTTTATAGACCCCTATCATATCTCCCCTTAGTCGTCTCTTTTCCAAGATGAACACTCCCAGTCTTATTTATTTTTCCTTGTGTGGAAGCTGTTGATCATCTTTGTTGCCATTCTCTGAACCATTTCCAGTTCCACTATATTCTTTTAGAGATGGAGTGACCAGAACCAGACACAGTATTTAAGGTCTGGATACACCATGGATTTATATAGTGGCATTATGATATTTTCTGCCTTATTTTCAATCCCCGTCCTAATAATTCCTTACATTCCGTTTGCCTTTTAACCACTGCTATGCACTTTACATTATCCACCTTGAATTTCATCTGCCAGTTTGTTGCCCAGTCACCCAGTTTTGTGAGATCCCTTTGTAGTTCTTTGCAGTCAGCTTTGGATTTAACTATTTTAAATAATTTTGTATCATCTGCAAATGTTGTCACTTCACTGGTCACTCCCTTTTCCAGATCATTAATGAATACACTGAACAGCACAAGTCGCAATGCAGATCCTTGGGGGATCTGCTGTTTACCTCTCTCTATATTGTGAAAACCAAACATCTATTCCTACCCTTTGTTTCCTGTATCTTTTAACCAGTTACTGATCCATGAGAGGACCATCCCTCCTGTCCCATGACTACATAGTTTCCTGAAGAGCCTTTGGTGAGGGACCTTGTCAGAGGGTTTCTGAAAATCCAAGTACACAATATTGATTGGATCACCTTTGTCCACATGCTTATTGACCCCCCTCACAGAATTCTAGTAGAATGGTGAAGCAGGATTTCCCTTTACAAAAGCCACGTTGACTTCCCTAACAAATTATGTTCATCTCTGTGTTTGACAATTCTGTTCTTTACTATAGTTTCTGCCAATTTTCCCAGTACTGAAGTTAGGCTCACTGGCTTGTTTCAGCAATAGGTTACATACCATAGTTAGTAGTTCTGCAACTTCATAGCTGGGTTCCTTCAGAACTCAGGTTGGATATTAGGAAAAACTTTTTCACTAGGAGGGTGGTGAAACACTGGAATGCGTTACCTAGGGAGGTGGTGCAATCTCCTTCCTTAGAGGTTTTTATGGTCAGGCTTGACAAAGCCCTGGCTGGGATGATTTAGTTGGGGTTTGGTCCTGCTTTGAGCAGGGGGTTGGACTAGGTGACCTCCTGAGGTCCCTTCCCACCCTGATATTCTATGATTCTATGATTCTTGTGTGAATCCCATCTGGGCCTGGTGACTTATTACTGTTTAATTTATCAGTTTGTTCTAACACCTCTTCTATTGGTCAGTACTTCAGATTTGTCTCCCCAAAAGGATAGGTCTGATGTAGGATCTCCCCCACATCCTCTGCAGTGCAGACCAATGCAACAAATTAATTTGGCTTCTCTGCAATGGCCTTGTCTTCCTTGAGTGCTCCTTTAGCATCCTGGCTGTCTAGTGGCCCCAGTGCCTGTTTGGCAGGCTTCCTGTTTCTGATGTGCTTAAAAACATTCTTACCCTTTTGTGCTGCATCTTTTCTTTAGCAAGTTGCTTCTTTCTTGGCCTGCTGTATTATCCTCTTACACTCAACCTGCCAGAGTTTGTGCTCCTTCTTACTATCCTCACTAGGATCTGACTTTCACATTTTAAAGGATGCCTTTTGCCCCAGTGGCATCTATTACTCTGCTGTTTAGCCACGGTGGCACTCCTTTGGTCCTCTTATTGTCTTTCCTGGTTTAGGGTACACATTTCATCTGATCCTATATTATGGCATTTGTAAATAGTCCCTATGCTGCTTGCAGGCATTTAACCCTTTTGACAGCTCCTTTTAATCTCTATCTAACAAGGATCCTCATCTCTGTCTAGTTAAATGGTACGGCGATGGGGTGCTTTGTCACCATCCTGGTCAGGGGGTCAGTAGCGTATTTCTGCTGCAATGCTCTTTATTAACACATCAAATTTCTATCCATAGATTCTGTGGTTCAGTTTGTTTGATATAAATTGTTTACCATATTTGACTCTCTGCTTTCTTTAACATAATGCCACTCCCCCACCAGCACACCCGACTCTGTCATTCCTGTATATATTATACCCTGGTATGACCACAGCCCACTGATTATCCTAATTCCACCAAGTTTCTGTGACACCTGCTAAGCCACCCTGACCTCACCAGCCCCCGCGCACTCAGGGGGCTGGGGGCAAGGAGGCACCTGTTCCAAGAGAGCCCCTGCTAGAGCAGCCACTTGCACCATCACACGTGTTGGAACGCTGGCCTTCCTGTTAAATATGCGCAGCCCGGCAGGACAGACCAGCCGAGTCGAGTCCCTTGGAAGCCAGGAGATCCAGACTACATTGCTACAGTACCTTCCAGGCACGAGTTCATCCTTTGCCCCTTCTACTATTCATGTCATCCCAAGTAGCGAAAGAGCTGGCCTCACATCCAGGGCATTTGATGCATGTACCCAGCACATCTCCACGCATCAGTGTTTAACACCAGCTTGAAAGGAAAGTTTGTGAGCTCTCATCTCCACCGTGAGAGCTTTATGGGGGCGTTATTTGCCCTGCCATGCTATCGCCCTTTCATTGACTCTGAAGCCGACAGGCCCTCTCCTCACATGCAGCAAACACCTGGTATTTAGCTCAGTGATCAGAATATGGCAGCTTAGGGCAGGGCTACGCCACAAGTGAAGGTAGAGGAGTAGTACGGGCAGACACACCTGGGCCAGCTCTCACCTAGCGAGCACGGATAACACTGAGGACATGGTGGCAGGGATTTCACTGCAGGCTAGCCAGCCTGTAACGGAGTGGGGCGTAGGTGGTCTGGCCTAGAAGACACAGCTGGCTGGGGTCTGCACATCAGGGATGGTACTCGCTGAGCAGCAGTTGGAGGAATCGCAAGAGCCAGGTTTGGTAAACAGCGAGGCTGGGCTCAGAGAGCGGGGCTCAGAGACAGCGCCAGGCCTGGCGCAGAGAGCAGGGCTCAGAGATAGTGCCAGGCCAGAGTCAGGGGCAGAGTCAGGCTGAGATCAGGAGACAAGGTGAGGTCTGAAGTCACAGCAGAGCAAAGTCTATGTGGTTACCCAAACAGCTTCCTGGGCTAATCCCTGGGGTTACATAGGGCGCTTGGCCAGAGGGCTGAAAGACACGGTCACCCTGGGGCTTGTGGGCGGCACGTCCTGACGGTGCCACTGTGGGGCTGCCCGTGGCTTGGTGGGAACACTAGCTGGCCCCTGACCCTTATGTGCCCCAATACCAGCCTGGCAGGGACCCAGGGTATGGGCGTGTACTCAGGCAACTAGCCCACAGCACAATGGCTATGTGACTTTTGTTACCTGTACTAGCTAAATGGGTATCTAGCTAGCATTGCGGGATAGACTAGATGACAGTGGTCCCTTCTAAAGCTACGGTTCTATGACTCTATGCCTCCCTGCACTACAATTACACCTTCATTGGTGGTGTAGACATACCCTTAATCCCTGTGCATTGACAAATGGCTAGGACCAGGGTATTGCTGTTATTATCTAAGAGGAATTTCCTACCAGCAAATGAATGAACTCTACGGACTGGTCCAGTTATAGCACAGACTTGCCTTTAATCCAAATTTTTTGCTAGTCCTGGCCTTTCCTACTACAGTGATTTCATAGGTTGTTCCATCCCACAGTTCAAGATCACTTACAGCTTGTCAACACAGGAGTGAAATAATTTTTAATCCTTTTAGAGAATACATGGAAATTGGGATCCCAAACTTGGAGCTTAACAGTTTTATATACTTTATTCCCAACTACAGCAATCCTTTCTTTGTTTGTAGTTAGGACAAGGTTACAGAGCTGTGGGAAGGGGGGAAAAGGATCTTCCTTTTGACTAGCCAAGAGATGCACAAGAGAAAAAAGAGTGAAACTGAACAACCAGACCAGAGAATTAAGGTTATAGGCTAGTTAGTTCAACCCCAGTCCTGGGCAAAATCATGGGAAGGCCGATCTGGGATGCACTCAGTAAAGAAATAGAAGCTGGCAGCATAATTAACGCCAGTCAACATGGTTTTATGGCGAATCGGTCTTGTTAAACAAACCTGATTCTTTCTGAAGAAGATTGCGCATTTGGCTGAGACAGGTAACGGTGGTGGCCTAACAGACATCTATGAAACACTGCACTTCGTTGCACGTGAGAGTCTGATTAAAAAATTAGCACTACTGAAAATCAGTTATAGCATCTATAAGATGGGTTAAAAACTGGTAAATGGATAGATCTCAAAAAAGTAATTGTAAATGGAGAATCATCATCCAACTGAGTATTTCTGGTGGGGTCCCAGAGGGATCTGTTCTCAGCGATGTGGTATTCAAAATCTTTATCAGTAATCTAGAAGAAATCTTTATCAATAATCTAGAAGAAAATATAAATTCATTGCTGGTAAAGTTTGGAGATGACACTAAAATTGGTGGAGTGGTAAATATTGTTGGGGACAGGCCAGTTACACAGACCAACCTGGTTTACTTGGTCATGTGGGCTCATTTGAACAAAATGCATTTTAACATAACGAAATGCAAGGTCATACATCAAAGAACAAAGAATGCAGGTCACACTTACAAAATGGGGGACTGTATCCTGGAAAGCAGTGACACTGAAAACAACCTAGGGATCATGGCAGATAACCAGCTGAACATGAGCCCCCAGGGCCATGCTGTTGATAAGGGTGCTAACTCCAGCCTGATATACATAAACAGGGGAATACCACATAGCAGTAGGGAGGTGGCATTACCACTGTATATGATATTAGTTAGACCATTACTGGAATACTATGTCTAATTCTGGTGTTCACACTTCCAAAAAGGAATCAGAAGAGAGCTAAAGGATTGATTCAAAGTCGGGAAAACAGGCATTCGAGTGCGAGACTTGAGACGCTTGATCCAGTTAGTTTATCCAGGAGAAATCTGAAAAGGAGGCAACTTGATCATGGTCAACAAGAATCTACATAGTGTGATAGACCCAGGCCAGTTGGGTACAGCAGAGTAGCCCTATTGGGATCCAGGAAGTGGGCGGGCAAAGCTCGCCCACCGCTAAAGGATCCCCCCCCAGCCTAAGGGGGAGATCCACAGGACCTGGAGGCCAAAAATTACGGGGGACAACTAATGAAAAACAGGGACGGGAGTGCGGTCAAAGGGTCAAAAGAAGGGAACCGGACGGGGACACCGAGCAGAGAACCCCAGACAGCGCCCACTGCTCCTCAAAGGCCTCAAGGGAGTCGGTGGACGCCGCCCAGAGGAACTCTGCCTGGAGGCGTGAACGGACGGAGGATCGGAAATAGGCCCCGCAGTCGCAGGAGACTCCATCGGCCAACCTCCTCACCCTGGTTTTATAGATGGCCACTTTAGCCAGGGCCAGGAGGAGGTTGACCAGGAGGTCCCGCGACTTAGTGGGGCCACGGACAGGGAGTGCGTAGATAAGAAGGTGAGGAGAAAAGTGCAACCAAAACTTTAATAAAATATCGGTGAGGAGCCGGAATAGGGGCTGCAACCTGGCGCACTCCAGATAGACGTGCGCCAGGGTTTCCCTCACGCCGCAAAAGGGGCAGGTGTCCGGGATTGGGGTAAACCGCGCCAAGTACACACCCGTGCTCACGGCCCCGTGGAGGAGCCGCCAACTGATATCCCCGGCGGGCCGCGGGACTAAGGTGGAATAGAGGCTGGCCCACCGGGGCTCCTCACCCTCTAGAGGTGGCAGGAGGTCCCGCCACTTTGTGTCAGGGCGGGACGCGAGGGTGAGGACATGAAGGGTGTGGAGCACGAGCGTGTAGAGATGTTGTTTTGGCGCGGTCTGGAACCGGACCGGCTGCAGCTCGTGCAGCCGGCTCACGGTGAAGGGGCGGTACAGCAGAGTAGCCCTATTGGGATCCAGGAAGTGGGCGGGCAAAGCTCGCCCACCGCTAAAGGATCCCCCCCCAGCCTAAGGGGGAGATCCACAGGACCTGGAGGCCAAAAAATTACGGGGGACAACTAATGAAAAACAGGGACGGGAGTGCGGTCAAAGGGTCAAAAGAAGGGAACCGGACGGGGACACCGAGCAGAGAACCCCAGACAGCGCCCACCGCTCCTCAAAGGCCTCAAGGGAGTCGGTGGACGCCGCCCAGAGGAACTCTGCCTGGAGGCGTGAACGGACGGAGGATCGGAAATAGGCCCCGCAGTCGCAGGAGACTCCATCGGCCAACCTCCTCACCCTGGTTTTATAGATGGCCACTTTAGCCAGGGCCAGGAGGAGGTTGACCAGGAGGTCCCGCGACTTAGTGGGGCCACGGACAGGGAGTGCGTAGATAAGAAGGTGAGGAGAAAAGTGCAACCAAAACTTTAATAAAATATCGGTGAGGAGCCGGAATAGGGGCTGCAACCTGGCGCACTCCAGATAGACGTGCGCCAGGGTTTCCCTCACGCCGCAAAAGGGGCAGGTGTCCGCGATTGGGGTGAACCGCGCCAAGTACACACCCGTGCTCACGGCCCCGTGGAGGAGCCGCCAACTGATATCCCCGGCGGGCCGCGGGACTAAGGTGGAATAGAGGCTGGCCCACCGGGGCTCCTCACCCTCTAGAGGTGGCAGGAGGTCCCGCCACTTTGTGTCAGGGCGGGACGCGAGGGTGAGGACATGAAGGGTGTGGAGCACGAGCGTGTAGAGATGTTGTTTTGGCGCGGTCTGGAACCGGACCGGCTGCAGCTCGTGCAGCCGGCTCACGGTGAAGGGGCGGTACAGCAGAGTAGCCCTATTGGGATCCAGGAAGTGGGCGGGCAAAGCTCGCCCACCGCTAAAGGATCCCCCCCCAGCCTAAGGGGGAGATCCACAGGACCTGGAGGCCAAAAAATTACGGGGGACAACTAATGAAAAACAGGGACGGGAGTGCGGTCAAAGGGTCAAAAGAAGGGAACCGGACGGGGACACCGAGCAGAGAACCCCAGACAGCGCCCACCGCTCCTCAAAGGCCTCAAGGGAGTCGGTGGACGCCGCCCAGAGGAACTCTGCCTGGAGGCGTGAACGGACGGAGGATCGGAAATAGGCCCCGCAGTCGCAGGAGACTCCATCGGCCAACCTCCTCACCCTGGTTTTATAGATGGCCACTTTAGCCAGGGCCAGGAGGAGGTTGACCAGGAGGTCCCGCGACTTAGTGGGGCCACGGACAGGGAGTGCGTAGATAAGAAGGTGAGGAGAAAAGTGCAACCAAAACTTTAATAAAATATCGGTGAGGAGCCGGAATAGGGGCTGCAACCTGGCGCACTCCAGATAGACGTGCGCCAGGGTTTCCCTCACGCCGCAAAAGGGGCAGGTGTCCGCGATTGGGGTGAACCGCGCCAAGTACACACCCGTGCTCACGGCCCCGTGGAGGAGCCGCCAACTGATATCCCCGGCGGGCCGCGGGACTAAGGTGGAATAGAGGCTGGCCCACCGGGGCTCCTCACCCTCTAGAGGTGGCAGGAGGTCCCGCCACTTTGTGTCAGGGCGGGACGCGAGGGTGAGGACATAAAGGGTGTGGAGCACGAGCGTGTAGAGATGTTGTTTTGGCGCGGTCTGGAACCGGACCGGCTGCAGCTCGTGCAGCCGGCTCACGGTGAAGGGGCGGTACAGCAGAGTAGCCCTATTGGGATCCAGGAAGTGGGCGGGCAAAGCTCGCCCACCGCTAAAGGATCCCCCCCCAGCCTAAGGGGGAGATCCACAGGACCTGGAGGCCAAAAAATTACGGGGGACAACTAATGAAAAACAGGGACGGGAGTGCGGTCAAAGGGTCAAAAGAAGGGAACCGGACGGGGACACCGAGCAGAGAACCCCAGACAGCGCCCACTGCTCCTCAAAGGCTTCAAGGGAGTCGGTGGACGCCGCCCAGAGGAACTCTGCCTGGAGGCGTGAACGGACGGAGGATCGGAAATAGGCCCCGCAGTCGCAGGAGACTCCATCGGCCAACCTCCTCACCCTGGTTTTATAGATGGCCACTTTAGCCATGGCCAGGAGGAGGTTGACCAGGAGGTCCCGCGACTTAGTGGGGCCACGGACAGGGAGTGCGTAGATAAGAAGGTGAGGAGAAAAGTGCAACCAAAACTTTAATAAAATATCGGTGAGGAGCCGGAATAGGGGCTGCAACCTGGTGCACTCCAGATAGACGTGCGCCAGGGTTTCCCTCACGCCGCAAAAGGGGCAGGTGTCCGGGATTGGGGTAAACCGCGCCAAGTACACACCCGTGCTCACGGCCCCGTGGAGGAGCCGCCAACTGATATCCCCGGCGGGCCGCGGGACTAAGGTGGAATAGAGGCTGGCCCACCGGGGCTCCTCACCCTCTAGAGGTGGCAGGAGGTCCCGCCACTTTGTGTCAGGGCGGGACGCGAGGGTGAGGACATGAAGGGTGTGGAGCACGAGCGTGTAGAGATGTTGTTTTGGCGCGGTCTGGAACCGGACCGGCTGCAGCTCGTGCAGCCGGCTCACGGTGAAGGGGCGGTACAGCAGAGTAGCCCTATTGGGATCCAGGAAGTGGGCGGGCAAAGCTCGCCCACCGCTAAAGGATCCCCCCCCAGCCTAAGGGGGAGATCCACAGGACCTGGAGGCCAAAAAATTACGGGGGACAACTAATGAAAAACAGGGACGGGAGTGCGGTCAAAGGGTCAAAAGAAGGGAACCGGACGGGGACACCGAGCAGAGAACCCCAGACAGCGCCCACTGCTCCTCAAAGGCCTCAAGGGAGTCGGTGGACGCCGCCCAGAGGAACTCTGCCTGGAGGCGTGAACGGACGGAGGATCGGAAATAGGCCCCGCAGTCGCAGGAGACTCCATCGGCCAACCTCCTCACCCTGGTTTTATAGATGGCCACTTTAGCCATGGCCAGGAGGAGGTTGACCAGGAGGTCCCGCGACTTAGTGGGGCCACGGACAGGGAGTGCGTAGATAAGAAGGTGAGGAGAAAAGTGCAACCAAAACTTTAATAAAATATCGGTGAGGAGCCGGAATAGGGGCTGCAACCTGGCGCACTCCAGATAGACGTGCGCCAGGGTTTCCCTCACGCCGCAAAAGGGGCAGGTGTCCGGGATTGGGGTAAACCGCGCCAAGTACACACCCGTGCTCACGGCCCCGTGGAGGAGCCGCCAACTGATATCCCCGGCGGGCCGCGGGACTAAGGTGGAATAGAGGCTGGCCCACCGGGGCTCCTCACCCTCTAGAGGTGGCAGGAGGTCCCGCCACTTTGTGTCAGGGCGGGACGCGAGGGTGAGGACATGAAGGGTGTGGAGCACGAGCGTGTAGAGATGTTGTTTTGGCGCGGTCTGGAACCGGACCGGCTGCAGCTCGTGCAGCCGGCTCACGGTGAAGGGGCGGTACAGCAGAGTAGCCCTATTGGGATCCAGGAAGTGGGCGGGCAAAGCTCGCCCACCGCTAAAGGATCCCCCCCCAGCCTAAGGGGGAGATCCACAGGACCTGGAGGCCAAAAAATTACGGGGGACAACTAATGAAAAACAGGGATGGGAGTGCGGTCAAAGGGTCAAAAGAAGGGAACCGGACGGGGACACCGAGCAGAGAACCCCAGACAGCGCCCACTGCTCCTCAAAGGCCTCAAGGGAGTCGGTGGACGCCGCCCAGAGGAACTCTGCCTGGAGGCGTGAACGGACGGAGGATCGGAAATAGGCCCCGCAGTCGCAGGAGACTCCATCGGCCAACCTCCTCACCCTGGTTTTATAGATGGCCACTTTAGCCAGGGCCAGGAGGAGGTTGACCAGGAGGTCCCGCGACTTAGTGGGGCCACGGACAGGGAGTGCGTAGATAAGAAGGTGAGGAGAAAAGTGCAACCAAAACTTTAATAAAATATCGGTGAGGAGCCGGAATAGGGGCTGCAACCTGGCGCACTCCAGATAGACGTGCGCCAGGGTTTCCCTCACGCCGCAAAAGGGGCAGGTGTCCGGGATTGGGGTAAACCGCGCCAAGTACACACCCGTGCTCACGGCCCCGTGGAGGAGCCGCCAACTGATATCCCCGGCGGGCCGCGGGACTAAGGTGGAATAGAGGCTGGCCCACCGGGGCTCCTCACCCTCTAGAGGTGGCAGGAGGTCCCGCCACTTTGTGTCAGGGCGGGACGCGAGGGTGAGGACATGAAGGGTGTGGAGCACGAGCGTGTAGAGATGTTGTTTTGGCGCGGTCTGGAACCGGACCGGCTGCAGCTCGTGCAGCCGGCTCACGGTGAAGGGGCGGTACAGCAGAGTAGCAGAAGGCAGATATACTGCCCACTGGATTAACAGTTTTCTGTTCCCTGACTGACCAGAGCAGGGGCTGCTCCAGACTAATGAGAATACCTGACTCCAATTAACCTGCAAAGAGTCAGGTGGGGCCATTAAGCTAATGTGACCACCTGACTCTAATTAAGGCCCCTCTGATAATATAAAAGGGCTCACTCCAGTCAGGTAGGGGGAACCAAGGAGAGGAAGTGCGGCTGAAGGGCTGGTTAATGAAGACACCCTCAAGTCATTGGTAAGGGAGCCCTAAGGTAAGGGTGAAGAAGGGAGAAGCAGGAGAGCTGTAGGGAAGTGGCCCAGGGAAATATAGCAACTCTGGCAGTAACAGATTGGCTGCCAACAGCTGCTACCATTAGGGTCCCTGGGCCGGAACCCGGAGTAGGGGGTGGGGCCGGGTTTCCCCAACCCACCACTACAGAAACACCTCCTGGGAGGGGAAAACAGGCCCCTGTCAGGACAGGAGGCTAAACTGTTTTGGCATGAGGCCGTAGGAGCAACAGAGACTGTGGGAACTCTCTCACCAACCTCCATAACTGGATGATGATGAAAAGGGCTCAGTAGACTGTATCCCTGGCCCTAGAGAGAGAAGGGCTACGTGGAGGGTTGCAGTGAGCCTCTGAAGGAGCATAAACCGCCTGGCAGCGCGGGACCCACGGGGACAAGGTCGGAGCTCTGCCACAACAGGAAAGATACTGAATAGTAAACAGCGGTTTAATCTAGCAGGAAAAGACATGAGGCGCTCCAGTGGCTGGGAGTTGTAGGTAGACAAATTCAGAATAGTAATAAAACCCAATTTTTTAACTGAAGGCAATTAAACCATTGGAACAATGTAGCAAGGAATATGGTGGATTCTCTGTAGCTTGAAATCTTTAAATCCACACTAGGTATCTTTCTAACTCTGACAGAAATTATGGTCTTGATGCCAGATTTACTAGGTGAGGTTCTCTGGCCTCTTACGTAGGAAGTCAGACTAGTGGATTATAATGGTCCCTTCTATTTTTAAAGATCTATGAATAAAGAAAGGGATTTAAAAGTGAGAGGAAAAAATAGTAATAAACTGAAACCTAGACACTGATCTGTATAGAAATCCAGACACTGAGGGCTGAGAAAAAAGGGGGGAAAACCCTAAGATTTGCGCAAAGAAGTCAAAAGTATAAAATGAATGTTGAATTACAAAGACGACAACAACAAAAACCCGAAACAAACAAAACCAGACTCTAAAGAAACTAAAACATAGAGGAAAAAGTGAAAAACAAGAGTGAAGAATCTCCAAGGCGCCACTGCTGTGCAAAGGAGGGTAAAAAACCCACCATAGTAGAAATCATAGAAACATAGGGCTGGAAGGACCGTAGTAGGTCATCTAGCCCCTGAACTGAAGCAGGACTAAGTATAAGCCTGTGTACACGCTGAATTTTAATGATTGGTTAAAAACCCATCTGAAGTTTTCATACTGCAGAATGTAGTGCGGGATAAAGCTGCCTTTCTGTGTTCTCAGCCAGCAAGTCCATGCAGCCTCAGCCCTGCAGCTCAGCAAAGCTGTCTGCCAACTCAACTGCAGCGATGCAACAGAAGGCACGTCAAGCAATTCGTTCCACCCATTCATGCCTCCTGGGGAAGACTCATTTCCAGCACGTAGATGAATGAAATGTCACATTCCAAGATGCAGAGCACTCTTCCTATCGCAAAACAGAGCCTTGTCTGAGTAGTGATAATGCTGACTGACTCGAAAGCTGGTCCAGTAAAAGATATTCCCTCACCCACCTGTCTCTCTCAGAAGAGCTAAGAAATATGAGGAACAAGAGGAGATCTTGGCCCCACCTACCTCCACCTCGCATTCCTGCTCTGTCCCTGTGACTGTTGTTGTTTGTATTGCCGTAGCACCTAGGATCCCGTCATGGATGGGCCAGGACTGCACTGGGCACTGTACAGACACAGAACAAAAGATGTTCCCTGCCCCAGGGAGCTTACAACTTACAGTATAGGCCAAGAGACAACAGATGGATGCAGACAGACTGACGGGAGAGTACAAGGAAACAATGAGACCTATTGGTCAGCATGACAGGTAGTGGTTTCAGCAACCAGTGGCCTAACCTCTGTCAAGCTTTTTGTAGGCCTCATGGCAAAGGAGAGTTTTTAGGAGGGACTTCAAGAAGGATTGCTGATGTTTATGGGGAGCTCCTCCCAGGTGTGAGGGGAGCAGGAGAGAAAGCACAAAGATTCTTGTTTGAAAATGTAATCAGTGGGAGATGGAGGTTGGCAGCATGGGCCTATCAGAAGCAGGCGTTGGCCTCTCAGTAGTAAATGAGAGGTGATAGGTCAAGAAGGGCTTTGAAAATGAAGACGAGTAGCTCATGTTTGATGTGACAGAAAGGTGGAGCCTGCGGAGGAGTGCAAAGAGAGGGGTGACATGGTCAAAGAGACAGGAACAGAGAATGGTCTTCGCAGCAGCATTCTCAATAGAGATGCGTGGGGCAAGGCTGCATTTGTCAAGGCCAGAGAGAGGAATGTTGCAGTAAGTGGGACACACGATGATGAGTTTTAGCTGTGTGGATGGATAGGAGAGGGCATCTGTCTGGCCAGGTCTGTGCTAAAAAGTTAGGTCGACCCAGCTAGGTCACTTAGGAGTGTGAAAAATCCACCCCCCTTGAGCTACACGGTTAAGTTGACCTAACCCCCAGTGCAAACAGCACTAGGTCGACAGGAATTCTTCCATCAGCCTAGCTACCGCCTCTCAGGGAGGTGAATTAATCACAGCAATGGGAGAGCCCCTCCTGTCGCTGTCCTGCAGAGGTGGGCAAACTACAGCCCAGGGGCCACTTCTGGCCCTCCAGACATTTTAATCCGGCCCTCGAGCTCCCACTGGGAAGCGAGGTCTGGGGTTTGCCCCGCTCCGGCGCTCCAGCCAGGGAGCGGGGTTGGGGTCTTGCCCCACTCCACAAGGGTCCCGGAAGCAGCAGCACATCCCCCTTCTGGCTCCTACGCGTAGGGGCAGTCAGGGGGCTCTGCACGCTGCCCCCACCCCAAGCGCCACCCCCGCAGCTCCCATTGGCCGGGAACCTCAGACAATGGGAGCTGCAAGGGCGGTGCCTGCGCACAGGGCAGTGCACAGAGCCACCTGGTCGCACCTCTGCCTAGGAGCTGGAGGAGGGACATGCTCCTGTTTCTGGGAGCTGCGTGAGGTAAGCTGTGGGAGGTGCCCAGGGCCTGCCCCCCAACCTCCTCCTGTGCCCCAACCCTCTGCCCCACCCCTGATCCTCCTCCCGTCCTCCGAACCCCTCGGTCCCAGACTGGAGCACCCTCCTGCACCCCCATTC
The DNA here is from genome assembly GCF_015237465.2 of Chelonia mydas. Classification (NCBI taxonomy): domain Eukaryota; kingdom Metazoa; phylum Chordata; order Testudines; family Cheloniidae; genus Chelonia; species Chelonia mydas. The sequence continues at coordinate 1,008,182 of NC_057853.1, forward strand.
CTTATCCCCAGCCCCACCCCAGAGCCTGCACCCCCAGCCGGAGCCCTCACCCCCTCGTGCACCCCAACCCCAATTCCATGAGCATTCATGGCCCATCGTACAATTTTCATACCCAGATGTGGCCCTTGGGCCAAAAAGTTTGCCCACCCCGGCTGTAGGGAGTGTCTCTACTGACACGCTACAGCAGTGCAGCTGCACCGTTTCTTCTGGAGACGGAGCTAAGGATCACTGGATCACCGGTTAAGTCACCCCAGAGTAACCCTAAACGGCAAAGCTGTGCCCAATTGACAGATTGGGGATCGGCGACGAGGCTAATTAACCTATTAGCCCAGAAAGCAGGGAAGGCCCAGGAAGGAAGCCCTCAGTGGGAGACAGTCACATTGGAAGTTTTTATAATGGGGATGGGGAGAGCCATTGAACCAAACTGCAAACCCTGTCTATGATGGAAACCACTTCAAGCCAGGGGGTGCTGCCACACCCCCAGAACCAGCACCCCTGGCAGGAGGACACAGACTGGCAGGCTTCTGAGAGTCAGAGCTAGGAGAGCTCTCTCTCAGGGGGAAGATCCCTTCTGTCTCCCCCCTCCGTGGCAGAGTGAGCTAAGAGGCACAGGTGCTGACTTTGTCATTTCCTCGGGGGTGCTCAACCCCCGCTCTGCCCCCACTCCACCCCTTCCCGCAAGACCCCCACCCCACCTCTTCCTGCCCTCCCCTGCCTCTTCCCACCCTTGCTCCGCCCCCTCACCCGCCGCTGTATGGCGCTGAACAGCTGATCGCAGCGGGCAGGAGGCGCTGGGGAGGGGGGAGGAGCTGATTGGCAGGGCCACCGGTGGGTGCTCCAGCCCCAGAGCACCCAGGGAGTCGGCACCTGTGCGTATGTGCAATTACAGAGCTGCACCCATCTGTAAGGGCAATGGGGAGAATGCTGTAAATAAACTGCACAAGGTGTTTGACGAGCTCTCCGAGCGCTTCGTGGCTAGAGAAGAGAAAGGAGCAGAAGGGCTCTCTTGGCTCTGACTCTCAGAAGCCTGCCAATCTCTCTCATCCCCTTCCCAATCTATCCACTAGGTACAGCTTTGCCCCTCAGGGTTATTCCAGGGAAGTTTAATTGGTGATCCAGCGATCACACTGCTGCACTGAGGAGTAAATTCCACCTCCAGGTGCTACCTCTGATTGAGCTGGAGCATCGCCCCAGTGGTGTGTGAGGCCCCGAGTTCATACCTAGTGTCTGACCTGCACCAGTGCTGAGCACTGAGGAGCTGTGATGTGAATACAGCAAGTGCTGTGTAACGCTCAGGACACTGAGGAATGCAGCAAACACCCTCGATGATACTCACATGGTTTATAAAATGGCTCCAATCTCATTTCCTCCTCCAGCTACTGCAGTAGCCTTCCAAGCATGGCATCACTTCTCCAGGGGGATTTTAAATGGGTGGGAGCACCATTGGGAGGCCAGTGGTGTCACCTGAGGGCATATACAATTTGAGTATTGTCTAGGGTATTTATTGCATTATAATGCCACACTACGCACCAGAAAAATCACATTGACTCCGCAACCTTAATGTTCCTTTAATCATCCAAAAGTTAGGAAATGCCAGAATTAAGTTCGCCTGTGCCACCTTAATCCAGCCGCTTTGTGTCTGTGCATATGATACTGTTTTGAATTACACGATCACATCCTATTTATCCCACCGGACCTCTGCCTCATTCGGTACCCAGGACGGACCGTGCTCACTGCATGAGGGAGAGCTTTGCAGTGTGTCTGTTAGCTAATGACCCTCTTCTGTTTTTCAGATCTTGGGTGTGTGGAGATGCTGCAGCAGCAGGTGGACAGCAATGGCAATCCCTGTGTGTTTCTCAGGAGAATCCCTGAGGCAGAAAGGAAATGTCTTAATCTATGTTATTACAGTTATATTTTATTGTCCTTCTTGGGCCCTTTTAATCTGGGTGTTAGGGGTACCCTGCAGAGCTGAGAGCACCTGAGTACTACCTCTGATGCTGCCATACCTGGAGGAGGAAGATGTTGAGATGGAGATGACTGCAGCTTGACAGATGATAGTCAATGCTCCAGGAGTCAAAGCATCCCTGAAGAGTGCAGAAGCATTGTGGGATTACACTGGGAAGGTCAACTGAATTAGTGCAGCTGCTAAGCTAACACTTGGTGTCCACAGTGGCACCGCAGCAATGAAGATTAACCTCTTGATTGAGCACCACGTCGGCCTTACTCAGAGTAAACTGAGCCCTGTGGTAGTGCGACTGTCCGTTGGGTAGCAACAGTGTCTGTGGATGTGTGCACTCTGCCCCGTCGGTGTGACCTCACACGTATGGTGTGTGCTAACCCACGCTGAGCGGAGGTTGCCATTTCATTTCTGTATAAAATGGTGCCCTCCGTGTAGTAACCTCGCCTGTAGGGTGCGTATGGCCGTGGGGTATGCATTCCCACCCCACTGCAGCACTCACACCTTGGAGACTCGCTTAATCTTTTGTGTTGCTGTCACTCTCTGAGACTTGTTAGTTCCTCAGAGGATGCTGCCACACTGATTGAAAATGTCACCTGTCACGTTCACCAAAGAGCATTAACACAGAATCTTACGTTACAGAGTTATAAAAAGTGATGTTATCCCTCTTCGTTAAATATCAGACAAGCTGAATAAAACTAATTAACCCAATTATATCCTCTGTAGGAGACAAACTAGCTAAACAGCATCTGCCTGTTAACCCACAGCAATACAAGCATATGAGCCTATCCCCTGAAATCATTACACAGAAATTTGACATTCATGAAGAAATGGACTTGATAATCAAGTAATAGATAAACAAGGTCTTTTTATTTTGGAATGACAAAGTGAGGCCATTTATATTCATGACAGCAGATCTCTTTCCTAAATATTGAAGTGTTCCATTTGTCAGAGCAAACCTGATTCTGTGACCAAATAGAATAAAATTACTTTAAGTGATCAGAACTTAAACTCGAGACTGGATGTCTTTCTAAAGGAGCTGCTGTAGTTCCATCAAGCTATGAGCTTGAGGGAAGATTCTCCAGGTGGAATTCTATGGCCTGTGTTATGCTGGAGCTCAGAACTGGTGACCCTAATGGTCCCTTCTGACCTTAAAATCTATGAATTTGAAATCACCATTAATCAGAAATACGTAAGTCTTTTAAACAAAAACAGACAGATCCAATGGTTTTTCTTGGCATCTTGTTTTATGGGTGCCACCTTTCTAGGCTTTTCTTTGAGGCCCTAATACACTAGAAACACATAAGATGAAGATCTTGATTAGCTAAGAGATGCAGATGAGAAAAAAATGAGACTGAAACTGAAGAAAGTGACCAGAGAAATAAGCCTGAAAGGAGAAGAAATGCTATATTTGGTGAACACAACAAGATACTAGGGTTCTTTTTTCACTCAAAAGGTACATTTACCCAGAATAGGGCAAAAGACTTAGGGCTAATCTTAACTGTGTGAAGTCAATCATAAGAACTCCCATTCGTTTCAGTGGGACCAGGATTCGGGCCCTTAGCCATCTGAACCACTCTAAAGAGAAAGAATGAAAAACTGGAATTAAAGCCCCAGGCCACAGACACTGTATTACATGTCTTTAAAAGTTTAAAATAGATTCCACTTCTAGATATAGTAACAATAGACTCAGCTGTGTTTCTGTGCCCATAGCCTGCTAGCAGTGTTCTCGCTAGTGGAAATTTAGGCAAGCATCACAGACCCTCTTCTGCTAAGCAAAGATGACAGCAATTAGAAAACAATGGCATTTCTGTTAAGAGCAGGGAGACACCAAAATATAAAAATAAAAAAAGAGCACGTCAGCTTGCCCAGTTGAATGGGAATCCTTGCCCCAGACCTCATTTCTGGACAGAATACAGCAACATATTATCATTTACAATACACAAAGCTTGCTAATGACATTCCAATGTAATTTAGGTATGAGTACATCCTGTATATTGCCAGAGGGGGCTGCCATGTGTATGAAAAAGACTTGTCCCTCCATACAAGGCTCCAAGGTGCCATATGCTCAGTTATGTGCAATGTCTAAAGAGTGACAGAACTTGAGAAATTAAAAAGCCAACAGACCTAAAGAAAAAATGGATTGAACTAGCCACACTTCTGTTATACATCGGGAAAATCAAACAGAAAATGTCAATCAGAATAATCACTATCAAAAACTAAGGAGCAAAATGTTGTATTCTTTTGCTGGGCAGGGGCGAAAGAAAGACTTGACTTATTAGAAGCCATGGTGCTTGGGAGACTGAACCAGCTCATCTGGTTTTCACCCTTTATGTTACTCTCCCAGGGAGAGCAATCCCAGAAACAGAGAGTCCGTTTGGTATTGCAAATATCCTCTCTCCTCTTATTTTCCAATATTTCCTTCCTCTTGGCTGCAAGCCATTCCAGGTTTTCATGGGAGTGGAGCTCCGGCAAGGAGTTTTCTTTCTTTCTGTGTTGGGCCCTGCTTAGCTTTTGGTGACTGGGAGCTGAAGACCCTGGGCCAGAGTTCTCTGAATGAAGCATAACTGTATCTGTGGGAGAGTAATTTTTTCTGGAATCCTCCGACTCCATCCATCTGCTGGTCATTTTTTTTTTCAGACCACTGTCAGGACACTTGGAAAGGTCTCCTTTTTTCTTAGCAACGTACATTCGTTTCCTCACTGTTAATTTACTCCGGCGGGGTTTTTTGGACTTTTCTTTTTTTAGTCTGTTTCCTACAACTGTGATATGCATCATGTTGTCTGTGACAAAGTCTTCGTCTCTTTGTCCAGCCATATTGTTTTGTACAGGAGGGTGGCAAAGTTGGCTCTGATTTTGTTGTGAAAGAGTCACAATTTTGATTCCCTTAGAGTTTTTCCTGATTACCTTCCTCAGAGGTGTGGCTTGATATATTTCTTGAGTAAGCAGCTGATGTTTCTCATGACTATCCCCAAAAACATCAGTGTTGGAGCAGCAGGCACAAGGTGGATTGTTAGCAGGGGGTTGCTTTTCTAAAGCAGACTTCATCTCTTGTACAGTTATGTTTTCTTTGCCTCGTAAAGCTGTAGTAGTGAGACTGACCTCCCTTCCAGCAGCTGTGTTTAAATCACTCTTGTGTGTATCATCTTTAGCTATGTGATTCTTCATATGGGAATCTCCATGTCTATTTGCCATTGTCATGGTGCATGGCTGAGTCTGAAATGAACTCGTTCTGCAAACCCTCATGGTCTGATAGCACTGACAGCCTGTTTTCTCCTGACTGATGAGATAGAGGTTCTGTAATATATCTGGAGAGGTCTGGGATGCATTATCCTTTATGCAGCTGGGAAATCTGGAAGTGGAAATGAATGTCTGCAGTTCAGCTAAGATGCTGGGGAACGGTAGGTGATTTAACTGTTCACAGAGCTTCTGATGTTGCTTATTCTGCTGAGATGTTAGTAGTTCCAGACTCTCCTTCAGTAACTGTAAATTGTTTTTCACATCTAAAATCTCCATATCTTTCTGGGGAAAGCAGTCAGCAGAGTAGAAATATCAGGCAACAACCACTAAATACTCCAACAGTAACATTCAAATCAAAACTCCTTTAGTATTAAATCTTAGATGGCCCACTTAGCTTTCGTATCAACCCAAGTATCAGCAGTCTGGATATTTCCGTACAGAGCCATGTTTTCAAAAAGCGATATGGTGGTAACGTTTCTTCGGATGGGGTGAATTTCTAATTCACTGTGATGTCTCCCTATCGTCATGAAGACAACATACCACTTCTTTCTGTGGCTTATTGCTTGCCACAAACATATACTGCGGGGCCCTTCTGGGAATGCAGTTCCACCTATGCAGCTTAAAGTCTGACATTTCAATCTTGCACCTTTATGACAAGTCATATTTTGCTCCCCCTAAGTCCCTTGTTCTCTCCCTGAGGCCCTGTCTGACCTGACTTTCCATGAGAAGCACGCCCAACCCTCTTTATCGCACCAGCATTCTCCAAGCTGCCAGGAACCAGGCCCTTCTAGAGCACAGCTCCCATAGCATTGGGAAATGGGGCCACCACCACGCTGATGGCACTCTGAGAGTGGCACCTTCTATTCTGACGAACAAAAGATCATGATCAACACCCCAGCTTGGATCCCTGCAGGGCAGCGTAATGCACGATTACTAGATGGCAGAGTTAGCCTAGAATTAGCATTTTAATATACATATTTTCCTCTATTAGAATGGTAACTTTCATCTTCGTAACCTAGCACAGGAAGACAATCTAATATTTTGTTAATATTTTTTAGAGAAATGGGAGAAATTCAGGACCCAGATTCAGCACAACAGATGAATTTCTGAACTTACAGCTGCAAGCCTCCTCTCCATCTCCAGTAATATCTGCTCCATTTGGCTTTTGTCTGTTAGAGCATTCAGCACTGAGCCATAGTGGGACTGAGCAGTCTCTTGCACTAAACAAGGAAAGCAATAAAAACTGCATTTACTCTTTAATTTGTAAATATGAATAAAATACTGCTTGATTCTTCCCCGGGGGTTGTGAATGAAATGCTTTGCTGTGCTACACAATCATAGTGACTGACCAGCTGAAATCTTCTAGGTCATTAAGCTAGGAAATAAAGTAGTTTCCCCACACCACAATAATTAGTCTTAACATAATCACCACTATTACTAGTGCCTAATACATGCCAAAGCAAAGTAAGTGTGCAGATGAAAAATCCTATATAATCTTATACCAAAACTCCATTCTTCTCTATTGAACTAAAGTTTTCTAATCTAAACGCACTCCACAGGGAACTACAGCCTCACCTCACTTCCTGGAAAAATCATGGAGCAGGTCCTCAAGGAATCCATTTTGAAGCCCTTGGAGGAGAGGAAGGTGATCAGGAACAGTCAACATGGATTCACCAAGGGCAAGTCATTCCTGACTAATCAATTTGCCTTCTATGACGAGATAACTAGCTCTGTAGATATGGGGAAAGCAGTGGACGTGATATACTTCGACTTTAGGAAAGCTTTTGATACGGTCTCCCACAGTATTCTTGCCAGCAAGTTAAAGAAGTATGGATTGGATGAATGGACTATAAGGTGTACAGAAAGCTGGCTAGATTGTCGGGCTCTATGGGTAGTGATCAACGGCTCGATGTCTAGTTGGCAGCCGGTATCAAGCGGAGTGCCCCAAGGGTTGGTCCTGGGGCCGGTTTTGTTCAACAGCTTTATTAATGATCTGGATGATGGAATGGATTGCACCCTCAGCAGGTTCACGGATGACATTAAGCTGTGAGCAGAGATAGATATGCTGGAGGGTAGGGATAGGGTACAGAGTTACCTAGACAAATTGGAGGATTGGGCCAAAAGAAATCTGATTAGGTTCAACAAGGACAAGTGCAGAGTCCTGCACTTAGGGCGGAAGAATCCCATGCACTGCTACAGGCTGGGGACCGACTGGCTAAGCGACAGTTCTGCAGAAAAGGACCTGGGGATTACAGTGGATGAGAGGCTGGATATGAGTCAGCAGTGTGCCCTTGTTGCCAAGAAGGCTAACGGCATTTTGGTCTGTATAAGTAGGAGCATTGCCAACAGATCGAGGGATGTGATCGTTCCCCTCTATTCGACATTGGTGAGGCCTCATCTGGAGTACTGTGTCCAGTTTTGGGCCCCCCACTACAGAAAGAATGTGGACAAATTGGAGAGAGTCCAGCGGGGAGGCAACAAAAATGATTAGGGGGCTGCAGCACATGACTTATGAGGAGAGGCTGCGGGAATGGGATTATTTAGTCTGCAGAAGAGAAGAGTGAGGGGTGGATTTGATAGCAGCCTTCAACTACCTGAAGGGGGGTTCCAAAGAGGATGGAGCTCGGCTGTTCTCAGAGGTGGGAGATGACAGAAGAAGGAGTAATGGTCTCAAGTCACAGTGGGGGAGGTCTAGGCTGGATATTAGGAAACACTATTTCACTAGGAGGGTGGTGAAGCACTGAGATTACCTACAGAGATGGTGGAATCTCCATCCTTAGAAGTATTTAAGGCTCGGCTTGACAAAGCCCTGGTTGGGATGATTTAGTTGGGGTTGGTCTTGCTTTGAGCAGGGGGTTGGACTAGATGACCTCCTGAGGTCTCTTCCAACCCTGATCTTCTATGATTAGCTTGTAGCCCCTAGTGTCTTTAGCCCATAGACCCAAAGGTTTTCTCTCTCGCTTTTCCTAGGGTCATACTGTACTCACAGGCTACTGATTGGCTTTCTTGCTTTTTGCCTTTGCTTCTCCCATTGTTCTTGTCTGATCTCAGTTTCTGTGTTTTCTCACACACCTCTATCCTGTCACAACCCAGTGGAACCCTCTGCCCACCCAGTGCTAGTTTCTGGGCAGAGTCTAGGCCTTTGTTTAAAGTGTGGCCCCTTAACTGTCTCTTACAGCTGACTTAAATGAAGAGCTCGTACACACATCAGTTTGAACAATGTTTTAACTCAACCCATAACAAGGCTTCACCCAGTTCATGAAAATATATTGAAGAAAGTATGGACCTGTGGATGGTTAGGTCAAGAATTAACAATCAACCAGAGATTGGGCAACGAGTTCCTATGTTAAACAATAAGAAACTAAGAGGACTGTGCCAGTCTTCACCCTGTCTGTTTGCATGACATGTCCCTTTCCCTGACATATGGGTCATTAGTGCTCCCACTATCCAAATAACTATCATCATCTACACAGAACCAAAGATGTGCATAGTGGTTGTCTGTTTAAAAAAACAAACAAACAAAACATTTCAGAACTCTGCTTGACATAGCAACAAACAATGTGCAGGGATGGCAAATATTGGTAAGGGAATGAAGGTTCCAACAGCGAAAGAACATGAGTGTAGACAAACCCATGAGCTTACAGGGTGTGAGAGTGCACTACTAGTCTTATCTCTCAGCTTGGAGAAAACATTCAGCAGTTTGACAATGTCCTCTGCTATTAACAGAAATATAGCAAGTGCTTACAGGTCTTAGAAACGGCTTCCAAGCAATCCAAAATTGATTTGTTTCTTGAATCCAATCTTTCTTCAAACTTGTCGAAGCATGTTTGCAACTGCAAAAACCAAGACAAATAAGAAAATAAATGGTCTGTCATCTATTCACTTGCACTATAGTATTTGCAATAAATTGTGAAAACTGAATGGAATGGCATCAAAAAGGAGTATTTATTTATAGTTTAAAATATTGTAATTCAAAAAGGCAAATGTATTAAACTAAAAATAAAATTAATGCACTGCAATATTTCTAACTCTTTATTTTGGACTTTATAGCTAATTAATTCATTTAATTGTATTATCTATTGTCATGGTTCAGTCATATGTCATTTTGTATGTAATCAATGTGTGATTAATAGATTTAAATTGTAGGATTATAGGAGTATAAGACTGACAAGTATTTAGGAGTGATGTGTGTGTATTAGGTACGTAAGTAAAGTAAGGCTGTAATGCAAGGCCTACAGGTTAAGTCCTGTAAGATTTCAATTTAGCCAGACTAGGCCTCAAGCTTAAGGAGACTTGACATGAGTGGATGACGCAAGACTGACCCAATGCCAATAAAACCATAAGATTACTTTAAAAGATGTGCCAGTGTATCTGTCCAGACTGCAAGACACCTGATTGTAACATCACCGAAAATTCTGCTCTGACTGCAGGTTACCATGGGAACATGTTTACGTAAATGTTAATAAGATGTAAATAGGAAAAATGGGAACTAAGAGAACAACCTCTGGAAAGTAGGGCACGCCAAAATGTATGGGGTGTGGAAGCACAGATAGATAAAAGGTGGTTGAAACCCCCAGGCATAGTCAGAACAACAAGCAGTTCCCTGGAAGGGAGACGGTGGGAAGACTCCGAGAGAAGGCCTCAGAAGGAACTACCTTTCTATCATGACCGCCTGTTGAGAGACCCACCAGACTCTGTAATAGCTCTGGGTATGGGAGTATGAATATGGCATTGGCTATTGCTTGGGCTCTCTCAGGTTGCATAGATAGGTGTGTGCATGTCACTTATAATACAAACACGATGTTTTGCTTGTAAGTTTGTTTGTGGTCACTGTATTCATTCTGTGTGTGCTCTTAAGAGTCTCCCAATTTAAGAGAATTGTAAAGGGCAACTCACCCTATTGATCTGAAAACTGTAGTGTCACAGAAGCTGAGCTCATGCCCTAGGGACCCTACAGTTTAATGCAGAACCATCAATTCAATTTTAGATAAAGGCTACAATGTGGAATTTGGATTTACTTACCCCCTGAATGCTTTCTTTGACACTGGAAATAAAGGTGCTTAAAACTTCACTAAAATGGAAACACAGAGAGCATAAAATAGGTATGCAAACAATACTAAAACAATTAGAAATAAGAAAGGTTAGGGAAATCATGAGACATGAAACATTGCAAGACATAATGCAAAATAAGAGACTTTGTACTTCACCCCTTAAAATCACCTTACTTTCATTAGAAAAACCTCAGTGGCCTTGTCTCTAACAAAGATTTTTTAAAAATTCTCCCACTCAAGCTTTAGCACTGGTTAGGGTTACCAGATAGCAACTGCGAGAAAACAGGACAGGGGCTGGGGGATAATAGGTTCCTATATAAGAAAAAAATCCCCCAAAACAGGACTGTCCCTTTAAAAACGGGACATCTGATCACCCTAGCACTGGTACAACTCCAGAGATGCTAGCAATGGTGGGAACTGTAGACTGACTATTAGCATTTTTACCAATATGTTGTCAGCTCAGAATAGGACTACACGAGATGATGGTGAAATGCCTGCAGATGGTCTACACTAGAGCAGCAACAGTGCTAAAGCAATAGTAGGAAAATTTCAGAAAATCTTCAGTGTAGACAAGGCCAGTGTCAGGAAGAACTGTAACAGAGGGTAACAAAGGCCTTTCACCTGAATGACTGAATGTGTTTTCTGTAAATTAATCTACCTCTTTGATGTGTGCTAGCCAATCAGAATTCATATTCTTCTCATGATTAACCCATCAAGGGCAAAATGCAAAGATTGTTGCTAAGCAAAGAGCTACCTTGTCTCCCTTTCTGTGGATTCAGATCACTTTGGATTGATCATCTATGGACAAACTGCAGCATCCAAAAGGGCAGGGGAGGCAAAGTCTAATAACTTTTGGGTAGGTAGGTGCACTCTATTGCTAGGGAAAAGAGGAGGGTCCTTGTAATAGTCAAACTGGTGGGGATACAACTTGATACATCATCATATTTAACTTTACAATAGTGATGAATAATTACAATAAAAATTGTCTAATTCTTGGAGTGAGCTTTCCCTTGCAATATATACACAACTCTACATCACTTGCTGAAGTGCCTCATAAACCCTCCCCCTCCCTCCACTGAGAGGTTCAGCAAGGAGCCAACTCAGGTTGACAGGTGCAATGTTAAAACCTAAAATAGATTGGGTAGAATCATTACAGGCCTTCCTTTTTTTTGCCTAGTTATTTCTCTAACAAAAGTGATCTAGAAAGGTGATGAAAACATTGGTTCCCTTTGATAGCAAACTTCTCCTACTCCAATGAGAGCCTGAAGATCTGATTGCATACAATACACTCAAGTACAATTTAGAAAAGCTGGACGAGCACAAGTCCATGGGGCCAGAGGCACTGCATCCGAGAGTGCTAAAGGAGTTGGCGGATGTGCTTGCAGAGCCATTGGCCATTATCTTTGAAAACTCATGGCAATCGGAGGAGGTCCCAGACAACTGGAAAAAGGCTAATGTAGTGCCCATCTTTAAAAAAGGGAAGGAGGAGGATCCTGGGAACTACAGGCCAGTCAGCCTCACCTCAGTCCCTGGAAAAATCATGGAGCAGGTCCTCAAGGAATCAATTCTGAAGCACTTAGATGAGAGGAAAGTGATCAGGAACAGTCAGCATGGATTCACCAAGGGCAAGTCATGCCTGACTAATCTAATCGCCTTCTATGACGAGATAACCAGTTCTGTGGATGAAGGGACAGCAGTGGACGTGTTGTTCCTTGACTTTAGCAAAGCTTTTGACACGGTCTCCCACAGTATTCTTGCCAGCAAGTTAAAGAAGTATGGGCTGGATGAATGGACTATAAGGTGGATAGAAAGCTGGCTAGATTGTTGGGCTCAACGGGTAGTGATCAATGGCTCCATGTCTAGTTGGCAGCCGGTATCAAGTGGAGTGCCCCAAGGGTCGGTCCTGGGGCCGGTTTTGTTCAATATCTTCATAAATGATCCGGAGGATGGTGTGGATTGCACCCTCAGCAAGTTTGCAGATGGCACTAAACTGGGAGGAGAGGTAGATATGCTGGAGGGTAGGGATAGGATATAGAGGGACCTAGACAAATTGGAGGATTGGGCCAAAAGAAATCTGATGAGGTTCAACAAGGACAAGTGCAGAGTCCTGCACTTAGGATGGAAGAATCCAAAGCACCGCTACAGACTAGGGACCGAATGGCTCGGCAGCAGTTCTGCAGAAAAGGACCTAGGGGTTACAGTGGACGAGAAGCTGGATATGAGTCAACAGTGTGCCCTTGTTGCCAAGAAGGCCAATGGCATTTTGGGATGTATAAGTAGGGGCACTGCTAGCAGATCGAGGGACGTGATCGTTCCCCTCTATTCGACATTGGTGGGGCCTCATCTGGGAGTACTGTGTCTAGTTTTGGGCCCCACACTACAAGAAGGATGTGGAAAAATTGGAGAGAGTCCAGCGAAGGGCAACAAAAATGGTTAGGGGACTGGACCACATGACTTATGAAGAGAGGCTGAGGGAACTGGGATTGTTTAGTCTGCAGAAGAGAAGAATGAGGGGGGATTTGATAGCTGCTTTCAACTACCTGAAAGGGGGTTCCAAAGAGGATGGCTCTAGACTGTTCTCAGTGGTAGCAGATGACAGAACGAGGAGTAATGGTCTCAAGTTGCAGTGGGGAAGGTTTAGGTTGGATATTAGGAAACCCTATTTCACTGGGAGGGTGGTGAAGCACTGGGAGTGAAGTTACCTAGGGAGGTGGCTGAATCTCCTTCCTTTGAGGTTTTTAAGGTCAGGCTTGACAAAGCCCTGGCTGGGATGATTTAGTAGGGGATTGGTCCTGCTTTGAGCACGGGGTTGGACTAGATAACCTCCTGAGGTCCCTTCCAGCCCTGATATTCTATGATTATATAATTCTATGATTCCAGAAGGATAGTTACACTGATTGAGGGAAGGCTGGGTTTCAGGACACATTTTAGTACCATGGACATCCTAGAATGACTTGAAAACCATGACCTGAAAATGTTACCGTGGCCGTGATTTTGCCAAGTTCCTGAGTTTAAATAAGGCTGCAGGTCTATTGTGGGATCACTTCACTTTACAGATTACAACCCTTCTTTAAAACACTTGGACAGATACTGTACTTACCAGAACACATTCTCTCCTCTGAGAGAGACAATTACTTACCTGTAATTCAACTCACTGGCTGACTATAGCAAGAAGGAACTGACTAGAAGGTGCTGGCGGCTGAGGTAGTGACAGCTAGTACTGTGCAACTGGGCAATAAAGGGAAGGTTCATGCATTTTCCACCACTACCACTGTTTCAGAGTATCAAAAACTTTGAGCCAACGGTGTCTTGCACGGGGCGGTGTGACCCAAGAGTAATAATGCTGTGCAGATGGCATCTTTTAAAAAATGTTTTCTTTGGAACTTACGGAAAAACAAAACTGATTCACAGAACAAACAAAACAGGATTCAGAACTTTTGCTAAACATTTAAAATTCAATATTTGTACATCCCTTTATTCACATATATACACAATTCTTACTCTCACTTAATAGGAACTAGAATTTCAGATTTTGTATCATCAGAGACCTTTAAAAATATCTCAGAAGAAAGGCAGTAACATACACAACCTGATTTGATTAAAGGCTTTCCACAAAATGTAGTTCACCTAGGACTCATTTTTCATATTTTCTCATTTTTGTAAATGAAATACACAGAGCTAGGAACTATTTCACAGCCTTCGGAGAACTGGTCATCTTTCGTACTGGAGACTGAAACCCTTACTTTGCTCAACAAAACCTGATAGGATTAGCATGTACCTGAGCATCCTTAGTATATGACAAAGAGCTTATTAGGAAATGAAGGTGGTCTCAGCAGAAAATACAGCTCTAATAATCTTGCATACAAAATAAAAATGATATCGGTGTAAATGTTTAAATATGTAATTATATTCCTATTCAGTTCCACACAAATGTCCCCAGCAATCTCCTTTATTCTCTATGTAAATGCTGATGTAATGAGCTTTTTGATCACTCACAACACAATCCTTTGAATTGAGAGAAATATGGGTTTTCATGGAGAATCTGCATGGAATAGAATCTGCTGATAAGATAAAGAAAGATGAAGGAAAATTCAGATAAAATCTTTACAGTTCCTTATGGTTTATTGACAGAAGTGTTATATAAATCTACATTGTAAGTATAACACTCTCTCAGCATGTTACTTCTTCCAATCAGAGAACATCTATAAACTTTCCTGCAGAAATGTGCAGCTTGGTCATGTTACTGGTTGTTTTTGCCATGAGAATGCCAGCTGCCTTCATAATGGATTCTTGCATACCTGTCATGTTTGTCCTTTATTTTTTTCTTATTCACTTCAAACTGCTCCAAGACATTCTTGAGGTTTCCAACACCAAAATTAAACGAGCCCTTTTCCTTTTCATCACCACCAAACAATTGAGGTTTTGTCTGGTACTTCGTAAAAATACTGGGCTCACTCTGTTGTGTGAAAGAAAAAAATGACAATATTTAAGGTACAAAAATATTCAGAACATTCATTAGAAAAAAAATTCATGCACCAAGTTCTCGGCAGACCGTGGGGCACCACAGTGATTGGGTGTGACAGGCTGGATTGGACAGACAGATTAAGAATTTAATGAGATACTTGGTTCGCATGCAGTAGCTACATCAACTTCCTGCAGAAGGGAATGAAGGCTGGCTGTATTCCTAGCAGACTAAAGCAGGTGAAACTTTACTTAGATTTCAGAGTAGCAGCCGTGTTAGGCTGTATTCGCAAAAAGAAAAGGAGAACTTGTGGCACCTTAGAGAGACTAACAAATTTATTTGAGCATAACATCATTGCATCTGATGAAGTGAGCTGTAGCTCACGAAAGCTTATGCTCAAATAAATTTGTTAGTCTCTAAGGTGCCACAAGTACTCCTGTTTCTTTTTACTTAGATTGTACTTTATAAAAAGAAAGCTTCCCTTATTTTGCTCTGTGTAGTGCGCTGTATTGGTTGCTGTTGCCAAACACACCAGATATGTCCAGGAAAAAACATATGCTGTACTGCTGGATGGTAGAGGCTTGAAATGATGAAAGCACAGCAAGTTCAGAGGAGGAAAAGCAGTGAAAGAATTAAATTTCCCACAGTGAGATATGCTGTAAATTATTTAACTTAAATAGCTAATGCTGAGCTTCCTACTAAATGACAACATTTTGTTGGCATGTGTCAAGGTTCCTTCCACACTCTGAACTCTAGGGTACAGATGTGGGGACCTGCATGAAAACCCCCTAAGCTTATTTTTACCAGCTTAGGTTAAAACTTCCCCAAGGTACAAACTATTTTACCTTTTACCTTTTGGACTTTATTGCTGCCACCACCAAGCATCTAACAAATATATAATAGGGAAAGAGCCCGCTTGGAAACGTCTTTCCCCCCCAAAATCCTCCCAAACCCTACACCTCCTTTCCTGGGGAAGGCTTGATAAAAATCCTCACCAATTTGCATAGGTGAACACAGACCCAAAACCCTTGGATCTTAAGCACAATGAAAAAAACAATCAGTTTCTTAAAAGAAGAATTTTAATTGAAGTAAAAAAATCACCTCTGTAAAATCAGGATGGTAAATACCTTACATTGTAATCAGATTCAAAACATAGAGAATCCCTCTAGACAAAACCTTAAGTTACAAAAAGACACAAAACCAGGAATATACCTTCCATTCAGCACAGCTTATTTTCTCAGCCATTTAAACAAAACAGAATCTAACGCATATCTAGCTAGATTACTTATTAAGTTCTAAGACTCCATTCCTGTTCTGTTCCTGGCAAAAACAACACACAGACAGAGAGAACTTTTGTTTCTCCCCGCCTCCAGCTTTGAAAGTCTCTTGTCTCTTCATTGGTCATTTTGGTCAGATGCCAGCGAGATTATCCTAGCTTCTTAACCCTTTACAGGTGAAAGGGTTTTTCCTCTGGCCAGGAGGGATTTTAAAGGTGTTTACCCTTCCCTTTATATTTCTGACAGCATGTAATCACCACCACAATATTCTAGCATCATACACTGGAAGCCAGTTTTTAATATGGTTCAATATGGATTTGAGGACAAGATTTTTAGTGTTTAATATTTAAGCAGCAAAAACCTCCTTCTCATCCTACAAACTTTCCAAACACTATGCTGAGCAAAATGGAATCAACTTTCCCTTAAATTTTAATTTAATCTGAATGCAAATCACACCAAATTGCCCTTTTTCATCTTGAAGAGAGAATTTCCTTTTCCATGTTGTATGAAAAGCTACTGCAACAAACTGCAGAGGGGTCAGAAAGTCTAGAACTGAATTATTGCCATAGACCACAAAACTGGGACAATTACTCTTCTCTTATCTCTAACGACAAGTGTCCTTATTTTGATCCTTAGGTATGTACTAATAGTATAAGTGCTATTTGAGTATGAATAATACGATTGCATAGGATACTTCTATTATAAAAGCATGCGAGAAATAGCTAGAACATACAGGCTCGCTCTCTCTGAAAATCAATGACGTGTCTGCCATAATATAATGAACAGCAATGGGGTAAATACATTTTCAGTCTGTGGAAGTAAATCAGAACAACACTGGACATTGAGGTTGGTGTTCAACACATTGAAGTTGGTGATGGTCCTGCTTTACGCAGGGGGTTGGACTAGATGACCTCCTGAGGTCTCGTCCAACCCTAATTTTCTATGATTCTATGATTTAATCTTTCATGAATCCATCTCTCTTCCATGAAGCCTACTGAACAGAAAGACATCATTGTCCACAGAAGGAATAACTGATATTTTAGCTTAAATGTCTGGTCTAAATGCATTTATGTTTGGAATAATTTTACATTATTTTAGTAATTGAAACAAAAAGATCAAATAAAATACCTACCCCATTAACAGAGAATCTAACATAAATTACATGTTTTTAGCTGATCAGTCATATGCTTTTGTGACAGAGTGTATAAACCCCTCACTGAACAAGAGGGGGTTAAGGATCAACTCTGGACTCAGGAGGCCTCACCCCTCCACTTGTGCTCAGCATGCTCAGGTTGGAAGCAGGGCTTAAAAGGCAGCCAGACAGGGCTGGCAGTCAAGGGAGAAGGATGTGCTCTGGGAGCTCCAGTGAAGACGTGACCAGATCCCGCACCAAGCCAGGGAACAGGGAAGCTGCGGGCACCAGAGATTGGGACCAGGGCAGGAAGCCTGGAAGGAAGTGCTCCCCAGGGACAAAAGGAAGTATTTATTCACGCAACGCACAGTCAACCTGTGGAACTCTTTGCCAGAGGATGTGGTGAAGGCCAAGACTATAACAGAGTTCAAAAAAGAACTAGATAAATTCATGGAGGATAGGTCCATCAATGGCTATTAGCCAGGATGGGCAGGGATGGTGTCCCTAGCCCAGGAGTGGGCAAACTTTTTGGCCCAAGGGCCACATCTGAGTATGGAAATTGTATGGTGGGCAATGAATGCTCATGGAATTGGGAGTTGGGGTGCAGGAGGGCATGAGGGCTCCGGCTGGGGGTGCAGGCTTGGGGGGTGGGGCTGAGGATGAGGAGTTGGGGGTGCAGGAGAGTGCTCCGGGCTGAGACTGAGGGGTTTGGAGGGCAGGAGGGGGATCAGGGGTGGGGCAGAGGGTTGGGGCATGGGAGGGGGTTGAGGGGTAGGCTCCGGGCGGCGTTTACCTCAAGCAGCTCCCAGAAACAGTGGGCATGTCCCCTCTCCAGCTCCGATCCAGAGGCGCATCCAGGTGGCTCTGTGCGCTGCCCTGTGCACAGGCACCGCCCCTGCAGCTCCCATTGGCTGCAGTTCCCGGCCAATGGGAGCTACGGGGGTGGCGCTTGGGGTGGGGGCAGCATGCCGAGCCTCCTGGCTGCCCCTACACATAGGAGCCGGAGTGGGGATGTGCCGCTGCTTCCGGGACCCTTGCGGAGTGGGGCAAGACCCCAACCCCGCTCCCTGGCTGGAGCGCCGGAGCGGGGAAGGTCCTGACTCCGCTTCCCGGTGGGAGCTCGAGGAGTGGATTAAAACGTCTGGTGGGCCGGATGTGGCCCCCGGGCCGTAGTTTGCCCACCTCTGCCCTAGCCTGGGAATGAGCGACAGGGAATGGATCACTTGATAATTACCTGTTCATTCCCTCTGGGGCACCTGGCATTGGCCACTGTTGGCAGACAGGACACTGGGCTGGATGGACCTTTGGTCTGACCCAGTCTGGCCATTCTCATGTTTTTATGTACCTACCTAGATTCCACTGTCTACGATGCCAGCTTCTATGGTGCCAAAGCAGAGGAGTGCTTTGTCTAAGATTGTACTCCTCTCTTAACCCCATGCCTAGCAGACTTAGAGCTTCCCCTCCTGGCAGTCTGTTTCTTATGCCTCTTCTTAGGCACTCTGGACGGTGAGCAGTGTTGGGATTCAGGCACAATAGGAGGCGCACTCCTTACTGATCCTGCGGCACTTGGTGCTGAGTCTCACCAACCTGGCTCAGATGGAGGTCACAAGGCCGCCTCCATGAGTAGAAACTTTAGCCTGGCTTCATGATCTCTCTTTGTGTGAGACTTAAAGTCCCTGTAAATCTGACAATGCTTCCCTATATGACCTTCCCAAGGCACTTTAAACAACTTGAGTGGGGGTCGCTCACGGGCATAGCCTTATTGCAGAAAATTCAGGGCTTGAAGCCCTGTGACCCAGACATCCCTCAGCACTAGGAATCGACTGAAACCCTCAGATGGGGTAACACCTAACTAACTATACTGTAACACTGATACCTGTAATAACACAGTTCCAGCATCTTCCAGCTGCCAGATGCTGGGACTGGACACCAGGAGATGGATCAATTGATAATTGCCCTGTTCTGTTCATTCTCTTTGAAGCATCTGGGATGGGCCACTGCTGGAAGACAGGATACTGGGCTAAACAGACATTGGTCTGACCCATATGGCCATTCCTATATTCTTACTAAACTATTTACAACACAATACATGAGTACACACTCTACTGAGAGCACTTGAAAGCCAGATGAACAGTTCCAGTTCCCCCTCAGTTCCTCCTTACCACCCAGGGGCTGTCATGGTGGTAAGGAGGAACTGAGTGGGCTCGGGGTCAGCTGAGCCCTTTATACCAGCGCCACTGGTGCATGGCAGCAAAGGGTGTTCAAGTTGCCCTGACAGGTACCACTGAGGGAAAAATTTCTGGCGACTGTGTGTGTTCACACCAAGAGTGGAATGCACATGTGCAATCACTTGAAGAAGAAACTGTACAAACATTTAGGATGATATGAGCTCTACCCTGAAGAGCTTACAGTCTTTTGAATTAATTTTGAATTGTTAATACTTCCCCACAGGTAGTACAATGCTAGCTGAGAAATTCCAAGAGTCAAACTCACATCCTGAGAGTTCTGCTGGGAGCTTTTTTGTTGTCTTGACTGTGCACTGAATTCCAGGGGCACTGGTGCTGACTGTGAGTTCTCTGGACAGAACTGGGAACCAAAGAGGAACTGAGAGTCACTGAGGCTGGAGTAATCACTAGGAGCACTGCTCCGACTGGATGATTTATTAGTCCTGAAATAATGTAGAGCAGAAAGGGAATGAACCTCAAGCAAAAATCATGACTAAGTAATGAAATAGCAAACTATTTTAGCTTAATTCTGTAAGTCAGTTAACCTTCAAACTTTGTGTTACAGAAAAGAAGGAAGGATAGTTCTGTGGTTAGGGAACTTGCATGGGACTTGGGAGACCCAAGTTCAATTTCCTGCCCTCCACAGACTTCCTTTGTGCCCCTGGGCAAGTCATTTAGCCTCTCTGTGCCTCGATTGTATTTCATCTGTAAAATGGAAACAACAGTAATTCTCTATCTCATAAGGAGTGTTGCAAGAATAAATACCTCAAAAAATGGGAGGCAGAGTCTATGGTAATGATTCCGTAGGTAAATGGAGATTTGCCTGCGTGAGAGCAACGCTGTATTGTATGGCTCTCCACTTTCATTCTGCAGCCCACTTCAGAAAATTGCCACTCATGGTGACACCTGTTCTACCATCACTCAGTCCTGCACTGCTGGTTATTAAACACATCCTAATGGACTACCATTAGTCAGGGGCCTACAAACCACAGTTTGAGAGTCTCTCGTTTCCTGCTAAAAGCTGACAAACATTAATTGTTTACATTTACCCTGAATGAAGAATGGCTCTTATGCCCACCAGCTTCACAGAGACTTTACCCAACACCCAGCATAACAAAAGCATAATTCCATAGTCCCACACATTCTCCAGAAAACCTCATTCAGCCTCAAGTTATGGACACTGATGCCAGAAAGGTGTCACATATGCACCTGGACAGATAGACTTTTCCACACCTCCCTTTCCTTAATCTTGCAATGAATGGGGACACCCTTTTAAGGGGAATTCCTGAGGCAACCACTGATTAGGGAAACACTGTCAGTGCGGTTTCAACAGAAGCACCTTGCCAGGGAGTCGGAAGGAGCTGCTAAGAACACAAGGCTGGCATGAAGGAACAGGGCCTCCACATAGATGGAACTGGCCTCTTGTTGTTCTACTATGGGAATTACAGGGTTTGAAGGTGATACCTGTAGGCTGAATCCATGGGGAGTGACAGACTGATGAAGTGAGCTGTAGCTCACGAAAGCTTATGCTCAAATAAATTTGTTAGTCTCTAAGGTGCCACAAGTCCTCCTTTTCTTTTGGTGAATACAGACTAACACGGCTGCTACTCTGAGATCCTGTTCTGCATTTCTGATGGAAAAATTTATGAAAAGTCTCCATAAGGAGAATCTTGAAATTTCCTTCTCCTTTTCTCACACCTGTAGATTTTCCTGCAGGCAAGGCTAGGTAGGTGGGAGACAAGTGGACTATTTCAGACAGCACTAAATATTGCATAGTTAGACCAGATGCAATCAGGGCCAAAACTCCACTATAGCTAGTCCCAAGCCTGGCTGAAAGACGAGGAGTGTTGGAAGCCAGCTGTAAAACTTTGCCAAAGAAACCCATAAAATGAGTTCTTTATGCACCCTATATGAAAACTAGGGCATTCTTCAGAAACAAAGTATAGCATCCTCTTTTGAGTGTGACTGAGTGGACAGATGCGGTCAAAGAAGAAAGTCCAGAAAATAGGAATATAGGGACATTAACTAGAGAGAGTGCAGAATTTGCTTAGATGTGGATGAAAAGGAAAACGCAGATTGCCTGCATCCAAGAATCCAAATGGAAGGGAGCAAAGGCAAGAGATAAAGAGAAGGCTATAAGGTACTATACTATGGTACTTTGAATAAGAGAAATTGAATTGGTCTAGTTTTACAAAAAGTGATGTGGGAATGTATAGTGGTTGTGGATAAGACAAGTGACAGGCTAATTTTGGTGACAATGGTCCCCTACGTATTATATGTTCATAAGAATCCCAAGTGGGATGTATTGAACAAGAAAAAGAGGATTTCTGGGGAGAAATGGACACTGTTGTACAAAATGTGAGAAAGAAAGAATCATAATTGGAGCCAACCTTAATGGTCACATGAGGAAAGCTGATAAATACCTCAAAAGGTACCATGGCAGCCATGGATATGGACATAGGAACAAGGAAGGGAAAACTATCTTACAGTACACCCAGAAATATGATTTGGTAACTGTTAATACATTTTTCATTAAGAAGAAAATATCTGACTATCTAGAAGAGTGGTAGCATAAGGTTGCAGATAGATTACTTCCTGATAACTCAAGCTGAGCTGAAGAACATCAAAAACTGAACGGTCATACCAGTGGAAAGCTAGGCAACTCAACATAGAATGCTGGTTCTTGACTATGGATACATATTGTACATAGGAAGAAGACAGTCCAAAGCAGTAGAAAGAAAAGGAGGACTTGTGGCACCTTAGAGACTAACAAATTTATTGGAGCATAAGCTTTCGTGAGCTACAGCTCACTTCATCAGATGCAGTAGAGAAAACCTAGTGGTAAAAGCTTAATGAAGTTAGCAAGGAGATTACAACAGAATTATTGCAGAAAAACTCTTTAGAAGGGTTAAGAGAAGTTACAGAATCATATTGCAAGCAAAATTCAAGAATGTGCAATGAACCTGCTTGGTAAAAAATAAAAAAACAAAAAACAAAAGAGAGGCTTTTTCCCCAGTGAGATCTGGTGGTTGAATGAGACAGTACAAGAGGCTGTAAAGGAAAAGACAAAGTGTTTTAAACTTCAGCATGCAACACTGCAACAGCAGTATTTTCAGGACTATAAAAAAAAGTCAAAAAGCTTGAGGTGGTAGCCACTAAGGCTAACGCTATGGAAGGCTTTTATGCCTGTCTTAAAATGAAGGACAATAAAGAAATAGACAGACTGGCAAAGACCCATGAGAAGAGAACTAATGACATTGACCTCACCAAAGTCACTAAAGATTAAAGTGGAAATATGTTAATCAGTGAGATCCAGATTAAGGAAAGATGGAGAAATTATGTTGAAAGATTTATGAATGAAGGGAATCCAAGAGAACCATGCTGTAGGATAAAACCAAACCAGGATCTGGTGGCACCTGTTCTAGAAGTTGCAGAAACACTGAGCAATATGAAAAATAAGAAAACTCTTGGCCTTGATGGGCATACCAGCAGAAGTATGGAAGTGCCTGGAGCAAGTAGGCATGAATATATTGACACAACTGTTTAATTTCATCATGAGGACTGAGAAGATGCCTGATACCTGGAAAAAGAATACATTAGTACCAATCTTTAAGAGAAAAGGAGGCATAGAAAAAGACTGTGGTAACTTCCGCGGGCATTAAACTCATGAGCCACGTGATGAAGATATGAGAAAAAGTTATTGATAAGAGACTATGAAGAGAAGTAAAGGTCAGTGACAATCAGTTTGTATTTGTGCCAGACAAGTCAATAATGGATGTAATCTTTGTATTCACATAGCTTGTACACAAATGTAAATAAAAGAGGAAAATCCTGCACATAGTATTCATCAAAGTTGACAAGGCTTATGACCACATTCTGAGAGCAGTCATCTGGTGTTATATGGGAAGGAAAGTGGTCGCTGAAGACTATGTCAGACTTGTCCAGGACATATTTGAAGGTGTTGTTACCACAGTTAGAAGCCCATGCAGAGAAACTGAACAGTTTCTAGTAAGAGTCGGAATACGGCAAGGGTCAGCACTAAGCCCCTTTTTGTTCACATGCTCAATACACTTACAGAAAACATCCAGAGAGTGGCACCCTGGTGCATGCTTTTTGCAGATGATGTAGTGCTCATGGGGGATAGGAAAGAGGAAGTGAAAAAAGATTTAGAGAGATGAAGGTGTGTACTTGAATGAAATGGCATGAAAATAATCAGAAATAAAACTGTAGACTCAAAAGATACCTTGCAGGAAGACAAAGAGACTAAGTCTGGGGGGCCATGCACTACCAAAGGTACAGAAGTTCAGGTACCTCGGTTTGATAGGGCAGGATACTAGTGAACTCAATGACTAAAATATAAGCCGAACAGAAAAGGCATGGCCTAAATGGAGAGAAGTGAGTGGTGTGATCCGCAGCAGGTATTCTCCTATCAACTTGAGAAGTGAGATCTACAAGAGAATTAGGTCTGTACTTTTGGATGGCTTCGAATGCTGGGCACCGAGGAAGAGACAGGAGCAGATTTTGAATACAATAGAAATGGAAATGTTAAGACTGATGCTTGGAGCTATAAGAATGGACAACGTTGGGAACAAATGAATTAGGGGAAGTGTTAAGGTGGCACCAATTATAGAAAAGCTGAGGGAATCCAGGCTTAGATGGCTTGGGCATGTGAAAAGGAGATTGGAAGAATATATAGGAAACTGGGTGCTACAATCACAGGCATACCTTACACCTTAACTGGGTGTTACAATCACAGGCTCACCGCTATTCCTACCTACATGCCTCCAGCTTTCACCCTGACCACACCACACGATCCATCGTCTACAGCCAAGCTCTGCGATACAACCGCATTTGCTCCAACCCCTCAGACAGAGACAAACACCTACAAGATCTCTATCAAGCATTCTTACAACTACAATACCCACCTGCGGAAGTGAAGAAACAGATTGATAGAGCCAGAAGAGTTCCCAGAAGTCACCTACTACAGGACAGGCCTAACAAAGAAAATAACAGAACGCCACTAGCCGTCACCTTCAGCCCCCAACTAAAACCCCTCCAACGCATTATTAAGGATCTACAACCTATCCTGAAGGATGACCCAACACTCTCTCAAATCTTGGGAGAAAGGCCAGTCCTTCCCTACTGACAGCCCCCCAACCTGAAGCGAATACTCACCAACAACCACATACCACACAACAGAACCACTAGCCCAGGAACCTATCCTTGCAACAAAGCCCGTTGCCAACTGTGCCCACATATCTATTCAGGGGACACCATCACAGGGCCTAACAACATCAGCCACACTATCAGAGGCTCGTTCACCTGCACATCCACCAATGTGATATATGCCATCATGTGCCAGCAATGCCCCTCTGCCATGTACATTGGTCAAACTGGACAGTCTCTACGTAAAAGAATAATGGACACAAATCAGATGTCAAGAATTATAACATTCATAAACCAGTCGGAGAACACTTCAATCTCTCTGGTCACGCAATCACAGACATGAGGGTCGCTATCTTAAAGCAAAAAAACTTCAAATCCAGACTCCAGCGAGAAACTGCTGAATTGGAATTCATTTGCAAATTGGATACTATTAATTTGGGCTTGAATAGAGACTGGGAGTGGCTAAGTCATTATGCAAGGTAGCCTGTCTCCCTTTGTTTTTTTCCTGCAAACCCCCCCCCCCCCAAGACGTTCTGGTTAAACTTGGATTATTGCTGTGCACATTGTAAGATGAGCTGTTGCCAGCAGGAGAATGAGTTTGTGTGTGTGGTTTTTGGAGGGGTGTGTGTGGGGGGGGGGTGAGAAAACCTGGATTAGTGCTGGAGGTGACCCACCTTGATTATCATGCGCATTATAAAGAGGGGTTTCAAAGGGGGATGGGCTGTTGCCAGCAGGAGAGTGAGTTTGTATGTGTGTGTGGGGGCGGGGGGGGAAGGGTGAGAAAACCTGGATTTGTGCTGGAAATGGCTCTACTTGATGATCACTTTAGATAAGCTGTTGCCAGCGGGGGAGTGGGGTGGGAGGAAGTTTTGTTTCATGGTCTCTGTGTGTATATAATGTCTTCTGCAGTTTCCACGATATGCTATGCATCCGATGAAGTGAGCTGTAGCTCACGAAAGCTCATGCTCAAATAAACTGGTTAGTCTCTAAGGTGCCACAAGTACTCCTTTTCTTCTCACAATCACAGGCGCCAGCTTCCAACTTTCCTTAGGGGTGCTCAACCCCGACTCAGCCCCAGGCCCCACCCCTATTCCACCCCATCCCCCAAACCCTCACTTCGCCCTGCCTCTTCCTGCCTCCACTCTGCCCCAGGCCCCACCCCCCACTCCACCCCTTCCCCCAAGGCCCCACTCTGCCCTGCCCCTTCATGCCCAGTTCCACCCCCTCCCCAGAGTTCGCCCTATCCCCGCTCCTTCCCCTCCCTCCCAGCACTTCCTGCATGCGGCGGAAGAAGCTGATCCACTGTGAGCAAGAGGCACTGGGAGGGAGGGGGAGGAGTTGATCGGCAGGGCCTCCAGTGGACGTGAGGTGCTGGGGGGGGCAGGGACAGCAGCTTGGATACTACAGTGCAAATAAGTGATGGTCACATAAACACCACCCTATACGGGAAATCTACTGACTGCTATACTTACCTACATGCCTTCAGCTTTCATCCAGGACACATCACACCATCCATTGTCTACAGCCAAGCCCTAAGATACCACTGCATTTGCTCCAATCCCTCAGACAGAGACAATCACCTACAAGATCTTTATCAAGCATTCTTAAAACTACAATACCCACCTGGAGAAGTGAGGAAACAAAATGACAGAACGAGACAGGTATCCAGAAGTCACCTTCTACAGAACAGGCCCAACAAGGAAAATAACAGAACACCACTGGCCATCATGTACAGCCCCCAGCTAAAACCTCTCCAGCACATCATCAACAATCTACAAGACCTTGGGAAGCAGGCCAGTCCTCAGTTACAGAAAGCCCCCTAGCCTGAAGCAAATACTCACCAGAAACTACATATCACACCACCAACACACTAACCCAGGAACCAATCCCTGTAACAAACCCCGTTGTCTACTCTGTCCCCATATCTACTCTAGCGACACCATCTTAGGACCCAACCACATCAGCCACACCATCAGAGGCTCATTCACCTGCACATCTACTAATGTGATATATGCCATCATGTGCCAGCAATGCCCCTCTGCCATGTACATTGGCCAAACCAGACAGTCTCTACATAAAAGAATAAATGGACACAAATCAGACATCAGGAATGGTAACATACAAAAGCTAATAGGAGAATACTTCAATCTCCCTGGACATTCAACAACAGATTTAAAAGTAGCCATCCTTCAACAAAAAAACTTCAAAAACAGAATTCAAAGAGAAATTGCAGAGCTACAATTCATTTGCAAACTTAACACCATTAATTTGGGCTTGAATAGGGCCTGGGAGTGGCTGGCTCACTACAAAAGCTATTTTCCCTCTCTTGGTATTGACACCTCCTCATCAATTATTGGGAGTGGACCACATCCACCCTGACTGAATTGGCCTTGTCAACACTGGTTCTCCACTTGTAAGGTAACTCCCTTCTCTTCATGTGCCAGTATATTTATGCCTGTATCTGTAATTTTCACTCCAGGCATCTGAAGAAGTGGGTTTTTTACATATGAAAGCTTATGCCCAAATAAATGTATTAGTCATTAAGGTGCCACCGGACTCCTCGTGGTTTTTGTGGATACAGACTAACACGGCTACCCCTCTGATAGTGGAATGGAAAGTTCATCATCATATGATATGATTATATCATCTGGCTTTTTCTCAATTATAGAGCCGAAGTATTTATTGAACTCTTCTGCCTCACTGACAATTCTACCAATTCCATCTAGTAATGGATTAATACCATTATTAGTATTAATTTTGTTCTTAATATATTTAAACTCTTATGGTCCTTAACTCTACTGACCACGGATTTTCAACTTGTAAGAAATTGAGAAGGAAAGCAAAAGGACACAATTCAGAGCTTCCAATTTCTACCAACTTTTCTACATCTAGACTTTTCTGACGACATCACTCTTATCAATGAAGATGCCAACGGACCACAAAAATGCACAAATCAAGTAAAAGTAGTAATGGAGAAGATAGGTTTGAGATACAATGCAAAGAAATGTAAAGTCATATTAATGGGGACTATAGGGACAGAAATCAAAACTGAAGAGACTAATGAAGAAGTCAGAAAAATTACTGGACAAGGCACCCGCTCACAAATAATCTATAAAAGAAGACATCAGTGGCTGGGGCATGTGCTGAGAATGGAAAAAGACCGCTTACCAAATACTGCCCTCGAATGGAAGCCAGAAAACACATGAAGAAAGAGAGGAAGATAGTGAATAACATGGAAACGAACAGTTCTGAACGACATCAAGTACCTCAACATGAAATGGGAAGATTTGGAGAGAAGGGCAGTTGACAAGCAGGGATGGCAAATGTGGGTAGCCCAATGAACAGAAAAGCCCGGGATGGACTAAGGTCTAAGGTTGTACTTAATACGCTTCAAGATGTAATGCATAATGACAGGTTTCAGAGTAGCAGCCGTGTTAGTCTGTAGCTATAGCTGTTAGTCTGTAGCTGTAGCTCACGAAAGCTTATGCTCTAATAAATTTGTTAGTCTCTAAGGTGCCACAAGTACTGCTTTTCTTTTTTCAAGGTGTAAATAGCACAGAGGAAATCACAGATAAGACACACAAAGCCACCAATAATTTTATCTGGCAGTAAAACTTTTTCTTATGTGTTTTAATGTTTTCTCAAGTAAAATTAGAACACAGTATTACATCAGTGCTTCTGTAAGCACAGCTATTTTAGACTTTTTCATAAAGATCCTCAAATTCAGTAGCATAAGTCTAAGTTGTACTGATATATCACACCAAATAACAGTCATATCAGCTCCTTAACTGGAGAACTGCTAATGACCTCTGGAATAAACGTCAGGAAAATCAGGATGTCAGCAGACAATGTTTCCGGTTTATTTCACTTAGTTCTGCAAAGGGCAGTTTAAATAACTTTTACTGCAAATTAATGGGGTCAGGTACTCAATCTTTTAGCTAAATACAGCCAGTAGGCTATCATGATTATTTGAACATTATAAACATAACAACAAAACCCAAAACCACTTACCTTGTGGCTGTGGGAGTACTGAACATCTCTTTGATATTCCAGACATTAAAATTCATTTTTTATTCTTATCTATTAAAAATGAAGGAAAATACATTAGGATGGTCATCAATTAGCTTTTTTCCACTAACATGCAAGTATCTGCTGCATCCCGAGGACACAAATTTTAACAGCTATATCTCTGTCAAACTGTCAATGACGCATTGCAATAAGACATTCCCTCTAATTCAGGTTGTTGTGTTTTTTTTAAACCAGCATAGCCTTTCTTGACTGTGGATTTTTGGGCATCTCGTAAAATATTCTTAAACAATTCTCAATTATCGTTCACATTTTTCTGTTCAAGTTCTCTCCCACAGCTGATCTGGCTCATAATTGCTTTCAGCTTTGTAAAAATTGGCTCTTCAAGAGCACCAAGTATACACTTTATTTGTTTAGGATTTACATTTACATACAATAAATGTATTGAGCTGTGCTTAATTTGTAATCAAAGAGGTTCTAGGGCTCAAGCAAGTAGGGGCTGGGGCTAACTACTGTGGGTAAACATAAACATTCCCTGAATTAAAGTTTATCTTCACCTTCTGTAAAACTTTCAAACTCAACCAACTTGTGAGATACGTTAAACAAGCGTTCAAAGCAGAATTCTGATTTTAGAGCTGCAGCTTCAGCTGGGGTTTTGGAAGCCTCTGCTTATTTGTGTTTTGCCAGACATGGAGCACTGTGTAGATGAAGTCTGTAAGCTAAGGAGCCCTCAGGTTTTCTTGGAAGTTAACAAGCCTTGGGAGTCTTTCAAACCAAGTCTCTCTGCAGATGAATCACGTATGTCAAAAGGCACCACACTACTCACATACAGTACTGAGCTCTGTGCAGATAACAAGCGTATTGTGCTAAGCATCCAAGTTTGTCACCTCTATAAATGAAGCTGAAGCAACCCTATTTTCCAATCCATCCCAAACTCAATATGAATACTTTATTTTTATCTTATATTAATTTATTTTTAATTTCCCTTCTCAAAATCTCCATCACTGTAGGTCATGCCACTATTCTCACTGTTATCCAAGCTTCCAACCTAAGGGTACATCTACAATACAAAATTATTTCAAAATTATTCTATTCAAATTTTCGGAAGCTATTTTATACATTCGGTCTTCTGTGTCCCCACTAAAGCGCATGAGTTCGGCAGATTGCGTCCACAGTGCCAAGGCTCGCATCGAATGTCGGAGCGGTGCACTGTGAGTAGCTACCCCACAGTTCCCGCAGTCCCCGCCGCCCACTGGAATTCTGGGTTAAGCTCCCAGTGGGGCAAAAACATTCTTGTGGGTGTTTCTGGGTGTGTGTCGTCTTAAAGCTACAGCAGACAATCGTTTCGCGCCTTTTTGGCGTGCAGATGCCATACTGCTTTCAGCAGACGGTGCACCGCTGCTCTCCTGCTACTATGAATCCACCTCAACTCTGCTCAGCCATCGTGAACCGAGCAGCACAGCTTCCGCCGCCAACTCTGCTCTCCCGCTATTGCCACACTTCTGAGCTTCTCCATGTTGTCTGTCTTGGGCTCCCACCTCCGTGAAAGCTACAGAAGACAGCCATTTTCAGCCATTGTTCGGCTACCGTGAACCAAACAGCACAGCTTCCGCTGCCACTCTGCTCTCCTAAGTTTCGCGCCCTTTTTCCAGGATTACCCGTGCAGGCGCCATAGCCATGGAGCCTGATCAGATCTCTGCTGCAGTTTTGACCATTGTAAATACCTCGCCCATTATCCAGCAGTATGTGCAGTACCTGCAAAACCGGGCGAGGAAGCGACGACAGCGCGATTACTATACTGATGAGGACATGGACACAGACGGCACGGCATGTGGCAAGTGGGAGATCATGGTGCTGTTGGGCCAGGTTCATGCCGTGGAACGCTGATTCTGGGCCCGGGAAACAAGCACAGACTGGTGGGACCGCATAGTGTTGCGGGTATGGGATGATTCCCAGTGGCTGCAAAACTTTCGTATGCATAGGGACACTTTCATGGAACTTTGTGACTTGCTGTCCCCTGCCCTGAAGTGCAAAGACACCAAAATTAGAGCAGCCCTCACAGTTGAGAAGCGAGTGGCCATAGCCCACTGGAAGCTTGCAACGCCCGACAGCTACCGGTCAGTCGGGAATCAGTTTGGAGTGGGCAGATCTACTGTGGGGGCTGCTAGTAGCCAGCGCAATCATTGACCAGCTGCTATCAAGGGTAGTGACTTTGGGAAATGTGCAGACCATTGTGGATGGCTTTAACGCGCTGGGGTTCCCTAACTGCGGCGGGGCGATAGACGGAACGCATATCCCTATCTTGGCCCTGGAACACCGGGGCGGCCAGTACATAAACCGCAATGGGTATTTTTCCATGGTGCTGCAAGCACTGGTGGATCACAAGGGATGTTTCACCAACATCAAAGTGGGATGGCCGGGAAAGGTACATGACGCTCGCATCTTCAGGAACTCTGGTCTGTTTGAACAGCTGCAGGAAAGGACTTACTTCCCAGACCAGAAAATTACTGTTGGGGATGTTGAAATGCCTATAGTGATCCTCGGGGACCCAGCCTACCCTGTAATGCCATGGCTCATGAAGCCGTACACAGGCACTCTGGACAGTAGTAAGGAGCAGTTCAACTATAGGCTGAGCAAGTGCAGAATGGTGGTAGAATGTGCGTTTGGATGTTTGAAAGCGCGCTGGCGCAGTTTACTGACTTGGTTAGATCTCAGCACAACCAATATTCCAATTGTAATTGCTGCTTTTTGTGTGCTCCACAATATCTGTGAGAGTAAGGGGGAGACGTTTATAGCGGGGTGGGAGGTTGAGCCAACTCACCTGGCGGCCAGTTTCGCACAGCCAGACAACAGGGCGATTAGAAGAGTGCAGCAGGGTGTGCTGCACATCAGAGAAGCTTTGAAAGCCAGTTTCATGACTGGCCAGGGTACGGTGTGACAGTTGCGTTTGTTTCTCTTAAAGTTACCTGCCCCCTATATATATATATATATATGAAAGGAAATAAAGTCACAATTGTTTAAAAACCGTTCTTTATTATTTGTTGCACAAAACATTGAGAGAAATCAGAAGCTAGACGGGAGAGGGGGGGTATTGGGTTAGGGGGGAGGAGGAGGAGGGAAGGACAAGTCCAGAAACCAAATCTAAATTTAGGATATGCCAGCTTTCTGCTGCTTGTGCAATCCTCTGGGGTTGACTGTGTGGGTCCCCGTAGCCTCCCTGCCCTGTGTTCTTGGGCATCTGGGTGAGGAGGCTACGGAACTTGGGGAGGAGGCAGGGTGGTTATTCAGGAGCTGCAGCAGCAGCAGCCTGTGGTCTTGCTGCCTTTCCCACATTAGATCCACCATACAGCGGAGCTTGTCAGTTTGCTCCCCCATGAGCTTGACCATAGCATCCTGCATCTACTCTCATCGCGTGCGTCCCTCCTCTCTTCGTGTTCATGTAACGCTTATGTGACTCCGCAATTGTTTGCCTCCACACATTCAACTGGGCCCTATCAGTGCGGGAGGACTGCTTGAGCTCGGCAAACATGTCGTCCTGAGTTCGTTTTTTCCACCTTCTAATCTGGACCAGCCTCTGGGACGGAGTAGATAGGGGCCGCATTGAAACATTTGCACCTGCTGCAGGAGGAGAAAAAGGGAGGGTAGTATTTTAAAAGATACATTTTAGAGAACAAAGGGACACTGTTTCTCAGTGAAACAGGCAATTCATAGTACACAGCACATGTTCTTTCTGTTCAAGGTCACATTTTGCCTCTTATACTGAAGTGCCTGCCACTTTGGTGTGAGTAAGCCATTTCATGCGGCCAAGCAACAGAATTCAGCTTGCAGGCAGCCTGCAGGCTCTCTGGGATGATCGCTTCATACAACACCCTCCCTCCCACCCCCACACACACACCCCCCCACCCCCCCCGCAAGGCTCCAATGAGGCTCTGAGCAGGGATGAGCCCTTTAAACTAAACGCGAACAGCCCAGCACAGCTGGGTTTCCCCACTCCCCCCATGGCATGGCTTTGATCAAGCTCTCATTCACCAGAAGTGCCTTTTCCAGGGTCATGGTCCAGGAGCATGCTTTGGGCGTAGGGGGAGGCTACTGGCTCCAGCGTTAAGAATAGTTTCTGGCTAGCAGGGAAAACAGATTCTCCACTTGTCGCCTGTGCACTGTCCTCCTCCTCCTCTTCATCCTCCAAAAACTTATCCTCCTCGCTCCGTGCTACTCCCCCCTTGCAGGTGTCCACGGACAGTGGTGGGGTAGTGGTGTCGTCACCCGCCATAATTGCATGCAGCTCACAGTAGAAGCGGCATGTATGGGGCTGTGACCCAGAGCGCCAGTTTGCCTCTCTGGCTTTTTGGTACGCTTGCCTGAGCTCCTTGATTTTTGTACGACACTGTTCGGTGTCCCTGCAGTAGCTTCTTTCCGTTATGGCCCTGGACACTTTAGTGTACGTATTTGCGTTCCTTTTTTTGGAACGTAGTTCTGCCATAACAGATTCGTCTCCCCAACATGCAATGAGATCCAGTACCTCCCATTCGGACCATGCTGGAGCTCGTCTGTGAATCCGGGACTGTGTGGTCGCCTGTGATGGTGGACTGTGCTGATGGTCGCCTGTGATGGTGGTGACCAAACAGGAAATTCAAAAGTTCCTGGGGCTTTTACGGCCTACCTGGCTAGTGCATCGGAGTTCAGGTGTTGACCAGAGCAGTCACAAGGGAGCATGCTGGGATAGCTCCCGGAGGCCAATATCGTTGAATTACGTCCACAGTACCTGTAATCCGGAACTGCGATCTCGATTTAGCACTACTTCCACTTGCCGAGGTGGAGTACAGAAATCGGAGTAAAGAGCCCTTTAAATAAAAAAAACTGGTTTGGTCGTGTGGAAAGAACCAGTTTTTTTCGAGGTAACTCGGCTAATTCAGAAATAAACCGCATACTGTAGACCAGGCCTTAGTGTCAGTCAACTCCCTGCTCTCCTATCTCACTTCTATGGTGTCACCAAATCCTGTCAATTCTTTTTCTGTAACATCTTTAAAAATATATATTTCTTTCAATCCCCCTGGCTAAAATGCTTGTCAATGCTTTGCTCATCTCCAGGCTTGATTAATGCAATCTCCTCTTCTTGCATGTCTGCCTGTTCCCTCTGTCCCCTCCACTGTATTCAGAACACCACAGACAAAATACTCTTCCTCTTCTGCCATTTAGACCATATCACTCTTTTCTTCAAATATCTATAAACACTTCTAAAACCATAGACTATATCACCATTTCTATCACTGCAATATGAATGCACTGTAGAGAATAAAGAAGGTCCAAACAACTGGCCATTCAGTTCTCCATATTACTCAGTGTTACCATAAACCACTAATTCTGAGCACAAAACTAGTTCTTCATCTTGTCCTTGGTTTAGTTATGGGCTGTTATTTTGGATCTTCTGCTCACTTGGGAAACGCTGTGGCAAAGAGGTCTTATCAGAAGGCTCTGCCTGCTGCTGCGCCCTTGAATCTGTATCTGACTCTGCTAAATGTAGTGTGCTTGATGATGATGTTTGTGTTGGTTACTGTCAGGAGTCAGTATTTAAGATAGTGTGGCCCTATTCTATTGAGAGCTTTGTAAATTAATACCAGACCCACGATGCAGATCTAGCACTGGATGGAGAACCAGTGCAAGCTGCAAAGAACAGGCATTGTTTTTCTCCTTTGACTTTCCCTACTTAAGAAGCTAGGAGACCAATCCTCAGAAGAGGAGTAAATTACTCTGATCTCACTTCTGTGTGAACCTGGATTAACTCCGTTAATATAAATGGAAATACACTAGTGTCAGTGAGATCAGAAACTGGCATAAGAATCCCACTTTATGTATTGTATTTATATCCGGCAGTAGAGATCTTCAAATGTTTCTGCATGACATTTCTTTTTGTTTATTTGTGTCTCTATATAATTTTAAAGAGACATTATACCAAAAAAAAGGTAATTTGCTGATTTTTAATTTATATGCAGGCTATCAGAGAGCTAGGTTCCATGACAGCTGATTTTGTAATATTGAGGTACCTTCAGTTTGGATTAAAATACAGGTTTTTGAGAACTGAGGAATTCTATGTATAAAGACTATGCCACTAACATCCCCTGCATTTGTGAAGCCCAGTATATGCATGAGTTAATATAGTTAACTTGGCAGGTGCATTTGAAATGATCACGATTAAAGCTAGCTAAATATATTTTAAAATATAAATATATCCAACTATTTGTTCAAACAAAGAACTGAGCTTGTGTCAGCTGTGTAATCTCTCCTTTTGCATTCACTTTTTTGTGAACATTCTAGTGAATGAGTCACTGACTGGAATGGTGACAGGTTTCAGAGTGGTAGCCGTGTTAGTCTGTATCAGCAAAAAAACCAAGGAGTACTTGTTCGAGACTAACAACTTTATTTGGGCATAAGCTTTCATGGGCTAAAACCCACTTAATCGGATGCATGCAGTGGGTTTTAGCCCATGAAAGCTTATGCCCAAATAAATTTGTTAGTCTCGAAGGTGCCACAAGTACTCCTCGTTTTTTTACTGACTGGAATGCTCGTTAATAGGCTCTAACAATTCACAGTTTTTGAAAATATTAAGAATTGCTGAATGAAATCCTCTGGCCAGTTCATATAGGAGATCAGACTATATGATCATAAAAATCTATGAATTTATTAAGAGAACATTTGCAGAATATTGTTTTTAGTTTTAAAAAATGTCACGAGTTTTGCCCTGGAAACTAGCACTGATTGGGAAATGACTCCCCCCTTCATGAAAGTTTCACAAAAGCAAAATATTTTGTTTTTTTCTGTATTGTTACATTTTAACTGAAATCCCGAAGCACCAAATTGCTTGTTTTTTCAGCAACCCAAGTTTATTGCTTTTCTGACAAAACCAAATAAAAAAAAAAACCCACCATTTTTCCTCACTAAAATTTTCATTGTCAGAAAGCCATTTTCCACTGAAAAATGTTTTAAAAGAAAATTTCAGTCAGCTCTCTAATGAACATCTGATTCTGTGTCCAATCAAAATTAATCAACACCTCAAATATGGAGTATCTGGGGAAAAAAACTGCTTACAGTCTACAGGTCATAAATTATTCACAGAATATTCAGAGAATAATTTTCAATAATGAATACATTTTTGAGGAGCTGGCTGCACACAATTCACAAATAGAACAGGATAGATTCATTGAATAAATTACTGCTACAAATTATTTGCTCAGTTTTACTCAAGACATGGACCTTCTCATGGAATTTATGGGAATAATAAAGCTAGGTTTTCAGCTACACAATTTAAAATTGGCTTTGAGCCTTTAGATACATGAACTGAAAAAGACGATCATTTCTCCTGAAGCATTCATGTATTTACTATATTAGCTGAAAAAAATTGTACTAAGAGTAGTATTGAGTGCAAAATTATTTGCATCTCTTTACTGGATCATGACCCACTACAATGTTGCAAAGAGTGCGTGCCAAAATCCTGGAGAATACAGGATTCATTTGCAAGGTCAGTTAAAGCAGAATCACTCAAACTGGTGTTCTCTACATCTGTCTTTTACCCTGCTTCCAACTGGAAAGAGGAGAATATTGCCTAACGTGTCTCTAGAAGGCACAATACCTTAATTAGAAAGTGTACAAAGAACCATTCTAAAATCTTGTAAGAATATTGTGGCAAAGTTGCTACAACACCCCTGCTCCTGGCTGTGGCACTGCAGCCACTTTACCCTCAGTTTTCCCCACCTTCTTTTGGTCTACTTGAGCCACAAGAATGTCGTAGCCCTCAAGCCAGACGACTTTATGTGACCAGCCGCTTCCAGGGACAGAGTCCTTCTCAAAGTCCAACAAAAATATATAGATACACAAATCAACCCTAAAGCCCACCTGGGCTCAGCAAGCAGTCACCTCAGCCCAGATGTGACCCTGTTGCGGCTCCCTGCTTCAATCAATCCCTCAATCCAGGGGCTGGCTCACTTCTCCCCTTACTCGGGGTTTCATTTTTGATTGCCAGTAGTCCTGTTAGCGAATCTAAGATGACAATGGAGGTAGGTAGCACATCCTGTATCCAGTATAACGCCAACAGTATCAAGGTCCCCCCATCTCAGTCAGGCTTCCAGCTTGTCCCTGGAGAAGACTATCTGGTCTTTTTTCCCCCTCAGCCTTCTTTCCAGCTGCTTCCCCGAAAGAAGGCACTTCCCACCTTCTCTTCTCTGGTTCTGTTCCTTGACACTCCTGGTCTCCCTACTCTCCCTTCCCAGAGAATAACTATAGAATTTCTCCACACACACACCCCCATCAACTTTCTTCTTCTTGTATTTTATGGTTTAGCAAACTCACATTCCAAGTCTATAATCACCAGCTGCTGGATTTCATGATACATATCTGATATTTCATGATACTCTCTCTTTGTCCAATATTTTTAAATTAACATTGCTTTCTTAATGGTCCCTCATTTTTGTGATGCTCTTTCTAGATATTTTATAGTGTAAACATTGTCACTTTTAGGTTCCTGAGCTTGTCATACAAATTTCCCCTATTAATGTTATACTCTTTACGTTCCCAGAGGTGGTGACCAACCGTTTCTTAGACCATGCATGTCTCACACAGCCCATCTTTGTGTTTATTAAAGGCAAGTTACTGTGTTCGACACAGTATTCAGTAAGGATTCTGAGTAAAGCCACCTCACTCTTTCCATTGCGTTTTTGCAGTAAGTGAGCATTTTCAATTTCAAGGCCTACTTTATGAAATCTCTTTCCCCTGGTTTCTTTTGTACATACTTCCTGCCTCTCGGCTCTTAGTTCATTTTAATTAGGTTTTCAAACTCCTATGTACTTGGAAAGATCATTTGTTAAAATGTCAAAAAATATCATTTTTTCACAGCATTTCTTGCTACTTTGTCTGCCATCTTGTTTCCTGCTATCCTGATATGCGCTGAGATCTAGGCTATTTCAAGGTTTACTCCCATCTGTTCCAATTCTGTTGTTAGTAACAATATTTCATTAATTATATCATTTCTACTCTCTGTATTATCATTTTTGATTGCCAGTAGTCCTGTTAGTGAACCTAAGATGACAATGGAGGTAGGTAGCACATCCTGTATCCAGTATAATGCAACATTATCTCTGCTGGTTCAACCATCATAACCACTACAAAATTTGATCCTCTAATGGATTTCTTTATTCCAAGTGATGGGACACAGAATGCTGTACCCCACTCTCCAAGTTCTCATCTTTACACCAGTCTGTAAATATTTAGCAATGTTTGCTCCATTTATCACACATATCAATTTTCTATATTTAATACATTTAGCTCTCCTTTTAATTGCATTATGTGGTTCCACATTTATATCTGGGGGCTGATTTTCCTCCTATAATGCATTTTACCACTGTTGTATATGCTAATTTCTGTGGGTCTTTCATAGAATCATAGAAATGTAGGGCTGGAAGAGACCTCAAGAAGTCATCAAGTCCAATCCCGTGCACTGTTGCAGGACAAAATAAATCTAGACCATCCCTGGCAGGAGCTTGTCCAACCTGTTCTTTAAAACCTCCAGTGATGGGGATTTCACAACCTCCCATGGAAATCTGTTCCAATACTTAAGTATCCTTATAGTTGGAAAGTTTTCCTCAATATCTAACCTAAATCTCCCTTGCTGCAGATTAAGCCCATCACTTCTTGTCCTACCTTCAGTGGACACTAAGAACAACTGACGACCCTCCTGTTCATAACAGTCCTTAACACAGTGGTTCTCAACCTTGCCAGACTACTGTACCCCTTTCAGGAGTCTGATCTGTCTTGCATTCCCCAAGTTTCACTTCACTTAAAAACTACTGGCTTACAAAATCAGAGAAAAAAATACAAGTGTCACAGCACACTATTACTGAAATATTGCTAACTTTCTCATTTTTACTATATAATTATAAAATAAATCAACTGGAATACAAATATTGTAATTAGATTTCAGTATATAGTACATAAAGCAGTATAAACAAGTCATTGTATGAAATTTTAGTTTGTCCTGACTTCACTAGTGCTTTTTACGTAGCCTGTTGTAAAACTCATCTAGATGAGTTCATGTACCCCCTGGAAGACCTCTGCGTACCTGCAGGGATACGTGTACCCCTGGTTGAAAACCACTGCCTTAATATATTTGAAGACTGTTGTCAGGTCTGTCCTCAGTCCTCATCTCTCGAGACTAAACATGCCCAGGTTTTTTAATCTTTCCTCAAAGGTCAAGTTTTCTAAACCTTTGATCACTTTTGTTTCTCTCTTCTGGACTCTCTCCAGTTTGTCCACATCTTTCCTAAAGTGTGGTACCCATATTTGGGCACAGAACTCCATGTGAGGCCTCATCAGTACCAAGTAGAGTGGGACAATCACTTTCCACGTCTTACATATGACACTCAGGTTAATATACCCCAGAATATTAACCTTTTTTGCAACTGTATCACATTGTTGACACATACCAAATCTGTGATCCACTATATACCCCAGATCCTTTTCAGCACTACTACCACCTAGCCAGTTAATCCCCATTTTGTAGCATTTGAAAATTCCTTCCTAAGTGTAGTACTTTGCATTTGTCTTTATTGAATTTCATCTTGTTGAATTCAGACCAATTCTCTAATTTGTAATGGTCATTTTTGAATTCTAATCCCGTCCTCCAAAGTGCTTGCAACCTCTCCCATCTTGGTCTCATCTGCAAATATTATAAGCATACTCTCCACTCCATTATTCAAGTCATTAATGAAAATATAGACTAGTAGTAGACCCAAGACTGACCCCTTTGTGATCCAGCTAGATACGGCTTCCAAGCTTGATAGTGAACCTTGAAAACGACTCTTTGAGTACATCTCATAAAATGGGTATTCACCCACGAAAGCTTATGCTCCAATATGTCTTTTAGTCTATAAGGTGCCACAGGACTCTTTGCCGCTTTTACAGATCCAGACTAACAAGGCTACCCCTCTGATACTTTGAGTACAGTTTTTCCACCAGTTGTGCACCAGCCCTATAGTAATTTCATCGAGACCACATTGCCCTAGTTTGCTTATGAGAATGTCATGGGGGACTGTGTCAAAAACCTTACTGAAAACAAGATATATCATGTTTATTGCTTCCTCCCATCCACTAGATCAGTAACCCTGTCCAAGAAGGAAATTAGGTTGGTTTGGCATGATTTGTCCTTGATAAATCCATGCTGGCTATTCCTTATAACACTATTATCCTCTAGGTGCTTAGAAATTGACAATTTAATCATTTGTTCCAGTATCTTTCCAGGTATCGAAGTTCATCTGATTGGTCTGTAATTCCCTGGGTCCACTTTGTTCCCCTTTTTAAAGATAGGTGCTATGTTTTCCCTTCTCCCATGTTCTGGATCATGACTAAGGCTAAGGTTTTGTCACACATATTTTTAGTAAAAGTCACAGGCAGGCCATGGACAATAAAGAAAAATTCACAGAAGCCTGTGACCTATTCGTGAATTTCACTAAAAATATGCATGACAAAATGGGGAGCTGCAGACTTCCCGCACCATGCAGGGGGGCCTGGCTTGGAGCTGCAGGGTGTCTGCACCACCAGCGGCTCCATGCTCCAGGGCACCCCCGCCAACCGCAACAGCTCTGTGCTCTGG
This sequence comes from Chelonia mydas, assembly GCF_015237465.2. Lineage (NCBI taxonomy): Eukaryota > Metazoa > Chordata > Testudines > Cheloniidae > Chelonia > Chelonia mydas. The sequence continues at coordinate 1,048,353 of NC_057853.1, forward strand.
GGCCCCCACACCAACTGCAGTGGCCAGGAGCTGCAGAGCACCCCCACCGTCCACAGTGACTGGGAGCTCTTGGGGGCCCCCCTACTTACGGCAGCTGGGAGCTGCAGAGCATCCCTACCACCTGTGATAGCTGGAAGCTGCGGGGCACCCCCACAGCCTGCAGTGACTGGGACCTCCCAGGGGCCCCACTAATCGCAGTGGCCAGGAGCGGCAGAGCACCCCCGTCAGTCTCAGCGACTGGGAGTTCCCAGGAGCCCCGCTGCTCATGGCGGCCAGGAGCTCAGGGTCTCCCTGCCACCTTGGAACACCAGGCACCCCTGCCACTCTCTGAGGCTGGGAGCTCAGGCCCCTGCAGTTCCCAGTCATCAGAGGTAGCGGGGGACCCTACAGCTCCCAGGCGTCTGGGGCTCAAGTCATGAAGGTCTCTGGAAGTCACGGATTTCATGACCTCCATAACAAAATCATAGCCCTAGTCATGACCCATCCTCAGGAATTCTCAAAGATAACTGCTAATGGTTCTGATTGCTTCAGATAGTTCCTTAAATACCCAACAGTGAATTTCATCCTCCTGCCAACTTGAATATATCTAATTTATCTATATGTTCTTTACCCTATTCTTTCTCTATTTTAGCTTGCACTCCTTCCCCATTGTTGTTAATTGTGTTAAGTATCTGATCACCATTAACATTTTTAGTGAAAAATGAAGCAAAGGCATTAAAACACTTCAGCTTTCTTGATGTCATCAGTTACTAGCTCTCTTTTCCCACTAGGTAGAGAGAGGATCTACACTTTCTTTTGTCTTTCTCTTGCTCCTAATGTATATAAAGAACCTCTTCTTTTTATCTTTTATGTCTCTTGTTAGGGATAACTCACTTTGTGCTTTAGACTTTCTGATTTTATCTCTACATGCTTATGCTATACTTTTGTACTCCTCTCAGCAATTTGTACGTGTCCACTTTTTATAGGACTCCTTTTTCATTTTTAGCTCATTAAAGAGCTCCTGTTAGAGCCATATTGGCCTCTTATAGGAAGAATAGTCTTTCCTTTGCATTGGGACAGTTTGCAGTTGTGTCTTTAATATTGTCTCCTAGAGAAACTGCCAGCTCTCCTGAACTCCTTTTTCTCTTAAGTTTTTCTTCCCATTGGACCTTATCTACCAGTTCTCTGAGTTTGTTAAAGTCTGCTTTTTTGAAGTCCATTATCTTTATTCTTCTGCTCTCACTTTCTTTCCTTAGTATAGTGAAATCTATAATTGCATAATCACTTTCACCCAAATTGCCTTCCACATTGAGATTTGCTACCAATTAAGTAAAAAACGACTGGGTCCTGGTAAGGTCCTCCACTTTCTGGACCAAAGAGTTGTTTTCAATACAACCCAAGGACTTACTGGAAATTTTGTGCTTTGCCCGATTGCTGCCTAGGTAGTTAAAGTCCCCTATTACTACCAGACTTGTTTTTGATGTTGAACTAAATGCTTGGCATCTATACTCAAAGACTGGTCTTATTAATACTCTATAAATTATTACCATTGCTTTCTTATCTGCACCAGAAGAGGTTCCAGCAATATTTTTAAATAGACTGTAAATACTGAAGATAAATGTAAAGATGAAAGCAATGTGATCCTTTCACGTTACCATGCTATCAAATGTCAGGAATTTCTAGCTTTTAACTATGCCTATTTGCTGTCCACATAGACCATTTACAATCATTTTTATATTTTCCTTTAATATCATTCCTTAAGAACTGAAAATTTAAAGATCGACATTTCCCCATTCCGCACCTTTCCTATATGCTTCGTTAATTTGCTTTTTAGCTACTTTCTGGTTTCTGTTTTTAGCCCATAGGGCAGTCATCTGTAAACAATAAAATGGCTATTCCTGCACTCATCCTTTTCAACAGATAGTTTATCATTATGCTGAATAAGGTAGAGCTGATGACATTCCCCTGTGGGCTGCAATTTGTGAATGTATATATGCTAAAGTAGGCTTTCCTTACTCTGACCTGCATAGTTCTTTTACGTGAGAAATCCTTTATCCAGCTATATGTTCTTCCTTTTATGCTTATTGCTATTTTATGCAATAAGCTCTCTCTCCATAAGATATCATAAGCTTTTACAATATCTAAGAAAGCTACTATCAGATGGTCTTTATTTCTCATACTTTTTTGGCTTCTGTCTCTACTCTTACTATATGATCAGATGTATTCCTTCCCCTCCTGAACTCACTTTGCACATTGTCTTAATTTTCCCTTTACATATATTTGCTAGCACTTCACCGGGGGTGGGGATATATGGTTTTGTCAAAAAAAAAAAAAAATCGAATATCCTATTGTTACCCTATCTGGAAGGGTTTCTCTTTTAAATGCAACTAGCACAACCGTTGATATCTTTCTTTCCCCTATTCTTGCAAATTAATGGTTAACATATAGTATCTTATCCCTTATGCTTTGCTTCACTTCATCTTCAGTCATTTTGATTAGCACCCCATATACAATTTCTTTTGTCTCCATCAGATGCTTAGGCAGTTGACAGCTTACTTTCACTTCTCCTGGCATTTTAATCTTTGTTTGTCCACTTGTTCCTTGCTTTTACATTCAATTAACAGATCACCTCCTTGCAGCATTCTAGCTCTTTCAATGACTCCAGCACATTTAAAAATCCACTCTGCCACTTTCAGAGAGTTTACATTCCCTATCTTCACACCCTTGAGTAATGAGTATTGAATTATTATAATAGTTTGATTTTACTCTTTTCTCATTCCTGTCTTTCTGCTTACTGTTTCTTCTTCTAGCTCTGGCATGTCTACACTTTTCTTTTTCCTAACATATGACCCTCTGCTATCTTTTTTATCATTTTCTAGACTGGTTTCAGTATTCTCCATTATATTTTCCAGCCCCCTAGTTATAATTCAGCAAGTCCCACTCAAACTCCCACCCTTTCATCTGAACTTTCTTTATTTATAGTACCCACCCACCTCCTTCTCCAGTTGGGATTCATGTTCAGTTAAGTCTGGCCCACCCTCCAGGTGCAGCCACAGAGAATAATAATTATACTAACTGGCCCCACAGATGTATATTAAACCATTCATGACCTGTGTGGAGTACACACCCCATCACAATATGCATTATGAAAGTACTGAATTTGCAGTCCTATTAGAATAAACTGAACAAGCTAATAAGGCAGAGAAACTACAAGAAAGAGCCCAGGCCTAAATTTACCAAGAAATGAGAACCACTGCAGATTCTATTGGAATTCTATATATTTGCACATCAATGAATGGCTGTTAAACACAGGTGTATATATAGGGTGACCAGATGTACCGATTTTATAGGGACAGTCCCGATTTTTGGGTCTTTTTCTTATATAGGCTCCTATTACCCCCCACCTCCTGTCCCAATTTTTCCACACTTGCTGTCTGGTCACCCTAGGTACATATAGCTAGATTACCTCAGAGTTAGATTATTTATTTGAATAGAATGGCTGCACAGATGTGTTCTTAAATCTAAAGTGTCACAGGTTCAAGAAAAAGCAAGTGTTTATTAAAATATAACATAATACCAAACCTCTGTTTATTTGCTTGTTTATAGCCCTCTCACTGTTGTCAAATCTCATGATTTTATTGTGAGTTTCTCAATATATGGTGTTTTTCTTAAAGCCTCAACTCCTGGAGACACTTAAATATATGAGACTAACAAAAAAACCCAAGTTTCTAGCCCTCATGGTTGCAAAGGAAATATTGAAATTTGACCTATGTGCACCCTGTAAGGTTCAAAAACAGAAGGCAAATGAAAAGAGCTCAAGATATAGTCTTTAAAATCTTCATGATTGATTTTTTTAAAAAGTATTACAGCTCATGATTGGTTTCAGAGTAACAGCCGTGTTAGTCTGTATTCACAAAGAGAAAAGGAGTACTTGTGGCACCTTAGAGACTAACCAATTTATCTGAGCATAAGCTTCGTGAGCTACAGCTCACTTCATTGGATGCATACTCATGATTGTTGAATGCCTGAAGCTGCCAATACTGCATTCTGGAAACATATTCATAGATTTTAAGGCAATAAATGACCATTATGATAATCTAGTCTGACTTGAACTTCTGCATAACATAGGCCATATTGGTGCTGCATGATATATTTCAGGATCAGCTGAACCCCTACATTTTCTCTTACTCACACACACACTTTATATCACAACAATCCTTTCCGCTGTTGGATTTCCGCCTCCCCCCCGGCCCTTCACCAGGATCTACTCCAGCTCTGCAATACTTGGATCCATCTTGTTTAAGCTAAAAATCAATCCTCACCCCACAACAGGCTTCAAACATACAGCTTTCACAGTGGGCACAAGTAATGTGAGTGCATAAAAGACACTACCTTGTGTACTTTCTCTCAAACAGTTTACAGTGCCAAATTCATCCCTGCTATATACAACTGTAGTATACTTATAGCAGGAATTACTTTAACCCCTTTATATAGAAAGGACCTCAAATATCACTCTTAGAACCAACCATACATTATCGTGTGGTGACCACTAAGTGCCAGACTGGGAATCCAAGGAACCAGAAAACCAGCTGCAGATGTGTATAGTAAAGTAGATCAAGGTATACATTAAACATTAGCAGAAAGAAAAAGTATTGCCAAGTTACTAAAACAAAAATTCCATTTTTAATTACATTTATACTGTTAAATTTTACAATGCCTAACAACTGTTAGGCTCCGCTCTGTACTAAACCAGCGTGATACCTTGTCTTTTGTCATGCTTCAGTTAAGAACATTAAAGTAACAGTTAGTATAATAAAATGGTTATTTACTTCAAAATAATGAGGTATTTGAAAACGTTCCAAAAACACATGGATTGGTAAAGCCTTTGCCCTAAAGAGATTCTGCCAGGCAAGCAGCCCTTTTATCCTTGTACTTTTTACTATTTGATAATCAAAGGAATAATGGCAGTCTACCCCTGCAATAAATGCAAGCAATGTCACAGCTATACATAGGCTAATGAGACAGTTGATTGATTTACCATGTTACCCTAAAACTTTCTGACACAAACATCCCACCCGTTAAAAGAAAGGGGCCACAAGTCCTCCTTTTCTTTTTGCGAATACAGACCAACACGGCTACTCTGAAACCAACCAGTTAACATAACTGCAGCTCTCTCAGGGTTTTGATCACTTGTGCGGGTTTTGTTTCTTTGCATTTTAAATGACGAAGCTGCTCAGGAGGTCAGTGGCCTTTGCTCCCAGTGGGTTCCAGCAGTTTCCAACACACCCGGCATTGCTTGTTTGCGACACTAAACAATGCACGGTGCGCGTGCCGCGCCAGGCCCGTGTCACTCCGGCTTTCCACGCCCCTCCCCGTGACAGCTACGGGACGAAGCTCTGGTGCTTACACGCGCCTGGGTGCCAAACACGTCCAGACTGGGAAGAACGGGCCTCTCCCTCTGACGCCCCGAGACCGCAGAGGGAGGAGTCCACGGACCTCAGCTCCTGGGGGCGGGGGCCGTCGCTCTGTTCTGCCTTTGTACAGCGCCGAGCCCTGACGCCCGGGCGCTACCACCAGACACAGACGAGGTGACGCACCGGGGAGCCTGGGGCCCAGATCCCGGGGACGGGGCGTGACACCCGGGGATCCGGAGAAGGAAAGTGCCGCCGACACGGGCCGCTGCAGCCCGGAGCTCAGCCAGCCGCAGACCGCCGGGCAGGCCCCGCCGCCGCCAGGGGAGCGGCGATGGAGGGGCGGCGCGGGCCCCCAGCGCTGGGGGGCTCCCGGGGGGGGAAGCCGCTTGGGCTGGGATTTGGGGGCCGCCTCACCTCAGGGGCGGCAGCGGCCGGCGCGCGCCTCCCTCAGCGCGGGGCGCCAACCGCCGCTGGCAGCGCGCCCAACGCTGCGCGCGAGACCCCCTCCCCCCCCCCCGCGCGCCGGGAGCCCCGCCCCCACTGAGACCCCCCTCCCCCGCCCCGCTCGCCGGGAGCCCCGCCCCCCCAGAGACCCTCCCCTCCCCCACCCCGCGCGCCGGGAGCCCCGCCCCCCCACAGACCCTCCCCTCCCCCGCCCCGCGCGCCGGGAGCCCCGCCCCCACTGAGACCCCCCCTCCCCCGCCCCGCGCGCCGGGAGCCCCGCCCCCACTGAGACCCCCCCTCCCCCGCCCCGCGCGCCGGGAGCCCCGCCCCCCCAGAGACCCTCCCCTCCCCCACCCCGCGCGCCGGGAGCCCCGCCCCCACAGAGACCCCCCCGCCCCGCGCGTCGCGAGCCCCGCCCCCCAGAGACCCCCCGCCCCGCGCCCGGGGAGCCCCAGCCCCCCCAGAGACCCCCACCCCCGCCCCGCACGCCGGGAGCCCCGCCCCCCAGAGACCCTCCCCTCCCCCGCACGCCGGGAGCCCCGCCCCCCCAGAGACCCCCCCCTCCCCCGCCCTCGATTACAGACCTAAAAGTGGCCATTCTTCAACAAAAAAACTTCAAAGACGGACTCCAAGGAGAGGCTGCTGCATTGGAAGTAATTTGCAAACTGGACACCATTACGTTAGGCTTGAGGAGAGACTGGGAGTGGGCGGGTCATTACACAAGTGAAACTGTGTCCCCCTGTTTATTCCCCCCCACGCTTCCTCAGACGCTCCTGTCAACTGCTGGAAATGGCCCAGCTTGATTATCAGGACCAACGGTTCCCCCCCCCCCCCCCGCTGGCTATAGCTCACCTCACCTGGTCACTCCGTTACCGTGTGTGTGGTGACACCCATTGTTTCATGGTCTGTGTCTATAAATCGCCCCACTGTATTTTCCACTGAGTGCATCCGATGAAGTGAGCTGTAGCTCACGAAAGCTTATGCTCAAATAAATGGGTTAGTCTCTAAGGTGCCACAAGTCCTCCTTTTCTTTTCGCGAATACAGACTAACACGGCTGCTCCTCTGATACAAGAAAACAGAGACACCTGTAATCCTAAAGATGCCCTGCATCATTTTTCTTCTACTGAGGAATGCTGAATGGAACAAAAATGTTTCTAATGCAACTTTTAGTTAGTACATAAAAGCCTTATTCTTCCCTTGATCTTTGTACATACCTCCCATTGGCATCCATGGGAGACCTGCTGTGCATCCAGGGGAGCATATGACGCTATTTAGTATCAGCTGAGGAGTCATAATTACAAATGTAGCTTGGCGCACTCTTCAGGAGGAACTCTGAGGTCTCTGCTTCAGTTTAAGGCATTTCCAGTGCGATTATGAAATGATTTGCACACGCTTTGTGCCTCGCCAGTCTATTGTTTTAAGTTATGCGGAGCACTTCCCACCCTGGATGTGGCTGTGGCAATTCTGGTTTGTCTGCTGGTTTGTGCAAGTTCTCTGCTGAATCTCTAGGGCCCCAATAAATGAGATTGTATATTTTCATGGGGCTTATAGAGGAAAGGAAAATGTCGATAAGATGGACATTTCCTTAATTATAGTTTTGACAGCTAACTCAGTTCTGGTCTCCCTCCCTCCCTGATCCGTAGCACAGCTGCTCTGAGGTTAATGAGGCTTCCAAGCTCTGGCTTGTAGCACTGCTTATATCTGTAGCAGCAGACTGTGCATAGAATCATAGAATCACAGACTATCAGGGTTGGAAGGGACCTCAGGAGGTATCTAGTCCAACCCCCTGCTCAAAGCAGGACCAATCCCCAATTAAATCATCCCAGCCAGGGCTTTGTCAAGCCTGACCTTAAAAATATCTAAGGAAGCAGATTCCACCACCTCCCTAGGTAACGCATTCCAGTGTTTCAGCACCCTCCCAGTGAAACAGTTTTTCCTAATATCCAACCTAAACCTCCCCCACTGCAACTTGAGACCATTACTCCTTGTCCTGTCATCCGCTACCACTGAGAACAGTCTAGAGCCATCCTCTTTGGAACCCCCTTTCAGGTAGTTGAAAGCAGCTATCAAATCTCCCCTCATTCTTCTCTTCCGTAGACTAAACATCCCCAGTTCCCTCAGCCTCTCCTCATAAGTCATGTGTTCCAGTCCCCTAATCATTTTTGTTGCCCTTCGCTGGACTCTCTCCAATTTTTCCACATCCTTCTTGTAGTGTGGGGCCCAAAACTGGACACCGTACTCCAGATGAGGCCTCACCAGTGTCAAATAGAGGGGAACGATCACGTCCCTCGATCTGCTGGCAATGCCCCTACTTATATATCCCAAAATGCCATTGGCCTTCTTGGCTACAAGGGCACACTGTTGACTCATATCCAGCTTCTCGTCCACTGTCACCCCTAGGTCCTTTTCCGCAGAACTGCTGCCTAGCCATTCGGTCCCTAGTCTGTAGCGGTGCATGGGATTCTACCGTCCTAAGTGCAGGACTCTGCACTTGTCCTTGTTGAACCTCATCAGATTTCTTTTGGCCCAATCCTCCAATTTGTCTAGGTCCCTCTGTATCCTATCCCTACCCTCCAGCATATCTACCTCTCATCCCAGTTTAGTATCATCTGCAAACTTGCTGAGGGTGCAATCCACACCATCCTCCAGATCATTTATGAAGATACTGAACAAAACCGGCCCCAGGACCGACCCTTGGGGCACTCCGCTTGATACTGGCTGCCAACTAGACATGGAGCCATTGATCACTACCCGTTGAGCCCGACAATCTACCCAACTTTCTTCCTACCTTATAGTGCATTCATCCAGCCCATACTTCTTTAACTTGCTGGCAAGAATACTGTGGGAGACAGTGTCAAAAGCTTTGCTAAAGTCAAGGAACAACACGTCCACTGCTTTCCCTTCATCCACAGAGCCAGTTATCTCATCAGAGAAGGCAATTAGATTAGTCAGGCATGACTTGCCCTTGGTGAATCCATGCTGACTGTTCCTGATCACTTTCCTCTCATCTAAGTGCTTCAGAATTGATTCCTTGAGGACCTGCTCCATGATTTTTCCGGGGACTGAGGTGAGGCTGACTGGCCTGTAGTTCCCAGGATCCTCCTTCTTCCCTTTTTTAAAGACGGGCACTACATTAGCCTTTTTCCAGTCGTCCGGGACTTTCCCCGATCACCATGAGTTTTCAAAGATAATGACCAATGGCTCTGCAATCACATCCGCCGACTCCTTTAGCACTCTCGGATGCAGTGCCTCTGGCCCCATGGACTTGTGCACGTCCAACTTTTCTAAATAGTCCCGAATCACTTCTTTCTCTACAGAGGGCTGGTCCCCTCCTCCCCATGCTGTGCTGCCCAGTGCAGTAGTCTGGGAGCTGACCTTGTTCGTGAAGATAGAGGCAAAAAAAGCATTGAGTACGTTAGTTTTTTCCACATCCTCGGTCACTAGGTTGCCTCCCTCATTGAATAAGGGGCCCACGCTTTCCTTGACTTTCTTCTTGTTGCTAACATACCTGAAGAAACCCTTCTTGTTACTCTTAACATCTCTTGCTAGCTGCAACTCCAGGTGTGATTTGGCCTTCCTGATTTCACTCCTGCATGCCCGAGCAATATTTTTATACTCTTCCCTGGTCATTTGTCCAATCTTCCACTTCTTGTAAGCTTCTTTTTTGTGTTTAAGATCAGCAAGGATTTCACTGTTAAGCCAAGCTGGTCGCCTGCCATATTTACTATTCTTTCTACACATCGGGATGGTTTGTCCCTGTAACCTCAATAAGGATTCTTTAAAATACAGCCAGCTCTCCTGGACTCCTTTCCCCCTCATGTTATTCTCCCAGGGGATCTTGCCCATCAGTTCCCTGAGGGAGTCAAAGTCTGCTTTTCTGAAGTCCAGGGTCCGTATTCTGCTGCTTTCCTTTCTTCCTTGTGTCAGGATCCTGAACTAGACCATCTCATGGTCACTGCCTCCCAGGTTCCCATCCACTTTTGCTTCCCCTACTAATTCTTCCCGGTTTGTGAGCAGCAGGTCAAGAAGAGCTCTGCCCCTAGTTGGTTCCTCCAGCCCTTGCACCAGGAAATTGTCCCCTACATTTTCCAAAAACTTCCTGGATTGTCTGTGCTCCACTGTATTGCTCTCCCAGCAGATATCAGGTGGAAGTCTCCCATGAGATGTAATGTAAGGGAGCGAGGCCAGATGCAGAGAGCCCGTCATTTAGTAAAACCTAGAAGAATGTGCCAGAATGTTTTATACAGTCCATGTTCTCTAGCACAGGGGGTCCCAAACTTCATTGCACCGCAACCCCCTTCTGACAACAAAAATTACTACATGACCCCAGGAGGGGGGGACCGAAGTCTGAGCCTGCTCAAGCCCCACTGCCCAGGGGTTGGGGTGGGAGCTAAAGCCTGAGCCCGACCGCTCTGGGCAGGGGGGCCAAAGCTGAAGCTCAAAGGCGTCAGCCCCAGGCAGGGGGCCAGCAACCTGAGCCCCACCACCCAGGGCTGAAGCCCTCCGGCTTTGGCTTTGGCTTTGGCTCTGGGCAGTGGAGCTCGGGCTTCAGCCCCAGGCCCCAGCAAGTCTAAGCCAGCCTTGGCGACCCCATTCAAAGGGGGTCACAACCCACTTTGGGGTCCCAACCCACAGTTTGAGAACCACTCATTTCCTCACAGCGCATCTGATTCCATTACAAATTTACATGCACTTTTCAATGTATAAATGGTATTCAAGCTTGTTTACAGGCCACAATTATTTTAAAACCAGGTGAGAAAAAGATCTCTCTCTGTCCATCTTGAGATAGTCCACAAAGAAGTCAGCACGTCAGTCCATGGTGGCTGTCTGCTCTTCCCCCCTACTAGGGAGCATTCTGATCTTGGAGCCTTAGTGGTGAGATTGAGAAATCCAGACTTTTCAGGAAAGATCAAATTCCCATTCAACCCCCTCCACAGGCCCAGCTCCACTGAGGAGTGTTGCTGGGTGACAAGGCCCTGTTCTAGTTCTCCTGCAGGTGGGTCTTCAAATGCCATGTGCGTACACAGATGGCTTGCAACAGCTACGGCCAGCACTGAATAACGCCCCTTGCGACTCTACCTCTGCTTACCACAATGACGGGTAAAGGGCAGCGGGTTCCTAATCTTTGCTGGCAAATGACCAAATATGAACCTCCAACTCTGACTCATGCAAAGTAGCACTTTTTGCTTCCTCTAGCGCAGTAGGTTGGTTTGCCCTATACGGCAATTTACATATTTTCTTAACAATTTTTAATGAGGCATTCCTGGGATATTTGGTATTTTTGCATTTTCACATCTTCAGAAGTGGTCTCTGCTTGCAGAACTGGGGCTTTTCTGCACCGGGAAATTGACCAGCTGAACTAACACAGTATAATTTTTAGAATTCTTCGAGGGTGTCAGCAAGCATGTGGCCAAGAGCGATCCAGCTGGCCTGGTGCACTTGGCACGGTCCCACCTCACAGGCTCTTAAGCAAAGTAAGCGGTCATGGTAGTGCCCTAGCAGTACATTTGGAGGCCCCCTGCAAGAGAACCTAGAGGGGCCCCTTTCCATTAATAATATTCCATTACCAATGTAATCAGAGTATGCAAATAATAACTATAGAAATCCACAGCTAGTCATTGGCTGCAAATACCTTTGAAGCTAACTAACTAACTAGCCTGTCACATTTTACTCTTGTCGGTGGATAATGACTAGGAAAAAGTACAAGTGTTTTTCTTACCTTGAAAAGAAAAGGAGTATTAGTGGCACCTTAGAGACTAACCAATTTATTTGAGCATAAGCTTTCGTGAGCTGTTGCATCCAATGAAGTGAGCTGTAGCTCACGAAAGCTTATGCTCAAATAAATTGGTTAGTCTCTAAGGTGCCACAAGTCCTCCTGTTCTTTTTGCGAATACAGACTAACACAGCTGCTACTCTGAAACCTTTCTTATCTTGGTTATGCTGAGTGCCAGAGTGCTCTGTTGATGAATTCTTCTATCATGTCCTTGAAGTCCAGTGTCTTGCAAATGTCACTGTCTATGGACACTGCAGCCCATCCTCCCAAAAGTTCTGAGACTTGGTAGACCTCAAATAAGTTTTTATTAACTTAAGCTTTGAGAAGCTTCTTTCTGCAGACGCCCCAGGGATTGGAGCTGTGAGAAACATGCCTACAGCAATACATGTGTTTGGGTTCACCGTGGACAAACCACTTCTGAAAACCCAGTCTCAAGTGCATCCACAGGCTTCAGCAAAACACCAGACAGACTCTGGGTTCAAAAGCTAACTAGATCAGTTCATGGAGGACAAGTCCATCAATGGCTACTAGCCAAGATGGTCAGGGATCCAACCCCAACCTCTTATCCTGCCTTCTCTCTCTCACACTCATACCCCCCTTGTTTACTCTTTCTCATCATAATACAATAACAAGAGGACATCCAACTCAGCTGAAAGGCAATGCATATATTGAATTGAAATGCAACCTTTCAGGCTCCCCCTGGGGCAAGGCCCTCCCTGCTGTAGTGATCTCGACTGGAGCTTTGGAGCCTGGCAGTCCCTCCAGTAAATAATACCAATCCTTACTGAGTCGGTTTGGTTTTCCAATCAAAGAGCATCATACCAACCGTGCACCTAATTGTAAACAGGTACCTGCAACCATAAAGCAGAAAGGCGAGAGCTCACCCAGCAGGGAATACACCATCTCTAAGGAACAGAGTAGGGGGGAGGGCCAATCAGTCTTGGCTAGGGAATGTACCATTTCTGTAGGGAACACAGTGTACGTGTCTAAGGACTTCAACCATGAGGCATCCTCTCTTATTCTGTTTACTTTACATCTGTAGAATCACTTTGAGCATGCAAAGGGCCATATAAATGCCAAGTATCCCATAACTGCACCATAGTTAGTCTGCTCTGCATCAGTCAAAATAGCCTTGAAAATAGAGACTGGATCTGATGTCCCCCTGCAGCTGCAGGGTTCACAGTGTGGGTTGCTACAGCACTGAGGCATGGGATAAGAGGGAAGGTCCTCTCATGGATCAGTAGCTGGTTAAAAGATGGGGAACAAAGGGTAGGAATCAATGGTCAGTTTTCACAGTGGAGAGAGGTAAATAGTGGGGTCCTCCAAGGATCTGTACTGGGGCCAGTGCTGTTCAACATATTCAGAAATGATCTGGGAAAAGGGGTAAACAGTGAAGTGGCAAAGTGTGCAGATGATACAAAATTACTCAAGATAGTTAAGTCCAAAGCAGACTGCAAAGAGCTACAAAGGGATCTCACAAAACGGGGTGACTGGGCAACAAAATGGCAGATGAAATTCAATGTGGATAAATGCAAAGTAATGCACATTGGAAAACATCATCCCAACTATACATATAAATTAAATTAGCTGTTACCACTCAAGAGAGAGCTCTGGGAGTCACCGTGGACAGTGCTCTGACAACACCTGCTCAATGGGCAGCGGCAGTCAAGAAGCGAACAGAATGTTAGGAACCGTTAGGAAGGGACAGAGAAGAAGACAGAAAATATCATAATCCCACTGTATAAATCCATGGTATGTCCACACCTGCAGTTCTTGTCCTTCCATCTCAAAAAAGATATATTAGAATTGGGAAAACAGAAGGGCAACAAAAACGATGAGGGCTCTGGAACAGCGTCCACACATGGAGGGATTAAAAACACGGGGATTGTTCAATTCAGAAAAGAGACGACTAAGGGGGGATATGATCGAGGTCTATCAAACCATGACTGGTGTGGGGAAAGCGAAGAGGGAAGTGTTATTTACCCCTTCACATGACACAAGAACCAAGGGTCATCCAATGACATTAATAGGTACCAGGTTTAAAACAAACATAAGGAAGTATTTCTTCACACAACGCACAATCAGCCTGTGGAACTCATTGCCAGGGCAAGTTGTGACGGTCCTTTATCTAAGGTCCCCATTGGCCCAGCCAGTCCTTCCACATGAGCTGGGCTGGAATTGGTTCCTGCAAATCCCAAGCATTCCCCAGGGACTCCTAGAACATTCTAGTTCTAGATGTGAGCTCAGCTCAGACTTGTGTCCCTGTGCATGGTAGTCACTAGATGTGAGGTCAGGGAAGGAAGATGGAGAAAACAAGGATTGCTATTTTCCTTTGCGTTTTTCTTTCAGGTCTTGGTATTTTTAGTCTTTCACCAACCAGCTAGGCAGTTACAGATATGTGGCAATGCTGACGAGACAACCTGAAATGCCTTTGATCCAAGCAGGCAAATTCTCTTGTCTCATACAAAGACATCTCACTCGGTCAGGACTCTGCCTGTTTTCCATAGGTTGATAAAAAGTAACCAGCATTCTGTCCTTTCTTTCACGTAATGGACATGTCCCATCTGACACTTATTATCCTTACCCTCAAACAGAGACAGCCCTCCTGTCGGAAAACCCTTTGGGGCGCTTTACAGAAGACGTTCGCCACTCCTGACAAACGGCCTCCGGAGCAGGCACCTGTTCTCTCGACTATAAAGTCACTTCTGTTATCACCATCCGTTTGTACCATGGTACCGCCTAGAGCCTCCCTCAGCCAAGATCTCTGACTAGGTATTATACAAACACACAGTAGGAGACAGTCCATCCTCCAAAGAGCTTAAAGCATACCTACACCCAGAGGTGAAAGTAAGCCGGGACCGGCTTTCCGGGACGGCAATTTAAAGCCCTGGGGTAGCGGCGGCGGGGCTCTGGCGGGGATTTAAAGGGCCCCGGAGCGCCAGCTGCAGCTATTGCCCTGGCCCTTTAAATCCTGCCGGAGCCCTGCTGCCTGAGCCCTGGGGTAGCGGTGGCGGGGCTCCGGAAGGGATTTAAGGGGCTCGAGGCGGTAGCTGCGGCTGGAGCCCCAGGGCCCTTTAAATCGCCCCCGAGCCCTGGGGCTCCCAGCCGCCTCTGCAGCTGGTAGCTTGGGGGTTATTTAAAGGGCCCCTGGCTCCCAGCCACCACTACGGCAGCTGGAGCCCCGGGCCCTTTAAATCCAGATTTCAAGGCCCCGGGGATTTAAGGCCCTGCCTCTTCCGGTTAAGGCCACGCCTCTTACGATTGAGGCCATGCCCCCTGCTCAGGACTCGGGCGTACCGATAAGTCCTCTAACTTACTTTCACCCCTGCCTACACCAGACAGACAGCGTGTGGAAGAAAGGAGGATTCTGCTCATTTTGCAGGTGTAGCTCTGAACCCAGAGAGATTAAGTGGTTTACGCAGGGTATCACAGAACACATGGCAAAGCCAGGAACTGCCTCTGAATCTCCTGAGCACACAAACCGGCCTTTGTCCTTTTATTATTGAATGCGTTATTTTGCGTCTATTGCTTTGTCTGCAGGCCCATTATGTACACTTCAAAAATAGCACCAGCTATCTGTCCAACAATGGGCAGCAGCAGTTACCTCATCTCAGCCAGCCTGAGTTGCCAGATGGAGAAAACCTCCATTGCCAACTTTTTAGCACTTGCGTGCCTAGGTAGACACCTAAGTAAGTGGCCTGATTTCCAGAAGTGCTGAGCAACCACCACTGGAATTTGTTTCTGTAAGAGCCACAAGTGCTCAACATCTGGGAATTAGGCTCCAAAACCCGGTAGGTAGTCTGAATATGAATTTAGGTCTTTAGCTTTAGGCAACCGGCCCAGAGCTTTAGCCCAGGGTGGGCAAATGCCTGACTAAAACTATCAACTGTGTATGATGCCTTGAATGTCAACAAAGTTGAGTCCAAGTGGGCATAAGTTCCACAGCTGAGAACACTCAGCTTCCAGACCAGAGTGAAGAATTCACTTCGTCCCAAACACCTCAAGGTGCAGAGGAAGAGAATCACTCTGCTAGATTGCCGGGACCCAAACCATACTGGGCTTTCCTTTGTATACATGAAAATAAACACTTTGAATTGCAACAGAAACCAGGGGAGGTGCCAAGGAAACATACAGAGGAGCAGCCGTGTTAGTCTGTATCCTCAGAAAGAACAGGAGGACTTGTGGCACCTTCGAGACTAACCAATTTATTGGAGCATAAGCTTTCCTGTGTTTTCCACAGCATGCATATGGTGAAGTGAGCTGTAGCTCACGAAAGCTTATGCTCAGATAAATGTGTTAGTTTCTCTACGGTGCCACAAGCCCTCCTGTTCTTTATACAGAGGAGAGGTGTGGTGTTCGGGAAGCAGGGCGCAGGCAGATCCTGTACTAGCTGAAGCCACGGGCAGAGCGCATTGCAGTAGCCTGGCCTGGAGGAGACGAGAGGCGTGGATAAACAGTAGTGTTCGCCAGTACATGTATATTAGGCGTATAGAGAGCACATTCATGGACATCAAGTGCAAACTATAGTACACATTATACATATGTATATCAAGTGTTGAAGTTATGTTAACTCAATGGATTGCGCTCTCCCCACGATTCTGTTCACCCATGTCAAGTATCCCACATCTTTGCAAAGCCGAAGTCAGCTTTGACATTAGAAAATTGGAAGCCTGTTGCAATCAAGTTACATGAACATTGTGTCGAAGTCCTGTTGGAAAGTACCTTCAGGTACGTCTACGCAGTGAGCAGCAGCCACGGCAGAGAGTCTCAGGACCCAGGCTGACAGTCTCGGCCTTGTGGGGCTGGTACTACAGTGCTAAAAATAGCTGTGTAGACATGGCTCAGGCTGGAACTTGGGTGCTGAAGCCTGGTGGGCTGTGTGATGTACCCTTCACAGCGCATCAGCCCTGGGAATGCAGTGTCTAAGCGAGAGAGCAGGAAAGTGCAGAACACAACATGCTAAGGAACTGCTACAAACTGAGCTGGGTTGAGTGAGGTAGAGAGAGTTCTGTAACTTGTAAAACCATACTATAAATATGGCTAGTTTAAATGCTTATTTCCGAAATAGAGAAGGTGAATATGCTGTGAGATAAGCATTGCTTCTCAGAGGGTGTGCATGCTCCTTTCATAGGCTCCTGCTTTTTCTTTAGTTAATACATTTGGCTAAGATCAATTATTTGGTCTCTTGAACATTTTTAAGGATGAGCCATGACTATAGTCAAACAATCGGCTGTACCTTTTAGTCAATAATTGGCAAGCCAGCGGCATAAGCCAAGCATTAGTCAAACCAACTTGGCATGAGGTCTGTTGCCCAATTCAGCAGTCATTGATTATTAATCATTTCTAGTTAATTCAGATTCAAAGAGCTGGGGGATTGCAGGGCTCTAGTCCCAGAATCAGACACGGCAGAATCCAAGGTAGCGAGTTCAATGTCTGGCTGGGAGCCCTGGTGCGCGCAACAATGACACGCTGAGGGAAAGCAAAGCTTTAGCCACTTGCATTAGCACGATTAACAGCAGCTCCAAAGCCCAGGGGTACAGCAGTCAGACAAAGCTACTGTGCCCTCCCGTGCCAGTCGGTGCATATACCCCCACCCCTCTTTGGTGGTAGAGACAAAGCACCTGCTCTGTCCCTGGCATGCCAAGCAAGTCGGATGGTCCAGATCCTCCCTTTACATGGTGTTCTGGCCTATCGTAGGGCCTGGGGTTGTCATGAATATTCATTCAAATGCCCAGGCCTCCCTTGATCATGTCTAACTTCCTCACCCTGTTGGGGTGTCCTTATCCTGCAGGTTAGTACTTTAATGATCTTACCTTATTATCATATGCATCAATTTGCTGCCAAGGCAGGTTCGTGGTTAAGCATCTGCCAACGTTTCTGTCCTATAATATCCAAGCCTCGTATCAGTTCAGTGTGCCTGTGGTTACTACTTGGCATCATTGTGTCCCAGTTCCCAGTTCCCCAAAACCCAAGGTAACCGTGAGGCCATTGCTCTGTGCCAAAACTCATGGGCCTCGAAGCCTGACACAGCTGCTCAAGCTCATGCCTTGCAGGAGACAGGCCTGTAGGTTCCTGCTCAGTAAAATGAAATGTTAAAGCTAGTGCCTTGGGCTACAGGTCGTGACCTGCTCGTTTGGATTCATTCGGGAGAGTGATCTCCTGGAGGTTGGACACTGGGGGTCATGGGTCCAAAGTACCTTTGCAGCAGGCTAGCCTAGGGGGTTAGGCTGGAGGGGCACCCTGAAAATTGAAGGGCCCAGGAACAGTTAACTGCAGCCAGAGGGGGACCTCAACAGATCACTCAGCATCTAGGGTGGGGAGAGGAGTTGAAAGAAGAAGAAACCAGATATCATAGGTATAACAGAGACCTGGTGGAATAGTAGTCATGACTGGGCTACAGGTATTGAAGGGTATGTGCTGTTTAGGAAAGACCGAAATAAAGGTAAAGGTGGTGGAGTAGCACTGTATATCAATGATAAGATAGAATGTAAAGAAATAAGAAGCGATGAAATGGGTATGACTGAGTCTGTCTGGGCAAAAATTAAATTGGGGAAGAAAACTATTAGAGCCTCCCCTGGGATAGTGCTTGGGGTGTGCTATAGACCGCCGGGATCTAATTTGGATATGGATAGAGCCCTTTTTAATGTTTTTAATAAAGTAAATACTAATGGAAACTGTGTGATCATGGGAGACTTTAACTTCCCAGATATAGACTGGAGGACGAGTGCTAGTAATAATAATAGGGCTCAGATTTTCCTAGATGCGATAGCTGATGGATTCCTTCAGCAAGTAGTTGCTGAACCGACTAGGGGGGATGCCATTTTAGATTTGGTCTTGGTGAGTAATGAGGACCTCATAGAGGAAATGGTTGTAGGGGATAATCTTGGCTCAAGTGATCATGAGCTAATTCAGTTCAAACTGAATGGAAGGATTAACAAAAATAAATCTGCGACTAGGGTTTTTGATTTCAAAAGGGCTGACTTTCAAAAATTAAGGAAATTAGTTAGGGAAGTGGATTGGACTGAAGAATTTATGGGTTTAAAGGTAGAGCAGGCCTGGGATTATTTTAAATTAAAGCTGCAGAAGCTATCGGAAGCCTGCATCCCAAGAAAGGGGAAAAAATTCATAGGCAGGAGTTGTAGACCTAGCTGGATGAGCAAGCATCTTAGAGAGGTAATTAAGAAAAAGCAGAAAGCATATAGGGAGTGGAAGAAGGGAGGGATCAGTAAGGCAAGCTACCTTATTGAGGTCAGAATATGTAGGGATAAAGTGAGACAGGCTAAAAGTCAAGTAGAGTTGGACCTTGCAAAGGGAATTAAAACCAATAGTAAAAGGTTCTATAGTCATATAAATAGGAAGAAAACAAAGAAAGAGGAAGTGGGACCGCTAAACACTGAGGATGGAGTGGAGGTCAAGGATAATCTAGGCATGGCCCAATATCTAAACAAATACTTTGCCTCAGTCTTTAATAAGACTAAAGAGGATCTTAGGGTTAATGGTAGCATGATAAATGGGAATGAGGATATGGAGGTAGACATCACCATATCTGAGGTAGAAGCGAAACTCAAACAGCTTAATGGGACTAAATCGGGGGGCCCAGATAATCTTCATCCAAGAATATTAAAGGAATTGGCACAAGAAATTGCAAGCCCATTAGCAAGAATTTTTAATGAATCTGTAAACTCAGGGGTTGTACCGTATGATTGGAGAATTGCTAACATAGTTCCTATTTTTAAGAAAGGGAAAAAAAGTGATCCAAGTAATTATAGGCCTGTTAGTTTGACATCTGTAGTATGCAAGGTCTTGGAAAAAATTTTGAAGGAGAAGGTAGTTAAGGACATTGAAGTCAATGGTAAATGGGACAAAATACAACATGGTTTTACAAAAGGTAGATCGTGCCAAACCAACCTGATCTCCTTCTTTGAGAAAGTAACAGATTTTTTAGATAAAGGAAACGCAGTGGATCTAATTTACTTAGATTTTAGTAAGGCGTTTGATACGGTGCCACATGGGGAATTATTAGTTAAATTGGATAAGATGGGCATCAATAGGAAAATTGAAAGGTGGATAGGGAATTGGTTAAAGGGGAGACTACAACGGGTCCTACTGAAAGGTGAACTGTCAAGTTGGAGGGAGGTTACCAGTGGAGTTCCTCAGGGATCGGTTTTGGGACCAATCTTATTTAATCTTTTTATTACTGACCTGGGCACAAAAAGTGGGAGTGTGCTAATAAAGTTTGCAGATGATACAAAGCTGGGAGGTATTGCTAATTTAGAGAAGGATAGGGATACCCTACAGGAGGATCTGGATGACCTTGTAAACTGGAGTAATAGGAATAGGATGAAATTTAATAGTGAGAAGTGTAAGGTCATGCATTTAGGGATTAATAACAAGAATTTTAGTTATAAGCTAGGGACGCATCAACTAGAAGTAACGGAGGAGGAAAAGGACCTTGGAGTATTGGTTGATCATAGGATGACTATGAGCTGCCAATGTGATATGGCTGTGAAAAAAGCTAATGTCGTCTTGGGATGCATCAGGAGAGGTATTTCCAGTAGGGATAAGGAGGTCTTAGTACCGTTATATAAGGCACTGGTGAGACCTCACCTGGAGTACTGTGTGCAGTTCTGGTCTCCCATGTTTAAGAAGGATGAATTCAAACTGGAACAGGTACAGAGAAGGGCTACTAGGATGATCCGAGGAATGGAAAACTTGTCTTATGAAAGGAGACTCAGGGAGCTTGGCTTGTTTAGCCTAACTAAAAGAAGGTTGAGGGGAGATATGATTGCTCTCTATAAATATATCAGAGGGATAAATACCAGAGAGGGAGAGGAATTATTTAAACTCAGTACCAATGTGGACACAAGAACAAATGGATATAAACTGGCCACTAGGAAATTTAGATTAGAAATTAGACGAAGGTTTCTAACCATCAGAGGAGTGAAGTTTTGGAATAGCCTTCCGAGGGAAGTAGTGGGGGCAAAAGATCTATCTTGCTTTAAGATTAAACTCGATAAGTTTATGGAGGAGATGGTATGATGGGATAACATGGCTTTGGTAATTAAATATTCATAGTAAATAGGCCCAATGGCCTGTGATGGGTTTTAGATGGGGTAAGATCCAAGTTACCCGGGAAAGAATTTTCTGTAGTATCTGGCTGATGAATCTTGCCCATATGCTCAGGGTTTAGCTGATCGCCATATTTGGGGTCGGGAAGGAATTTTCCTCCAGGGCAGATTGGAAGGCCCTGGAGGTTTTTCGCCTTCCTCTGTAGCATGGGGCACGGATCACTTGCTGGAGGATTCTCTGCTCCTTGAGGTCTTTAAACTACAATTTGAGGACTTCAATAGCACAGATATAGGTGTGAGGTTTTTTTGTGGGAGTGGTGGGTGAAATTCTGTGGCCTGCGTTGTGCAGGAGGTCAGACTAGATGATCATAATGGTCCCTTCTGACCTAAATATCTATGAATCTATGAATCTATGAAGAGGGTCAGGTTTCTCAGGGACAGGCAGCAGAACCCGGATAAAGCCCAGAAGGCCTGGCGCCCAGCCCCCACTGGTCCAACCCACTGAAACCCACTCCCCTCCCAGAGCCAGGAACAGAACCTTTGTTCTCCAGTGTTCTTCAACCCTCCCCTTTCCGGTCTCGCTGGGTTTGCTGAACAAAGTGTTTCCGCCCTCCCCACCTGTGAAATGCCTCACAGAGCGTCAGGTCATCTCCCCGGGCTCCTGCCTCCCTCTCCCACCCTGCTTCCGCCTTGCTTCCACCCTCCCCACCCATGAAATGCCTCACAGAGCATCAGGGAATCTCCCCGGGCTCCTGCCTCCCTCTCCCACCCTGCTTCCGCCTTGCTTCCGCCCTCCCGACCCGTGAAATGCCTCACAGAGCGTCAGGGAATCTCCCCGGGCTCCTGCCTCCCTCTCCCACCCTGCTTCCGCCTTGCTTCCACCCTCCCCACCCATGAAATGCCTCACAGAGCGTCAGGTCATTCCCCCGGGGCTCCTGCCTCCCTCTCCCACCCTGCTTCCGCCTTGCTTCCGCCCTCCCCACCCGTGAAATGCCTCACAGAGCGTCAGGTCATCTCCCCGGGCTCCTGCCTCCCTCTCCCACCCTGCTTCCACCTTGCTTCCGGCCTCCCCACCCGTGAAATGCCTCACAGAGCGTCAGGTCATCCCCCCGGGCTCCTGCCTCCCTCTGCCACCCTGCTTCCGCCTTGCTTCCGCCCTCCCCACCCGTGAAATGCCTCACAGAGAGTCAGGTCATCTCCCCGGGCTCCTGCCTCCCTCTCCCACCCTGCTTCCACCTTGCTTCCGGCCTCCCCACCCGTGAAATGCCTCACAGAGCGTCAGGTCATCTCCCCAGGGCTCCTGCCTCCCTCTCCCACCCTGCTTCCGCCTTGCTTCCGCCCTCCCCACCTGTGAAATGCCTCACAGAGCGTCAGGTCATCTCCCCGGGCTCCTGCCTCCCTCTCCCACCCTGCTTCCTCCTTGCTTCCGGCCTCCCCACCCGTGAAATGCCTCACAGAGCGTCAGGTCATCCCCCCGGGCTCCTGCCTCCCTCTGCCACCCTGCTTCCGCCTTGCTTCCGCCCTCCCCACCCGTGAAATGCCTCACAGAGAGTCAGGTCATCTCCCTGGGCTCCTGCCTCCCTCTCCCACCCTGCTTCCGCCTTGCTTCCGGCCTCCCCACCCGTGAAATGCCTCACAGAGCGTCAGGTCATCTCCCCGGGGCTCCTGCCTCCCTCTCCCACCCTGCTTCCGCCTTGCTTCCGCCCTCCCCACCTGTGAAATGCCTCACAGAGCGTCAGGGAATCTCCCCGGGCTCCTGCCTCCCTCTCCCACCCTGCTTCCTCCTTGCTTCCGGCCTCCCCACCCGTGAAATGCCTCACAGAGCGTCAGGTCATCTCCCCGGGCTCCTGCCTCCCTCTCCCACCCTGCTTCCGCCTTGCTTCCGGCCTCCCCACCCATGAAATGCCTCACAGAGCGTCAGGTCATCTCCCCGGGCTCCTGCCTCCCTCTGCCACCCTGCTTCCGCCTTGCTTCCGCCCTCCCCACCCGTGAAATGCCTCACAGAGCGTCAGGTCATCCCCCCGGGCTCCTGCCTCCCTCTGCCACCCTGCTTCCGCCTTGCTTCCGCCCTCCCCACCCGTGAAATGCCTCACAGAGCGTCAGGTCATCTCCCCGGGCTCCTGCCTCCCTCTGCCACCCTGCTTCCGCCTTGCTTCCGCCCTCCCCACCCGTGAAATGCCTCACAGAGCGTCAGGTCATCTCCCCGGGCTACTGCCTCCCTCTCCCACCCTGCTTCCGCTTTGCTTCCGGCCTCCCCACCCATGAAATGCCTCACAGAGCATCAGGTCATCCCCCCGGGCTCCTGCCTCCCTCTCCCACCCTGCTTCCGCTTTGCTTCCGGCCTCCCCACCCGTGAAATGCCTCACAGAGCGTCAGGTCATCTCCCCGGGCTCCTGCCTCCCTCTCCCACCCTGCTTCCTCCTTGCTTCCGGCCTCCCCACCTTTTAAACGTTCATCCTGCGTGTGGTTATTGCAAAGCCCACCGCAGAAAGAGACAGCGCAAGTGGGGAAAAAAGAGACCAGCCAGGGCCCAGGGTAAGAACTGCCCTTTAAAGATGGATGATGTTACCCCCGCAGCACTGCAAGAGCTGGAGACACTCCCCACTTTCCTGAAGACGTGGTTGCCAAGCAACAAAAATGCCAACTCTTCTTCTGACCCTAGCCACTAACTAAGGTGAAACACGGGTTTTTCCTGCCCTAAGCTAAAGGCTACACAGAGCCATGGACGCGGCCGTGGGTTAATTTAATTAACACAACCAAGGGGGCAAATACCTTAATAGGGATTTTAATCAATTCGTGCTAAAGTTTTAAATAAAAAAAGGTTAAAAAAACCTGCCTAATTAAATGTTTAATGATTTTGTTTAGCTTTTTTCGTTTTCTAAAATGCAGTGCCTTACTGCCTTTACGATCTTACTGCCTTATCTTGCATAGGTGGGAAATACAATTTTGGCACCATTCATCTTTAATGGCAAGTGTGTCCTGTACGCCACGTTGCCTGTGTCACGGGACTATTGTAATTTTACTTTTTTGGTTGTGATAAAAATCAATTTTGCCCTCACAGTTATTAAAAGTATTATTAACATGAGTGGCAGCCGCATGATTTTAAGATGGTGATGGGGCCATAGGCAGCATAACACCAGTTTAATTATTTCTGAAAAGCTCTAAAAGTCTTGGTTATAAACATATGTAGATGTATTTCTGCCTCAGTGAAGAATTCAGTTGCAAACACAGAAGTTTTATTCGTAATGAAAAGCTTTTTGTTCAAAGGAAACAAAAAAACTGTAGGGGAAACCTGAACATCAGTGGAAAAGTAATTAACAAAACCATATTTTAGTTTAGATTTTTATAAAACCTTGTTTATACCTTTATTAAATATAAAAATATAGTTGTAAGTATGTTATGGCCAAAGTGTTTAAACATTGAACCGTCTGGTTATGCTGCTGAACGTTGAAGCCAATCAAACAAATTTCACTAGCACAAGGAAATGTCATAGAAGTTTATTACTCTCAAAGGATTGACATGAACCTGCATTTAAACTTCACTTTGCTTTACCTCTTGTACTATCTTTTTGTGCTATGCTACAAAATGTATTGGTCGTTCAGGTTCGTGCTTTAGAATACTTAACCGTGTAAGTGTTACCACTGACAAACAAACTCGAAAAGACTTGGGTAAAACTTCTGTTGCTGATGCTACAGCTAAACGAGAGTGCTAGGGGGAGCAATGCCTTTGCTCAGCATGGAGGGGGGTAACTAGTGGTGTCCCCCAGGGGTCTGTATTGCGACCAATCCTATTCAACTTACTCAAAAATGATCTGGAGAAAGGGGGAAACAGTGAGGTGGCAAAGTTTGCAGATGATCCTAAACTGCTCAAGATAGTCAAGACCAGAGCAGACTGTGAAGAACTTCAAAAAGATCTCACAAAACTAAGTGACTGGGCAACAAAATGGCAAATGAAACGTAATGTGGATAAATGTAAAGTAATGCACATTGGAAAAAATAACCCCAACTATACATACAATATGATGGGGGCTAATTTAGCTACAACTAATCAGGAGAAAGATCTCGGCGTCATCATGGATAGTTCTCTGAAGACGTCCGTGCAGTGGCAGTCAAAAAAGCTAACGGGATGTTAGGAATCATTAAAAAAGGGATAGAGAATAAGATGGAGAATATCTTATTGCCCTTATATAAATCCACGGTACGCCCACATCTTGAATACTGCGTACAGATGTGGTCCCCTCATCTCAAAAAAGATATACTGGCATTAGAAAAGGTTCAGAGAAGGGCAACTAATATGATGAGGGGTTTGGAACGGGTCCCATTGAGGAGCGAGTAGAGAGGCTAGGACTTTTCACCTTGGAAAAGAGGAGACTAAGGGGGGAGATGACAGAGGTCTATGCATATACCTGTGGTTTTAAATCTCTCTTTGGAATATGGCTAAATTTGTTTTTGTGTGAAAGCAAAGGTATTGTAGTGTGTGTCTTTGTTAATACAGCAACACTGTATCAGGGAGGTACATGAGACTCAGTGGCTGGGCTAGAGACTATCCACTATCTGGTGTCTTTTGAACCAGGAGACTCCAACATTGAGATGGAATTAGCGGTCACATGTCAGGATTATTTGGCTCAGGAATCATAGAATAACAGAGTTGGAAGGGACCTCTGGAGGCCATCTAGTCCAACCCCCTGCCCAGAGCAGGACCAATCCCAACTGAACCATCCCAGCCAGGGCTTTGTCAAGCCTGACCTTAAAAACTTCTAAGGAAGGGGATTCCACCACCTCCCTAGGTAACGCATTCCAGTATTTCTCCACCCTCCTAGTGAAAAAGTTTTTCCTCATATCCAACCGAAACCTCCCCCACTGCAACTTGAGACCATTACTCCTTGTTCTGTCATCTGCTACCACTGAGAACAGTCTAGATCCATCCTCTTTGGAACCCCCTTTCAGGTAGTTGAAAGCAGCTATCAAATCCCCCCTCATTCTTCTCTTCCGTAGACTAAACAATCCCAGTTCCCTCAGCCTCTCCTCATAACTCATGTGTTCCAATCCCCCAATCATTTTTGTTGCCCTTCGCTGGACTCTCTCCAATTTTTTCACATCCTTCTTGTAGTGGGGCCCAAAACTGGACACAGTACTCCAGATGAGGCCTCACCAGTGTCGAATAGAGGGGAACGATCACGTCCCTCGATGTGCTGGCAATGCCCCTACTTATACAGCCCAAAATGAAATTGGCCTTCTTGGCAACAAGGGCACACTGTCGACTCATATCCAGCTTCTCGTCCACTGTAACCCCTAGGTCCTTTTCCGCAGAACTGCTCCCGAGCCATTCGGTCCCTAGTCTGTAGCGGTGCATGGGATTCTTCTGTCCTAAGTGCAGGACTCTGCACTTGTCCTTGTTGAACCTCATCAGATTTCTTTTGGCCCAATCCTCCAATTTGTCTAGGTCCCTCTGTATCCTATCCCTACCCTCCAGCATATCTACCTCTCCTCCCAGTTTAGTGTCATCTGCAAACTTGCTGAGGGTGCAATCCACACCATCCTCCAGATCATTTATGAAGATATTGAACAAAACCTGCCCCAGGACCGACCCTTGGGGCACTCCGCTTGATACTGGCTGCCAACTAGACATGGAGCCATTGATCACTACCCGTTGAGCCCGACAATCTACCCAACTTTCTTCCTACCTTATAGTGCATCCATCCAACCCATACTTCTTTAACTTGCTGGCAAGAATACTGTGGGAGGCCGTGTCAAAAGCTTTGCTAAAGTCGAGGAATAACACGTCCACTGCTTTCCCTTCATCCACAGAACCAGTTATCTCATCATAGAAGGCAATTAGATTAGTCAGGCATGACTTGCCCTTGGTGAATCCATGCTGACTGTTCCTGATCACTTTCCTCTCATCTAAGTGCTTCAGAATTGATTCCTTGAGGACCTGCTCCATGATTTTTCCGGGGACTGAGGTGAGGCTGACCGGCCTGGAGTTCCCAGGATCCTCCTTCTTCCCTTTTTTAAAGATGGGCACTACATTAGCCTTTTTCCAATCTTCTGGGACTTCACCCGATCGCCATGAGTTTTCAAAGATAATGTCTACTTGCGACAGAGCTGGTATGGAAAATCTAAAAAGACACTATTTTTATTTGAGCATAAGCTTTCGTGAGCTACAGCTCACTTCATCGGATGTATGCATGCATCCGATGAAGTGAGCTGTAGCTCACGAAAGCTTATGCTCAAATAAATTGGTTAGTCGCTAAGGTGCCACAAGTCCTGTTCTTTTTGCGGATACAGACTAACACGGCTGCTCCTCTGAAAACTTACTATTTTAAGCATCAGGCAGCAGAAACCGTCTGTATAATTCATGACATTGAAGGCCTAGCTACTGAAGAATGGTGCACAGTGTATGATATCCATAACGTTGTTACACTATTTAACTAAAACACAACGAAAACTCAATGAATTAATCACAGAAAATAATAAGAAAGGAAAGAAAATCGTGCAGGCAGAGAAATTACTTGCTCTGCTTGTGAGCGTTATGTTAACTACAACAACTAGCTCATTATGGAATATCAGAAAAAGGAAGCTGCCTGCTCTTATTAATGATAAGCAATTAGCTAAATGGCCTAGTCCACAGCGTATAACAAAGGTGGTTGTAAACTGGCAATGCATTAACTCATGTAAACCAATTCCGCTTCGCACAATGTTATCATTTGGGGCCAGTGGCCCTGCATCCTAATTGAGATACATGTTATTCCAAACAATCCTGCTTGGTGTCAGACACAACGTATGTTCCCTTTATGGTCTCTGTACCCACACTAAAAGAACAGGAGGACTTGTGGCACCTTAGAGACTAACCAATTTATTTGAGCATAAGCTTTCGTGGGCTACAGCTCACTTCATCCTGACACTGCACCAGCTGATAAGTTGGCTACCGTCCATTCGGTAGGTTGCCTGGAAGACAGCATCGATAAGGAACGTATCACTCAGCAACACAAACCTGAAGGGCACCACGCTTGGCCTGTTGTTCAGGATGCCAATATGTACGTAAACGCGATGGGTTTGGCGTCGAGCCCGCAGCGTATGGCCATGTGGGCCTGGACCAATATAATGAGAAAGGAAAGTTAGGGGCTCCTGCCCTGTGAAATTTACCAGCCAGCAACAACCATTAGTCTGGGTGACCTGTCCTGTCACAGGTTTACTCACCAGCGTGGCGCCCCCCGCTGGTTATCTCGGGGGATTAGCTCGGCTAGCCGGCGTGCCCTCTCCTGGTGGTACCTTGCCCATTGTCGTCACCACCTGCAGATCCGCCTCTGTCCAAGTACTGCAGCGTCCTCTTCCTGACTCGGCCCTCCAGCCATGTCACTGTCCGTGGTTTTCCCCCTTTCGGGGAGGGGGGGAAGTATCTCCCAGTCCAGTCACTTCCCCAGTGGCGAGTGGGAGGGGCCCAGGCCTGCCCACTACTCTGGGTCCCAGCCCAGAGACTCTGTAGCTAGCATCCTCCTGTTGCACCTCAGATTCCTCTTACTGCTGCTATGTATCCCTGGCCAGGTCCCCATGGCCCCAGCAGCCGGCCAGGAGCTCCTCCCGCTCCCCCGGTCCCTGCCATCAGTTGCTCAGTCCAAGGCACGCAGGTCTCTCCCCCTGCTAGAGACACAGTCCTCACTCCTTGAGCTCCTGGCAGCAAAATGAACCGGCAGCTCTTTTTATAGGGGCCCCGACTGGCTGCTCCTCACAGCTTCTCTTGGGTTGGTTGCTCCCTTCACAGCCTCCCTAGGCTGCTTCCTTGCCAGTGTGGAGTCCCCCATCACGTAACAATTAATTATAAGAAATGTATGCATGGAGACCTCACTTGTGATGTCACTACTCCAAAGCTCTGTTTTACTCCTCACGGTCATAACCTGGTGGGTCCCATTATACTAATGCCTGTCCCAGTTTAAGGAGTAATCGTTTTACCTGTATTCATTCTATATTGCTGATAAAGCAGTTTGCTAAAACAGCACAAGTCTATGACACTCATGGGATTAATACACACTCTGTGCGGGTGTGTTGTGCTCTCCTCACAGTTCTGTTCGCCCGGGTCAGTATCCCACAACCGTCTGCAAAGCAGAAGTCAGCGCTGGCACTAGAAAACTCAGAGCCCAGTACATGAATGTGGTGTCCACGTACGGGGAGGGAGGACTTCCACGACTCATCAATCCTGGGAACATAGTATTCAAAAGAGAGAGAAGAAAAGTACAGAACAAAACAACAAGTGAAGGGTCTGTTACAAAGTGGTGGGTTGGATTTTAGTGATGGAGAGACAGTTTTGTAACTTATAAAACCTTATTATAAATATAACTAGTTTAAATGCATATTTCCGAAGCACACGTGTGAGGTGACTATGCTGCGAGGTACGAACTGCTCCTGGAAGTGGGGGTACATAGGTCTCCTTTTCCTATTGTACAGTTTTGTCTTTGGCTAAGTTCCGTTATTTGCTCTCTTGAACATTTTTAAGAACGAATCATGAGTGTAGTCAAACAATTGGCTATGCCTTTAGTCAACAGTAGTATCTCTTTGAGAATTACACAAAGGACAAACGCTGAACCCCTCGGTCAGATTTCCCAGCAGGTTCTTTGTATGGAAGGCCTTTGAGGAGCACAGCTAAACAGATGAGGTGCCTTCTTCACCTGCTGCATACCTCAGGACAGTGCTTAATTTGTGCCAGGGCTTGCTCAGCCCTGGCACCTCTGGGCCTGGCGGGTCAGAGCCCCGGCTCCTCTGGGCTTGCTGCGTCAGTCATGAATGTAAACTAATTGTCTGAGCCCCGGCCCCTCTTTCATTACACGCTAATCACTGCATCGGGAACTTGTTCACAGCACTCGCTCCGGCTGGAACAGCCTCCCACCTAGGTGCTGAGCTAGGGGCGCTGGGGGGGCTTGAAGCAGTAACACCAACCCAAATACACGTCTTCCGCCTTCAGCACCCCCACTATAAAATTGTTCTGGCACCACTCGCCTCCCAGTTAACGTCCGCCAAGCTCCTTTTCTCCTTTCCTTCCTTCCCTGGGGCACGCCAGCCTGAACTCCCCTGACCTGTACAAGGCCTGAGACTGTACACACAGGCCTGGCTTCACTACCCCCAAAGGCAAAGGAAGGGCCCCATCGCCTCCTTGAGCCTCGTTCAATTCCCATTTGGGCCTGAGCGGATGCGCACTTCGGGGCAGGGCCAGCTGCAGGTCTGGCCCTGCTCAGCATGGCCCAGCCAGGGGCACTGTCGGCACTTTAGCACTGAACTGATGAAGAACAGCAAAGAATTAAAGCATCAAAGCGAAGCCGGTCTGTGCCTTGCGAACACACCAGTGCTCAGGGATCTCAGGAACGCCTGCTAGGGAAGGCCCTTTGGTTGCGTGGCAGGGAGGGCTGCTGGGAGGTACCGAAGGCTGTGACCAGCTACGCCCCCAGCATCAGATTTCACACACCAGGGAAAGCTGATCAGCTGGGGCTAAATTTTCAGTAACTCCTGACTTAAGAGCCTGAGTCCATTGACTTTCAATCCGACTGCAGCTCCCACATGCCTAAGGCTTCTGGAAGGATGTAAGGCTTTTGGGGGCTGGAACCTGCTACCTGCACGGATTTTCAGAGCGCTACTCAGAGGTGCGCCAGTGCGGGGAGGCCTGGCTTGCTTTGCCAGGGCAGGGATGGGAAGAGAAGTTCACAGCTTGGCCCGCTAGTTATTTTATAACCTATCTGGTTCCCCTAGAGACGGAAATACTCCTGCTAAGTTCAGCACAAAGGGTTGTGGTACAAGTGTGAGTTTGCTGTAATTTCCATAGAGAGGAAGGCTTGGCACTTTGGATGGTTCTGAAAT
The DNA here is from genome assembly GCF_015237465.2 of Chelonia mydas. Classification (NCBI taxonomy): domain Eukaryota; kingdom Metazoa; phylum Chordata; order Testudines; family Cheloniidae; genus Chelonia; species Chelonia mydas. Next base: position 1,078,874 of record NC_057853.1, read on the forward strand.
TCAGAAAAAATCAGACAGCCTCTCTCACCACTGGCTTTGTTGCATCGCCTTGTCTAGCCTGTGCTGTAGGACTGGTCACACAGAGGCTTCCGACCTCGGGGTACCACATTGGCAGGAGGAGGGAGGGATTCGTACTTAGGAAGATGACGAACTCAAAATGTTGCTGGGCCTAGCACAGTGCATGTCGAAAGTGGGAGAGCTTCCGCTACTGCCCCTCCTGAGCCCTCCTTCCTGGCCTGCAGCCCCTCGCGCTGTTCCAGGCCTGCCCCGCACACACCTCTCTGCCAACGCACCTTGACCGCTCGACCCCCCCGATTGTGCCAGGCTGTGTGTTGGTTTAGACATATGGAAAAACAGCCACTAAGAGTAAACTGAAACCTCCAGACTCATTCCACTTGGACTGAAACAAAAATGGATCCAGCTCGCCAAACTCCCTCACCTACTCCCCCCGGCAGAAGCTGCCTTTGTTTGCTGAGAATAGGAGCACTGGTGTAAAGCCCTTCTTCCGAGTCAGAGGCATACTGTGACCCTCTGGCCTTGGCAAGCTGCCAGTACATTTTGTGGGCTGCTGGAGTATTGCTTAATGACTAATTAGGAGCTTCCCCGTTGATGCCTCATTCTAGCACATCAATGGTTTCTATGGCAACTTCAGAAGCAGCTGCAGGAGTGACTTACCCAGGTATCACAAAGAGCCTGTTCCCCACCTCCGGGGGGATTCCTCCAGAGAGTGAGGAGAGGGACCAGGCGCCATGTCAGGCAAGGACCTTTCCCTGGGATTTCAATCACGAAGCGGACACAGGACAGGCGAGAGGTGATGAGACAACAGCGAGAGCCCTTCACTCTCTCCAGCCCTTTTCATCTGGGGATCTGAAAGCACTTTGCAAACTCTTCATCCATTCTGAGGCTAGAGGGAACCATTGTGACCAGCTGGTCTGAGCTCATCATTTCTGGCCGAGCTACAGCAGATCCAGTAGAAAGACAGCGTCTCCACGGAAAGACCTCCAAGGATGGAGAATCCACCCCTCCCAAGGAAAGCTGTTCCAATGCTTAATTACCAGCACTTACATTGTGCCTCATTTCTAGACTGAATTTGTCTAGCTACAGCTTCCAACTCCTGGACCTTGTTATGCCTTTCTCTCCTAGATTGACCTGCTGCTTACTGTCATCTCTCTCTCCTGGCTTTGTCTGCCTGTTCTCCAGCTCTGCAGGGGACACAGAGCACCCCCCAGCACATTGGAAAGTCAGCACCTGAGCATGGGGTGGGAGACCAAGGCGAAGGCGCTTGGAGGCCGAAGAGCTGACGGGTGCACACGAGACGGCCCGCGGGGTCAGAGGTGCAGTTAGCCCAGGAACGAACGTTTAAGCACATTCATACCACTATCGCTGCGTCCACACTAGGGGCAACTGTCCTGGTATCAGCCCTATGGGCCAGGTCAAAGCAACACCCCGTTGAGCATAGCCATGTCCTCAGGCTGCCTCAGAGAAAGCAGAGCAGCCTGGCCATCGACCCTGCACGAGACCGAGGGCTGCTGATTGCTGTGTAGCTGGTCAACCAGCCCGTCGGCCGGGGAAGCGCGTCCTGCCTCGCACAGGAACACCAGCAGCTGCGGGGCTGATATTTGCTCTGGTGACACCCCCAGGTGTTGTGCTCTTGACTCTCCTGGGCCCCTCGTCTTTTGTCTCTGGAGATGTGGTCAAACTCCGTTCGGGTCACCACCGTGCGTGTGCGTCTGGCTCAGTGCAGGCCCTGGGGACAGCTCAGAGCGTCTGGCAAGGCTCAGCGCAGGACAGCCGGGGCGAGCGGAGGTGGACGTGCTTCGGCCGAGCTAGCTGGGTACCGGACTCAGCAAATGGGGGTCAGTCTGGACTGAGGGGGGGTCAGCAGAGCTGTGTCTGGGCTGGGGCCCCAGGGTGGCATAGCCAGGATGGGCTGCACAGCTGAAGTGCACAGTGTGATCTGGAGTGCAGGCCAGGGCCATGAGTCTGTCTGTCCTAAGACTCAAACCCAGCCCTTCCATGTCCAGAAAGGGTCACAAGAGGCAGTGTGGGGGGAGAGGTGTCAGTTTCTAATGCGGGGGGGGTCCATGTCTAATGACACAGCATTGCACTATTGCTCTGGCAGAAGCCGTGCTCACTGGCACTGCAGGAATGAGCTCAAATAGCTAGAAACAAATTGCTAATATTTGCTCAGGTGCAGGAAGGTTAAATTCCCGCCCATGCGACAAACCTTCCTCTGCAGGCAGGAAAGCAGCTGGGCGAAGGCAGGATTTTTTCCATTCTCTCCTGGGACGGGAGGAGAGCAGATTGCAGAAGAGGAAGAGAGCGGGGTTTACTGCAAACCCTTAGAAAACGGCACCCAGACCAGGAGCAGCTGGGCAGGGACAGAACTACAACTGCCCACACTACCTGCAGGGGGCACTCACACCTCCCCAGGCTCTTCCCTCTCGAGTGCCGGGACGGTGGTTTGGGAGCAGCCCGTGGCCCTACGCCTGGGGGAGTATGGAATGGGCTCGAGCCGATGTCCTCACTGAGGGGGGGAAAGTCAGCCAGATAAAGTGCCTCGTGGCAGAGGGAGAGACACAGCCGTGCAGGGGAGAGGGCGGCTGCCCCACTGGGACCAGCCCGTGGTGGGGTGAGGCTGAAGAAATCAGTGGCTCTGGGGTTCCCCTCACTCACCTGGGGATTTCCACACCAGTTTCACATTAGCTGCAAGCAGAAGCATGTTGTGATGTTACACCCCATATTCTTTATGGAAATATGGTTACGATATGGTATGGCTAAGATCTACTCTATGCAAGATGGCTCCTGTGCGGCGTCATTGGAAAGGGGATGATTTACAGAATGTGTTCTCCAGCGTGCATGCCTTGGAGATGTACCTGCTGTACCTGAAGCTGGGAATATTGACCACGTCTCTGTATTTCAAACGGGCTATGCTGGATGAGGCCGAACAATGTTAGTGGCTTATGGAGGAAATGCACACAAGCATAAGGGTCACCCCAGGAACTGTGTGTAAAATAGAAACCTCTCAGAGACAGCTCGACACAATGGGAATTGCTTGACCCAGATCTCAGAAAAAAGCTTTCCAGCACGTGGGGGGAGGATATAAAAGAGGGACCATGACAACATGAGGGGGCCTCACTCTCCTTACAACAACACACCTGAAAACACCCGAGGAACAAAGACTGAACTGTGGGAAGTGCTGGTCCCAGGCAAAGAGCTTGAGCCTGTATATGAAAACCTGGGAAAGCCAAGGCAGCCTGAGCCATAAGACTCCGCCAGCCTGTTTATCGCTCAGGGTGGGAATTTGTTAATTTGTACCCTGACTGTCAAGTGCGTTAAGGTCAGTCTGCAGCTTTTGTTTCATTTGCTCCGTGATCGGCTTTGTTCTGTTTGCTACCCCCCGTTACTGCTTAACAGCTGCCTTTAATATATTTCTTTTGTTTATTATTGAACCCAGTTTCTGCCATTTCTAACAGGGGAGTAAGAAGTGTGCGCACCTCTCCCCACGTTGAGGGAGGGGGCGAATTTCATAATAGATCTGTGGGTCTGCCCTCCAAGGGAGGTGGACATCTGAGGCTGGAGCAAGTCCCTGAAGCTGCGTCTTCCCAGAGCTGATCTGCGGTTGGGTGGGGCCCTGCCTGTGTGCTGGAGGAGGCTTTAATCGCTGGGCTCAGCAAGACAGGCTAACGAGGGCCCAGGCTGGCAGAACAGGTAGACTCAGGGGTATCTCAGCACATCAGGGGGCTTCCCAAAGGGTCCAACCCGTCACACACGTCACCAGCAGCTTTCCAGGAATATGGAGCCCCGCAGGAGTCAGGTGGCTGCCCACTAGCCTGTGCGGTTTATCCTCGAGAACAAAGGCCCTGCCTTACCATCCAAACACCCTTGGGGCCGGGGCAGCACTGCAACTCTTGGTATGAAAACCTCGTGCTGCAGGCCACCAACCTGCTGGGCACCATGGCCGGGAGCAGGGGGCTGGCATGGTGCCCCAGCGGCGGCTAGGGGTGCCACTCCTTTCCGGGGGCGGCCCGATGTCCCGGGGGGAGGCTTCGCAGCAGGCACGCGCAGACGGTGCCTGTATCATTTTTGTATCTGAAGTTATAATTATTGGCTCTATACCTGGATTTCAAATGTTGGCCCGGGGGGTACCGCCCACGGGGTAGCACCCAGCACGTCTCGGAGGGACTGTTCAAATTAAGTAGCTCATCAAGAAACACTTGGCTGACAACGGACCAGGGGAGACGCCCATCTGCACTGCGCGGACTCTCACGTAAACTGCTGTCTGGAGTGCAGGTAATGGCTTCCTGCAGTGATTGAGCAAAATGGGGCATAAACATGTGACCTGCCCATGTGACCCCAAAACACCATCTTGGTGCTGTAATTTTCCACAGTAGGAACAATGGGTTTCCCTCCACATGGCAAAAGCTATAAAAGGCCCTGGAAACCCCTCCACTTTGTCTTCAGTCCTGCTTCTTACCTCTGGAGGAACTTTGCTACAAACTGAAGCTCTGAACCAGGGACTGAAAGACCCATCCCAGCTGGGGATGTTCTCCAGAGACTTGATTTGAACCTGCCGTTTATTCCATCACTGCTACAAGCCTGAACCAAGAACTTTGCCATTGTATTGCCTTTAACCAATTTTAACTCTCACCTTCCTTCCTTCCTATAAATAAACCTTTAGATACTAAAGGATTGGCATCAGCATGATTTTTGGGTAAGTTATATATTGACCTGGGTGTGTGGCAGATCCTTTGGGATCAGGAGAAGCTTTTATTTGATGAGATTGGTTGTAAAGAATCACTCATCTTTAAATCCAGTTTTTAGTGGTAATACAAGGACTGGGATGCCTAAGGAAACTGCTTTTATAACTTCTTGTTAGCCAGCGTGGTGAAACAGAAGTTTACTTTTGTGGTTAGTTTGGTATATCCTATGGGAGATTAGCCACCAGTCTCGGGGTGTCTCTGCCCCATTACTCAGCAGTTCATCCTGAATTTGGCACCCTCAGTTGTGACTCACTGAGGTCCGGTCAGAGGTGGCGTTTGGCATTTGTTGTAATTCACCATCAGGAATGTGCCAGCTGAGATTCACAGCACCCATAAGGGCTGAGTGACACAGACGTACTTGGTACTGCTTAGGCCAGATGGCGTTTCTGAACTGCCTGTTCCTTGTGGTGGAATCTCAGGGCCTGGTCCCCTCTCAGTAACGGTCTCAAACCTCCTCGGAGCAGGGGAGAACGGACGCCCCCTTCACTCTCACTGAGGGCTTGACCCTGAGTGGCTTCCGGGGGCGCCTCCAGGAACAAGCCGAGGCACTTTGCCCTGCGAACTCCGGCACTGTCAGATCAAGCAGCAGGAGAGACCTTGATGGACACAGCTTCACCAAGAGTCACATTCCACTTGTTTCATTTATTTGAGGGGCTACAGCACCTCCTAGGCACTGAGCTACAGGGCACCGTATGTGCTACATGGGACACAGACCAGGGTTACAACGATACAGCACTCCCCGCTCTCCTCTGGCCTCCCGCGAGTCACTGGTGCTCCTCACTGCGCAGCATAAGACACATCTGCACAAAGACAGCACAGACATTCACACTGGACAACAGGCAGCTCAAACCAGCTCCCCCACCCAGGGGCTGGCTCTCCTCCCAAGAGACTGCTGAGGGACAGACAGATGGACCCTGGCGCTCCATGAACGAGGGGGTGGCTGCCCTGCAGGCTGCCCCCACCCCTGAAGTGCAGTGTTCGCAACAGGACCTGACACTGGAGAGCCAGCTTTGGATTCCCCAGGATCGCGAAGTCCCTTCAGCTACTCTGGGGAGCCACCCCGCCCCCTGGCATTGACACTCCTTCCAGACTCCTCTGCGGCTTGCCCTGCCCTGGTTCTCTCCTGTCCCCCAAGAACAGACCGACTGCTCCCATCTCTGAGCTACACTAGAAAACTAATTTCAGCTTCTGAAAGCCTAACGAGCAAAAGACGATGTCACTGCTTTGGTGCCCCGAGTCAGTAACTACGAGCTACACACCAGCTCCAAAGAGTTTGCTCTCCGTGGCACCTGTCGCCAGCTTCAGGCACTTTGCCCTCAGCTCTGTTGGTGGGATCCTTCTGCCGGGGGCTCCCTTCAGGCCCCTTCCCGCAGGCAGAGAGCCTCGACTGCGCCGCTGGGGCCCTGCGCCACCCCTCCGATCACAAACAGCAGGCTTGGGGCCTGGTAGCTGGAGCAGGAGCAACGACCAGTGGGCATGGGGGGCAGCAGCTCCCATTTCTTCCTTGGTATGCTAAATCCTTCCACTGAGCCCAGGGGGAATGACTGGTTCCCTGCAAGAGATGAGACATTAAACCATCAGTGGGCAGCAACAGAGGAGAGAGACCTGGGTGTGGGTCAGTCACAGGCTAAGACCCACCAGTGGGACATGGCTGTGAAAAAGGCAAGCCTCAGCTGTGAAGACAGAGAAGTCGGAGTGCCGTTGGGCAAGGCACAGGCTAGCCCTCCGCTGGGATGCTGTGTGCAGCTCTGGGCACCCGCGGTCAGGGAAGAGGAACTTAAACTGGATCCGGTGCAGAAGAATGGGGAGCATCTCATGAGGGGAAAAAGGGACAGCTTAGCTTTTTGGCCCAGCAGAGAGAAGGCTGAGAGAGGAGCTCAGTGCTAGAGACCCACCCGGGAGGACGAAGAGCTATTAAAGCTCAAGGACAAAGTTGGCCCAAGAACCAAGGGGACAAACTGGCCAGGAATATGTCAGGGTGGACACTGGAAGTCTATATCCATTAGAGGGGGCGGCTTTGGGACAGCCACCCAGTTGGAGTGGTAGATACGCTGGAGGGTAGGGATAGGATACAGAGGGACCTAGACAAATTGGAGGATTGGGCCAAAAGAAATCTGATGAGGTTCAACAAGGACAAGTGCAGAGTCTGGCACTTAGGACGGAAGAATCCCATGCACCGCTACAGACTAGGGACCGAATGGCTCGGCAGCAGTTCTGCAGAAAAGGACCTAGGGGTTACAGTGGACGAGAAGCTGGATATGAGTCAACAGTGTGCCCTTGTTGCCAAGAAGGCCTTTGGCATTTTGGGATGTATAAGTAGGGGCATTGCCAGCAGATCGAGGGACGTGATTGTTCCCCTCTATTGGACATTGGTGAGGTCTTATCTGGAGTACTGTGTCCAGTTTTGGGCCCCACACTACAAGAAGGATGTGGAAAAATTGGAAAGCGTCCAGTGGAGGGCAACAAAAATGATTAGGGGACTGGAACACATGACTTAAGAGGAGAGGCTGAGGGAACTGGGATTGTTCAGTCTGTGGAAGAGAAGAATGAGGGGGGATTTGATAGCTGCTTTCAACTACCTGAAAGGGGGTTCCCAAGAGGATGGCTCTAGACTGTTCTCAGTGGTAGCAGATGACAGAACAAGGAGTAATGGTCTCAAGTTGCAGTGGGGGAGGTTTAGGTTGGATATTAGGAAAAACTTTTTCACTAGGAGGGTGGTGAAACACTGGAATGGGTTACCTAGGGAGGTGGTGGAATCTCCTTCCCTAGAAGTTTTTAAGGTCAGGCTTGACAAAGCCCTGGCTGGGATGATTTAGTTGGGGATTGGTCCTGCTTTGAGCAGGGGGTTGGACTAGATGACCTCCTGAGATCCCTTCCAACCCTGATATTCTATGATTCTATGAAACAACGTAACTAGTTTTAAGAGATAACTGCACATATTTGCGTGAGATTGTCTGACAGGGTGGCTTGGGATGTGAGGGCAGGGATCAGAGCCCTGCGGGTCCCTACCAGTTCATGTTCAATGTTCTTAAAATTGAATACCACAGCTGGTCCCTGCCCACACCATCCCCTCAGCCAAAGCCACAGGGCCGAGGGAACGCGCCGTACCGTGGGCCCCCCGCGCCATCCCCTCAGCCAACGCCACAGGGCCGAGGGATCGCGCCGTACCGCGGGCCCCCCGCGCCATCCCCTCAGCCAACGCCACAGGGCCGAGGGATCGCGCCGTACCGCGGGCCCCCCGCGCCATCCCCTCAGCCAACGCCACAGGGCCGAGGGATCGCGCCGTACCGCGGGCCCCCCGCGCCGTCCCCTCAGCCAACGCCACAGGGCCGAGGGATCGCGCCGTACCGCGGGCCCCCCGCGCCGTCCCCTCAGCCAACGCCACAGGGCCGAGGGATCGCGCCGTACCGCGGGCCCCCCGCGCCGTCCCCTCAGCCAACGCCACAGGGCCGAGGGATCGCGCCGTACCGCGGGCCCCCCGCGCCGTCCCCTCAGCCAACGCCACAGGGCCGAGGGATCGCGCCGTACCGCGGGCCCCCCGCGCCGTCCCCTCAGCCAACGCCACAGGGCCGAGGGATCGCGCCGTACCGCGGGCCCCCCGCGCCGTCCCCTCAGCCAACGCCACAGGGCCGAGGGATCGCGCCGTACCGCGGGCCCCCCGCGCCGTCCCCTCAGCCAACGCCACAGGGCCGAGGGATCGCGCCGTACCGCGGGCCCCCCGCGCCATCCCCTCCATGAACACCTTAGGACTCTGAGGATGTGCACTATCACAGGGCCTTGCCTCCCCTCCGCCAGCATTGTGGGACTGAGATCGCGGGAGGACAGAGGTCTGGCAGGGAGCTCTGCAGATGAGCACGGGGGGCAGAGTTAAGGTGGTGTATTTCCTGAGGTGAATTCTGCCCCTTACACAGCGTTCACACTAGTGCTTTGCGCAGCTGTGAGAGGGGCGCAAGAGGAGACTGGGACGAAGTACTGCACCCCACCGTGCCCGTCACTCTCACACGCTGTGCAGGGTGCTGAGCTGTGAACACGTGGGAGATGAAAAGCTTTCGCAAGCTGCCTGTCGATCCGAGTCCCGCCGCGCTGCTGCCCGTCTCCCAGCCCCCACACTGCACGGGTAACTGACCTGGCACAAAAGAGCCAGGAATGGAACCAAATCGATTTTTCTGTCCATTTGCAGAGCTCATTGTTCCCACTGAATAGGAACGGCTCTGGCTGGGCCACACAGCACAGAGCAGGAGAGTCAGAGAATCCGAGACTATCAGGGCTGAAAGGGACCTCAGCAGGTCATCTAGTCCAACCCCCTGCTCAAAGCAGGACCAACCCCAACTAAATCATCCCAGCCAGGGCTTTGTCAAGCCTGACCTTAAAAACCTCAAAAGGAAGGAGATTCCACCACCTCCCTAGGTAACGCATTCCAGTGCTTCACCACCCTCCTAGTGAAAAAGTTTTTCCTAATATCCAACCTAAACCTCCCCCACTGCAACTTGAGACCATTACTCCTTGTTCTGTCATCTGCTACCACTGTGAACAGTCTAGAGCCATCTTCTTTGGAAACCCCCTTCACGTAGTTGAAAGCAGCTATCAAATCCCCCCTCATTCTTCTCTTCCGCAGACTAAACAATCCCAGTTCCCTCAGCCTCTCCTCATAACTCATGTGTTCCAGTACCCCAATCAGTTTTGTTGCCGTCCACTGGACGCTTTCCAATTTTTCCACATCCTTCTTGTAGTGTGGGCCCAAAACTAGACACAGTACTCCCAGATGAGGCCTCACCAATGTCGAATAGAGGGGAACGATCACATCCCTTGATCTGCTGGCAATGCCCCTACTTATACAGCCCAAAATGCCATTAGCCTTCTTGGCTACAAGGGCACACTGTTGACTCATATCCAGCTTCTCGTCCACTGTCACCCCCAGGTCCTTTTCTGCAGAACTGCTGCCGAGCCATTCGGTCCCTAGTCTGTAGCGGTGCATTGGATTCTTCCGTCCTAAGTGCAGGACTCTGCACTTGTCCTTGTTGAACCTCATCAGATTTCTTTTGGCCCAATCCTCTAATTTTTCTAAGGCCCTCTGTATCCTATCCCTACCCTCCCGCGTATCTACCTCTCCTCCCAGTTTAGTGTCATCTGCAAACTTGCTGAGGGTGCAATCCACACCATCCTCCAGATCATTAATGAAGATATTGAACAAAACCGGCCCCAGGACCGACCCCTGGGGCACTCCACTTGACACCGGCTGCCAACTAGCCATGGAGCCATTGATCACTACCCGTTGAGCCCGACGATCTAGCCAGCTTTCTACCCACCTTATCGTCATCGCAGGACACCACAAGGCACCTGGGCTGCCCACAAAGAGCAGCTCTGCCCTGTGTCTGCTGCAGCACGTTGTAGAAATTCAGCTGTCCGCTTTCCCCAAGTTAACAGACCCTTGCTGGGAGAGCCAGGGAGCACCACCTGCCCCACAGCCAGCGCGCTTCTCCCCTGCCCTGTTCCAGGTCTCCGAGCCGAGAGGGGCAGGGACCAGGAACGACTGGGTGCTCCTCCTAGACACAGGCCTGCAGAGAGTGGCTGAACAGTGCCCCCGTCCAACCATGCTGCTGTACCCCCCTACACCAGGCACTCCCTGGAGAGCGGGAACAGCGCCCTCCCACGAACAGCAGCCCACGATGGCTGCAGCCAGCAGCTGCCAGTGATTTCACTTTGCTGGAAAGGCAAAGCCTGCGTTCCTCAGCTGCACCCAGCACTCAGCTCCAGGCTGCTGGCTGCTCACCAGCCAGGTAAAGTCTCCTCAGAGAGCCGGAGCTCAGCATCCCCATCGGACAGTGCTGTGGCTCCAAGGCACCATCCCAACCAGCCAGCCCAGCTGCGGGAGACATGCCGGTGTACTTCTGCGCTGGCCTCGCATCCCCTTACAGAGTGTGGGGGAGTCAGGGCCCTGCACCCCCCACGTGTTGCGATTTACTGCGACTTTTAGCCAGCCAGCAAAACGGAAGGTTTATTGGACGACAGGAACACAGTTTAAATTAGAGCTTGTAGGTACAGACAACAGGACCCCCTCAGGTCCATTGGGGGGGGGGGGGGCAGGGCAGGGAGCTTAGACCCCAGTCCTGGGGCTCCTTCTGTTTCTCCAGTCCACTTCCAAACTCAAACCCCCCTCCAGCCGACTCCCCCAGCCTCCCGCCGGCTCCTCCTCCAGCCTTTGTCCAGCTTCCTGGGGAAAAGGTGTCACCACGCCCCCAACCCCCCTCCTGGGCTCAGGTATTGTTCCTCCAGCGAAGCCACCCCCTGCGATCCCATTCCCCATGCAGACAGTCTCAGTAAACCTCCCCTGCCACATTCCCAAGTCAATCCTCCCCACTTCCTGCTTCGTGACACATCCCACATGGGGCGCTGCTGCCTGCAGGGCTCCCCCCATGTCTCCATCCCTGTCTAACTTTCCCCAGGCCTGGCCCACCCCGGGGAGGTGAATAAACAGGATAGCACAGCTGGAGGTGCGGCGCTCCCTTGGTCCTACAGCAGCTTCGGATCCAGCGGGCACGTGCCTTCCTGGAGGTCACCACGGCTGGGCACAGAAGTGAGGGGAACACCTAGATGGATGCCACACCATGAGCGGGTGCCAGCTAGTGAGACCTAATAAGGCACCAACATTTATACAGAAGCAAAAGTCGGGCCCCGTCCCGGCTCTTCCTCACCCTCCCCAAGAGGGGATCTGGGCCATCTCCAGTCTGACTGCACGGGGGGCCAGAATGGCCAGGGAGGGGCCCCTGAGGGTACCCTGCCCATGGGTAGCACAACGACAAGATGATCCCAGTGCCTCCAATAGAGACTGGTGGAGCAGGGGCTGCGGGAGGGAACAAGGCCTGGAGCCAGAGGAGAGACTGGGACCCAGGATTCACGGCGCTCTCAGCCCCCACAGAGAAACCCCTCGAACTCGGTGCCCTGTGGCAGGAGGAAGGGGAAGGGCCAGCCGCTCAGCTCCACTGACAGAGCAGCGTGTGCGGGACGGCACGGCCCCCAACATGGGCCTGGGAGGGGCAGGTCTGTCTCACAGCTCCCTCCCCGAGAGGCTGCCACTTGGCTCAGCCCTGCCAGCGGCTACACCCTCCAGCAAGTCCCGAGCACAAACATGACCCCCCCGTCCCTCCCACCACGTTACCGAGGCCTCCGGCCACCACCACTCGCCCGCCGAGGCAGCCTGCCACGAAGTCAGCTCTCTTCTCCCGCATGCGCACGGCGCGGCCCAGCTTGCTCCAGGCCCCTGCAGGAAAGAGACAGGTCAGGCTCGTCCTGCTGCAGCGGGCGGGAGAAGAGCCTCACCGGGTGCTGGGCACCTTCCCCTCTGCCGGCCCTTCCCCGCGCGCCTCCCTGATGGGTCTGAACGCAGGGACGGAGCCGGGCCAGACGCCTCCCGAGACTCGCCCGCTGTAACTCTGCTCACAGGAATGGGACCCCCGCCCCCTCCCCAGGCATGAGACAGCTGGGGCAGGGCCCCCCCGCTGCTACCAGGGGAGAGAGCAGCCGGGGGCACATAGACGGGGACAGGGTGGGAGTGAAGGACGGGCTTTGGGAGGAGATTTCCACCTGCCGTTCCTGCCTCCCGGCCCCAGGGCAGTGCCTCAGCAGTGGGGCCAGAGGCAGAGGTTCAAAGCCCCAAACTCCAGGAGTTGGAGCCAGGCTCCTTCTGCACCCCGCCCCGGGTCACAGGACACGTACAGAACAGGAGCGTGAACAAGGAAGCTAAGCGCAGAGCTGGGTCGGAGGGACCCTCCAACTCTCTGGGTGTCCGGCCGGGGGCACCTCTCTCTGCACCCCAGCTGGCCAGGCACACGGGGCGCCCATGCTGCACAAGATCCTCATGCCAGCTCACCCTGCTCCGGCTCAAACATCTCCACCGTGTTGACAAAGTGGGGCCGGGAGTAGAAGTTGTGGGGTCCCGGTTGCTGCAGGCCCCCGAGGCTAAAGAAGCAGCCGTCGGCCATGGCGCAGCTGGCAAAGGCCCGCCGGCTGGGGACGCTGGGATAACGTGTCCAGCTCCTTGTCTCCAGGTCGAAGGCCTCGAAGGCAGTGACGGGCAGCTTGCCCTGCCTCCCGCCTGTGGAGGGAGGAGATGCTGAGAGGGGTCTGGGCTGCCAAGGCCTTCACCCCCACCCCCACCCCCACATCGCCCTGTCACAAGGGATGGGGGTCAACACCAGGGCTGCATGTGCTCTGCAGAGCATGGGCTGTGGATTGTGCCCAGTTGGGGGGCAGGGCGGGGCGGGGGCAGGTCTCTGCGGGACATCCTGGGCACCCAGAGCCAGAATCTGAACCGAGATTCGCCAGGCTCATTTGCATGTTTATTAAAGGTTATTAATGTTTCTGCAGCAGAGCAGCCAGGAGCCAAGCCGGCTTCTGGGGCACGGGGGCTGTGAACAAAGAGACGCCCCACAGGCAGGGCCCAGCGAAGCCCTGGGATGAGGAGAGATTTTGCCCCTGTCCAGTTGGGAGTCTGGAGCTGTACCACTCTCCTGCAGCTGCTCCAGCCCCAGCCTCTCCCAGCAGGGGGCGCTGTGGGGGCGAGGCACTGGTTGTAGGGGAAGTTCCCTGCTGCTCCAGCCCCAGCCTCTCCCAGCAGGGGGCGCTGTGGGGACGGGACAGGGCGCTGGCTGAGGGGGGCTCCCAGCAGGGGGCGCTGTGGGCAGCGGGGCAGGACACAGGATGTGGGGGGCTCCCCAGGGGAAATGCTGCACCCATGCACCTTCCATCTCACCCACTGTCCCCATCCAGATGGTGCCACTTACCCAGGAGGAAGATCTTGTTGCCCTGCAGGAAGGCAGATGCCCCATAGCAGGGGGTGGGCATGGAGGGCAGAAGCTGCCAGTGGGCGGTCGCTGGCTCATAGACCCGCACTAGCGCCTGAGGAGAGGTGTCTGCGCCCATGCCCCCAAGAGCATAGACCAAACCATCTGCAAGAGAGGAGGGGACATGACGGGGGGAAAGCAAGGACCGGGTAGGGGCAAAAGAGTGGGGGATGGTTGGGGCGTGAGAGAACGGGGGAGCCGGCGCGGGATGGGGGGCTGTGAGAGAGCAGGGGAGCCGGCGCGGGATGGGGGGGAGCCGGCAGGGAGCTGGTGGGGGACGGGGGTGAGCGGCCGACTGAGGAGCCCTGGCTCGCTGAGCTCTGCCGCCCACGTCCCCCCAGAGTGCTGGGCCTGGCTGAGCCAGGCAGCCCCAGCCACCAGCAGTGGGGCACGGTTCAGAGCCCAGGACCGGGTGGGGCAGCTCCAACCAGGAGCACAGGAGGCAGCTCTTGTGCCCGTGGCAGGGGGGCACGATGGCACAGGACGGCCAGGGGCAGCAAACCCACGAATCCACGGCAGGCCTTAAACCGGGGGGGAAGGGGGACAGCACAGGGGGACAGGGTCAGTGCCGGGGGGGGAGGGCGCAGGGGGGGAGGGTTGGGGGCTGGGGGGAGGATGGGGTCAGTAGGGGGGAGGGCGCAGGGGGACAGGGTCGGTGCCGGGGGGGAGGGCGCAGGGGGGGAGGGTTGGGGGCTGGGGGGAGGATGGGGTCAGTAGGGGGGAGGGTGCAGGGGGACAGGGTCGGTGCCGGGGGAGGGATGGGGGTCGGGGGGGGGGGACGGCACAGGGCAGGAGGGTCAGTGCGGGGGGGGATGGGGTCAGCGGGGGGATGGCACAAGGCAGGAGGGTCGATGTCAGGGGGGGAATGGGGTCAGTGGGGGGAGGGTGCAGGGGGACAGGGTCGGTGCCGGGGGAGGGATGGGGGTCGGGGGGGGACGGCACAGGGCAGGAGGGTCGGTGCCAGGGGGGAGGATGGGGTCAGTGGGGGGAGGGCGCAGGGGGACAGGGTCGGTGCCGGGGGGGGATGGGGTCAGTGGGGGGAGGGCGCAGGGGGACAGGGTTGGTGCCGGGGGGGGATGGGGTCAGTGGGGGGAGGGCGCAGGGGGACAGGGTTGGTGCCGGGGGGGGATGGGGTCAGTGGGGGGAGTGCGCAGGGGGACAGGGTTGGTGCCGGGGGGGGGGGAGAGGATGGGGTCAGTGGGGGGAGTGCACAGAGGGACAGGGTCGGTGCCGGGGGGGGGGATGGGGTCAGTGGGGGGAGGGTGCAGGGGGACAGGATCGGTGCCGGGGGGAGGATGGGGTCAGTGGGGGGAGGGTGCAGGGGGACAGGGTCGGTGCCGGGGGGGGGGGGGGGGGGGATGGGGTCAGTGGGGGGAGGGTGCAGAGGGACAGGGTCGGTGCCGGGGGGGGGGATGTGGTCAGTGGGGGGACGGTCGATGCCGGGGGGGGGGGGATGGGGTCAGTGGGGGGAGGGCGCAGAGGTACAGGGTCGGTGCCGGGGGGGGATGGGGTCAGTGGGGGGGGGGGGTCGTGCTGGGTGGGGAAAGGGTGGCTGGTGCAGGGGCCGGGGCTGGCACAGCGGGGAGCCCACCGGCGGGGTGGGAGCTGCAGTCCCCCTGAATTCCCCTCCCCCCATGTCCCGGACCCTGGCTCTGGCCTGTCCCAGGGCACTGATGGGGTGAGTGCCCCACGCCTCCCCCCACCCTCCAGCGCCCGGGCCTGCAGCGGGGGCCCCTGCCAGCCCCGGGGACGGCACCGCACGGGGCGGGCAGCGGGCTGGGCCCCGGCACCTGCTGCCGGGCTGTTTCCCGCCCGGCGCCAGCACCCGCTCCCCCGGACACACTGAAAATAGCCCAGACCCCGGGCCTGGCAGCTAATGAGACTCCCTGGCGCGTCTCCCTGGAGACGCCATGGCAACCCAGCCATCTGCCCGAAGGCTGCTTCCCCCGCCCTGCTCCGGCTGCCACGCGAAGCCCACAGCGGGCAGGGCCCAGGGAGCAGGGGCTGCAGGCCTGCCCCACAGGCCCCAGCCAACAGCCTCTCCTCACCCCCGAGGTCCCTGGGGTGCCCCGGGCAAGCAGCTCAGCAGAAGCCACCACCCCTCGGAGGGGCTCAGCCTACGTTTGGAGGGTGCCCCCTTGCTGCAGACCCTCACGCCCACCCCTGGCTGGGCCAGTCCCCAGCCGCGGGAGGGGCGGGGGGGCGGCCCAGCCAGGCGAAGGGCCGTGCCCCAGGTCACATGGAGGGGCTGCCAGTCTGGGCCAGGCTCCCTCTGGACGCTGCCCTGGCAGCGGGGCCGGCTGGAAAATGCCGGGCAGCTCTCATCAGCTAAGAGTGGGAACACGCAGCAGCCTGGACTCTGGGGCCACCTCGGGCTCCAGGACCCGCCTGCGCCCCCCCCGCTCAGCCCCCACGCCTCCCCGGGGCCAGCCCCAAATGCCCGGAGAGAGCGCCCCCCCGCTCAGCCCCCGCGTCTCTGAGCCCCCCTGGATCCAACCCCAACTGCCGGGGGAGAGCGCCCCCCACTCAGCCCCCGCGTCTCCGCGCCCCCCGGGGCCAGCCCCGACTGCCCGGGGAGAGCGCCCCCGGCTCAGCCCCCACGTCTCCGCGCCCCCCGGGGCCAGCCCCGACTGCCCGGGGAGAGCGCCCCCATCAATTTGCCAACATGGCTTTCTCAGTTAGCCACAGAGAGGAGCCAGCCCGGCCTGGGGCCGTGCGCGGCAGGATCGGGGGATCGCCTGCTGCAATCCACACAGGGGGGAACCGGTGTCTCCAGCCTGACTCAGCTCAGTCAGTGCTGCCAACTTCCACAAGGAAAGCAGCCTCCCCCTTGTCTGTTGGGTGCGGGTCCGACCCCCAGCACCGAGTTAGGCTTGGCTTGTGTCAGCGTTGAACTGGCCATGCCGAGCGCTGGGGCAGCAGCTGCATGAGGCTGGGGGAACAGGTGGAGATGGTGCTGAACTGAAAGCCCAAGACCACCCCCCTCACTGCACTTGTGACCTGACCCCCCCACAAGTCAGCAACTTTACAGCATGTGCACCTGGCAAGCCCCATTCTGCCCGCTTCCCGCAACCACAACCCCCGCCAGCCGGAGCACCAGCTCCGCCCCCCCATGGGATGAGCCCTGTGGGCAGGCTCAGAGAGAGGATGGGGGGGCAGAGAGACTACCGGGGGGGCATCTGTGCAGCGAGATGATGGCGGGGGCCAGGGGGCCTCTGCAGCACGCGCTCTCTCTCTCTCGGGCCCTGCCGAGGCCGCTCCTGGCATGTCCCGTCCAGGGCCTGCGGCAATGGGGCTCCGGGAGAAGCCCAGCCAGAGGGAACCCGCCGAGCCCAAAGGACTCTGCCCAAGCCTGCTGCATGCACTGTGGGGTGCCTCGGCGGCGGGGGATGGGCCAGGACACCCTTGGGAGTGCCGCTCCCACCCTTAGCCCGAGATCCTAGGAAAGCCCAGGATTCAGGCCTGGGACCTTTGGCAGCATCTACTGGGCTAAGGGCCCGGCCGCTCGCAACCACACGCCCTGGCTGCTTTGCTCACCTGGTGCCCGTGAGGGCAGCTCTGTACCCCACCTCTTGCTGCCCTGCCCAGCCAAGGGCACAAGGCAGAGGGGGCTGCAGCGGGGCGGAGGGCCCTGCCGCAGGAAGGGAGCTGCTCCTGGCATGCACACAGCACCACGGGGATCCTGGCGGAGGCCAAGCACCCCGGCACGTGGGGTCAGGTAGGACCACTGCCACGAGAACGGCCTGACGCCGGCTCCCTTCTGGGGGCACAGGCCTGCTGGTTCCCTCTGGGCAGGCCGTGCGCCCGGGGGAGGGGCACAGGAGGCTAAGCTGCCCACACGCCCAATCCAGGGGTCAAAGCCACTGGGCCAGAGGTGAGCATGGACACTGCCCCATCCCAGGGCTCTTGCAGCAGGCCGGGGCCTCCCTGGCCACCCATCTTTTGGGGACAGGCTCCCCAGGATGCTCTGCATAGCACAGCCCCCGCTAGGTCTGTGTGACGGGTGGGCACAGGGCGCAGGCCTGGGGAGCGGGTACGGACACCCCTGCTTCCAGCACCCAGAACCGATACCTGCCTGGCACGCACCGACCCAGCTCGGCTCTGTGACCCCTGCCTTGGCCCAGCCACATGCTGAGCTGCCCGCCACACCCCAGCGGTTCAGAGCTGCAGCTCCGCCTGCCACATCCACCGTGGTGGGGCCACGGCCCCCTGCCCCTTCGGGCCTGCAGCCGGGGATGGGAATGAGGCCGAAGCAGTGGGAGGGGAGAGCCAGGAGCCTGGGGTGGGGAGGAGGGCAGAGGCAAATGCCCAAGGCTCCAGGGGGAAGGGTAGAGGGCTGGGTGCCCAAAAGCAGTTAAGGGGCATTTTCATTCAAATAGGCAGTGACACACCCCCGCCCAGCTCACCTCTCTCGATGGCAGACACGCCCATGGATGGCTGGGCCAGGGCCGCCGCCTTCTCCCACTTGCCCTCATCTGTGTTGAAGACTTCGACGGAGGCCAGGGGGCTCTGTCTGGAATCCATGCCCCCCATCACCAGGATCTGCTTCCCCACGGCCACAGCAGCCGCCCCGGCCCGGGGTGTGAGGAGTGAAGGGAGCACCGTCCACTTCTGGGAAAGCACATCCAGCATCTCCACGGTGTCCAGGGGCAGCCCCGCCTGGCCACAGCCCCCCGCCACGAAGAGGTGCCCGTCCTGGTACACAGGGCTGCAGTACACCCGGCAGGTGGGCATGGGAGGGAAGACCTCCCAGAAGAAAGACCTGGCAGTGGTGGCTGCCATAGCGGGAACCGGCATGGTACCTCAGGGGGGAGCCATTGCAGCACCTCTCACCGAGGCTCACCCTCCCAGCGGGGCATCCTCAGGGCTCTGCTCTGGGGAGACAGCTCCACCCACGGCCAGCAGCTGCAGCGATGCTCCTGTGAGGGCAATTCCACCTCAAGCCCTATGGGAGGGGGCCCAGGCCTGTAGTGCCCGGCGGCCACTGGCTCCGGTGGGACGGATCCCCAGGGCGGGGAGAGGTCGATTCCTACTCAGAGCCGCTAGCATCGTCTTACAGTAACAGGCAGGACACACCCCAGACTCAGCCGCTCGCGGGTCAGTTCCGCTGGCCCAGCCAGACAGGTGCAGCGGTTCTGGAGCAGGGCTCTGCTGTGGCAGCTGGACACTCCTGCCTGGTGCGTGGTTTGTGCCTCAGGTCTGGCCCTGCTCAGACTGGAGTTTCTGCAGCTCTCTTCCCTCCACCAGCTCCTGCCTGAAGGGGGAGAAGGCACGTGAGGGGGCCAGGCTCTGGACCATCCGCTGCAGGAGGAGCAGAAAATGCATCTGGTAGAGGCGGGGAGCAGAGAGGCGATCTGACAACACTGGCGCAAACAGCTCTCTGAGCAGCTGCCTGCCAGGGCCAGCAGTCCCAGCTGCCTTTGCCCCCTGGGAACCTCCAGAGCCTGGAAGTTTGGACAGGAGCAAGTTCAGAGGAAGCAAGCTGACCTAGGGAGAGAGCTCAAGCCAGACACTGGAGCAGGACTCTGGGCGTCTCCAGAGGACCTGACCCCAGCCCAGACAGTGCCCTGGAATTGTGAGGAAACTGAGGCAGGGAACAGCATGTCAGGTTTATGCAGAGCTCTGCATTTCTCACAGGACTCAGGAAAGAGTCTGTGCAAAGCGTGTGTTCAATGCTGCACCTGCCACATGGCCCTTGAAGGGTTAGCCCGCCACAGGGACTGCATGTTGGAGTCAGCCCTGGCTCCAGGGACTGGGCAGGGACGGCATGGGGTAAATCTCAGCACAGGGCACTACATAGAGGATCTGCCCCAGGAGGGGGACGCAGGACCCAAGACAGGAAGTGCCTGGGCTCTGTTCAGACTCCGGATGTTTCAAACTCCTGGGGAGCCAGCAGCTGGATTCCCCCACAGCAACCTAGTGAGTGGCTGGTGGGTGCCTTGCTCCTTTGGGGAGGTCTCCAGGCCTGCCCCCAGTGCCATCATGAGCCTGTAATGGACACCCAGGCCCCGGTCAGAGAACTGCCACAGCAAGGAGTTCCCAGCTCACTTATCTTCCCCTTGAACAGCTTCATGGCCGAGAGCTGCATCATCCGCAGAGATCCATAAAGTCCAGAGGGTGGGTCCCTGCTGAGGTCTCAGCTCTGGGCTCCCTCCGGTGCACCCGGCGAGGAACCTATGCCCGGGAAGCCAGGCTGCTGCAGGCCGCCGCAGGGAAGATGTCAAAGGGGGATGGAAACAGCAAGGCACCCCCAGCTCCGCCCAGGGGCAGAGTCAGCATCTCCCATTGCCAGGGATTGCCCCAAAGCTCCCCCAGTACAGCACCGGCAGCTTGAAACCTGTGCCAGGCTGGGGCAGGCACCTGCTCCCATGGAACACAGCACCTCTCCCCCAGGAGCCCACTGGGCGCTGAGCACAAGGGCAGCCTGCCGCTCCCTGCCAGGCAAAGCGGCAGGCGCTAGCTCCTGGAGCCAAGTCAGGGCAGGCTCCAGGCTCCGCAAGAGGCGTGTTCTCACTTCACCCCCCAAGCCCTGGGCCCAGCCGGCCAGAGACACAGCTGCAGCCGGGAGCGTCAGAGCCGCGCTGCCAGCTGCACGGGTAACGCCGCACTGCCGGGGGCGCCAAGTCCCAGCTGGACAGTGCAGCCCACCCAGGTGGCTGGAAAACAACTTCAGCTGCACGGCCCTGGCTGCCCTGGGTGGAGCTGGCCCGGCTTCTCGGGCTGCACAGCTGTACGGCCAGGAGACCGGCTGTGAGCACCCAGCCAGGCTCCTGCCATCTGCAGAGCAGGCCAGAGACACCTCCCCGCCCGAGCTAGCACTAGAGACCCCCACAGCAGCCCCCGCCGCCCCAGTCCAAGCTAGTGCCAGAGACCCCCGCCCCAGCAGCCCCGCCCAGGCCAAGCTACAGCCAGAGACCCCCCCCGCCCAGCAGCCCCCGCCGCCCCAGGCCGAGCTCGAGCCAGAGACCCCCCCCCAGCAGCCCCTCCCAGGCCGAGCTCGAGCCAGAGAACCCCCCCCAGCAGCCCCTCCCAGGCCGAGCTCGAGCCAGAGAACCCCAACCCCACCCGCCCCGCCCAGGCCGAGCTCGAGCCAGAGACCCCCCACCCCACCCGCCCCGCCCAGGCCGAGCTCGAGCGAGAGACCCCCCACCCCACCCGCCCCGCCCAGGCCGAGCTCGAGCCAGAGACCCCCCACCCCACCCGCCCCGCCCAGGCCGAGCTCGAGCCAGAGACCCCCCACCCCACCCGCCCCTCCCAGGCCGAGCTCGAGCCAGAGACCCCCCACCCCACCCGCCCCTCCCAGGCCGAGCTCGAGCCAGAGACCCCCCACCCCACCCGCCCCGCCCAGGCCGAGCTCGAGCCAGAGACCCCCCAGCCCCAGGCTCTGACCGAGCTGACAGGCCTGGGATGGGCAGTTGGGGGCGGAGCCAGGCCGCTGACCATGCACTGAGTGCGCGGGGGCTCAGCCAGCCTCCGAGGCCGGTACTTGGTGCCCCCCTGGGCTCCCTGCTCTGCCGGGGGGGGCTGCATCTTCCCATTCCCCACGTGCGCTGCCCTCCGCGGGGCAGAGCCAAGGGGCCGCGCTGCACCAGGCCCTGGGATCGCCTGCCACGGCTCGGACCCGCTCGCAGCTCCTGGGCTGAGCCCTGCAGGGGGCCAGGGCGCGGGGTAGCAGGGGCTGGAGGGGGGCCGGGGCGGGGCAGAGACCCCCCCCAGCAGCTAGTGGGCAGGGCACTGGGTGGGGGGCAGGGCGCGCGCACCCCAGACGGGGTGATCTGAACCGAAGCCCAGGCCCGCCCTGGGGCCGCCACCCGCGGGGGAGCCCGCCCGGCCCGTGGGAGCCGCTCAGAGCAGCTGGCTCCGGCCAAGCCCCCGGGACCCGCGTCCTGCCCAGCCGGCCCCGCTGCGGAGCGGTTCGCGCCTCGGGCTCCCGGCACCGGCGGGGCCGGGGCAGAAACTTTCCCGGAGTCCGCAGCCCGGGGGCGGGGACGCGCGGGAGGTTCCGGCAGCCCGAGGGGGGGGACGCGCGGGGGGGGTGTGTCCCAGCAGCCCGGGGGGGGGCTCCCGAGGACCTGGGGGGGGGGGACGCGCGGGGGGGGCTCCCGAGGACCTGGGGGGGGCCGCGCGGGGGGGGGGTGTCCCAGCAGCCCGAGGGATGGGGGCTCCCGAGGACCTGGGGGGGGGACGCGCGGGGGGGGTGTCCCAGCAGCCCGAGGGATGGGGGCTCCCGAGGACCTGGGGGGGGGGGGGGGACGCGCGGGGGGGGTGTGTCCCAGCAGCCCGGGGGGGGGCTCCCGAGGACCTGGGGGGGGGACGCGCGGGGGGGGGTGTCCCAGCAGCCCGAGGGATGGGGGCTCCCGAGGACCTGGGGGGGGGGACGCGCGGGGGGGGGTGTCCCAGCAGCCCGGGGGGGGGCTCCCGAGGACCTGGGGGGGGGGGACGCGCGGGGGGGGGTGTCCCAGCAGCCCGAGGGATGGGGGCTCCCGAGGACCTGGGGGGGGCCGCGCGGGGGGGGGTGTCCCGGCAGCCCCGGGGGCTGGGGGTCCCGGGGCGGGGAGCAGCGGTCCGGCCCGGCTGCACACGAAGCGGCCCCGCGGACCGGCGCAGGGCGGCTCTCACCTCCGGGGCGCGGGTCCGCCGCGGCTGTCCTGGGCTCGGCTCGGCTCCGGCTCCCCGCGCGGCGCGGCTGAGCGCCGGGAAACACCCCGCGCCTGAACCCTGCCCGCGCAGCGCTGCGCCGAGCTCCCGAGCCGCGGCCGGATGCGGGGGCGCAGCCCGCGGCCGGCGCGGCCCATCCAGCCCCTGCGGGGAGACGCGCCTCGCCCGGCCTCGCCCGCTGCTCCCCCCGCGGCCACGGCAGCCGCCAGCCGCGCCAACCCGGGTGAAGTGAGGGCGGGGGCTGGCCCCGGGCTGGGGAGGGCGGGAGAGGCCCCCGCTGCTGGGACAGACACTGACCCTCTAATCCTGCCCCCGCTGAACAGCTGGAGGCGGGGGGGGGGCAGGCTGGGCAGCCCCCCTCCTCCCCCCAGGAGCCAGCAATCCCTGACCCCCCCACACACCTGGCTGGGGCGCCCCCCCTCCTCCCCCCAGGAGCCAGCAATCCCTGACACCTGCCTCCCCAGGAGCCAGCAATCCCTGACACCCCCCACACACACACACACACACACCTGGCTGGGGCGCTGAGACTCACCTCAGCAGGGCCGTGCTGGGTCAGACCAATGGTCCGTCTGGGCCAGTGTCCTGGCTCTGGCATGGCCAGGTGCTGTAGAGGGAATGAACAGAACGGGGCAGTTATCAAGTGATCCATCCCGTTGCCCACGCCCAGCTTCTGGCAGCCAGAAGTTTAGGGACACCCACAGCCCGGGCTTCTGTCCCTGCCCATCCTGGCAAACAGCTGTTGGTGGACCCTGTAATGAGGCTGGTTCTGGCAGGACCCAACGGAGAGGTGCCAATTCAGGACAAACTGCTCAAAGCAGGGCAGTTACAGCCCCAGGCTGGGGTTTCTGTGCCCACCAAGGCAAACCAAACCAGCCAAACAGAGCAGACTTTGGTCTCACCCCACTGGCTAAGCCCAAGTCACACGAGCAATTCCCTTCGACACTCCAGTTTCCCAGTATCCCCACCAGGGCCACTCGTTATGGGGACAGATGGTTATGAAAACCAATACCCCTGTAAAAGAAAAACAGTTCCCTCGATCCCAAAGGACCAAGCCCCAGACCCCGGTCAATACACAAATCAGATCTTACCCACAGATCACGCTGCTGCCAATCCCTTGGAGTCTAAAATCTAAAGGTTTGTTCATAAACGGAAAAGACAGAGACGAGAGCTAGAACGGGTTCAATGGAATCAATGACGTCCAGTGACGGCAAAGTTCTTGGGTCAGGCTTGCAGCAGGGATGGAATAAACGGCAGGTTCAAATCCAGTCTCTGGAGAACATCCCCAGCTGGGATGGGTCTTTCAGTCCTTGGGTCAAAGCTTCAGGGTCGCCAAGTCCCTCCAGAGGTCAGAAGCAGGACTGAAGACCAGCTGGAGGAGCTGCAGCAGCTTTTGAAAGTCTCTTGCCATGTGGTCTCTGCTTTCTGTGTCCCAAGGACAAGCTGCCCATCCCATGGGCTGGAAACACCTCAGAGTTCGGTCCCTAGGCAGGTCCCTGCACGCCTGGCCGAGTCCCCAGGCGTGTCTGCCTTCTCTCCATGGGTCAGTTGTGTCGCTGATGGTCCTTAATGGGCCGTCCAGCAGGCTAGGCAGAGCTGACCCCAATGTGTCTGGGGTGTCCCCTAGAAGCAGAGCACAAGTTTGAAATACAGACAGGACAGAGCCAATATTCATAACTTTAACTATAAAAATGATACATGCACACAGACGCATCATCCTAACCAGCCAACCATCACCTTGTCTGAGACACCTTATTTGACCCCCTTTATACAAGATTTAGTGCCACTACGGGACCTTGGTTGCAACGATGTTCTATATGGTCCCAGTTCAAGTCAATAACGTCACAGACCCGTCCTCCAGAACTGATCTAGTTCGTTTTTTGAACCCAGTTACACTTTTGGCCTTCGCACCCCCTGGCACGGTGTCACGGAGTGTGGGGGAGTCCAGGCCCTGCACCCCTCTTCCTGGGATTCACTGAGACTCTCAGCCAGCCAGTAAAACAGAAGGTTTATTGGACAACAGGAACACAGTCCAAAACAGAGCTTGTGGGTACACCCAGGACCCCTCAGTCAAGTCCTTCTGGGGGAGCAGGGAGCTTAGACCCCAGCCCTGGGGTTCCCTGTGTTCCTCCACCCAGCCCCAACCTGAAACTAAACCCACCCAGCAGGTTCCCTGCTGCAGCCTCCGTCCACATTCCTGGGCAGAGGTGTTACCTCTCCCTCCCCCCCCCCCCCCCCGGCTCAGGTGACAGGCTCTCAGGTCTCCCGTCCCCAGGGCACATTCCCAGGTCAACACTCCCCCCTCCCTGCTGCCTCACATCGTCACACACGGAGACTGTGGCAGCCTCTGCAGGCTGGCTGGGCGGGCGGGGTGCGAAGAAGCACTGCCTTGTGTTTGTTTAAACCTGCTGCCTATAATGTCATTGGGTGACCCCTGGTTGGAGTGTTATGGGCAGGGGTCAATTCAGGGGTGGCCTGGGACTCCTGCACTGGGGGGGCTGGGCGTGAGTGCCAGCAGAAGCTCCCTGGAAGTGGGAGGGGGGTCTGTGGCACCGGGACCATGGCCCGGCCCCACCCCACCCCCAGGCCTGTTCCTGCTCAACCTCCTCCAGCAAGACCTCACCCACGCTCCACCCCCAGGCCCCCCTCCTCTCCCCCACCCACTGCTTTCTCCTCTCCACCTCCAAGCCCCCCGGCCCACCCCCTCTGCCCCCTCATCTGAGGCGCTCCGGCTCACCCCTCCATCCCCTCCTCCAGGACCCCTCGGCAGGCAGGGGGCCTCAGAGGAGGGGGCAAGGGGCTCTTGGGGGAAGAGGGCAGGAAGGGGAGCTGTACAGGCAGGGCCGGGGGGAAGATGAGGAGTGGGAGCAGGGTGGCATAGCCTCCCCTGGCCTCTTGTACGCACTGCCCGGGGTAAATGACACGTCCTCATTCAGGTCTCCTCACCCGTCGTGGTTGTGCAGCCCTCGAGCCTAGGCCCCCTGCGTCGTCTCTTTCCAAGCTAACAGTGCCAGTCTTTGTACTCGCCCCTCAGCCGGAGCCTGTTCCGTTCCCCACTCACTTTTGTTGCCCCTCTCTGCACTATTCCAGTTCCAATAGCTCTTTTCTGAGATGGGGCGACTACATCTGCACGCAGCGTTCGAGATGTGGGCGCACCAGGGGTTTACACAGAGGCAACATGATATTTTCTGTCTTCTCTCTCTATTGTAATTGTTTCTCTGTTCGCTTTTTTGAGCTGCTGCACATTGAGTGGATGATTTCAGAGAACTATGCACAAGGACTCCAAGCTCTCTCTCGGGTGGTCACAGCTCATTTAGACCCCATCATTTTGTATGTATAGTCAGATCCGACTTGGACATTTTGCACGGCTAAGGGACTCGCTCCTAGAGGCGAGCTGCACTGATCCTATGCACCGAATTTAGAAAGGGGTGGATACTTTTGCAACCACCCGTAGCATACGTATGCAAACTGATCCACCAACCAGCACTATGCTGTACCTTGGGGCCCACAGAGCCAGGGAGCGTGCTCTCTGGGCTGCTTTCTCCTTGGTACAGGGCCCCTAGTGGAGGGATGCTAGGCCACACACACACACACCCCCACCCCGCCCTGGGACCTGGTAACCTTTCCCCTGTAACCCTCAGTGTTAGGATATAGATATTCAGGCCTGTCTGTAAAGGCCTGTACTTTAAGAATTTAGGGGTATTCTTATTACTTGGCTAGTTCTAGAGGTATAAAAGAAAGAATCAAAATCACTGTCTGCTGGTGTAAGGGCCTTCTTTTACTGTGACAGTTTGAGGCCCTGTTCTTAGGCTAAGGCCTTTGGCTAAGCAGCAGAGGCAGCCATAAGCCAGGAAGCGAACAGTCACATCCTCACATTCCAAACTAGCCACATTGAAAGAAGGTGCTATTGGGCTGTTAGGAATACAATCCTGTCCTGAATACAATCCTGTCCTGATAAGTCCTATCACCTCCAAAGAAAGGGAAGTGCCTAGAAAATGTAAAAGGAAACAGTTTGATAGCATCCTGTCTGGCAAGAACTCACTTATCAATAGCTGGGATGTGAAATCCTCACTTCTGTATTGTTTTCCCACTTTGCTATTGTTTGTCTGTATAATCTCTGTCTGGTTCTGTGATTGTTCCTGTCTGCTGTATAATTAATTTTGCTGGGTGTAATCTAATTAAGGTGGTGGGATATAATTGGTTAGCTAATCATGTTACAATATGTTAGGATTGGTTAGTTAAATTTCAGTAGAATGATTGGTTAAGGTATAGCTAAGAATATTACTATATAAATTAGGGGCAAACAGGAAGTAAGTTGGGATTCGAAAATAAGGAAAAGGAACTTGTATTTAAGCTTGCTGGAAGTTCACCCCAATAAACATCGAATTGTTTGCACCTTTGGACTTCGGGTATTGTTGCTCTCTGTTCATGCGAGAAGGACCAGGGAAGTGGGAGAGTGAAGGAATAAGCTCTCTAACATCTTGGTGCCGTGACTCGGATACATCGCATTGGATAGGTGAGTGGCAGCCTGTAAGTCCCCCTCCCCAACAGTCCGCGCAGCTGCTTGGAGGGGGTATGGCGAACTCTCGTGATGGTAGTTGCGGGTTCTGGCAAGCTGGGGTAACGGATTTTTTGAACAAATGGATAAGGAAGAATCAGGGCCCATACCAGGTGCAGGGGTTCACCTGGGATGAGATTGAGAAGGAGATGGGAGAGGTTTTGGGAGACCCCAAGGGAAAGGAGTGTAGGAAAAAGGGAGTGGTATTACAAGGTTTGTGTGCTGGGATGGCATACTGGGTAAAAAGGGAAGCTGATCTCCTCCAACACATTAAGGATTTGGAGGGGATTGTGGATCAGCAACGCATTTTAACAGAAAAATCTGTGTTAGCAGTAGAGGTAGCAGATTTGAAGGCACGGGATGCTGCACGGACAGAGGAGTCTTGTGAGGCAATCCGGAGAGAGAGGGACGAACTGCTGGGGAGAGTAGGAGACTTAGAGGAGGAATTGTATCATTGTAAACATGGGGGCAATGGACTTGGGGACCCCAAACCATCCGCCCCACTAATGGAACTGAAGGAGACACCTCCACCACCCTACCCTGAAAAAACACTGTACCCACCACTGCCAGTGGACGTTGTAAGCCGGCGATCCACAGTTACAGCCCCTGCGAGAGAGGCTACCCGGGAGGAGCTGCAGGAGGCAGGAATAGTGGCCCCGGTTGCAGGGTGGGGGGACCAGGCCCCACAAGTAGTAGAACAGGCAGAAATCCGCCCCTTGTCCCTGAAGGACCGGGAGGCAGTACTGGGTCGTTTGGGAAAGGTACCCCGGAATGACTGGGATCAGTTTGTGCTGTGGCTAGTGGAGGTGGACAGGGAGATGGAGGGTCTAACTCGTGAGGACCAGGTGATCTTATGGCGTAGTCTTTTGGGACGAGGTACCTTGGGAATCGATGTGGCAGGAGTGGCACACACATTTCTAATCCCCGGACAGGTGGCAAAACACTTGTTTGGGGTGTATTCTCGTACTGCGGGGATGAATAAGATGAAGCGAATCCCTGGGGAAACAGGGCGGGATACACTTAATCGCATACAGGCATGGGCACGGTGCTGGGTGAATCCCCTGGATGGTCCATGGGTGTTGCCACAGGCAGGGGCACCGGGACCTGGTGGGGGTGTGGAGCAGGGTAGGGGTGTGGAATTGCTGGAGAAATGGTTGGAGCTGAGCAATCCGCAGTTCGTGGGGCATTTAAGGTTGCAGCACCCTGAACTTGCTCCCAATCAGCTACCCCAGTTTCTGGAACAGGCAGATGTGTGGAGGCAGATGCATCAGGGGGAAGAGCCAGTCCATGCTATTACTGCGGGGGATCAATACAAGGTGGAAAGGAGTGGGTCAGCCTGGAGAGGAGGAGGTAGAGGGAGAGTTCGTGGCTTTGGGAGGGTAGTCAGGGACGAGCGGGCAGCTATAGAGCAACAGATCCAGAGACTGCAGGCTAAACTGACTACCCATGATTTTACCAGATCAGGGGGAAAGTGGTCCCGGAGACCAAGGGACTGGGACTGCCTGAAATGCCAGACACACAATTTTGCATGGAGACAGGAATGTGTTCGGTGCCAGGACCCCCGGTCCCCCCATGAACCAGTGGGAGGGACAGAGGTGGGTGCTGCAACTTAGGGGTGCCCTGGGAGGCGTCCTGTCCATGTTCTCAGTTTAGGACGGGATGCATCTGGTCGCCCCACGCTCCAGGGGGCAATCGAAGGGAGTCCCATGAGGGATTTTTTGATAGACACTGGAGCAGCCATCAGTTTAACCACATGGGGGCAGGGGAGACCCTCAGAAGGGACTGTGACAATTGTAGGGGCAACAGGAGGGGAGACACAGTTAACCCTGAGGCGGGGACAAATCAAAGGAATCTGGGGGGAAGGGGAGATTATGTGGGGTTGTAATGATATGCTTAATCTGTTGGGGGCAGGAGATTTACACAAACTGGGACTTGTACTGGATTTAGCCAATTGGGTGTGTTTACTGGGGCAAACGCAGGACAGTCAGGGCTATACCATTCCCATGGGGATAGCCACTATGACCATTAAAGCAGCACATGCCCTCCCACCACCCCCGGCTGGGTGGGAACACATCCCTGTGTGGGCGAAGGATAACCTGGATTGTGGTAGGGGCAGCATGGAGGTACTGATGGAGGGAGGGGACCCTCCCCCACAGAAACAGTATCCTATTCCTCGGGAGGCATTGGCAGAGGTGGGGGCAACTATTGGGGAATTGGAACAGAGGGGACTGATTCGGGCAGTTGCATCCCCTTGTAATGCTGCTGTGTGGCCCGTGAGGAAGCCAAATGGTACCTGGCGCCTCACTGTGGATTACAGGGCACTAAATGCTCTGGCCAATTCGCCAGCCTCAGTGGTGGCAGCGTACCCTGAAATGTTGGCCCGTATTGGACCCCAATTCCGAATTTTCACTGTTTTGGACATAGCTAATGGGTTTTGGTCTCTGCCACTAGCTACCTCATGTCAGTATAAAACTGCATTCACATGGGAGGGCAGACAATTCTGCTGGACAGTCCTACCCCAGGGATATAGGGACTCCCCTGCAATTTTTCACAGATACATGAAACAGGCTCTGGAGGGGGTGGATTCAGCAAGGTGCATACAATATGTAGACGACCTGTTGCTAATGTCAGGGACAGAGGAAGAAGACAGGGAACTAACTGAGCAGGTCCTGCAAGCTTTGGCAAGAGCAGGATTGAAGGTCAATGGGAAAAAGGCTCAGATGGGACAGACAAGAGTGACCTACTTAGGAGTGGAAGTGTCTCAGATGGGAAGGGAAATCGATAAGGGACGGGTGCAACTGATTCAGTCCCTGCCACTGCCTACGGATGTTAAAAGCTTGCAAAGTTTTCTGGTTCTAACTGGATTTTGCAGGGATTTTGTGGCCAATTATGCAGAAATAGCCCAGCCTCTATTTGACCTAACCCGAGCCTCAACTTGGGAATGGTCAGAAGAGTGTACTGAGGCAGTGAGAGTGCTAAAGGAAAACCTGGCCAGTGCTCCAGTGCTGGCCTCCCCGGATGGGGAGAAATTCTTTTATCTGTACCCTTTGGTATCAGACACTACCATTGGTTGTGCATTAACACAGGAGTATGGAGCAAAGGACCGACCTGTGGCCTTTGCCTCTCGACTTTTGAGTGCTGTGGAATTGAAGTACGGATGGTGTGAAAAGGTGCTGTTGTGCACCTACTGGGGGGTAGGGAAATTTAAATACCTTACGGGAATGCAGAAAGTAATAGTCCGATCTCATCATGACCCCCTGCGGCTGTTAAACATGCACACTATCTTACAGGGACAAGTGAGTGGGCAGCGTATTGCTAAATGGTTGCTGGCTCTACAGGCAGAAAACATTACAGCAGAGGTGTTAAAGGAACCCACAGTCTGGGTAGCTGGATTACATCTGGCTGGCACCCCACACCAATGTGAAGCCAGCCCAGGTAAAACCCAACATCAGGTGTTTCGGGCGGCTAACCCCAATCAGGTAAAAGAGGGGACACTGGTATGGTTTTTGGATGGAAGTTGTAGGTATCAAGGGGGACGGAAAACTGCAGGCTTAGCTGTTGTGGGAATCAGAGGAAATGAGACAGTCAGCACGATTGGTTTCTCACTAGAAGCAAAGTCAGCTCAGGAGGCAGAACTGGCAGCCTTGCTAACAGCTTTAAATGAAGTGGATCCCAAATTGGAGCCAGAATGTTGGGTGGTGGTAGATTCAGATTATGTATTTCGTGGTGCCACATTAATGCTGAGATGGTGGGCAGATAATCATTTCAGGGCAACAGACGGCTCCACAATCAAGCATGCTACCTGGTGGAAGCGAGTGGAGGAGCTGAGTCACTGTTTTACACGGATCAATGTGGTAAAGGTAAAGGCACACAAGAAAACAGGACCCCTAAGCAAAGGAAATAATCTGGCTGACGTAGAGGCCAGGCGGGCTGCAACAGAGGCACCCCCATGGCCCTGGGAGCCAGAAGAGAGAGTGCCTGTAGCAGTGATAACAAGAAGCGGGGTGGATACAGATCGGGGAGGGCGAATTCGAGAGTTGCAGGAATCCGACCCAGGACTGGAAGGCATCATGAAACTTGGGGACAGGCATGTGCCAAAGGTGGAACTAATGGAAGGGATTTGGTGTGTCTTAACAATTGAGGGACCAGTAATGTTGTGCCCTCAGGGAAGTCGGACGGCTTTCTTAAGCTGGGTGCATGGAAGCTTGGCAGGGGGACACCCTGGGTTTGAGGAGGCACTGGGAACTTTAAAAAGGTTGTGCTGGTGGCCAGGAATGGCAGCTGATTTAAAATCACATCTGGAACGTTGTTTGGACTGTGCCAGGCACAGCCCACCTCACAAGGTGCTAAGGGGAGAATTAATGAGACAAACCCCAAGGGGACCATGGGAAAGAATACAGATTGATTACACAGGACCCTTACCACCAGATCACAGGAAAAACCGATTCATGTTGGTGGTAGTGGATGCTTTCAGCCGGTGGGTGGAAGCTTTCCCCACAAAGTATCAAACTGCCCGGGTAACTGCTGCAATACTGGTAAATGAGGTATTCACTCGCTGGGGGGTCCCAAAGGTGATTGACTCAGACCAAGGAGCTGCTTTTCGGTCAGATCTGTTAGGGGAGCTATCAGCCCTCACTGGAATCACACAGTTGTTCCATATTGCTTATCACCCCCAGGCTGCGGGGCAGGTGGAACGCATGAACCGCACCATTAAAAGTGAGCTAAGAAAGGGAGTGGAAATCGGAGGAAAAAACTGGTCACAGTTACTGCCCTTTGTCTTAATGAGAATAAGGGCCCGAGAATCAAAGGGCACAGGATTTTCTCCATATGAAGCTCTCATGGGAAGGCCTATGGAACGGTGGGAAAATCTACTTACCCCAGTACCTGGGGAAGTCACTACACATGGCTTAACACAAGAATGGATTTTAACTTTAATCGAACATGTAAAACAAGTACAGCAGGCGGTGGCCTGGCGAGACGAGCAAGGAGCAGCAAGAGTCAAAGCATGGTATGACCTGCCTGGGGAGCGTAATCTACCCATGGTGGGAGATCTAGTGATGTACAAGATTCCAGGTCAACACCATCCATTCCCAACTCCTAAATGGAAGGGCCCCTATCTTGTCCTTGACCAATTAGGGCCCAGTCTGCTATTACTGGGTACAGAGAATGGAGGACGGGAGTGGGTTCACTGCACGCAAATAAAAAGGTACAAACAGGGGATTGGGAAAGGGGACGTGTAAATTTTGTTATGTGTGTATTACAGGTTAATTCAAAAAGGAGAAAAGGATGAAAATTCCCTGGCCCTGGATGGAACAATTACTAGTGCTAATCACAATTGTCACATTTACAAATTCTATTCAGATCCCACGATGTGAAGTGTCAAAAGGAGGAAACACATGGACGGCTACACATGCAACCTGTGGTAATAAAGCTAATGAAGACTATGAGAATCTCCCCATAGAAAGATGTACCACTAATACTCCAACAGGAATTTGGCAGTGTCGGTATATGGTTTATGGATTAGATGGGGGAATCCCAACCAAGTGGAGAATATCAAATTTATCAGGAAATATCGCATGGTACTCCCTGGGTGCTGCCATGATTAACGATAGTGGAAAACACAGTTACCCAGCTATGTGGTTTGTTACAGAGGGTCCAAAGAATATAACCCTCTGGTCCCCTGGAGCAAATGAACCCTCTTGGGAAAATAGGGCCCCACATTTAGGGTGTGATGTTACCATATGTAACCACAATGGTACTTCCATGGAAGATAATCCCCGAGGGTGTGATTGTTATGTACATATTACATTAGATGTAAAATCCCCTTTGGGACGCTGGGTGTACGATGAGTTAACCATTTTACAGAATGTAACCCTACAGGTGATATGGATGCCAAGTTGGAAGAATCCAAATTTAAAGTGGCCACAGCCTGGAGCCAAGAATATTCCCCGACGAGCAAATGTCTGGGAGCCATTGTGGGAGCAGGTGCAGCCAGCACTTTTTAACGTGTCCTTTCACTCTATTACATGGGTGGTACGCCCCAAGGAATGGTGGGTGGACCAAATCCATCCTAACTGTAGTATGTACATAAGAGGATTGAAACAACAATTCAATGCATGGGTGAGGGGACACACCTGGAATCGTCGTCGGAAAAGGGGATTGTGGGCAGCTGGGAACACTATGCTGGGTACATGGAATCTGGGGGACGAGTGGGTAACCAAACAATTAGTAAGCCAAAATGTGAAATTTCAACAACAAATTAATGAATTAATGGCACAGCATCTATCAGCAGTTGCCACAGGGTAGAGGACAGCAGTAGAGGTAAACCTGCAGTTAACTCATTGGGCAGGGGACCTGGTGACATGGGTAGAGGATGGCTTCAGAAGACTAACATGGGGAGAAGTGTGCGTAGGTATTCAAAATGCTCAGTTAATAATGTTAATGGATATTATGAGAGATGCTTGGTCAGAACAATGGCCTTCAGTATTAAATCGGGAGGCTAGCCCATATCTATCCACAATTGCAAAAACATACCCATCTACCTGGAAAATAACATCCCCGACCTGTGGGGAGAGTTCTTGTGTAATTGTTACTATGATACCATGGGAAGGAAATGCAAATAAGGTGGTTCCCTTGACCCCTATGGGAGTAAGTAGGGAAGGGGGAGCACGTTGGGAGCCACTAGGGAATAGGTGGGGGGGATGGAATGGGGTAAACTGGACTGTCATCACATTAAGCAGTTGTATATCCAGAGGAGGAATATGGATGTGCCCCTCTCCTATGACTATGGAGGAGCAGGATCAATGGCCTATTGCAAAGGGGGGGCATTTAGGGGTAATGTATATGGGGTACGGTGTATTCTGTTGGGAATGTATCCAATCCTGCAATATAACACTAGGAGGCAAAATCCTTCCAGTGTATGACAAAATTATGAGCTTCTATACACTGCCACCTGGACTATGGTGCACCAATGGATCAGTGGACTTAATCGTTGTAAACAATCGAACCAGCACCTACTACCCCATACCGTACCAAGTAGTTGAATTGGTTTGGACAATACCAAATTTCACTGTAGATATTCAATGGACACACAATATGGACAAAAGTACACAAAGATTACAAGAGCAACTTGCTGCAAGCGCCAACAGTTGGACACACTTACAATACACACTACAGGATGGCGCTGACAAAATTTTAACCTTATCAAAGGAGGAGAAGCAGTGTTTTTGGTGGTGGCCAGGATGTTGGACCATACTGCAGTGGTCAGGACTCTCGGTGTTGCTGTGGATTATCATAGCAGCTGTTGTATTGTTAATTATATGTGTGTTACATTGCATATGGAAACGATCAAGGGGGGCACAACCCCCTAGAGAACAGCCACTAATTATAACCTATAAGTAATGTAGTAAGCCCCCCAAGTGTACTAGACAACCCGGACCCAACCTTCTCGGGCCCACTATACTGGGAAGTCTGGAACACTAATTGGAATAGGTGTAGTATGCCCGTACGAGAGAAGGTGCAGGGCATGGTACTACACAAGGGGCAGTGGGACAGATGGAGCATCGACACCTTCCACCTTGATGCCTGGCCCTATCAGGAAATGTGTCGCCATATGTCCTATGCTTTTCCAGGGATACCTGGGCAGGAGGATCCCAAAAGAAAAAGAAAAAAAAGGGGTGGAGTGTTAGGATATAGATATTCAGGCCTGTCTGTAAAGGCCTGTACTTTAAGAATTTAGGGGTATTCTTATTACTTGGCTAGTTCTAGAGGTATAAAAGAAAGAATCAAAATCACTGTCTGCTGGTGTAAGGGCCTTCTTTTACTGTGACAGTTTGAGGCCCTGTTCTTAGGCTAAGGCCTTTGGCTAAGCAGCAGAGGCAGCCATAAGCCAGGAAGCGAACAGTCACATCCTCACATTCCAAACTAGCCACA
Source organism: Chelonia mydas (assembly GCF_015237465.2). Lineage (NCBI taxonomy): Eukaryota > Metazoa > Chordata > Testudines > Cheloniidae > Chelonia > Chelonia mydas. The sequence continues at coordinate 1,113,622 of NC_057853.1, forward strand.
TTGAAAGAAGGTGCTATTGGGCTGTTAGGAATACAATCCTGTCCTGAATACAATCCTGTCCTGATAAGTCCTATCACCTCCAAAGAAAGGGAAGTGCCTAGAAAATGTAAAAGGAAACAGTTTGATAGCATCCTGTCTGGCAAGAACTCACTTATCAATAGCTGGGATGTGAAATCCTCACTTCTGTATTGTTTTCCCACTTTGCTATTGTTTGTCTGTATAATCTCTGTCTGGTTCTGTGATTGTTCCTGTCTGCTGTATAATTAATTTTGCTGGGTGTAATCTAATTAAGGTGGTGGGATATAATTGGTTAGCTAATCATGTTACAATATGTTAGGATTGGTTAGTTAAATTTCAGTAGAATGATTGGTTAAGGTATAGCTAAGAATATTACTATATAAATTAGGGGCAAACAGGAAGTAAGTTGGGATTCGAAAATAAGGAAAAGGAACTTGTATTTAAGCTTGCTGGAAGTTCACCCCAATAAACATCGAATTGTTTGCACCTTTGGACTTCGGGTATTGTTGCTCTCTGTTCATGCGAGAAGGACCAGGGAAGTGGGAGAGTGAAGGAATAAGCTCTCTAACACTCAGCTCTGATTCCTCCAGATCCCGTTCCACCCCAAGGCCTGAGACCTCTAAGCAGCTGGCTCCCTGTCCCCAACACCCATCTTTCCTGCCTTCACTTCCTTCCTAATTGCCCCACCCACTAGTACGTCCACACTGGAGCTGCTAGGGCACTTTCCAGCTCTAGGAGACATACCAGCACGAGCTCTGCTCAAGCTAGTGTCTTAAAAATACAGCGGTTGCCGCGGGCTGGTGTCACGCCCTGAGTACAATCCTGGCTGAACCCCGCGGGAAGTGCTGGGCCAGCGGGCCTAGCTGGCCGCTCCAGGCACACTGCCATTTTTAGCGCACACACATGGTATAACTAGCATTGCTGGGAGTTACCCTCCTGCGTCGACACACCCTTAGACGGTCATACGTATCATAAAGGAGAAACCGGGACAAAGACCGGGGCTGATCCTGGGATTCCTGTTTCCACCTAGGACTCGAGGGGTAAAGCCGGTACAGCGCTCACCTGCATGCCCCTAGGACCCGCCAGCCAGCCCACTCAGGTTAATGGATGGGCTCGCGGGTAGCCACACAGAAGCTTGAAGGCACAGCGCTGCGGTTGGTGCAGGGAGGTTACAACAGAGCAGCGTGCTCACTGGAAGCAGCGCAAGCCGCAATGGCTACAGCGAAGGGTGCCTTTCCGCTAGAAGACCCTGGGTTCAAGTTGCTTACAACTTTGCCAAACTTTTACCATTTGGGCTGAAATGCCCCATACCAGGCTTCTGCCTCAGGCGGAATGTTTGTTTCAGTAAATATATTAACTAGCAGGAGATTAGAAAACAGCAGGGTTTGCCCCATTAAAAACCCTTCCACCTCTTTCAGGGGAGTTCTAGCAGGAGGGGTAATAAGATGTCTGGACTTCACTGACCAAAGGACAGAAATATTACACACCAGTAGTCAGCCTGGCGTCGGTTCTGAGTAGCTCCAGGTGCGAAGCGGCCCCAGAGCAGGCACTGCAATGCTAACACCATAGACAGATTCCCCAGGACCACAGGCAGTCTGTAACTTGAACTGCTGCTTCTTCCAGGTGCGCACTGCCTGGCCCCAGCTGTGGGATCAGCTCTGTGCCACACTCATGCCGAGGAATCACTGCTGGCTCTGAGCTCGACTTGGACCTGGCCCGGCAGCCCCCCAGCAGTTGCGGGCACCATGACAGGTTCCCCCTGTTGGAGATGGCCATCAGTCTGTTCCAGGGCCTTGAGACGCACCAAGTGTTTTTACCCTCACACAAATCTGGGCTGTGACAGCAGCAGCTAGGAAGAGCCCAGACTGGAACTCTTGGATTCCCGTGTAAACTGCAGCTGGATGCACTGAGGTGTGAGGAGGTCCCGGGGCCTCCCCGGAGACAAGCGTTGCCAGCTATCAGGCAGTGTTGGCAACACGACTGCCCTACATGGGACACAAACCAGGAGCACTGTCAGCTCCCCGCGGGGTGAGCTGGACTACGCCAGTCTTCTCGAGCTGTCAAAGCTCCGGCTAGACGATACTGCACATGCTCGTCCTTCAGCCTGGGGGTCTGCCCACCTGTTACACTGAGCTACGAGCAAGCAGCACGGCTGCTGGAAGCTAGATCGAGTCCCAAAAGTAGGTCTCTCCGGGGCTAGACCTAGGCTTGGCCAAACTGTATTTTATAATCTATAGATAATATCACTGGGTATTTTAAGGAGTTTTTACCCATTTAGATTGTCCCCGTTGCAGGAGATTATGGAGGAGGGCAGACAGGAATTAATGCCAGTAGACTTTGAGATTCACAAAGGTAAAGCTTTATAACCATTACAACAGTGTCAACAGCCCGTCAAAATACAAAGTAAACAGCTTTAGATCAAACTAAGTTCTCAAGCAGCAGTGTCCTGACTCCGCCGGACCATCATCGACAGATAGACACGAACTGAAGTGAAAATCTGTCCATAAGAATCGGTTTATCGCCATTTACCAACACAGTCAGGTCCTGCCAAGCCTAGCTACCCCTCGGGTTTGTCAACAGAACCTACACTTTGCCCTTGCGATGGCGCTGCAGGGTCTCACCAATTGCCTGGCTGTGCTAGCGGCCAAGGCATCCGGGTGCGCAGCTCGACTTTGGCTCTCAGGAAGGTAAGGCTATTGTTCGAGCCTTTTGAGCTTCAGTTCACTTTCATCCCCGCACAAAGGTGGGGCCTCTGGATCTCTGATACAAAACTCCACAAAGGCAACCGCTCTTCTGCCAGAGACCCTGCTTACCAGTGTAACCTGGCATGCCCTTTCATCAGGTTATATCTGACACCTCCGTGGGACTGGGCATGGATGCCCTGCTTCCATTTTAACACAACGGGCACCAGAGACATTCTGGCTCAGGGCATTCAAGGTGGTTTACCACAAAGAAAGGTAGAGCATGCCCCTCAGGGCTCTCCTGTGCCCCTCCAATGGCCCAGATGGGGGCCTGGGACACTCACCTTGAGTTCCGTCTTCTCCAGTGTCTGACTCTGCAGGAGGTGGGGCCCTGCCCCAGCGTGCTGAAGCCGAGCGCTCCTTAGGCAGTGTTTACACTCCACAGAACAGTGCTCCACCACAACACCATGGATTCTGGATTGCAGGGCCACTGCAGCTCACGAGCCCGGAGGTGGGAACACGCAGAAGGCATCCTGAACTCCCTCACTGGAAAATACCCTTCCTCAACACCCGCTAATGGGCACCCAGCTGGATGGGGTTTTTAATCTGACTAAGATCAAGTGTAACTTTTCCCATGACTCTAGAGAGCACTTCACAAGCGTGAGTGAGCTTGACCAGCGTTTCTAACAGGGATGTAACAGAGAATCTCTCACCACATCCCCCTTCAGCCCCAGGAGCTGCTGTAGCTCCCAGTGGAACAGCACACACACGGTTTTACTCTGGCCTCTGCATCTCCTCAGAGGTGTCGTCTTTGCCAGAACAGCTGGAGGGGCTTCGCACGGTTCTGTGCCGAAGCAGACTGGAACACAGTTCCCACACAAGTGCTGGAGCACAGAGGCAGCTAGGTAGCAGTCAGAGCCGGGGAACAGCAGAAAGGAAAGTGACTCACCCAAGATCACCCAGCAGGTCAGAGACAGGACTAGAATGAAGGTCACCGAGTCCCCATCCAGTGCCCTGTCACCGTCTTCATCTCCGCATCAAAGTCCTTTTAGCAGCATTCCCGTAAGGGGCGCTGCTCCCTCTGCACCGGGGGTTGGGGGGGGAGAGAATGGGGACCCAAGGGGCAGGAGTCTCCCTTCAGAAGCGACGGAGAGCATTACCCCGTTACTTGTAGGCCTGCTGTGAGCTGCCCTGCAGCCAGGTCTGAGTGAAGAGAGCCCTGCTGTCCAGGGGTGACGTGACATGCACACTGGCATTCTAACGAAATACGCCTGTACAATGCGAGACACGTCGCGCAATAAGGAAAACACGGTAGGGGATTATGACGACTATTTGTACTGCGGCACAGCCAGAGCACCAACCCCGCCGTACAGACAGAACAGAGAGATGGTCCCTTCCACAGAGCCACGGTGGATCCGACACCGGTCACCCGCAGGAGCACTGCCCCAGCCAGGCATCTTGAGAGGCACGATCAAAAACCCCAAACCCCTCCAAGAGTGGAGGAAGTGCTGCTGTGACGGGCGCGGCTGGAAGCGGCTGCCTCCTGCAGGGCATCAGGCAGACACCTGCGTTTCTGGAGCTTCCTGCCTCCAGCTCAGAAGCACACGCCAGGCTGGAAGAAGGGGAGGCCAGCTAAAAGCAAGTGCATCGGTTCCACTGGGATGTGGGTGGGATGGGGCCAGGGGCCCAGCCTAGGAATCAAACTGCAGACAGCTGCAAACTGGGAGCAGCCCACGGGGAAACTGGCCAAGGCCCTCACATCCCGCCCCGAGCTGCTGGGTCCGGAGTGACTTCACTCTGCGTCACACAGCTGGCTCTCAGCACTGGCCAGGTAGCGCTCATAGTTCTCCTCACATCTTCTCACGCAGCGGAGGAAATAGCTCTCATCAGCAATGGCCTCCAGGAGATTGGTCTGCACCAGGCAGACATCATACAGCTCTGAGGTGGGAGCCAGCCTGGTGCAGCTGCCTCCTCTCTCTGAAAACACCTGCAAGGGGGAAAAGAGAAGAAGGGATGGTGAAGCTGAGGCTTTTACTCCATCCCTGAGCACTGGTACATGTGAGGGGCCGGAGAACAGCAGGACAGGAGGTGCCAGGGCCACCCTCTGCACAAGTGCACTGCCAGGAGATGAAGAGCAGATGTCCTGGAAAGGGTTCGTTTTTTAAGCCGGGTTCTTTCAATCCTCCTCTCCATTTGTAAGGTGAAGTGCATGGATCTGCTCCAGAGCTGGGAGGGTGGCAGAGGCAGAAAGCTGCCACCCCTCCTCCGTTATGGTATCAACAAGAGATCAGGTTTCTCCATCCCCCTTTCCGGCCTCCCTCCCCACCGCTCTGCACCAGTCTCCCACGGCAGGAACTGGCTACTCAAACCACAAAGCTGAGCCGTTCCCAAGGGAGGGCGAAGCACAAAACATAGCTAGAAGAAAGCTGTACTTTAGAGTAGTTACGCCAGAAAAGTGCGGCCAAGAACAGCCCCTCCTTTAGCTGACTAGGCTGCTGCATGGCCCCAGCCCCAGAGTGCCTGAGTAGCTCACAGCCACTAGTGGATTTACCATCCCAGCACCATGACATGGATCAGGCTTTTCAGGACCACTGGGGCCCAGGCACAGAGAGGGTAAGCGACTGGACCCCGGTCGCGCAGGAAGGCTGTTCCCCACACGCACAGCTGCGCTCCCTGGCTGTCTGAGGTATAGCTGGTGCTTTCACTGACAGAAACAAGTTCTTACTTCAGGGGGCATCGCAGGGCTGGTACGGTTAGCGGAGAGCAAGCTGGAGTCTAGTCTGACTCCCGCATCAGCAGCCAGCAGAGCGCTGACGACAGAATGCCCAGCCGAGCCTGTGGCTAGAACGCCCTCTCTCTGACCCACGGACCAACAAGCCTGTCTGGAGTCAGAGAACGGGCAGCTGCCTGAGTCATCTCTACAGCATTGCTCTTTAAAAAAAAAAGGGGCTTCAGTTCTGGGTGGCGAAGGGACAGGTTCTCTGCAGGCAAATGGGGCTCAAGCGGACATTCAGCAAATGAGTTGGGTGAACCTGGCTTCCTGGCAGCAGACAATCAGGGAGAAGCTGCCTGCAGGCAGGAGACTTCTGCTCCACTAAGTGCCTTCAACATTGTTTATCTGAAAACAACCTCCTCCGGCTAAGGGCTCTCCTGGGGCCAATAACAGTCCGTATCACGAACAAGACAGCAAATAGTCAAGAGAGACTTTCATGCTGGTGAAAAGTCCAATTAACCTTTTTTGCCCTGCCGCCCCTCTGCTGCTAGCCCCTCCCGACGGTCTGCCATGCTCCCTCCCACACCACCCCAGCAAAGGAGACAGGCTCCTCTGCTGTGCTGGGAAGGAAAGGCTGCTATTCGAACCCAAACAGTGCCACAATAGCGAGTGACAGGCCAGGCACATTCCTGTCTCTATAAATATTCTTTGCTCTCCAGTGTGAAAACTGCCCTTTAAATCCAGCAGCGTGAACGAGCTTCAGCCTCACTCAGAGGGAGGCTGGCTGGCAACTGGGTCCCAGCAGGGAGTAAGAGTGACTCATGCCAGCGGAGGACAGAGATTGTCATGCAGCAAGTACAGGAAAAAACACTTGCTGTTTTGTGCCAACAAATGAGTTCATTCTAATCCTCAGCAGATGCACGGATTGTTCCCTCCGAGTCCAGCCTCCTGGCCCCCAGTTCCACCCTGCTGCACTCCTTGGGGACTGTCTAGGGCAGAGGAGTCCAGCAAACCACCCTCTCCAGCCTGGCAATCCCCACCAGGGGCCTGAAAGCCCAGTGCAAGGCAGGGCTGAGTACCTGGGGACAAATGATGGTGTTTGAATCGTCCAGTCGAATGTTGTCATCGATGCAGATGTGGTGCACGCTAGAGTCGTGTGGGTCAATCCAAAGGGGCTTCCCACCCTGGGAGGAGAACTGATTTCTGGCCCACCTGAAATACAACAAGTGGGAAAACAGGTGCCCCTCAGGGAGCTGACTCCCTGCAGCACAGAGCCTGGACCAGTCAGACTGTCTTCAGGGGCTCAAGGCAATCCAAACCCGGGAGACTTGGAATGGGTTTGGATAACATCTTCCCCTGCAGTGACAGGAAATGGGGCAAGGAGGAAATAGTTGTTGTCTCTCTCAAGTTCTGGGGCAAGCCATCAGGGATTCTGCCCTCACTCCTAGCCAGAATGAGTCACCAATTGGAGGGAGTTCAGAGACAAGCAAGAGGGACAGGAGGAAATGGGCTTACAAGGAAAGAAGCTAGCTCTGTCCGACTTGGCTAAATAAAGATTGTGCCACAGGCAGCCAGGACAGCAGACCAGCCGACCCGTGGGCATGAGCCCCAGGGAGCGAGGGGAATTCCTGAGGGTGACACATGGGGGTTTGACTCACAAGGATGAGTCGCGGGCTGGCAGGGACAGTGGAACTGTGCAAGGAGTGGGAAAGAAGCTCAAGTCACGTCCCGCTTGGGTCTCACCAGTCAAAGTCGTCTTGGAAGCCACCCAAGCCTTGCAGGGAGCTGAAACAGCTATACAGTTTCCTCCCATCATCCCTGGTGGAAACGTGCTCCGGACCCCGGCTCAGCACCACCTCGCGCCGACTGCAGCGTATTCGGCCCGCAGTCAGCTCCACCGGGAGCTGCAATGTCATTGGGAGAAGACAGGATGGACAGTTTGCAAACCAGACACACGGATAACACAGTGACAACCGCTACCTCCCCAAACAGCCTCCAGTGCCAGAGGCGGCATGAGCAGCATGTTGCGGAGAAGGACAGTTCTCCACAGGGGAGTGAGACATTTGGAACACTCAAAGCCTGAAGAGTTCACCCCCCAGGGGCAATGGAAGCAGATGGGCTGCTGGCTGCGTCTGTCAGACTCTCTGACAGAATCCAGCCTCCAGCTTGGAAATCAGCTGTATGCGAAGGACCATTGCTATAAGTTGGTTAACTTCCCACAGCACACAGGTGTGTGCGCCCCACAACTCCATGCCTCAGGAGCATGCACAGGCTCCACAGAACAGCCGGTTTGACCCCTGGGATTTTTAGTCCCAAACTCACTGCTCTGGGAGGGTGACATCACCAGCTATGCTCTAACCAGAAGGTTCCCCTGGCCACACCAGAGGGCACAGGAATCTCTTTACCGAACCTGGCCCACACGGCTAGGTGACCGCCTCCCACACAGAGACTCCGTGGGGAGCACAAGCACATGAAAATTCACAAGCCTGAGGAGGGATTTGTCTAGTGCTCACTTGCTCCCACACTCTCCAGCTAAAAGGCTCTTCTGAGAAGCTGTGCAAATTGCTGCTACCCAAAGGTCAGCATTTTAATAAGGCAGCAGCTCAAGTGGGAGTCTGGTTTATGGAGTACGGGGCTGCCTGGAAAGGCAGCTCAGAGTATGTTCAAAGAAGCTACTGCAGGGAAAAAGAATCCATAAAGATCTCAGCCCTCTGCTTCCAGGGAGGCTCTCCAAGGTGCACCCACCGAGAGGTCTCGCAGGGCAGGGAACTGGGGGTGCTGCCCCTCCAAGGCACAGTGCACTGCATGGAGAATGCGGGGGAGGTCTGTGCCAAAGGTCCTGAAGATGACAGCAAAGCACCTCCCCTCCCGGTGCAGCGTCTCCAGGAGACGGAAGAAGGCAGGCAGGATCAAGTGGTAGTGCTTGGCATGCTCGCCTCTGACAGAGAACACGTCGTGCGGCTGGCCCTGCCACTCCAGGAGCTGCAAGTAGTGTGCGTGCAGACTTTTGAAACGCTGCCCCACTGCTGTGTCAGTGAACGTAGCATCGCGGCCATACTGAGAACAGAAATTGACAGCGCCGGGGCAGGGAGGCAGCAGAGAGGGGGAGTCGCTCAGCCACTGCCACTCACCTGGAACAGACAGCAACAGAAGAGTTGTGCGCATTTCACACCCACTGCTCTCATGCACAGTGCTGCAGAAAGGCATGCCCTGCAACACAGGCGAGCTACGTGGCTGAGGGAGAAGCGGGAGGTCAGAGACTTTGCTGACAGCGGCCCCTCCCCTCTGAAGGGAGATGGGGAGAGGAAGGGAAATCCATTTCCCATAACTATTCAGTTCTCAGCTCCTCCACCAGTAAAGGCCCAGCCCTACCCTATAGGAACCAGCTCTACTCAAATACAGTCACCCCCATACACGGGTCCTGTATGGCAGCTCCATTCTCTCTGCTTCTGGGGTGCGAGAACAACAGTGCCCAGTAAGGAGGCACAGAGGTCAATCAATGTGTGACTCAAATTACAACTCACCAAGCGCCTGTGCCCTTGACTGAGTCTCCGCCAAGCACTGCTCTTGCTGTTGCCAAGTTCCCTCTCCAACCACCACCCGATCTCGTTCAGCAGCCCCCTCCTCACACCGCATCACTTGGCCCTTCTGTGACTTCCTGGGCACCAGCACTAGCTACTTCGCTGCTGTTTTCTGCCCTGTCCTCCCTTTCCTTTCTTCCACTGAGCTGGCTCTTGGTTCTCTCCATGTTTCATTCTCCCCCCGCCTCTTCTGCTCCTCTCTCCCATCTCTCCTCCCTGCTGACCCTCAGCCCTCTCTCTCCTCCAGCGTCCGCTTCCTCCACTCCTGGCTTGTGCAGTGAAACACCTCTGGCAGAAATCCTGTCACCTGGCTAAATTCCTCTATTATAAATGTGATCTCTCTTCTACCATCTTCCTGGCTAAACAGCTCCACTTCTCCAACTTTACTGCATCCCATGCACGCAATCCCAGCGGCCTTTTCACCACCTTTAACTCACCTCAAACCCTCCTCCATTTCTCTCTCTACACCGACCTTGTCAACTTCTTCCCAGAGAAAACAGACTGATGAGAGGACGGTCCTTCTCCCCTCAGCTAGCTTTCCCTTCCCACCACTGTCTCCTCCTTCTCCCGTCACAGATGCAAACAAGAAGCAATGGGCTTAAATTGCAGCAAGGGCAGTTTAGGTTGGACATTAGGAAAAACTTCCTACCTGTCAGGGTGGTTAAGCACTGAAATAAATTGCCCAGGGAGGTTGTGGAATCTCCATCACTGGAGATTTTTAAGAGCAGGTGAGACAAACACCTGTCAGGGATGGTCTAGAAGATAATCCTTGGTCCTACTATGAGTGCAGGGGACTGGACTAGATACCTCTCAAGGTCCCTTCCAGTCCTATGATTTTTCATCTGGTCTCCTCCTCTAACCCCATGACTTGCCCCAGGGACCCATCCCCATCCTTAAACCCTCCTTTACTCTTTTCCTCAACCTCTCACTTGCACCCCTCATAGTACAAGCATGCTTGTCTCTCCCATCGTTAAAAACCTAACCCTGGACTCCCCCTTGCCTCTCTAACTACTGCCTCATCTCCTTCCTTCCTTCCTCCTGTTTGCCAGAAGCTGGGAATGGGCGACAGGAGATGAATCACTTGATGATTCCCTGTTTTGTTCACTTCCTCTGGGGCACCTGGCATTGGCCACTGTCGGCAGAAAGGACACTGGGCTAGATGGACCTTTGGTCTGACCCAGTCTGGCTGTTCTTATGTTCTTCACTCTACACTCATTGAACATACTGTCTACAATTGCTATCGCTCCAATCCCATCCTCGACCCCCTGCAATCCAGCTTCTGCCTCTTGTATTCCATGGAAACTGCTCATGCCAAGGTCTCTAATGTCCTCTCCCCAGCCCAGAGGTGGGCAAACTACAGCCCGTGGGCCACATCCGGCCCACAGGACCCTCCTGCCTGGCCCCTGAGCTCCTGGCCCAGGAGGCTAGTCCCCAGCCCCTCCCCTGCTGTTCCCCCTCTCCCGCAGCCTCCGCTCACTGTGCCACCAGCGCAATGCTCCGGGCGGCCAGACCCGGTCTCTGTGCTGCGCGGCCCGGCGGCCGGACCCCGTGCTGCATGGTGCGTGGCCCAGCCACCGGTACTCCAGGCAGAGCAGTAAGGGAATGGGGGGGTTGGATAGAGGGCAGGGGAGTTTGGGGGGTGGTCAGGGAGCAGGAGTGTGGATATGGGTCGGGGTGGTCAGAGGGCGGGGAACAGGGGGGTTGAATGGGGGTAGGGATCCCAGGGGCAGTCAGGAAGGAAAGCAGGCGGCAGGGGGCAGTCAGGGGACAGGGAGTGGGAGGGGGGTGGATAGGGCAGGAGTCCCCAGGAGGGAGCTGTCAGGGAACAGGGGGGGGTGGATGGGGCAGGAGTCCTGGGGGGCCGTCAGGGGGTGAGAAGCAGGAGGGGTCGGATAGAGGGCGGGGGCTGGGCCACACCTGGCTGTTTTGGGAGGCACAGCCTCCCCTAACCGGCCCTCCATACAATTTCCAAAACCCGATGCGGCCCTCAGGCCAAAAAGTTTGCCCGCCCCTGGCCTAGCCACACTTCAGAGCCAGGACTCCAGCCTCATTCTCCTGGTTAGCTGCTGTTGGCACCACTCACCATGGTCTTCTTCAAACCTTGCACTCCCTCAGCTCCCAGGTCTCTGCCCCCAAGTTCTCCTCCTATCTCTTTAATGGTTACATCAGTGCCTCCGGGGGGGGTCCTCCTCTGCCCTCCAGCTTTCTGTTAGGGTTCTGTCCTTCTCTTCTTCCTCTGTACCTTATCTCGATCTAATCTCGTGTGCAAAACCAAATTCAACTCCCATTTCTGTGCTGAGTCACAGATCTACTGCACACCCCTCTCCTGTCAAAATGACAATCTCTACCTGTCTCTGACCTCTCTTCAGGGATATCTAGCACACAGCTCAAGATCAACATGGCTCAAATAAAGCTCTTAATCTTCTCCCCCAAACTCTCCCTGCTCTCTCGTTTTTCAGTCATGTGGACAAGACACTCGTCTTTGACTTGGACCTCTCCCTAGCTCCTCACCTCCAGGCTCTGTTTACATCTTGCTGCATTTTTTTGCATCCTATCCATCCACACAGCTCAAACTCTCCTCCAATCTCTCATCTCAATTTCTGCACCATCCTGCTCTCTAGCCTGGGAAAATGCAATCTTGCCCTGCTCACATTCATTCATAATGTTGATGCAAAGATAATTTTCCTAACATGTTGCTTTGACTATGTCACTTCTTCACCCCCCTCTGCACTCCTCCTCTGGCTCCTCTTTCTCTATCCCACCAAACATAAGCCATGTGCCCTCACTTACAAGTCCCTTCATGGCCTACCCCCACCCTACCTCATTGAAAAGGAGGGATTTGGGCCTGTGTTATACAGGCGTTCAGACGAGAGGACCAGAGCGGTCCCTTCAGGCTATGGAGTGCAGGAAATGTGACTGTCCTCTCTAGTTCATTATTAAGAGGTTGACTCCGGTCCTGATCAGTCCATGCTGCCAGCCTCCATTGCCCCTTGTGGCATTTTCAAACAAGCACCTGTGTGCTTTCTCCAAGACCCCCTCACGCTGGGGCAGCGCTCCCCTCCACACCTACAGAGCTTCCTCCTCCTCCAAAACCCTCCTTCGCCCTCGCTCCCAGAAAGGCCTGGACAAGGGTCAGGCAGCTGGTGTGCTGAGCCCCGGCCTGGCACGCTGCCCCCCCCGCCCCCCGCCGAGCCCCGGCCCGGCACCGACCCCCCCCCCCGCAGAGCCCCGGCCGGGCACCGACCCCCCCCCCCGCCGAGCCCCGGCCGGGCACCGACCCCCCCCCGCCGAGCCCCGGCCGGGCACCGACCCCCCCCTCGCCGGGCACCGACCCCCCCCCTCGCCGGGCCCCGCCCGAGCAGCCCGAACGCGCCGGCCCCTCACCCCGCGGGCCGGGCGCGCCCCAGGCCGCGCCGCCCAGGAAGCCGGTCAGCGCCGCGCCGGGGCCCTGGCCCGTGGCCGAGTCCAGCACCGCCAGCGTGTTGTTCACGTCCACGTGCAGCACCAGCTTCCGGCGGCCGGGGCGGCCCCGCCGGGCAGCGCGCGGCGCGCTCATGGGCCGGCCGTTCCCCGGCAACCGCCAGCGGCGCCCGCTTCCGCTTCCGCTTCCGCCTCCGCGCCGGCCACCATAGAGAGCCCGGGCGCCGTTTCCGGCCGCCGCCTAGACTGTCCCCGCTCGTCTGCACTGGGTGCTGCCACGTGCAGCGCCCCCTGCCGGGCCCTCCGCAGCCTCCTTTCACTCGCCTCCGAAATCGCTGGGGGCGGAGCCGCCCTGCCCAGCGCCCCGCCCCCAGCCCCCCAGGCTCCGCCCCCTCCCCCCACAGGCTGCCCCGGGGCTGGGGTGGGGGGACAGCGAGGGGGACTCCCCCCAGCCCTCTCCCATCGGCAGCAGCAAGCTCTGAGGGAGGGGTCCCCCCCCCGGGCCCCACTCACCCAAGCCCCCCCAGGCTGCTGCTCAGGAGTCGCCTGCCGGGGGGGGGGCCGTGCGCCCCCTCCCCGCCTCCCTCTGCAGGGGCAGCCGCCCAGGGCCCGGGGCGGGCAGGGACGCCCGGGGGAGGAGACGCTTGGTGGGGGGGCCGCGAAGGAGAGACCCGGCCCTGAACGTTGCCGGAGCCCCCCGGGCCCTGAATTTGCTGGAGCCCGGGCACCACAGCCCGTGCAACTCGCCGCCCCGGTCCAGGGGGCCGCCCAGGCGCTGCCGAGAGCTCACCTCGGGGGGCCTCCCGCGGCACAGGCCGTGACACCGCGCCCAGCCTCCGGTCCCCGGCGGGGAGCCGCGTGAGCTGAGCCCCGGCTCGGACTCTGACCCGCGCTAGCAGGGCCGTCCCGAGCCCTTTGGGTGCCCTACGCAGCCCCCCGGGCCTCCCCCCGCCCCAGGCTCTGGGGGGCAGGAGCTGTGGGGGGGCACTTTGGGGGCCCCAGAGTGGCCCGGGAGATTAGCTGGGGGGTGGGAGCAACCCGCTCCGCTTCCCCCAGCCCCGGCCCCGGCCCCGGTCCGGCCCCGGTCCCAGCCCCAGCTCCGGTCTCCCCGCACTCCCCGGCAGCGACGGGAAGCGGAGCAGCCTGGCTCCAGCCCGCTCCGCTCCGCTTCCCGCGGCTGCTGGGGAGTGCGGGGTCGCTGGGGGAAGAGGTGGGCTGGGGGTGGAGCGGCGGGGAGGGGAAGAGGTGGGGCGGAGGGAGTTGTCCGGGGCCCTAGGGACGGCCCTGCCCCTTGCAGTGGGCGCAGCGGGCGAGAGGGCCAGCCAGGGGATAGGGCTGGTCACGGGGCTGGTTCCCCACATTTCATGGCGCCCTACGCAGCTGCGTCTGCCTGCAGATGGCCCTGCTTGCTAGTGAGCCCGGATGTCCCCGACCACGAATGTCTCTGCTACTCTCGGCCCCAGGTCTGACCTTGGCGCTGGCTGCCCTAGTCGGGATCCTGGCATCTGGGGTCTGGGTGCTGCCACACGCCAGCCTTTGCCCGGAAAGCTTTCGCCCCAAGCACACGCCAACGCCACCCCAAAGCGCGGGCAGTCGCCTCCTGCCCCAGCTGGGGGAAGGGCTGGTTCTGGCTGGGTCGAGAGGCAGTGCCCAGAGGGAAGGGGCCTGGAGCTGGCCCGGGCAGGGCTGGCTGCTCAGCGGGTTCCATGGTCCCTCAGTCAGAGATTAAAAGGATGTGGTAGACCACTGAGTCCAGGCCTGGGAAGGGCAGGAGACAGCCCCCACCCCGCCCCATAGCCCTGTCACCGCTGATCCGAGCCAAGGAAGTGGCACTGTTCGTGTTTAGGTGCCGTGGGTCTCTGGCAGCCCTGGGTTGTTCTGGGGTCCAGGCCCACTGTGGCTCCTTGTCTCCTGCTCTGGCTCTGACACTTGGCACTTGGTTTTGTTTATGGCTTTCCCAGAGCGGCTCTTGGGTGTGGTTCGGCATGTGCAGTGCAGACCCACGTTTCCCTTCCCTTTCCCCCGTGGGATTGCCCACTTTTCCCCCTGCCTGGGGAGTGTAGGGCAGGCCGCCTCGGGAGCCCGCACCCAAAAACAGGGGCAGCTTTTGGAGTGTCACGGATTGAATGAGATCTGTGACTCTTGTTCCTCCTTCCTGCAGGATCCCGTGGGAAAAGGGCAGCTGTGGACCTGACCAGACCCATGTGCAGCTGAGAAGGCCTGGTTCACAGCAATGCCTGAAGCCTCTTGGGCTGCAGGGCCCTCCCAGAGACACTCGCCAGATGGTCTGTCCTGGGGCAAGCCAGCCCCCGACACAGGGCTGGCAGCGAGAGGGAGCCATGCGGCTTCAGGGGCAGGTGCCGGTCCAAGTCTCTCCTCGCCCCGGGAGCAACACTCAGCTCCAGGCTCTGTGGCACAGAGGAGGCGGCAGGCGGCCAGCCCACGAGTGGCATCCGGGAGACAGCCTGAGGCTGTGATGAAGTGGGGATTTTCCCTGGTTCTGCTGTATGTAACTCTTACTGTTGAGTCTAGGTGACTTCTACTGTTTTGCATGAATACTGTGTGTGCCTCAGTTTCCCTGTGTGCTGCACCAATACCTCAGTGGTGGGAACGGGGTGTTTGACTTTGGCTGAGACCTCTGGGGCAGGTGAGGCTGCTCCAGCTGCCTGCACATATGCTATGACCGGTGCCCTTCGGAACCTGAGACCCAGGTGAGGGATGTGACCAGGTGACATTGTGCCCGGGAAGCAAGACAAAGAGAAGGAGGAAGAGCAATGGGGGGGTCGGAGTTTGGGTCGCTGGAAGCTGGCAGTCTGCTTGGGGAGATGGAGGGGGGAGTCCAGGGCGTCTGGCCCAGGGTTCCCCCAAGATGGACTTGGCTGAAAGTCACTTATTTCTGTGCTAACAAGCTCTGCTGTACACTGTGTTCCTGTCGACGAATAAACCTTCTGTTTCCCCGGCTGGCTGAGAGTCACGTCTGTCTGTGGAGTTCGGGGGCAGGACCCTCTGGCTTCCCCAGGAGCCCTGCCTGGGCGGACTCGCTGCGGGAAGCGCATGGGGAGGAAGGGGATGCTGAATACTCCGAGGTCAGACCCAGGAAGGTTGAAGCTGTGGAAGCTTCTTGCCCTGGTGACAATATGCTCACAGAGAGGAGGCTCCCCCAGAGTCCTGCCTGGCTTCATACGGCGCAGTTCCAGAGCATCGCCCGGGGACTCCGTGACACCTGGTGGTAGAGGTGGGATAAACTGCACCCCGTGGACAGAGCATCCTGCAGTAAGTGACTGGGGAGCAGTAAAGCGAAGGGGGAGTAGCGAGAGACGGGCGTGCTGAAGGCTCAGAGAGGTGCAGTTCCAGGAGGCGGAGGGGCCTACGGCTTAACCCCGAGAGAGAGTGGACCCCCTAGAAGGGCTGTCGCACTGAAGCGGTTCCTCCCAGGGACCGTGGGGAGCGGAGAGAGCACAGGCCTGTGAGTCCGTGACCACGTGGGAACAGCGGGGAGATGGCCTATAACCATCCCCTTAAGAAGGACATTGTAGAGCTGTGCAGAGAGAGGGGGCTCCGCATTGGAAAGCTCACCAAGGCACAGCTGATTGCTCAGTTGGAAGAGGAGGATCGCTCTAAGGAACCAGTTCCTGACCCAGCTGGTGGTGTGAGAGAGGCTGGGAGCAGCCAGGCAGCCCCAGGGCCCACACTGGTTCCTCACTCAGCTGGGGCGCA
This sequence comes from Chelonia mydas, assembly GCF_015237465.2. Classification (NCBI taxonomy): domain Eukaryota; kingdom Metazoa; phylum Chordata; order Testudines; family Cheloniidae; genus Chelonia; species Chelonia mydas. The sequence continues at coordinate 1,129,752 of NC_057853.1, forward strand.
AGAGAGGTGTGGACTCCTATCCAAGGGAGTCCCTCTGGCCATGGCCCCTCTGACGTGTATAATATAATATCTCATTGACAGGTGACACAGGGCCAGAAAGAGTTAATTAACTCACAGACTGACCTGACCCAGGGCCCAACTTTAGAGACTGCTTAGGAAGAGATGGAAATGAGGAGAGCTTTGAAATGCAAGTTTGCATTGTGTGAGAGAGAGAAGGGGAGATGCTGGCTCAGGGCTTGTGATGTCAGCAAACGAGTCTTGTCTATTGCCACGGCTTTGATTCAAAGATCAGAACAGGAGTGTGAAGATCTAGGAAGACACTGGAGGGCAATAGTGTTGTGGTCTCTCTGTCTCGGGGAAGGTTGGGGTAACCTGTATCTGAACCGTTTAATGATAAATTACCCTGGGCTAATTGCCAGGATGTTTGGGAGAAGGAAGGTTGAGCCTGTTGTCTTCTCAGGCCAAGAGGCTGCTGGACATGGACATTGGACTATAACCTATGGACTGTTTCTAAAAGGACTTTTGGCCACTACACACTCACCATCTCTGCTCGGTATCGTGAGCTCAAGAACTGAACTCAGGTCGGTCTGTAGACTGATCTTTCTACCAACTCTCTCTCCCTTTTCTTTTTGAATGAACTGTAGTTTAATTAACGAGAATTGGCTATCAGCGCGTATTTGGGGTAAGATCTAAGTTATCATTGGACCTGGGTCTGGGGCCTGATCCTTTGGGACTGGGGGAACCTGCTCTCTTATATGATGAGAGAAGATCTTCAGTAATCATCATCGTATCTGACGTGTGTCCGGAGGGAGGCCTGGGGCTGGCACTTTAGGGGCACTGCGTTGTGTGGACGTCTGAGTACCCAGGGAGGTGATACAGAGGCTGGTTTGGTAACTCTAAGGAGTGGAATATCCACCGGCGTTCGGGGTTTGTCTGCCCCGGTCTGATTGAGTGACCTCAGCGGGCTCCCACGGGCAGCACCGTCGCCACAGGCCCTCCCGAGGCTGCTCTGGCTGTACTGGGGGACGCTGCACCATGTCCCCGGGCCGCGCTCAGCCGAGCCTGGGGCACCTGGGCCTGCTGGTGGAGCAGGGGGGAGGGAAGGTGCCTGTGGCAGTGTAAAGCGTCTGGGCTAATGGCTCCCTGTGCCCTTGGCTGCCGCGCGTGCTGCCCGGCTCACTGCTCCAGAGAGCCCCGAATGGGAAGAGCAAACTAGGCTCTCTCTTTGCCTCAGTCTCTGCCATGCAGGGCCCGCAATCCCGGGTGGGGGCTGGGTAAATCACAGTCCTGACCCTGGGGCCGCCAGCCCTCCCTGGCAATAGCCGTCTGCGCTGATATCTCACTGCATGGCCCCAGGGCTGGCCAGGGTCGGGAGGTGCCATGCTCCCCTGGCTCTGGTCAGTATGTGCCGTCTCCCCGCTTCCCCGTACATGCTGGCCCTGGCTAAGAGCTCTGCCCTGGCCCGTTAGTGCGGAGGGCAGAGACGAATGGGAAGCAGCACCGATCCCAGCCAGCAGCTGAGCACGTCGGGGGAGCTAGCTGGGCCCCAGCCTGGACAGGCCCGGCTCCGAAGAACCGCCAGGGAGCTGCGCCAGGCACAGGCCTGCCCCTAGCTGAAGGGCTGTGTAGATCAGTGGGTTCTCGTGCATCCCCTCCAGGAATGTGACACAACGGTGCAGTTGGGGTCAAGTTCAGGAGCTCTGTGCTCGTTCCTGCGTTGTGTAGCCTTGAGACCTCAGGAGCAACCAAGACAGCTGCTCGGTGGAGTGGAGGCCATGGGGCCCCTGAGGAAGAAGCCCTGCGGAAACTGGGTCTGCTGAAGAGAAACCAAAGCTTTCCAAACAGGCCCAGGCCACCGGTGAGCTGGCGTGCGAAGCAGAGCAGGCCGAGTGTGTGTGAACCATGGATGCTGTAGGACAGGCCCTCCCTCCCTCAGATCTGATCACCAGGCAGCTTGAAGGAAACTTGCACTCAGCAAACTGAGATCTGAAAACACTGACGCTCTCGCGTGTCAGCCACCAAACGGTCTCCTGCTGCCCTCTCCTGGAGACTCCTCTCCTGCGTGGGGCCAGGGCCAGCCTGCAACCCTGGGTACATCCCCCCGCCCGCAGCATGAGCCTCCTACCCCCACACGGCAGAGCCTGAGCCGCAGCCTCAAAGTGCTGTCTGCGCAGCTGGGTTCAGAGCACTAGCCCCAGCCCTGCAGATCCGAGTCTGGGCCAGGGCTGGGAGCCCGCAGGCACTGCCACAAGCCATGTGGCCAAGGGCAGGCCCCCTCACAGACCCAGAGCCAGCTCTGTGCCCCGCATCAGGGCTGAGACGGCGCTGAAGCAAGGCTCATTTCACGGCTCCTCGAAGCTGTTATACCAATAAAATAAAAACCAGCAGGATCTTGTTAAAGGGGAAAAGACAAAATGTCACATTTATTGTGACTACAGACAGAATCATACTAGGCAGTCAGTTCTAGCTATAACATTTCATTCAGTTTCACATTCATTCACATGTTCCTTCACACACACACAGGTTCTGCAGCTGCTAGATAGTTACCAGTCCTGAATGGAGCTTCGTGGAGTGGGTTCGTAGCTCGTGGCAGCTAACTGTCCAGGAAAGCCGGGCACAAGGAAGGGCTGGGTCTCTGTTGGGCGTGCACCGGTGCCCTTCCATGTTGGCAGCAGAATGTGACCCTCCAAAGTCTTCCATCTCACCCATCCTTTTTGTAGGCTTTAGTTTGAATCCAGAGTCTACAGGTCTTGCTGTGTCAGGCTGCCTCTGGGTTTGGTGTGATTGATCACCCGTCAATTGCAGACCTGACTTTCAGCCTGGGACCTGGCTTTGATGTTTCTTCAGTTGTACTTTTGTTCTTTTCTTTTGAGGGTGGACTCCTCTTACTTTGTCAGGGCTGTTGTCTGCATCTTCAGCCCTTGGTGTTTACAATTTTATTTCATCAGGACAGGCTGGGGCTGGAGGTTGATTCCATCATCCATCCATCCCTCATTCCCACATCTAAACTACATGAATCAGATTACAGCAGGGTTTTGCAAAAATGAAGGTTGCAGCAAGCTTTTACAAAACGGAGTGAGCATTTTAAAATGGAGTTTGGGTTACAACATGGACACGTGTAAGGAACGGCAAACACTGAGCAGAAGTTCCAGTGTTGAAACTGTGCAAGTTTCAGCGATTTAAGCAGCAATTGGATTGAAAGTGAAACTCAATTAGCCAGTTATTGGGGTACCTGGTTTTATGAATGAATGTTGTTTCATTCATAAAACTTTGCTTATGAAGTTATATTAATAAAGTGAACAATTAAAAACAATTTCATTGATCAGTTCTACAATGCTTCCCATTGTGCTTTGAACTAGGTCTGTCATTTCCACCAGAGCAGATCAGCCCAGCAGCCCAGTGAGGTTCTCTCCCTGAGCATCTCTCGCTAATCAGCCTGCACTGAAAGGCTCGAAGGCAGGATCACCCTTTGAAAGCCGGAGCTGCTGTACGTCTCCCAGCTGCAATACCCCTCACCTCTGGGACCGGGAACGCCAGCACTGAGACCTGTAAAGACACTGCACCCTGTGGAAGATCTGTATAGAAACCAGCATGTGGCCCCCTTTGGAGCAGGCCCGGATGGTTCCTGGACAGGAGATGCTCTGACTGTACCGGGAATAGTATGACAGGACATGGGCAGAAAACAGCTGGATTTCCAGGGCACGTCAGCCTTGCTTTCATGGATGTCGAAATGGTCAGATAGACCCAAGAATAAATGTGCAGTGTCTCTGGTACTGGGCCGTGCATCTGTCGGTGCCCACATCCTCAGGGGCGGGGCACAAAGCGCAGCCCCACAAGCTGGAGCTGCAAAGTTTGCTTTAAGAAACCTTTGCGTCCGTCCAGCTGGAATTGGCAAGTGCCAGGCAGGTGTCGTGCCAGAAGTCAGAGCAGCTCTCAGGCCCCCGGGGCAGTGACAGGAGCTGAAGACACCCAGACAGTGTGAAAGTAGAATGAATTATATTGAAATTATAATTCATTAAAGAAATGCATCTGGTGGGTTTGTTGAAATATAGTTGTTAGGAAGAGAAACATTAAGGAGTGTGAGACAACGGGTCCTCAAACTAATTAACTTAGAGCTCCTACTGAGCTAGGAGATTGGTAAATGTTAGTATGCAAATAAGATATGTATGTATATTTGTCAGTTTCTGCTTCCTTTTGTCTCTTATGTTAAATTGGCTTTGGCTTATCTGTATAAATAAGTTAGCTTGAGCTGGGTGCACTGGCAAAGCGCTTTGCTAATAAACAGGGTGGTCTGACAAATTCTGTGAGCCTTGAATCTGACTTTGACATTACCAAAAGAAAAGAAAATATAAGCATGCAGTCTAAACTCTCCACCCTATTAGACTGGGCAACATCTAGATTAAGCAGCTTTTCTCACCCCACTGGATCTTGCAGTCCTTAATATACAGGTTTGTCCCTTAAACCTGGACCAGTCCCCTCTGCTGGAGTCTTCAGTCTTCTGAGAGTCTTGGTTGCTTGCAGCATAGGTGGGGGCAGGAGAAAGGCCAGGCATGGGCCCCTGTGTTCTGTTTTACACCCTCAGTCCCATGTGCTTGGAGAACACAAGTCCAGGCAGGTCTGGGGTGACCAGATGAACCGAAGAAAATATTGGGACACATGGGGGAAGAGGGAAAAAAAAAAAGGCAGCCGGAGTTGACAAAGCAAAAAACAAAACCCACCGGAGCGGCTGAAGCCGCAAGATCGGGACAAATGGGGTCCTGACTGACGCAGGACAAAGACCTACAAATCGGCACAGACGTCTGGTCACCCTAAGGCAAGTCTGGGGGCATTGCTGAGTCTCCAGGCAAGGCTGAGCAATCCCCCTGGTGGGGCCTCACGCAGGTGAGTCACTGCATTGACGCTCCCTGGCTGGACAAGGGCTGGTGATGTCTGCTCCGCACCCTCCCGGTGTTGGTACCTCCCTTGTCGTTGTTTGTGCAGGGCGAGTATCTGGGCGCCTCCCAAACCCACAGCGTATTTTAGTGAAACCCAAACAACACAATTCTTATATTTTCACAGGCGCTGGTGATGCGCATCTATGGATAGGAAAACGACTTTCAGCAGATCATAACCTTCCCCCCGATACCTCTCACGGCCTGCTTTATGCGCAAGGTCACAACTCGAGATCAGTGAGGGATATGGGGGCTACAGGGCACTCCCACAAGGTACAGAATGTCACAAAAGCGACCACTTCTGGATCCCTGGTGGCAAAATGCACCTGCATCAATATAGATCTTTTCCCTTTTCAGGGGGGCTGGATCATGGCCTGAGGTTTGGCTGTATGGGGCCTGACGGAGACCTGCGCTCATTTTCTGCTTTTGCCATATGTCCCAAGTCAGTTCGGCAGCGTTCCTGCACTTCGGGCCGGATGTTTGGCCAAGACGGGATTTCCCCAATCTCTCCGCTTCTCTCTGCAGTCCCAGGGGCAGCGAACGGGCAGTCGTGGCCGAGCAGCAGTGACACACGGGGCTTTGAGGGCACTATTAGTTCTCTGCTGGGTTCCCCTGGACACCTGTTTTTCCCAACCAGGATGTCCCGTCCCTTCTATCCAGGGCTTCCCCCTGTTCTGTCTCTGGGCCTCACCAAGGATGTCCTCAGTCCCTTCCGCTGTCCAAGGAGGCAGTTGCACTTTGCTCAGCTGCAAACTCCGCCTCGCTTCTGCCCACTGAGAGCTCCTAGGTAAGGGGGCTGCCGCCTCGTCCCACTCCCTGGGGTCTATCAGTACTCTCTGCTAATGAGGGGGCCGAGATCCCACTTCGCCCTCTACAGGGTTTAGTCTGGGAACCTGGGGGCATTCAGCACTATTGCACCTCAGTCCCTGGAAAAATCATGGAGCAGGTCCTCAAGGAATCAATTCTGAAGCACTTAGAGGAGAGGAAAGTGATCAGGAACAGTCAGCATGGATTCACCAAGGGCAAGTCATGCCTGACTAATCTAATTGCCTTCTATGATGAGATAACTGGCTCTGTGGATGAGAGGAAAGCAGTGGACGTGTTGTTCCTTGACTTTAGCAAAGCTTTTAACACGGTCTCCCACAGTATTCTTGCCAGCAAGTTAAAGAAGTATGGGCCGGAGGAATGGACGATAAGGTGGATAGAAAGTTGGCTAGATTGTCGGGCTCAATGGGTAGTGATCAATGGCTCCATGTCTAGTTGGCAGCCAGTATCAAGTGGAGTGCCCCAGGGGTTGGTCCTGGGGCCGGTTTTGTTCAATATCTTCATTAATGATCTGGAGGATGGGGTGGATTGCACCTTCAGCAAGTTTGCAGATGACACTAAACTGGGAGGAGAGGTAGATACGCTGGAGGGTAGGGATAGGATACAGAGGGCCCTAGACAAATTAGAGGATTGGGCCAAAAGAAATCTGATGAGGTTCAACAAGGACAAGTGCAGAGTCCTGCACTTAGGACGGAAGAATCCCATGCGCCGCTACAGACTAGGGACCGAATGGCTCGGCAGCAGTTCTGCAGAGAAGGACCTAGGGGTGACAGTGGATGAGAACCTGGATATGAGTCGACAGTGTGCCCTTGTTGCCAAGAAGGCCAATGGCATTTTGGGATGTATAAGTAGGGGCATTGCCAGCAGATCGAGGGACGTGATCGTTCCCCTCTATTCGACACTGGTGAGGCCTCATCTGGAGTACTGTGTCCAGTTTTGGGCCCCACACTACAAGAAGGATGTGGAAAAACTGGAAACCGTCCAGCGGAGGACAACAAAAATGGTTAGGGGACTGGAACACATGACTTATGAGGAGAGGCTGAGGGAACTAGGATTGTTTAGTCTGCAGAAGAGAAGAATGAGGGGGGATTTGATAGCTGCTTTCAACTACCTGAAAGGGGGTTCCAAAGAGGATGGATCTAGACTGTTCTCAGTGGTAGCAGGTGACAGAACGAGGAGTAATGGTCTCAAGTTGCAGTGGGGGAGGTTTAGGTTGGATATTAGGAAAAACTTTTTCACCAAGAGGGTGGTGAAACACTGGAATGCGTTACCTAGGGAGGCGGTGGAATCTCCTTCCTTAGAGGTTTTTAAGGCCTGGCTTGACAAAGCCCTGGCTGGGATGACTTAGTTGGGGGTGAGTCCTGCTTTGAGCAGGGGGTTGGACTCGGTGACCTCCTGAGGTCCCTTCCAGCCCTGATAGTCTGTGATTCTATGATTTCCAGCCCGAGGCAGTGATCTCAGATCATTCCCCAGCAACAGAGGTTATTGGGAACTCTCACCTTCAGAGGACCTTTCAACCCTTCCCACTCTAGCTGAGTCAGCTGAAGCACCGGGTACCTCCCGATACCCCAGCATGGGGTGCCGGAGTCACATGATGCACTGAGGTGTTGTCCTCATGTTTGTCACATGCCAGACCAAGTACCGGTTCCTGTGCCTTATCCTGCAGCCTAGCCAAGATGGGTGACACTGATGTGGGGCCTGGCTGCTGCTAGGAAGGGTTTTGTAGCTCTGGGGAGTTGGTATTTATGCTAATTTAATATTTTTTCTAAACAGCTTGCCGTATGCCCAGTGACTTGGAGTTACATGCTGTCCTGGGATTCACCCACCAGCGTGGCACCTCCTGCTGGTTGTCTCGGGGGATTAGCTCAGGGCCTGGAGCCTGCAAATCCCAGCAGCCAGCCAGGAGCTCTCTCGAGCGCCCCCGGTCTCCGCTGCTCTGTCTAAGGTGCTGCCCTCTTGCAGCCTGCTAGGACCCCACTCTTCTCTCCTTGGGGTCCCTGCAACAGCTGGGCCTGCTCCGCCCTGCCCCTGCAGCTCCCTTTTCTACCAGCCCGCCGGGTCCTGATTGGCTGCTCTGTTCAGCCTCTCTCCGATTGGCTGCTCCTTGCACAGCCTCCCTAGGCTGCTTTTAACCCTTTGCTTTCCAGAGTGGGGTGAACACCCCACCACACATGGTTATCCCATTGATCATATAGGAACAGTTATTTCTTAAGGGAGGAGTAGCTTTGGGGCGTGCAGAACTGACTATTCAGTTGGACGGTGGAACTAAAATGGATGCAGAAACTCGTTTCGGAATGTGAAATAAACCAAAGAGAGAGGCAGAAGTTTCCACCAGCAGGACTAGAACTTGTGACAGACGAGAGACCCAAAAGCTCAACTGAGATTTGAGAACGACAGCGGTGAACTTGTGGAGACTGCCAATAACTCAAGTGGAGGGGCTGGGCGTTCCAGTTTGTTTCTAGGGATGCTGGGGAGACGTTGCATTTACCAGGGGATGTATAGCACTTGGAGGGGAATGTCAGAGGTCGTTTACCTGGGCCCAGGCCCTTCCTGCGCTGAGCTGCTGCGGGAATGAAAGGGGACAGCGCTGGCTACACAGCAGAGTGCTCTGGAAGCACCGAGCAGCAATGAGGCTGGGGTGCGATGGCCAAGTTTAATAAGATTCCAGATGTAAAATGTCCCTGTCTGGGAATGTAACATGAGCACCTGACAGGTGTTCTCCTGGCAGCAGGTGTAGAGATCCCCAGGGCTCTGTGGGATGTGCAATGACTCCTCAGTGCAGGAGCGAAAGAGATGTGGAGGCTTCAATGATTGTTTTGTCTCCCTGGGAATCCCTCGGCCTGGGCCAGGATGCCCTCTCGTGGGCATGGCTGCATCAGGGTGTCCAGGTGACTAGCTGTGCCCCCGAGCTGTGGGCTCTCAGGCCAGCCCTCGTGTCCTGGGGGGGGGAGATCCCAGATCAGGCCGTCACCGTTAGGGCTAGGACATGAGGAGTTGCTCTGCCCAGCTGTAGAAAGGCTGGGGCCTAGGCCTCTCTGCCCCAGAGAATGGGGCAAGTGGGAGTTTTCTGTAAGACGCTGGCGAATCCTGCGTGCGCTCAGCTCCCCTCCGCGCTTTGCGTTTGCCGGCGTCGCGGCTGCTCGTAGAACAGCGCAGGGGGCAGGAGACCTGCCCATGCCTTGCAGCCTGGGACTGGCTGAAACCATCCCCAATCAGCAGAGGGTCCAGCGAGACCAAGGGACGGCGCGAGCACCTGGCAGGGGCCGTGTGAACTGCGCTGGGGAGGGAAGGCGCCAGGTGACCGGAAGAGGGCTGGCCTTTGGAGGGGCACAGGAGCTGTCAGCAGAGGTGTCAAGCGGGAGCAGGGGAGCCCCTCACAGCTTAGCTGATGGCGTTGGCGTGGCCAGGTTGGCTGTGGCATAACCCCTGGCTCTCTGGGCTGGCCAAGGACAGTCAGGTTCCGCAGCCAGGCAACTGAGCCATGCTCCCTTCCTCTGCGAAGGCTCCTGTGTTGGCGTGGGCACTCCTGGGAGCATCTCTCCTGGCAGGGCCCAAGTGGGAGGAGAAGTCTGGCTCGAGCAGGGAGCTGCGGAGAGACACAGGGGTCGCGGGTGCCGACAGCCAGTCTCAGAGCCTGGGAGGGTGGGGTCCTTGGGGCTGGCCCACTAGCAGGGTCACTCCCCAGAGCAGGCTACAGGCTGGAACCCAGCCCAGACCCTGCCAGAGGCTCTTTGTCCTTAGGCGTGGCTAGGAATCCAGGAGTCAGCACTCAGGTCCTTTGTGATGGACGTGCTGGCTTTGATGGTGGAGCTGGAGAGCCCGGAGCCTGCCATGGGTCGTGGGTGAGCGTTAGGGCTCCATAGTGCAGTGGCATTGCCCACCTGCCCGGGAGGTGAGAATGGTCACTCATTTACATGGTTCCTCCTGTGCTCCTGACAGGCCAAGGGCAGCGTGGCCGCTAGCCAGGCTCGGCGCTCTGGAGACTTGACGCTGTCAGTGAGTGGTGCGGGAGCCTGTGTTACCACCTCAGCTGGAGAGGAGGAAGATCCAGAACGCCGCTCGCTGGCTGCCCGGGCTGCAGTCAGCCCCTGGAGCTGGGTGACTTTGCTGCACCAAGCAGATGATGTGGCAGCAGTAGCCATTTCAGCAGTGGTGGCAGCCGTGGGATGAGGACAAGGAAGAAGAGGAGGACTCCCAGCCACTGACAAAAGAGCAGCCGTTTCTGAGCTCGGGAACCCGGCGTTGACTGGTGGGAAAGGATCGCTCTGCAGACCTGCAGTGCCCAACAGGGGCGCGAGAATTTCAGGGTGGTGAAGGCAACCTTTTTGGAGCTCTGTGCTGAGCTAGCCCCGGGCTGCAGCAGCAGTGAGCTGACACACACTGCCCAGATCCGCAGAGAAGAGAGTCACATTTGCCACCTGGGAATTGGCACCTGAGTGCTACCAGTCTATAGCCAGTCAACTGGGCCTGGGGAGATCAGTGGTTGGGGCTGTTATTATACAGGTGTGTGATGCCATGGAAAAGGTACAGTCGCGCTGGGTTGTGAAAGGAACAGTCGCGCTGCGCTGTGAAACGTATAATCGCGCTGGGTTGTGAAGGTACAGTCGCGCTGGGCTGTGAAAGGTACCGTCGCGCTGGGCTGTGAAAGGTACGGTCGCGCTGGGCTGTGAAAGGTACGGTCGCGCTGGGCTGTGAAAGGTACGGTCGCGCTGGGCTGTGAAACGTACAGTCGCGCTGGGTTGTGAAGGTACAGTCGCGCTGGGTTGTGAAGGTACAGTCACACTGGGCTGTGAAAGGTACAGTCACGCTGGGTTGTGAAAGGTACTGTCGCGCTGGGCTGTGAAAGGGACTGTCGCGCTGGGCTGTGAAAGGGACTGTCGCGCTGGGTTGTGAAAGGGACTGTCGCGCTGGGCTGTGAAAGGTACAGTCGCGCTGGGCTGTGAAAGGTACAGTCGCGCTGGGTTGTGAAAGGTACTGTCGCGCTGGGCTGTGAAAGGTACAGTTGCGCTGGGTTGTGAAAGGGACTGTCGCGCTGGGCTGTGAAAGGGACTGTCGCGCTGGGCTGTGAAAGGGACTGTCGCGCTGGGCTGTGAAAGGTACCGTCGCGCTGGGCTGTGAAAGGTACCGTCGCGCTGGGCTGTGAAAGGTACAGTTGTGCTGGGCTGTGAAAGGTACCGTCGCGCTGGGCTGTGAAAGGTACCGTCGCACTGGGTTACAAAGCTTGGTAATGCTCAGGAGATCATTAATGGGTTTGCCCACATGGGGTTCCCAAACTGTATTGGGGAAATTCATAGAATCATAGGCTATCAGGGTTGGAAGAGACCTCTGGAGGTCATCTAGTCCAACCCCCTGCTCAAAGCAGGACCAATCCCCAACTAAATCATCCCAGCCAGGGCTTTGTCAAGCCTGACCTTAAAAATTTCTAAGGAAGGAGATTCCACCACCTTCCTAGGTAACGCATTCCAGTGTTTCACCACCCTCCTAGTGAAACAGTGTTTCCTAATATCCAACCTAAACCTCCCCCACTGCAACTTGAGACCATTCCTCCTCGATCTGTCATCTGCTACCACTGAGAACAGTTCAGATCCATCCTCTCTGGAACCCCGCTTCAGGCAGTTGAAGGCTGCTATCAAATCCCCCCTCACAGTTGATGGGACCATGTCCCTGTCCTTTACCCACCACCAGCGCCCAGGAGCAGAACTTATCAACAGCAAGAAGTATTTCTCCAGGGTGCCTCAAGGGCTGGCTGATGGCTGCGGGAGGCTTACAGCCATGCCTGCCAGGTGGTCGGGAAGGGACCAGCAGAACGCAGTTCTCTTTAGATTGATGAAGAAAGGGCTGTTTGGCCCCAGGACATTAATGGAGCGGAGGTTGGGCGGGTTATTCCGGGAGTCCCAGTTTATCCTCTGATGCCCTGGCTAACGAAGCCATTCACAGCCGGCTCGGACAGAAGGAAGGATTGTTTTAACTATCCCCATAGCAGTTGCGGCATGGCGGTTGAGTGTGCACATGGCCGTTTGAAAGGCAGCTGGCACGGTTTATGGAGCAGATTGGAAGCGGCAGGGAAAAAAATGTTGCAACCATTAGAAGTGCGTGTTGTATTTTGCACAATATTTGTGCGAGCACGGGGGGAAGCCTTAGCACAGGATGGGAGGCTGGGGTGCAGGACTTGCTCCGAGGTTTGAGCTGCTAGCAAGGCCTCCGCTGGAGAACATAAGCACCAGTGGGATGCTGTTGGACGCCTACTGACCATATTTTGGGTCTCATGCCGGAACATGTTAGGCCCCGGGGGTGGTGTTAGGTATCACGGAGGGAGGGGTGATGTTTAACATCCCCTGTGTGCTTTGGTCAAAGTCTAGGAATTATTTCAGCTTTATTGCAAGAGTTTTCTGTGTGCCATGGAGCCCTGATTCAGAACGGACATACTGTGAATGGTTTTACTGGGGAAGAACAATAAAAAAACAATAATAAAGTTTTAATGAAACCAATGGAAAAAATAAAGTCTTTGTATTTGGAAAGACATTTAACTGACTACGCCTCTGAAGGGACGAGCTACACACAAACCTTTCACTGCTGCAGCCAGGCAAACAAAGCTCCAAATGCGACCATAAGAACATTTCAAATACCACAATTTGGGGGGGGATGATGCGCAAAGGCAAGTGCACCCCTGGCCTCTGGCTCTTCTTGCCTGCGTGGGGCTGAGTCCCTCGGCTCAGGGGCATTGCAGGGCTACAAAGAGCTGCACTCCCAGGTGCACGGGTTCTCAGCGCTGGAGGTGGGATCTGAGAGGTGAATGGGAGCAATGCAGTGGGGATACAGTGGTTAGAAGTTGCTGCTATTCCCAGTAGCCAGCGTTGTCTGGGGCTGAAGGACAGGGCAAGTCCCAAATGCTGGGACGGCAGGGCCTGCTGGCCGAGCAGGATTATGTTTTGCAGGAGGGCGTTCACCCAAGAGCTGCCTCTGCCTCTTTCCATGCTCTTCTTCACCGTGGTGAGGCTGCTCTTGGCACGGCCATGATCCCCTGGGAGAGCTGCGTTTCTTTCTCCCACGGGGTCCTCAGGTTCCGTCTCCACTTCTCTGGCTTTCCTCTGGGACTCTGCCAGGAGGTCTGCAAACATCTCCTCCCAAAGCTTGCTTTTTCACCCCAGAGGTTGGCCAGCCGGTCAGTGGTAGATGGAGGCCTGGCCTGGATGCTCTGGCTCTTGCAGGTGCTGTGGGAGCAGGGGAATATGGCAGTAGCAGCGTGTTGTTCGTGTCTGGACAAGGCAGGACCGCTTTCTGATGGGATCCACCACGGCAAAGATCCAAGAAGAACCCTGAGGGTTCATCGACAGCTTCTGCGAGTCAGTCTCCCAGCCCAGGTCCCCAGACTTGCACTAGTGGGTCTTGTGCCAGTGCTCCAAAACCAGCCACGTAGCCGGTGTGTTGACGTGGGCTGGAGCTCGGGCTCTGAAGCCCCCCGCCACGCTTGAGAGCCCGAGCCACACGCTGTCTACACAGTTCTCTTAGGCGCCCTGGCCTGAGCCCACTCACCCAGTCTGGAGGCCTGGCTGGGAGGCTTGCTGCCGCGGGTTGTGTAGACGGCCCCTCGTTTTTCTTTCTCCCAAAGTGCCAGGAAGGTGAGGCTGTAGCATGCCCCCTTGTAGGCCCTTCTCTTTGTACTTACCCCTCCCCAGGCCTCTTGCCGTTTAATTCTCATCCCACACGTGCATACAGCACAGCCCTGAGTAACGCCGGCCCCGCAGCTGCACCCAGCAAGTCTCGCCCGGAGCCCAGTAACTAGGGATCCTGCCTTGATCTGATGACTGGAGAGAGACTCCACCACCTCCCTTAGGAATGTGTTGTAGAGGGCACATGTCACGGAGTCCCCGGGCGATGCTCTGGACCTGCTCCCTACGAAGCCAGGCAGGACTCTGGGGGAGCCTCCTCTCTCGGAGCAGCCTGTCTGCAGGGCAAGAAGCTCACCCGGCTTCCACCTTCCTGGGTCTGACCTCGGAGCATTCAGCCTCCTCTGCCCCTCCCGGCGCCTCCCACAGTCAGTCCGCCCAGGCGGGGTCCTGGGGAAGCCAGAGGGTCCTGCCCCCCAACTCCACAGTCAGACGGGACTCTCAGCCAGCCAGTAAAACAGAAGGTTTATTAGACGACAGGAACATGGTCTAACACAGAGCTTGTAGGTGCAGAGAACAGGACGCCTCCGCCGGGTCCATTTTGGGGGGCAGTGAGCCAGACAACCACGTCTGCACTTCACTCCATGTCCCAGCCAGCCCCAAACTGAAACTCTCTCCAGCCCCTCCTCCTCTGGGCTTTGTCCCTTTCCCGGGCCAGGAGGGCACCTGATTCCTTTGTTCTCCAACCCTTTAGCTCTCACCTTGCAGGGGGGAAGAGCCCAGGCCATCAGCTGCCAGGAGACAGAGTGTTGGCCATTTATGTACCCTGGCCCTTTGCTCTGCAACAATTACACCCCCTTATCCCACCACCTAGAGACTTAAGAAATGCCTAGGGGAAACTGAGGCATCCCTACAGTATTCAGAGGAAACATTAAGAACAGTCCCACTTCGTCACAGCACAATATTAGAGTGGTCATTTCACCAGTGCTGCAGAGAGAGAGATCCCCTCCCTTCTCCATTCAGCATCCCCCTGAGTATACACCGAAGGCCCGAGCTAGTTAGGGTAGCCAACTTTCTGATTGCGCAAAACTGAACACCCTTGTCAGGTCCTCTGCCCTGCCCCGAGGCCCCGCCCCCCCTCCAAGGCCTGCCCCCACTCACTCCATCCCCCCTCCCTCCATCACTCGCTCTCCCACCCCCTCACTCACTAGCTCATTTTCACCAGGTTTGGGGTGCGGGAGGGGGTGTGGGCTCTAGCTACGGGTGTGGACTCTGGGGTGGGGCTGGAGATGAGGAGTTTGAGGTGTAGGAGGGGGCTCTGGGCTGGGGCCGAGGGGTTCAGAGTGTGGGAGGGGGCTCCAGGCTGGGGCAGGAGCTTGGGGTGTGGGAGGGGTTATGAGCTCTGGGGTGGGGACATAAATGAGGGGTTCAGAGTGCGGAAGGGGGCTCCGGGCTGGGGCCGAGGAGTTCAGAGTGTGGGAGGGGGCAGGAGGTTGGGGTGTGGGAGGGGTTATGAGCTCTGGGCTGGGGGTGTGGGCTCTGGGGTGGGGACATAAATGAGGGTTTCAGAGTGTGGGAGGGGGCTCCGGGCTGGGGCAAGGTGTTGGGGGCAGGAGGGGGTCTGAGCTCTGGGAGGGAGTTCGGGTGTGGAAAGGGGCTCAGGGCTGGGGCAGGGGGTTGGGGTGTGGGATGGGGTTTGGGACGAGGTTTGGGGTGCGGGACGAGGTTTGGGGTGCATGGTCCAGGCAGAGCTTACCCAGACAGCTCCCGTAAGCATCTGGCATGGCCCTTTGGCTCCTAGGGGTAGGAGCAGCCAGGGGGCTCTGTGCACTGCCCCCATCTGCAGGTGCTACCCCTGCAGCTCCCATTGGCCGTGGTTCCTGGCCAATGGGAGCTGCGGAGCTGGCGCCTTGGGCAGGGGCAGCATGTGGAGCCCCCCATGGCCACGCCTCTGCCTAGGAGCCGGAGAGACTTGCCAGTTGCTTCCGGGAGCCATGTGGAGCCGGCCACTGTGGCCAAACAGACTTTTAGTGCCCCGGTCCACTGTGCTGATGAGAGCTACCAGAGTCCCTGTTCGACTTGGCACTCCTGTTGAAAACCGGACGCCTGGCAAGGCAACCTTCGCGCTAGCCAAGCCACAGCATCACTCTGGAATCGCATGTTCAGTGGGATTTCTACCGTCACCACTGCATTCCAGGACGTAGTCCCCCATACTTTAGGTAGGGTTGCAAGAGGGTGGCTCACCATCGGAGCATCCCCTCTAGCCAGCTGAGGTGTTGCAGGGCCTTCCTGTCAGTAATCTCCTCCACATGTCATTTAGGCTTGCGGTCTTCCATAGAATCAGAACAATGGTGGGTTAAAGGGATCTCAACAGGTCGTCAAGTGCAGCCTCCGCACTGGGGCAGGGCCAAGTAACCCCAGACCATCCCTGGCGGCGGTTTGTCCAACCCGTGCTCAAAACCCTCCAGTGACAGGGATCCCACAGCCTCCCCTGGAAGCCTATTGCAGAGCTTAGCTCCCCTCAGAGGGAAAAAGGGTTTCCGAATATCTACCCGAGATCTCCCTGGCTGCAGATTGAGCTCATCACTTCGTGTCCTGCCTTCCGTGGACATGGAGAACAATTGATCCCCAACCTCTTCAGAACAGCCCTTAACAGACGTGAAGACTGTTCTCCGGTCCCCCTCAGTCCTCATCTCTCCAGGTTGACAGGTCCTGGTTTTAAACCTTTCCTCACAGGGCAGGTTTTCTAAACCTTTTGCTGTTTTTGTTGCTGTCCTCTGGACTCTCCAGTTTGTCCACATCTGCCCAATGGTGCGGCCCCTGCCCAGTTATTCCCCATTTTGTAGTTGTGCTTTTGACTTTTTTCCTTCTTAAGTGTAGCACTTTGCACTTGTCTTTATTGAATCTCATCTTGTTGAATTCAGACCAATTCTCCATGTTCCCAAGGTCAGTTTGAATTCTAATCGTTTCCTCTAAAGTGCTTGCAACCCCTCCCAGCTTCGTGTCACCTGCCGATTTTATAAGCACATTTCCACTCCATTATCCAAGTCATTAATGAAAACATTGACTAGTACTGGACCCAGGCCTGACCCCAGGTGGACCCACTAGATACATCCTCCCAGATTGACAGCAAACCACTGAGAACTGGTTGTGCACCCGCTGTGATGCAGCAGGGAGGCGGGAGTGTTGACCTGGGAGTGTTGCAGGGGAGTTTTACTGGGACTGTCTGCATGGGGGAGGGGAGACTTTCCTTGAGGGAAGATACCTGAGCATGTAACATGAGAGCCCAGGAGGGGGGTTGGGGCCAGGTGACACCTTCTGCCCGGAAAGCTGGACAAAGGCTGGAGGAGGAACCAGTGGGACGGCTGGAGGGGATTTCAGTTTGGAGCTGGCTGGGGAAACACAGGGAGCCCCAGGACTGGGGTCTAAGCTCCCTGCCCCTCAGAAGGACTCGACTGAGGTGTCCTGGTTGTACCTACAAGGTCTGTTTGGGACTGTGTTCCTGTCGTCCAATAAACCTTCTGCTTTACTGGCTGGCTGAGAGTCACAGTGAATAGCAGGAAGTGGGGGTGCAGGGCCCTGACTCCCCCACACTCCTTGACACCCACCTTATAGTAATTTCATCTTGGCCACATTTCCTTAGTTTGCTTATGAGAATGCCCTGGGGGACCATGTCAAAAACCTCATTAAAATCAGGCTATATCATGTCTACAGCTTCCCCATCCACTAGGCCAGTAACCCTGTCCGAGAAGGAAATTAAGTTGGTTTAGCATGATTTGTTCTTGACAAATCCATGCTGCCTGTACCTTATAACTCTATTGTCCTCTAGGGTCTCACAAATTGGTTGTTTAATCATTTGTTCCAGGATCTTTCCAGGTATCAAAGTTAGGCTGACTGGTCTATAATTCCCCAGGTCCCCCTTGTTCCCCATTTTTAAAGACAGGTACTATGTCTGCCCTTCTCCAGTCCTCTAGGACCTTTCCCATCCTCCAGGAGTTCTCAGAGATAATCGCTAACAGTTCTGAGATTGTTCAGCTACTTCCTTAAGTAACCTCAAGTGAATTTCATCAGGCCCTGCTGACACAAATACATCTAACTCCTCTAAATATGCTTTCACCTGTTCCTTCCCTCTTGTTAATATTATTGTGTTGAGTATCTGGTCACCATAACCTCCATCTCTTCTTATGACTTGGTCCTGTCTGCCACCAGGCCGTCCAGCCAGCCTTCTCTCCCTGAGGGAGAGTCAGAAATTTGCTCTCCTTCCCAATCAGGCCCCACCAGTGCTACCCCCAGCTTGACACCTGCTGCACTTGTAGTCGGGCGTGGCGAATTGAGTCCACCCGCTCTCGTGAACCCTTAGCCCCTCTCTCGGGATCATTTGTCACTCTGGAGAGAGAGATTTTGCTTCACTTTTTTCCCCAAATGGGCAAGTTGTGAGCACCCCATTTCATACCGCGTGGGACGTACACGTCGGACTCCCATGCTAACAGCTGCATTTCAGGAGTTTCCTTAAGTGCTTAGCTCCATTATTTCTTACCAGTAGAAGAACTTAACCCCAGCCCAGCCCTTCCTGCCGCACATACAAACCAGCATCAGTCCACTTCTTTCTCAGCGGAATACGTCACATTGTCATACAGACAAAACTGCACAGGATCAGTTCAGGGGACAAGACAAGATGTCACGTTTATTATAATAACACAATTTGATTTAAGACCAATAACTAATATCTAATACCTACACACACACACACACACATGCACACACCACACACACACACACCCCCAAATGTTCTGCAGCTGCTAGATAGTTACCAGTCCTGAATGGAGCTTGAGTTCGTGGAGTGGGTTCGTAGCTCATGGCAGCTAACTGGCCAGGAAAGCCGGGCACAAGGAAGGGCTGGGTCTCTGTTGGGCGTGCACCGGTGCCCTTCCATGTTGGCAGCAGAATGTGACCCTCCAAAGTCTTCCATCGCAAGTCACTTAACCTCTGTCTCAATTTTCCAGTCTATAAAAAGGCGATAATGGTGCTTAGCTACCTTGGTAAAGTGCTTTTAAATCCATGGATAAAAAATACTATATGGCCGTTGGTCAGACCTCCAATGTGATTCCTTCAAAAATCGTAAAGCATTTTTTATCATGTTCTTTAATGCTGATTTTAATGATTAGGGACTAACTGTCTAACACTGATATTTTTGGGTGACCAGGGTAATCGCTAAAGTGGATCACTTGCAGAGTCCAATAGTATACTTTAGACTGTTCGTTTCAGCACAAAAGATGATTGCTACGTATGAAAATGGCTTAATGCTTCTAGCTAACTTTTGCAGACAAAGTGCTACCACTATAAGACTGGCTGATTTTTCCTTCATAAGGGAAACCCTATGGTAGCTGTGGATAACCCCTTGTGAATCATGCAGACTAGAACGCCAAGGGCTTGTCTTTACTCAGGGATTACTAACGTTCATTAGTGGCGAAGAGTCCTGTGGCACCTTATAGACTAACAGATGGAGCACAAGCTTTCGTGGGTGAATACCCACTTCGTCAGATGCATGATAGCTGTGATAGGTGTGAGGTTTTTTTGTGGGAGTGGTGGGTGAAATTCTGTGGCCTGCGTTGTGCAGGAGGTCAGACTAGATGATCATAATGGTCCCTTCTGACCTAAATATCTATGAATCTATGAATCTATGAATCTCACCCATCCTTTTTGTAGGCTTTAGTTTGAATCCAGAGTCTACAGGTCTTGCTGTGTCAGGCTGCCTCTGGGTTTGGTGTGATTGATCACCCGTCAATTGCAGACCTGACTTTCAGCCTGGGACCTGGCTTTGATGTTTCTTCAGTTGTACTTTTGTTCTTTTCTTTTGAGGGTGGATTCTTCTTGCTTTGTCAGGGCTGTTGTCTGCATCTTCAGCCCTTGGTGTTTACACTTTATTTCATCAGGACAGGCTGATTGATTCCATCATCCATCCATCCCTCATTCCCACATCGAAACTACACTAATCAGATTACAGCAGGGTTTAGCAAAAACGGAGTGAGCATTTTAAAATGGAGTTTGGGAGAAGTTAAAATGGAGTTTGGGCTACAACATGGACACGTGTAAGGAACGGCAAACACTGAGCAGAAGTTCCAGTGTTGAAACTGTGCAAGTTTCAGCGATTTAAGCAGCAATTGGATTGAAAGTGAAACTCAATTAGCCAGTTATTGGGGTACCTGATTTTATGAATGAATGTTGTTTCATTCATAAAACTTTACTTATGTAGTTATATTAATAAAGTGAATAATTAAAAACAATTTCATTGATCGGTTCTACAACATCTCTGCCACCCTCACCCAATGCGGGAGCTTTAGTCCTGTGAATGGTCTGTGTGTTCGCTTCACTGCCGTGACAGGCTCTTCAGCTGTTGTCAAAAAGTGAAAAGGACAAGACCCCTTGGTCTCTGTCAGACATAGATACACTGCAGCTTTGGGGTGGCCAGGAGCTGACAATGACAAAGACTCCTGCAACGGGGGCCATATCAAATAGACACGGAGGGATGGATGGGAAGCAGAGGGATTGAAGAGTGAATTGAGGGACAGGATCTGCCTAGCAGTAATGTCACAACATAAAGCTGGAGCCATCCTAGGCTCTGTCTACACGAGCCCTTTTGTTGGTCAGGGGTGTGAAAAAACCCACCCCGCTGACCAACATAAGTGTCACACCCAAAGCGCTGCTGCGGACAGCGTTATGGCAGCAGGAGAGCGCCTCCCACCCACGTAGCTGCTGCCGCTCGTTGGGGCTGGTTTCATGATGCTGTGGGGAGAGGTCTCTCTTTGTCCGCACCCAGCGGCTACACAGGAGACCAGACAGTGATGCAGCTGCCGAGGCCCAGCAGTGTTGCGGCAAGGTCTGTAGTGCGGACGGGGTGACCCTAGAACCAGATGACAGATGAAGAAAAAAGCTTTATGCCTGGGGTTATGCAGAGCAGAGCCAAATACCGGAAATCCAATGAAATGCTCTTCTCTCCCCTCACTTCATGGGCTGGCACGTCCATCGGGATTCCTGCCCCGCACGGCTATTTCTGCTGCTCCTGGATTGCTTTGCTCTGTTTTCTGTATTTAACTGCATTCCCCTTGCACTTCTGGGACCCGCTATGCTAGTTCTCTGCACCTAGCCCTTGGTTCGCTCTGGGGAGCACTGAATGCTTTTCTTCCTAATGTCTCAGAATCCAGATTCAATGAGAAAGGGGATATTTAGGATGTGGTGCTATGGGGCAGGCTGAGGTGACTGGGAGTGTGAAAGGTCTGGGAGGGGGAGAGGAATAGCTCAGTGGTTTGAGCATTGGCCTGCTAAACCCAGGGTTGTGAGTTCAATCCTTGAGGGGGCCTTTTAGGGATCAGGGCAAAAATTGGGGATTGGTCCTGGTTTGAGCAGGGGGTTGGACTAGATGACCTCCTGAGGTCCCTTCCCACCCTGATAGTCTATGATTCTGAAGTGATGTCAGTCTGGAGAAGTTTGGGTTTATCAGGGATATCAGTGAGGGCCCAATAGGGTGTCACTGAGATGTGGAGAGGATACATTGGGAAGTGGAGACTGGGCAGAGTGAGAGGGTGTGAGGTGGATTGAGGAATGAAGGACAGTCATCAGTGGAGTGCCAGGGGATGTGAAGTGGATTATTCATGGGGTGCTGGAGGATGACATTAGGGGGACTCAACCGATGCCATTGGGGAGGATCTCAGGTTTGTAGACAGCATCACAGGGGAGGTGTTGGATTCACTGAAGGAGGAGGTTAGTGAAGGGATGTGGGGGTCACTGAGAGAAAGGGTTAATCATGATGGATCTAGACTGTTCTCAGTGGTGGCAGATGACAGAACAAGGAGTAATGGTCTCAAGTTGCAGTGGGGGAGGTTTAGGTTGGGTATTAGGAAACCCTATTTCACTGGAATGCATTACCTAGGGAGGTGGTGGAATCTCCATCCTTAGATGCACGCATCTGATGAAGTGAGCTGTAGCTCACGAAAGCTTATTCTCAAATAAATTTGTTAGTCTCTAAGGTGCCACAAGTCCTCCTTTTCTTTTTCCATCCTTAGATGTTTTTAAGGCCCGGCTTGACAAAGTCCTGGCTGGGATGATTTAGTTGGGATTGGCCCTGCTTTGAGCAGGGGGTTGGACTAGATGACCTCCTGAGGTCCCTTCCCACCCTGATATTCTATGATTCTATGAAAGGTAATGGGGGCTTTATGTGGGGGTCAGAGAGGTTTTAAGGGGGCCATGAGATGGTTGGTGAAGGAGCGGGGGGATGTTAATGGTCTCTCCAAGGGAGAGTTGGTGGGGGCCATTGGGAAATGTTTGGGGCTGGGGGGAGATGAGTATTTGCTAAGGGATTTTAGGGAGTGTTGAGAGGCCAAGTGGAAGGTACTGGGGGGACCTGGTGGGGGGAGTTCCTGGGGGCTGGTGAGGCATCTAGGGAGGACTCCTGGGAGTGTCAGTGCAGGTGCAGGAGGAGCCTGGTAGGGAACTCCCTGGGGGTCATGGCAGAGTGGGAACTGATGGGGGTTCAAGGTGGGGGTTTGGGTCAATGGAGAATTAAGGGGCCTATTGTGGGTCACTGGCAGTGTTTTGAGGCCCTACTGAGGTGTTAGCGAGGAACCTGGAGAGAGTGCTGGGGGTCTGGGGGGGGTCAGGAGGATTCACGGGGGCCAGGGGGTGGGATCACTGAGGGGGTGGGGGGTAATGTGGTGAGGGAGTCTGGAAGGTCATGGGATGAAGGGGTCTGGGGGTGTCAGTGGGGGTGTCTGGGGGTGGGATCAAGGGGTTCATGGCTGGTGGAGTCTGGGGGGGTCAGTGAGAGGTCAGGGGTGTTCGCTGGCATGGGGGAGTCATGGGCTGAAGGGCTTAATTGGGGTTAGGAGGGGGAGGTTGGGGGTCAGTGGGAAGGGCTTGGAGGTCTGGGGGTGGGGGTCAGGTGGGTCATGGGATGAGGGGGCCTGGGGGGTCAGTGGGAGGAGACCTGCGGGGTTCATGGGTGGGAGGCAAGGGGGTTGGGGGGTCAGTGGGAGGAGACTGGGGGGTCTGGAGTGGAGGGTTTGGGGGTGATGGGGGGCTGGGGGGTCAATGGGAAACCTGGGGGGTTCATAGGTGGGGGGCGGGGGCGGGGTCTGTGGGGGTCAATGGGAGGAGACTGGGGGGCTGGGGGGTCTGAGGCTGTGGGGTTCATGGGGGGTCTGCGGGCAGGGTCTGGGGGGACAGTGGGAGGGGACTGGGGGGCCAGGGGGGTCTGGGGCTGGGGGTTCATGGAGGGTCTGGGGGCGAGGTCTGGGGGGCTCAGTGGGAGGGGACTGGGGGGTTCATGGGGGGGTCTGGGGGCAGGGTCTGGGGGGCCAGTGGGAGGGGACTGGGGGGCCAGGGGGGTCTGGGGCTGGGGGTTCATGGGGGGTCTGGGGGCGAGGTCTGGAGGGGTCAGTGGGAGAGGACCGGGGGGCGGGGTCTGGGGGTCAGTGGGAGGGGACCGGGGGGTTCATGGGGGGTCTGGGGGCGGGGTCTGAAGGGGTCAGTGGGAGGGGACCGGGGGGCAGGGTCTGGGGGTCAGTGGGAGGGGACCGGGGGGTTCATGGGGGGCTGGGGGGCGGGGCCTGGGGGTCAGTGGGAGGGGACTGGGGTCTGGGGGGGTCTGGGGCTGGGGGTTCATGGGGGGTCTGGGGGCGGGGTCTGGGGGGCCAGTGGGAGGGGACTGGGGGGCCAGGGGGGTCTGGGGCTGGGGGTTCATGGGGGGGTCTGGGGGCGGGGTCTGGGGGTCAGTGGGAGGGGACTGGGGTCTGGGGGGGTCTGGGGCTGGGGGTTCATGGGGGGTCTGGGGGCGGGGTCTGGGGGGCCAGTGGGAGGGGACTGGGGGGCCAGGGGGGTCTGGGGCTGGGGGTTCATGGGGGGGTCTGGGGGCGGGGTCTGGGGGTCAGTGGGAGGGGACTGGGGTCTGGGGGGGTCTGGGGCTGGGGGTTCATGGGGGGGCTGGGGGGCCAGTGGGAGGGGACTGGGGGGCCAGGGGGGTCTGGGGCTGGGGGTTCATGGGGGGTCTGGGGGCGAGGTCTGGGGGTCAGTGGGAGGGGACCGGGGGGTTCATGGGGGGTCTGGGGGCGGGGCCTGGGGGTCAGTGGGCGGGGACTGGGGGCCGGGGGGTCTGGGGCTGGGGGTTCATGGGGGGCCGGGGGCGGGGCCTGGGGTCAGTGGGCGGAGTCAGGGGCTCGGGGGGCGAGGCGCGGGCCGGGGCCGGGGCCGGAAGCGGAAGCGGGCGGCACTTCCGGCGCGCGGCGGCAGCCATGTTGGAGCGGCGGCGGCGCAGCGGCGGGTTCGGGCTCCGCGGCGGCCGGTAGGTTGGGCCGGGGCCGGGCGGGGGCGCTGCCGGGCTCCGCGCTGCCGCCCGCCGGGACCAGCCCGCCCCGTCCCGAGCCGCCCCAGCTCTGCCCCATTGCCCCGCCCCCGCCCCGCCCCCAGCCCTCGCCCCATTGCCCCGCCCCCTGCCCCTCCCCCAGCCCTGCCCCACTGCCCCCTCACTCTGCCCCGCCCCCCTGCCCTGTATCCCACCCCGCTGCCCCACCCGGTCCCCACTCTGCCCCACTGCCTGGCCCTCTGCCCCACTGGCCCCGACCCCCTGCCCCATGGCCCTGGTCCTCGGCCCTGCCCCCTAGCTCTTCTGCCAGCCCCAGCCTGCTCCTCTGTTGGCCCTGCCCCCCCCCAGGTCCTCCTGCCCCACCAGCCTGTCCCGCTGCCCAGCCCCCCAGCTCCTCCTGCCCCACGGCCTGGCCCACTGCTCAGTCCTGCCCCGCAGTCTCCTATTTGCCCTGTCCTGGGGGCCTCCATCCTCACCCTGTCTCCCAGAGTGACCTGTTCTCCTCAGCATCTGTCTTCTGCCTTGTATTCCCAAGAGACGCTCAGGCCCCTCCTCCACGGCGGTGGGCCACCTTCCCTCAGAGGGCTCCCCCTGCGCCCTGTCCCCCAGGCTCACGGATGTAGTCAGTACTTGCCCCCCTTGTTGTTCGTGACCCGTACTCGTGCATTGCAAGAACCAGAGAGTTGGCTCTGGGCCTGTGGTGAGACGGGGCGTTGGGTAGGGGTGGGAAGGATGCAGTAGCTGGGGAGGTCATTTGTGGGGAACGGGGAGCTAGGAGTGACGACCTTTCTCTTGGGCAGATGGGCCAGCTTTAAAACCTCCTGTGACACACGTTGTCTGCACCAAACACAGCCTGGTACAAGCGTCGTTCCTGAGTCACGCAGTGCTGAGGGGGGGGGGGCAGGAGTGTCACCAGGGGTCAGGCGCGGTTCTGGGTTCGGGCAGCTCTGGGTGGCTTTTCCTCTGGGGGTTCTGTCACATGCTGTTGATCCTGTTAATAATGCGAATAATTTCAAGTAGTCATAAAAAGTAGCAACGAGGCCATGAAAGAAACACATGGCGGTTCAGTGCATCTGTGACCCGCCCTGTGCTGCGTACGCCCTCAGGTCAATGAGACTTTATTGGCACAACAAACTTTCCAGGTATTGCCAAAGGGTAGGAGAGTCAGAGCCTTCCAGAATCTGTTTCGGGCAGGTGTGACCTGCCCGCTGTGGGGTGTGCGCCCCACTGGAGAGCTAATCCCCTCTGCCCGCTTGTCATTATGTTCATTAATGGGTTGGTACATAGTGCTAGGCCATCCCGATCTTCTGGCTCCTGTCTCCCCAGGTCGGGCAGTTTTTCCACATTGCCCTTTGAATAGACATCTCTTCTGCTGCTGGATAATCGGTGGAGAGATTTTTCTCACATTTCATTGTACTCTAGACACTGAGGAGAAAGTGAATCTGTCCCACTGGCTGCACAGTCTCTTCTCTCTGGGTTCAGACTGTGCTTTGTAACGGCCAGTCTCCCCCGCATGGAGCCTGCCTTAGCTGTGAACGCTTCACTGCAGAGTGAGTGTTGCCGGGATCTGCCGGAGCTCACTTGGCTGCTGTTTTTCATTTGTCCTTCCCAGTGGCTTGGGTCCTGATGATGTTTTAGGGACTGATTAGCTTCTTGAGCACAGTTTGGTTCTAGATGGGAATGTGCTTCAGTGGCTGGGATACTGAGCCCAGGAAGCGCTGTTAAGTAGCAGTGGATTCTCAGCCACTAGGTAGTCGATGGGTAAGCTGGGTGGAATGGGGCTGCCATGCCTAAACCCCATCTCTCTAACCTGGCTCCCAGCTACTCAAAAAGTGATGCAAATGGCTCAGTTTGAGAAGGTAGAGTCATGCAGACAATTCCTTTCACCCCCAAGCCCTGGGAGATGGCTGCTAGTTGGTGTCTGTGTAGGATGTGCTGATTAGGAATGTGCACCTCACCCTAGGAGGGAAAGTATGCAGAGCTGAGCTTTTAATGAGCATGAAATGGCAGGAGAAGCCAAGGGCAAAGAATGGCCTTGCCATAGGGAGGTTTTCAGTTGGTTTCTTTCTGTGCAGATTGTGTCTTTAAATATACCCCCTTTATGGCCTTCAGCCACATGACACAGCCTTTCTAAGAAATCTCTGCTTGCCTCTTCCAAATATCATTGGACTTTTGAGGAGTTAACTCCTTTCCACCGATCACTCCTGCAGAATGCCAGGTTATTCACTCTGCGGAATCCTCTTTGTTCTGGAATCGTCACACGTTTTGAAGGTGTCTGAACCTGTCTCCAGGGTTTGTCCTGTTAACACTTTAAATTGCCTCTTTGTGTTTGGAGGCCTTATGTTGATGGCCAAGAGCTATTCTGGTTACTCGAGGAGTATGGACCTTTTGGGTCATTTCTCTATAGAATCATAGATTCGCCATCCCAGTGGATGCACGTGGCATCACTTGATTTAGTGAGGGCATCAACTGGCATGTGGGTGAACAAACTTGGGGTTCAGCAAGAGACAGTGCTGTTGATTAGACGAGATACCATTTACATTGTATAAGTCAGTCATTTCTTAAACTTTACTTTTTATTAACATAAATATATATTAAAGTAGGAACAGCTCCTGGTCTGTTTCTGTATTAAAATGGCATTTCAAAAATCCACAGTAAGGTGTGCTGGCCATCTTTGTTCTTGGTGCAGGTTCCAATTCCCAGATGACGGTTGAATATTCTGCACCCTTTTCAAAACATGTTAGTGATTTTGCATCCCTCCACTGGCTCCCCATTCTCTGTCCTATCAAACACAAGCTACTTGCCTTCATGGCCTATCTCCTCCCTCCCTATCTTCTCTCAATTACTATCAGGATGTCGATCTCCATCTCCCATTGGCCCGTGAGGTCAGCCTCCATTGCCTACACATGCTTTCTCTGCGCTGCCCCACATGCTTGGGAGGAGCTCCCTGTAACACCCCCTCTCCCCTCCCCGAGCTATTTCATTGTCCACCTTCAAACCCCACCTTAACCTCTCCTTGGCCACGAGACCTACACACAAATGGACAGCGGTTTGGCTGTTGATTTGCAGAGACCACTGCTGATCATGCTGACCCATATTGTCTCACTGTTCCCTTGTGTTCCTCGTCTGTCTAGATCCTTCGGCTGGGTCTCATTTTATAGTTGGATTAGAAGCTTTTTGGGGCAGGGCCCATCTCTGTGGTCCATGACTGGGGCTCCTAGGTGCTCTGGTAATAAAAATAATGATTCTGGAAGGGGGTTGCGGATGTGAGAATACCTGTGGAATCTATCTGTGAGGTGGTCGTCTTTGAAGGGAATGTTTGAGAACACTGAATTCCACTTTCTTACTGGTTCGGGAGGTGTCTCAGCAGCTACAGGTTTTACCAACTCTTCATTTTTTACCGCATTTGTCAGCCTTTAGTTGCCATTTCCAGCATAGAATCAGCCTGTTGCGTCCGTGTTGGCTTCAGCCTGCTGGCCTAGTGTCACATGACTTTAGTTACCTTCCAGTTCCAGCACAGTGTTCTGCCATGATGGCTCCTTTCTGGGGGTGCGTCCTGTACTCAGCTGTTACCTCCGTTCCCCCAGGGTAGGTAGCTGAGTGCGGCTAAAGGTAATATCAGGGCTGGCCGTCAGCCCCATGTGCGCAAGCCTCCAGTGGGTTAGATTTCCTACCTCATAGCTGGGTTTCTGTTGTGATTTCTTGCCTCAGTGAAAAGCACTTTTGTATCGTCTTTGCGGAGTGAGCATCCTTGGATGAACAACAGTTTGTGTGACAGCAAATTGCAGACGGCTGTATAAACAGGGGAATAATAGGAAGTAGGAGGAGGGAGGGAGGTCACATTGCCTTTGTCTGCGGCACTAGTGAGAGCGCTACTGGAATAGGATCCAATTCTGGTGTCCGTACTTCAGAAAGGTTGTTGAAAAACTGGAGCAGAGAATGGTCAGAGGGTTGGAAGAAACATGGCTTATAGTGAGAGACTTAAGTAGCTCAGTCTCTTTGGCTTACTGAAGAAGATGCGGAGAGGGCTTGGTCCTGGTCTGTAAGGGCCGAGGCAGGGAGACGATCTCTGTAGCAGAGAGCTCTTTGATGTAGCTGACAAAGAGCAGAGTGAGCCGGTGGCTGCAGGTTGAAGTGTGAGACTGCAGATAAGGTGCACGTGTTTAACCATTGGAACAGCTGCCCTAGCAAGTGTGGTGGGTTCTCCCTCACTTGAAATCGTCACACCAAGCATGGCTGGTTTTCTAAAAGAGATGTGGTCGTTTAACCCCAAATGATTAGTCTGGATGCATGAATCACTGGGTGAGGTTCTCTGGCCTGGGTTACGCAGGGGGTCAGACTAGATGGTCACTGGCATTAACATTGTGGAGGGTTCTCCGTAGCCTTCCCTTAGAGGCATGGAGATTGGCGTTTGGGTTGCGCTAACTGTCTTCTCTTTCCCTTTGAGGTGTCCAGCGTTGGTTTTCAAGGAATTTGGACCTATTGGAAGCTCCTACTACCCTAATGCCATGAATATTGAGGTGAACAATGTGGAAGAAAAAGCTGTCCACTCTTGGTCAAGAATCTCTTCTGCGGGACAGAAAGCCCTGGAGGAAGCCCTCCGAGTCTTCAACCCCATGTCCAAGGACCTTTCAGACACCGAGACCCAGCTGGTGGCCTTTCTCCAAGGCCTCAAGGAGGAAGGCCACCAGCCCACAATCTTAAGGAGCAAGGATGTGTATGGGTACAGCTCCTGCACGGCGGCTACTCCCAGCCAGACACACGAGAGCACACAAGACAGTTCAAGCACCGGCGCTGCTGTCTCTGACTGTAAAGCTCCGGTTAGAAGCCCTGCAGTGACAGCAGAGATGCCTGGGACACTTGCGGGGGTTTCAGTCCGCTCTCCTAACGTCCGCACCAAGCCTGTCTCGAAAGGTAGTTCCACAAACCTGCTGCTGAACTCATTGAAAGAGACACGGTCAGGCACATCGAAGGCCTCCGCAATGGGCTTCCCAGCTAATATGTACCCTGACGTGTATCCAGCCATGAGACTCTCTGTCGTTCTGGAAGCCTTGGTCCCACTGAAAGCCACAGCATCCTGTTTGGAGTCCAAATTCAAACCAGGGCATCTTGGAATCTCCCCCTCGGACCTGAAGCTCCTCAAGGCATCGGGTGCCTCGAGGCAGAACGCTAAGCTACCCTCGGGGCAGTTAGACCCCAAAGGCTATAAACACGTAGTTAAGAAAGCGCCAGAATCTCCCGCTCTAGCTGTAACACTTCTGAAGGGAACTAAAGGTGGGGTGCTAAAGGAGAGTAATGCTTGCAAAGCATCTGGAATCCTGAATGGCAGGATTACAGGTAGCTCATCTCAGTGTTGCAGTGGGGGGTCACAGTCCAAGGCCTTTAAAAATAAAGCCAAGGAAGTTCCAGTGGGGAGAACTGAATGGAAAGACAGCAGTAGTCAGGAACCTGTTGGGCAGAAAAGGAAAAGAGCCGAGGAGGCGAAA
This sequence comes from Chelonia mydas, assembly GCF_015237465.2. Classification (NCBI taxonomy): domain Eukaryota; kingdom Metazoa; phylum Chordata; order Testudines; family Cheloniidae; genus Chelonia; species Chelonia mydas. The sequence continues at coordinate 1,158,955 of NC_057853.1, forward strand.
GAAGCACCACAGAAGAAGAAGAAAAATGCCATGAATAAACCTGAACTAGGTCAGAGCACTTTGAACCTGCTGAGATCCCGGGCCATTAAGGTGGACAGCTCGTCATCAGACGATGAAGTGAGGCGGAGAGCACAGAAGATCCTTAGGGTTAACCTGTCCCCTGTGATCAAAATTCAGCCATTGTCCCCCTCTCACAATGTCCCCTGAGTTCCTTCCTTCCTTTTGTCACTTTTCTCTTAAATACATAAGTGTGAACCAGCTGCCAGGCTGTGGAAACATGCAAGAGCCACTTCCATTCTCTAGTGTCCGGCAACAGTATCACACCCGGTACCTGCAGACTTTGGGCAGCTTGCTCCACGGCTGTTGCTGGCTGCCTGGTGACATTCTGCAGAGTTGGACTGCACGAGTACAAACCCATGTTTAGAAATACAGGACAATGACTCCCAGCCCCTGTGGTGAGCTGAGCGAAGCCAGGTGCTAGCGTTCTGTGCTGTGCTTTTCTGAACGTGGTGGAGCGTACGTCTGTGCAGTGGGGAGCGCGTGACTTTCTCATGACGTTCATGCACTGTGATATTTTGTTCTTTTTCAAGCTGTACATTTATTGGTTTTATTTTGATCAAATTTTATAACTTTATTATATATCTATATATCTATACACACACAATGCCCTGGCACTGTCTGAAGACACGTTTCCTCCACCCCTCTGGATTTTGGTTCCATAGCCTTTTTTTTTTACCTGCCCGTCAGTCGGTTTTTTGTCGAAAGGTGCCAGGGTTTCTTTCCCATCATCAGTGTTGTTACCCGTCTGTTCTGGGCTCTCTTGAGAAGCTCAGAAGCAGGCAGAATTATAGCCACACATTTGTCTCTGGAAACACCATGCCGGATGGAGACTTTCCAGCTCGTAGTTGAGTTTAGGTCTATCCTGTTCAGATGACCTCTTCAAAGAAAATGGAAAGTAGGGGAGGGCTGATGGGGCTGTTAGCGCTGAGTCTGTCTGACGGCTTTCTGGGTGCCGCCCACCTTTCGCTATTAGCAGAAACACTAAACGCTTCCTGCGGGTTTGCTTCCAAAGAGCGCCACGGGAAAGGTGCTGTTATGCCCTGTTTGTTAACTTAAAAAATGAATTTGTGGCTGGTTGTCGACCCAAGATCTGGGGCTGCCAGTCCGCGGATACTTGTTATTTCCTGGCCAGACTGTCACCACTTGCGTGCTGCTGAACATTGCAGTGACTTTCGGGTTAGGTGGAGAACTCGCCCACTGTGATTCTGAATGTATCGAGTGTTTGCTAACGTTCTGCTGGCTCCAGTGGAATGGTGTGGATGAGAACCAGAGCGCAGCAGCAGCAGGTTCATAAAACGAGTTTCCAGCAATTTTTTTAACATTTCAAGAGAATACAGTATTAGTTTCCAGGGAGTGGTTTGCGCGGGGTTAAGCCACTGTATATTTATTTCTCATCCTGGATTTCAGATTTGCCAGCTCTTCTGGGATTTTAGGGTGGTGATCTGCTGCAGAGTATAAAATCTTTCTCTGCATAGAGTCTCCGTGCTTAGTTCTGTGTTCAGGGGATCATGAGAAATCAAGGGGTAGGTGCCTCCTTCCCTCCTCACTGGGAGAGTCTGGCAGGTACCAGCTGGGAATATGCTAATCGCACTTGCAGTTGCATTGCTGGGTGTGATCTGAGGGCAGAGCCTTCGCTGGTTACAGTTGGTTCTGCCTTTTGCTGTTGGAAGGGGATTGCCAATTGCATGTGAACTATTGTAAAATTCCAGCTGTCAGTGCTGGAGGGGGTGTGAGCATCGCCCTGCACAGAGAGACAGCCTTCCTCATCTCACACTTGACGAGCAGGGAGTCTTGATCCAGAGACCATCAAAACTGAAAGGGACATTCTCCCCCCTTCTCCGGAGGAGAGTTGATCCAAAGTGCTGAGGCTGTTTGTGGGAGGTCCCCACCTCTCGTTCCTGGGAATGTGTCTCCTCTCCTCCAGGAGGCCCTGGGTTGTTAACACACACGCACGCCAGAAGGTCGCAGCTTTGCTGCAGGCAGGGACAAGCTGGGCATCCAGTGAGGGAGCAGCCTGTTCAGCTCTTTCCTGTAGTGCATAGGCCGCAGCGGGGGTGTCAGAGACACTCCTCTGCCTGCAGCACCAACTGGACGCTGGGGCCTGATTTCCCTTTCCCTTGTGCCAGTGAAATCAGGCTTTTCCAGCTCCCCCAGCCCACAGCCTTCTGCCAGCTGATGCCTAGAGCACCTTCCGGGAGGTTGGGATAGGTTGGCTCTGGGGGCTCCCATGTGCTGCGTGTTACCGTGGATTCAGCCACCCCAGGCCATCGAGTGCAGTGTCCCACCTGGCGTAGCAGCTCAAACCGTTGGCTGGCTCTGCTGATCTGCTCTTCCACTTCACACGGCGGCTCACAGCTGTTGCTTCCGTGGAAAGCCAGCACCTGGCAATCTGTGGAGCACCCTCCCAGCCCCACAGCAGTCACTCTGTCGTGAGTTGCTAGCTGCTAATGCCATTGCTGGCCAGGTGCTCACTCCACCGTAGTGCGTGCCCTTCAGTGGCTGCCCCGGGTTGGCTATAGGATGGAAATGTTTCCTTTTCACTCTTTGTTTTCACAGTCCTTGTGTTTCAATTTTGCAAAGTGTTCCCATTGCAGGAGTGGCACTGGGTGAGCAGGGGCTGTTTGATCACTTACCAGACCCTGGCTCGTCTTTCCCATTTCCCTCCCTTCCCTCTGCTCAGCTCCTTCCCCGTTTTTCAAGCAGGCTGAGAAATAACCTGCCCTCCAGTGGATCTTCCCAGTCCTGAGCGGGCTCTGGGTCGCTGCCTTACCCAGTGCTTCATTCCTCCTTTTCTCTCCTCTCTAAAGACAGGTTTCAGAGGAGCAGCTGTGTTAGTCTGTATCCGCAAAAAGAAAAGTACTTGTGGCACCTTAGAGACTAACCCATTTGTTTGAGCATAAGCTTTCGTGAGCTACAGCTCACTTCATCAGATGCATTCAGTGGAAAATACAGTGAGGAGATTTATATACACAGAGAACATGAAAAAATGGGTCTTATCATACACATTGTAAGGAGAGGTTTCAGAGTAGCAGCCGTGTTAGTCTGTATTCGCAAAAAGAAAAGGACTTGTGGCACCTTAGAGACTAACCCATTTATTTGAGCATAAGCTTTCGTGAGCTACAGCTCACTCTCCACTGAATGCCTCCGTTGCAGTGAGCTGCAGCCCACGGAAGCTGATGCTCAGATAAATGGGTTGGTCACTACGGTGCCACAAGGCCTCCTGTTCTCTGCTATAAAGGCACTGAAGGGTTATTTCCTGTTTTAGCCTTAGCTTCACTCACCGTGCAGATTAGGAACCTGCGGAGGTGAGTCCAGCTCCCATTGAAGCCAATGAGAAATGCACCTGCTTATACCCAGGGCTGAATCCAGGCCTAGGTCCTCTCTCTATAGGTGAGTAGCTGTGTGTTACCCCCTGCAGCACTGCTGCCTGCCTCCCCACATCACTCAGCTCCCGAAATCTTTGCCATGTCCCTGAGGCAGCTCATGCTTCTCTCCCCCACTGTGACTGCACACGTCAAACGGGGCTTGTTGCCTCCACACTCCTGAGCCTCCCCGCTCATTGCTTCAGAGTTCCGACAGTGTGTGGAAAAGGCGTCCACACAGGTTCCTGGGAGAGCTGGAGGTCGCTGTGGCTCTCCGCTTGGTTCGTGTGCCACTAGTCGGTTGTGTGTGTCAGCGATAGGCACTGAAATACATTCTTCCTGCCCAGAATCCAGCAGGGCAGGTGTCTGAGCTCGCGAGGGTCTTCGTGGGCAGAGATGGCAGTGCAGTGGGGTGTTCAGGGGCTTGGTCCAGTGCAGGTGGGGAATGCAGATACCCCACTCGCCAACCCCTTCCCTTCATTGTTTCAAGGGGGGGTGCAGACAGAATGCAGCTCCATGCCACGGGTTGTTACTGTGATAGCCCCTGGAGACCTGTCTGCGCGGAGCCCCCTTGTGAGGGTGCTGCCCAGACAGTACTGGAGTTGAGGGTATGGGCTCTTCCCTCCCGCCATCGCTCAGGAGAGGAGGCATGGCCTTTTACAGCTGTGTTCTGTGCCCTTAGGCCTGGGGATAATCCTTTCCTGCCCATGGGGGCTGGGTTGGCACAGAGGTGTAAGGGCCTGTAGGATCCTTCTTACTAATTGATTGGCATTTTGGGCAGTCCCGAAATGTGTACACAGCCAGGGAGGTGGGGCGGCCACAGGGTCATATCTGGAACCGAGCCAGTAAATGCAGAGTGCGTTGCCCTGCAGAGCTCGGCACGGGTTGTTTTCAGTCTGTTTTGTATAGGTCCTCCAAGTGCCTAGTCTGGCGGTGCTGTTCCTGGGTGCAGGCAAAGCCGCGTGCTCAGCACTGTTTGTACTGTGTGGGTTAATGCTACCAGCGTTCTCATGAGGGCTGCCGAGGGGTGTCCGTAACCACGTTCCGGGGTCTCTGACTTACCTGCCAGCCAGGAGTCAGAGTTCGTGTTTCACCCGCCTGAGTTGGCTGCACCAGTCACAAGTGACCCAGGACAGGGGCCCCTGCGCTTCCTCCTTTGTGGTAGGTGTTAGTGAGGCCATCCGTTCTTGCAGGGAAAGCAGCTACCTGAGCATGTGTCTGCGCAGGTCAGTGAAGGGGGGGCGGGGGTCTGATTTTCAGACGTTCGGTTGAAAATCTGCTGTTAATGAGCAGAAGTGAAATTTTAAGGCAAACGTGTGTTGTGACCAGGCTGCATCTTCCTGCCTCTAGTTCCAATGAGAGGAATTTCTCCTTTGCTCCCTCTCTGCAAACCATGTTGTATAGTGTCGCTGGCAGAGACCTGCTGTGTGCTCCACCCCAGAGGTGGCTGCAGGAGTGACCCTGGTATGTAATCTCTAGAGCACTTTGCTGTGCAAAACGAAGGGATGATTTTGTAACTATTTCAGTTGTGTAGCCCACCCTGTAGCGTGCCGTGTCCTGACCCTGTTGGTGGCTGGAGGGGAGGCGTCCGTGGAGTGGTGGTTAGTGGCTGAGCACTAGCAGAGTGCGTGTAAATGGCCGTTGTCTGAACGCTTCTCAGAACAGGCCCTTGATGAAGGTGACGCTTCAGGCTGGATTGATCTGTCTTTGCCCTACATTCCAGGATGTACCAGCTCGGCTCCTGACACCCCACTCAGTGCCTCGCTCTCCCTGGAGAGATCTCGCCTTGGTACAAATCCGGACTGTTACATGCATTTGTTTGGCTGGGTTTCTGGTTCTTCCTGGTGGGCTCGAGGGGGATGGCTGGCAAACACCTCTTCTGTTGGTCTGGTTTATCTCAGTGACAGCATTGGCTTTGTGGCCCAGCTGCTGGGTGCCGTGCTGTGCCCAGAGCGAAGTAAATCGTGGCCCCGGGGAAATGAGCTTGTGTGCACCCCAGAGAAGGCAGAGGGGAAAGCAGCGTGGGCAGGAGGTACCGGTCAGTGTTAGCTGCGTGAGGTAAACAGGGCTAAGCAGTGCTGTGGCGGGGCTCTTCCTCCCGAGCATTCTCCAGCACTTCCTCCTGGGTGCCGGAGACTGCACCTTCAGTCACAAACAGTGCTCGAGAGGCGTCTCCCCGGCCCAGCCTGAAGGTGGGAACGGGCACTTGGGGAGACCCTGTGCATATTTGTCTGAGCATAGAAATAAGCAGCATTGTAGGCCCTTCGCTTCGGGGTGTGAGGGTCTGATCCAGGAGCTGTGCCAGCCCGGGGGGCTGCAAGTTTGAAATCTAGTCAGTGGGAGTCCTGTGCCAAGTGTGGTTTCCCATAACAGGCTCCTGCTTTAGTGTTTTCTCTCCCCAGCGGGTGTATGAAAACCCCCACGAACCGGGACAGCCGCTGCCTGGACGCCGAGTGCAGGCCATGCACACGGTCCATGCCTGTGGAAAGAGGAAAATGTTTTCTTCTCCCCTCTCTGTAGCACTGCGGGGGGGACTCTCCATTCACCAGCACAAGCCTTATTTCCTGGAGAAGTGAGTGTTCATTGTGCAGGATTTAAAGTGATGCTGATGTCTGGGACCCCTGTGGTCTGGGGGAGATGCCTTCCAGCAGCTAGAGACTACGCCCTATGGCAGATTGTCCCCTACCCCACTGTTCCTCTTCCCCTTGGGTGCCGCCGTGTCTCTTGCTGAGCTGTGCTGGACGGGTCCGAGGGGCCGTGACTGCTGGTGAGGGAGAGGAGCACAGTGCACCGTGCCGGCTTGCAGAAGGGGCTGACTGTGGTGCCCCTAGGAGGTGCTCAGCCTTGGCTGGGAGGGCAAAGCACCAACCTCTGGGTCTGTGTGTGTAACAGCAGCTTACAAAGCCGGCGCCCTGGCCCTGAGCTCTGCTAGTGCAGTGCCCAGTGCTGCCGAGGGGGAGGAGCTGGGATTAAGGGAAACCCAAAGAAGCCGGCTGTGTGTGGCTGGCAGGCCTGTTTGGCTTCTGTACATGGCGTGTGCTTCTGGGGGATTGAGCTCAGTGAAGGCTGTGGAGCACCAGAGAGCTCTCAGATGCGTAGCCCTTTCCAGACAGTTTTCCCTTGAGTGGATCGGGCCTTGTGGGCTCTGGGCTGTGCCGTGGAGGGGCGGCTGGGGGCATTGCTCAGGTTTGGGTTCCGTCCTCACTTGCTTTGCAGCGGCAGGGGCGCTGATGTGACTCTTGTCTCTGCAGCGCTCGTGGCCCAGAGCCCTGCCCGGGCGGTGCCGATCCTTCCGATCGACAGCATGAGAAGGAGGAGCGCATCTCGTCCGAGCATGAGCATCCAAAGGAAGTTCCCCGAAGGCGGCAATTAGCCCTTGCCCTGAGGAGTCCCTCAAAGGCCTTATTATCCCCAAGCCTATCCCTCTTGTGGTGTCTTAATGATCCCGTTCAGTTCCTGTAGCAGCGCACAGGTCTCCACGGAGGGCGTCTGGGGCCTTCCCAGGGGCAAAGCCGGGTGCGCAGTGCTGCAGTGACAGAGAAGGCGCCGTACAGCCCCAGCCTTGTCCTAACCACCTCTCCCGACCCCAGGGGCACAGACGGGAATACAGAGCACTGGGAAATACGCCTCCTGCCACAGCTCGCAAGGGACGCCAGTTGGCACCTGGAGTTTACCAAGCGGTGCAGTTAGTGTCGTGTCTGGAGAGACACTGGCATCCCCTCTGCCTGTAGTGTCCTGCTGCAGCGTGTCCGATGGGCGCTATTCACAGAGCCGTGGGCTAGCGGGACACGGGGAGACTCTGCTGCCCGTGAGCTGGGAACTGTTCTTCATTGCCCAGCAGCCTTGGGAGAGAACTGGTCTCCTTCCGTTGCTGCAGCGTGACTAGCCTGCTTCTGCTTGGACTGGAGCCACCAGCTTTGCCATGGATCTTCTCTTTGGGTGTGAATTCAACAGCCCTGTACCAGCAGAGTGCTAGTCCCCAGAGCGAGCGGGCCTTTTCCTGCGAGCGGGTTTTGTCCCGGGCCTGCCGCCCCTGCTGTCAGCCTGGGAGCGGGATCGCCTGCAGGAGGGACCCCAAGTGCTGCTTGTGTTGTGAATCTGAAACAACTGGCCCCCTTGTGCTGGGAGTGAACTTTCTACCCTTTGGGGTGTGTGTGGAGTGTTTCTGCCGCGCGGGCAGTGGTTTGCTGGGCTCGCTGTGTATCTTCGGAAGGCTGTTCAGTGAAGGGCAGTGGTCGTGTTGTCCCACTCTTATGAGGCAACTGGCCAGAACCAAACTGTCTCTTTTTCTTAAATGAACTTTTTGTTATGAAATGCGAGCAGGCGATCTGGCCCTGCCGTCCTTCAGTAAAATGGTGCTTCAGAACCCAGCCAGCTGCGTCCGGCTCCTCTTTGGGCCCTTCCTTGCCCTTGGCCAGGCCGCTGCTGTTGGTGGTAATGACTAACACGTTGTCAGGTGAACGGGGCAGAGCCTCGGGTGTGATTGGCTGCTGCACGGGGCTTGATTCTCTAACACTCAGCATTACGAGCCCTGCTCCCCCATCCTGCCTCTCCTTGGCACCCTGTAGCAGCGTCAGCCAGTCCAACACCATGCACCCAAACAAACGCAGCATCTTGTCCTGGCCTCACCAACGCTCATTAACTTTTCTCTCTCTTGCAGCGACCATGAAGGCCCGAGGTGCCTGGCCGGGCAGGCCCAGGTGTCCAGGATGTACTGTCCGGGAATTACTCTGCAAGGGAAATGTTCACAGAGATGTGTTGCAATGTCACTGTCCTGCCAGGAAACCAGGAGTGGCCAGGTGCAGGAGCCAGGGAAGGACGCTAGGGCTTCCAGTATTCCCCCTTCCTGACAGTTAGGACGCTGCTCCCCAGGGCAGGAGCTGGGAGGGGCTGTGCCATACGGGGCTTGTCTGTATGCCTTCCTCCATCTGTTCAGCTTCCTGCATTGGGCGCCGGCTCTGCCTCTGCCATCACGGCCCACCTCTAAAAGGGGTTGGGGGAGGTGCTCCCCCTTGGCTTCCCTGGGAGCAGCGGGGTTGGAACTCTCGAGCCATGGTCCCGGGTGGCTCTGTTAGCTCTGTGCTGTGGCTGAGGAAGGCAGCAGTCCCACCCCTGCACAGTACCTTGCCTTTGTCAGCACTGAATTTCATCAGCCATTCTCTTGCCTGGCCACCTAGCAGAAGGGGGCCCAGCTCCTGACTGGTGCAGAGGACTGAATTTTCAAAGATGGAAGTCCTGGCTGGTGTTAGGGTGACCAGACAGCAAGCGTGAAAAATCGGGTCGGGGGGGGTATTAGGAGTCTATATAAGAAAAAGACCCAAAAATCGGGACTGTCCTTATAAAATCGGGACATCTGGTCACCCTAGCTGGTGTAGACATGCCCGTTCCCGAGCCTGTGCATTTGTTGGATAGTACATGCAAAGCCAGGAACCAGCTGCATGTGAACAGCGAGGTGATGGGTATTTGGGGGGGTTCCCCGGTTGCATGTGCAGTCCTGGCTGTGCTTTCACCTGCCCCTCGTCCTGCTCCTGGGCCTTTGCTCGGAGCGAAGCTGCCCTGTTCCTCTGCTCGCTCCCCAGGAGAACTGCAGGGTGGATGCAGGATTGTCAGACTCCGAGGTAAAAGCCAGGGGCAGTCCAGCCCTACTCGTGGCCCTTGGTGGACCTGGGAGTCCAGGTGTGCTTTCCCTGAGCTGGGATGGGAGCTGTTACCATGAAGTCCTCCAAGGACCTCAAAATGGGGGCAGTCTGGGGTTTCTGGACCTGCAGTATTTGGGTTTCTGCATGAGAAGCCCCATTATCCTGGTGCATCTCCCATCCCTTGTCCTGCTGGGCCCTTCCCCCTCTGCTCTTTCCTTCTCCAGACTCAAGCCCTTCGGTCCTGATCTGCTGCAGCACTGGCCTGGGGAATGGAGCAGGGTGCTCCTGAGCCCTCTCTGCAGGCTGCAATAGCAGCAGCTGCTGATAAAACAGCCAGGTGTGGCCTTGGGTTTACACTCCCACCAGAAAGGGAAAGAAACCCCCGCTCCCCTCCCGCATTCCCAGGAGCACTTCTCCCCAGGCATGCTTTGCTTATTGACACCAGCTGCCCAGCACTGCTCTGCAGCTGCCCTTACCCCGGGTCACACACACAACTCAGCTGCACTGGTGTCAGCAAACGGAGCAGGGTGGGAAAGGGTCCCACCACAGAGGAAGAAATAAGGCAGCTCTCCCTAGAGACTTGCGGGCGAGGACTGCAGAGCATTTCCCTGAGCTCTGGATGAAACGTAGGAAGATGGGTCATCCCTGTGCACATAAACTGCTCTGTGTCCCCCAGCCCCCAGGGAATGGAAAGCAGAGAGCAGCTCCCCTGGTTGTATCTAGCTCTTCCCGATCCCCGGGTCTTGTGTCCATGGGGATGGGCCGGGTGCCATGTTTCAGTGTAGACGCTGTTACTCTTCTGCTAGCTGGTGCCAGCAGCCGCAAAAGCCAGGTTCAGTGTGCAGGGGTTCCTCTTAGCAACACACACCAGCAAAAGCTCAAGCCCCTGCCCCGTATGGTGGGTTCCACCGTCCCCAGGCAGCTTGGGGAGACCCCACCCTCTCTCACATGCACTGAGTCTGTGGAGAACCAGAGAAGTTTTATTAAAAGGGAAAGGGAACAAACCCAGCATCAATTTGGCAAACTCTGCAACAGTTCAAAAGCACGTGGCCAGAAGTAACATCCGCCCCCACACTGAGTGCTTTGGGCTGTGTCCTCTGCCTCAGTTTCCCACCTGGCAGTGTGGCAGTCCAGCAGACGAAAGTCCCTTTAACGTGGCAAGCCGCTGCCCCCCACTCGCCGTTGGTGGTGCAAAGTCAGCCAAGGCCCAGAATTCAGGGGTGCGTCACAGCAGGTCATCTCCCACCCCTAACCGGGGGACGAGCAATGCCACACGCTATCACTGCCTCCAGCCCTGCGGCTTCACCATGGAGCCCAGGCCTTAGCCATATCACTGGGTAGTGGGGACCCTGCAGCTAGCACAGACCCTGCATTCGTCTTTCACAGCAACGCTGTCCCCTCTGCAGCTCTCCAGCTCAGCCCCCGAACCTCTCAATGGAGTCTGACCAGCTCAGCCTTTAAACAGAGGGCGGGAGGGTCGATGAGCAACTAGGACTTGTTAAGCAGCACCCATGTCACCAGGTGGGAGCCCCCCCGACCCCTTTGGCCTGGGTTGCTGTTCCGGGGGCCTCGCGAAACGCCACTCAGACCCTGCTTCCAGCTGTCGGTGCCTGCACACGCTGATCCGGGAGCCGGGGCCTTCCCCTGCGGCACGCTTCGCTGGTGGGCTGCCGAGGAGTCTCAAGTAGGTCCTGGCTTGTGGTATGGCTGCCCCCCCCTTGGCAGGGGGTCTGTTTCAGGCTCCTCTAAGGTACCCTGGTGGGCTGGGGGGGGCTCCAGTCAGCGTGGCTCCAGATCACTGGTGACCCCCCTTCCCCAGACAGGGGGCCCGTGCTGGGCAGTGCCCGGCCTGCTGGGGCCCCATCCTGGCAGGCCTGGTAGCAATGCTGGCAATCATCCCTGGCGGTTGCGGTGCTGGGCAGCCCGGATTCCCGGGAGCCCTGGCCTGGCCTGGTGGGGCTGGGGCGCTGGCCGCCGGGGGAGCTGGGCCTAGCCGGACCTGCGGCCGGTCAGCGTAGAAAAGCAGCAAGGCACCCGCTGGCTGGCAGAGCTCCCAGGGCAGGGGCAGGAGGTGGAACTTGTTCCCGGGTGTATGTGGCTGAAATGAAGCCGAAGGCTGAGCACAGAGGCCTGCCTGGCTCTGGGGTGTCCCGCGTCCCCCCGTCCTGGGCTGGGGACGGGCTGGCAGCCCAGAACCAGCCCTCCTGCCCACGGCAGTCCCTGCTCCAGGCAGCCAACAGGGGTCAGCGTGAGCCTGGGCTATGGCTCTGCAGCCCCATTTCTCTGCCCCCCCCCACCCCCCAGTGTCCCCCCAGCAAGCCCTGGCCATACAAGGCTCTGAGTAGCCGGCTGGTGGGGGTCTGGCTGCAGCCCAGGGTCAGCAAGAGAAGCTGGACCCACAGTGTGTCCTTACTACCCTGCCCCCAACGCTCCTTCCCAGTGCCCTGCCCACCCCCTGGTGCCCACCCGCCCCCTGCCCCGCAGGCTCTGCTGCCCGGTGATCCGGGCGGGAGGAGACGGTGGTGCCATGGCAACACTTGCACAACAGGCCGGCACCGCAGGGCCTGCAGGTGAGACGCGCCCAGTGACTGCAAGCCAGGGCCCGGGGGGCACCAGGACCTCGCCATGGGGGGGGCTGGCTCTCCCCACTCCCCAGCAGAGCCTGGGGCCCTGTGTGCTGAGGTGCAGCTCAGAATCCAGGGGAGATGGGGGGCTGAGTGCTGGGGTGAGGCGGGGGGCAGGGTGTGGGGAGCCGTGACTGTGATGGGAATGGAGTGAGGCCCAGTGAAGGTGGGGAACCATGGCGAAGGGTTTAGCTCCCCATCCGGGGGTCTCCCCTGCTCCTCGCCCCTCCCCCTCTGTTCTAGTGGAGTCCCAGTGGCGGGATGTGACGAAGTGGGACTGTTCTTAATGTTTCCTCTGAATAGTGTGGGGGTGCCTCAGTTTCCCCTAGGCAGTTCTTAAGTATCTAGGGGTGGGGTAAGGGTGTATGATCGTTGCAGAGCCCTAGAGGGCAGGTGTGTGCAGGGGTCTGGACACAGACAATGGCCGACACCCTGTTTCCTGGCCACTGATGGCCTGGGCCCTTCCCCCCTGCCAGGGGAGAACTAAGAGTTGGAGAACAAAGGAATCAGGTGACCTCCTGGCCTGGAAAAGGGACAAAGCCCAGAGGAGGAGGGGCTGGAGGGAGTTTCAGTTTGGGGCTGGCCGGGACATGGAGTGAAGGGCAGACATGGTTGTCTGGCTCACTGCCCCCCAAAATGGACCCAGCTGAGGGGTCCTGTTCTCTGCACCTGCAAACTCTGGTTTAGACCATGTTCCTGTCGTCTAATAAACCTTCTGTTTCCCCGGCTGGCTGAGAGTCCCGTCTGACTGCGAAGTTGGGGGGCAGGACCCTCTGGCTTCCCCAGGACCCCGCCTGGGTGGACTCTCTGGGGGAAACGCGCAGAGGGGGCTGAATGCTCCGAGGTCAGACCCAGGAAGGTGGAGCCGGGGGAGCTGTGTGTCCTGCAGACAGGCTGCTCCCAGAAAGGAGACTGCCGCAGATTCCTGCCTGGCTTCGTGGGGAGCAGTTCCAGAGCATCGCCCGGGGACTCCGTGACACGGGGGCACCAAGTGTCCGGCCCCATGGAGGCAGCACCCAGCAGCCAAGCCCCCTGCAAGGGGAGCAAGAGCCAGAGGCTGCCGGGGATCGAGGAGGAGCCCCTGGCCAGCCCCCCGCCCGACTATCGGCAGTACCTGTACAGGTGAGCGAGGGAGGGGAGCCCCTCCCCAGGGGAGCCCTGCAGGCATTGGCAGAGTGGGCTGGGCTCGCCCCATGGAACGACCAGCCCAGTGCGGCCCCAGAGGAGATGCCAGGCGCCCTGGCAGGGCCGGCACCATGGCTGCCTGGGCACTCGTGGGCACCAGCCGGGCAGGGACGTGGTGGGCTGGAGCCTGAGTGGGGTGGGCCAGATCCTGGGTGGATTCCGGGTGGGTTAGGTCCTGAAAGGGGTGGGCCATGGCAAACTGGGTGGATCCTGGGCCCGGGCGGGGGGTGGCACACACCCATCCTGGGTGGGGGCAGGCAGGACGAAGGGGGTGGGCCAGGCAAGGTGCTGGGCTGCGTGCTGTGACCTGCTTCCTTCCCCGCAGCCTTCTGGGCCCTGAAAGAGCCGAATACTTCCTGAGCCCGCCAGCCCTGGAGCGGTGCAGGAGCCCCGGGGAGCAGGGCCTGCCGGAGGCAGTGGGAGGTGAGGTGCCCAGCCCCAGCCCCCTGGCCCCAGGAGCCAGCACCTACGGCCCTGGCTGCAGATCCTGAGCCCCGTGGCCTGGGCTGGCTGCACAGGCTGATCTGCCCACGCCACTGCCTTGGGGCCTGTCCATTTCCCAGCCCCACGGCCCTGTCCCGGGCTCTGCCCATTGGCCAGGTTGGCTCCAGCCGTTGGGCCACGGCTGGCTGGCTAAATAGTAGCAGCCCTGCGGCCCCCAGGCAAGGGTGAGCGCGGGCCCTGGGCTTGGGGCTGGCCAGGGCTGGGCACCAGCCCTGCCTGGGACACTTGGCCTGGACATGCCCCTTCCCCCAGGGGCCAGTGCTGAGGAGCTCTGGCGAGTCCTGCCCGAGGAGCCACGGCGCCGGCGGCAGGCGGCAGAGGCCAGGACGGGGCGGGCGCTCTCCGAGCAGGTGAGGGGGCTCCTGGGCTGGGGCACAGATTGTCCCTGCGCATGGGATTGCCATGGGTGAGAGCTGGCTTTGCCCCGATTCCTACCCCACAAAGGTGGTCCCCCCTCTGGCGGGTCTGTGAGAGCCACTCTGTCCCTGGCAGGGCACCACGGCTGTATGGGCTGGGGACCCCCTTGCCCCCCCACTACATAAGGGCCCCCCACGCCCCTCCCCCACCTCGTTACATGAGGGCACCCCCGCCCCTCCCCCACCGTGCGAGCTCCCCCGCACCGTGTGTGGGTGCCGTGGCTGCCGTGGCTGGGTGTTGCACTCTGTCTCTCCCCACTCCCCCATGGCACTGCCCCCTGCAGGTGCCCTGGCTGGGAGGTGCCGCTCTCACGCCCAGGATGCAGCGGGTGGCCCGGTGGAGTCGGCAGCTGCACGTGATGCACCGGCTGGGGGAGCTGCACCGGGACGCAACCAGCCTGCTGCTGGCCAGGGAGCCGCTCGCCGACCTCAATGACAGCCAGGGGGTCCAGGGGCCGGCCCGTTATCTGCACCGGGCTCTCCAGGGAGGTGTGTGTGGCTGGGGGTGGTGGAATGAGGGCAGTGGGCTCTCGGCCGTGGGCGCGTGCCCAGCGTCATTGGCACGTGGGCGGGGCCGGCTTGCTGGTGCAGAGCTTAGCATTTACTCTCGGGCAATGCATCCCGTCTGATGTGCAGCTCCCTGCAGGCACGTGCACGCAGGGACACGCGTGTGTCTGGGGGTGCCTGGGCGTGCACATGTGCGTGTCGTGCAGGGACACGCGTGTCCCTGGGGGTGGCTGCGCGTGTGTGGGCGTGCACATGTGCGTGTCATGCAGGGACACGTGTGTGTCTGGGGGTGGCTGCGCGTGTGCGGGCGTGCACATGTGCGTGTCGTGCAGGGACACGCGTGTGTCTGGGGGTGGCTGCGCGTGTGCGGGCATGCACATGTGCGTGTCGTGCAGGGACACGCGTGTGTCTGGGTGCCCGGGAAGCAGGCTTGTCTCCACAGAGCCTGGCATGATAAATAGCAGCAGCCCTGCGGCCCCCAGCCATGACGTGTCCTTTCTTGTGCTCTAGGTCACTGAGCAGGCACCTGCTGGCCGGGGAGCCCAGCCCTGGCGTGGTACCCCACAGCTGATGCCCGAGCCAACTTGGCCCCCAGGCTCCCGCTCCATGCCCCGCTGAGCGGGCAGAGGCTGCCACAGGTTCACCCCAAGCAGGCGCCTAAGTAAAGAGCCCCTGTCTGACCAGCTGCCGGTGCCGTCTGCCTGTGTTGGGGGCTAGACAGGCAGCGCTGGGGGGCCCACGCATGTTCCTGGCAGGCTGGCTGGCAGCCTGTGGAGCCTGCAGCCCGAGTGGAGGGGCTGGGCCAGGCTCTCCAGGCCGCCGGTGCCAGCGTGTGCCCAGGGAGATGGGATGTGTTGGCTGGGCACTGAGCCTCGTAGCAAATGGATCTGGCCCCCGGGGGCTGTGCTCAGCCTGGGCAATGCCAGGCAAGGGGCCAGGGGCTGTGCCTCCCGTTCCCTCTCACCTGAGCGCCCAGAGCTTAGGGCAGAGGGCCTGGCAGTGAGAGACGGCAGCTCTGCCAGCCCTGAGCCGAGGCCTCCTGGAGCGTGTGAGAATCGGCTTCCCCAGGGCCTGGCATGGCACTGCCCTTACGGCCGTGCTGGAGCTAACCGGGGGGCTGCTCACAGGCTGGGGTCCACGAGCCCCCCGCTGGCCAGGCCCCTCTGCCGGAGGCGTCCACGTGACCAGGGGCTGCGGGCAGGGGTGGTGCGTTATATGGGCCTGAGGTGCCCGTGCTCCAGGAATATTCAAGGCCCAGGGGCCCAGCTCCACCCGCCTGCCGCCTCCGGGCGATTTAAAATGGCCCGGGGATCCCTGGCCGCCACCACCGGCCGCTCAGCTGGGCTAAGGCAGCTTCCTCCCCAGCCTCGCTCCGCACTACTCATGGAAGCAGCCGGAACGGCCCTACAGCCCCTGGAGGCGGGGGGGGGGGAGCAGGGGTCTCCGCACACTGCCCCGCCCCAAGCGCCGACTCCGCAGCTCCCATTGGCTGGGAACTGCAGCCAATGGGAGCTGCGGGGCTGGGGCCTGTGGGGAGCGGCACGCGGAGACGCCCTGGCCCCACTGCCTGGAAGCCGCTGCCAGAAGGGGGCGCAGGCCGCTTTCAGGAGCCGCCTAAAGTAATCACCTGACCCCTCACCCTCTCCCGCACCCCAACCCCCTGCACCCACACCCAAACTCCCTCCCAGAGCTTGACTCCCTCCTGCACCATAACCCCCTGCCCCAGCCCCCCGTACCTACTCCCGCACCCAAACTCCCTCCCAGAGCCTTAGGCAGGGGTGAGTGTGGGCTGGGGGGCGGGCGCACGGGACTTGGACCCATCCTGGGCACCACCAAAAGTTATACAAACCTGCTGCCCCTGGCTGCGGGTACTGTGCCCCTCCTGAGTCACCGGCTGGGCCTGGCCCCCTGTCAGGGACACCCCCATGGGGCACCAGACCCCTCCCGACTCGCCGGCTGGCCCGGGTGATGGCATCGGCTTGCTGGTGTTCTCCATAGGGAGCTGTGGCTCCTTGCCAGTCTCAGGGCGTCTGCATGTGGCTGGCAGCTCAGAGCTGGGCACAGGGTCACTGTGCCCCGTTGGGAAGGGAGCTCTTGCGATGGCCTTGCTGCACATCTGCCGGCGGCCGCCGGGAGCGCCCCCCGGAGAGCCGGGCCATGCACCAGCACGCTGGGGAATGCCCGGGCCATGCCCAGGGGGGCTGGCCC
Organism: Chelonia mydas; assembly: GCF_015237465.2. Classification (NCBI taxonomy): domain Eukaryota; kingdom Metazoa; phylum Chordata; order Testudines; family Cheloniidae; genus Chelonia; species Chelonia mydas. Next base: position 1,175,460 of record NC_057853.1, read on the forward strand.
CGACACCGAGGGAGGGGCTCGCTGCAGGATCAAAGGCAGCACCATTAATGGTGCCAGAGAGCGGGTAGGGGCTGGGGGCTGCCTGCAGGGAGCCAAAGTGGGGTGTGCCTGGCCCAAGCCTTGGGCAGCAGTGCCCACCCCCCTGCGCTGCGTGACTCCCAGGGGCCGTCTCACGCCAACGCCCGGCGGCTCCGGCCCGGAGCCAGGCAGCTCGGCACTGATTGGCACCAACGGTCGCGTGTCAGGGTGGCCCACGGGCGGCTCCAAGCAGGAGACATGCTCCAAGTGTCGTACGTAGGGACGGCCCTGGGTGCCCTGCGCAGGCAGAGCCGGGCACTCCCTGGCACGCAGCACGGCCCCAGCCCCAGGGCCTGCCTGCAGCCGGTGCTTCCCCGCCCGCTGCAGCCGCAGCCTGAGGTCCCCGTCCCTCCCCATGGCTGCAGGGCCAGCTGGGGCCGGGCCAGGCCTGGGCAGGGCAGGGCTGGGCAGGCCGGGGCAGGCGCTCCTGCAGGCACCAGGCCTCGTGCCCTCCCATGCTGCCCTTCCCTCACAGCGAGGAGCGGAGGGCTGGCAGCTCAGGGTGCGGGGCTCACTCCCCCCGGCCCAGCTCCAGCTTGGCCCTCCCCTGTGCGCAGGGCTGGGAGAGCCGCTGTACCTGGCCTCCCGCTCACCTTGGCTGAGCAGCTGGGCCCGCCCCACCTGGCACCGTGGCGGGAGGAGGAGCTTGGGGGAGGGAAGCTTTGCAGGAACAAACAGCCCAGCCCTGAGCAGAGCTGAGCTCAGAGGCGGCGGGTGGCAGGCCACGGCCAGGGGGTGCCAGACGGGCGTGTGCCCACCGGGTGGCAGGCCACGGCCAGGGGGTGCCGGACGGGCGTGTGCCCACCTGGCCAAGCGCCGCCCTCTCCAGGGACACCGAGCCGCGGCAGCCGTACAGGTACCAGTGCAGCCCTGGCTCTGCATGCTGCCTTCGCGCCCTTCCCTGGCCGGGCGGCACCAGCCCCCCCCCGCCTGGCTCGCTCTCGCCGCGTGGGCAGAGCCGTGGTGCCCTGCAGTGGGCGGGGCGGGCTCCTGCAGCAGCATCCGTGTTCGGGGTGGGAAGGGCTGATCGTCTCCCCGGGGCAGGGCTGGCCACTCTCACCCACTAGAGACCCTCTGAGTGGGGCGTGAACCCTGTGCCCTGGCCATGTCCCAGCGAGCTGTCCCTGCTGCCCCCCCCCGCCCCAGGCGGGCAGTCTCCATGGGTTAGTCGGGCCTGGCCCCGGCCAGTGTCAACAATAGTGTGCTGTGTGACACAGCTGCCCCACTCCCGCCCAGAGGTGGCAGCTTTGCGGTGAGGGGGGAAGTGGCGTTTGGCCTGGAGGCCGGGCAGTGCTGCGGGGGTGGGAGGCCTGGAGGTGCACAGAGATCGCTGGAAGGGCAGAGAGCTGTGGGCATGGTGCCCTGTGCACTGGCAGATGATAGCCGGGGAAGGGTGATGGCCCCTGCCCAGGGCTGCTGTGACGGGCCTGTGGGTGTGTCCCCTGCCATGTGGTGTCCCGCCCTGGCCAGCGCAGATGTGGGGGGAGCTCTGGGAGTCTGCTCACAGGTGGGGTGGAACAGGGCCATTGGGGCTCACAGCCTTTCTGGGGTGGGCCTGGGACTCTGGGCTGCTATTCCCTGGGGGGCGACCGTGCCCCTGGGGCGGCGCTGCCAGGCCTGGGGCCCCGGCTGGAGTCTCAGCACATGCCCTGGTGCACAGGCCACGCGGTGCCTGGCCTGGGCCAGTGTCCATGGGGCTGACCCACGTCCAGGAGGAAGTTCGACAGCTGGGTGCGGGGCAGGGGCAAACCCCTCAGGCACGGGGGTTAGGCCTCTCTGCCCTGGCCAGCGCCCTGCAGCAGGAGGGACCAGCCATGTGGGGGGAGCTCTGGGGGCGACAGGAGGGTCCCTGAGCCAGGCTTTGGGCCGGGGGAGGCCGCTCCTGCTCCTGCGTGGGGGCAGAGCTGACGCTGGGACAAGGGATGGGTCTGGCTAGCTGGAGTCCTGCAGGCTGCCGGGCCGGGCCCCATCTCTGAGCCCCACAGAGATCCCTGAGGCTGCCCGCCAGGCCATGCTGCGGGGCAGGGGACAGGGCCCTAAAGCAGCAGGGAGCCCGAGGTGTGGTGGGGTCCCTGTGTGGTGCCCTCCAAGGCAGCCCCTCCTGGGAGTCAAACTCAGGCTGCCCCCTCCTGCAAAGCCCCCCCCTTGCCACCGGGACCCGGGCTCACCTGGGTCCTTGCCGGCCCCTGGGGCTGAGCTGCTCTCCAGAGATCTGGTGACCAGCTGGCCTCTTGCCTCCCAGTCCCCTGGGCTCAGTGGCCTGCCATGCCAAGGGGGCTGGGGATGTGTGGCTCCTGGAGTGCCAGCGTGGATGCCCCCGGGAATGGAGCTGGCTCCCTCCCTGCCCAGCCTCCCTGGGTGCGGGGGACATTGGCTGTTTCCACCCTGCCCTCTCCCCGGCCTGGCCCGGCGGCTGCAGGGCGGCTGGTGCAGCAGGTGTGGGACGCGCAGCCCCGCTGCTCTCCCCGGAGAGCCTGGTGCAAGACACAACACGCACATTCCTGCCTGGCTGGGGCCAGCACCCTGGGAACGCGGGCGCCAGGCCTGCTGGGCGCAGGGCTCGCTCTGCTCCTTTCTTCCTGGCCCCTGGCCTTGGCGCGGCTTCGGCCAGCTCTGCTCCCACGCTTTGTGGCTTGAGGCCAGCGGGGGGCAAGGAGTGGGCCCTCTCCCCCCCAGCGCGGCAGGAAGCGGCACTGGGTGGCCATTTGTCACAGCCCCTTTGCCCAGAGTGGCAGGGGGGAGCCAGACCTGGCCCCGCGGCTGGTCTCTGCGGAAAGCCCGGGTGCCTGCCTGCCCAAGCGCGCCCTGTGTCCCAGGAGGTGGCGAGATGGGAGCAGCTCCCTCGGTTCACGCCCAGCGGGGCGACCGGTTTGACCCTAACGCTAGCCCCTTGTGAGCCGGGAGTCTGGCCCCGGCCGGCTCGGGCCCAGAGGCCGCGGCGAGCCCCGGCTGGCCTGCGTGCACTGCCGAGCAGAAAGAATCGGCTGTGACATTCCCGTAGCCTGGAGACCGTTAGTCCCTTTCACAGCCCCAGCCCCGATTTGAATAAGAATCGCTCTGTCCCAGCCTCCCTGCCCTGGGAGAGGAGCTGGGTTAGTTTTACCCATCGCTCCCCTTGTTTGCCAGGTTGTTTTTGTGCTCCGAGTTCTCACGCTGCCCGCCCAGGGCTCGGGGACTCGCAGGGGCAGGAGGGGCGCTCTCGGGGGCCGCCTCCGCCCCAGCCTGCCGCCAGCTCCCCCTCCCCCAGCCCGTAGTGGTGAGCGGCTGCCAGGGCCGTGGGCTGCACTGCTCAGACGTGAGTACCGGGGCGGCTCTGGGTGAGTGGGAGGGGGCTGCCCGCCGAGCCTGCTGCCCTAGGGTGCCCGGCCCGGGCAGCGACATTAATGCTCAAGCTGCCTGGATTTCTCCTGCAGCCCCAGAGCCCTGTGCCCAGCGGGGGGGTAAGTTGGCAGGAGGGTGCCCAGGGGCAGCAAGAAGGTCCCGGAGGCAGGGCTGAGGGGGAGCAGGCTGAGGGGAGTGGGCTTGCCCAGCACCCCCCAGCCAGTCGGGGCAGTGCCAGGAAGAGAACCCAGGTGTCCTGAATCCCTGTCTCGATGCCCCGAGCTGGGCTGGCTGCTTTGCATCTCGACCCAGGTTAGCATGGTAGCGCCCCACAAGGCCCTGGCGGGGGCGACTGCCCACCAGGGCAGTTTGCCCTCACTAGAGCTGGTACTGCCCCAGGGCACTAGCAGACAGCCTTGCCCTGGACCACTGAGACATGGGACCCCTCAGCCATGGGCAGCTCCTGCCTGCCCCCCCGATCCCTCAGCTCCCCAGAGGGGGAGGGGGGCAGCAGGGTAAAGCCAGGCAAGGTGAAGGGGGGGACCACACGTGCTGTCCTGGGGGTAGCTGAGCAGTGCCTGACTTCTGGGGCAGCCAGCCCCATGGGTGCCCTGGGTCTGCTGACCAAGGCCCAGCCCCGGCATCGGGCATTAGCAGTGCCAGGGAGCCCTGGCACCTCCCACCTGCAGGGCTGGCAGGAAGGAGTCATGGGCCATGCCCTGAAACCTTCCATTGCATAGGGAAGAGGAAGCCCTGTCCCACCCCGCTTCCCAACACCCCCAGTCTCTTTCCCCTCCCCCCCAACCCCTCTCCCCTTTGCACCCTGGGCCCATGGCTCACCGCAGATCTGACCTCCACCCCACGGTCCCCTCACCTAGCCCAGTCTGACGTAACTCTCTCGCCTCGCTCTCCCCAGGCCGGACCATCGGTGCCCATGGAGCTGCTGGTTGCTCTCCTGCTGCTGGGTAAGTCCCCGCACACATTCGGCCCTGGGCATACTCTCCCCTCCCAGGGCAAGTGGGCTGCACCGTACCCAGATCCCGGGGGGTGCGCACCCATATTCCTGGGGTGCCCGGCGCAGGCGGGATGGGGGCAGGGTGCCCTGAGGGCAGGCGCCCAGCGCGGGCGGGATGGAGGCAGCGTGCCCTGAGCTTGGGCACCCCGCGCGGGCGGGATGGGGGCAGGGTGCTCTGAGGGTGGGCGCCCGGCGCGGGCGGGACGGGGGCAGGGTGCTCTGAGGGTGGGCGCCCGGCGCGGGCGGGACGGGGGCAGGGTGCTCTGAGGGTGGGCGCCCGGCGGGGGCGGGACGGGGGCAAGGTGCTCCGAGGGTGGGCGCCCGGCGCGGGCGGGACGGGGGCAGGGTGCTCTGAGGGTGGGCGCCCGGCACGGGCGGGACGGGGGCAGGGTGCTCTGAGGGTGGGCGCCCGGCACGGGCGGGACGGGGGCAGGGTGCCCTGAGGGCGGGCGCCCAGCGCGGGCGGGATGGAGGCAGCGTGCCCTGAGCTTGGGCACCCCGCGCGGGCGGGACGGGGGCAGGGTGCTCCGAGGGTGGGCGCCCGGCGCGGGCGGGACGGGGGCAGGGTGCTCCGAGGACGGGCGCCCGGCGCGGGCGGGACGGGGGCAGGGAGCCCTGAGGGCGGGCGCCCGGCGCGGGCGGGATGGGGGCAAGGTGCTCCGAGGGTGGGCGCCCGGCGGGGGCGGGATGGGGGCAGGGTGCTCCGAGGACGGGCACCCGGCGCGGGCGGGACAGGGGCAGGGAGCCCTGAGGGCGGGCGCCCGGTGCAGTGTGGGTGGCATGCTGTGCCCTGGAGTGCCCGTGAGCTCTGGGCCTGTGCAGCGAGTGCGGGGGACACGCTCCCCGGGACAGTCCGAGCCCTTGGCAGCATCCCGGGCCCGGGCAGAGCTCGGCCCAGCTGCGCCCGCTCAGTCCCATGGCAAAGGGCCCCTGAGGCTGAGCCGTAAATCCCCAGACGTCCTGGCTCCGCTGAGCCCTGGGAGCGGAATTAGGGCAGCACCGGAGCACGGCTCACAGCTCCCGGGACGGGCACGGCCAGGGCTGCCCCGAGCCACCCTCCCCCAGCCCTGCGCCTGCTTCCTCCCCCCGGTGCAGAGCGCTGGGCCAGGGTGGGGGCCGCTGGCGGGCAGACGTGGCTGCTGGTCTGAGACAGATCAGAGGGCAATGCAAAGGGGCCTGGGCCGACACCCTGCCCCCCCTCACTGACCCCTCCCCCTGCCCCCCAACTCTCTGCCCCGATGGTGGGGACTCCCCGGGTCATGCCCAGGTGCGGAATGTGTGGAGTGTGTCCCTGGCCCCTCCCTGGGCACGGCCCCTCCCTGGGCACGGCCTCACTGGTTAATCATTGGCAGGGGCTGGGCAGAGTCGGGAAGGGCCAGGCTGGGGGGGGCAGAGTTGGGGGGAGACAGAGTCGGGGCAGAGCAGTCCTGGGGGGGGCAGAGTCAGGAAGGACCAGGCTGGGGGAGCAGAGTCGGGGCAGAGCAGTCCTGGGGGGGGGGCAGGGTCGGGAAGGACGGGGCTGGGGGGGGGCAGAGTTGGGGCAGAGCAGTCCCGGGGGGGGCAGAGTCAGGAAGGACCAGGCTGGGGGGGGGGCAGAGTTGGGGCAGAGCAGTCCCGGGGGGGGGCAGGGTCGGGAAGGACCAGGCTGGGGGGGCAGAGTCGGGGCAGAGCAGTCCTGGGGGGGGCAGAGTCAGGGCAGAGCAGTCCCGGGGGGGGCAGGGTCGGGAAGGACCAGGCTGGCGGGGGCAGAGTCGGGGCAGAGCAGTCCCGGGGGGGGAAGAGTCAGGAAGGACCAGGCTGGGGGGGCAGAGTCGGGGTAGAGCAGTCCCGGGGGGGGCAGGGTTGGGGCAGAGCAGTCCCGGGGGGGGGCAGGGTCGGGAAGGACCGGGCTGAGGGGGCAGAGTCAGGGCAGAGCAGTCCCGGGGGGGGCAGGGTCGGGAAGGACCGGGCTGAGGGGGCAGAGTTGGGGCAGAGCAGTCCCAGGGGGGGCAGAGTCAGGACAGAGCAGTCCCGGGGGGGGCAGAGTCAGGAAGGACCAGGCTGGGGGGGCAGAGTCGGGGCAGAGCAGTCCCGGGGGGGGGCAGGGTCGGGAAGGACGGGGCTGGGGGGGCAGAGTCACGTGGGCCAGACAAAGGCCCTTGCTCCCCCAGTCACGGGGCTGCCGCGCGGGGGCTTTCCGGGTCGCGGCGTTTCCGTGCCGGGTCAGCGGGTCTGGGACCCAGTGCCGTGCGCGGGGGAGACCCATGGTGGGCGGGGAGGGGTGTGCCTGGGGGCCCCGTGCAGGGGAAGGGGCATATGTGGGGGAGAGGTACCCACAGGGGGTGCGAGGGGCAGTGGTGGTGAGGGGCTGGAGGGGTCCAGCTTAGGGGCTCCCTGGCAGCAGGGGTTGGGGGGTTCCTGTCATGGTGGGAAATGGAAAAGTCACAGATTCCCCCCGGCCCGCCTCACCCCGCACTGGCTCCGCGCTGCCCCCTCCCTGCCCCAGGGCCCTCACTGGATCTGCCCCCGCCCCGGGGCCCTCGGTGGACCTTCCCTGACCCTGGAGCCCTTGCTGACTCCGCTCCCTCCTGCCCCGGGGCCCTCACTGGTGGGTCCCTGGCCAGGTTTCCTCTTGGGGCCAGCGCAGCAGAGTCCCTGGGTGCCAGGATGCCACATGCCCCCTCTTAGCCAGGCCCTCCCTGTGCCTCTCTCCAGTCCAGGTGCCCGGTGCGGCGAGCCAGGAAGAGCCAGGCTGCTCCGCGGGGAGCTGCCACCCGGCCACCGGGAACCTGCTTGTGGGGCGGGCCCAGAACCTGAGCGCCACGTCCACCTGTGGGCTGCAGGGGCCCCAGGAGTACTGCATCGTCAGCCACCTGCAGGTACCCGGCCAGCCCCCAAGGGCTGCTCGGTGCAGAGCCCCCAGCCCGCCGGGTGCTGTGCGGCTCCCGGCCCAACACGCTCTCTGCGTGCAGCGTGAACAGCTGCCCCCGCCACCCCCCATGCGGCCACGCGCTCCCCGTCAGCACTGCCTGGGCACCCGGGGGAGGCCCCTCTGCCCACAGCCCCCACTGGCTGGAGCCAGGCCCCTCCCATCCAGGGCAACCAGGGGAGCCTGGCCCTGAGCCCTGCGCTCTCACGGGCACCCGCTGGCCGGTCCTCAGGCCTCTGGTGAGCCTGGCCAAGGGAGAGGCGGGACTCAGTCCCTGTGCCCAGCCCCAACACTCAGCCCCAGCCGGGCTGGCAGAGCCTGCGGGCGAGCCAGGGTCAGCGCGTGTGTGTGAGAGTCCGTCTGTCCGGCTCTGCACGTGCGTGTGAGTCCGTCTGTCCACCTGGATCCGTGTGTGTGTGTCCGTCCATCCGTCTGCGAGTCCGTCTGTGCACGTGGGTACCGTGCATGTGTCTGGATGGGTGTGTCCGGGGGCGAGTCCCAGGCTGAAGAGACTGGGTCTGTCGCAGGTGGGGAGCAGAGGCAGCTCCAGTGCCCCGGTCTGTCCGTCTGTCCCTGCTGGGGGGGCTGCTGGGGGGCAGGGACACCACGGACACTCTCTGTTCTGCAGGACTCGGAGAAATGCTTCTCCTGTGACTCCCGGTCCCCGTCTCTGCGCACCAGCCACCGCATCCAGAACGTGGTGTACCTCGGCGGCCAGGACGGCCACGCGACCTGGTGGCAGTCGGAGAATGGTGAGGGGCCCCGCAAGGCCATGGAGAGAGGCTCCCCCTGCGGTCGGGTGGAGCCCAGACTAGTGGGGAGGGGAAAGGGAGGGATCATGGCCCCTCGCTTGGCCTGCGCTGCCCCGGACCGCAGGAGTCACAGGGGACCCTCAGGACAGCCTGGGCTGCAGGCCCGGGCCCGGGGACTGTTCCTCGGGAGACCCCAGCGCCAGGACCTCCAGGCTGGGTGAGCGGCCCCCGCAGCCACCACACCTGCCTCTGCTGAGCCCACAGCTGGAGATGTGAGAGCGGCAAAGGGGCTGGTGCAGGCAGCTGGTGGAGCATTGGGGGTGACACCGTCCTGTCCCGCCTCCCCGGGGGGGGCTGGTGCATGGGGGTGACCCCGTCCCATCTCCCCAGGGAGGCTGGTGCATGGAGGTGACCCTGTCCTTTCCCGTCTCCCTGGGGGGGTGGTGCATGGGGATGTGTCACGGCATGAGGGGGAGTCATGGCCCGGCTCCCCACTTCCTGCCATTCACCGTGACTCTCAGCCAGCCAGTAGAACAGAAGGTTTGTTAGAGACGACGGGAACACAGTCCAGACCAGAGCTTGTGGGCACAAACAGGACCCCTCAGTTAGGCCCTTCTGGGGGATAGAGAGATTACACCCCAGCCATAGGGCTCCCTCCTCTTCCCCAGCCAACTCCCCAAAACTGAACCCCCTCCAGCCGACTCCCCCAGACTCCCCCTGGCTCCTCCTCCAGCCTTTGTCCAGCTTCCTGGGCAGAAGGGGTCACCTGGCCCCGACCCCCCTCCCAGCTCAGGTTACAGGCTCTCCCCTTCCCGATGAAACTCCCCGGCAACATCCCCAGGTCAAATCTGCCCCACTCCCTGCTGCATCACCTGTCCCGTCTCCCCGGGGGGGGCTGGTGCCTGGGGGCGACCCTGTCCCATCCCATCTCCCCGGGGGGGGCTGGTGCCTGGGGGTGACCCTGTCCCGTCTCCCCGGGGGGGGCTGGTGCCTGGGGGCGACCCTGTCCCATCCCATCTTCCCGGGGGGGCTGGTGCCTGGGGGTGACCCCGTCCCGTCTCCCCGGGGGGGCTGGTGCCTGGGGGCGACCCTGTCCCATCCCATCTTCCCGGGGGGGCTGGTGCCTGGGGGTGACCCCGTCCCGTCTCCGCAGGCGTGGAGCACGTAAGCATCCGCCTGGACCTGGAGGCCGAGTTCCACTTCACCCACCTCATCATGAAATTTAAGGTAACTGGGCCCAGGGCTGGGGGTGGGGACAGCAGGGCCAACCCTGCCCAAGAGCAGCCATCCCACTGGTCCCAGGCCTGGCTCTGCAGGGCTGGGCGGCCATGCTGGGGGGCACCCAGCTCCCCTCCCCCCACGACACCCCACCCCGGGCCATGCTGGGGGGCACCCAGCTCCCCTCCCCCACGACACCCCGCCCGGGGCCATGCTGGGGCGCACCCAGCTCCCCTCCCCCACGAGAGCCCACCCAGGGGCATGCTGGGGGGCACCCAGCTCCCCTCCCCCACGAGACCCCACCCAGGGGCATGCTGGGGGGCACCCAGCTCCCCTCCCCCACGACACCCCGCCCGGGGCCATGCTGGGGGTGCACCCAGCTCCCCTCCCCCACGAGAGCCCACCCAGGGGCATGCTGGGGGGCACCCAGCTCCCCTCCCCCACGAGACCCCACCCAGGGGCATGCTGGGGGGCACCCAGCTCCCCTCCCCCACGACACCCAGCCCGGGGCCATGCTGGGGGTGCACCCAGCTCCCCTCCCCCACGAGACCCCACCCAGGGGCATGCTGGGGGTGCACCCAGCTCCCCTCCCCCACGAGACCCCACCCAGGGGCATGCTGGGGGTGCACCCATCTCCCCCATGTCTCTCCCCACAGACCTTCCGCCCAGCGGCCATGCTGATCGAGCGCTCGGCGAATTTCGGCCGCACCTGGAAGGTTTATCGCTACTTCGCCTACAACTGCTCCCGGCTGTTCCCGGCCGTGGCTGTGCAGGCGTCGGGCCGTGTGGACGAGGTGTTGTGTGAGCAGCGCTACTCCGAGATCGAGCCCTCCAGCCACGGCGAGGTGGGGAAGCTGGGGCAGGCAGGGGCTGTGGGGTCTCACTCTGCCCCTTGCCTGTCACCCTGGGCACGGGGGCTGGGGCAGGGCCCATGGGAAGGACCTGGGGACGAACTCTGCCCCTCACTTGTTGCCCTGGGGAATGGGGATGTTGGGGCAGGCCGGGGCAGAGGGGTCTCTGGGGTCACTGCCTGTAACGATGCTGCCCGTGGGAGCCAGCTGAGGTCACTCAATCAGGGTGAACTGCAGACAGACCGGGGCAGACAAACCCCGGACGCCGGTGGATATTCCACTCCTTAGAGTTACCAAACCAGCCTCTGTATCACCTCCCTGGGTACTCAGACGTCCACACAACGCAGGGCCCCTAAAGTGCCAGCCCCAGGCCTCCCTCCGGACACACGTCAGATACGATGATGATTACTGAAGATCTTCTCTCATCATATAAGAGAGCAGGTTCCCCCAGTCCCAAAGGATCAGGCCCCAGACCCAGGTCCGATGATAACTTAGATCTTACCCCAAATACGCGCTGATAGCCAATTCTCGTTAACTAAACTACAGTTCATTCAAAAAGAAAAGGGAGAGAGAGTTGGTAGAAAGATCAGTCTACAGACCGACCTGAGTTCAGTTCTTGAGCTCACGATACCGAGCAGAGATGGTGAGTGTGTAGTGGCCAAACGTCCTTTTAGAAACAGCCCAGAGGTTACAGTCCAATGTCCATGTTCAGGGTGACTCCCGTCAGTGACCGGGGATCTCAAACCCTATGGCTCAGGGTTTCCCCTTCTTGAAACCCAAAGCCGATCTGAGATGAAGAAGGATCGTGTCCCAGGGCTTTTGTACATTTCCAGCAGCCTCTTGGCCTGAGAAGACAATAGGCTCAACCTTCCTTCTCCCAAACATCCTGGCAATTAGCCCAGGGTAATTTATCATTAAACGGTTCAGATACAGGTTACCCCAAGCTTCCCCGAGACAGAGAGACAACAACACTATTGCCCTCCAGTGTCTTCCTAGATCTTCACACTCCTGTTCTGATCTTTGAATCAAAGCCGTGGCAATAGACAAGACTCGTTTGCTGACATCACAAGCCCTGAGCCAGCATCTCCCCTTCTCTCTCTCGAACAATGCAAACTTGCATTTCAAAGCTCTCCTCATTTCCATCTCTTCCTAAGCAGTCTCTAAAGTTGGGCCCTGGGTCAGGTCAGTCTGGGAGGTCATTAACTCTTTCTGGCCCTGTGTCACCTGTCAATGAGATATGATATCACACTCCTAAGGTCACCCTGCCCCTCACCTGTCACCCTGGGGCATGGTAGGGGGCTGGGGGCAGGCCGGGGCTGGGGGAGCTCTGGGGTCTCATGCTGCTCCTCGCCTGTCGTCCAGGTGATTTTCAAGGTCCTGGACCCGTCCATCCCAGTGGAGGATCCGTACAGCCCAGCCATCCAGGGTAGGGGCACGAGGCGGGGGGATCAGCCGGGAGGACGGGCCTGGATCCCTGCCCTAGAGCTTGCAGTCCTGGGGCGCCAGGTTCAGAGCTGCGGGCGGCGCCGTGGGGCACCGGGTTCATAGCTGCGGGCGGCGCCGTGGGGCACCGGGTTCAGAGCTGCGGGCAGCGCCGTGGGGCACCGGGTTCAGAGCTGCGGGCGGCGCCGTGGGGCACCGGGTTCAGAGCTGCGGGCGGCGCCGTGGGGCACCGGGTTCAGAGCTGCGGGCGGCGCCATGGGGCACCGGGTTCAGAGCTGCGGGCGGTGCAGGGACATGCCCATGGCAGGGAAGGCATAGGCAGGCCAGGGGGGTTTGCAGATGGGGTAATGCAGGAGTGGTCACTGGGGACCGTACGTGGGGGCCGAGGAGAGGGGGAGGCATCAGGGCTGTGGGGTGCAGGGGCTGGGAGATTGGGGGGCTGGGGGGGATTGGGGGCAGCAGGGCCAGGAGGTGGGGCCAGTGCTGAGCTCCCCCTGCCCCCAGATCTGCTGCGCGTCACCAACCTGCGGGTGAACCTGACTAAGCTGCACACGCTGGGCGACAACCTGCTGGACTCGCGGCGCCAGGTGCTGCGCAAGTATTACTACGCCCTCTACGAGCTGGTGCTGCGCGGGAGCTGCTTCTGCTACGGCCACGCCTCCGAGTGCGCGCCCGCCCCCGGCCTGCCAGCGGGCGTGGAGGGCATGGTAAGGGGGCAGAGCCCCATGGCGGCGACGGGGGAGTGGAGGGCATGACAAGGGGCCAGAGCCCCATCCCACAGGGAGTGGGGAGGGGAGGGTGCAGTCAGGGGGCAGAGCCCCACCCCAAGACCTGTCACAAGGCAGCCAGGCCCAGCCAAGCGGGGAGCACTGGTGGCTGCCGTGCCCTTGACTCCCGGGGCAGCCGGCGGGTGGCAGGGGGTGTGGGGCAGCCCCAGGGGTCCCTGTGCCCCAGCCTTCCCTCCTGCCCCAGTGCAGACAAGACCCACTCAGGCCTGGCGTCTGGCCGGCTGTCTGCGGCAGGGCCTGCTAATGGCAGCTGAGGGCCCTGGGCTCGTCTGCTGGCCCTGCAGAGCCCGGCGTGAGGGGGCTGAGGCCAGGGCCGTGGGCCACAGCTGACCTGGGCACCGTCCCCGCCTGTCTCCCAGATTCACGGCCGTTGCGTGTGCAAACACCACACCGCGGGCCTGAACTGCGAGCGGTGCCAGGACTTCTACCAGGAGCTGCCCTGGCGCCCTGCCGGGAGCACCGACCCACACGCCTGCCAAGGTGAGAGAGCAGCCGGCCCCCCGGTTCCCCGCCGCTGTGCCCCCCCTCCCAGCCACTTCCCCGTGGCTGTTCCCCCCCCGGTATCCCACAGCTGTGCCCCCTCCGCTTCCCTGTGGCTGTGTGCCCCCCCACTTCCCCACGGCCGTGCCCCCCCGCTTCCCTGTGGCTGTTTCCCCCCCCCCGGTATCCCACAGCTGTGCCCCCCCCCCCCGCTTCCCTGTGGCTGCGCCCCCCACTTCCCCACGGCCGTGCCCCCCCGCTTCCCTGTGGCTGTTCCCCCCCCCCCGGTATCCCACAGCTGTGCCCCCCACTTCCCCACGGCTGTGCCCCCCCGCTTCCCCGTGGCTGTTCCCGTCCCGGTATCCCACAGCTGTGCCCCCCCCGCTTCCCTGTGGCTGTGCGCCCCCCACTTCCCCACAGCTGTGCCCCCCCCCCCCCGCTTCCCTGTGGCTGTGCACACACACAGCCGTGCCCCCCCGCACTTCCCCATGGCTGTTCCCCCCCCGGTATCCCACAGCTGTGCCCCCCCCCGCTTCCCTGTGGCTGTGCGCCCCCCACAGCCGTGCCCCCCCGCACTTCCCCGTGGCTGTTCCCCCCCCGGAATCCCACAGCTGTGCCCCCCCGCTTCCCCACGGCCGTGCCCCCCCCCCGCTTTTGCGCCTAGTGCAGTGGGAGCGCTGGGGGGCAGTGCCCCGGGCGCGGGTGTGCCCGGGCCGTCGTTAATGGGCCCATCTGTCGGCAGGGTGTAACTGTAACCAGCACTCTCGCCGGTGCCACTTCGACATGGCCGTGTACCTGGCCACGGGCAACGCCAGCGGGGGCGTCTGTGACGACTGTCAGCACAACACCATGGGCCGCAGCTGCCAGCTCTGCAAACCCTTCTACTACCACAGCCCGCTGGCCGACATCCGGGCCAGCACCGCCTGCGTCCGTGAGTGCCCTGCCGGGCGGGCCTGGGCAGCCTCCAGCGGGCGGGGGCCGCCCCCGGGGTTCTCGGCGCTTTGCTCCCCTTCCTCTGAAGCTAGAGCTGGGGCCGGCTGGGTGCCCGCAGCGCAGAGGGGGCATCCTCTCTCTCAGGGTTACCGGCCCGTGCCCGGCCCTGGGTCTCCAGGGGCTCGCCAGGCCCCCGCTAGTCAGATGCTGTCCCCGGGTCTGCTCCCAGCCCATACGGGCCCCTGATGCCATGCCTGTGCCCACCCCAGGCGCGTGGGAAGGCCAGGGCACTGCACGGCTCCTGGGTTCCCCAGGGCCCAGAGATCGGAGCAGGCTGGGTTCACCTCTGTGCGTAGCGAGGCTGGCCACTCCCTGCCTCCGAGACCGGGCTGCAGCCCCTGTGACCCCCGGGAGCTCTGCCCAGCCAGGCCACGGAGCGAGCCCCCGTTCGGAGTGTCCCCCTGTGGCGCGGCAGCCGGTGCCGGGTTCCGGTCCTGGCTTAGCGGAGACCAGCCTGGCCAGCCCATCTTGGCCTCCTTCCTCGTCTCTCCCGAGTCCAATGCCAGGGGCTCCCCTGGGTCTTCTCACACTCGCCTGGCACGGCCCCCTCCTTCTCCGGCCTCATGGGCTCCCCCCTCACGGGGACATGCGAGGTCCTTGGGGTTCCCATTGTCTGTTAGGTCCCCCATGCCCTCGCTGCCCCGTGTCTCTCCCCAGCCAGCTGCGTGGCCCACGCCTCGTGGCGCTCAGTGCGGCAGGGCAACGCCTAGGGAAACTGAGGCGCATATCACCCACGTCCTCACGGTGGTCACGGCCCCGGGATGCAGCCAGGGAGCACGTGAGCCCTTTGGCTGCAGTGCTGCGTGGGGGGCTCATGCCAAGCCCCAGCCCCTTTGCTGGCAGCCGCACTCCCTGGCCTGGGCATGTGCCCAGGGCTTTGGCTGCGCTGAGACACTCGGCTGCCCTCTCCCTGCCCGGCATGGGCGATCCCATCTGCCCTGGCAGGGCCACCTGCTTTGGGGTCACTGCGGTGCCAGGCGCTGGTGTCCAGGCTGGGCGCTGAGCTGGCTCCTGGCGTGCGACTCCTGCTCTCTTCCCCTCTGCTGGCAGCCTGTGACTGTGACCCAGTGGGCTCCCTGGACGGCGGGGTGTGTGACAGCCACACGGACGTGGCGCTGGGCATGATCGCCGGGCAGTGCCGCTGCAAGGAACACGTCCAGGGCGTGCGCTGCGACAGCTGCAAGGAGGCCTTCTACGGGCTGAGCCGCACCGACCCGCAGGGCTGCCAGCGTGAGTGTGGGCACGGCCGTGGCACCGCTCGGAGTGAAGCCAGGCAGGGCTCTGGGGCAGTGTCTCCCCTCAGGGCCATGCTCACCAGGCCAAGGAGCCTGCTTGGCTTTGGCACTTCCTGGGTCCGACCTCGGAGCGTTCAGCCCCTTGGTCACCCCGTTCGCTCCCTGCAGTGAGTCCTCCTGGGGAGCCTCACCCCCCCAAAGCGCCCTGCCCCCGACTCTGCAGCCAGCTGTGTCTCCCACCAGCGTGTGACACAGCTGTCGGGAGCTCAGCGTAGAACAGAGCTTGTCAGCCCAGGGAGCAGGCACCTGCAGAAAACCAGCTTGGGGGGACCCGGGGCCTGGTTCCTCCGGACTCCCCCTGAGTCCCAAACAGGAGACAGGGGAGATGGAGCAATGTGTACGGGGTGGGGGCTGGGGAGGGGCTGAGCCATGGAACCAAACTGCAAACTACAAACCCTGGATATGATGGAGAACATGTCACGCCAGGGGAGGCTGCAGCCCCCCAGCCCCCCTAGTTCCAGCCCCTATGCAGGGGACTGAGGCCTCCCTCACGCCTGTTGCCCCTGCTTGTTCCTTTGTCCCTTTCCCGGGCCAGCAGGTCACCCCGGCTGCACCAACACTTCCGGCTGACCCTTGCAGAGGAGGAGGCCTGGCCCTCAGTTGCCAGGCTACAGAGTGTTGGCTGTTCCCTGCAGCCTGTCACAGCCACACCTGCCCTCTGGGGGTTGCTGCAGACATCACCCGCCATTGTTCCACCACCCAGATACCTGAGTAACACATAGGGGAAACTGAGGCACACACAGAGCATTCAGAGAAGACAGTAAGAACATGCCCACTTCATCACAGCCACCCAGCCGGGCTGTGCTGCAGGGCCCCGGGGGACATGGCTCCTCGGTGCAGCCGCCGGTGGGCAGGGCCCCACATGCTGCGTGGGACAGCCTCATGGGTACCGGGCAGGATCCGGCTCGGCATCCCCAGAGCTGTGTGTGTGCCAGGCCTCGCTCGAGGGCGGGCGCTGGTCTATTCCTGGGGGCCGTGGGCACGGGCCCCACTGGGTAAGCTGCTGTGTCTGTGCCCAGCCTGCAGGTGCGACCCTCGGGGCATCCTCACGGGCAGCCCCCCCTGTGACCACGTCAGTGGAGACTGCTACTGCAAGCGCTTTGTGAGCGGCCGGTACTGCAGCCAGTGCCTGGTGAGTGCCCCTGCCCCCTCCCCGGCCCCGGCCGGACCCCAGGCGGTGCCTGACCCTGCTCTCCCCACAGCCCGAGTTCTGGGGCCTGAGCACCGACGTGGCCGGCTGCCGGCCCTGCGCCTGCGACTTCGGGGGCGCCTACAGCAACAGGTAGGCATGTGCCACGCAGGGGAAGGGCACGGGGCAGCACCAGACGTCGGAGGGGGGTACGACATACAACAGTATTTGGGGCAGTCTCCAGGAGAACCCTGCAGGGTTCCGGACCCCCCAGGGGTCTCACACTTCCTCTGGGGGAAGCCACATGGCTTCACCGCTGGGGGAGGGGACATGACGGGCAGCGCCACAGCTGGGGAGAGGGGGTACAGGGTGTCCCGGGGTCCCGGGCGATGCTCTGGAACTGCTCCCCATGAAGCCAGGCAGGACTCTGGGGAAGTCTCCTCTCTGGGAGCAGCCTGTCTGCAGGACACACAGCTCCCCCGGCTTCCACCTTCCTGGGTCTGACCTTGGAGCATTCGGCATCCTCTGCCCCTCCGTGCGCTTCCCACAGCGAGTCTGCCTGGGTGGGGTCCTGGGCAGCCAGAGGGTCCTGCCCCCCAACTCCGCATCAGACGTGACTCTCCGCCAGCCGGGGAAACAGAAAGTTTATTAGACAGGAACTTGGTCTAAAACAGAGCTTGTAGGTGCAGACAACAGGACCCCTTAGTCAGGTCCGTCTTGGGGGGCAGGGAGCCAGAGCCCCCTCTGGCCTCCCTCCATTTTCCCAGCCAGCTCCAAACTGAAACTCTCCTGCTCCTCCTCTGGCCTCTGTCTCTTTCCCGGGCCAGGAGGTCACCTGATTCCTTTGTTCTCCAGCTGGCCCCTTTGCAGAGGAGGGGCCCAGGCCATCAGTCGCCAGGAGACAGGGTGTCGGCCATTCTCTGTGCAGACACCATCACACTGGCCCTCTAGGGCTCTGCCACAATCACACCCCCTTATCCCCCCACCTAGAGACTTAAGAAATGCCATGGGGAAACTGAGGCACCCACACAGTATTCAGAAAAAACATTAAGAACATTCCCACTTCGTCACACATGGGGCGATACCACGGCCGTGGGGGAGGGTCATGGGGCAGTGGTGGCTCCGTGGCTCAGGGGTGCCGGGTGTCAGGCACTGCCAGGCCCCAGACTCTCTCAGCCCTGCGCGGCCCCTGGGAGGAATCCCTCAGTGCGACAGCCCTTCTCGGAGGCTCCCCGCCTCCTGGAACCACACCTCGGAGCCACCAGCAGCCTGGCTTTGCCCCTGGGGCCCCAGCCCCAGAGGGAGAAATGCCCCCCCGATCTCTAGCTGCCGTGACCCTCAGCCAGCGTGTGACAGGCGGGTTAGTCGGTGTAGAACAGCCCAGTCTGCCGGCTTGCTTTCAATAGTCACCCAGAGACTGATGCCTATTCGGGAGACTCCAGGCCAACCCTGGGGGGTTGGCAACCCTCCCTCACACCTCTTGCCCCTCCTCCTTCCTTTCTGTTCCCGGGCCAGCAGGTCACCCCGGCTGCGCCAACACCCCGGGCTGATCCTCGCAGAAGAGGGGGCCTGGCCCTCAGTTGCCAGGCTACGAGTGTCGGCTGTTCTCTGCGGCCTGTCACAGCCACACCTGCCCTCTAGGGGTCACGCAAAGATCACACCCCCTTGTCCCACCACCCAGATACCTGAGTAACACACAGGGGAAACTGAGGCACACACAGAGCATTCAGAGAAGACAGTAAGAACATGCCCAGGTCATCACCCTGGGGGTGGGACACGAGCTGTGGGGAGCTGGGGGTGGAACCAGGGCACGCAGGGCTGGTAACAGGCTGGCCCCTCTCACTCCTCCCCCGCGGCCCCTGCCCTGGGACAGACACATGGACATGTGGCCTGGGCTGGGCCGGCTCCCCCCGGGACACAGGGACAGGGCAGAGCAGGCTCCCTTAGCCCAGGATGGACAGGGCTTGTGCCGCCCCCAGGTGCTCCATGGAGGACGGGTTGTGCCCCTGCCGGCCCCACCTCATCGGGCGCCAGTGTGACCAGGTGCAGCCCGGCTACTTCTGTGCACCCCTGGACTACTACAGCTACGAGGCAGAGCATGCCACAGGGCACGCGCCCACCCACCCCACGCTGCCGGTGAGTGCGGGCACCCAATGCTGGCTGCTGCGGGTCCCGGGGCTGGGAGGGGGCAGGGCGCGGGGTCCTGGGCCTGAGGGGGGGCAGTGTGCGGGGTCCTGGGCCGGGGGGGGGACAGCATGTGGGGTTCTGGGGCCCAGCGGGGGCAGCATGTGGGGTCCCTGGGCCGAGGGGGGGAGCACGCGGGGTCCCTGGGCCGAGGGGGGGAGCACGCGGGGTCCCTGGGCCGAGGGGGGGCAGCGTGTGGGGTCCCTGGGCCAAGGGGGGGCAGCGCAAGGGGTCCTGGGGCCAAGGGGGGGCAGCGCAAGGGGTCCCTGGGGCCAAGGGGGGGCAGCGCAAGGGGTCCCTGGGCCGAGGGGGGGCAGCATGTGGGGTCCCTGGGCGAAGGGGGGGCAGCGCAAGGGGTCCTGGGGCCAAGGGGGGGCAGCGCAAGGGGTCCCTGGGCCGAGGGGGGGCAACACGTGGGGTCTGGGGCCAAGGGGGGAAGCACGTGGGCTCCCGGGGCCGAGGGGGGGCAGTGTGTGGGGTCCCAGGGCCGAGGGGGCGGGCAGCGCACAGGATCCCATGTTATAATGATGCTGGTTCTGGCAGGACCCAACGGAGAGGTGCCAATTCAGGACAAACTGCTCAAAGCAGGGCAGTTACAGCCCCAGGCTGGGGTTTCTGTGCCCACCAAGGCAAACCAAACCAGCCAAACAGAGCAGACTTTGGTCTCACCCCACTGGCTAACCCCAATCACACGAGCAATTCCCTTAGACACCCCAGTTTCCCAGTATCCCCACCAGGGCCACTCGTTATGGGGACAGATGGTTATGAAAACCAATACCCCAGTAAAAGAAAAACAGTTCCCTCGATCCCAAAGGACCAAGCCCCAGACCCCGGTCAATACACAAATCAGATCTTACCCACAGATCACGCTGATGCCAATCCCTTGGAGTCTAAAATCTAAAGGTTTGTTCATAAACGGAAAAGACAGAGACGAGAGCTAGAACGGGTTCAATGGAATCAATGACGTCCAGTGACGGCAAAGTTCTTGGGTCAGGCTTGCAGCAGGGATGGAATAAACGGCAGGTTCAAATCCAGTCTCTGGAGAACATCCCCAGCTGGGATGGGTCTTTCAGTCCTTGGGTCAAAGCTTCAGGGTCGCCAAGTCCCTCCGGAGGTCAGAAGCAGGACTGAAGACCAGCTGGAGGAGCTGCAGCAGCTTTTGAAAGTCTCTTGCCGTGTGGTCTCTGCTTTCTGTGTCCCAAGGACAAGCTGCCCATCCCATGGCCTGGAAACACCTCAGAGTTCGGTCCCTAGGCAGGTCCCTGCACGCCTGGCCGAGTCCCCAGGCGTGTCTGCCTTCTCTCCATGGGTCAGTTGTGTCGCTGATGGTCCTTAATGGGCCGTCCAGCAGGCTAGGCAGAGCTGACCCCAACGTGTCTGGGGTGTCCCCCAGAAGCAGAGCACAAGTTTGAAATACAGACAGGACAGAGCCAATATTCATAACTTTAACTACAAAATGATACACGCACACAGACAGCATCATCCTAACCAGCCAACCATCACCTTGTCTGAGACACCTTATTTGACCCCCTTTATACAAGATTTGGTGCCACTACAGGACCTTGGTTGCAACAATGGTCTGTACGGTCCCAGCTTATGTCAATAACGTCACAGCTGGTCACGGGGCTCAGTACCCCTCCCAAGTGCAGTTCCGTGGCTGTGGGGCCCAGTCTCTCATGGCAGGCTGGGGTCTGGGCCGGGGGTTGTGCCCCCCGCTGAGCAACAGGACCCAGCACCAGCTACACTGCGCAGCCGGGCGTCAGCGTCCCTCTGGCCAGCTGGAGCCTGCTGTGGTCAGGGGGTCTCCTCAGGGTAACCCCAGCTCCCCACAGCAACCTTCTGCCCCCTCGTCAGTCCCCCTGGCTCAGCCCCCATCCCCCGGGGTCCCCGGCGCAGCCCCCATCCCTGCGCCCCTGGCGGTCTCCCAGGCTGACCCTGGCCCGTTGCAGGGAGCGCTGCGCCCCGAGGCCCCCTCGGACTGCCTGGAGCACTCCCGCGGGCTCCCCAACGGGCGGAAGGGGCGTCTGCGGCGCCAGCGTGGCACCATGCGGCTCCGGCAGCACCGAGCCCTGCCCCGGCGCAGCCGGCAGCCCCAGCACAAGGTGAGGAGCGGGGAGGGAGGGGTCCTGGAGGAGCAAGGGGGGTGAGGATGGGGGCAGGAATGGGGGGGTTGTGGGGTGTCACAGATCCACAGGGTCGGGGCTATGCCCCAGTTCTCGAGCAGTGCCCTGGAGGGCCCATTCAGTGGGCCAGCCCCCCGAGTCCCATTCCTCTCCCAGGCTCGGCCATGTGATCCCACCAGGCCTACACCCTGCTCCGGTGCTTGGGGGTGCCGATGCCCAGACGACCTGCCCCACTGTGGACAGTGCTAGGCCCACAGGGGTTCTTCCCTGGCCACAGTGCCCGCCTCTTGGGGAGAGGGACTAACAAAGCGAGGGGAGAGCCCCGTGAAGCCGACGTAGCCGTAATCCTCCCACCATTGGGCAGCAATGCAGGGTGTAAAAGGAAACTGAGGCACACATAGGATTAATAGAAAACACTACAAAAAATTCCCATTTTGTCACATAAGGGAGGATAGCAGGGAGCAGGAGTGGGGGTAGGGATGTGGCAGGTGGGGGCAGTGGTGGAGGGGTGGGGACAGGAATGGTCTGAGCGTAGTGGGGGGCAGGGATGTGGTGAGATGGGGGCAGGTGGGGGCCAGGGGCAGCGGTGGAGGGGCAGGGCACTGACCCGGGTTTCTGCCCCCCAGCCCGACGTGGAAGTGGTGTCCCGGGAGCACGTGGGTCACATGATCACGTGGACGGGGCCCGGCTTCGCCCGCGTGCGGGATGGGGCCGGCCTGTCCTTCCACATCGACAACATCCCCTACGCCATGGAGTACGACATCCTGATCCGCTACGAGCCCGAGGTGTGTGGGGCATAGAGGGGTGGCTGGGCACCAGGCTGCCCGGGGGCGAGAGGCCGACGGGAGGGCATGGCCGGGCTCCTACAGGGTGTGTGGGGCTGATGGGGGAGGGGTGGCTGGGCGCCAGGCTGCCACAGGGCATGGGGCTGATGGTAGGGTTGCCACCTTTCTAATTGCTGGTACCCAAACTCCCAGCCCCACCCCTGGCCCCTCCTCTCCCCCCAAGGCCCCACCCCTGTCACTTGCTGGATCTCGCCACCTTCCTTTCCTTCCCCCTGCCCCGCTGGGCTCCCTCTGCTCCGGGGCTGGGCTGGAGCTCCTGCTGCCTGCATAGGGGGCGGCCCGGCTGAGCAGGGGCTGGAGCACGTGGGTTAATGACCCAGCGCCTCCCCCCACCCACGGTAACTGGACTTTGGGTGTCCAGTCAGTACATCTGACCGGACGCTACCAGGTCCCCTTTTCAACCAGACTTTCCAGTCAAAAACTGGGCACCTGGCAGCCCTAGCTGATGGCGGAGGGGATGGCCTGGCACCGGGCTCCCCTGCCGTGTGGGGCCCAGCCCCAAGAGCACCCAGTGCAGAGTCCACACTCAGCGCCCAGCTCAGCTGCCCAGGGCAAGGGGCCCATGCCGGGAGCAGGCTGCCCCGAGGAACGCTGCAGGGGCCCGGTTCATCTCCCAGGGCCTGTCCGGCCCAGGGCTCCTTCCCCTGCCAGCACCACCGGGCCCACCCCCGGCAGGGCCCCCACTCCCTCGGGAGGGCTGTAGGCTGCCGCCCTTGGGGACCCGCTGCAGGGCGCCCCAACCCCTCTCCCTGCAGTCCACAGAGGACTGGGAGGCCATCGTCAGCGTCAGTGCCCAGGCGTTGCCCACGAGCCCTCGCTGCGGGAACGTGCTGCCCTCGGAGCAGAGATACAAGGAAAGTCTGCCGCACACCGAGAGGTGAGAGCCGATGGGGGGGCTCCTGGCCGCATCCGGCCTGTTTTCTCCTCCCCCTGCCTGGGGACCCTTGTGGGGCACCAGTGCCCACGCTGCCAGGCGGCTCGGGCCAGTGTTGCAGTGCATCCCCTCACCAGCTGCTGCCCGGGCTAGGAGCCAGCCCTGCCAAGGGGGCACGCCCCCCCGGCCCCCTAGCCATGCCGTGCGCAGCCCAGCCCGTGCCAGCTGATTCCCCAGCCTGGCAAACTGACCAACACTGGGCTGGGCTCACCTCCCTGCCCGCAGGCCCTGTCCCTGTCCCACGTTGGGCTGGGCTCACAACCCCTCCCCCCGGGCCCTGTCCCACACTGGGTTGGGCTCAGAGCCCCCCACCCCCACCCGGGGCCCTGTCCCATGCTGGGCTGGGCTCACAGCCCCCCTGTGTCATAGCCCCCATTGTTTGCCCCAATCGGCCAGCCCACACCACTTGCCCTCCTGCCCCTCACCCCTGCCTCCTGCCCCCAGGTACGCCCTGCTGTCCCGGCCCTTCTGCTTTGAGCCCAGTAACCAGTACGAGATCGCCATGCGGTTCCAGCGGGCAGGTGTGGTCCAGCGCCACCCAGCCGCCTTCATCCTCATCGACTCGGTAAGGGCAGGGGCTGGCGGGAGCTGCCCTCAGCAGCCTCTCCCCTCAGCCAGTGGCTGCGCAGGGGGGTGCCAGGTCCTGGCCCCAGAGCCCCCACGTGGCCTCTGCCAGGCACCCCTCCCAGTCCCCGCTTCTCCCTGGGAGAGCCCTGGGCCAGGCATGGCAGCTGCCTCCTGCGCTGGGCGGGGAGAGGCCAAGCCAGGGCTGTAGCCACGTTGCCTGGCTTTGCAGAGCAGGGGGTGTCCTTCCAGCAGCTACTCACTGCCCCACAGCGTTGTGGGCTGAAGCCCCCCACGGCACTGTGAGCTGGAGCCCATGTGCCAGCTCCGGATGTGACAGGAAACCTGCCAGTGCCCTGGTTGAGCCGTAAGTCACTTCCCGCCAGCTGCCACCTGTCACGGCATCCCCAGGCCATGCTCTGGAGCTGCTCCCTACGAAGCCGGCCAGGACTCTGGGGGAGCCTCCTCTCAACAAGGACAAGTGCAGAGTCCTGCACCTAGGACGGAAGAATCCCATGCACCGCTACAGACTAGGGGCCGAATGGCTCGGCAGCAGTTCTGCAGAAAAGGACCTAAGGGTGACAGTGGACGAGAAGCTGGATATGAGTCAGCAGTGTGCCCTTGTTGCCAAGAAGGCCAGTGGCATTTTGGGATGTATAAGTAGGGGCACTGCTAGCAGATCGAGGGACGTGATCGTTCCCCTCTATTCGACATTGGTGAGGCCTCATCTGGGAGTACTGTGTCCAGTTTTGGGCCCCACACTACAAGAAGGATGTGGAAAAATTGGAAAGCGTCCAGTGGAGGGCAACAAAAATGATTAGGGGACTGGAACACATGACTTATGAGGAGAGGCTGAGGGAACTGGGATTGTTTAGTCTGCGGAAGAGAAGAATGAGGGGGGATTTGATAGCTGCTTTCAACTACCTGAAGGGGGTTCCCCAGAGGATGGCTCTGGGCTGTTCTCCGTGGCAGCGGATGACAGAACGTCTGTTGCCCGCGGGCTCCGTCCGTCCGCTCGTTGGCAGGCGCCCCCGGCAGTACCACGCTGTGGTGGTGGGGAGGGCCCCAGGGCTGCTCCGGGCCTGCTGGTGCCACTTCTGCCTCTGGCTCTCATTCCCCAGTGCCCGCACCCCGGTCTGCCTGGCCCCAAACACCTGGCCCGCTGCACCCCCTGCCCGGCCCTACCCAGCCCACGCCTTGTGCTACCCGGCCCGTGGGCCCACGGCACAGCCTGCCCCACCGGGCTTGCCCATCCATCCGGCCTGTGCCGTTGAGCCTGTGTCCCCTCTGCGCCGCGCCCGGCCTGGCCATGCCCCCACCATGCCCTATGCCTAGTCCAGCCAGCACCTGCCTCCAACTCCGCCCCGTGCAGCCTGTCCAGTGCCCCCCGCTCCTCCAGTGCAGCCTGTCCAGTGCCCCCCGCTCCTCCAGTGCCCCCCGCTCCTGCAGTGCAGCCTGTCCAGTGCCCCCCCGCTCCCACAGTGCATCCTGTCCAGTGCCCCCCGCTCCTCCAGTGCCCCCCGCTCCCCAAGTGCAGCCTGTCCAGTGCCTCCCGCTCCTGCAGTGCAGCCTGTCCAGTGCCCCCCCGCTCCCGCAGTGCATCCTGTCCAGTGCCCCCCGCTCCTCCAGTGCCCCCCGCTCCCCAAGTGCAGCCTGTCCAGTGCCCCCCACTCCTCCAGTGCCCCCCGCTCCCCCAGTGCAGCCTGTCCAGTGCCCCCCCCGCACCTCCCCCCGCAGCCTGTCTAGCCCAGCCTGGCCTACTCCCTGCCCCCCACATTCCTGGCCTAGTGCACCCTGCTGCCCTGCCCAGCCCGTGCCCCACAGGCTGGGCCCCACATTTGCGCTCATGCTTCTCCCTTCCCAGCTCGTCCTTCTGCCGCGAGTGCTGGAGCTGCCGGCTTTCCGGGGCAGCGAGCCGGCGGCGGTGCAGCACCGGGAGGAGCTGGAGCGCTACACGTGCCAGGAGGCGTTCCGCATGGCGACCATGCCAGCGCTGGCCGAGATGTGCGCCCGTCTGCTCTGCAGCATCTCCGCCCTGCTGCACGATGGGGCCCTGGGTGAGTGCTGGCGGGGGGGGCGGGGCCCTGGGGGAGTGCCGGCCGGGGCCCTGGGGGAGTGCCGGCCGGGGGGGGTCTCTGGGTGAGTGCCGGCCGGGGGTTCGGGGCCCTGGGGGAGTGCCGGCCGGGGGGGCGGGGCCCTGGGGGAGTGCCGGCCAGGGGGGGTCTCTGGGTGAGTGTCGGCCGGGGGTTCGGGGCCCTGGGGGAGTGCCGGCCCGGGGGGGGAGGGCCCTGGGGGAGTGCCGGCCGGAGGAGGCCCTTGGGGGGGTGCTGGCCAGGGCCCTGGGGGAGTGCTGGGCAGCGGGGCAGGCTCCCTGGGCTAGGACTCTGGGGGGGCAGCGCTTGCTGGGGGGCTGAGTGGGTCGAATGGCAGCTAACGCCCTGCCCTGGGGCTCTGCCAAGCGCGCTCCTCCGTGAGACCAGCGCTGGGGGGGCGGGACTCCTGACTTCTCTTCCTGTGTGTGCCAAGGGGGTCCCCATGAGCACCACTGGTCCCCCTCTCTCCCCAGCCTGCCAGTGCGACCCCCAAGGCTCCACCAGCAGTGTGTGCCAGCCGGTGGGCGGGCAGTGCCCGTGCAAACCCCACGTGATCGGCCGGCGCTGTGACCAGTGTGCGCCAGGCACGTATGGACTGGGGCCCTCCGGCTGCAGCCGTGAGTACCTGTGTGTCTGTCCCCATGTCGCCCTGGGAGCACCGGCCCGGTCTGTCTGTCTGTCTGGGTGACTGCCATGGATCTGCCCACCCCAGGGCTGTCTCCCATGAACCCCACCTTGTGCTCCCCTGGGGGGGATGTGCCTGAGCCCAGGAGAGTCAAAGGGGATGTGTGCCCCCCCGTCTGTCACCCCCGGTGCCCAGGAGCTGGCTGTGGCTGCGTCCCTCCCAAGGGCTGGGCGCACCCTTCGCTCGCTGGGCTGGAGCTGCAGCTGCCTTGCGGGGCTGCCCACTTCCTAATCACACAAAACCAAACTCACACCCCTGCCCCGCCCCTCCTCTGAGGCCCCCCCGTGCCCCGCCCCCCCTCACTCTATCCCCCTCCCTCCATTGCTCCCACTCCCCCACCCTCACTCACTTTCACTGGGCTGGGGCAGGGGGTTGCGGGACAGGGGGGATGAGGGCTCTGGCAGGGGGGTGGGGCCAGGGTTGAGAGGTTTGGGGTGCAGGAGGTGGATCTGGGCGGGGGTTGGGGTGCGGGGGGGGTGAAGGCTCCGGCCGGGGGTGGGGCCGGGGATGAGAAGTTTGGGGTGCAGGAGGGGGATCTGGGCGGGGGTTAGGGTGCCGGGGGGGGTGAGGACTCCGGCCGGGGGTGGGGCCGGGGATGAGAGGTTTGGGGTGCAGGAGGGGGATCTGGGCGGGGGTTGGGGTGCGGGATCACGGTGGCGCTTACCTCGACTCTGTGGCCTCTCTGCGCATGGGCGGCCAGGCGGCTCTGTGCGGTGCGTGCTGCCTTCGTGCCCACGGGCAGGGAGCCTGCCTTAGCCCTGGGCCCCCCCTGCGCCACCGGCCGGGTTTTTAATGGCCCTGTCGGCGGGGCTGACCGGAGCTGCCAGGGTCCCTTTTCGCCTGGTCACCCTACTGCCTGGCTGGGCAGAGGACGAGTTCGCCCCCCTGTTTCACCCAGCCCCGGGCCCACTCGGGCCGTTTTCCGACACACGTTCCATCTCGGCTCTCCGAGACCCCCAGCCACTCGCTCGCTCCCCCTGGCTTTCCCCGAGAAAAGGGACACAAAGGGGCCTGGCCTGAGCCTGGGGCCTGGGAAGAGGGGGCATTGCAGCTCTCCTTCTGTCCCGGGTCAGGCTGGGGTTTGCCCCATGCCAGCCAGGCTCAGAGCAGGGGCCAGGGAAGGCAATAGATCGGCTGGCAGGCGGAGGGAGGGACTCCCCCTCCTGTAACACAGAGGAAGGGCTGCTAGACACCTGCCTGTCTGCAACCAGAGCCCAGACCCCAGGCTGAGTGGGGCAGAGGAATCCCCCCTCCCCCCGCCCACACACGGAAGCTGAGTCCTATGGGCCCAGACGCTGTCCCAGGGTGCAGGGGCAGGGCTGAGCCCCCAGCTGACCCCCAGGCAGGGCAGGACCACGGCCAGACGAGGCCCCAGGGGAGGGGAAAGCAGCTGGGAGGTGGCTGCTGGTACCAGAGACACCTGGTCTGAGGGGGGCCATGGCCGTGGTGGTGTCTCCCCAAGAGAGCCCAAATTCCAGCCCACGGGGCAGGGGGGGAGGCTAAGAGGGCTCTGTCTTGGGGGCAGCAGGTTACCCCAAGGGGAGGTGGGGGCCTTGCATACACCCAGTCCCAGTGTTGGGACACGACTCCAGAGGGCCCTGCCCACATGTGGGAGCATCCTGCATCCCGGCTTCCCCACCCCCAGGGCACCAGACATGGCTGGGGTACAACCAGCCTTGTAGGGGGACAAACCTTCTCTGATCTGCCCAAGTGCTTCAGGGGTCCCTCCCTGCCCAACGTAGGGCCAGGGCTGCAGCTGGCAGACCCCTGGGGGAAGGGGGTCACTGCCCTCCTCGCTCCCTGGCAGACAAGGGGGAGGGGCAGTGGGTGGACCCAAGCCTGGTTTCAAACCCAAAGGTTTGGGATGGCAAAGGGCAGCATGGAAACTCCCCCGTGGCCCCTGCTAGTGCCCCCGAAAAGCGCCGACCTCCGAGAGGACATGACACTGCTCTGAATGGTGTACTGGAAACTGCTGACGGTGCTGGGCGGATCCTGGAAATGCCTGGCCGGCCAGCGACCAAAGGGACGGGATAGATGCTGGGGCACCTATGGATAACATTGGGGGGTCACTGGCTGATGTGATCCCGCTCCATTGGGTCGCAAAGGGGGAAGAAGGTGACAAAGTGGGAACAGTTTGTAATACTGGTATGAAGCCTGCATGCCTCAGTTTCCCCTGTGCTGCATTGTTGCAGGGAGGGGGAGGGCTGTGTGCTCTGGGGCAGGCTAGCAGACAGAGGGAGGGTGTCCCCAGCTGCTTGGGCCTCAATCCCCCTATCAGTGGAGCATGGGGAAGACAATGGGGAATCCAGCACCTGGCAACCAAGGCCCCTACTTGTCCGCCCAGCTGTCCCAGCCGGCAGACCCATCTCAGTGGAGGATAGGAGAAGACGGGGAAAGCCCACTACCCAGGACAGTGACTGACACAGACCCACAGGATCGGGGCTACACCCCCACCTTTGGAGGTCTCCAGGAGGAACCCCTGCGGTGTACCAGAGCCCTTTGGGGTCTTGCTCTTCCTCCAGGGAAACTGAGGCACACATAGGATTCGTAAAAATATTTTAAAGATCCCCACTTTGTCACAGTGACGCTGCAGGCATCGGGCCCTGTCTGTGTCCGTCTGTCTGGATGCGGGGCGCTCTGGGCATGCTCGCTGTCCGTCTGGCTGCCCAGCTGGGTGACGCCCGCCCACCTGTCCCGTAGGCTGTGCCTGCTCCCCCGAGGGCTCGGTCTCCAAGCTCTGCGACCCCGTGAGCGGGCAGTGCCGATGCCAGCCTGGTGCCGTGGGGCGCCGGTGCGACCAGTGCTCCTGGGGCCAGTGGGGCTTTCCGGCCTGCCGGCCCTGCCACTGCAATGGGCACTCGGCGGAGTGCGACCCCCACACCGGGGCCTGCCAGGGGTGCCGCGACGCCACCACAGGGCCCCACTGTGAGAGGTGGGTGTGTGGGCCCCACGGGGGGGGCACAGCTACGGTCCCGCTGGGGGGGCAGCTGTTGAGGACTGGGTGATGAAGACGCAATGGGGGATAGCGTGGAGGGCTGGCTGGGGGGCAGCCAGGGTGTGGGCTACCTCAGGTGGGGGGGAAGGCTGGCCGTGGAGACAAGGATTAGCAGTGGGGGGCCTGGCTGTGGATATGGGGGGCGGCAACGGGGGCTTACTGTGGAGCTGAGGGGGCAGCAGTGGGGGGTTGACCGTGGGGATGGGAGGGCGGCAGCATGGGGGCTGGCCATGGGGATGCAGGGATGGTGGGGGGAGCTGGTTGTGGGGATGAGGGTAGCAATTGGGGGTTGGCCATGGGGATTAGGGCAGTGATGGGGGGGCTGGCTGTGGGGATGGGGGGCAGCAGCGGGGGGAGTGGGAGTGATGGGGGGTTGGCTGTGGGGCTGGGGAGGCAATGGCAGGGGGGCTGGGGGGCTGCAGTGGTGGGGCCGGACGGTAGTTGGGGTGCGGCCTGACAGGGGGGCAGAGGCGAGGGGGCTGGCCAGAGGTCAGCAGCAGGGGCTGGGGGTCAGCGGTGGGGGGCTGGCTGTGGGGGGCAGAGGCGGGGGAGGGGGGAGGTGGTTTCTGGTCCGAATTCATCTCCCCCTTCTCTCTCCCTGTGCTGTGGGCAGGTGCTTGGAGGGTTACTATGGCGACCCGGTGCTGGGCTCGGGGCAGCAGTGCCGGCCCTGCCCATGCCCGGGGTACCCTGGGACTCAGCATTACCATGGCAACTCCTGCCACGCCGACAAGGAGACCAATCAGATCGTCTGTCTGTGTGCTCCAGGCTATACGGGTGAGCAGTGGGGGAGGGGGATAACGGGGTCAGGTCACTGCCCCCCCACTCTTGGGGTCATGGGGCTGGGCACAGCCCCGTTGTTCGGGGAGACCGCATGGGGGAGCAGGTGGCAGCCCCTCTCAGCCATTCGAGAGGCCACCGGGCTGGCAGCAGCCGGGGCCAGTGGGCAGGAATTGCCCTCGGCTCCAGAAGGGCCTTTCCCTTCGATCCCATGCAATGCTGCTCAGCCTCTGCGGAGCTGCCCCGGGGCATCCCCAAGGACGGGCGGCTGCCGGGCAGAGCAATCAGGAGACCCAAACCCTGCGAGGCCGCCCCCACCAATGCCAGGCAGCACAGCCTGCTCTGGGAGCTGCTGGGGGAGAAGAGAGCCGGCCTGCGCTGCACCCTGAAGATTGGGGCAGGAATCCCAACTCTGTGGAGGGGAAAGAGCTGGGCCTCGCTCCCTCCAACTGCTCTCTGGACCCAGCTCAGGGCTCCAGGGACCCATCCACCTCCTCTGGGTTATCACACAGGGCAGGGCCTCCCCCAGCTCTCAGGGGCTGCGGGCACAGAGAGAGGGAGGCGAGGCTGGGCTCTGCCTCCCACCACGTGCAGCCCCCTAGCCTGCCCCACTGGAGATGTAGTTGTAGTGGGTTGGATCACAGAAACCCCCTTGGGACTGCCACCTGATGTGCTGAGACTACCTCTGAGCCCATTTTCCCTGGCAGCTTGGGACTTCAGTGCCCTGTCTTATTGAGCCAGACGCGCCAGCCTGCTGCAAACACAGACCCAGGTCTGTACCAGGTCCCCCAAAAGCTGCAGGCTTAACTGAAAACAGCTTAAAAGTGCTCCTGTCTCCAGCACCCAGACACCCAGCTCCCAAGGGGGTTCAAACCCCAAATAAATCTGTTTTACTCTGCATAAAGCGTATACAGGGTAAACTCATAAATTGCCCTCTATAACACTGATAGAGAGATATGCACAGCTGTTTGCACCCCCAGGTATTAATTACTTGCTCTGAGTTCAATAATAAACAACAGTGATTTTATTAAGTATAAAAAGTAGGATTTAAGCGGTTCCCCAAGTAATAACAGACAGAATGAAGTAAGTTGCCAAGCAAAATAAAACAAAACACGCAAGTCGAAGCCTAATACATTAAGAAACTGAATACAGATGAAATCTCACCCTCAGAGATGTTCCAATAAGCTTCTTTCACAGACTAGATTCCTTCCTAGTCTGGGCCCAATCCTTTCCGCGGTACAGTTCTTGTTCGCTCCAGCTCAGGTGGTAACTAGGGGATTTCTCATGACTCCAGCCCACTTTGTTCTGTTCCACCCCCTTTTATACCTTTGGCACAAAGGGGGAATCTTTTGTCTCTCTGGGTCCCCACCCCTCCTTCTAAACAGAAAAGCCCCAGGTTTCAGATGGATTCCAGTACCAGGTGACATGGTCACATGTCCCGTGTGACCCCAAGCCTTCATTCTTCCCGGCCTGACTCACAGGAAGGCTTGCAAGTAAACAGAGCCATCTACAGTCAATTGTCCTGGTTAACGGGAGCCAAGATACCAAACCACCATTAATGGCCCACACTTTGCATAATTACAATAGGACCTCAGAGTTATATTTCATATTTCTAGTTTCAGACACAAGGATGTTACATTCATACAAATGGGATGACCGCACTCAGTAGATTATAAGCTTTGTAATGACCCTGAACCAGAGACCTTTTGCCTGAAGCATATTCCAGTTACATCATAGTCACACTCGTTCGCGTATTTCCGTAAAATCACGTGGAGAGCACCGTCACAGCAGTGTCTGCTGCAGCCAGCAGCCCCGCTGCAGGCTGGGCGCTATGCCAGCCCTGCTCATGGCAGGCGGGGGGGCTCCTGCTGCCCGACAGGGAGGGCGGGGGCGGGGCGGGGGGCTCCTGCTGCCCGACAGGGAGGGCGGGGGCGGGGGCGGGGCGGGGGGCTCCTGCTGCCCGACAGGGAGGGCGGGGGCGGGGCGGGGGGCTCCTGCTGCCCGACGGGGGGGGGGGGGGGGGGCGGGGGGCTCCTGCTGCCCGACAGGGAGGGCGGGGGCGGGGCGGGGATGGGGGCGGGGCGGGGGGCTCCTGCTGCCCGACAGGGAGGGCGGGGGCGGGGCGGGGGGCTCCTGCTGCCCGACGGGGGGGCGGGGGCGGGGCGGGGGGCTCCTGCTGCCCGACAGGGAGGGCGGGGGCGGGGCGGGGGGCTCCTGCTGCCCGACAGGGAGGGCGGGGGCGGGGGCGGGGCGGGGGGCTCCTGCTGCCCGACAGGGAGGGCGGGGGCGGGGCGGGGGGCTCCTGCTGCCCGACGGGGGGGGCGGGGGCGGGGCGGGGGGCTCCTGCTGCCCGACAGGGAGGGCGGGGGCGGGGCGGGGATGGGGGCGGGGCGGGGGGCTCCTGCTGCCCGACAGGGAGGGCGGGGGGGGGGGGGGGGGCTCCTGCTGCCCGACGGGGGGGCGGGGGCGGGGCGGGGGGCTCCTGCTGCCCGACAGGGAGGGCGGGGGCGGGGCGGGGGGCTCCTGCTGCCCGACAGGGAGGGCGGGGGCGGGGGGTGGGGGCGGGGCAGGGGGCTCCTGCTGCCCGACGGGGGGGCAGGGGTGGGGCGGGGGGGCTCCTGCTTCCCGACGGGGGGGGCGGGGGCGGGGCGGGGGGCTCCTGCTGCCCGACGCGGGGGCGGGGCGGGGGGCTCCTGCTGCCCGACGGGGGGGCGGGGGTGGGGCGGGGGGGCTCCTGCTGCCCGACAGGGGGGGCGGGGGCGGGGCGGGGGGCTCCTGCTGCCCGACGGGGGGGCGGGGGTGGGGCGGGGGGGCTCCTGCTTCCCGACAGGGAGGGCGGGGTTTACCCTTTTCCTTTAAAAAACCAAATACAGACACCCCCCCGCCCCGCTCACCCCCCAGCCCCTCCCCATGGCGATGCTGGGGGCTGCAGTGGGCCGGGCTGGTGATCTGGGGCCGGCTGGTTCCCGAGAGCCCTGCGGGGGGCAGTGCGGGGACCACGCCGGGGCAGGGCTCCGGGCTGCCCCGGGGCCTGGGCAGCCGTCCCAGGGATGTGTGCATGGGGTCGGTCCCCGGGCCCCACAGCGCCAGGCCCGGGGGGCTCCAGCCGAGCAGCACACTCCTGGCACGGGGCTCGGAGGCAGGTGGGGGGCGCTGGGGGCGTTTCTGGGCCCTGCGGCTGCCCGGGGGCCGGGGTGTCGCTCCGGGGCATCGCCCAGCAGGCCGTGAGCGTCTCCTGCTGTCGCCTCCAGGCCCGCGCTGCGACCGCTGCTCCCCCGGCTACTTCGGGGCCCCAGGGCCAGGGGGCGGGGGCTGCCGGCCCTGCCAGTGCAACAACAACATCGACCCCAGCGACCCCGGGGCCTGCGACCCCCGCAGCGGGCAGTGCCTGCGCTGCCTGCACCACACGGACGGGCCCCGCTGCGCCGCCTGCCGGCCCGGCTACCACGGCCACGCGCCGCAGCGCACCTGCCGACGTGAGTAGGGCGGGGCCGGGCACAGTGAGGCGCGGCCTGGCACAGTGGGGCGGGGCCTGGCACAGTGGGGCGGGGCTGTGGGGCGGGGTGGGGCCTGGCACAGTGGGGTGGGGCCTGGCACAGTGGGGCGGGGCCATGGGCGGGGTGGGGCCTGGCACAGTGGGGTGGGGCCGTGGGAGGGGCGGGGCAGGGCCTGGAACAGTGGGACGGGGCTGTGGGGCGGGGCGGGGTGGGGCCTGGCACAGTGGGGCGGGGCCATGGGCGGGGTGGGGCCTGGCACAGTGAGGCGGGGCCGTGGGAGGGGCAGGGCGGGGCCTGGCACAGTGGGACGGGGCTGTGGGAGGGGCGGGGCAGGGCCTGGCACAGTGAGGCGGGGCAGTGGGAGGGGCAGGGCGGGGCCTGGCAGTGGGGCAGGGCCGTGGGCGGGGCGGGGCCTGGCACAGTGGGGTGGGGCCGTGGGGTGGGGCAGGGCCTGCCACAGTGGGGCGGGGCTGTGGGGAGGGGCAGGGCCTGGCACAGTGGGGCGGGGCTGTGGGGCGGGGCTGGGCCTGGCACAGTGGGGCGGGGCCGTGGGGAGGGGCAGGGTGGGCCTGGCACAGTGGGGCGGGGCGGGGCCGTGGGGAGGGGCGGGGCTGGGCCTGGCACAGTGGGGCGGGGCCGTGGGGTGGGGCTGGGCCTGTCACAGTGGGGCGGGGCCGTGGGGAGGGGCTGGGCTGGGCCTGGCACAGTGGGGTGGGGCCGTGGGGCGGGGCAAGGTGGGCCTGGCACAGTGGGGCAGGACAGGGCCTGGCATCTCATCACAGGGAATGGGGCTGGGGTCCCAGGCCCTGGCACTGTGCAGACTCGGGGGGAGAGGGCCCAGCACGGCCCTGTCCCTGAGTGTGGGAGATGGCAGTGCCCTGGGGCTGTGGGTATCTGTGGGCAGAGGGAGGGGGCTGAACCCAGCCCCCCTGCCCCTCTAATCCTGCTGCTGCTGTTCCCAGGCTGCACCTGTAACCAGCTGGGCACGCTGCCTGCCCACTGCGCCTCCGGCACCTGCTACTGCGACCAGCTCACGGGCAGCTGCCCCTGCCGCGTCCACGTGGTGGGCAAGAACTGCGACCAGTGCGCCCCCGGCTTCTGGAGCTTCGGTGGGGAGCAGGGCTGCGAGCCCTGCAGCTGCCACCCGGCCCACTCCCTGCAGCAAGGCTGCAACATGGTGAGTGCCCGTGCCAGGGAGCAGGGACTGGGTGCCGCCTGGCATGCAGCAGGGCCTGGTGCTCGGCCTGGGCCGTGCCCTGCTGGGCACTGCATGGGCAGGCTGCGCTGTGGGGCCATCGGGCTGCGCAGGGCCCAGGGAGGCCTGTGTTTGGGGGTGCCCGGGCTCCCTCTGCTCCACCTAAGTGTCTTCTGTGCCCCCCAGTTCACAGGGCAGTGCCCGTGCCGGCCAGGCTTCGGGGGCCGCACCTGCGCCGACTGCCAGGAGGAGCACTGGGGCGAGCCAGAGCGGGAGTGCATGGGTGAGTGTGTGTGGGGGGGAGAGATGTGGGCGGAGACCTAGAGTGCAAGTCCTGGGGGCGAACCTTGGGGGGGGGCAGGGGGAAAGTCTGGAGTGGAACCTGGAAGGGATGGGGGGTGAGCTGGAGGGGAGTGGGGGGGGGCAAGCCAGGAGGGGGGCACAGGGGGTGGTGGGAGAGCCAGATGGGGGACGGGTGCTAGACCAAGCGGTGGCAGGGGGCAAGCCCAGATGGGAGATGAAGGTGAGCCCAGGGCTGGGGGGTGGGAGGCACGCCATGGGGGATGAGGGGTGAGCCATGAGGAGGGCCTACAATGCTGCCCGTGGGAGCCAGCTGAGGTCACTCAATCAGGGTGAACTGCAAACAGACCGGGGCAGACAAACCCCGGACGCCGGTGGATATTCCACTCCTTAGAGTTACCAAACCAGCCTCTGTATCACCTCCCTGGGTACTCAGATGTCCACACAACGCAGTGCCCCTAAAGTGCCAGCCCCAGGCCTCCCTCCGGACACACGTCAGATACGATGATGATTACTGAAGATCTTCTCTCATCATATAAGAGAGCAGGTTCCCCCAGTCCCAAAGGATCAGGCCCCAGACCCAGGTCCGATGATAACTTAGATCTTACCCCAAATACGCGCTGATAGCCAATTCTCGTTAACTAAACTACAGTTCATTCAAAAAGAAAAGGGAGAGAGAGTTGGTAGAAAGATCAGTCTACAGACCGACCTGAGTTCAGTTCTTGAGCTCACGATACCGAGCAGAGATGGTGAGTGTGTAGTGGCCAAACGTCCTTTCAGAAACAGCCCAGAGGTTACAGTCCAATGTCCATGTCCAGGGTGACTCCCGTCAGTGACCGGGGATCTCAAACCCTATGGCTCAGGGTTTCCCCTTCTTGAAACCCAAAGCCGATCTGAGATGAAGAAGGATCGTGTCCCAGGGCTTTTGTACATTTCCAGCAGCCTCTTGGCCTGAGAAGACAATAGGCTCAAACTTCCTTCTCCCAAACATCCTGGCAATTAGCCCAGGGTAATTTATCATTAAACGGTTCAGATACAGGTTACCCCAACCTTCCCCGAGACAGAGAGACCACAACACTATTGCCCTCCAGTGTCTTCCTAGATCTTCACTCTCCTGTTTTGATCTTTGAATCAAAGCCGTGGCAATAGACAAGACTCGTTTGCTGACATCACAAGCCCTGAGCCAGCATCTCCCCTTCTCTCTCTAGTTCACAGCTCTCCTCATTTCCATCTCTTCCTAGGCAGTCTCTAAAGTTGGGCCCTGGGTCAGGTCAGTCTGGGAGGTCATTAAGTCTTTCTGGCCCTGTGTCACCTGTCAATGAGATATGATATCACACTCCTAACCTCACAGGGGGCAAGCCAGAGGGGGCTGAGAGGTGAGCCCAGTGGGGTTGAGCCCAGAGGAGTGGGGGACAAGCCACAGGGGGATGGGGGCGAGCCAGAGGGGTCCCCACGCTGGACAGGCTGCTTTGCTCTGCCCTCACTGAGCCCCCTGCCCCCCAGAGAAGGGCGTGGGACTTTGGGCCTTTGCGGAGCCTGCAGCGCTGGTGCAGCCAAGGCCTCGCTGCGTTGTCAGAGCTGGGGTGGGGGGTGTCACGGAGTCCCTGGGCGATGCTCTGGAACTGCTCCCCATGAAGCCAGGCAGGACTCTGGGGCAGTCGCCTTCCTGTGAGCAGCCTGTCTGCAGGACACACAGCTCCCCCGGCTCCACCTTCCTGGGTCTGACCTCGGAGCCTTCAGCATCCTCTGCCCCTCCGTGCGCTTCCCCCAGCGAGTCCGCCCAGGCGGGGTCCTGGGGAAGCCAGAGGGTCCTGCCCCCCAACTCCGCAGTCAGACGAGACTCTCAGCCAGCCAGTAAAACAGAAGGTTTATTAGACGACAGGAACATGGTCTAAACCAGAGCTTGTAGGTGCAGAGAACAGGACCCCTCAGCTGGGCCCATTTTGGGGGGCAGTGAGCCAGACAACCCCGTCTGCCCTTCACTCCATGTTCCCAGCCAGCCCCAAACTGAAACTCCCTCCAGCCCCTCCTCCTCTGGGCTTTGTCCCTTTCCCGGGCCAGGAGGGCACCTGATTCCTTTGTTCTCCAACCCTTTAGCTCTCACCTTGCAGGGGGGAAGGGCCCAGGCCATCAGTTGCCAGGAAACAGGGTGTCGGCCATCCTCTGTGTCCAGACCCCTGCACACACCTGCCCTCTAGGGCTCTGCAATGATCATACACCCTTACCCCACCCCTAGATACTTAAGAACTGCCTAGGGGAAACTGAGGCACCCCCACACTATTCAAAGGAACCATTAAGAACAGTCCCACTTCGTCACAGGGGGCACGGCTGGAGACCTGCCCCCTGCCATGGGAGTGGCTGGGGCAGGGGTCAGCAGTCAAAGGGTTAACACACCCCCCAGACACCGGCAGCTGGTGTGCCAGGCTGTGTGCAGACTCCAGCAGGGGTTGCAGCGAGGCTGTGACGTGCTCCCTTTGCTCCGGCAGCCTGTGACTGCCACCCGGCCGGGGTGGAGAGCCTGCAGTGCGAGCGTCTCAGCGGGCGCTGTGCCTGCCGCACCGGCTTCACGGGGCAGCGCTGCGACCACTGCCAGCGCGGCTTCCAGGACAACTTCCCCCGCTGCGACCGCTGCCCGCCCTGCTTCGCCCAGTGGGACCTGGCCCTGGACCGGCTGCACGACCGGCTGCGCCAGCTGCAGGGGCAGGCGCGAGCGCTGCAGGAGGGAGGCCCCGGGCCCGAGTTCAGCAACAGCCGCCTGCAGGACCTGGAGAGCAAGCTGAGGAGCACGGAGCGGCTGGTTGGGGACGGGAGCAGCCAGGGCGCCCCCCTCCTGCGCCAGCTGGGCCGCCGGCTGGACGGCACCAGGCAAGGGGGCGGCACCGGGGGGGAGGGGCTCGGCGACAGGACCCTTTACCCTGAGCACCCAGCGGGACCAGCCTGGTCCTGCCCTCCCGCCTGCTGGGCTGGAAGCAGATGCCCATGTTGCTGCCCCAGCTGGCATGGCTGGCCCCTCGTGAGCAGGCCCAGCAGAGGCCAAGGAGATGGAGACCCCCTGTGGGTGCAGGGCTGAGCCCCACTGGCAAGGCTGGCATGAGGGGCTGGCGCAGACTCCTCCTGCAGCTGTGCCTTGAACTGCCAGCAGCTACTCATGGGCCTTGCTTTCCCTCCCAGGGCGCCGGGCGCTGGCTCTGGCCAGCCCTCTGGACATCCGTCTCCTGCGCCCATGTGCCCGCCGGTGTGCTGGGGAGAAGGGCCTGGCCGCTGGACCTGGGATCTGGGACAGGATTGGGGGCAGGTCCCGCCCTGTGCCCACTCTGAGCTGTGCCCCCAGGAAGGACATGGACGAGGTGTGGAAGCAGCTGCAGGCCGTGGAGGGGCGCCTGGATGAGCCGGCTGGAGCGGACGCGGAGCAGAGGGGCCGCCTGGCCAGCCTGAGCAGGGAGCTGCGGGAGCTGAACCTCACCCTCTCCCACCAGCAGGAGCAGCTGGCAAGATGGGAGGGGGCCAGCTTTGGGGGTAAGAGGGACAGAGTCCCCACGGCAGCCCCTCCCTACCCTGCCCAGCCGCCAGGCAGTGCAGCCACGTCTCCCTGGCCATGCAGGGGCAGAGCTCTCCGTGGCCTGGCCTGATGCCCTGCTCCTGTGCCCTGGCAGAGTCCTACCGGAGCATCCGGGCCTCCTCCGAGCGCTCGAGGCAGGCGGCGCAGCGGGCCAGTGCCTCGGTGCAGGGGCCGGCCAGCCTGGTGGGCCAGGCCCAGCGCACACGGCAGGCCGCGGAGGGGCTGCTGCGCGACACAGGTGACACCTTCCGCCGGAGCCTGGCAGCGCAGAGGAGGTCGCTGCGAGAGGCCCAGAAGCGGGCGGCTGTGCTCAGCGTCTCCAGGCTCAACGAGAGGGTGAGCCGGGGGGGGCTGGGGGAGCCCAGATTGGGCAGGGCGGGAGCCCAGGAGCGGGCAGGGCTCTGGCTGGGGGACGGGCTGGGCCCCTGGGGAGGAGAGGCCGGATGGGGCAGGGCAGGAGCCCAGGAGGGGG
This sequence comes from Chelonia mydas, assembly GCF_015237465.2. Taxonomy (NCBI): domain Eukaryota; kingdom Metazoa; phylum Chordata; order Testudines; family Cheloniidae; genus Chelonia; species Chelonia mydas. The sequence continues at coordinate 1,213,957 of NC_057853.1, forward strand.
CAGGGCTCTGGCTGGGGGACGGGCTGGGCCCCTGGGGAGGAGAGGCTGGATGGGGCAGGGCAGGAGCCCAGGAGGGGGCAGGGCTCTGGCTGGGGTCGGGCTGCCCCTAGTCACAGGGAGAGCCAGGGGGGTCTGCACGCTGCCCCGGAGCGCCAGCTCTGCAGTGCCCATTGCCTGGGAACCGCGGCCAATGGGAGCTGTGGGGGCGGCGCCTGCAGGCGAGGTAGCATGCAGAGCCGCCTGGCCGCGCCTCTGCCTAGGAGCCAGAGAGAGATGTCACCGCTTCTGGGGAGCCGACTGAGGTAAGCGCCGCCCGGGCCTGCCGCTCCTGCTGACAAAGGCGTTCACACTGCCACTTGCGTCGGGAATTTCACGGGGGGGCTTTTTTAAGTACCTGTGAAAGACAAAAGTTTTGTTGACAATGTCGCAGTATAGACAAGCCCGAAGAGTGTCTGCTCCCAGAGCTAGGTCTGACTTTCCTGCTTCTCCTGGCCTCAGACCTTTCCGCTTTTCCTGCTTTCCTCCTTCTCACTTCCCAGTTCGTCCGTTATCTGATCCCCTACCTCCTTCCCCAGCTCCACCCGCTCCAGCCTCTGCATCCTCCTCCTTCCCCTACAGCTCTTTCCAACTGCCCCTTCGGGTGGATCCCAAGCCCCCTCCTGGCTCATGCCCCCCTCCTTGGCCGGCCCGCCCCAGGGCAGCGTTCTGTGCTGCTGCGTTGCAGGGGCGAGCGCCAGGGCAGGGTTACCCCAAGGAGCCCCTCCAGGGAGAGAGCTGGGGCAAGGCAGGGGAGTGCGGGGACAGGGCTTGGGTGTCCTTCTGTCATGGATCCATAGGGTCGGTGCAAGGTCCCAGCTTTTAAACAGTCCCTGGGAGGAGCCCTTCCGTGGGCCAGCCCCCCCCAAGGGGCCCCACCCTTCCATCAGGGTCAGCCACGTGGCCTCCCTGCCCCCTTACACCGGGCCTCTGGGCTCCAGCCCCTGCTCCACCCCGTGAGCTCTGCCCAGCTAGTCCCCCTGAGGCAGAGCCAGGCAGAGCCCTGCCCACTGTGCAGGGCCCGATGCCCCGCGCCCAGCGGCTGCAGCGACACTCACCCCGCGCTGTCCCCCGGCGCGGCACAGAGACATGAAGGTTGCAGCATCGGCCACCCTGCTCAGCCAGCGCCCAGCCAGCTGTAGGGAGCCCCTTGGTGCACGCTCTGGCTGTCCGCCCTCCTTCGGCAGAGCCCAGAGGAGAGCCCCAGGTCTCCCCCTCCCCGCCACCAGTGCTTTGATCTCAGCTGGGGATTGTTCAGCCCCCCAGGGGCGGCAGGGAATCCAGGTCCCTCTGGGGCGTTGTGTGCTCGGTGTCAGTCGCCAGTGTCTTCTCAGACCCCCCACTGACATGGGGAGCAAGGCCCGACGCCCACGTCGCTTTGCGTGCCCTGAGAGCAACCAGCCCTTCCCCACCCACTGGGGAGCCATGCAGCACTGCAGGGAAACCGAGGCACAGACAGGCCTCATAAAAATATGACAAAATTTTCCCATGTTGTCCCAATCCCCCTCCCCGAGAGGGGTGGCAGGATCGCTGGGGGAACTGTCCCATCCACCTAGCGCTGCCTCCACCGGGCTCAGCTCGGGGTGCTGCGTCGCTCCAGGAGGGCAATTTTTCAGCCCCCTGAGCGATGTGGTGACACTGGCTTGGTTTCCTAGTGTAGAACCCTCACGGAGTGAGGGGGAGTCATGGCCCGGCTCCCCACTTCCTGCCATTCACCGTGACTCTCAGCCAGCCAGTAGAACAGAAGGTTTGTTAGAGACGACGGGAACACAGTCCAGACCAGAGCTTGTGGGCACAAACAGAACCCCTCAGTCAGGACCTTCTGGGGGATAGAGAGATTACACCCCAGCCATAGGGCTCCCTCCTCTTCCCCAGCCAACTCCAAACTGAACCCCCTCCAGCCGACTCCCCCAGCCTCCCCCGGGTCCTCCTCCAGCCTTTGTCCAGCTTCCTGGGCAGAAGGGGTCACCTGGCCCCATCCCCCTCCCGGCTCAGGTTACTGGCTCAGGTATCCTCCCTCAAGGGACGTCTCCCCTCCCCAATGCAGACAGTCCCAGTAAAACTCCCCTGCAACACTCCCAGGTCAACACTCCCGCCTCTCTGCTGTGTCACAAGAACAGGCCTCCCTCTGCCCTGAGAGCAAACTGAATCCCCGTCCCCGTCCCCGTAGCCATGTGGAGCATCGGGAGAAACTGAGGCACACTCAGGAGTCATACAAATCATTCCCCCTTTGTCGCAGCCTCCCTCCCAGGTGTGGGGCCCTCAGTGAGTGCAATGGCAAGCCCAGGTTTCTGCCCCCCTCCCCTGGGGCCCTGCAGGGCTGGCTGGCTCTCCGGCTGACCCCCTGCCATGCACTCTCTGCCTGCAGATCTGTGGGGCGCAGGGAGATCAGGGCTGCGAACAAGCCCCCTGTGGAGGGGCCTCCTGCCAGGATGACTCCGGGCAGCGGCGCTGTGGGGGCCCAGGCTGCAGGGGGGCACTCCCCATCTCCATGCAGGCCCTGCGCACCGCCCAGGATGTCTCTCGCCAGTTGGAAAGCACGGTTGGGCAGCTGGGTACCATCACCCTTAAGGTACGGCAGGGGTGGGTCCCGTCACCAGGGATGGGGATGGTCTCCTCAGGCATCAGGCCTGTGATTCGAGCTGCAGGGGTCCTGGTGAGTGTGTGTCTCACAGGGTCTGCTAGTGCACAGCCTTCCGTGGGCTCGCACACCTGTGGGCTGGGCACCCTTGTGGCTGGGTGCCCTCGCCCCCACAGCCTTGCGCATGCACAAATGTGCCAGTCACATGCCTGTGCTCCCAGCTGGGCAGCCCCTGGCTCGTTCCCCCCATGCTGGGTGTGGCACCAGCCTGGAGCAATCAGCTGTGAGTCCCCTCCAGGTGCAGGAGATCCAGGAGCTGGCCCGGGGCGCCAGGAGACGAGCCCAGGACACACTGGATGGGTCCCAGACAGCCAGAGGCCACATGGAGGAGTCCACAGCCAGGCTGCGAGAATTCATCCAGAAGATCAAGGACTTCCTGGCAGGTATGGAGCCGGAGCTGAGCTGGGGTGGGCCTGGGGTTCCCAGGAGTGCCGGTGCCCTGCGCAGCCTGGCATGGTGGGCGTCCCAGGGCACTGCTATGCTGGGCCAAGCCATGGGCAGGCATGGGGTGAACCAGGGCCCAAGTCAGCGGCTGCTGCAGGTCCTGTGGGTGCCCAGCCATGCCCCGGCCTGTCCCCACTGGCATGCCAAGGACCCGCTGCCCATGCTGAGGGCCGTCCCTGTCTGCAGAGGAGGGAGCCGACCCGGAGAGCATCGAGCTGGTGGCCCAGCAGGTGCTGAACATCTCCCTGCCCAGCAGCCCCAGCAGGATCCGGCACCTGCTGCAGGAGATCCAGGACAGCATCCGGCAGCTGGATGGGGTGGACGCTGTCCTGAACAGCACGGCCCACAGCCTGGCCACCACCCAGGAGCTGCTCACACGGGCAGGGCAGGCCAGGTGAGTTACCAGGGACAGGAGCAGGGCAGGGGCACCAGCTGAGGGTGTGGGGGGAGTTTCTGGCTACTCTGGTCCCAACCTCTCCCTGCAGGGGGCGCTGTGGGGGCAGGGCAGGGCGCTGGCTGTGGGGGGCTCCCAGCAGGGGGCGCTGTGGGGGCAGGGCAGGGCGCTGGCTGGGGGGGGCTCCCAGCAGGGGGCGCTGTGGGGGCAGGGCAGGGTGCTGGCTGGGGGGGCTCCCAGCAGGGGGCGCTGTGGGGGCAGGGCAGGGTGCTGGCTGGGGGGGCTCCCAGCAGGGGGTGCTGTGGGGGCAGGGCAGGGTGCTGGCTGGGGGGGGCTCCCAGCAGGGGGCGCTGTGGGGGCAGGGCAGGGTGCTGGCTGGGGGGGCTCCCAGCAGGGGGCGCTGTGGGGGCAGGGCAGGGTGCTGGCTGGGGGGGCTCCCAGCAGGGGGCGCGGTGGGGGCAGGGCAGGGCGCTGGCTGGGGGGGGCTCCCAGCAGGGGGCGCTGTGGGGACAGGGCAGGGTGCTGGCTGGGGGGGGCTCCCAGCAGGGGGCGCTGTGGGGGCAGGGCAGGGTGCTGGCTGGGGGGGCTCCCAGCAGGGGGTGCTGTGGGGGCAGGGGTGGGGAGGTGCCCTGAGGGTGATGCTGTCCTGTTCCCCCCCCAGGGAGCAAGCGGTGGGCGTGAGGGGGGTGATCACGGCCACGCAGGAGGTGCTGGCGGGGGCGAAGGTCCAGGTGTCCGTGGCAGGGCGTGCGCTGAAGAGCACCAAGAAGGCAGTCCGGGGCGTGGAGAACAGAGTGAAGGAGGTGAGGGGCTCTGCCATCCTGGGGACCCTTCTGGCCCCCCCAAGCCAGGCTTCTCCTGCCCCGGTGTTACCTACACACATTATGGCACCCCACCTTTTCCCAGGCCATAGGGCTCCAGGCGAAAAGCACCTACACCCTTACCCAACGCGTAGGGCTCCCGGTGTCACTGGCCTGGCCGGTGTAAGTCCCCACACCCTTACCCAGTGCGTAGGGCTCCCGGTGTCACTGGCCTGGCCGGTGTAAGTCCCCACACCCTTACCCAACGCGTAGGGCTCCAGGTGTCACTGGCCTGGCCGGTGTAAGTCCCCACACCCTTACCCAGTGCGTAGGGCTCCCGGTGTCACTGGCCTGGCCGGTGTAAGTCCCCACACCCTTACCCAGTGCGTAGGGCTCCCGGTGTCACTGGCCTGGCCGGTGTAAGTCCCCACACCCTTACCCAACGCGTAGGGCTCCAGGTGTCACTGGCCTGGCCGGTGTAAGTCCCCACACCCTTACCCAGTGCGTAGGGCTCCCGGTGTCACTGGCCTGGCCGGTGTAAGTCCCCACACCCTTACCCAGTGCGTAGGGCTCCCGGTGTCACTGGCCTGGCCGGTGTAAGTCCCCACACCCTTACCCAACGCGTAGGGCTCCAGGTGTCACTGGCCTGGCCGGTGTAAGTCCCCACACCCTTACCCAGTGCGTAGGGCTCCCGGTGTCACTGGCCTGGCCGGTGTAAGTCCCCACACCCTCACCCAACGCGTAGGGCTCCAGGTGTCACTGGCCTGGCCGGTGTAAGTCCCCACACCCTTCCCCAACGCGTAGGGCTCCCGGTGTCACTGGCCTGGCCGGTGTAAGTCCCCACACCCTTACCCAACGCGTAGGGCTCCCGGTGTCACTGGCCTGGCCGGTGTAAGTCCCCACACCCTTACCCAGTGCGTAGGGCTCCAGGTGTCACTGGCCTGGCCGGTGTAAGTCCCCACACCCTCACCCAACGCGTAGGGCTCCCGGTGTCACTGGCCTGCCCGGTGTAAGTCCCCACACCCTTACCCAACGCGTAGGGCTCCCGGTGTCACTGGCCTGGCCGGTGTAAGTCCCCACACCCTTACCCAACGCGTAGGGCTCCCGGTGTCACTGGCCTGGCCGGTGTAAGTCCCCACACCCTTACCCAGTGCGTAGGGCTCCCGGTGTCACTGGCCTGCCCGGTGTAAGTCCCCACACCCTCACCCAACGCGTAGGGCTCCCGGTGTCACTGGCTTGGCCGGTGTAAGTCCCCACACCCTCACCCAACGCGTAGGGCTCCCGGTGTCACTGGCCTGGCCGGTGTAAGTCCCCACACCCTTACCCAACGCGTAGGGCTCCAGGTGTCACTGGCCTGGCCGGTGTAAGTCCCCACACCCTTACCCAGTGCGTAGGGCTCCCGGTGTCACTGGCCTGGCCGGTGTAAGTCCCCACACCCTTACCCAGTGCGTAGGGCTCCCGGTGTCACTGGCCTGGCCGGTGTAAGTCCCCACACCCTTACCCAACGCGTAGGGCTCCAGGTGTCACTGGCCTGGCCGGTGTAAGTCCCCACACCCTTACCCAGTGCGTAGGGCTCCCGGTGTCACTGGCCTGGCCGGTGTAAGTCCCCACACCCTTACCCAGTGCGTAGGGCTCCCGGTGTCACTGGCCTGGCCGGTGTAAGTCCCCACACCCTTACCCAGTGCGTAGGGCTCCAGGTGTCACTGGCCTGGCCGGTGTAAGTCCCCACACCCTTACCCAGTGCGTAGGGCTCCCGGTGTCACTGGCCTGGCCGGTGTAAGTCCCCACACCCTCACCCAACGCGTAGGGCTCCAGGTGTCACTGGCCTGGCCGGTGTAAGTCCCCACACCCTTCCCCAACGCGTAGGGCTCCCGGTGTCACTGGCCTGGCCGGTGTAAGTCCCCACACCCTTACCCAACGCGTAGGGCTCCCGGTGTCACTGGCCTGGCCGGTGTAAGTCCCCACACCCTTACCCAGTGCGTAGGGCTCCAGGTGTCACTGGCCTGGCCGGTGTAAGTCCCCACACCCTCACCCAACGCGTAGGGCTCCCGGTGTCACTGGCCTGCCCGGTGTAAGTCCCCACACCCTTACCCAACGCGTAGGGCTCCCGGTGTCACTGGCCTGGCCGGTGTAAGTCCCCACACCCTTACCCAACGCGTAGGGCTCCCGGTGTCACTGGCCTGGCCGGTGTAAGTCCCCACACCCTTACCCAGTGCGTAGGGCTCCCGGTGTCACTGGCCTGCCCGGTGTAAGTCCCCACACCCTCACCCAACGCGTAGGGCTCCCGGTGTCACTGGCTTGGCCGGTGTAAGTCCCCACACCCTCACCCAACGCGTAGGGCTCCCGGTGTCACTGGCCTGGCCGGTGTAAGTCCCCACACCCTTACCCAGTGCGTAGGGCTCCAGGTATCACTGGCCTGGCCGGTGTAAGTCCCCACACCCTTACCCAACGCGTAGGGCCCCAGGTGTACACTACTTCCGCAGGTGTGCAGGACCTTTTACCAGTGGAAGAGCCTTACACTGTAATATCCTACGTCACCTCTATTTATTAACAATCACCCAAACCAGACGGCACACACCACACAGACCGTGCTCACCACGCCCAGTAACTTGTCAGGATCAGGTCATCTGAGGCACTCCAGTTTCTGCCCGGTGTCATTGGCAGAGTGTTAAGAACATATATAAGAACGGCCTGACTGGGTCAGACCAAAGATCCATCCAGCCCAGTGTCCTGTCTGCCGACAGTGGCCAATGCCAGGTGCCCCAGAGGGAGTGAACCTAACAGGTAACGATCAGTGATCTCTCTCCTGCCATCCATCTCCACCCTCTGACAAACAGAGGCTAGGGACACCATTCCTTACCCATCCTGGCTAATAGCCATTAATGGACTTAACCTCCATGAATTTATCCAGTTCTCTTTTAAACCCTGTTATAGTCCTAGCCTTCAGAACCTCCTCAGGCAAGGAGTTCCACAGGTTGACTGTGTGCTGAGTGAAGAAAAACTTCCTTTTATTTGTTGAGGTCTGGCAGCTCTGATCATGGGGCTGTGTCCTGGAGTTGGTTCCCACAGAACTTCCTCTTGGACCCCAGTTTACATAGTGAAACTTGAGTCCTGCTTAGCTGTGCCGTAACCAAGCGTCAGACTGAAACGTTACTAACCAACCCTATAGAATCATAGAATATCAGGGTTGGAAGGGACCTCTGGAGGTCATCTAGTCCAAGCCCCTGCTCAAAGCAGGACCAATCCCCAACTAAATCATCCCAGCCAGGGCTTTGTCAAGCCTGACCTTAAAAACTTCTAAGGAAGAGGATTCCACCACCTCCCTGGGTAAAGCATTCCAGTGTTTCACCACGCTCCTAGTGAAAAAGTTTTCCCTAATATCCAACCTAAACCTCCCCCACTGCAACTTGAGACCATTACTCCTTGTCCTGTCATCTGCTACCACTGAGAACAGTCTAGAGCCATCCTCTCTGGAACCCGCTTTCAGGAAGTTAAAAGCAGCTATCAAATCCCCCCTCATTCTTGTCTAACATAGTGTAACAAAATTCTCTACCCAATCCTACCCCACCACCTTCATTTACACCCAGCAAAATTAATTATGTAACAGACAGAAACAGTCAAAGAACCAGACAGAGACCAGACAGACAAACAATGGGGAAGTGGGGGCCATAATGACAAAACAATACAAAAAATGAGGGTTTCACAACCACAACTATTGAGAAGTGGTTTCTTGCCAGACAGACGCCATCAAACGAAGTTTTCTTTAACCACCTTAAGATCTGTTTCTGTGTCTGGTGATCCTGGGGGCCATTGGACGGGTCGCCTTCCTGCCAGCTGCTCTGACATTGTGTTCCTGTCATGTAGATGGATTGTGAGGATGGGACTTCCTGCTGCTCAGCTAATGGCTGCTGCTCGGCTGCTCTTTAATCTGGCTGCAGAGGAAGGCCTCATCCTTACACCAGGTCTCAGAGGAGCAGCCGTGTTAGTCTGTATCCGCAAAAAGAACAGGAGGACTTGTGGCACCTTAGAGACTAACCAATTTATTGGAGCATGAGCTTTCGTGAGCTGCAGCTCACTTCATCGGATGCTGTAGCTCACGAAAGCTTATGCTCAGATAAATTGGTTAGTCTCTAAGGTGCCACAAGTCCTCCTTTTCTTTTTATCCTTACACCAGGGCATCCCCACCCCCTGAAGCCCCCTTACCTCTGCTGCCTGGAGCCCTCCCCTCCCCAGCCAGTCCCTGCCCCAGCTGCTCCTGGCCAGAGGGCTCTTCCCTGGGGCTGGGCCGGGCCGGGGGCTCGCTGGGGCTGTGTGGACTCTCAGCCCTGAGGCCGGGGCCAGGGGGGGCTCACACAGGCCGGGTCCGACTGCTCCACGGGTTTCCTTTGGGCTGGACCGGGCCACAGCCCCACGGGCCAGCCTGCAGCGGCCGCGCTGCGGGGGCGGGTGGGACCTGGGGTGACACGGGCAGGGGCCCCCTCGTCCTGCGGGCTCCAGCCCAATCCCCCTCTCTCCGGTGCAGGCCGAGCGCAGGCTCCAGGGGCTGCAGGAGAAGGAGTCGCGGGCGCTGAGTGCCCTGCAGGAGCTGGCGACGCACGTGGCTGCCCTGCAGAACAAGTCCAGGACCAACCGGGGGCTGGCCAAGGAAGCCAAGAAGAAAGCTGAGCAAGCCGTGTCGGCCACGGGGGTGCTGGGCCAGGTGAGAGCCCCCGGGTCCCCCGGTGCATGGGCCTGAAATGCTGCTCCCAGCATGTGACCCCTCCCCTTGGCTCCTGGATGCCAGCCCACGCCCTCCCCCACACAGCACCCTCCCCCTAGCCCACCCCCTCCCCTCCCCCGCCTGCCTGTCAGTGC